>NC_072008.2:112695000-113945000 GCF_028885655.2 Pongo abelii
AGTTTACACACTTCTTTCCCCGTAGGCTACAGGAGGCCAGGGAGAGCTGCCTGCCCTAAGGGACTTTCAGGGCTTCTCTGGGGGAATAAGGAGGAGGGAAGGAGGAGCCTAGTAGTTAAGAGCCAGGACTCTGTAGTCGCACTGTCCTGTTCTACCCCAGCTTCCCACTCACTGCCTGTGCTACTAACAGGTCACTTCACTTCTCTGAGTCCCAGTTTCTTCTCTGTAAACATTAGGATGCCCCACCACCGCCATCACCCAGTTCAGGATAAAGTGTGTGTGGTGCCAAGCACAGTGCCTGGGATAGAGCAGAAGAGCTCAGCAATTGGTAGTTCTCCCACTTTTCAGCCAGAGTGAGACATGTCCAGCCAGGGCCCATTCCACTCTGAGGCAGCACAGCACCGAGGGGCAGGAACAGAATTCCCTCATCCCCCTCTCACCTCTGGTAGTCCTGTGCCCACAGCCCAGGTGCTGTGAGAGCCTGCCACTGCTGGGCAGGAGGTCCCCAAACATTCCTCCCTCAGTGATACCTTTCAGAGGCCCTCAGTTTTTCCTGGCCCCTGGCCCAGAGTTCTTCATATCCTCTGACTCACTTCCCTGCAGCCAGAACTTAAATCTTTTCTCCCTTGCCCTCCCACAGATTTAATCCTTCAGCAAACCCTGTTGATTCCACCTCCTGAAAGCACGGGGCTCTGGAGTCAGGCAGCCCTGAACCCTGGTTCTGCCACTTACCATTAATGTAACCTGGAGCAATTGCTGTCATCTCTCAAATCTTGGGTCAGTCATTTATTAATTACATGACCTTAAGATTCCTTAACCTCTCTGAAACTCAGTTTCCTCATCCATAAAACAAGGAAAATAATAGTGCTTGAGTTTTAGGGTTGCCATAAGGATTAAATGAGATAAAATGTGTAAAAAGCCTGACACTTAGAAGGTGCCACAATTTACCAACTGTGTGATTTGGGGCAAGTTTTAAAAACCACTCTAAGCCTCAGTTTTCTCAACTGTACCTATCCTTCAAAGTTGTTGTATTAAAGGAGTTAATCCATGTAAGGTCCATAACAAAAATTCCAGAATTATCAGCTGTTCTAACTCTTATCCTCCTACGTATCCTATTGTCTAGTCTTCTCTGGACAGGGAAAGCCCCACTCCCACACCTGTGGGTGTCACCACCTCCTACTCCCCCGCCCTGCACTGTGCCTGTATGGCTCTCTAGTGGACAGACAGTTCATCTCCTCTTTTCTCCAGTCTCCTGTTGTAAACTGGTGACCTGACTTCACTGTTTTACCTGTCATGGCCTGGTGTTGGTTCCTGTATTTTTTACTTAATCACCGCTGACAAGGCTTGTAGCATCTTCCATGCAGGCACACAAACCCAGGCACAGAAACCCAGCTAACTGTTAGTTTTCTCATTAATAAGTGGGGATAATAATAAGACCTATCTCTAGGACTGTTGCGATTACAAGTACCACACAAGATGACGGGTGTAACGTCAGTAGCAAGTGCTGTGGCACCCGCTGTCAGAGCACTCATTCCTTGTTGGCTTTCTGTATCTCAGTTTCTGTGTTTCCATGGAGATTGTCACGAGCCTTGCTAGCCAGGGGATAAACCAAAAACACAGGAACCAACACAATGTTCCTGATAGGCCAAAACAGTGGATTCAGGTCTGCTAACAACCTTATTTGGGACGGAGATTGGCCACCATTTGGCAAAAGGGAAGTGGGGAGGAAAGGAGACAATGTATCTACCCACTAGATGGGTCACACAGGCACAGTTTTGAGGAGGGGGTGAGAGGTGAGGGTTTGTAACACCCACTGGGTAGGCAGAGGGCTTTCCCTGCTGAGGCAGAGGAGAATAGGCAACTATTTTAATAAGTATGTGCTGTGTGGGGAAGAGGTGTGATACAATAAAGAACTATAGTCAGGAGTTCAAGACCTGCCTGGCCAACATAATGAAACCCCATCTCTACTAAAAATACAAAAATTAACTGGGCGTGGTGGTGCACGCCTGTAATTCTAGCTGCTTGGGAGGCTAAGGCAGGAGAATTGCTTGAGCCTAGGAGGCGGAGTTTGCAGTGAGCCAAGCGCCACTGCACTCCAGTCTGGGCAACAGAGTGAGACCCTGTCTCAAAAAACAAACAAACAAAAAAGAAACTACAGAGGTTGTAGTGAAAGGGTTAAGAGCAGAGAGCTGACCTTGACACTTGAGGGGAGTGGGCCTATGAATTGAGCTACCATGCAGCAGAAAAGGCATTTGAACCCAGGTACATCTGCTTCCAAAGCCCATGCTCTTAATCATTACAACATTAAGGTCTGGCACATAGTAAGTGCTCAATAAGTATTGTTTAATGAAGGCATTCATAGTGCTGCCTCTTTCTGAAAAGTTTTCTCCCTCCATTACTACTCATGCCCATCCTTCAAAGCCCAGCTCAAATGCAGCCTCACCCCAACAGATGTGTTCTCTCACTGCTGCAACAAGGTGGGAGAAACAGGAGGAAATCAGTGCTAGGATGGGGAAGTGCTGGGACACTAGGATGGGCCAGCCAGGTGGAGCTGGAGGAAGGACTCTTGAGTTTTGCACAGAGATTTTTCTCCTGAGTTTGTGCACTGGAGTTGAAGTTGGTACAAGGATTGGAAACACCCACAACAAAGTAACTCATACTGAGCTCTGATTAGTCAGAACAGTGAATTCCAATTACTTAGCAACCACGTATGGGGAAGAGGATTGGAAGCCATTTCAGGACAGGGGACAGAGAGGACAGCGAAACAAAATTTCTGCCCAGTAAACAACAGCACGTGTGCAGTAAGGAGGGCGGGGTTGGGAAATGAGAAGAGCCCATTCTGAGTTAAGAATTACTGCTCCAAGGGTTTTAAGGTCTTTAAATCCCTGAGGATTTAGGGATTTGTAATACTATGCTATATAATACCTTAAAACCAAGGATATTGGGATTCCAATGATTTTAAATCCCTATAACCTATGGTGTAAGGATTCGAGCAATTTTTGAGCTGTGAAATGCTGGGTGCTTAGGACCCAAAGCAAGGATTTTAAACAGAACACTGGACATTTTGAAGTACTAATTAATCTCCCTTCTACTTCAAATCAATCCTGGTTTAACCCTTGGAACAGTGGTTTCCAAATCGTGTTTTCCACAGTCTAGGGATCCTTGAAAGTGCCTCACAGAAAGGGGTGGAGACAGCTACTTTACCAGAGAGAAGACACCAGCATAAGAATTCTGGGCCCCCCCATTAAGGCTTCCACCAGGGAGCTCCATTTTTATTTGATTTATATATTGGGCTTCTGCATTCAATTCAAAAGAAAGGTTTTCCTGCTAAAGCACAAAAAAATACGTTTACAAACCTCTGGCCTTGGAAAAAGGGAGCTGAAACCTGTGGGTTACCATTTGAATGTAGATAGTGGTCCAGGGAGCCATACTTTGCCTCTGTTTTTTTTTTTTTCTTTTTGGGGGGGCGGTTTCTTTCTTTTTCTTTTTCTTTCTTTCTTTCTTTCTTTCCTTCCTTCCTTTCTTTCTTTCTTTATTTCTTTCTTTCTTTTTTCATTTTGGAATAAACACTGAAAAGATGCTTTTACTGGTAAACCATCAAATGGTGCCAGGAAGATCAAGTGGTGATAACTGACAAATCAGTTATTAGTTGAGTAAATCGTCATTAGCTGACTCTGGCCTATAAGATCATTTCCTTTATAAAATCAGTAATAGCAGCTACTAAGACTACTATTATTATGACTACTACCATTTATTGAGGGTTTGTACTATGTGCCAGGGAGCATGCTAAGTACTTTACATATACTATATCATTTAATCCTCACAGTAACTCTGAAAGGAAGTATTATTAGCCCCATTTTACAGATGAGGAGACTGAGACTTAGAGCGGATAAGTAACTGGCCCAAGGTCATACTGCTAGCACATGGTAGATTCCACTTTACTTACAAACAGAAACAGAATGGACTAAAAGAATTAATGTAGTCAAAGGTCAACTGCCTGGAAGCCTTAATTAAAGAAAAAGATTAAATTTTGACCAATAGATGGCACCAGTGTGTGAGTTTGGTGGCCTACTCAAGGTTGTGTCCAATGCAGGGAAGTCCCAGCTAGGGCTCAGAACTGAAGCAGCCTGTCTCATGTTGAGGGAGAAGGAAAAGAAAGATGGTCATCGTTTTGCTCCTGAATGAAATGACATTACCCTTTCCCCTTTGTAGCTAAACCAGGAAGCTAGCAAGTTGGGGAACAATGGTGGTTCCACCAAGAGCTACTTTCAGAAGACTTGAGAATCTTTTTTCTCTTTCAACATTTCCTGAGCACCTCCTTTGTGTCAGCCAGTGTTCTGTGCAATGAAGTCATATGGGAATATCAAATACAGCCCCAGGTTACTGTATAGGAAAGGAGGCAAATGCTATGGTAGGGGAGGCTCTGAATGAGTGGGGGCACCCAACCTGGTGCCTGGGATGTCTGGGGAGGCTTCCTACAGCAGGGGTGTCTGAGCTGGTTCTGTTAGATGAATGAGTTTCCTAGGCATGCGAAAGTGGAAAGGCATTCCAGACAGGGTTAAGGACACAGAGGTGTTAGAAAGCATGCAACATTCAAGGAGAGGCAGTGTAAACTTTAAGAGTTGAGAGATGAGTCTCAAGAGACAGGCAAAACCCAGACAATTGAAAGGCCTAGAATATCAAGTTAAGTACTTGATTTGTGAAGATATAGCACTGTGTGTGTGTGTGTGTGTGTGTGTGTGTGTGGTGTGAACAAATGTATTTTTCTGAGTAGAGAAGCCACAGGTTCTCCAGGGGATCTGTGACAAGAAAAAAAAAAAAAAGGATAAGCCCAAAAGTGTTGGCAAAGGCATGATGTGGTCTAATCTGGTTGTCAGTGTGGAAGATGAATCGCAAAGGGACAGCTGGAGGCCAAAAAAAAAAAAATTAGTCGAAGAGTAATTGGAGCAAGGGTAAGCATGAGGGTCTGAGCTGCGGTAAATACAAAGGGAATTGAGGAAAAAAATTGCTAGGTCCTAGTAGCCCTCCTCCCCACATGCACACAGCCATCTCTGAGGCTCAAATGAGGCTGCACATGTTATATTTCCCCTCTAACCTGATCCCTACTCCCAACTTACAAGCTGCCCTTTGGGGGCCTTTTTGTTCTCTTTCCAAGCCGTCCTTGAAGTTTAATCAAGTCTGATTTCACAAATTGATGGAGAGGGCCTGGCCCCATGCTGGGTCCCCAGCCCTACAACCCCATGAAGAAAAACTTGTCAACTGACCTCAGGTAGGAAAAGCAATGAATTGGCCTTGAGCTGGTCTCTGACCCTCTGCCCATGGCTTCACAATATGGGCAGAGTTCAGTTAAGAAATCAGCACAGTTCCAAGAAAAAGGAAAACACCATCCAGTTTCTTTTTCTCCTGATTCATCTCATGCCAACACACAGACTTCAATGGACAGCAGGCAAAATGGGGGGGCACCCCAGAGCAAGCCGATTCTCTACACACCCCCTTCCCTTCCTGTAAGACTCATAAAAAAGGCACCCCAACCTTGCATGGATCTGCTGTTGGTATTCCTTTGGGTGAAGCCAGAAGTCAGGCTTTCCACAGAGAGACGGGACTACATGGTCACCTGGGAAGTCTGGGGAGTCAACGGGCCTGAGGAGTGACTACTTCCCTCCACAAGGGCATTCCCTGCCCTGCTCTGCTTCCTGGGGGCTTCGGCAAGCCTTCCTTCTTCTAGAGCTCCTAGAACCCTCCCATGGTCAACACAACAGCAGCCCAGACAGTGAGATGCCAGAGGCCTGAGCTCACAGGCCAGTCAGGTAAGCCAGGGTGAGCTGGGCAGCTAGAGGACCCAATTTTCAGTCCAGAAAGCTCTATCTGCTGGACTAATACTCCTGGCTAATTGATGTCTGTGAAAACTCGCCAGATAAACTGAACCCCAGTCAGACTCTGGCTGCCTCCATTTGGATAGGTTAGGGGTGGGGAAGGGGGATAAGCTGTGGCGCTGTAGGGTATGGACCCTGGTACCCTCACACACTCTTCTGGCCCCTTTTCATTGGCCTCCTACTTCTCTTCTTCATCCTCCTCTTCATCTTCCTCTTCTTCTTCGCTGTCTGAGTCCTCATATAGGTTGATGGTTGCCTGGACAGGAAAGTTCTGCAGTAAAATCTCCCCAGCACTGTACAGATAGTCGAAGGAGCAGGATTTAGGCCAGAAGAGCCTGTGGACAGAGAAGAAGCATGGCCCCTAACAGGTCTCATATGTGCAGAGGGGCCAGTAGGGCCAAGAAAGAAGCTGACCCCTAAACCCCTTCTCTTGGCTGCAACAATGAGGTCATAGGGAAAGGAAGAAAGAAAGTTTTGTAACAGAACCTTCTGCATTGTTACAAAGTGGCCCTACGCAGGAAGGCAACCCCTTATGGACCTATAGAGGTTGGGGGGGGCAGCCCCAGCATCTGCCACTTATGGCTCTGACCACCTGCTACCTACCCCAGAAAGCTTCTAGCCAAGAATTCTCCAGCCCTATGGCCCCATCTCCTTCCACTGAGGATTATTTCACTGACCCATCCATGGGGGATCATTCTTGGGCATCATTAACAATGCCTCCAGGAAAGACAGCCTTGGCAAAGTCCCTTAACCTCTGGGCTCCAGTTTTCTCTTCTATGAAACAGCGATCATAGATAGCAATTCCTCCCCTCTCCTGCTTCACAAGACCTTTGTGAAGATTCAAAGAGCTAATGGATCTATGTCAAGTTTGGAGCTTCATGCCAGAAGCTTACCTGACAGGGTGATGGAACTTGGATTCAGCCTTGGTGACCTCAGCAGCCGTTGCCCCATCAGCAGCCTGTCCAAAGCAAAAGCTAGCATGTGGCTCAAAGTACATGGCTAGATAACTTCCTCCTCTGTACTAGAGGTCAGAAAGCTGCAGGTAAAATGATCTTGAAGAGACCTTAGACATCTCTGGGACCCAGCAACCCCCAATACCCGCCCCTCAACAAGGGGTCTCTCTTGGTTCTGGTTGAAAAACAAGCAGACAGAGTCCTGCGGGTTGTTTGCTTCCCTGCCTCTGTTCCAGCACCTGTTTGGAGGCTCTCCAGGGGACAGAGTTCTACTGGAGCAGCAAAGATTCAGGGAGATGGGGTGGGTGGGAGAGCACTGGAGTAAGGTGCCAGGAGACCAGGCCTCAAGCACCAGCACTGCCACACACTGGCTGTGGGGCCTGCCCAGATCCCTTGCCCACTCTGAGCCTTGGTCTCCTCATCTTTCCAATTGCCACAGAAAGCTTGGATCTGCTCTCTGTTGGAATCAAATGTTGACAAAACTGTGAGGATGCTATCTCAGATCTGCACCTTTGGACTGAGGTCAGGGGCTCTCTGGGAAGTGACCTGGTCAGTGTTAATGCATGTGGCTGCATGTGAACATGCGTCACAAGGGCTCGAACTCACCAAATCCACCAGCTTCCTCATCTGCCTTGGAAAGTCATTTGTGGAAGACAGCCAGGGCCTCCAGAGACAAGTTCTTCTGGGACAAAGAGGAGAGATCAATCTGTAGAGGAAGAGACTGAAAGGTGGGCTCCCTGAGATAACAAGAGGCCTCCCAAAAGCTTGGCTCAGGTGCCATCTGCTCCAGGAAGCCTTTCCTAAGGCTCCTGAGCCCATTCCAGGACAGATGCCCCTCCTCTTGGCTTCAGCATTGTTATTATTGCTTTTATCATGCTGTTTTGTAATTGTCTATTTACTTGTCTTTGAGCTCCTTAAGCTCAAAGATATGCTCAATCGTAACTGAATCCTCAACACCTAGCACAATGTCTGGTACACAGTAGCTGTTTCAGTAAATGTTTGTTGAAGACTAAATGTTTGGAGTAATGAATGGGGGTTAGATGGAAAATATCTTGCCTCCTACTTCCTGCTCCAAGAAGTAGAACTCAGAGCTCTACCATCTTCCTGGGCTGAGGAAGAGGGCCAGAAATGTTCCTGGGCCCACTGCTTCCCCACTGGACTTGCAGAGGTAGGAAAAAAGCAAATGGAAATCTTACGGCATGGTCAGGAAAAAGACAATGTCCCAGTCAAGGGCCTCTTTAGACTTTGGTCCTCTTTCCCCACACTCCCCACCCCCACAGTCTAGATTGTGTTAAGCCCAGGTTTCACGGCAGTTCCCCAACCCCCTCAGAGGACTCAGCCACCTGGCCTATGAGGACCTAGCTGCTTCACCTTCAGCTTTGGCAACAGCCACTGTCCCCAAGTCCCCTCTTGCCACCCAGCGGGATTAGTGAGGTGAAAGGTCAGATGAGATATTACAGCTAGAGATGAGGAGGGAGGGCTATGAGGCCATTGCTTTTCCCCTTCACAGAGAACAGGGTGCCCTGGACATCTCATTTTCCTTCCTCTCTCAGGAAGCTCTCAAGCCTAAGTTCAGGTTGCCAAAGGCCAAGCTCAACTTACCTTTCACTCCCATCTACTTCTTGTCCAGAGGAGAGAAGGGGAGATGGGCTTAACAGGCCAGGGAGTGCCAGTGGGGCTTGTGCTAGGTCTGGAGCTAGGGCCAGAGCCAGGGCTGGAACAGGGGTGGCAGCAGCAGCACAGGCAGCAGAGTCCATTCTTAGGGGACCAAAGTCAGTGGGGTCTCCTACTTCCCAGAACCTTCTGCACTCTTTTGGCCTTTCCTGGGAGACCCTTTTATAAGCCCTGCCTGGTCTTATAAATTATTCAGGGAGGACAGGGGTGGGATGACTTGGGAGGGGGACAAAGATTTAGGGAAGGGGCTCAGGGAGGGAGAGCTGGGTTCCTGGGTGTGAAATCTCTCCCAGTTGAATAAACATGGTGTCAGTGGGAGGTGAGGGATTTGCTTTGCCTCCAAGTCAGAAAGGAAAACACAGAAGGGGCAAATCGCACACCATTTGTGTGAATTCCCCAGGGAGTAGCAAGGCCTGAGAGGGGAAGGAGAGGAGCTCATTAGCACTCTGAAACCACAGAGCTGTCAGGGACAGAGGGCTGAATAGACAGGCCTTTAACAAAGTCAGTTCCTGGCAAGAAGAGAGACAGCTGACCCCTTTAAGGAGAGTGAGGGACTCACTTGTTATTTCAGCTCAACCTCAGATAGATTTGCCAGGTGGACCTGAATGTAGGGTGACTGCCATTAAGCATATCATCTGGGTTAGGGAAAAAAGGGGCATTCTGGGCAGAGCAGGCCCAGTTGCTTGTAGGGTAAACCTTAAGTCTTCTTTCAATGCCCCTCAGCCCCTTACTGATCAGTTCATTTGCCAAAGTGCCCCTTCCAGCCTCAGCAGTAAGTGGTCCAGTGAAGGAGAGCAGGCAGGATTTCACAGGGCCTCTGGGTGAGATTCCAAACCTCAAAGCTCAGCTTCCAGTTCAGAAGCCAGGGTGCTGGGGAGAGGCAAAGTTCTGCCCGACTACAGAGCTGCCAAAGGACCAGCCCCAGCCCCAGGCCTCAGTTCCCTCATGTGAGAGATGAGGGTGCTGGCCCAGTGGTCTCATAGGACCATGCCAGCCTGAACACTCTCTGACAGGGGCTACATAAATGGGTACTGAACCCGGGCAAGCCCAGAGGCCTGAGCACAGTCCTCGACCTTAGCCAGCCTTCTGGGCCTTTGCCGGAAAGCTTCTAGTTACAACTACTGGCAGGGACCTTATGCTTCAGAGGTCTCGAAAATATTCCTCCTGACCTCAATGTCCAGCTCCAGCACAGATTTAGCTTCTTGGATGTTCATCACAGTCTGGTTTGTAATGGTCAAAAATTAGAAACAACCTCAATGTCCAATAATAGGAAACCAGTTACATTAATTAGGGCAAATCCTTGCAACTGAATACCAAGCAGGTGCTCACAATCATGTTCTGGGAAGTATAATTTTTCAACACAGAAAATGGAAAAAAAATCAGATGGTAAGATAGCATGACTAATTTAAGGGCTCCTCGTTTCTCTGTTCACCTACCCCCCATCTTCACTCCACTTCCAATTCTAGTCCCACTATGTTCTTTTCAGCAAAGGAAAATTGAAAACAACCTAAATGTCTCACTTTTAAAAGCTGGTTAGATAAATCATTGGGCAGTTACACAATTTCATGTTAAAATTGGCATGGTAGAAGAATGAGGGAAAAGTTAACATATTGAAAGAGTGAAAACAAAATAAGTCTCTAAAATATTACTTAAAGGATGATCCCATTTTGGTAAGAAAAAAGATATAGAATGGACAGCATGCAGAGAAAAAATAAGACTGGTGAGAAGAAAGAGTGTTAGGGTTGTCATTTCTGGGAGTAACAGTGGGGTGGATTTTTACATTATGTTTTTCTGAATTTTCTAAAAAGTTCCACAATGAACTGACATTACTTGAGTAATAAAAAGGAAAGGCACTAAAAATAAAAATAAACCAAGAAAGAAATGTTTATCCATGGAGGAGCGAAAGCTGGGGGAAGTGACAGATATTTTCAAATATCTGAGGATTAGACTGCAATGAGATTACACTTGTTCTGGGTGACTTCAAAGGGCAGGGCTGAGGCCCACGGCTGGAAGCTACAGGGAGACACATTTTGGCTCAATCAAAGGAAAACTTTCTAACAGCTCAGTCACCACCTAACCCAAGGGCCTGGCATGGTCCCGGCCCTCAATAAACAGAGGTTTATTATATGAGGTGAAATGAGTTCAGTGGAATGTGCTGCCTTGGACTTGAGAGAGCTCTCTGTCCCTGAATTTTCTAAGTGCAAGATAGATCCCAGGTCCTGAAGAGGGAAATCTTGTGGGGAAAGAGAGGGTTGCTGGGGAGCCAGAGCATCTATCAGTCTCTGAGAGTTCTTGCTAAATTTACCTTTATGAGCTGAGCGTTTCCTTGTACTGACTGCATCACTGGCTGAAAGGAGGAGTGTGGCTCAGAGAAGGAGCCAGGCTGAAAAGACTGGGCTGGAAGGAGATGGTGTGCAAAAGAGAAAGAAGCACAACACCTGTTGTCACACTCAAGGATCTTTTCCACCTGTAAGTGGCCTCCGAGAATCAGCAGAAGGAAGGAGGGAGAGGGCTAAGAGGCAGATATTCCTCCTGAGCTCGGGGCTCATGCCTGACTAGACTCAACCATGCCACCCATCATGCCACCTCCCACCTTGAACTTGTGTTCCTTCAGTCACCACCTTCACGTTAGGAGCTGTCCAGTCCCTTCACTCCCCTGAGCAGCAGGCCTCAGGGTTCCACTTACACCCAGCTCCCAGCATGCTCTCCTGGAGCCCAGGGAGCCTTCAATCCTGTTTCCATGGGTCTTTGTCCTCCCTACGCAATGGCTCTGTCTTGCTACCTCCTAGGAATTGCCTCAGCCTCATTTAGCTTGTGGGACATGAAGCCGCTGGCTCTTCTTGTTGGCTTTTCCCCGGCCTGTAAGATTTAAGGCCTGCAAGTGTTGCTGGGCAAAAGTTAGCTGTTCTCCTTTTCACTTAACACAAAACAGGAGTAAACTGGTCAGCAGGGCAGCAGAAAAGGTCTGGATCAACCAAGATGGAGACCCTCCTATCAGAGCAGTTAAGATCTTACCTCTGTTCCCCTAACAGCCCTATAGTGCTTCTGGGTTTTGCCAGTGATTGCTTTTCCAGACTTTTCTGAGAGTACTGGGGCTAGCATTGCCTAGCTAACGGACAGACAGGAAAGGAAAGTGCCATGGACTCTGCCTCAAGCTTTGCAAAGGAGACAAGACCCACAGAGAGAAGACAGACTCGATCAATCTCAGCTGACCCCCAGCGCCCCTCAGTCATCCTTGAGCATGTTCACATGTCAAGGCCCCAGCTCCAGCCTCCACATTTTGCTTGGCCACATTCCAAACTTCCTTCAGCTCCTTACCATGTTCCTGCCCCTCCCCTCTCTCTGCACGGAATAACCTCTCCTTCTACTTCCCTGAGAAAACAGAGGCCTTCAAGCGTGAATCACCTCAGTGCCCTGCCCCACTCCCCCCTCAAACTTGGCCTGCCTTTCCAACTTCCTTCCCCTCCAGCCCTCTTCTCAGGGGACAAGGTGCCCCTCTGGTTAAAGGCTAATCCCTTTGCCTGGGCCTTGGCCTCATCCACCTCCTTCCTGGGCCCTTCCTCCAGCCATTTGTTATGCTTCTTGTCTTCAGGAAAGTTCAGCTTCTCTATACCAGCTCTTTCTGTCCTGATTATAAAATGCCTGTCTCTGTTATCCCAAAAAACAAGAACTCCCCCTCCACTGTATGTTCTCTTGCTCCTCTAACTTGCTCTTTCTCTCTTGATCTCTTTCTCTCCCTCCCTCCTTTCCTCTCTCTATCTTCTTTCCCTCACTCTCAAATTTGTTCAAAGTAGTCTACATGCTAGACTTCCACTTTTCCTGGCTTCCCATTCACACCTCAACCAAGAGCAGTTTGGCTCCAGCCACATTATCTCAGTGAAAGGGCTCTGCCATAGGTCACCAATGACCTCCTAATTGCCAAATTTGATTACTTCTTTGAACTCTGGGTGGCAAAAGACACTATTGGCCAAGCCCTTATTTCCTAAACTCTCCCCTCTTTTGGCCTCCATGATCACGCTTTCTTGGTTTTCCTACTGCCTCTGGAACCATTCCTCATGGTCTCTTTTGCTGGCCTCTCTTCCTCTGCCCATTCCTCGAATCAGTGGTTCTTCAATTACAGTCCCCAGAACAGGCTGGTATTATACAGCGATGTTTTCATGGCAAAATGAGAAAAACTTTACTAGGAAAGTGTTTCAATAAATACATTTTTTCAATTATAAAGGACTAGGCTGGGCGCTGTGGCTCACGCCTGTAATCCCAGCACTTTGGGCGGCTGAGGCGGGCGGATCACTTGAGGTCAGGAGTTCAAGACCAGCCTGGCCAACGTGGCAAAACCCCGTCTCTACTAAAAATACAAACATTAGCCAGGCGTGGTGGCACACACCTGTAATCCCAGCTACTTGGGAGGCTGAGGCAGAAGAATTGCTTGAACCCAGGAGGCGGAGGTTGCAGTGAGCCGAGATTGTGCCACTGCACTCCGGCCTGGGCAACAGAGCGAAACTCCGTCTCAAAATAATAATAATAATAATAATAAAGGACTCTCCTTCGTTCTGAGATTATGCTGTTCCTACTTTTTGGTAGTAAAATGTTCTTTGAAATGATGGCAATGATGGAAGTTACTTTATTTGTTTAATGTTTCTACTCTGGCAAAATAAAACGTTAGTTTATCTATGTCAGTCCCATAAAAGTTTATTGAATGAATGAAAGAATGAGAGTTATGTTTCCCACTGAAATTTTTCCAGTGGATATCTCAAACTTATTCCAAAACTGAACTGTTTTCTTGCCGGACAAATCTCCTTTGTACCTACCTTGGAAACCAGCATTATATTGACCCAGTTACTCAAGCTCAAAACTTCAGCTGCTGATTTCGGTCTTTACTATTTCTGACTTTTGTCTCCTCCATGTTCTCCACTCTTCCACTCTCCCAGTTGTTTCTTAAATTATGGCCTCATCTGTCCTCTCTCACCTGGATGCTCAACAGAGCTTCTTCATAGTTTTCCCTGTCTGTGAGTTAGTCTTTCCAATCCATTCTCCTCACAGCTGCCCCAGAGATTTTTCTAAAACACATAGCCAAGTATGGTCTTCCTCTCCTTAAAAACTTCCAGTGTCTATAGAAAATGTCCAAACTCCTTCGTGTGGCAGCTGAAGCCCTTTGACATCTGAGCTCAGCCTGCTCTCCAGTCTTCTGCCTCAGAAGGCCTTCCATACACCGTCCACTGCAGCCTACCTCAACTCTATCTCCATTCCGCAAACACGCCATTCACCTGTAATCTTTTCAGGGTTTAGGGCCTCTGGAGGGAAGGCTCAGGGTCATTCTTGGGACAGTGTATTTTTTTCTTTCTTTTCTTTTTTTTTTGTTTCTTTTTAGACAGGGTCTCACCCTGTTGCCCAGGCTGGCATGCAGTGGCACGATCACAGCTCACTGCAGCCTTGACTTCCTAGACTCAAGCGATCCTTCCACCTCAGCTTCCCAAGTAGCTGGGACCATAGCTGTGTCCCAACACCCACGGCTATTTTTTTTTTCATATTCTATAACAATGTTTATATACAAATGCATTGTGTATCAAATGAATACACTGATACAAAATGCATGGACTGGGTCATGCTATAAAATATATTTCTTACTGTGGGTCACAGTCAAAAAGTTTGATAGCACTAAGGAGATTAGCGCAGATGTTATTCTGTGATTCATTTAGTTAGTGCTGCTCATGTCATTGTCCTTTGCTCTCAAAATGGTTCTGGTCTCATTGCCGGGTGTAACAGAGGTCAGGAGACTGGATACTGCCCAAAGATTTCATGGAAGAGGGGGAGATTGAGCTGGACTGGGTTTAAGGAGGCAGAGAGAAGGTGGAAATGTAATTCTGGCAGAGAAAAGTGGCACAGAGGTGGATAATAAGAGTAGAGAACATTTGTTAAACATTTATATGCCAGGCATTGTTCTAAGCACTCTGCGTGAATTAATTCAAGCCTCACAAACAACCCAGTGAGGAAGATACTATTAAAAGCTGCATTTTAAAGATGAGACCGGGTAACTTACCCAGGGTCACAGAGCTAAAAGTGACAAGATTGGGATTTGAACTCGGGGAGTCTCTGTGCTCCTAACCACTGCCCAGCCCTATCCTGCCACTGGGGAGCAGTGGGGAGAGTGGGCTGTCTTGGGAACAGTGAGAGGCTAGGCCAGCAGGCAACAGAGGGAGGAGAACGTTCAATGCCAGGTTGAAATTTCCAGCAACAGGTTCTGCGCTCCTCTCCAGAAAGGAGCTCTTCCTCTTTCCCTCTGGCCTCTGTCTTGCAACCCCGGGCCCCTGGGGTTGAGGGCAGGAAGCCTAAACATCCAGTGAGGGTGCCCGGTGGAGGCCCGAAGTAACACAGGGTCTGCTCTGAAAGGAGCAAAGGAGAAGTTTCTCTCCCCAACCCGGGCCTGCCTCCAAATCATAAATAGCAAATGGTGCCTGGGGACTCTGCCCTCAAGTCCAAATGTCCCAAATGTGCCAACTCTTATATGCAGTCCCTTGGGTTCCTGGGACAGGGGGTCCCCTCTGGAGAACAGTTTGTTCCTGGATTAGCTCTCTTCCTACACCCTCCGCTGCTTGGTCCACCATTTGAGCCAGGGCTGTGGCCCATGTGGTGTGGGCTCTCTTGGCAGAACCTCTCGCAGCTCCCCATTTGCTCCTCATTTGGACTGCAGAAGCCTAGAAAAACAAAGCTCTGAGGAAGAAGGTGGGCAGGAGGGAGGTGTTTGGAAACGTCACTCCCAGCTGGGCTCCTTTCCTTCTCCGTCCTGTCCTTCTATCCAGCTCCTCCCCTGGCTCCTTGGGCCAGCCTCTTCATCCTCTCTTCTCTGAGACAGCCCCCTTTCCCAGCCTGGCCTGAGACCTTGGGAAGATGAAGCGATGCTGAATTCTCAGTAGTGCGGTCTTTCCTCTTGTCCTTTTAGTCTTGGTGTCCTGATGATCCTGGCTAAGTAAGCAAACGATACTAGTAACTAGAGGCAGCTATCTTCCTGGGATGTGGATCCTGAGAAACTAACAAAAACAATGACAAGAAAAATAGTTCACATCTATTGACTGCTTACTCTGTGCCAGGCACCGTGCTAAGTGCTTTATTGTTTTATTATTGACTCCTCACAAAAATCTTATGAGGTAGTGTTACTATTATTGCTGCCATTTAAAGGTGAGCAGAGGCCAGGCGCAGTGGCTCATGCCTGTAATCCCAGCACTTTGGGTGATCTGCCCGAGGTGGGCGGATCACCTGAGGTCAGGAGTTCAAGACTCTCCCGGTCAACATGGTGAAACACTGTCTCTACTAAAAATACAAAAATTAGCTGGGTATGGTGGCTTGGGGCACCTGTAACCCTGGTTACTCAGGAGGCTGAAGCAGGAGAATCGCTTGAACCCCAGGAGGTGGAGGTTGCAGTAAAATTAGATCGCACCACTACACTCCAGCCTGGGCGGATAGAGTGAAACTCCATCAAAAAAAAAAAAAAAAAGCCATAAAAGTAAAGGTCAGCAGAAAACTGAGGCATGGAGAGATTAAGCAATTTACCCAGGCTCAAGGAGCTATTGAGAGGTTTGTCTGCCACTCTAACTCAGGCCCTTCTTGTCTAATGCCTGTACTTTTGCAGTCAATCTTAATGTGCAAAAAGCTTGGGCCCTATAGCTAGACTTGGGTGTGGGGGAAAAATAATGGTTCCTACTTCACAGAGTTGCAGTGAAGACTGAAAGAAATAGTGCATGGATTTTGCTTATAACCTGACATGTAGTTAGCACTCAGTAAATGGTGACTATTATGATTATTCCTTTTGCCCCTCCATCATTGCATACATTGTGGCTATTCAGAGCACAGGCTTTAGAAGCAGGCCTAGGTTGGAAGCCTTCCTCAATCCTTTACCACGCAGGTGATATTGGGTAAGTGAACCAATCTCTGAGCCTCAATTTCCTGGGGATGAAAACAATAGTACCCATCTCCCAGGATTGGAGTGAGGATGAAATGAAATACTGTATGGAAACCGGTGTTCCTTTTCTGTCCCACATACTTCCAGGTGTTTTTGCAGACTGGGCCAGATTTGGCTTCCCAGAACATAGCTTCCATCCTGCTCAGACACCCGCAATGGCAGCTCATGAGTGATGAGAATAAGAGGCATTTACACGTTTTCCCTGTTCCTTCAAGCCTCACCTCTGACTCCACTCTGCTCTCCCCCTTACTTCCAGCAGGCTTGTTATTACAGTGTCCCTGCACATGACCATCTCCACCCCACAAACCCCTGCCAAGACTAGAACACCTCTCTTCCCCATGATACAAATTCTGCCCTCCCTTCCAGGTCCTCCTTGAATCCACACTGACTGCAGGAAGCCTCCAAGCCACGCTAACATCTGCCTCCCTCTGCAGGCCTCTCATTTGAGCTTTTCCCTCATGTAGGGGTGCCAGCCCTCTTTTCAGTCACTTTTTTGGATAAGAAGCAAGCCTTTCTATCAAGGTGCTGTGGCTTAGTCTTGTCTCCTCCCTCCCATCAGCACCTGGCACAGGACTGGGGACATGGCAGGCGTTCATTTCATGTGAATGGAATGATGTTGACACAGGTAGTTGGTCTGAGAAGACTAATAGATGTAGTGTAGCAAGTAGCCTTGGGGCTCCACAGTAGGGTGGCAGACAGCTATGACAGGTGCATGGGCCAGGGTGGGATTCTCTGTTCGTATTGGGGCCTTCTAAGACAGAGCACCCAAGATCCCAGGATATGAGTAGTTACAGAGGGTCGCTGTTGACTTGGCTGGGACAGCTCATGAACAAGGCAGGTCAGGAGTAGGAAAGGGCACAACAACAGCAGAGGTCCTTTGGGAAGGAACCTAGGAATCCTCTCCTCCTCTTCATGCCCAGCTGTCTCCTCTACTGACAGGACATTTCTAAGCATAATTAAAATTTCATCTCCACTCTTTCCCAGGCCCCTTCCCTCCCCTTCCAGCCTCAGCCTAGACCAGCAGCCCTAAAAATGTGGTCCAAAGACCCAGGGAGCCCCTAAGATTCAGGAGGTTCAGTCAAAACTACTTTCATGGGGCTGGGCATAGGAAGTATATATGGGTATATATGGATATATAAAGTACTTCTGCATACTGAAGTGCAGTTGTCATGAGGAAAAGCACTTGCACAATTGACTTGCAAGCTAAACTAGCGAATTTTTTATGGAACTCTTTTTTTTTTTTTTTTTTCCAG
Organism: Pongo abelii; assembly: GCF_028885655.2. Taxonomy (NCBI): domain Eukaryota; kingdom Metazoa; phylum Chordata; class Mammalia; order Primates; family Hominidae; genus Pongo; species Pongo abelii. Next base: position 112,712,708 of record NC_072008.2, read on the forward strand.
ACAGAGTCTGGCTCTGTCATGCAGGCTGAAGTGCAGTGGTGCCATCATGGCTCACTGCAGGCTCGATCTCCCAGCCTCAAGCGATCTTCCCACCTCAGGCTCCCAAGTAGCCGGGACTATAGGCTTGCGCCACCATGCCCAGCTAATTGTTTTATTTTTTAGCAGAGACACAGTGTCGCTATGTTGCCCAGGCTGGTCTCAAACTCCTGGGCTCAAGCATTCCACCTGCCTCAGCCTCCCAAAGTGCTGGGGAGCACTTTATTTTTTTTTACTTGAATGATTGACGGATAAATTGTGGTTATTCAAACTTGGGTGCTTGGCAATTATTTTGTTAAAAATGGACAAAATGATCCTGTCACCTCAAGGAAAACAACTGTTACTATTTCTTGTCAATGATAAAAGTTAAGCTTTCAAGTAAAGAGCACAATTTTGGAAAACCTGTATCAGCCACTGTGAGCTTGCGAGCTTCTCAATATCCTAAAGAGCTTTCTAATAAGATTAGTAGGGATACTAACGAATGTGATTTTTTAATATTGTAGAATCAAAAAGCGAGTCAACAATGGGAAGATCTGCCTAACTGGGTAGACTGATATTTTCCAGATGACTAATGCATGATGTTACAAAATCATGCATGGATAACAGATCCATTCAAAGTGTAATTGATTTTTTTTTTTTTTTTGAGACAGAATCTCACTCTGTTGCCCAGACTGGAACACAGTGGCACAACCTTGGCTCACTGCAACCTCCACCTCCCAGGTTCAAGCAATTTCCGTGCCTCAACCTCCCAAGTAGCTGGGACTACAGGCGTACACCACCACACCTGGCTAATTTTTGTATTTTTTGTACAGACAGTGTTTTGCCATATTGGCCAGGTTGGTTTTGAACTCCTGACCTCAAGCAATCCACCCACCTCAGCCTCCCAAAGTGCTGGGATTACAGGTGTGAGCCATGGTGCCTGGCTGACCAGTAGATTTTAATGTAACAGAGTACAAAAGGTTCACTGATACGGTTTAGTTTCAGATTCAACACTGCAAAGAAAGATTAAGAAACAACCACTTGTGAAGTGTAGGTGTAGTTATCAAGAAGAATCCCCACACCATTTATTAGTTTTGTATTGCTGCCATAACAAATTACCACAAACTTAACAACTTAGTATGATGCCCATTTATCATCTCGCAGTTACATAGGTTAGAAATCCAGGTGTGTTCACCTGAGTTCTCTGCTTAGGGTCTCACAAGGCTGAGGTGAAGTGGTTAGCTGAGCTGGGCTCTTATCTGGAGGCTCTGGGGAAAAGTCCCCTTCCAAGTTTACTCAGGTTGTTAGCAGAATCCAGGTCCTTCAGGGTGTGGGTCTGAGGCCCCCCTGACTTGCTGACTGTCATCCAGAGGCTGCTCATGGCTCCTAAAGGCTACCTACACTCCTTCTTACGCAGCTCTCTCCATTTGGAAACCATCAACGGCATAGTCAAGTTTGCATCTCTCTGACTTCCGACTTCCTTTTCCGCCACTAGAAAACCCTTTTTTTTTTTTTTTTTTGAGACAGGGTCTCGCTCTGTGGCCCAGGTTGGAGTGCAGTGGTGCAATCTCGGCCCACTGCAACCTCCACCTACCGGGCTCAAGTGATTCTCCTGCCTCAGGCTCCCAAGCAGCTGGGATTACAGGCACGCATCACCATGCCCAGCTAATTTTTGCATTTTTAATAAAGGTGGGTTTTGCCATGTTGCCCAGGGGAGTCTCGAACTCCTAAGCTCAGGTGATTCACCCACCTCGGCCTCCCAAAGTGCTAGGATTACAGGTGTGAGCCACTGCACCCAGCCACAAACCCTCTTTTAAAGGATTCCTGTGATTAGGTGAGTACAACCTTGATAATTTCCCTTTGCCATATAACTAACACAAACATGGGAGTGATATCTCATCAGAAACACTCCCAAAAGAGAAGAAATTTATAGGCAGGTGAGGGACATTTCGGGGTCATTCTTAGAATTCTGCCTAAAAAGACTATTAAATACCCTCCTTCTCTACCTCCCTATCTTTGTGGGGCTTGATTTTCTTCACCCACTTCAACCAAAAACCACATATTGCAACAGCTGGAGTGCAAGAGCAGATATGAGAATCCAGCTGCCTTGTGCTCAGCCAGACATTAAAGAGATTTGCAAATATTGAATATAATGCCACTTTCTTGCCATTTTTTTGTTTTGAAAACTATAATTGTCATAAATATATATTATTTATGTTGTAATAAGTTTATAATTTTTATTTTAAAGTAATATATAAATAGTTAAAATGTAAGTTTTAATTTCAAATATGTTCAATGTCAATAGATATAACCCTTTGGAGGTTAGACAAATAAAAGCCCTTTGGAGTCCTCAATAATCTGTTAACTAACATCTTTTATTTGTTTATTTTTAAATTTGTATAGATATTAAGGTGCTGAATGACAAAATGTGGAGGGATGTATAAAATTCACTCTTTTGGGTGTGCAGCTCCACGAATTTTGACAAATGCATAGAATTATGTAACAACAATTAAGAGTTTCAACACCCCAAATAATTTCCTTATGCCACTCCATTGTAGTAAACCCCTTCCACCACCCCAGCCCCTGGCAACCACTAATCTATTATCCATCCCTAAGTAGTATCATTTCAAGAATGTCATATAAATAGAACATAACAGTAAGCAGCTTTTTGAGTCTGGCTTCTTTCATTCAGCATAATACATTTGAGCTTCACCCATGTAGCTGTGTGTATCAATAGTACATTACTTTTGATTGTGGAGTAGTATTCCATTACACAGATGTACCAGTTTATTCATTCACTAGTTGAACGACATTTAGGTCATTTCCTAAATAAGAATGTAAAGTGGTCCTGAGACCAAAATGTTGAGACCCATTGACAGAATGTGCTCTTCCCAGAGCTCTCCTCAATTTGGGATTTTTGTGGACCAGTGGAATTACAAAATTTTTTAAAATGAGGGAGAATCAACATATGGTTGTCAAACTTTTAATTTTGTTAACTAAGGGCAATGAAAAATACTACCACCTCTTATTTTACAAAAGAAATCTTAATACCAACTATTCAAAGAATAAGTCCGGAATTACAAGTAGTCTTTTAAATTGAATAAGCTTTAAATAATTTACAAATCTTGCTACATTGGCCTTAGTTTCTTCCTATTGGTGATCCTCTACCACTCTCTTCCTTTCTTCTTAAGTCTGTGCATTAGTGCTTAGGAAGCACTTGCTCAACATTTCTCCTCCTAGATCTGCTTATCCATTGCCTCTCACACCTTTATTCTCTCTTTCCTCCCAGACATGTCTTCATGAGCCCTTCTCCTGCCTCCCCTCCCAGAACTTCTCTTCTTCACCCACCTTTCCCTTACATAATCATCTTGTCTCTCCTTCCTCTTCTCCCAGACCCCTTTCTTCCCAGACCCATCTACTGTTTCCCTTCTTACCACAATCTCTTCTCAGTCTGATTCCATCAATTCAATGGTGCACCTACTATGTATTAGACTAGAATAGTGATGAAAATAACAATTGAAAGCCAAACCCAATCTGCACAACAAACCCCCATGACACGTTTACCTATATAACAAACCTGCACATATACCCCTGAACCTAAAATAAAAGTTAAATTAAGAAAATAAAAAAAAAGCCAAACCCTTCAGGCATTCACAGTCCTATGCAGGAGCAGCAACAACAAATACAACCCAAGACAATTGGTGGGGGGATAACAAGATGCTTTGGGAGCACAGAGGAGGAACATCCAACCAAGAGACCCAGGAATCAGGGAAGCAATGCTTAAGCTGAGCCCTAAAGGATAAGGAGTTTTCCAGACAAAACCAGCTGAAGGCGGAGTAGGGTCAGGGTCCAGAAAGAGTTCCAGGCAGAAGGAACAGGACTTGTAAAGGCCTAGAGGGAAGGGAAAGCATTGTAGGCTTGAGAAACTGAAAGGAAGCCAGTTGGGAGAGTGGGGAGTGAGGAGAGTAGTACAAAACCAGTTTGGAGAGCTAGGTAGGGGCCAAATCATACTACTATGTGGAGAATGGACTGTAGAAAGCCAAAAGGAGAAATAGGAAAATCAGAAGGGTATTGCATCCCAGTGAGATATGATGCTAAGGGGAGTGGAAGTGGAAACCAGCAGATGGACGAAAGAGCTAAATTTTGGAGGTAGAATGGGAAAGACTTACAGGTCTGATACAATGAGGGTCAGAGAAAGTGGAATTAAAGCTAACTCTGAGGTTTCTGGCTTAAACAATTGGCTTTCTCAAAGGGAGAAGACTGAGGGAGGACTGATTTCAGTTCAAAGGGATATCAAGGATACAATGTTGAGGCTGGGCATAGTGGCTCACACCTGTAATCCCAGCGCTTTGGGGGGCTGAAGCAGGAGGATGGCTTGAGCCTAGGAGTTTGAGACTAACCTGTGCAATATAGTGAGACCCCCATCTCTACAAAAAATTATAAAAAATTAGCTGGGCATGGTGGCACATGCTTGTAGTCTCAGCTACTTGGAAGGCTAAGGCAGGAGGATCGCTTCAGTCCAGGAGTTCAAGGTTACTGTGAGCTGTGATCATGCCACTGCATTCCAGCCCAGGCAACAGAGCAAGATCCTGGACATGTTGCATTTGAGACAACTTTCAGCTATCCAAATGGAGATGCTAGTATATAAAGGTCTGAAGCCCAGAGAAGTCTGGGCTGATAATGATGATTTGGAAGTCGTCAGATGATAGAGGATAACTGAAACCACAGAGGATAAATGAGACTTCCCAGAATGGGAATGTAGAGTGAGGAACGAGGACTTAGGTCAGGCTCCTGAGAAGTGCCCATATTTAAGGGTCTGGCAGAGGCAGAGGTACCAATGAAGAAGTACCCAGAAAGATAAGAGGGAAACCAGAGGAGTGTTGTTATCACAGAGGCCAAGAGGAGAAAGTATTTCAAGAAAGACAAGGTTATCAAGGGCACTGAATGTTGCATAGAGGTCATAGAAATTAAGGACTAAAAGTGGCCATTGGATTTGGTGACATGCGGTCATTGGTAACTGTGACAAGAACTTCTTTTGGTGGAATAGTGAGGGTGAAATGTCTCTAAGCCTCTCTCTGCCCTAGACCCTAACTCCTTCTCCCAGAGTCCATCCCTACACGCTCTTCCTTAGAATCTCTTATTTCTCCTTCTAGACTCCTCTTTTCATAGCATCATTTCCTCCCTCTCCTTCAAGACCTTGCTTTCTACAGAGCTCTCTTCTATTTTCTTCCTCAAAGACCCTTTTTCTCTCTTCTCCTTTTCTCTTCCCCCAACCCACCTCTTCCCATACTCTTATTTCCCTCCCTTTATTCTCTCCCTACTCACTTGTCTCCTGAACTAAATGCTGCTTTTCTCAGACTGCTATTCTTTCCTGTTCTTTCAGCCCCCTCTCCATTCCCGCACCCATCTAAGCTCTTTGGATCTCAGCAGGGGTCTTGGCAGAAGGATTACTAAAGAACCTCCTAGTCTCAACACTGAGGAGTCATAGTATTTGGCATGATTCCACCAGGATCTGACAATGCCGACCTGAAGGAAACACAGTGTTAGAACCCAGTCCTTGAATGATTGCCAATCTGGAAACCACATCCTGCCAACACAGTCTTCTCATCCGCCCTGGCACCTGCCCCTAAGATTCTGCCTTTTCCTATCCTCAATTGCACAGTCACTATGAACTGATAAGGTGCCTCTCTACTACAAATTCTAACATTCTGCATTCAATCAGCATTTTCTACTTGTCAAAATGCATTCACATTCATTCACCCAGCCTTGGGAATTCGGCTGGGTGAAGCCTGGAGAAAGAAAATGGAGAGGCTTGCCTGAGGTCACATAGATGGTTAGAGGATTAGCCTGATATCCCTCCCACCCTTTCAGCCTTGCTTGCTTTCATGCCCAAAGACTCCCCAGGCCTGAGCTCAGGCATGGCTGCCCTTTTAGCATGTCCCAGCCTGCCAAGAGGGAGCGCCCTGGAGAGACCCTTGTTCAGGAGCACTGCCAAGGGATCAGTGCCCCATTTGTACCTGCAAGGTAGGGATGGGCCGCCTTGGGAAGGAGGATGATTTCTGGTTTGCTTCACTGAGTTCACCCTAGGCAACAAATCCGACTGTTTGCTTTGATATGACTTGAAAAATAGAGTCAAGCATAATGATTACGAGGCAAGCTCTAGAGGTGGCCAGGTTTGGTACCCAGGCCTCGCTCTGTACTAGCACAGTGAGACTATGGATAGGAAACACCTCAGCACAGTGCCTGGCACCTACCAAGTGTTCAATGAACAGTGGCCTTATCATTTGTACATGGGAATCCTTGGGAGGGAGTTGGTGTTGTACACTGCAAAGTTTGCCAAGCTAGACATCTACAGACCTAGATTCCAGGTCTAACTATTACTGCTCAATTTGGGATGTTGGGCAACTCTTTTCATCTCATTGGGCTGAGGTTTCCTCATCTGGAAATAGTAATGGCTGTCCTATTTTTGTAACATGTTGTATTGGCCTTTAAAACATGCACACTCTTTCACCTAGCAATTCTATTCTTAAGACTTTGTCAGTATTATGTGCAAAGATGCTGGGTTACAGTGAAAATGAAAATAACAAAACGTCTAGTAGTTTACGATTAAATAAATCATATTTTATATGATAGAATGCAGTGCAGCCATGACAGAATGATGTAGTTCTGTGTTTTAATTGACATGGAAATAGGTCCATGATATGTTATTTACAAATGATGTAAGGTTACATAAATTGTAGGTATAGTGTGATTCAATTTTATAAAACAAATCCCATCAATATCTTCTACAATACATCAAAATGTTAGCAATGATTATTTCTGGCTGGTGGCATTATGAGGACCTCTATTTTCTTCTTTATAATTCATTTTCTGAATTCTTTTCAATAGCATCTAGTATTTTTCTACTTAGAAAAAACTAGAAAGCTTTTTTTGCGTTGGGAGAATAAAGCCAGTCACTGCACTCTACTACTCCACAGCATGTTTTTGTTTTGTTTTTGTTTTATTTCTGTTGTTGTTTGGGTTTTTGTTTGTTTGCTTTGCTTTTTTGAGATGGAGTCTCACTCTGTCACCCAGGCTGGAGTGCAGTGGTATGATCTCGGCTCATTGCAACCTCCGCTTCCTGGGTTCAAGTGATTCTCCTGCCTCAGCCTCCCGAGTAGCTGGGACTACAGGTGCGCACCACCACATCCAGCTAATTTTTGTATTTTAGTAGAGACAAAGTTTCACCGTGTTGGCCAGGCTGTTTTCGAACTCCTGACCTCAGGTGATCCACCTGCCTCGGCCTCCCAAAGTGCTGGGATTACAGGCGTGAGCCACTGCACCCGGCCTTCACAGCACTTTTGAGAGGCTTAAATGACATAGTACATGGCACTGCCATGTGTGGTAAAAAGGAGAACCCTGTCCTTATGCTGGCTTACTCAGTTCCACCTTGTAGGACCTGCTCTTTGAACTCAGAGTCCGAACCTACAGTACCCATGTTTGCCCTTGAGCCTTGGGACCAACCTTAGGGGTAGGGTAGGGCTGAGGGCCTGCCAGAGAATCAAGCTGAGTAGAAAAGTCTATGGAGCTGCAGGCCATGCAGGGCTGCTTGGGCACTGGCTCACCAGGGCTGTGTTTATGCAGCTTACTCCCTGCTGGGCTTCAGGGCTGCTAGCCAGGGACACCTAATTGGTGGGACAGAGCCCCCTCCTCTCACCACCCTCAAAGCTGGAATGTTCTGAATTCCTTCTTGGGCCAAATCCCCCTCCCCACAAGGCCTCTCCTGGGTTCACAGAGGTCACCACACAAAAGCCCAGCTGGAGTGGAGTTTTTGACAGAAAAAAAACACACACACAAAACCCACCAAACCTTTTTTTTTTTCCCTAAAGTACCTCAATCTTTCCCAGCCTCCAGGGGTTTAATTCTGATCTGTAATAAGTCTCTGACCCACGGCTCAGATTTGCAGATAGATTTTGCAAAGCTGTGGTTAACGATTAGAAATCCTTTATCACCTCAGCCCGTGGCCCCTTGTACTTCGCTCCCCTCCCTCAGGATCCCTTTCTCCCTCTCCAGGGGCATCTCCCCCTCCAAGGCTCTGCAAAGAACTGCCCTGTAAGTATCTCCATCCTGATATAGTTGCTGCCTTTTAAATTCACCAAGGTGGGCACTCTTCCTTCCTAGTCACTATCCATTCACCCCATGGTGGAGCCAGGCTGGGCCACCTTGGGTTTCTGAGTGAAGGGTATGGGAGGGGAAACTCCGGTGGCATTTGGGTTGGTGGTATTTGTTTCCTCAAAGCTATCACAAAGGTTCAAATCTTTAAAACTTCAGGACCAGAGAAAGCACTCTCCAAATCAGATATTTTCTGGTTTGGGGGCTTAAAAGGACTGGGATAAAAATTGGAGGAAGGGAGCCACAGTTTACCCCTCTGCCTAATTATAGTGGACTGAGGAGTGGCGGAAGGGGCACTCCCTGACAGCCAGCTCCAGTGCCCTCCTTGGCATGAAGGCTCAGGGAGGTAGCAGAAGGTGGGTTCCTAAGTGAAGTCATAAAGTTTCCCCATGAAGTCCTTCAATGACTCTCTCCCACTGGTCTGCAAGTCTGTCATTAGAAATTCCTTCTTTGGACTGAGGTATTACTCTCTTCAAGTGCCCTCTTTGAAAATGAAGTTGGAACCAAAACATTCACAGCACTTACAGCTGGGGAGATCGTAGGCGATTTTTGTTTTCTAAATTCTGCCTTTCTGTGTTTTCCAGTGTTCTAAAGTGAGAATGCTTTACTTTGATGATCAGGACAAAAATCAACTTCTTTTTCAAACAATAAGAAAATCTCTCAATCCAGTTGCAATTCTCTGAACTGCCATCAATCAATTGATGCAGAAGGAAAGATGAACTGCTCTAAGGACAAACTTTTGAGAAAGTAGGGCCTCAAGGGAATGGCTTTGCCACCTACTAGTGCCCTTGGCAGCTGGAAGTGAGTTTCAGAGAAGGAGGCAAGTGTCTCAGATTCTTATGAGGGGCAGTGAGATCAAGGGATGGAGAAATGAGGCTGACTGACAGAAGAGGGCTGTGGTGGCTACCATCACCCTCAGAAGGTCACATCAGTTCCTTCCTTGAGCCTGGGAACCCCAAGTGCCCTGTCCCATGTAGTCTTAGGAGGGTACTGCCAAAGAAAGAGTACCATGCACAAGACTCTTGGAGCAAGAGATGGGGAGAATAGCAGGGAAAGTACCTAGGTGAGAAGGGGTTAAGTCAGGAGCTGCAGTCAATCTTGACCCTCCTAATCCTCTCCTGCAGCTCCGGTCCCCCCACTAGGGAAGATTAAGTAAGGATCCTAAGTTAAACTTTCTTGCCCAGTCCTTGGGCCATGGAGTATGTTGGCCCCATGCCCAGAAGACAAATTCAGCTGACAAGGCCTAGAGTCCTCTGTACCTCCAAAGCAGCCAGTACTTGACTTCTAGGAGGATCCCTCAAAGAGAGGTTTCTATTAAAACTGGCTGCTTCTAACAACAGCTCTTCAGTCTTCTATATTTGTCAAAGTGGCTTCCTGTCCCCATGCCTTTATTTGAGACTAAAAATCTTGGAGATGACAAACTAGGGCCTAGAGAAGCTATAGGACTTCCTCAACAGGTTATAGGCAGAATTGACACCACAAGAAGCTAGATCTTTTGATTCTAACACTAGGACCCTGTCTGCCCTCACCTCTACTGCTCATCAGGCAAACAAAAACCTGGCTGAATCCAGCCTGGCTCACCACCCAACAATTCGCCATTTAGCTGGTCTTCCTAACTCTGGTGGAAAGCTGAACCCGCCCCCCCTCATTGGGGCCATTTCTATCACTTGAATAAGCTCCAATAACTTGTTCTTCCTCCTGCCTGGGCATGCTGCTATGCCAAGTCAGACTCTAGAGATTCCAAGCCTCAGTAATGGCATTTTCTTGACTCTGCCCTCTCCCTCACCCCAAAATACTTGCCTACTTACTATTACTTAGGACAGGCTCTGGGGAGAGGCTTTCCTCTTGGGGACACTGTTGATTCCCTTGGGAAACTCAAGCTTGACTCTTCTGCTGCCATCCCAGGAAGGCTGAAGCAGGAGCTGCTCCTCTGGGAAGCAGTAGGTCTTCCCCTTGAAAACCTCAAGGTATCTCACCAATTCTCACTGAAAGCTCAGATACAAACAGGAGGAAGAAAGGAAAAGTATTGAACCCAGCCTGGGTGAGGAGCAGGGAGGGCCCAAGGATGGTTTCAAGGCAAGGATGCATCCTGAAAGATTATTTGCAATTATCCAAGCAAATGGTGGATGGTAGAATAGCATGCTTAAGGGCTTGGAGACAGAGAGAAAGGCAGTCAGATAAATTCAAGTGCTTAGGTATGGCTGGATCATATGTGTATGTATAGGAGCATAAAGCATGAGGTTGGAGGTTAATGGTGTGAGATGAGGCTGTGAAGAAAAGCTGGGGTGAAATAATGGAGGGCTTTCCTGGTTTCCTGGGCTAGCAAGTTTGAACTTCAACCTGAAATACTTAAGAGCTCCTGAAGATTTTTTTTTTTTTTTTTTTTTTTGAGACAAAGTCTTGCTCTATCGCTCAGGCTAGAGTGCAGTGGCACAATCTCGGCTCACTGCAACCTCCATCTCCCGGTTCAAGCGATTCTCCTGCCTCAGCCTCCCGAGTAGCTGGGATTACAGGCACATGCCACCACGCCCAACTAATTTTTGTATTTTTAGTAGAGACGGGGTTTCACTATGTTGGCCAGGCTGGTCTCAAACTCCTGACCTTGTGATCTGCCCGCCTCGGCCTCCGAAAGTGCTGGGATTATAGGCATAAGCCACCGTGCCCGGCTGAGCTCCTGAAGATTTTTAAGCATGGCAAAGGGTGAGGTGAGAGTCACAATTTGATTTCAACTTTACAAAGATCTTTGACTACTGGGTGGGTAATTCATTATTGCAGGATTGGGGCAGAAGTGGAATTAGAGAGATCAATTTGAGGTGTCTAAGAGATTTTCAAATAGACAAGAAACGATGGTTGTATAGTCTGAACTATGGTTTAGGGCAGTGGCGACAGAAAGAAGTAGATGGATTCACGGTCTATTTTTGAAGGCACACCTGATGGTACATTATAATTAATTATATGTCAACAAGAGGTGAAAAAGCAAGGATAACTGGCTTGGGTTATTAACTGGGTGACGGCCCCACTGAGGTAAGGAACACTGCATGAGGAGCAGTTTGGACATGGGGAGAAAAAAGGGCAGATGATTCCAGCTTTGCAAATGTTGAATTTGAGGCCATTAAAACATTCAGGTAGGGCCATTCCAAGTAATAGTTAACTACACAAATCTTGAGTTCAGGAGAGAAATCTGTGGCAGAGGTATGAATTCAGGAGTCACTGGCATGGAGACAGAGTGGATGAGATAACCCATGAAAAATGTGAAGGGTAAGAAGAGCCATCTAGAAGTCAAGATGAAACCCTGAGGAGGCTAGAGGGGCAGAGATGGATAGTTAGACTTAAAGAGCGAGCAGAAGAAAAGGAACTTATAAAGGAAAACTGGAAGAATCATTTTGAGAAGTAGGTAAAATGGAGTGGTGCTACAGAAAACAAGGGAGAAGATAGTTTTATGAAGGAGAGAGACAAGGTGAGATGACAGAGATATGATCATTGAATTTTGGATCAAGAAAAGAGTTGATAACTTTGGTGAGAGTATTTTCAGTGGAGGGCTAATGGTGGAAGCCAGACTGCAGAGGGCTGAGCAGTGAGTGGGAGGGTGAAGAAGTGGAGACATCAATAATGAATGGCTTGTTTAAGGATCTTGGCTGCAAAGAGAATGATGAAGATAGGAGTAATAGCTGCACAGGGAGGAGGCAGGGTAGGGAGCTCAGAAAGTAGTAGCAAATATTTGAAGTAGTCATCAGAAGGGTGCTTACCAGGGAGAAGTAGAAGGATTTCCAAGCAGCACTGAAGGCCTAAATGAGATACATAGTCATGATCAGGACAGGTACGATTGTGCCAAGGTTAGCAATAAGAAACCAATGTCAAGAAAGACTTGCTAATGAGTGACAGAGGTGAGATTCAAACTGTGTTTTTCTCCCTTCATCAAATGTTTATCGACTCCTGCTCTGCACTGCTTTGCATCAACACTGGCATTGGTGTTTCCAATGCCGATGAATCGTATTGACTATCAGTCATGTGCCCAATGCCGTGGAAGCATGATAGACATTTAATATATATTTTTTCACCCTCAAATTGTTTAGAATTTGGTTGAGGAGACAAAATATTCCACAAATGCATATATATTATAAATATATATAATATACATTATATATATACATAATGAAGCTCTGCTGTCTCTCTCTCCCCCCTTACCTCTTTTTTCCTCTGATCCCCTATCTCTCTCTCTCATTCTTCTTTCCCAACATCGGGCAGCACTTCAGTGACCCTTACACTGAAGCGTTATTGACTCATTTGAAAAGTCCCTATATTTTAGTCATATGGAGCCCCTCAAACCTCTTTGCCAACTTCATTCATTCATTAAGAAGATAGTTTTTGAATTGCTGCTCTGGGTAAAGCAGTGTGTAAGGCACATGAGATACAGAGATACATAAGATATAGTCTTGCCCTCAAGTAGCTCACAGGCTAATAGGGAAGAATGAAGGTTTAAACAGGAAATTGCAACATAATGCAAAATGTACTATCTCTGCGTCAGTTTCTTCATCTATACAATAGGGATTATTAGTGCCTACCACAAAAAAACTTGTGACGACTAAATAAGCTAACATGTAAAAAGTGCTTCTAATGGTCCCATAAGAAACACTACATAAGTGTTGCTATTATTATTATTATTACTATGATGGAAGTAAACACAAGATACTGTAAGAATAGACAGGAGGGGTACTTGACCCAGGCTAGAGTAAGAGACATCTGTGCTGAATCCTAAAAGATGAGAAGGCACTAAACAGAGGACGAAGAATACATAACACTCTGCGTAGAATATTCTGTTCTATTTCTATTTGGGAGCAAAAGACCACATGGCATGATTGAAGAACTGGAAGTAATTTAATTCCACAATAGTACAGACTATGAGGAGGGAAATGGCAAGAGATGAAGCTTGAGAGGTCATGGGGTACAAGCAAGTTTGGACTTTACTTTTTAGCAAATGGGGAGCCATTGGAATGCTTTATGTAGAGTAGTGACTTAATCAGATTAATGTGTTGAAAGATCACCTTGGCAATGATGTGGAGAATGAATTGGGAGAAAGACAAGTTAGAAAGCTGTTGCTATAATCCAGGTGAAAGAGAATGATGAGGTCGTGCATGGTGGCTCACGCCTGTAATCCCAGCACTTTGGGAGGCCGAGGTGGGCGGATCACTTATGGTCAGGAGTTCGAGATCAGCCTGGCCAGCATGGCGAAACCCTGTCTCTACTAAAAATACAAAATTAGCTGGGGGTGGTGGCGTGCACCTGTAGTCCCAGCTACTCAGGAAGCTGAGGCACAAGAATCGCTTGAACCCGGGAGGTGGAGATTGCAGTGAGCTAAGATCACCCCACCCCACTCCAGCCTGGGCAACAAAAGCAAAACTGGGTCTTAAAAAAAAAACAAAAACGAATGGTGAAACTGAACTAGGGAAGTAGCGTGGAAATGGAGAGAAAGGAACCATGGATTTGAGGTATATTCATAAGGTAGAACTGGGACATAGGGACTATAGGATGCAGGAGGTAAGTAGAAGAAAGGTGCCAAAGATCACTTTCCGGATTTTGGTCTGGCACCAGTAGATGGACAGAAGTATCATTCAGTGAACACAGGGAACACAGGGAAGAACTGTTTGGGGAAAGCTGCATGGAGGATGTGATGAGTTCACTTTTGGACATGTCAAATTCGAGATGTCTATGAGATTTCCCTGTGGAGATTCTGACTAGGTGATTGCTCTGCCAGTCTTGAAGCTCAGAAGGGTCTATCCTGGAAATTCAGATTTGGGAGGGTCAGTGGATGGGTAGTAGATTAAGTTATGGAAGCAAGATGAGTTTGCTCAGGGACAGAGTGTTAATTGAGAAAAGGATGGACTTCTGAGGAATACTCACATTTAAGAGATGAGTAGGGAAAGAGAAATCTTGAAGAAGGCTAAAATGGAATAGCCAGATTGTGGTGGGTTGAAAAATTAGTGGGTTAGTTCGGGCACGGTGGCTCATGCCTGTAATCCTAGCACTTTGGGAGGCTGAGGCAGGTGGATCGCTTGAGTTCAGGAGTTCAAGACCAGTGTGGGCAACATGGCAAAACCTGGTCTCTACAAAAAATACACACACACACACACACACACACAACTAGCCAGGTGTGGTGATGTGCTCCTGTAGTCCCAGCTACTTGGGGGGCTGAGGCAGGAGGATCGCTTGAGCCCAGGAGGTCGAGGCTGCAATGAGCGGAGATCATGCCACTGCACTCCAGCCTGGGTGCCAAAGTGAGAACCTGTCTCAAAAAGAAAGAAAGAAAAATTAGTGGGTCAGAGGGTCTTGTAGAGAATGGGGAGGTGTGCCCTTGACTCTTAATGTCCTCAATCTTGGCAACACTGGGGGTTCCTTGAACACGGCAAAATCTTATATGGCTCTGAGATTCCAAAGCATTGACTCAGATACCTGCCTCATGCAAAGCCCTATATTCTACAGCAGTTTCCCTTTCCTCTGTGGCAGACTCTTGTCCCCCCTAACAGATGGCTCAGAGAATTTCAGGGCTCCCTGTCAGTCCTGGAACCCTTGTTCCAGAGTGCTCCCTCATCATCCAAGAGGCTGATAATGGGAGCATCTATTAGGAGACTGGACAGGAAATGTCTGGGCATGTTATACATGCAGAAGGCCTTAGACTAGGCTGCAGAGAGGGATTTGGGCATGGCTGGGAGGATATGAACTCTCAGAGCACGGACAGAAGGCTTTGCTGCCCACCCCCATCTACCCTGGAGTAGATTTTCACCATAGGCAGAATGATCCAGGGCTAGACCACTACTCTGTAGGCCCCTAGAGATTCAAGAGGCCTCTAACAAGCTGGAGTCCGAGGCTACATTCTAGGATCTGTTCCTCCTGATGTAGTCTGCAGTTTGGCCTCAGTCTGCAATTGAGGGGCCCTATGGCAATGTTGCTTGGCAATGTATTAAACAGCAGGCCTTGGGGACTAGCACTTGAGTTAACACAGCCACCACAACCACTACTGCCATCATCACCTTCCCGGAAGGCAGCCACCTGTCTGGCTCCTGGCTTTGTCCAGCTGCCAACCTAAGGCATGTGCCTACGCAGGAGGCGATGACATTTTGGCTCCACGTTCAAAGTTTTTTTTTTTTTTTTCGTTTCTCATGTGTTATTTCTAAAGATAACAAAGGTCAAAAGGCATCCAGCATTTTCTGGTTTCTCATAAGCTTCTGGTCAATATTTAATCTGGTTTATGGATTTTTTTTTAGGTCTTCTGGATGCCTTCTTGAGGCTGCTTGTGGCCACCCACAGACACTTGTAAGGAGGAGAGAAGTCAGCCTGGCAGAGAGACTCTGAAATGAGGGATTAGAGGTGTTCAAGGAGCAAGAGCTTCAGCCTGAAGACAAGGAGCAGTCCCTGAAGACGCTTCTACTGAGAGGTCTGCCATGGCCTCTCTTGGCCTCCAACTTGTGGGCTACATCCTAGGCCTTCTGGGGCTTTTGGGCACACTGGTTGCCATGCTGCTCCCCAGCTGGAAAACAAGTTCTTACGTCGGTGCCAGCATTGTGACAGCAGTTGGCTTCTCCAAGGGCCTCTGGATGGAGTGTGCCACACACAGCACAGGTATCACCCAGTGTGACATCTATAGCACCCTTCTGGGCCTGCCCGCTGACATCCAGGCTGCCCAGGCCATGATGGTGACATCCAGTGCAATCTCCTCCCTGGCCTGCATTATCTCTGTGGTGGGCATGAGATGCACAGTCTTCTGCCAGGAATCCCGAGCCAAAGACAGAGTGGCGGTAGCAGGTGGAGTCTTTTTCATCCTTGGAGGCCTCCTGGGCTTCATTCCTGTTGCCTGGAATCTTCATGGGATCCTACGGGACTTCTACTCACCACTGGTGCCTGACAGCATGAAATTTGAGATTGGAGAGGCTCTTTACTTGGGCATTATTTCTTCCCTGTTCTCCCTGATAGCTGGAATCATCCTCTGCTTTTCCTGCTCATCCCAGAGAAATCGCTCCAACTACTATGATGCCTACCAAGCCCAACCTCTTGCCACAAGGAGCTCTCCAAGGCCTGGTCAACCTCCCAAAGTCAAGAGTGAGTTCAATTCCTACAGCCTGACAGGGTATGTGTGAAGAACCAGGGGCCAGAGCTGGGGGGTGGCTGGGTCTGTGAAAAACAGTGGACAGCACCCCGAGGGCCACAGGTGAGGGACATTACCACTGGATCGTGTCAGAAGGTGCTGCTGAGGATAGACTGACTTTGGCCATTGGATTGAGCAAAGGCAGAAATGGGGGCTAGTGTAACAGCATGCAGGTTGAATTGCCAAGGATGCTCACCATGCCAGCCTTTCTGTTTTCCTCACCTTGCCGCTCCCCTGCCCTAAGTCCCCAACCCTCAACTTGAAACCCCATTCCCTTACCTTAAGCCAGGACTCAGAGGATCCCTTTGCCCTCTGGTTTACCTGGGACTCCATCTCCAAACCCACTAATCACATCCCACTGACTGACCCTCTGTGATCAAAGACCCTCTCTCTGGCTGAGGTTGGCTCTTAGCTCATTGCTGGGGATGGGAAGGAGAAGCAGTGGCTTTTGTGGGCATTGCTCTAACCTACTTCTCAAGCTTCCCTCCAAAGAAACTGATTGGCCCTGGAACCTCCATCCCACTCTTGTTATGACTCCACAGTGTCCAGACTAATTTGTGCATGAACTGAAATAAAACCATCCTACGGTATCCAGGGAACAGAAAGCAGGATGCAGGATGGGAGGACAGGAAGGCAGCCTGGGACATTAAAAAAAAAAAAAAATGAAAAAAAAAAACAGAACCCATTTCTCAGGGCACTTTCCAGAATTCTCTCATATTTGTGGGCTGGGGATCAAGCCTGCAGCTTGAGGAAAGCACAAGGAAAGGAAAGAAGATCTGGTGGAAAGCTCAGGTGGCAGCGGACTCTGACTCCACTGAGGAACTGCCTCAGAAGCTGCGATCACAACTTTCGCTGAAGCCCCTGCCTCACTCTGGGGCATCTGACCTGGCCTCTTGCCTAAACCACAAGGCTAAGGGCTATAGACAATGGTTTCCTTAGGAACAGTAAACCAGTTTTTCTAGGGATGGCCCTTGGCTGGGGGATGACAGTGTGGGAGCTGTGGGGTACTGAGGAAGACACCATTCCTTGACGGTGGCCAAGAAGGAATAAGAACCTTGGTGTCTAAGAAGCCAGGTGGATGTGTGTGGTGGCTCCAGTGGGTGTTTCTACTCTGCCAGTGAGAGGCAGCCCCCCAGAAAGTCTTCAGGCGTAATGGAAAATCAGCTCAACTGAGATCAGGCCACCCCAGGGTCCACCTACAGAGCACTACAGAGCCTCTGAAAGACCACAGCACCAAGCGAGCCCCTTCAGATTCCCCCACTGTCCATCAGAAGATGCTCCAGAGTGGCTAGAGGGCATCTAAGGGCTCCAGCATGGCATATCCATGCCCGCAGTGCTGTGTCCATGATCTGAGTGATAGCTGCACTGCTGCCTGGGATTGCAGCTGAGGTGGGAGTAGAGAATGGTTCCCAGGAAGACAGTTCCACCTCTAAGGTCTGAAAATGTTCCCTTTACCCTGGAGTGGGAGTGAGGGGTCATACACCAAAGGTATTTTCCCTCACCAGTCTAGGCATGACTGGCTTCTGAAAAATTCCAGCACACCTCCTCAAACCTCAGTGTCAGCAGAGAGGGCCCATCTGTTGTCTGTAACATGCCTTTCACATGTCCACCTTCTTGTCCATGTTCCAGCTGCTCTCCCAACCTGGAAGGCCATCTCCCCTTAGCCAAGTCCTCCTCAGGCTTGGAGAACTTCCTCAGCGTCACCTCCTTCATTGAGCCTTCTCTGATCACTCCATCCCTCTCCTACCCCTCCCTCCCCCAACCCTCAATGTATAAATTGCTTCTTGATGCTTAGCATTCACAATTTTTGACTGATCGTTATTTGTGTGTGTGTGTGTCCGATCTCACAAGTACATTGTAAACCCTTCGGTGGGTGGGGGCCATATCCTAGACCTCTCTGTTTCCCCCAGACTATCTGTAACAGTGCCGGGCACACAGTAGGTGATCAATAAACACTTGTTGATTGAGTAACTGTCTTACTGATTAAAAGGGGCCCAGAATGGGCAAGTGAAACTCGAGGGAATTCGGCTAAGGGGAGGGGAGTGTGGAAACTGGCATTTCTTTCCACAGGGTAGATAGACAATTCTAGACCTTACTAGAAATAATTAGAAAGCATGACAATCTCCTCCCCAAGGCAACTCCAACCTCTTCAACTTGCCCAGGGCTCTTTCCTTTTCATAACAATTGTTTTCAGTTATTTGCTAAACGATGATGTATTTATTCATTTCATTCTCTGAACCACTATCATGAGGAAGGTAAAATGGATCTGATCATCTGCATTTGGCAGATGGGGAAACTAAGGCCCACACAAGTAAACAGATTTTCCCAGGGCCACAAAGATAGTGTTAGTTCCCTCAGTCTCCTGACTCCCAAAATAGGACCCTGCTAATCCCACACCATTCACAGCCAATAGAAGAGCCTTCCAGAGGTCCCCAAGCTGCCTGAGGAAAATAACTCACAGCCAGCCAGGTAACAAGGAAGGCACACAGGCTCTCCTGGTCGCCCATGAGGGCAATCTGGGAAATCATCAAGTGTACCACCTGGAACTGCCCTCTCCTGCTATGCTGGCCAGCCTGGGCCCAGCTAGCTGCTCTAGCAGGGGGATGCCGGGCTTACATTGAGTAAAATACAATACCTCAGTTCCAATTCCCCTAACTCTGAAGGTGTGGCAGTTTGGGAGGCCAATGATTTGGCTCTGTTCTACACTCACTAGGAATTAACAAAGCCCCATTCATAAGGGTGTTCACTGTGGCAACACTGACAATAATGGGGCCCTACCTGATTCAGCTTAACCAGCCCCTAGATCTAGAGGGCCTCAGCACATAGCCTGTTGTATCAGACACTACCCTTGCACTTCTGAAGTGAGCCTTCTTTGGTGCAGAGGCTAGAACGTCAGCATCCAAGTCCATTTAGAGGGAATGGCAGCAGGCAGGGATAAGGGGAGAGAGAGAAGGCTCCCTGGATAAAAGCTTAACAAGAAGTCATGTCTCTGGTCTGGCACCAGGAACCCCAGAGCCCTTGATTGGGGGCCACTGGAGGTTGGAAGATAAAACCACCTTGCTGGCTCTGCTATGCTGAGTGGGCAGCAGTCTGGTATGGGCTCTGATGAGCCACCATCTGGCTGCTAAAGCACTTGCAGATCCACCGATTTCATTGCATTCTCCACATACTCCAGTGAAGTGGGTCTTTTACAAGAGACAAAATGGAGGCCCAGAGATGTGAGCAATATCACTCAGGTCACAGTGTCAGAGTTTGAACGTAAGCTTAGAAACTTCTCACAGCAACATGAGCCCAGCATTCTGGTCCCAGAAGGTGTATGAGGACTATTGCTCTTCAAACTCTTGCAGGCTTCGTGTCCCTGTCTGCCACTGGAATACAAGGGCCTTTGTTGGATATAGAGCACAGAGCTTTCCTTCATCTTAGAAGGAGGCTGGCCTGAGGGGTCCTCCTACCTTTGTTAATCTGGGAAGTTTCAGTGGAAGGAGTTAGAAGTTCATCCTCAACTAGAAAAGCCAGGGAAGACCTAACAAAGAGCAACTGTTCCCTCCAGCTGGTTGAGCAAGAAAGGCTTTGCTCTAAGTAGTTTCCTAGAAATATTCCCGACTCCTGGATCCAGGGCAAACACTTTTCAGCTCACCCCATTGCCTTCCCTCATAAAGTAATTTAGATTAGCCACAGACCTAGGGGATAGTGAAGGCCACTATGTTTATGCTCCAGCCTCATGGCTCTCTGACCCTTGCACAAGGAGAGATGTTTCTGCCCTCTCTCATTCCTCTGATAATAACATGACTCATATTTTCTTCCCCTTGGAGCCCTAGTGACCCACTGCTATGTGATCATTAATGGGAGAAGGAGGACTGAAACTGGCTTCTTAGTGGAAAGGCAAGCTCCAACTTTCGGAAAGACCTTTGTCCAGCCATTCAAACAGCTATCTGCTGGCCAGCCCACACTCACTGAACTCTTACTCTGTGTCAGGAAATGTGCAAAGGGCTTTGAGGGTGATGAGAGTGAACAAGGTAAAGTTTGTACCCTGTAGGAACTGACAGCTCATCTAGAGGAGATAAGACATGGACACCTAACTGTGGTACAAGGCAGCATATGGGCTGTCCTGTGAAAGACATGACAAAAGTGACGTAAGATAGGGGTCAAGGGCTGATAAAAATAGTCTTGTAAGTCCCCTTAAATTCCAATCCATATGAAATGAGGGCCTGGCACTACATGAGCTTTTGGGGAAAGCATGATGAAAACTGCTTCTTGCAATGGAAGGACTCTGGGAAATTGAGCAATCGGGTGTAGAGGCGGTGCTAAGGAGGTAGCAGAGATATGCTGTGCAGCTAATCCGGAATCCTTCTGAGTTTGCCTCACAGGACCCTTATGTGACTCTAAAAGGAGTGACCCTGGGGCTCAGCTTCTCCTCCCTCATCTCCTTCCCTTGCACAAGACTTTGCAATTTGCTGGGGGCAGCACAAGCAGTGCCCATTCAGGTAGCCAGGGGCCTTTT
Organism: Pongo abelii; assembly: GCF_028885655.2. Classification (NCBI taxonomy): domain Eukaryota; kingdom Metazoa; phylum Chordata; class Mammalia; order Primates; family Hominidae; genus Pongo; species Pongo abelii. The sequence continues at coordinate 112,733,512 of NC_072008.2, forward strand.
GTCTCTGGACCAGAGGAGAAATGCAGGTGTGGGAGAAGGGAGACAGGCAAGAGAAGAGCCTAGTGCTAAAGGAAGGTGATGAGGCCTTGCAGGGCCAACTCTGTTCCCTCCCACTCAGCCCTGGGCCCACGGACAGGGGATTCTTTCGTGCCTGCAGCAGCCCACTCTGGGACACAGAGGCCCAGGCCAGGAAGTGCATGTGCTTCTCCTCAGCTGGCTGAAGCCTGGCTTTCACCCAGAATGGTCTCCCTGCTCAAGCGGCTCCCGGCTTTGATGAGAAATTCTGTTATCTCAAGAGGAAAAAGAACCTCAAACAGGAAGTCTAGCAGGTTATCTCTCTCTTCTGCCCTAAGTGGTGGCTCACTATATGCTGTGATGTGATCACTGATAAAATATTAACAAGCTGTTATCAGGCACAGTAATGCAGAGGCTATAATCTGACCACTTCCTCCCACCCCACAGCCCATCACTTTCCTGGGAACTGCAGCTCAGAAATTTCTTAACTCTCACCTAAAATTCCCTGCTCTGGGCTTCATCACCCCCAAAGACAAGCAGCAGTTTTAGAGCTTGATAAAGCAGGAAGCCACCACGCAAGGGCACATCATCAGGTCCATTTTAGGAGAGAGCTGCTGCTTTCCTGTCCTCTCTGAAGTCCTATTCCTCCAGAATGGCAGCCTCACCACTTCACAGGTCACCTCCTCGGGAGTTTTGAAGAAGTTTCTGTTTGAAAATTCTCATGACCTTGTGGAGATAACACTGAGAACGCTCACATGCTTTAAAAAAAGATACTATGCCGGGCGCGGTGGCTCATGCCTGTAATCCCAGCACTTTGGGAGGCCGAGGCGGGCGGATCACAAGGTCAGGAGATCGAGACCATCCTGGCTAACACAGTGAAACCCTGTTTCTACTAAAAATACAAAAAATTAGCCAGGCGAGGTGGCGGGCGCCTGTAGTCCCAGCTACTCGGGAGGCTGAGGCAGGAGAAAGGCGTGAACCCAGGGGGCGGAGTCTGCAGTGAACCGAGATCGCACCACTGCATTCCAGCCTGGGCGACAGCGAGATTCCGTCTCAAAAAAAAAAAAAAAAAAAAAAAAAAAAGATACTAGGGAGGTTTAATGGGATGTGAAATGAGATGCCAAACGAGTATGAATAGTGTGGCGGACAAGCCAGCATTTGAGCGGTAGCTCCTATTCTCCACCAGTGTTTTCAGAGTCTGTGATATTTGACCAAATTCTGTGTGGGCTGCTCAGGAGAAAAGCCAGTTAAACAAAAACTACAAAGAGAGGCCGGGCATGGTAGCTCACGCCTGTAATCCCAGCACTTTGGGAGGCTGAGGTGGGCAGATCACGAGGTCAGACTGAGACCATCCTGGCTAACACGTGAAATCCCGTCTCTACTAAAAAAAAAATAAAATAAAAATAAAAAAAATAAAAAATTAGCTGGGCGTGGTGGTGGGCGCCTGTAGTCCCAGCTACTCGGGAGGCTGAGGCAGGAGAATGGCATGAACCCGGGAGGGAGAGCTTGCAGTGAGCCAAGATCATGCCAGTGCACTCCAGTCTGGGCAACAGCAAAACTCTCAAAAATAAAAAAAAATTAAAAAAAAAAACCTACAAAGAGAAGACGCTCTTTGCAGCCTTTTCACCTATATTTATGTCTGGAATTGCCCAATGGAACACAAGAGGATGGATCAGCATCCCCCACAAAGGGATATATCTGATGATACTGTGAAGACCCTACTCCCTTGGTTTAAAGGCACTGAACACTTTGGTTAAAAAGCAAGTATACTGGCTGGGAAAAGAAACACATTCAGCCACAGATCAGGTATTAACACCAGCATTTGCACTAGTTTCTCAGTTTAGCCTAAAAGGAGCCAGAGAAGATGAGTTCAGTGGATTTAAAAAATAGAATTGAAATTCAGAAACAATGGACACTGGAATTTGGAGGAGAACGGGACTTCTCTGAGTAACATACCCTTTACCGAAATGATTCAATAGCTTAAAAATGGAGGCAAGATAGAAATCAAGGAAAAGGCAGACAGGATGAGAAAGGTGGTGACATCCTCCTGTTGGCAATTCCAGAGGTACCTTGTATGGTTAATTTTACTTCTCTGTGTGTAATAATAAACCAATATGTTCCTAAGTGTCACTTTCTCACTCCCCAAGAGACTTGCCCAGCTCAGCACTGTCTGGAGAGGGGGATTCAAAGCAGCCAGTGAGAACACCCATGGGCAGAGGCCAGCAAGTCCAAGACCTCCCGGAGTGTAAGAATAGGATCTCGATGGCTGTTTGGATATCAGGAAAGCTGCCAAGTGACAGTTGTGAGTGAAAAACCCAGTCAAGGGGAAATGAATTTCCACGTTGTTTGGAGGGATATTCGTTATATAAGTGAACAATTTCCTGATCATGAGGGCCGTTAAACATTGTGTGGGATCGTGAAACTGTCTTCCTTGGAAATTCCTGTTAGTGTGGGCTGGCTTTAGCATTTTCCTATTAAAAGGAAGAAGACAAGACTAATCATTTTCAAGATAGGCAGTATGGTGTAATAGGCAGTGAGTTTGGGCTCTGGAGTCAGACGAATCTGGGTTTGGATTTTGCCTCTGCACTCTAGCTGGGTGGCCTTGGGAAACCCACTTCAATTCTCTACAATTCAGTTTCCTCATCTATAAAATGTGGATGAGAGCTACCTCTCAGTGTGGTCATGGTATACAGTAGGTACTAACAAATGGGTAATAAGTAGATTGGTGACCTAAAGGTAGGGTCAAAGCCACACCACAATGTGTGTCTTTGGGGAATGGGGGCAGAAAACAAAGTGTATTTTCTGCCACAGATCTGAATCCATGTTACCAAGGGAATGGTCTTTCCCAGGCCAAAACTTCTCAGGATTCTTCCCCAAAGTTCAAATATCTTAAAGACCTTGGATGGGTTTCCACTCATAAAATGTGGGAGGCCAGGGGAAAGGCAGACCTGAGAGGTTGGAGAGGGAAGGGATAATGGTGGCTGTCATCCACATCTGTGACCATGTGGATTGGAACAAATCCATGATTAACCAGGTCTCACTGCTAGAGAAAAGGTCAGTCCAAGGTAACTACACACTGTGGTTAACACCCCAAATTTACGCACAATTGGAGAGATTTCAACAGCTACTTCATCCTAATTCATTAAGCAGGTTTAGCACAGCCCCTCTTGCTAACATTTCCCAGCCCTTGGTTGAATATGTTCCTTATGCTTCACACTGGATAATCTACTCTCTCAAACCCTCTTGCGTATTTCTGTATTCACTCCCCACCCAGTCTTATGACTTTGCTTACTCTTCCCTATACCTGGAAAACCCTCCTCACACATCTTCAGCTTTCCAATCCTTCCAGGTTTCCAGGGCCTATCTGGAAGACCAGACCTTCTGGAACACTTTCCTGAGCCTCTGTCTAAAGTCATCTTACCTGCCTGAGGGCACAATGGACAGATATATGGAAGGTGTTTGGTATGTTGAAAGCACCCAAAACATTTGCACGGTTTTATCTAAAATTGGGTTGGGAATTTCTGGTGAATCACATCAAAACTTTCGGCTTAGGGATGGGGGCAAGTAACAAAAAAAATTTCTTCTGAAAGATTTTATTTTCTATTAGAAAATGAATACCATTTATGTCTCACTTGGTAACTAAAGCTTTCACATACATAAGACTAAGTCAGCTCTTCTTTCAATTATCTGATTTATTATCCAAACATGTGCTCTAAGTTTTGATTCAGAAAGTATAGTTCCTTAATGCCCCCCTTTGCCTAACAGAAGTCATGAGTTAGAGATGTCCATTTCACAAAGCGTAAGTCATTCTTTGAAGGAAATTACACTTGACTTAGCCTGAGCTCACACCTGGCATTCCTGAGCTTCACTCCAAATACAGAACTATAGAAAAGGGTTTGAATTCATATACAGAATTCTGAAAGACATTCCATCTGGACACTGCCTCTGGGAATGAAGAGCTTGCAATTAAGCCTCTGCCTCTGAATTGTTAGCCCAGATAATCTGCAATCACCAAACCTGGGCAAGCAAATTTTCCTGTTCCCTGGGGCCACAAGGTACCTGGTCTAAGCCTCTACCTAAGCTGCCCATTAGTTCATCCAACAAGCACATATCGACCTCCTAGTGCCCAGAACTTGTTTCCTACAGACTTGTTCTGTCTGTTATTTGCTTGTGGACAGCTCCTTTCTTCTCTTGACACAAACTATCACCACTCTCGGAAAAAGTGAACAGACACCTCCTCAGAATGTTTTCTTTCTCCTTTTAGTTCTCATTCTCAAGATCTGGTCTCTACAGACATCTCCTGGTTATGTTTTATAGTTCTCAGTATTTAAAAACTGCATGCCAGGGAGCCTCTTTTGATAAGATTCAGAATGTTTGTAGTAAAGAGTACCCACATTCCTGTTCTCCTTCGGTAGCCTTTCTACCTACCCATACCAAAGATCAGTTAAAGAGAAACACTAGGCCACTGCAGCTCGCACTGATCGCCCCTTATAACCTATAGCACTTATTATCTCAGTCTTTCATTTTCCAACTTGAATGTACAGGATTGCCATCTACCTCACTCATACTGTATTTATCCAACCCCTTTATGAAGAAGGCACTGTTTCAGGCACCTGAGGGAGATGAAGACATGAACAAAACACAGTTCCCATCATTTAATTACCTCCTAGATCCCAGGTACTAGGATAAGCTCTAGGATACAGTGATTGGCAAAAACAGGCATGGCCCTTCCCCTCATGAAACTCTACTAGTGAGGGAGGCAGACGGGGAGCATGTGTATTGTGTTCACTACTGTATATCACAAGGCACATAGTCGGTACCCAATAAATATTTGTTGAGTGAAAGCAAATGACCATATATACCATGATACATTGGGAGGTGCTATGAATTGAGGAAAACAGGAAACAGTGATAGCATAATAGGGTAGACAGAGACAAAAGGCTGCCAGGGAATGCCTGTCTGAGGAAGTGACACAACAAGACCTGAAGGATGGGGACTAGCCAGCTATATGCTAACACTGGAGATGGGAGCATTCTAGCGGAGGGAGCAGTATGGGTAAAGTATGCTTGGGGAGAGGGAATAGCAGGGTAAAGTCTCTGAGGTAAGTAAGAGCTCAACATGTGTCCATAGGAAGACTACAGTGAGCCAGGGGGAAAGTGGTATATGAAGAGGGGTTGCAAGAGACAAAGTACAAGTAGGCAGGGGCCTTGCAGGATACTGTAAGCAGTTTGGATTTTATTCTAAGTGTCAATGAGAAATCATTTAAGGGCTTCACGCAGGGGGGTCACATGATCTATTACTTAAAAAAAAAATCACTGTCTATAGACAACTGTAGGAACAAGGGTAGAAGCAAGGACTCCAGCTAGGAGTTATAATAACCCATGGGAGATCATGGCAGTTTGGACTAAGGTAGCTGTAGTAAAAGTGAGGAGAGTCAAGACACACTTTGGAAGTAGAACTGACAGACTTGTTGACAGGCTGGATGTAAGGAGTGAGAGAAGAGGAAAATTAGGGATAACTTCCAGGTTTCTAGCTTAAGCAACTGGATGGGTGGAGGTGCCATTTTCTAAGATGAGGAAAACTGGGAGAAAGGGAACAGCCCCAGGGTGTATCACTGCTTATTTCTAATGAGGCATGTTAAGTGTACATGTCAAGTAGGCAGCTGAATATTTGAATCTAGAGCTTTCTAATAGGGAAGACAGGACAAGGATGTTTGTGATAAAAGCCTTGAAAACTTAAATGTTCACAGAGAAATTTTTTGTCTAGCTGGGTTAATCAGAGAAGTTTGCAGGAAAAAGTTGGCATTTGAGCCAAAGGAAAGATGATGGGGGAAAGCATTACAGGTAAAGGGAATGAAATTGCAAAGATGGAGATGGGAGAAATCTTAAAGCATGTTCAGAAACTGGAAAATTGTTCAGTTTAGATGGAATGTGGCTTGTATCCAGAATGTTTCAAGATGACTCTAGAAAGGGTGACTGAAGCCAGATCACAAAGGGCTTTGAGCACCATCCTAGGGAATTTCTATTGTACTCAGTGGGCAATTGGGAACACTAGCAAGTCTTTAAGCAGAGGCATGACCTGACAAAGTTGTTAAAAAACAAAATTTGGTGACACTGAGTAGGGCGGATCGAGGAGGGAGAACAGGAGGCAAGGGAAGCCATCTAAGAATTTATTTAGATAATCAAGGCACGAGGTAATAAGTTATTTAGGTAATAACCTAAATACTTATCATGGCAATAGGAAGTTAAAGGGCAAATGTGGGAGACCTTTCAAAGGGGAATTATGATTATGTCAACCTAACAGGAAAGCCAGGAGGAGGCATTTGCTTTTTTCTTCTCAATGTCTTTTGCCTCCACACTGGATCATAACCTCTGGTAAGGCTGGGAGATATTTTTCAATCTTTCCACAGTGGGATTTAACACTAGCAAGGAGATCTCATGCTGGTATGGCTTCTTAGTAAATAGGAAACAAAGAGGTAGCTCTGGTATTGAAGTGAATGGACTCACACAGACAGTGGTGCTGGAAAAAGCAGTGTGGGGTCAGGACCACAAACCAGGGAATGGGCTGAGAGTAAGCACTAGGAAAGATGAGTTCAAATTTCCTACCTTCTTCCCTTTAAAGCCTCATTGCCTGCCCTCCTTCCTCCTCAGTCCCCTCATTCACCCAACAAACACTCACACAGGCAGAACCTTCAATGCTCTGAATTTTTCCCTCCAGCAGACTCCCATCCATTTGTGTGAAATCTCACCCGCTCACAGCCCCCATCTGATGAATAAGTCTCACTGAGAGAATGTCGGAATGTGCTACTCTTCCCTCAGTACTATTTACATTCAGACAACTGCGGCCTTGACTATCATAATCCAAATGTCTAACATGAAAATTAATCATATGGCAAGCTAGAACTGGGGTGAGGTGGAAGGTAAGGCGGCAGGGGATATCTTTAAGTACTCATTCTAATGATGAAGCCTGGATTTGGCCTCCTCTCATTCCCTGCAGTCTCACTTGGGCTATCTACTATGAGCCCCCTTTCGAAGGAGGTAAAATTAATTTGGAAAAGTGTTCTGAAGTAACTCTGTGGAGGAGAAACAGAATGAATATCCAAGACATTTCCTCTGGACTAGCTAATCCTTTCGCCACTGCTTGATCTCACCTTGCTTTGATTGTTTCTCCTCTACTTCCTGCTTTTTACTGTTGGTATATTTTTATGTGTTCATTGTTCAATGTCTTTTGAGAAGTACCCTGAACTCTTTGGAGAGTATGTGCTATGTAAACACAATAAAGAAATGAATACAATGTCTCCTTTTACAAGAGAATACGTTTTACTATTTCTGATAGTATGAGGTTTACCCCTCACTCAGCACTAGCCTGAAGAGTAACTAGGTATATTCTGAGGGACATCAGATTCTACTCTAAAGTACTTCACTAACTACCCGAAATCCCATTAATTTGATGATAAATATATTTTTTAATTTGAGCCTTATAGGTTTTTCAAGAATCCCTTATTAAAATGCAAATACCAAAGCAGGCGAACAGATCATGATATAACCTTAGTTCCCTTTATATTAACCCACCACTTCTATCAAACACATTTTTCACATTCCAAATTTTTCTATGCCTTTGTTTATGCTTTTCTTCTTCCAGAGGTAATGCTAAATTTAATATAAATTAGAAATATAACATTACCTTATATTTTCACATAATCTCTCACTTGATATTCAAATCCAAGCCTACTTGATCTTTTTAAAAACAATTTATTTTTTCCAATGTAAGAATAACAAGTTTAATATTGAAAATCTGAAAAAGGCAGGAAGATAGGAAGAAGAAAAATATCAACCATAGTCCTACCACCTAAAGAACACTCACTGACAGTGTGGCCATGCTCATTCTTTAAGCCTTAATTTAGGTCCCATTTCTGGTGTGGTGCCTTCCTTGAACTTCCTCCCCCAGATCTTCCATGTCATATCTGTACCACTCAGTTGTACATATCATACACTTTTATGTATAATGTGATGTATGTCTTATGTTTCCAACGAGATTGTTACATCTTCGAAGGCTGCAAACATGAGTTGTACTTGTTAGCTTACCCCAAAACACCTGGTATACCGGACCCAATATCTGCTGATTGATTTAACCTAAATGAATACAAACCATTTCAGAAAAAGATATAAAATAGACCACATATCCAGGTCATGAAAATTAAAGCTTTCAGGTCACCTAGCTTGGTGACTATTGCTTTTCTGTTCCTAGACTCTTGAAAGCCTATTTAAACTGGCCTCTTTCTCCACACCAAAACTGACAAAAAGGAGACTGATTATGAGCCAGGATTTACACAGAGATTCTCTATATAAGGCATAAAGGTGAGGGTAAGAGAGAGAGAGAGAGAGAGAGAGAGATGTGGGGGAGGGAGAGAAAAGAGAACAGACAGAAGATAAGAGAAGAGAAGGGTATACAGTCTGGTGCTCAATCCAGTATGTGATTTGCCTCCAGCACCGTGTACAGGATCCCATCCACTTGTTCTGAGTCATACCCGATCTCACGAAGCTCCAAGTGAGGGAGGACAGAAGTAAGGAGATAGCTGACGTGGATACGTAGCCGCGTAAGCTTTGCCAAAGCCCTGTATGAAGGAGTGAGGGGGCAGGAGAAGAGATGACATGAAGTCATTAACCAACAGAATAAAATGAAGCCCCTTCAAAATGGAACCACATTTCTCAACAGTTATGTTTTCATTAGCTAGAAAGAAGAAAGCACAACGCCACCAAGCACAGGGAGACTGGCTGCAGCTTTCTAATAAGTCATTACTCAATTCTTGGTGGCCTGTGAATTAAGGCTTCCTCCTTTGTCTATGGCCAGTAAGTGGGGGTCCTAAGGGATGCTTCCCATTAGCACTCACAAGCTGATAACTAAACCCTAGTAATTAACCTTTCTAGGTCATCTCCCTCTGGGGTCCGGTAGGAGACCTGAGCCTTCTGCAGCATTTCCAGGTGTGTCTCTGTTTCCTTCAGTTTCTCTTTTAACTCTTGCTTTTCCTCTTTGGTTCTTTCCAGCTCAGCTTTCAGAATCTGGAATTCAGCTTGGCGATAACCCATGTGTTTCTTGCTCCAGTACAAGCCTTCTGCCTCCTGGGTACTGTAGATCACCAATTCATGTTGGACTTTCTTGAATTCAGACTGCCAGTGATTCCTCTCCTGTTCCAGCTCCTCCACCTGCAGTCCAAGAAACAGAAATTCAATGACCCCACAAAAGAGCATGCCAAAAACCGTTCCTCATGTGGTCATCCTGTGATTCCACTATACATATTCCTCTACTTATGGACCTTTTCAATACCCTAAAATGGGCAGGAAGTCTACTACAGTTACTCTATCTGAAACACACCACAGAATAGTTCAAGGGCATATTTTGTTTAAAGGCCTCAGAACATTAAATAATCAGGGCACCAATGTCCCACTCCCTTGGTTACTATGGTCTCTTATTCCTAGTGGTGAGGTATTACCCTAACCTTTTGCTGGAACAAATTCCTTTCAGCCAAAACACGTTCCAATTTTTCTGTGGTTCTCTTCAATTCTTCCAGCTCTCTCTGATTCTTCATCTTTGGTGTATTATGACCTTCACTCTCCTCATAGCCTCTTCCTTTCTCCCCAATGGCTGCAGCAGGGATTGAAGCAGAGGCCACAGAATAAGGCACTGGGTTCCAAGATTCAACTGCTTTTCGTCTCTCAGCAAGCTCCTCTCTGTTAAAAGGGATCAGCTGAATGGGAGCTCCTGAATCTCTAACACCTTTGGCAACACCAACAACAGCTACAAAAGGTCCCTTGTTGACTTCTTCTTTGTTTATGGTTGTGCTACCTCTGTTAGATTCTTCTGCCACCAATCTTGGCATCTGATCTTCTAATTCTTCAGGAAGCAGGGACCCCTGGCGTTGGTCTTTGGCCCCTGGATACAGAATTGAAACCTCCCTATTCTGACCTGTATTCTTGCTTGCTTCTGGGTATTCTGGGAAAAGGTATGGTGGTGTACTTCTCTCAGAACTCGATTTATCATGGCTGTTCTCCCCTTCTGGGTAGGCAACAGGTGCCTCTACCCTCCTGTAAGGAGCAGGCATGGAATAATCTAGAGAAGGTGTTGTCATCTCATTCTGGAGCCTTCTTCGTTTCTCCACCGGTTCTTCACCTAGGATCCATTTGTACTTACTGCAAGAAGAGGAAATTAAATTGTAAGCTGTCACAGTACAAGTTAAGTATTTTCTGATCCTATGGAGCCCCAACTCAAACTTCCCATATTCAGACTGGCTCTAGATGTTACCCACAGACAAGTTCAGGTTAGGGATACAACTTTACCCACAAGCCTCAACCCTTTCACTAGTGCGATTGGTATTAAGGGAGAGGTGAAGTTGAAAGGTGTGAATGGGCAGCATCTGGATATGATAGGACTAGGTTGACCTTGGTAAGAATCCTAAAAATAAGATTGCGACCATCCTGACTTAGAAGTATCCTAAAGATGAAAGTCAAGAAGGAAGACAAAGAAAAAACACATACCCCAAATCCCCTAACACAAGAATGGAATAAAAAGGCCATAAAAAGCCTAGAAGAGTATGCAGAGAATACTGCCAACTCATTAATTTTACAGCGTCACAAATGCCTTCCCGTATCAAAGACTTATGCACATCTTTTTATATTGCAGCAGAACCACACAATTCTTTCACCAGCCCACTGGATTGTGGCTATTGCCCATAGTTCACTTGTAAAAGTTAATTGAATCACAGGGGCCTAGTCAGAAACAAAGAAAGTGAATCAGCCAATTCAAGTCATTTTCCCCTTGTGACAAAGAATTCCCGTGCTCAAGCACAAGCAGACACTCCCTGAGTTCTGCAGGAAAGCCCATGATGATGACCTTAAACCATCTTCCATTTCTGGCTGCTGTATGCACTAGGGGTTGAAGAACTAATGAAACAACTGGCACCAGAGAAATCCATAGGCAATTTTTAATCATGCAGCAGGGCAGGAACCCCATTTTTATCCTTACAACTGTTCTGTCCTTCTTCTGGATAACCAAGACATTTCAAGATAAAATCAACTTTCAAATTTTCAATGAGAAAGCATCAGACATATGATTTGCCACCTCATAGCACCTCAAGGCTGCCCATATTTCTCTGTATTTTTTGAGAACACCTGTAAGACAAACCAAACTGTAGCTTCTTATAATGCCCATATGTTCTTCAGAAATACAACTGATCTGCCATCTTAATAGATCTTGTCGTGTTAGCCTTAGGTAAAAGCAAAAGGACTTAGGAGCTATGTAAGAATAACTGTATCCATCTTTGAATATGTATAAGGACTACTACTGATGGCCCATTCAGCTGTGGTACTGAAGAAGACAGTAAAACAATCGGTTGGCTGGTACAAAGGAAAAGTATATAATACTAAATAGCAACAACCAAGCCTTGTGAAAAGCAATTACAGTTATATTATTTGCCTTCTCTTCGTTTTCCCACCTCTAAGGGTTCTGTCCTTAACTATCTTCTCTTCTGACTCTGTATTTCTTCTCCTTTGTAATCTTATACAACCTCTTGGCTACAACCTCTGGGCAACAACTCCCATATTCTCCCAAACCCTGACCCCCAGTATTGAATTTCCAACTGCCTGTCACACATTTCTTCCTGGAGGTCCCACTGGTATCTCGAACTCAGTATGTACAAAACCAACCTTTCATTTTCACCTTCAAACCTGCTCCTTTTCCCTATGTTTCCTATTTGTGTTACAACAGCACCAAACTGTCAGTAATATTTATACAGTAGTTTTATACATTATCAATACTCAAGTTCAAGCTCCCACTACCTTTCCTGGACTACTGCAATGGCTTCCTCCTGTCTCCAGTCTCCCCTTCTCTTACCTCCAGATCACTGTCCCAAGCTAATCTTCCTAAAGCATTGCTTTGATTATGCTATTCCTCTATTCAAAATCTTTATTTATTGCTCCCCACAACATAAAATCTTAAATGTCTTAGCTCACTATTGAAGCTTTTCCATGCCAAAACATAGTAAACATTTACTGAGCACTTACTCTGTACCAGACCATGTAAGAAGTGCTTAACATGTATTGCCTCATCTAATTCTCCCAATAAACATGAGGCAGGTGGGATTATTATCTCCACTGTTTTAAAGGGATGCTCAGGAAGAAGTTAACTTTCTCAAGGTGGCTAGTAAGTATCAAGAGCTGGGACAGAATTTGGCCCCAGCTTTATCTCTCATTACTCCCTTCACAAACATCAATCAAACTGGATGCCTTTTCACTGGAGTGCCCTTCTTCTACCCAACACTGCATGTGTAAATCCAACTCAAATGTTACTTCTGAATTCCTATAGCACTTCAAGCACTCTCTTATTAAAATGCATCACTTACTACTGTGTGTGTGTGTGTGTGTCTCCTAGGTACCTTACAAAAGTATAAAAGTATAAGTTCCTACACAGAAGGGAGCTTAATTAACCATGCTAGATGGGGAGGAGGGAACAAAACTTTCACATAAGAGGCAACCAAAAAAAGAACTATTATGTGAATGAGGGAAAATAACTAGATTTTACTTATTGGCTCTATACTTCTCCAGAAAGTCTGGCAAGTCCTTTTAGGAATCAATTCTCATACCAGACTTGTATTCACTCATTGAGTAGAGATTAATTATGGGTTTTATATACTAGAAATTCTCCAACTACACAGTTTCCTCTTATTTTCTTTCTGCCCTTTGTCATATTCCTCCATTGTCTGTCAATTCATGGTGTATTTTTGGTTTTCTCCTTTAAGTATTTTACATTTTCTGACATACACCATGTTTCTGCTCCTTCAAAATGCTTTCTGAGAGGCTTCTGTAATCAACCACTATCAGTTTTGTATTATTTCACTAACCAAGACAGAGAATGATACATTCAAATTAATATATTTCATTTTTTACTCACTCATTTCATAAATGTTTCCTACTATGTTTAAGGAACTATGATAGGCAAGAATAAGGACCAAAAATCACGGCCCTGTAATAGTGTATATATACTCCTTCCAGATGATGTATTTTTCAACATCTTTACTGGGACAGAAATCTATAAATTGACTTAAGGTATACAATTCAACAATTTTAGTATTCTCACAGAGTTGTGTAACCATCACCACAATCTAAGTTGTGAAAATATGCACCACCCCGCAAGAAACCTCCTACACATCAAGCAGTTACTCCCCATGCCCCCACTGGGCCACTACTCTACTTTCTGTCTCTGTAGATTTGCCTATTCTAGGCATTTAATATAAATGGAATAATAAAACATATGGTCTTTTTTAAACTTGCTTCTTTCACCTAAATAGAATAAAACATATGATCTTTTTTAACTTGCTTCTTTCATTTAACACAATGTTTTCAAGTTTCATCCATGTTGTAGCACATAATCAGTATTACATTCCTTTTCATAGCTAAATAATAGTCCATTGTATGAATAGGCCATATTTTATATCCATTCATCAGTTGATGGTTATTTAAATTGCATCCACTTTTTGGCTACCATGAATGATGCTGCTATGAACATTAGTGACATGAACAGACACTTCTCAAAAGAAGACATTTATGCAGCCAAAAAACACATGAAAAAATGCTCACCATCACTGGCCATCAGAGAAATGCAAATCAAAACCACAATGAGATACCATCTCACACCAGTTAGAATGGCAATCATTCAAAAGTCAGGAAACAACAGGTGCTGGAGAGGATGTGGAGAAATAGGAACACTTTTACACTGTTGGTGGGACTGTAAACTAGTTCAACCCTTGTGGAAGTCAGTGTGGCGATTCCTCAGGGATCTAGAACTAGAAATTCCATTCGACCCAGCCATCCCATTACTGGGTATATACCCAAAGGACTATAAATCATGCTGCTATAAAGACACATGCACACGTATGTTTATTGCAGCATTATTCACAATAGCAAAGACTTGGAACCAACCCAAATGTCCAACAATGATAGACTGGATTAAGAAAATGTGGCACATATACACCATGGAATACTATGCAGCCATAAAAAATGATGAGTTCACGTCCTTTGTAGGGACATGGATGAAATTGGAAATCATCATTCTCAGTAAACTATTGCAAGAACAAAAAACCAAACACCGCATATTCTCACTCATAGGTGGGAATTGAACAATGAGAACACATGGACACAGGAAGGGGAACATCACACTTCGGGGACTGTTGTGGGGTGGGGGAAGGGGGGAGGGATAGCATTGGGAGATATACCTAATGCTAGATGACGAGTTGGTGGGTGCAGCGCACCAGCATGGCACATGTATACTTATGTAACTTACCTGCACATTGCGCACATGTACCATAAAACCTAAAGTATAATAATAATAATAATAAAAGAAAAAAAAAAAGGTTTTATATAGATATATGTTTTCCGTTTTCTTGGGTATAAACTTAGGGGTGGCATTACTGAGTCATATAGCATTCTGTTTAACATTTTGTGAAACTATTGGAATGTTTTCCAAAACAGCTGCAACATTTTGCATTTATACCAGCAAGTGATCCTCCCACCTCAGCCTTCCAAGTAGCTGGAACTACAGGCATACACGCCCAGCTAATTTTTGTATTTTCTGTAGAGACAGGGTCTTCTTATGTTGCCCAGGCTGGTCTTGAACTGCTGGGTTCAAATGATCCTCCCGTCTCAGCCTCCCAAAGTGCTGGGATTACAGGTATGAGCCACCATGCCCAGCCTCTTTCAATTTTAATATAAGCATCTAAAAATATAATTTTCCCTCTATTTCTTTAGCTTTAACCCATAGTTTCCATATATTTTGTTTTAATTTTCATATTTTCAATATATTTTTACATTTCCAATGTGATTTTTTTTCTTCTACCCATTTATTTTGGAAATTAAGACATGTGTCATTTAATTTCCATATATTTGTGCATTTTCCAAATTTCCTTAGGTTGTTGATTTCTAATTTAATTATATTGCGATTGGAGAACATCCTTTGTATGACTGTCAATACTTTTAAATTCACTGAGGTTTGTTTTACAACCTAACATACAGTCTGTCTATCCTGGAGAATATTTCACGTGCATTTGAGAAGAATACATACTATGTTGTTGTTGGGTGAAGTCTTCTCTATGTTTGTCAGGTCTGGTTGTTCAGAATGTTCTTCAAGTCTTCTAGTTCCTTGTTGATCTTCTTCCCAGTTGTTGTATCCGTTATTGAAAGTGGGGCATTGAAGTCTCCAACTATTATTGTTGAATTGTCTATTTCTCTCTACAATTCTGTCCGTTTTTGCTTTGTGTATTTCTGGAGCTCTGTAGTTAGGTCCATATGTGAGTGTAGTTATTACATCTTCCTGATGGCCTTTATCATTATGAAATGTCCCTCTTTATAGCCAGTAACATTTTTTATTTAAAAGTCTATCTTGTCTGATATTAGTATAACCATGTTTGCATGTTGAATCTTTTTCTATCCTTTTACTTGGAACCTATCTGTATCCTTGCATCTAAAGTGTGTTTCCTGTAAATAGTATATTTGCATATTTTTTAAAAATATAATCTGAGGCCAGGCACGGTGGCTCACACCTGTAATCCCAGCACTTTGGGAGGCAGAGGCAGGCGGATCATGAGGTCAGGAGACCGAGACCACGGTGAAACCCCGTCTCTACTAAAAACACAAAAAATCAGCTGGGCGCGGTGGCGGGTGCCTGTAGTCCCAGTTACTCAGGAGGCTGAGACAGGAGAAAGGCGTGAACCTGGGAGGCGGAGCTTGCAGTGAGCCGAGATCATGCCACTGCACTCCAGCCTGGGCGACAGAGTGAGACTCTGTCTCAAAAAAAAAAAAAAAAAAAATATATATATATATATATATTATATATATATATATATATATTATATATATATATATATATATATTATATATATATATATATCACACTGAGGCATCATTTCCTTACTCCAATGTAACTTTATTCCCATCCAACTCCTTTGTGCTGTTCTTGTCAAATATTTTACATTTGTATATGTTATAAGCACAATGATATATATATATGCAATTATATACAAATACATATTGCTTTTTGTTATTATTTAAATTGGTTAAGAATAGAAAGAGGAAGAAATATTCTATTGTTTTGTGCTTTTTAATTAACTACACAGTTACTTTTATAAGCACTCTTTGCTTTTTCATGTGAATTCAGATTACTGTCTGATATTGCTTGCTTTCATCCTAAAAAAATCTCTCTAGTATTTCTTGTAAGGCAGGTCTGCTGGCAACAAATTTCTTCAGCTTTTGTTTATCTGGCAATGTATTTAGTTCACCTTTATTTCCTAAAGGTAATTTTATTGTATTTAAGATACTTGGTTGACAGTCTTTCATTCAGTCCTTTGAATATGTCATCACACTGCCTTCTTGTTCCCATTTTTTTCTCATGAGAAGTCATCAACTTTAATCTTCTTGGGATTCGCTTGTACATGATGAATCATTTTCTCTTTGCTTTTGGCTTTCAATATTTGCACTATGATGTGTCTGGCTATGAATCTCTGTATTTATCCTATTTTGAGTTTGCTGAGCTTCCTAGATGTATACATTAATGTTTTTCATCAACTTTGGGAAGTTTTTAGCCATGATTTCTTGAAATATTTTTTCTACTTCATTTTCTCTCTATTCTTCTATTATGCATATGTTGGTGCATTTCATGGCGTTCCACATTTCTCTGAAGCTCTGTTCATTTTTCTTTTCCACTGTTCTTCAAATTGCATAATCTATAACTGATCTATCTTCAAGTTTTTTTATTCTTTATTCTTCCAACTCTAATGTGCTGTTGAGTCCCTTTAAAATTTTTTTCGTATCAGTTACTATACTTTGCACCTTCAGAATTTCCACTTGATTCTTTTTATAAGTTCTGTCCATTATTGATATTCTATACTTTAATTCTTTAGACATGGTCTCCTTTAGTTCTTTGAACGTATTTATAACAGCTGCATTGAAGTATTTGTCTGATAAATCCAACATCTGAATCTCTTCAAGAGCAGTTTCTATTGCTGTTCCTTCCCACCCTCTGCTCCCATGTAGAGGTCACACTTCCCTGTTTCTCTTCATGTTTCATAATTTTTGTTGACAACTGGACATTTTAGACAATATAGCAATTCTGGACACTGATCTCCCCTTCCCTATGACACTGATGCTGTTGTTTGGTTGGTTATTTAGTGACTTGGCTGAACTGACTCTATGCAGTCCATTTCCCCTGTATTATGCAGCCTCTGATGTACTTGTTCAGATTTTTTTTCTTGATTTTAATCTTTCACCTGGCAACCTAGTTCATACCTGGTTTGGCACAGGCCACTTGTTAGTTAAAGGTTGTGCTTAAGTCCCTTCAGCTGGTTAGATTTTTACCCTTTTCCATTGGGTGTGTGCGAGACTTGGAGGTTACTACCAAAGTTCAACTGTATGCTTCTGTCCCACATTCAGCCAGGTACTAATAGCTTAGATTTTCCCTCTTCAATCACCCTGGAGGTAGCATAGCATTGAACATGTACACAGTCTCCCAGATTGCCAGAGATGTATGTGATTTCATTTTTAAGCCTGGTTCCCAGGACGTTCCCTGGGTCAGAGTAACATTGTTCAGCCAGTGGTTGGTTAGAGGTTGTGCTTAAACCCCTAGTGCCAGTGAGGCTCCTCTTCTTTACTGTTTCATCTGTGTTCAGCTTGAGGACGGCTTTCAAGTCCACCTTAGGTCCTGCTCTGATTGCTTCTGAGTGGGTGTAGCCCTGTGCTTATACACAGCCTTTCTGACACCCAAGACTATGATTCGAAGAGGGCTCTTGACTGTATTTCCCTGATTCTCTCTGTTACCAAACTTATGATTGCTTGCACATTTTGCTTGCTGAAACTTGTCATGGAGTTATAATTGCCCTCATAATTGTTCTCCACCAAGATCTCCATTATTTTTGACAATGCCCCTTAGTCACAGAATTCTTCATGTTCTGCTCCACATAAAGTCAATTCCTTTAGGTAGAGCTGTGGTGTTCTTCATCCTTAAGGCCTGGCTCTCTCTTTAAGCAGAATCTCTGGCACAGTGTGCAAGAACTAGAGACAACAACAGTAACATACTTCTCCCCAGAGTAAAATCCCTTCTTTATGAATGGGTGCTGGGGTAATTTTTGGCTTACTTCTTCCAGCATAGACTTCTGACCTATGAACAAGCTCGGGTAGAACAATAGGGGCATGGTATTACTAACTTGCTGTTCCTCTGTGAGTGCTCCCACCCTGTAAGTGGGGGCTTTGTTGGGGAAGAGAAGGCTGGGAGAAGACAGACCCAGTCTTCGTGGATCTGCCTGGAATAGAGCTTCTACAAAACAGAACTGGAGAGGAGATGAGAAAAGCCAGAGGCCTGCTCCTCCCAGGTAAAACCATAGCTCTAGACAAGGAGCTAGGGGACGACGGAGCCCCCATCTTCTAGACCACACCCACATGGATTAGAATTCCCTTCAGTAGTTTTCGTAAAACAGAGCTTGGAGTGGGACAGGTTTTGGTTCAAATGCCACTGACGCTTGCTGTTCTTTCTGAGATTTAGAAGATTTCTTGAATATCTCTCCCTTTGCTGTGTGCCCCTAGGACACTATCCAGAAACACTGATTTTTTTAAAATATATTTTTCAAGTTAAACAGTTATTTGTTGGTGACAGAGTCCACTATGCTCCTCATTTCTCCATTCTGGAAGTTGCTTCCCCAGATCATATTTTTAAATGTTAATACTAGCCCCTGAATCAATCTTATTCATTTGCAAAATTGTTCGTCTATTTCTACCCCTTGTTTGTTATTTCAAGTATTCCTTTAGACACATTAGAATGTCTCTACTTCTCTCCCTCCACCGTTAACAGTGCAATTCAGAAATTGTTAACCTTTAAAAATATGAATTAGCCTTTGACATATAGCTTACTCAAATCTAAATATCTAAATAAATTACAGCCACTAATTCTTGCCTTCATTCAAATGCTTATGGTTACTTTAGATCTTTCTCTTTTTTTGAGACAGGGTCTTGCTCTGTTGCCCAGACTAGAGTGTAGTTATGCAATCACAGCTGGCTCACTGCAGCCTATGCTCAAGCGATCCTCCCACCTCAGCCTCCAGAGTAGCTGGGACCACAGGCGCACGTCACCACACCTGGCTAATTTTTTATTATTTGTAGAGAACAGGTCTCACTGTGTTGCCCAGGCTAGTCTTGAACTCCTGGGCTCAAGCAACCCTCCTGTCTCGGCCTCCCAAGTGCTGGTATAAGAGGCGTGAGGTACTGCGCCCGGCCACTTTAAAGCTTATTTTGTATCACTCATAAGAGAACTATATGTATTTGGCCGGGCGTAGTGGCTCACGCCTGTAATCCCAGCACTTTGGGAGGCCGAGGCGGGTGGATCACAAGGTCAGGAGTTTGAGACCAGCCTGACCAACATGGTGAAACCCTGTCTCTACTAAAAATACAAAAATTAGCCAGGAGTAGTGGCACGTGCCTGTAATCCCAGCTACTCAAGGAGGCTGAGGCAGGAGAATCTCTTGAACTCGGGAGGCGGAGATTGCAGTGAGCCGAGATTGCGCCACTGCACTCCAGCCTGGGCGACAGAGCGAGACTCTGTCTCAAAAAAAAAAGAAGGAAAGAAAACTATATGCACTTTATATGTAAATATTGGGGATACTTACATATCAAACTTTGACTACTCAAACCTCCTTCATCTTTGATCTTGTCACTACCCTAGAACAGGGCCTTTCATAAAGTAGGCACTCAAATACAGTCGTGCATTACTTAATGATGGGCATACGTTCTGAGAAATCCATTGTCAGACAATTTCCTCATTGTGCAAACATCATAGAGTGTCCTTACACAAACCCAGATGGTATAGCCTACTATACACCTAGGCAATAGCCTATTGCTCCTAGGCTATAAACCTGTACAGCATGTGACTGTAGTGTATACTATAGGCAACTGTAACAAAATGGTATTTGCATATCAAATATATCTAAATATACAAAAGGTACAGTAAAAATACAGTATTGTAAGTTTATGGGATAATTGTTGTGTATGTGTTCTGTTATTGACCAAGATGTCATTATGCGGCACGATTATACATGTAGGATGAACAAATAGAAAGGGATTATTTCCTTTAACAGAAATAAGCTGTCTTCCCCAAAAAGGTTATACCTGCTTACATACTGGTGGAATCTATTCTTTATTGCAGGTCCTCTCCTCCCCTTGCTAGATTTGTGGGACTCACAAAGCTGTTTCTAGTGACACCTGTGAAGCCCCTGCTAAACTACCCACTAGAACTTAAAAGTTTTCTTGGATACTGTAGGCTTTATTTTATCTAGAGTTAGTAAGCTGAACTACATGACCCAAGGACCCTTATCAGCTTCCTATGCTGATAATAACAGAAGACCTTTGTAACTCTTGATTAAACCTTAATGTTTTATCAGAAATTCTATATATTTTACTAGACTCTTGAGTAACTCCATTTTCCCCCATAAAAAGGTAGTCTCAGCCCAATCAATGTGATTCCCTCAAAAAGTGTAACTTGAAATGACACAATCATCATTTACTGATCTTATGTAACATATATGACATTAGCAACAGCAACTATCACATACCTCTTATGTTTCTCTTTCTCTTGAAATAATTTTATTCTCAATAAATTAAAATTACACACGAATGGTCAATGTACTTTACCTGTCCTCTACAGCCAAAACCTCACTCTCGATATAGCAATCCATAAAGACTCATACAAAAATTCCAATAGAGACTGATGAAGTATGCCACCCAATGGAAGTTCTATTGTACTGCATTCATAAAATAAGTATATAAATTAGCATTTGTAATCCCCTTGAGGTTACCAAAAACCACTACAGAGTCATAAAAGAAACACTGGAAAAAAAGGAAAAGTGGTCATAGTAAGGAAAGGATAGTCTTCAAAAGCAAAGACACCTGACACTCCAGCAGCAATGGTGATATATGAGCATCTCCAGGAGACCAGAGTAAAAAGGTAACTATGTGCTTCAAAAACACTTAGCATTTACAGTGCACCCCTCCCGACCTAAAATGGGAGTTGGAAAAGTATGCATGGAAACGGTGTAATTAGGCTCAAGCTCCTGAGACTAAGGCTGGATTCTATTTCTTATCCCATTGCTACAAAATTCAATCTTAGAAATTGCTTCTTAAATATGACTCAGATTCAACCATTACTTATTGAGTACCTACTATATTCCAAGGCACTGTTCTATTGTTTTTTTGTTTTTTTTAAGAGATGAGATTTCGCTGTGTTGTCCAGGCTGGTCTTGAACCCAGAAACACAGAGAAAAACAAACCAACCAACCAGGAGTCACTTTATCCTATTATGTATTCCACTGACTATTCTACAATATGTTAAGAAGATATCCAAACTGAAAATAGTCACTAAAAAGTTCACTTCCTGGCTGGGCGTGGTGGCTCACTCCTGTAATCCTGGCACTTTGGGAGGCCGAGGCGGGTGAATCACCTGAGGTCGGGAGTTCGAGACCAGCCTGACCAACATGGAGAAACCCCGTCTCTACTAAAAATACAAAATTAGCCAGGCGTGGTGGTGCATGCCTGTAATCCTAGCTACTCGGGAGGCTGAGGCAGGAGAATCGCTTGAACCTGGGAGGGTGAAGTTGCGGTGAGCCAAGATTGCGCCATTGGACTCCAGCCTGGGCAACAAGAGCAATACATAATAGTCACATTACTGATGAACATAGACATTTCTACTATTAGAGAGTAACCCTGTCCCTGCCCTATATGGCTTGGCCCTGCAAGAGTGAGAAGCAGAATAGAGAAGAGAAAGCAAAGAGTCATAATTAGGAGTACTGAGTTCAGTCCCATGGGAGTAAAGGGGCAGTCATATCCTTCAGTGCTTCAAATACTCCTGATATCTAAGAAAAAGAACAGTTATGCTCCTTCTTGTTATGAAGACACAAAATAACACTGATGAGGTGCTAGAAGGTGAACAAGTAAAGTCCAATGCTAAACTTACACTAATAATTTATTCTAGGAAACAACAAATGATAAAGCTTACCTAATGGCACAAATATCTAATAGTTATTTTTACATGTGGTCAACATGTGCTAGGCCTATGAGGCCCCAGAGAACTTCAATATCCATACACTGAAGAAAAGGAACAATGCTTATCATTATAACATTACCTTATTTGCGTAGTATTTCACATTTTTCAAATTTTGTCTATTATTTCACTTGCATAATTCCCAATATAATGTGAATACATGATACATAAAAAGAGTATCAGCAAATGATCACCTCAAAATTATAGACCTGATACAGCAGTTATAATACTGAAAAACTGGAAGTACATGCAACACACAATTCTATCAACTTAAAATTGTGTTTCTACTTCTGAATTCCATGCTAGGCCTTAGAAAAAAATAGAAACAAGGTAAAACATACCAACTTACTCTACAGGAAAACAGATCCTAAAGCTTACTATTGACAAGAGATCATGCTTTTTAGTCACCTGGAAAACTGGAAAACACTGGAATCCAGAGGCTTAAGTTGAAGAGATGGTGATCTGCTTTCTTCTCCACCAGATGGAAGCACACTAGGGCTATGAATTCCCTCATATCCAATTGTCTTGTTATTCAATCCAGCCATTTCTTGAACAGTAAGGATCTTCGGTGGATTACTGAATACCTATAAAAGACAGAAATGATTTGTAAAAGTCTCAAATTCAAACCAAATGCCAAAGGATGAGTCAATCCTTCTGATGCTAGGAAAGAATGCTTGGCCAAATAAAAAGAAACTGTTTCCTACACAAAACAAACAGTGCGCAGTAATGTACACTAGAACACTGAACCCAGGCATACTCAGTTATCAACCTTATCAGCAGGACACCAAACAGACCTCCCCCAACTTACTTACTGGCTCCTAGAACTATCCCACCCCCAATATAAACCCAGGCCCCCTAATCACTGTCTAATTCTCTCTTGTGACCCAATTTAAGGCTGAGTTTTCACTCCCCTGAGATGTATGATGAGGGTAGGGATGGTGGGAAAATGCACTGCAGCAAGTGTCTGTGCCAGTTTGGGAGAAATACATGCGACAGACTGACGTATATTCATAGTACACACACACACAGACATGCATTTGGATCTTGTGGGAGAGCCAGCTCATGAAGATAGTATGAATGATTAAGGTGAGGGAAAATATAGGGGAGGTAAACTGAATGAGAACAGGGCAGTCCTAGGAAATCTACCAATCTCTACATCAGACAATTAAACCAAGGCATTAGGGTATGAAACCTGATTATTCATATGCCTGGGTCTTGGCAGGATATCAGAAGAAGAATTAGTATTAAATTGCCTCTATCCTCACCAGTCTGACCTACCCTGATTGAGTGAGTGGAAGGTGAATCTAACATGCGACTAGCAGATCTCTCTTGGAAAGAGGGTCAAGAGGGAAATCATGCAGAAAGGCAAGGTTGGGAGGGAAAGATATGTGGGTGCTATGGTGGCTGTCAGGAAAGGAGTGTCCCTGAAAGGACGGCCAACCTTATTGCACCCTTCAGCGTCCGGAGCTGGGCAACCATGTCCGAGAGACAGTGCTCCTGAAAATTCAAAACAGCAGAATTTTTATAAAGCCAGCCAGCCTGTAAGCAGGGATCAGGGAGGAGTACAAACAACCACCCCTTCTTCCCAAGAGGAAGGAGGAAGGGATCACCCCTGAATCCTAGAAGAAAAGAGACAGGAAAAGCAGACACTTAACAGGAGAAGCCTGTATGAGGATGGAACACAACCCTGAATATTCTGTGACATTGAATGTGATATTCATACTGTCCAGAGTCAGTACTGAATCCAAATCTGGAAGATAAACGATTTGACTCTTCTACTTTTGGTGATCTAAACATCAGTGACAGCAGAACAAAGCAAAACCAAAAGATTCAATGAAAAGACCAACAGAAGAAATGGTTTGTTATTTCTATGCAGCTTTCAAGATTGCCGCTTCCTTCAACTTATATTTTCTGTTGGGGAAAATGTTATGTGAGAACAATAAGGGTGTGCACTGCCTCTCACCTGGTGGTTCTCATTTTCCATAGGCATCTTCTTCTTCTCCTCAACAGTTTGTTCTCTAGGAGAAGATAAAAGTGCTATTTAGTTCACTCGTGAAACTTCTCAGTTTGAAATGGACTGCCAATTGTAGATTTAGGTTATAATGTTCCTTCCAAATTACAAATACTGTGAGCCTCATTGAGTAACTGAGGGTGCCTTTCTGAACTAGGCTACTGAAGTGAGATTTCAAGTGCCCCACCAGAAAGAGAGAGAGAGGAGAGAGAAAGACTAAAGACAATCACTAGTTGAGACATTCAGGAGATGATTAGAAGGAATAAAGAACTGGGAGAGTAGAGAGGTGAGGAGGGAAATTATTTAAGAACCAAAAAAAATTCTCTCTTCTCAAAACTCCCCTGTCCTATAAGGAAGTGTCAGGCTACTCTATCCTATGATAGAGAACACCATCTCATGTATACTCAACTGTTTCTTAGCTTTGCTCAAGCACAGGTCTTCATCAATGAGTTCTTGTTCCTCTGGAACAGAGCATCTCCTGCAGTACAGAGAATAAATCATCCTTTGGAAAAAAACTGGGTCCTTCACTTTTACCTTTTAATTTCCTTACAACTATGCAGGTTAACAACTCTCTAACATTACAGAGCTCAGCTCCCATTCAGATTATAAAACCTTGTTATATGTAAAGCATGAGAAAGAGAATTTTAGGAGTAAAAACTGAAAGAAGTACTAGAAAATACATTCAGTGGTCAAAAGTAATCCTAGAAACAAACAAAATTTAACAATAATTGGCGGCTATATTATACCCAGTTTATAAAGGGGCAAAGTGGCCTGCAAGGTTATGTCTCCTGTACTAAAAGATAAAGTATTCAAAAATGAGACTTCTAAGTACTCAGTTCCATATTCTAATTACACAATCTCATTTACTCTCCATGGAAAGATACTTGGGCATATCTAGAGACTATGAGGAAATGCTTATATTTATAGACCTAACCTTTGTTCATTTAACTTCTTCAATTTTAGAAATTTTTCCCCTAAAATGCATACCCATTTTAGCACCTTTCTATCAGTATTTATCCTGCCAGAAGAATTTTAAGAAAGTCACAGCTGAATTGAAGCACATTGACTTATTATTATGAACCTATATGACTACTGAGTCAAATTTTTAAAAACTTTTAAAGTTAATGCCTAAATATATGCCAGACACTATTTAGATGTTGGATGCTGCAAGAAACATATGGTATATTAGGAAGACAAACACACAAACAGCGCTGAATATACAATAGGTACAGGTACTACTGTATTAACACTGATTCCAAATACGAAGCATATAAAGAACATCATCAACTTGACCTGGAATGTAAAGTCCTTTGTCTCGAAGAGTTTACAATCTCTTGAAGAGCCAAAGCTCTTCAAAGATACATATGTGAAAAACATCCAAAAAGTACAAAACAATATGTGAACAAATGTCAAGAATCAAATACCAGAGGAAATCAGAGTAAAATCACTGTAAACTATGGTCAACAGGAAAAGCATCACATAAAACACTTGCTGCCCAGATGGATGTGATTAGGATAGACAAATGGAATGCAGAAGTCATTGCAAGCAAGAGGAATGACACTATCAAAGTCATGGACATGAGAGTAAGCATGGCATGTGTAGGGAATAGTGAAGCCACAGCCCTGGCTCAAGTACAAAGTTTGTGTTAAGATACCACGAAATGTAAGGCTAGATAGGTAAGCTGGGGTCAGTCAGCACAGGGCCTTGAATGCCAGGCTGAAGGGTGTGAACCTGAGATGAAAAATGTTTTAGACTATAGAGATAAATCAGGAGTTACCTCGAGCATAAGATTGAGTCCTGGAACCTTACCTGTACTTTGGATGGGAATTATAATAACAAAACCATCTTGCAGGTAACATGGATGGATCAATCTTGCCAGGAAGCTTTCTCCATTTAAGACACTCATCACACTGAACCCATGTCTGGTCAGGAACCTTCCTGAATGAAGGAAAATGGAAGTGTGACTGTGTATATCTTAGCTCTGTGCTTTGTCTTACATTAGAAAGGTGCAGCCGAAAAAAGAAAGAACCTAATTTCATATATGAAATGTGTTGGGAATGTTATCATCTCGGTGCCCAAATGTATATATTTTTAACTTCACAGATAAAATGATAGAACTATAGCAAATACGGATATGAAAAATAGTAACAAGTATTAACATGGTGAGCTACTTTTATAGAGGTCAATAATATTTATCCTGTAACCAAAAACCACTTGTACCCCAAAAGCTATTGAAACATTTTTTAAATAATATTTATCCTGGTAGCTCTTGTTCCAAGCAAACAATAGGGTAATTTTAACTCTAAAATTTATTAACTTGGAAAAATTCTGTTTATTACTATATTACCAAGAAATAAAACCCATAGAATCATTTTGTTTGCTTCTGTCCAATCATGTAACAGGCTCAAAATCCATTTATGGGAGTCATGGAAGCATTGCCATTAAAACATCTCCCCCCATTTCCCTACAGAGACTCCTTATTCCTTTTCATTTCCCTCTCAAGAAAAACCCTTTGCTTACAATACTTCAATCAAAATTTTACTAGGTTGATATTCCCAAAGTTAATCTTAAAAAGTAATATAAATTTGATTAAATTTCATAACTAGAAATGGTGGCTCCAAACAACAATGGGGTTAAATTAAGATAAAACTCTTCCAGAGTTCAACTCTTAAAATGCATACCCACTCTGATTCCCCTCAGTTACCTACACTTTAGAGTGAATTTGTTTCTCTGAGAAAGAAAGTGGCCCTTATATGACAGAAGTACTCAGTACCTAAGGTGTAAAAGACAGGCTAGAGTGAGAATGAAGGCGGCTGGAGAAAAGACACACAAAGCAAGAAGAGGGGCACCTCAGCCAATTTCACTAACATGTAATTTAGCCTAGGATGAGATTTATGCATGTTATATTTATACTTCTCTTATACTAGATATTTCAACAGAGTGGTGCGGTTCTTTTATGTCTTAGTTCAATAATTTTCTTAACATCTTAAATTGTGCTTTTTATTTTCTTGTTGTTTTTTTCCTTTTAGACAGGGTCTCACTCTGTCTCCCAGGCTGGAGTGCAGTGGCACAATTTCAGTTCACTACAACCTCTGCCTCCTGGGCTCAAGTAATCCTCCCACCTCAGCCTCCCAGGTAGCTATGGGACCACAGGCATGCACCACCACACCCAGCTAATGTTTGTACTTTTGGTAGAGACGACGGGGTTTCACCATGTTGCCGAGGCTGGTCTCAAACTCCTGAGATCAAACAATCCACCTGCCTCGGCCTCCCAAAGTGCTGGGATTACAGGCGTGAGCCACCGTGCCCGGCTTTAAATTGTGCTTTTTTCTAAATATAAAAGTAATATAAGCTCATTATTAAAAACTAGAAAATAGAGAAATATATACAGAAAATAAAAGGCACTCATAATTCTACCACTGAAATACAATGCCCTCTTCTTTTTTGAAACTCTGAACAAAGAAAGTTTGTACACATTTTTGGATCTACAGCTTCCTATTTCCTAGCTCCAGGCTGTTCCAGCCTTGCAACCTCTAAGCTCTAAGCTCAGGCCTGACCTCTGGTGTCTATATATTTCTAGACAGCCACTGTTTTAGAGCCAGAGTCAGTAAAAAGCAGCTTCAGCAGTAGTGGGAGGGGAGAAGAAAGGTCCTATTAGCTTTGGTGCTACACGCATATGATAGGAGAGTCTCTTGCAGAGTGCCAGTATTACTCTCTCAGGGATAGGCACGCTTAGAGGCAGCAACCCTCTGTTTCGGGTTCCATGCAGATCAAGGTAGATCCTTCAATCCAGGCAGATAGGAGAGGCTTTTAGCCCATGCTTTCAAGAAATTGGTAGCTGAGGTAGCTTTACTACATTCCCCTCATTGCATCCCTCCAGAAGAGAGCAGCAGTTAAGAACTTAGGTTTAGGGGACCTGATTACCTATATTTGAACCTTAGTTCTACCACTTGCTGCTTGTCTAACCTTAGGCAAGTTACTTAAGTTCTTGGTGTATCAGTCTCTACATCTGTAAAGAAGTAATAATAATATCTAACAGGTAGAGTTGTTGTGATGATTAAATAAATCACTGCACGTAAAGAACTTAGAACAGTGCCTGACATATAAGTAAGCATTCAATAATTACCATTATTACAGTTCTGCTTCCAGCACACACACTCTCTAGCAGTATGTGAACATCTGTTTCATTGCATTAATCACTGCTAATTTGAAAGGCAAAAAATGGCATCTCATCTTAGTTTGTACTTCTTTGAAAACTATGGAGGATGGCCATAAGCTGAGATCTTCAGAATAAGAAGAGGATGATATACATACAGCCATTAGGTTGCATCAGAAATAAAATTTTATATCATACATTTGCCTAATAATTTCCATTAAAATAACAGGTACCTACTCCAAAAAGAACTTCTACCACTCTAATGTTTGTCTTGATGGTGGTGTAACTGACTGTGTATGTGTTGGTACACATTTGATCCTCTGTATTATGCTCCTTACCTGACTTGTCTGTCTTAGAGTCAATAAATTCTACCTTTTCTTTAACATACTGGGTTCTCTATTCCTACTCTCAAGTACTGGTACAATCCCAGCAATATTCACCAGGAATATAAAAAAGGGGGAAGTTTACTAACATGTCTGAACACCTACTATATGCCAGTCACTGTGCTAAAAATGTATGTCACCTAAGTTAATACATTCAGACAGGTGAAGTAACTTACTTACCCAAGCTCACCCAACTATTAAAAAGCAGATCCAGATTTTCAACCCAGGAATGTTTGATTTAAATAGCCATCATCTTCTACTATATCACACTACCAGTACTAAACTCTTCACATTTATGATCCAGACCGTAAATGTGTTAAAGCAGAACGAAGAGGTTTAGAGAATGAAGCAATTAGTACCTGTGAGTTACTATTTTTAGTCAATTAAACTTCCTGATGTGAAAAGCACCATCTTACTGAGAGGTGAGGCCAGCTGGACTTCCTGGGTCGATTGGGGACTTGGGGAACTTTCCTGTCTTACAAGAGGATTGTAAAATGCACCAAATCAGTGCTCTGTAAAATGCACCAATCAGCACTCTGTAAAACGCACCAATCAGCAGGATTCTAAAAGTAGCCAATCGCGGAGAGGACTGAAAAAAGGGCACTCTGATAGGACAGAAATGAAACATGGGAGGGAACAATAAGCGAATAAAAGCTGTCCACCCCAGCAAACAGTGGCAACCCACTCAGGTCCCCTTCCAAGCTGTGGAAGCTTTGTCCTTCCGCTGTTCACAATAAACCTTGCTACCGCTCACTCTTTGGGTCAGTGCCATCTTTAAGAGCTGTAACACTCACCACGAAGGTCTGCAGCTTCATTCTTGAAGTCAGTGACACCACGAACCCACCGGCAAGAACCAAATCCGGACACATTACCCTTGTTCCTTCCATTTGATCTATGGATATTACCCCTAATACATTCATATTCTGTATCTATTACTTACGGTATTGGCCTGGCTACAGTTGAGGTCTCAAAATTATCTTGAGATGTTTTTTCCTTCCAGTAAGCATTGAGCTTCTGGGCAAGGGCATTTATTGTTAGCCTGAAAGAAAATGCAAGAAGTATGTCAAAGTTTAGCACTTGTTGAACAATTCTTTGATCTTTGAAAAGTTCCCATTTAACAGACACCAATAATTTAGAGTATCTGGCATATTTTTGAACATCTACACTTTAACAAACCAAGATGGGAATCCATTGCCTTTGCAAGCTACGTGTCAAAATGACAAAGTTGTAACACTGAACAGTCACTTTGGTTGAAAAGGTGAAATGGTCACAAGTGCTAAAAAGTAGAGTTCTACAAATTTTCAGGGCTTGTTGAATCATGGAGTGTGTGGGTAACTTGGCATTAGAGACTATGACAGAGGACCAAACTGCAGAGATAGGATAGAGCCAAATATTGATAAGTTGATGGGGAGTTATTTGATTGTCAGATGACTACAGGTAGATAATTCAGAACAAGGTAAAAATCAAATGATCAAATATTGTACCCTATCTATTATAAATCAATCAAATATTAACTCTAGTATGTCTATATAGTCCCTCTTCATCCAAATGCTGATCATAGTAGCATTATGGTGCCCATGAACAAGCACTCCAACATTCTACCACATAGCCATTACTGGAGGCTGTATCTGAGTTCCAGCCCTTGCTCTTTCTCTTTTATTTCTCTCCCCAAAGGAACAACAGTAGACTCAGGGTCAACAAAAATGTAATTTGTAAAAATCAAAACCTGAATTTTTTAAAAACTTCCAACTTTCAAATTACTAATTCCTATTTAATTCCATAACCCGAGATTAAAACCTAATGTAGAGCTACACACAACTGGAAAACTGTACACTTAGAATTCAGAATTTTTTAAATATCTTGGCCCCCTGGATCATTCCCCAATGTTTTTGCAGAGCTCTTCTCTTGTTAAGAGAAACTCTTTCTTATCTCCACCTTATTCATATTAAATTAGATTCTCACTACACAGAAAAGATTAAAGTAATCATATATGAGCTCCCCTATAAACTCTTATTCCCCTTCAACCTATTAATGTTCCTACTCTATGTCTATATTCTTCCCTCAAGTCACAGATGAAGAACTATTCCTCATTTCCTCTTAAAAATCTACTTAAAATCTACTTGAAAAAGAAGTAGATTAGATGGGCATATGGGAAGATGGCAGAATAAGAAGCATGTGGAAGCTGTCTCCTTACATATACAACTGCAGTAGCAAAAGCTGCATGATGTAACTATTTTGAAACTCTGGAGTCTATTGGAAAGTTTGCAACTTCCAGGGGAAGGCTTGGATAGTAAATTGTGGTTAATTTTGGTCAATTTCAGTTCTTAGCTCAGTAATAGCTACCCATTCCCCACTCCCAGCCCTGTGGCAAACAACCCTCCATGTGTTCCAAGAGCAACTTGTAGGAACCAGTGTGGGCAAAAAGGACACTGTCCTCCAAATATTGCAATTCTATCCTCTGATCACTGCTTGCTGCTTCTGATCACAGATGTGAAGACAAAAAGGCAAGAGACCATTGTTGTTGAACCTCCCCCATTGTTTCAACCCTCTACTCCTCCAGTTGAAGTGACATCCAGAGGATTTAAAGTCCTGGCATCTTTTTTTCCTCCTCTATTTCTCTATTTTCCCCCTTTTGTGAGCCAGACATAAAGACAAGGCCATTCAAAAGCAATTGCACATATGGGGAAAATTAGAAAGCCATTGTGAATGCCCAGAAAAAAATGCAAGCTGATAAAAGAAGTGAAAAGACCTTAAACTTACTTCTCAGGTCAATCCTTGGCACAGAGAAAGCCTACAACATAACAAAAACAACAACAACAACAAAAACAAAACCAGCAAACCCTAGGAAAGGAGAATTTTGTTTCCAGAATTACCACATTATTAGATTCAAATGTTCAGTTTATGACAAAAAGTCACAAGGCATACAAACAAACAAGACAGGGTGGCCCACTCAAAGGAAAAAAATAGAAACCACCCCTGAAAAAGAACTGATGATAGATCAACTCGACAAAGATTTTAAAATGGTCTTAAAGATACTCAAAAAACTATATGAAGATGAGCAGAAAGTCAAGAAAACAATGCATAAGCAAAATAGAAAATCAACAAAGAGATAACAAACCTAAAAAGAAATCCAAAACAAAGTCTGGAGCTGAAAACTCTAAAAACTGAAATGAAAAATCCACTGCAGGAATTCAAAGGCAGATCTGATAAGACAGAAAAAAGAGTCAGTGAACTTGAAGATAAAAAATGGAAATTATGAAGTATTAAGAGCAGAAAGAATAAAGATTGAAGAAAAGTGAACAAAAACTAAGGGACCCATAGGACACCATAAGTAGTCCAACATATGCATTAGCAGAGTCCCAGAAAGAGAAGAGAAAAAGCAACAGAAAGGATATTTGAATAAATAATTGCCAGAAACTTCTCAAATTTGATGAAAGACACGAATATAAACATCCAACCTTAACTCCAAGTAGGATGAACTCAGAGAGACTCAGACCCAGACACATTGTAATCAAACCATGAAAGTCAAAGACAAAGAGAGAATCTTAAAGACACCAAGAGAGAAACAACATATTACATTCAAGAAATCCTTGAAGTTTGTAACTCCACTTTTCATTTTCTATATAATGTGAGAGAATACATTTAAAAGAAAAAAATTGGCCAGGTGCAGTGGCTCATGCCTGTAATCCCAGCACTTTGAAAGGCTGAGGCAGGTGGATCACCTGAGGTCAGGAGTTCGAGACTAGCCTGACCAACATGGTGAAACGCTGTCTCTACTAAAAATACAAAAGTATCTGGGCATGGTGGTGCATGCCTGTAATCCCAGCTACATGGGAGGCTGAGGCAGGAGAATAGCTTGAACCGGGAAGGGGAGGTTGTAGTGAGCCAAGATGGTGCCATTGCACTCCAGCCTGGGCAACAAGAGCAAAACTCCATCTCAAAAAAAAAAAAAAAAAAAAAAGAAAAGATAAAAATTATGAGTCTGCAAGCCAATATTATTGTAATTCAGTTTGTAACTCCTCATTTTGTTTTCTACGCAATTTAAAAGGCTAATCCATTACAAATTATTTATGATTTTGGACACACAATGTACAAAGATGTAATTCTATGGTATCAACAACTGAAAGGAATGGTCATGGAGCCGTTAAAGGAGCAGAATTTTTGTAAGGAATTGAAGTTAAGGTAGTATAAATCCAAATTAGAGTGTCATAACTTAAAAGATATTAAATGTAATTCCCATGATAACCACAAAGAAAATAGCTATAGAATATACACAAAAGGAAATGAGACAGGAATTTAAATGTTTCACTATAAAAAAAATCACCTAAACACAAAAGATGGCAATGTAGGAAATGAGGGGCAAAGAAAGCTACAAGGGACACAGAAAACAAACAGCAAAATGACAGAAGTAAGTCTCTCCTTATCAGTAATTACTTTAAATGTAAATGGATTAAATCCAGATTCACAAAGATATGATATAATGAAAAAGAATGTAGCAGATGGTACCTGGAAGAGGGGTACTACTATCACAAATACCTAAAAATATGGAAATGGCTTTAGAATTGGCAATTGGCAGAGGTTGCAAAAATTTTGAGAAGCTTGACAGAAACAAACCTACATTGCCTTCAACAGACGTTAGTAGAAATACATATGTTAATAAATGCTTTCACTAATGAGGGCTCAGAAAGAAGTGAAAAGTATGGTAGAGAAAACACAAATTACCTTAGAGAATACCCAAATCATTGTAAACAGACTATTGGTAGAAATATGGATGTTAATGGCATTGTTAGTGAAGGCTCAGAAGGAAGTGAAGAACATGTTATTGGAAAACTTGAGAGAAGATGATCCTTGTTACACAGTGGCAGAAAGCTTAGCAGAACTGTCCTACAGTTATGTGGAAAACAGAACTTGCAAATGATGAAATTGGAAATTTAGCTGAGGAGATCTTCAGGAAAAGTGTTAAAGGTGTGGCCTGGTGTCTTCTTGCTGCTTATGTAAAATGCAAGAGGAGAGAGACAAATTGAAGAATGAACTGTTAAACAAAAAGAAACCAGGACTTGATTACTTGGGAAATTCTCAGCCCATCTAGATTGCAAAATATGCTAAAATTTAGAGATTCACTGTCAGGAAAGTATGCTCTAGAGAAAAAGCTGAGGCTGGGGCTGAACAATCTTTTGATAATAGCTCAGAAAATCAAAAGGTCAGAGCATTCAGTCACACAAAATACTCTTTGAAAAGATAAAGTGAGCGCTTCCAAGATAGCTGAATAGGAACAGCCCCAGTCTACAGCTCCCAGTGAGATCGACGCAGAAGACAGGTGATTTCTGCATTTCCAACTGAGGTACCTGGTTCATCTCATTGGGAGTGGTTGAAGAGTGGGTGCAGCCCATGGAGGGCGAGCCAAAGCAGGGCCGGGCATCACCTCACGGGGAAACGCAAGAGGTCGGGGGATTTCCCTTTCCTAGCCAAGGGAAGCCATGAGTGACTGTACCTGGAGAAGTGGTACACTTCTGCCCAAATACTGCACTTTTCCCTCGGTCTTTGCAACCAGCAGACCAGGAGGTCCCCTCATGTGCCTGGCTTGGCGGATACCATGCCCACAGAGCCGTGCTCACTGCTAGTGCAGCAGTCTGAAATTGACCTGGGAACACGGGAGCTTGGCAGAGGGAAGGGCGTCCACCATTGCTGAGGCTTGAGTAGGTGGTTCTATATTCAGTGTACACAAAGCAGCAGGGAAGCTCAAACTGGGTAGAGCTCACTACAGCTCAGCAAGGCCTACTGCCTCTCTAGATTCCACCTCTGGGGGCAGGGTATATCTGAACAAAAGGCAGCAGACAGCTTCTGCAGATAGAAACGTCCCTGCCTGACAGCTCTGAAGACAGAAGTGGTTCTCCAAGCACAGTGTTCAAGCTCTGATCACGGACAGACTGCCTCCTCAAGTAAGTCCCTGACCCCCGTGTAGCCTGACTGGGAGACACCTCCCAGTAGGGGCCAACAGACACCTCATACAGGCGGGTGACCCTCTGGGACAAAGCTTCCAGAGTAAGGATCAGGCAGCAATATTTGTTGTTCTGCAGTCTCCGCTCGTGATACTCAGGCAAACAGCGTCTCGAGTGGACCTCCAGCAAACTCCAACAGACCTGCAGCTGAGGGGCCTATCTGTTAGAAGGAAAACTAACAAACAGAAAGGAATAGCATCAACATCAACAAAAAGGACATCCACACCAAAACCCCATCCGTAGGTCCCCAACATCAAAGACCAAAGGTAGATAAAACCATAAAGATGGGGAGAAACCAGAGCAGAAAGGCTGAAAATTCCAAAAATCAGAACACCTCTTCTCCTCCAAAGGAACACAACTCCTTGACAGCAAGGGAACAAAACTGGATGGAGAATGAGTTTGACAAGCTGACAGAAGTAGGCTTCAGAAAGTGAGTAATAACAAACTACTCTGAGCTAAAGGAAAATGTTCTAACCCATAGTAAGGAAGCTAAAAACCTAAAAAAAAGGTTAGACGAATGGCTAATTAGAATAACCAGTGTAGAGAAGAGCTTTAATGACCTGATAGAGCTAAAAACCACATTATGAGGACTTTGTGAAGCATACACAAGCTTCAATAGCCGATTTGATGAAGCAGAAGAAAGGAAATCAGTGATTGAAGATAAAATTAATGAAATAAAGCAAGAAGACAAGATTAGAGAAAAAAGAGTGAAAAGAAACGAACAAAGCCTCCAAGAAATATGGGACCATGTGAAAAGACCAAATCCACGTTTGATTGGTGATCCTGAAAGTGACAGGAAAATGGAACCAAGTTAGAAAACACTCTTCAGGATATTATCCAGGAGAACTTCCCCAACCTAGAAAGACAGACCAACATTCAAATTCAGGAAATACAGAGAACACCACACAAAGATACTCCTTGAGAAGAGCAACCCCAAGACACACAATTGTCAGATTCACCAAGGTTGAAATGAAGGAAAAACTGTTAAGAGCAGCCAGAGAGAAAGGGCAGGATACCCACAAAGGGAAGCCCATTAGACTAACAGTGGATCTCTCTGCAGAAACCCTATAAGCCAGAAGAGAGTAGGGGCCAATGTTCAACATTCTTAAAGAAAAGAATTTTCAAACGAGAATTTCATATACAGCCAAACTAAGCTTCATAAGTGAAAGAGAAATAAAATCCTTTACAGACAAGCAAATGATGAGAGATTATGTCACCACCAGGCCTGCCTTATAAGAGCTCCTGAAGGAAGCACTAAACATGGATAGCAACAACTGGTACCAGCCACTGCAAAAACATACCAAATTATAAACACCATTGACACTATGAAGAAACTGCATCAATTAACAGGTGAAATAACCAGCTAGCATCATAATGACAGGATCAAATTCACACATAACAATATTAACCTTAAATGTAAATGGGCTAAATGCCGAATTAAAAGACACAGACTGGCAAACTGGATAAAGAGTCAAGACTCATTGGTGTGCTGTATTCAGGAGACCCATCTCACGTGCAAAGACACACACAGGCTCAAAATAAAGGGATGGAGGAAGAGCTACCAAGGAAATGGAAAGCAAAAAAAAAAAGCAGGGGTTGCAATCTTGGTCTCTGATAAAACAGACCTTAAACCAACAAAGATCAAAAGAGACAAAGAAGGCCATTACATAATAATGGTAAAGGGATCAATTCAACAAATATATATGCACCCAATACAAGAACACCCAGATTCATAAAGCAAGTTTTTGGAGACCTACAAAGAGACTTAGACTCCCACACAATAATAATGGGAGACTTTAACACCCCCCTGCATTGTCAACATTAGACAGATCAACGAGACAGAAAATTAACAAGGATATCCAGGACTTGAACTCAGCTCTGGACCAAGCAGACCTAACAGACATCTACAGAACTCTCCACCACGAATCAACAGAATATACATTCTTCTCAGTACCACATAGCACTTATTCTAAAATTGATCACATAATTGGAAGTAAAACACTCATCAAATGTAAAAGAACAGAAATCACAAAAAACTCTCTCAGACCACAGTGCAATCAAATTATAACTCAGGATTAAGAATCCCACTCAAAATTGCACAACTACACGGAAACTGAACAACCTGCTCCTGAATGACTAGTGGGTAAATAATGAAATGAAGGCAGAAATAAAGATGGTCTTTGAAACCAATGAGAACAAAGACACAACATACCAGAATCTCTGGGACACGTTTAAAGCTGCCTGTAGAGGGAAATTTATAGCACTAAATGCCCACAAGAGAAAGCAGGAGAGATCTAAAATCAACACCTTAACATCACAATTAAAAGAACTAGAGAAGCAAGAGCAAACAAATTCAAAAGCTAGCAGAAGGCAAGAAATAACTAAGATCAGAGCAGAAATGAAAGAGACAGAGACACAACAATCCCTTCAAAAATTCAATGAATCCCAGGAGCTGATTTTTTGAAAAGACCAACCAAATAGACAGACTGCTAGCAAGATTAATAAAGAAGAAAAGAGAGAAGAATCAAATAGACACAATAAAAAATGATAAAGGGGATATCACCACTGATCTCACAGAAATACAAACTACCATCAGAGAATACTATTAACACCTCTATGAAAATAAACTAGAAAATCTAGAAGAAATGGATAAATTCCTCGACACATACATCCTCCTAAGTGTAAAGCAGGAAGAAGCTGAATCTCTGCATAGACCAATAACAGGCTCTGAAATTGAGGCAATAATTAATAGCCTACCAACCAAAAAAAGTCCAAGACCAGACGGATTCACAGCTGAATTCTACCAGAGATACAAAGAGGAGCTGGTACCATTCCTTCTGAACCTATTCCAATCAACAGAAAAAGAGGGAATCCTCCCTAACTCATTTTATGAGGCCAGCATCATCCTGATACCAAAGCCTGACAGAGACACAACAAAAAAAGAAAATTTTAGGCCAATATACCTGATGAACATCGATGTGAAAATCCTCAATAAAACACTGGCAAACCGAATCCAGCAGCACATCAAAAAGCTTATCCTCCACGATCAAGTCAGCTTCATCCCTGGGATGCAAGGCTGGTTCAACGTATGCAATTCAATAAACATAATCCATCACATAAACAGAACCAATGACAAAAACCACATGATTATCTCAATAGATGCAGAAAAAGCCTTTGACAAAATTCAACAGCCTTTCATGCTAAAACTCTCAATAAACTAGGTATTGATGGAACTTATCTCAAAATAATAAGACCTATTTATGACAAACCCACAGCCAATATCATACCGAATGGGCAAAAACTGGAAGCATTCCCTTTGAAAACTGGCACAAGACAAGGATGCCCTCTCCCACCACTCCTATTCAACATGGTATTGGAAGTTCTGGCCAGGGCAATCAGGCAAGAGAAAGCAATAAACGGTATTCAAATAGGAAGAGAGGAAGTCAAATTGTCCCTGTTTACAGATGACATGATTGTATATTTAGAAAGCCCCATTGTCTCAGCCCAAAATCTCCTTAAGCTGATAAGCAACTTCAGCAGTCTCAGGATACGAAATCAATGCGCAAAAATCACAAGCATTCCTATACACCAATAATAGACAAACACAGCCAAATCATGAGTGAACTGCCCTTCACAATTGCTACTAAGAGAATAAAATACCTAGGAATATAACTTACAATGGATGTGACGGACCTCTTCAAGGAGAACTACAAACCACTGCTCAAGGAAATCAGAGAGGACACAAACAAATGGAAAAACACTCCATGCTCATGGATAGGAAGAATCAATATTGTGAAAATGGCCTTAGTGCCCAAGGTAATTTATGGATTCAATGCTATCCCCATCAAGCTACCACTGACTTTCTTCACAGAATTGGAAAGACCTACTTTAAACTTCATATGGAACCAAAAAAGAGCCCGCATAGCCAAGACAATCCTGGGCAAGAAGAACAAAGCTGGAGGCATCACACTAACTGACTTCAAACTTTACTACAAGGCTACAGTAACCAAAACAGCATGGTACTGGTACCAAAACAGACATACAGACTAAAGGAACAGAACGGAGGCCTCAGAAATAATACCACACATTTACCACCATCTGATCTTTGACAAACCTGACACACACAAGAAATGGGGAAAAGATTCCATATTTAATAAATGGTGTTAGGAAGACTGGCTAGCTATATGCAGAAAACTGAAACTGGACCACTTCCTTACATGTTATACAAAAATCAACTCAAGATGGATCAAAGACTTAAATGTAAGACCTAGGACCATAAAAATCCTAGAAGAAAACCTGGACAATACCATTCAGGACATAGGCATGGGCAAAGACTTCATGTCTAAAACACCAAAAGCAATGGCAACAAAAGCCAACATTGACAAATGGGATGTAATTAAACTAAAGAGCTTCCGCACAGCAGAAGAAACTGTCATCAGAATGAACAAGCAACCTACAGAATGGGAGAAAAATTTTGTAAACTATCCATCTGACAAAGGGCTAATATTCAGAATCTACAAAGAACTTAAACAAATGTACAATGAAAAAGCAAACAACCCCATCAAAAAATGGGCAAAGCATATGAACAGACACTTCTCAAAAGAAGACATTAATGCAGCCAACAGACATATGAAAAAAATGCTCATCATCACTGGTCATTAGAGAAATGCAAATCAAAACCACAATGAGATACCATCTCATGCCAGTCAGAATGGCGACCATTAAAAAGTCAGGAAACAACAGATGCTGGAGAGGTTATGGAAAAATAGGAACCCTTTGACACTGTTGGTGGGAGTGTAAATTAGTTCAACCATTGTGGAAGACAGTGTGGCGATTCCTCAAGAATCTAGAACTAGAAATACCATTTGACCCAGCAATCCCATTACTGGGTATATACCCAAAGGATTATAAATCATTCTACTATAAAGACACATGCACACGTATGTTTATAGCAGCACTATTCACAATAGCAAAGACTTGGAAACAACCCAAATGTCTACCAAAGATAGACTGGATTAAGAAAATGTGGCACATATACACCATGGAATACTATGCAGTCATAAAAAAGGATGAGTTCATGTCCTTTGCAGGGACATGGATGAAGCTGGAAACCATCATTCTCAGCAAACTATCACAAGATCAGAAAAGCAAATGCCACATGTTCTCACTCATAAGTGGGAGTTGAACAATGAGAACACATGGACACAGGGAGGGGAACATCACACACTAGGGCCTGTAGGGGGTGGGAAGCTAGGGGAGGGATAACATTAGGAGAAATACCTAATGTAGGTGAGGGGTTGATGGGTGCAGCAAACCACCATGGCACATGTATACCTATGTAACAAAATTGCACGTCTGCACATGTAACCCAGAATTTAAAGTATAATAATAAAAAAAGATATAGCCTATGACTCACAGATCTCCACAGCCATCTCAGCTGAGGCCAAAAAATAGATATAGGATTCCCTAGGAAAGACCTGCCAAGAGCCTCTTGTTGGATGACATGAATATACATGACACGCATAGGAGACTCACAAGGTTCTTAAGAATGGCATGCTAGCATGAAAGCTAGCTTGAGGCCGGGCACAGTAGCTCACACCTGAAATCCCAGCACTTTGGGAGACCGAGGCAGGCAGATCACCTGAGGTCGGGAGTTCAAGACCAGACTGACCAACATGGAGAAACCCCATCTCTACTAAAAATACAAAATTAGCCGGGCGTGGTGGCGCATGCCTGTAATCCCAGCTACTTGGGAGGCTGAGGCAGGACAATCGCTTGAACCCGGGATAGGGAGGTTGCGGTTACCACTGCACTCCAGCCTGGGCAACAAGAGCAAAACTCCATCTCAAAAACAAACAAACAAACAAAAAATCAAAACAAAAAGCTAGCTTGAAATGAAAGGGATGGAGAGAACCCTGTTGGACCCTCAAAATTCTACAGTCAGGAAACAGGCTAATGAAACTACTCAGCTGCCAACACATGCTACCCTTCAGGAAAAAGGAAAGACAGCTTTGAGGGTGGAGCCGTAAGCCCAGAGGGCAAAGCCTCAAGACTAGAGGATGAAGGCCTTGACATTTAATGGAATGTGCCTGGCTAGATTTTGAAAATGCATGGGACCTGTGACCCCTTTTTTCCTTTTAGTTTCTCCTCCATTCGAACAAGAATATATACAATTAGTATCCTATGCTTGTCCCACCACTGTATTTTAACAGCAAAATACAAAAAAGAAAATACATATCCACGGATGTAGAGGAGTTTTGCCCTAAGATGTACCATACTCAGAGTATTGCCCTTATGTGATTTAGATAATGAGATTTGGGACTTTTGAGCTGATGACATTTACATGTAATTTGTGACTCTGCATTGATGCTGTAATGGGTAGAGACTTTTGGAAACGTTGGGATGGGGTGAGCATATTTTGCATATGAGATGTAAGTGGAACCTGAAAGAACAAAGGGTAGACTGTGATAGACATAATAATGTTTACACAGCAAGTGGGAATTTAGGTTACTCATCAAGTTGACCTTGAGATAGGAAGAATATCCTGAATTATCCAATGTAATCACAAGGGACCTTAAAAGTAGAAGAGTGCAGCAGAAGAGTCATAATCAGAGAAGATGTGATGACAAAAGCAAGGTCATCAGAGTGATGCAATATGAGGACTCAACCTGTCACTGCTAGCTTTGAAGGTGAAGGAAGAAGGCCATGGGCAAGAAATGCTGGCAGCCTCTATAAGCTGGAAAAGATAGGAAAATGGATTCTTCCCTAGAGCCTCCAGAAAGGAATGCAGCCCTGCCAACACCTCAATTATAGCCCAGTAAGATCTGTGTAGGACATCCAACCTACAGCACACTACAACAGTAAATTAGTATTGTTTTCGGCCACTAAGTTATGTGGTAATTTGTTATGACAGCAATAGAAGACAATTTCTGTGGTTTATAGACAGAAGTTGAGTATCACTGTATTTCCCTCAAAGATGTAAAATACCTCATGGCTCTCCTATGAATTCATTATGTGTAGCTTAGCATGTAATTTAGGAATGATGGTTCTAGGACAGGGGTCAGCAAACTGGAGCCAAATCCAGCCCACTGCCTGTTTTTGTAAACAAAATTATATTAGACATACCCATGCCGATTCCTTTACTTATTGTCTATGGTTGCTTTCATACTACAGCAAAATCAAGTAGTTGTGACCCCTTCTGGCCCTTTTCAGAAAAAGTTTACCAACTGCTGCTCTGGGGTATGGCTCTACTCTACTCATTTAACTTGATTTGCCTTCACTCTAGCTATATCCTGTTATCTCCCCTCCACATATTCTTACCATTCTGAGTTCCTGACACTACCTTAGCTCATGTTACAATTCCATCCTAGAATTCCCTTTCCTCTCTTCCACATCTTATATCATGTGAGGCACATCTCAAGTCATACTTTCTACCCAAAACCTTCCCCATCTCCTATATCAACGCATTTTCCCCATAACATACTACTTAGGTTTTGATTGATTAAGGAGCTTTTTTATTGCTCGCCAAATTACTTCACATATGTTACAATCTGTTTATACAAATGACTGTAAGCTCCACAACTGTTAAAAGTGTTATTACAGATGATTTATTTGTAGACATTCCAGCAGTATGATGGCTGGTATCTCTTTTATCATTTGCAGGTTTTGATATCTATAATACTCATAGGATGAGTTTGTTATAGCAGACAACCTTCTCTAATCCCCCTCTTAAATTCCTTTTTTTAATTTAAATACCTTTTCATCTTATACAAA
Organism: Pongo abelii; assembly: GCF_028885655.2. Classification (NCBI taxonomy): domain Eukaryota; kingdom Metazoa; phylum Chordata; class Mammalia; order Primates; family Hominidae; genus Pongo; species Pongo abelii. The sequence goes on from NC_072008.2 coordinate 112,775,968, forward strand.
ATAAGTTGAATAAAAAAGGGCAATGGTGCCAGAATTGGCATAAGAGTTATGCAAATTTGTTATCCTCAAAAGACTGTACACAGAATAGTATACTAGTTCTCTGTTTTTAATAAAGTGTGTAGCAGATGTTATGCTAAGTAAGTCAGAAATCCTGTGTGTTCAACTGAATAAATCTACTGTCTACAGACTATCTCTATCTGATCCACTGCAATCACCTCATCATACCAAAACTAGACATCAAAAACCAAAGATCTAATGCCTGTAAAATTTTAAAGGTAGATTTGGGGGGTTGGTGGCAAAGATGATATAGAAAGATGTTAAATAATTTTTAATATCTAACATTTGAATTTCACAAATCTTAATTATTTAGGTAGTCATCAGCAATTCACTATTCTTTTCACTCAACTGAAACATAATAACTTGACTCGGAGACTTTTGTCAAACTAATGTCATTCCTAAGCTTTCACTTAGAGTCAAGTCCTGGTCAAAGATTTCCATTATGGGCCAGATTTATATTTAAATGACCATTTTACTTAGACTGAGGGCAGGTAGTTGTCATAACCACTGAGTAGCCCAAGTGACCATGAACCAATTACCCTGAAATTAATTTGGAGTTGCCATTCAAATAGTTATCTCTCTCAAACACTAAACCTAAAATTCTTGTGGGTACAGACAAATTAAGGTACAGGATTTGACTTTATTACAGTTTGGGCACAAAACAAAAGAGATTTGGGAAATTTCTTTTCTCCCACTCTAAGAAAAATATTTGCTACTGAGACTTCAAGGAAAATGACAGCAAATGTCCTCATGCCCTCTTTCTCCATACTCCCAGAATACCCCTTACCCTTTTTTGCCCTTACAGATACTTCCCTCTGCTTAGAATGTCCTTCCTCTATTGTCCACCTAGAAAACTTTTGCTTCATATTTAATCTCAAATATAATCTGCTTTGTGAAGCCTTCCCTGACTCCCTTAAGCATATTTAAAGTTCTCCCCACTTTTCACATACCCCCTATTAAAGCAATTATTTTGTAAGTATTTAAGTTTCTTATTTGCATACATATTTGTTCACAGGTATCAAAGCGTCTTATTTTTCATCCTTAGTACCTGGCACATAGAAGCTGTCTCATAATACTTAATGAAATAAAGACCCATCTCCCTCTCGACATTTTTTAAACAAACTATTCTAACCTGGCTTTAAAAACTCCTTTCTAAAAATATCCCTACTGGTTCAGCCATAATGTCGAGTTCCTTTCAGATTCTTACCTGTTTGCCTGCCCTATTAAATCTAGATGCTTTAATGAAAGCACGTGTCTTTCCTGCTGTTCCATCACTTTGCTCCAAATCTGTTCACTGGCTTCAAGAAAAATTTTTGGAACAAATTTCAAACTGCTTTTTTTTTATCCAATGTATTCCATAACTTCAGATCCATTCATCTGTTTCCATTAAGATCAATTCCAAAGCTTTTCATTTCCCCAGAAATCTTTTACCAAATTACTCCTATGCTCTTTGCATAATTTCTAAAGGTAAGGTTTATCTCAACGAGACTCCATATATCATTCAGCAAACTTTAATTTAAAAATGAAATCATTTTATCTCTAATCTTGGAAAACAAATTTGAAGTAATTCTCAGTTAACTTATTTAGCTGGTTTTTAGAGATGGTTTTAGAGGCTTTGGGGAATAGAATCGTATCTGAACAAACTAACGGAAGCACCTCAGGTTGGGAGTGACTCACCGGTACTCCTTGGTATACTCAAAGTCTTGTTTGTTGTAGGCAGGTTTTAGGAAATTGCACTCAATGACTCCAATTACTCCTACACCTTCTCCACGAGTTGGCTTAGAAGAAAATATTAATTTCAACACTTACATTATTGTTGGCTGCCTGGAGGCATTTCCTTTTGATTCCAAACAATAATAGAAAGGTTACATAACCTTCATGGGCAAGAAAAGACCATCAAGATCTAGAGAAACACTTAGAATGTACATCAACAGACTGCAAGCATTAAACTGAACTAGAAATTCTGACAAATTCTAGGGCAGAGATTTTCAAAATATGATCCATAGATCCCTAGGAGTCTTCTGCAATTAGTAGTCATCTCTACTTCACCCACACTACCTCCACTTTTATCTTCTTTATATTCCAGGACTGCCATAAGACTGCATTTGAATAAAGAATTACCGTGCTAAAAAACCAAGGTTATATACTACTGTTCTAAGGAACTAAAACAAATATTCATCTGAAAACAATTTTAAGGGTTCTATGTGATCCTATATTAAAATAAACGATTTTCCCACATACATAGGCCACCAAACAACTACTAAAGAGAGTCACACTTACAGCAATTATTAATTACAAGTTGACGCAAGAGTTTTATAGATTTAAATCATATTCTAATTCTTTAATGGAAGAAACTGAGTAAAGGTGTAATTGGACTGGAACACAAACACGAGTTGTCTAAAGGTGGTATGACAAGGGAAAACAAAATCGGCTGAAAACGAGCTATCCTGGGCTTTATATAACTGTCTTACTATGTTGAAGCAGTTCATCATTTTTTGTGCTTTAGCAATCTTATCTGTAAAATAGGAATAAAAGGGATACTTGAAGACATTACTACTTTAAATAATCATTAAGACATTAAAGATGATGGTAAAATTTGTATAGAGTGGTTTAAAAAATATTTTCACATAATTTATCCCATTTAAATCTCTCACCCCTGTAAGTTGCGAGGTAGGCAAAGCAGGTATGCTTATTATTGTTGTTTCCACTTTACATAAAGATCAGGAAATTGAGCTTCAGATAAATTAAACAATTTATCCAAGGTTACACAGCTTGTAAATGGAAAATTCAGGACCCAAATCCTGGTCTTCAACCACCATATTTTATATGCCTTCCACTATGCCTTATTGTCTCTCCAGGAAAATGGAAAGAGTTACCTAAAACACAAATAAGCTGACACACATGGTAAACTTGCTGGTATTCTAATTCTGCCTCTTATTAACAGCTACTTAGAAAATGCATTCAGTAAAGTTGTTGGGTTGATTAACATCTGAAGAATGAGAGGTAGAAAGAGATTTCAACACAAGACAGCTCACTGGTAACACAATTCCAGGATCAGAATTCAATAAGCATCATAAGATGGGAGTAAAAGCCATTAATGAGCCTATCCCCTTTGCAAATTTTAAATTCTCTTCCTACTCTTTTCAGTCTCCTATGACAAAGAAATATTAACTACTCACCTTCACCTGGCACCCCACCTTCTCAAAAGATTTTATGAGTCGGTTGTTATGATACATCATTATTCCAAACTGGTTACTATTCTTGCAAGAGAACCCAAAGGTGATTCTCACCTGCTTATTCTGAGAAGAACATCGTTAAGGAGACAAACATACGAGGGGTTTCAACGACAAAATTTTGCACCATATTATAGCAAAAACCATCAAATACCAAGGGACATAAATTGGTACAATCTTTTTGAGGGCATTTAAACATCTGTTGCAATAGCTTTAAGAATATTCTTAATATTTGACCAAGCAATTCTCTTTTAAAGAATTTATCCCACAGAAACAGTCAGGGAGGCCCACAGACGTTTAGGAATTACAGAGATTTTTCAATTTGTTATAAAAGCAGAAAATCAGAAATAATTTAAGTGTTCAACAATAAAGAAATGATTAAATAAATGTTGATATAGCCACATGCAGCTCTTTTAAAATTATGTCCTTGAAATATCTGAGAATATCAGGAAATGCTCAGATTATAAAAACATCACAGACACACACACACGCACACACACACACACACATGCATAGAAAGACTGTAAGAAAAGATACCTAAACACCATCAGTGATTTAAAAATTGACAAATAATCATAAAACATTTCTTAGCCCTTGCTAGTTGCTCAATTTGCTGCTAGGGCTCATAGGTTCTGATAAGAGCTGTAAATGGTCCAATACAAATCTGTACAATTATATCCAATAAGGTAAATCCTTCTTACCATACCAAACACAATGAAAGCAAAAGCAAAGGTAAAGAACAATGAATAGTCCTGTAGTGATACATTTCATGCGAAGAAGTTAACAAGCTTGGATAAATGAAATGAAGACAACTGATTATTATAAGTAAAACATGAATAATGATGAGTTTTTAACAAGTCCTACTTAATTTAAAAACCAAGGTAAGTGAGAAAGACAAAGGGGAGATAGAGAAACTGAGATTTTCATTAAAACAAATACTAAGAAATCTTCATGTCTAAATGAGTCGAATGAAAATTTACTTTTGTTACTTATTCAAAAAATGATCTCCATGCCCCGTCTAAAAGACAAGCTACTTGCATCAATACCCTATAACAAATGGGTCACATATGATACAAAGACATGACTCAAGTGGGTGCATTAACACAGTAATGTTTGGCTCAGAATATATAAAGTTCTGGGCTCTAGCAGTTCACATAAAACCTCAAATAAGACCTATTCTAATGCAAAAACAAAACAAGACAAAACTCCTGCAAGCAAACAAACCAAAATCCTATGCCATAAAATTAACTTTGTAAAGATAAAGATTGTCAAATTCTTCTTTCTGTTGTGCACTTTTAAAATTCCAAATTATGGAGTGAGGGTACAGTGGGGTAGGAGACTCACCAAATTAGCGTAAGGAGAGAGAACAAAGATGAAAGAAGTAGCCTTTGATAATTGAGAAGTAAATAAGTTAGTATCAATGATCTTGTTCCTCAGTGACCTTGGGGGAAATTTTATTAGGACTTTCATTTTACTCATGCCTACAGTAAATCTGTTTAGTCCAAACTATAATATTGGAAGGTAATTTGGTTTAATGGGAAGGGAGTCTGAGAAGAGTTGAGGTAACATATAGAATGCATGCATAGAAGTTTCCCTTATAGAAACCCACAAAAGAAAAAAGCTAGAAACAGGTTTGTGTTATATCCTAAAACAGTAGTTGGCAAGCACTTCTTTAGACTGGCTCTGTTAAACCTATGGCATTAACATCCTAGTCTACATATGGTGAGATTATAACTAATTCAACTATAGAAGCAAACAATGCTAGCTCTGGCTTTATTAAATTGATTTGTTTAGTGCTTTAAGAAAACATTCCTAGTAGCCAAGATATGTGTTCTCAAAAAGGAGAAAAAAGAGACCAGCGATTTCTCATCTTTGGTCAGGGAAAGACAAAGCATGCTAGATAATGTCTTTGATAAAGCAAATAGAGTGTAAACATGTTTCTCGGGCCAAGAGTGGTGCTTAGTTACTAGAAAATAAATTAAAAGGACAATTTTTCATAACCTTGCAAGTTTTCAGCCTTTCAAAGACGTTTTCTGCCCCAAAAGCCATCAACAAAGTTGTACCTAATTTCCATAGTTCATCTTAAGATTTTTTTCTAGTCTGAAATCCATTCTCGATGCAATGCGGGGGAGAGGTAGAAGTAAAAACAAGTAATGGCTCCTCTGAGTGGCTACCATTATGAGAAGTATCAGGAATTTATGTCAAACCTAAGAAGATTTATTTCACTCTAGAAAATCAACTTTTAATTTCCACCCTCCTAACTTCAATCAATGTAAGTCTGGACCTGTTACAACAAAAAATTGCAGTGTACCTACAAGATTAAGAAGTTCTAGTCAGTATTTTGCTTATTTCAATCAATTTAATATATATCAAAATCCAGTACAAACCAAATAATGTGTATTATTCCTTACAGCAGAGATTCTCAAACCTGGCTGCTCATTAGAATCAGCTGAGGATTTTAAAATAAATAAATATTTCTTATTTCTTTAAAAAAGGTTTCAGACACTACTGAACCAGAATCTCCAAAGTCTCAGGATTCTATTATTTCAACAGTTTCCAGGTGATTTCTGATAAAAATGGTATACAGATTGGCATTTAAGAAAGACTTCCTCAGAGTACACTGTAATAGAATGTGTACTATGACATACATTTTTGAATTTGAAAGGGAAAGTTTTTGTTTTTCTGTGTCAACCTGAAAACTTAATCCTGAAATAAAGAGGTCAGCTTCATGTAGTGGTACAGTTGTAAGGATACTGTGAAGGTAGGTTTATATGTATCATATTCTACATTGGCCAGGCTCTTGGCAATCATCTGGGTAGTCACCTTCTTCTGACGCAGAAAAATTTTCATCCGTGGCTTCATGTACAGAATACCACAAAATGCCTATGGAACAGAATGGTGAAGGGAAAGTTATTATGTGATATTGTCAATTCTGCTGACATCCCCATAAAACACTGCCACCAACTGATATCTATGCTGGGCAAAGATTTGGCTCAGTTTCTATACCTTATTACACTATGTAAACTACCACACTAAAGTACTGCTGACTATATTATCTAAACTGTCTCAATGGAGACAATAAAAAGGAATACTAGCACATGGCTGGAAGGTTGTTATCTTTGTATAACTAAAAGAAGATCTTGTTCTATAATATTTTCAGGTTATAGGAAATCTTACCTCTCATTGTTGAAAAACCATTCTTACTTACCCTTAAAGAATATTCTGTTTCTGGTAGCTCAGAGGTAGCACCGCCAGTCATTTTTTCTTCTGTGTCAAAGTCTGATACCAGTATGTCATATTGATCTGTATCAAAGTCCAACTCAGATTTTCCATTTTTATTTCTGGGGAAAAGAGACAAGTACCAATCTAACAAAAACTGGCTCCAAAGGACAAAAAATACACTAGGAACCCAAAAGAAAAAAAACAATACGAGCCAAAACTCAGGTACCTGTTTCTTTCCCTGACTACCAGTGCAAAGGAACTACAAACTACTTGGGTAGAGGATCAGACAATACTTAAGGGTATTCCCATTCTAAACAAATCTACTCTTTCATAGAGGTGATGATGCCACATTCATAAGGAAAAAAGAATGTGGAATGTCTATGATCTGATAAATCAAATGGATGTCAGCTATCCTCAAAGTGGGATCTTGAAATAGACACAAGCTTTCTGGGTATTGTTAGTAAGTCACTCAACATCATTTTCCCCAACTGAATGAACAGATGAATCAAAACCCACTTCTACCAACTTCAGACTAATAAGACACTAAGATCTCCCCAGATCTAATCTTATTTCTTAAAAGGAAAAAAGACGTTACAAAAGCAGCATATATTTACTAGCCCTCTAGGATACCATTTATAGAATTATCATTTAAACATAATGGTACTAACATTCCTTTCATAAGGACCTTTCTTCTTCCCATAATCTTTTTGGGCCACTTGGTTTTGATCCATTCCAAGACCCTGAGCTATATCACTAACCACCGCCAGGGAAAAAACGTTAAGACCCATCTTTATTCTTGGAAAAAACTCAAATGACAGGTTTTAGAAAAAATGTATATATCAGAACAGTACTTCCCAAAATTTGTTCTGTGGAACAGTAATCTCACAAGATACTCTTAAAAAGAAATAAATACATAAAAGTTCTATGATCAAATAAAATTGAGAAATAATTCTCAGCCCTCAGAGTCACCTCGAGCTCTAGTGATAACTCTGCTTCATACTTCAGGCTCCATAAGCTCAGAGCTGCTGTGTTGAAATTGTAGCTCCTTTTACAGGGCTGCACCAGAACCATTATGGTCTGTTGTCTGCATCATGCCCATGTCAATGTATAATAGCATATTATGGATTTTCCAGGATAATTCTGATTCTCACTACCCCACCTGACCCCAATGCATATGCCCTGAGGAGATTCTCTGTCCTCCTTGTCCCTCACCTTCTCCATCTAAGGAAAAAAGATCTGTAGAAACATTTTCTTTAGAGACAGGGTCTTGCTCTGCTGCCCAGGCTAGAGTGCAGTGGCATGATCATAGCTCACTGTGGCCTCCAACTTCTGGGCTCAAGCGATTCTCCCATCTCAGCCTCCCAAAGGGCTGGGATTAGAGGTGTGAGCCACCACCCAACCTGAAGAAATACTTTTTAAAAATTGATTGGGAAATACTGCATACTATATTGCTCTTTTACATATTTTCAACGCACATTAGTATATTAAAGGACTCCAGGACTCTCAGAAGTCCTACAATAAAGCAACACAGTAAACTTTAAGTCAGCTTTTCCCAAATTTATTTGACCATGTAATCCTTTATTTATACAGGTTGAATGTCCCTTGACTGAAATGCTTGGGACCAGAAGTGTTTTGGATCCTTTTGGATTTTGAAATATTTCCATTATACTTACTGGTTGAGCACCCCTAATCTAAAAATCCAAAATCTGAAATGCTCCAGTGATCATTTCCTTTGCGTTGTCATATCTGTGCTCAAAATGTTTTAGATTTTGCAGCATTTCAGATTTTAGATTTTTGGATTAGGGAAAGTCAACCTGTATACCACCTAGTACCATATGCATAACTGGGAAACGACATACAAAGAAAAAGTTCTGTTTAAGATATGTAAATCACTGGAAATACCTCAAAAAATTCTTTGTAATACAAACTATATTACTTGAAGTTTTCTCAGTAGGACACAGGGAAGATCTAAATTACCAATGTGTGAGTCACACTTCTTTTAATTGTTAAATACAGTACTCTCTATATAAACCAGCATTGTTTTTATTTGTTTTACCCAGGTAAATGAGACAAAATACTTCACTTAAGGAGAAAACGATGAATACATTTATCTGATAATCTTTTCTATTAAACATATCAGTAATACCTCTATTTTATATTAAAGGTTTTTAGGGTTATTTTTTAGTGTTTAGGTGTTATATTCTTAAATGTATTCCATTAGACATGCTAAGATTAAACACATGAAATAGCATAAAGTAGTTCTAGATTGTTTTATTAGTTTTGAAGACATGATCTTAACCTAGTCTCATCATAGTTCATATTTATCTGATTCAAAGATTTTTTCTACTTCTTCTTTTTTTTTTTTTTTTAAGAGACAGGGTCTCACTTTGTTGCCCAGGCTGGTCTCAAATTCCTGGCCTCAAGTGATCCTCCTGCCTTGGCCTCCCAAAGTACTGGAATTACAGGTGTGAGCCACCACACCTGGCCAGATTTTTCTACTTCTAATCCAGCTACTGTGAAAGCACTAATACAGAATTCCTTATTTTTTAAAGATCTTATTGTGCTTTGTTTACTCTATTTTTTTTTCTCATACTTCATTGTCATTGTCTAATAGGTAAAATAACTATCAATTACCAAACTTAAAAAAATGCCTATTGGCCAGGCACGGTGGCTCACGCCAGTAATAGAGGCTGGTGTGGGTGGATCACTTGAGGTCAGGAGTACAAGATCAGCCCGGCCAACAGGGCAAAACCCCGTCTCTAGAAAAAAATATAAAAATTAGCCAGACGTGGTGGCGCACACCTGTAATCCCAGCTACTCGAGAAGCTGAGGCATGAGAATCACTTGAACCCAGGAGGTGAAAGTTACAGTGAACCAAGTTTGCACCACTGCACTCCAGCCTGGGCAAGAGAGACTCTGTCTCAAAAAAGAAAATGTCCATGAATATGAAATAGATATTTATAAAGGATTCTGAGGAGCTTAGAATATGCTAAACTGTCTTAATTATCTGTGGCAGTAGCCTCAGGATATGTGTGTTTCCACCTTAAACATGCCACATTTTACCAACAAAAACCACTATCTCAAACAGAACTCTGTTTTTCCTTTTTCTTTTTCTTTTTTTTTTTTTTTTTGAGACAGAGTCTCACTCTGTCACCAGGCTGGAGTGCAGAGGCGCGATCTTGGCTCACTGCAACCTCCACCTCCTGGGTTCAAGTGATTCTCCTGCCTCAGCCTCCCAAGTAGCTGGGACTACAGGCACGCACCACCATGCCCAGCTAATTTTTGTATTTTTTTTTTTTAATAGAGACGGGGTTTCACCATGTTGGCCAGGATGGTGTCGATCTCTCAACCTCATGATCTGCCCACCTCAGCCTCCCAAAGTGCTGGGATTACAAGCATGAGCCACCGTGCCCTGCCAGAACTCTTGTTTTTCTAAGACAAAGTTACATAAAAGTATGGAATGAGATATAAATATATATTAAAATTTATCTACTTTGCTTCTCTAAAAAGAGTTATTAAAATGTGCTAGGCCAATCACAGTGGCTCACACTTGTAATCCCAATAATTTGGGAGGCTAAGGAGGGAATATCACTTGAAGCCAGGTGTTCGAGACCAGCCTGGGCAACATAATGAGATCCTGTCTTTTTATAAAAATTTTAAAAGTTAAAATTAAGTAAAAAATGTGTTTCATCATACTACCTTTGTTTATTAGAATCTATCACCCTTGGAATACTATACCTGCGGATGTTCCAAATGAGAACACGAGTGCCTTTTTTGCCTGGGATGGCATCAAACTGGGCGAGCAGGTCATTTTCACGGTTGAAAATGGAATAGTTCAAGATGGCTTCTAGGCTGGGCAATGAATCCTCGGTAATAATCATTTTTTGTAAAATCAAATATAGTCAAAGAAAAAATAATATCTTAGGATGCTATTGAGAAGGAAGATCTGCCCTTTGGGTTGCATATTTAGACAAAACTACAGACATAAAGCATGCATATTACTGCCATAGAAGGAGGAAAGGTGAAAAATGGAGAAAGGTTGTGGAGACAAGCTCCAAAATCAGTTGCCCATGCAGAATATAGCTTCAAAGATATCATGTAAACAAAGTCTTATATTTAAAAGATCAAAGGCTTAATTTTTTAACTTCTTTGGAAGCAATAAGTTAAAACCTTATTGCTATACTGTTCCAGTCAAGACAACCAGGTGTCTAACAGAAGTAACAGCTGTGCAGACATAAGGAAATGAGCTATTCTGCTATTATATAAGCTGATAAATAGTATGTTTCTAGGCCTATTAATGCAAATGTAGCTATCCTTAGTAAAAAAAAAAAAAAGGAAGGCCTTCAGAGCTTTACCATGGGGTGGTGGTAGAGCAGAGATATACTATATAGATCAAACTGCCTAACAATGAAAATTTCAATATAGCAAAAACATTTCTAAGCTTATGTCAATGTTCTATTTATTTTTTAAATATTTAATAGAGAAAAATCCCAGTTAAATTTAAGACATTTGAATACCTCTTTTAAAACTTCTGATAGTTGGATTTGACCTGAAGAGGTTCCTATCAAAACACTCAGATTAGACTAATTTTTAACCAACATTCTCCATTTCCAGAAAGGATATTGTTTTGCTGGTTGAATGGAACAATCGGTACAATAACTGCCTGGGCCTGGACACATTCCAGATAGGTCTGTGATAGAAGTCCAACAGCGAGAGTACCCCCATTCTTGGTGAAGACAAGGGCGTCCTTTCCTAGCCGCATGGAGCCTGACTTGAAACCATTACCAAAGACCCCAATGGGACACTGGCTCTTCTTTATTACTTTATCTGTAAAGCCAAAGCTGCAATTACACAAGAAAAAACAAATCAGAAAAAAAGAAATCAGAAAGGTAAAAAGCATCCTAAGATAGGTGACAGGCAGAATATTTGGCCTACAAATAAATAACACTTGTAAAAAGTCCTTCCTTTTTTATTCCTTTTGGTATTTATGGGCAAAATTATTAGGTTAAAAACACAGGAAATTACTATGGGGTAATGGGACTAATTTTCCTGGGTGGTTTGTGTGTACATAAATAGTTCCATTACGTGAGAGTCACACTTTGTAAATGTAAAAAAGGGCCCCTTTTCACCAGCTAACATAGCTGGAGAAGGCCTTGGGCAGCTGTCTTTCTTGTCTAGATAAAACAGCTCTGATTGCTGTAGAAGTAAAGTTAGGGTAAGGTGAAAAGTGTAGTTATCTAGAGAGGGTAACAAAAGTTCTAGATATTGTCATTGGTCAGAGGTACTAGATTAGGCATCTCCTAACCTGTTTATATCATCCTCTAGAAATCTGAAAGTCAGGGATCATATATCTTGACAATTTCAACTCTCCACTCAAAGGATAACCCTTCCAATTCTTAGTCTCTGTTCCATCTGCTGGGACAGTTCATTGGAATGTGGCCAAAGGATAAAAATAGGTAGTTCTGCCTCTGAATATCAGCAAACAGTTGCAGTATAAAGTCTCTCTTGCTCTATTAAGGACCTTTCACTTAGGCACCTCAACAATCTCTGTAGCCCCCTTTTGATCAGCTTAATCTGGAAGCCAGAACCTTTCCCTTCCTTGTATTTTCCATTCAGGTGCACACCAAAATAACAGAACTTTAAAAATTAAAAATAAAATGATTATATATCTTCCCTCACCATCAATAAAACTAATTGTAAGAATTGTTTCTCAGGATGAGAAGGAGAAATGAATAGAGTTTGGCGAATGAGTACAAACTTATAGTTAGATAGAAGAAAAAAGTTCTAATGTTCCATAGCAGACCAGGGTGACTATAATTAGCAATAATACATCATATATTTCAAAGTAGCTAGAAAAGAGGAGTTCCAATGTTACCAACATATAAATTATCAAGGTGATGGAAACCCCAAACACCCTCACATGATCATTACACATTGTATGCATGTATAAAGTACTCACATGTACCCCATAAATATGTAAAATATTAGATATCAATAAAGGAAAAAAATTATACTAAAAATGATTGTTTCTCTCCAGATTGACTAATTTTACAATGTTGTGCACTATCATTCATTCAATAAATATTTAAACTAAGCACCTACAATGTGCCAAGCATTGGGCTAAGCACTAGAGACAATTTTTAATAAGAGACATGATTCTTGCCTTCAGAGTTTATAGTCTAAGGAAGGACTTCATATATTACAGATTAGGTGCTTCTCAACATCAATAAAATAGATACTCTTGGCAGACCATGACTGAGCAGGCTGATCTTTAACAATTTTACTCTTTTGAGCATGGAGAGCTGAGGTATCTGATTTCTACTTCCTGAAGGTTGTGGTTTTGTGTTTACTCACTAAAAAAGGGAACCACCTTTTAATTTTCTATTTCAAAGCATTATACAATAATATGATATGTCCTCCTAGAGTAGACACTTTATAGGAGCTGTGTGTATCCTACAAATAAATCTAGTGACAGAAAAAGGTAATTTCCATGGCAGCAGTCCTTTGGGGGGAAAAAAAAGAAAAAGAATTTCAGTTTGTGTTGCCTATGGGCTTTAGTATTCCAGGATACAGACTTATAATAGTAAGATTCAGGCATTCCCATTCTTCTTGTGGAAGAATTGGCTTTTTAAAAAAATGGGTTTGTTATGAGGATTAAATTATATACTGTATGCAAAATACATTAAGTATAAAGTAGTATTCAAACATTAATTTTAAACTAACTCTAGAAGTCATTCTGATAGCTGTCATGTGCTATCCCCTACTCCTACTTCAGACCTAAGGTCACACCTAAAACTCAGGGCTCTTCATAAATAGTAATCTTACATACCACTTCAAATGAATTTGTATCGTTAACCGGACTTTAACTTTCTCTTATACCACAAAAGCTTCAATTAGGTGATCAAGGGAAAGTGGTGAAAATAGGGAGATTACAACTCCCTTAATTTTTTAGCCTCTTCCACCATCTATCACCTCTTTTTCCCTTTGAAAGTATAAACCCTCACTGTGTTAATCTGAGGAGACCAAATGATGATACAAGGTTGAGAAGATAAGTAGTAGTGCCAGGCCAGAACCAGAATGGAAAAGGATAAGAATAATGAGAACAGAGGAGCTATAAACTCTGGATTTTTGTTGTTGTTACTGTGTTTCACTTAACTCTTCCTGTGTGCTTTTTTATTCCACCTAAGTTCTCATGTTCGGCATTCTATTTAAATGCAAACTGGCAGAATGAATGTCAGGTACCAGTCAAATAACTACCTAACACAAAAGCCCTCACCACACATAATAATAGAATTGTAGGAATGAATTTGATGGTTTGCTATAGCTCAGTAATAATTTTCCACAGAGCTAACTTGGCTTAGGTGGTTTATATTTGCTAAGTCAGTCCTGCTCTATCCTCTCATGTGAGAGACAACACTGTTTACACATCAAGGTGGCTTGGATACCAGCATTTTTAGTGGAATCCAAAAATACAGCAGCTTGCTCTGGAGTATCTTAAAATGTCAAGAATCCAGAATCCAGAGAGGTAAATTTAAATTGGGACTCTGCCGTGACACGTGTTTACCTATGTAACAACCCTTCACGTGTACCTCCAAACCAAAAATAAAAGTTAAGAAAAATAATAAATAAATAAAGACTCTGACCAATGAAACAAACCTTGGCAAAATCCATGGGTGCACAAAGGCAAGCACTGCTATTTCCTAGGTATACTTGTGATTTAATATGTAATATAAAAGAATGAAAGAGTGCTAAGCAGACTGTTATTCTCCAGCTATTGTTTTAGAAGAATACACCTGCTAGGAAGTGCGTTTCTGAGCACAGGTAGCAAATACCTTCTGTGGTTCTGTGGCTGTTTTTAGTCTTTGAACTTTGAAAGAAGTTTTCCACCTTGCTGAAAAAGGCAGCTGAATATACAGACTAACTGATCCACACACTAGCCCCAGAAGCTAAAGATAATTAGTTGTGGACCTTAAAGGAACTTAATAATAGGTTTTTCCTTTTTAATTTGATTTTCATGAAACTCTATGTTTATGGAAGAAACTGTTGCTACAGTTACACAACTATTTTATCAGCCTGAAAATAGAGTTGCATAAAGAGTTGGAAAGTGTGGACAGGGTAACAACAAATGTTAGAGGTCAAATAGAACTTCTGTAGGCTTAATAAATTTGCATAATTACTTCTATTATTTTTTCCAAATACAAAAGTAATATGCCTTCAAGTAGAAAACAGCACCAGGCATGGTGGCTCATGCCTGTAATCCCAGCACTTTGGGAGGCTGAGGCAGGTGGATCACTTCAGTTAGGGAGTTCAAGACCAGCTGACCAACATGGCGAAACCCCGTCTCTACTAAAAATACAAAATTAGCCGGGCGTGGTGGCGCATGCCTGTAATCCCAGCTACTTGGGAGGCTGAGGCAGGAGAATCACCTGAATCCGGGAGGTAGAGGTTGCAGTGAGCCAAGATCACACCATTGCACTCCAGCCTGGGCAACAAGAGTGAAACTCCACCCCCCAAAAAAAAAACAAAAAACAAAAACAAACAAACAAAAAACCAGAAAACATAGAATCCTTCGGGCCAGGCGTGGTGGCTCATGCCTGTAATCCCAGCATTTTGGGAGGCCGAGGCGGGTGAATCACAAGGTCAAGAGATGGAGACCATCCTGGCTGCCAACATGGTAAAACCCCGTCTCTACTAAAAATACAAAAATTAGCTGGGTATGGTGGCACGCACTTGTAGTCCCAGCTACGCGGGAGGCTGAGGCAGGAAAATTGCTTGAACCCAGGAGGCGGAGGTTGCAGTGAGCCGAGATCGCGCCACTGCACTCCAGCCCAGCGACAGAGCAAAACTCCATCTAAAAAATAAAATAAAATAGAATCCCTTGCTAGAAGTTAGGATTGGACTAAATAATCTCTTTTATTTTTATTTATTTATTTATTTTATTTATTTATTTTTGAGACAAGGTCTCCCTCTGTTGCCCAAGCTGGATTACAATGGCACAATCTCAGCTCACTGCAACCTCCGCTTCCTGGGTTCAAGCGATCCTCCCACCTCAGCCTCCCGAGTAGCAGGGACTACAGGTGCATGCCAAAATGTTTGGCTAACTTTTGTATTTTTTTGTAAGGATGGTGTCCCCCTGTGTTGCCCAGGCAGGTATCAAACTCCTGGACTCAGGCGATCTGCCTGCCTTGGCCTTTGGAAGTGCTAGAATTATAGGCATGAGCCAACATGCTTGGCCTTAAATAATCTCTTTTAAATAAATGGTATCTTCACCAGGCACGGTAGCCCATGCCTGTAATCTCAGCACTTTGGGAGGCTGAGGCGGGCTGATCACTTCGGGTCAGGAGTTCAAGACCAGCCTGGCCAACACGGTGAAACCCCGTCTCTACTAAAAATACAAAAATTAGCTGGGCGTGATTGTACCTGCCTGTAATCCCAGCTTCTTGGGAGGCTGAGGCAGGAGAGTTGTGTGAACCCGGGAGGCAGAGGTTGCAATGAGCTGAGATCATGCCATTGCACTCCAGCCTGGGGGACAAGAGTGAAACTACGTCTCAAAAAAAATTTTTTTTTAATTAAAAAAAATGGTATCTTCTAGCTGATTCAAGTTTGTTTCAAAATACAATCACAAATAAAATTCAGTACATATATTACATTAAGGACTCATTAAAATAATTTTCTAAAATTATTTTTTAAATAGGAGGAACAATTGCCCAGCTCAAATTGGTGGGAAACATATTTGGTATGATAGGGAAAATTCTATAGCTAAGAAAGTTTCTGCCTATTTTGCTCCTTGGGGAGGGAACAAAAAATTTGAATGGGTGATACTCATCCTTCATATTTCAATTTGAATGTCATTTCTTCAGGGTAGCCTTTTTTAATTCCCTAGACTAGATTAGATCCCTGTTATATGCTCTCAAAGAAACTGTGCTCTACCTTCATAGCACTTACCACTGGGTGGAATAACCTATTTAGTTATATTACTAGTCAATTTTGTTCTTTCTCACTAAGCTGTCAGCCAAGAATCATGTCTATCTGGTTCACCACTTTATCTCCAGTGCCTTGCACACAGGTGCTCAATAAAAATTTGTTGAATGAATAAATGAATGAATCTGGAACAAAAATTGTGGCAATTATTTTGAAACCATTCTTCTCCTCCCTTCTACCTTATAACTCTAACCAAGTTTCACAGATGTAGTCCCACAGACAAAATGGAAGATCAGATGTGCTGGGCCCACTACTCAACACCCACGTCAATGGGATAAGGTATGATGGGAAGGAGTCATTAAGAAGATAAGCAATTTTCAATGGGTGCGGTGGTTCACACCTGTGATCCCAGCACTTTGGGAGGCTGAGGTGGGCGGATCACTTGAGGTCAGGAGTTCGAGACCAGCCTGGACAACATGGCAAAACCCTGTCTCTACTAAAAATACAAAAAAATTAGCCGGGCATGGTGGCACACGCCTATAATCCCAGCTACTCGGGAGGCTGAGGTACGAGAATCATTTGAAACCAGGAGGCTGAGGTTGCAGTGAGCTGAGATCATGCCACTGCACTCCAGCCTGGGTGATGGAGTGAGACTCTGTCTCAAAAAATAAGAAGACAAGTAATTTTAGGGGGAAAACAACCAACTAGTACATACAGAATTGAACATATAAATGCTTTGGTTCCGTCCCATCTAAAATTGTATTTTTCTCAATATATAATATTAACTTCAGGATATAAAACTGATGTTATAAGTTAAAGGATTGGGCCAACTTTCTACCTTCACTAACATACTGGTCACAATTCTTGTTTCACTTTTAGAGGTTTTCCTCAAATAGTCTTCTAATTAGGAGGGTCTGAGACACAAGGTATACAGACTGCTGAGTGGTAAAACGTAACCACCTACTTTGCCCAAATTTCATTTTTGTTTCTTTGATGAATCAAAGGGATTTCCCTACAAACAGAGTAATTGATTTAGAATACCTACAAGGGTAACTACAACCACATGAATTTGTTTTCCACTTTTATAGTTTGGAGCCCTTTCCCTCCTCCACAGCATTCCACCATTGTTACTCGTGCTTCACACACTCTAGTTCAGGAAGCCACAGGGAGAGTAATCAACCTCATCTGCTAAAAGGAAGAGAGAAGGAAGGAGTTGAAGGAATACTCATATTCCACTGAGTAATATGCGGAGATGATATAGTATAAATTTACGTTCTCAACTACAAATGTTTTAAAGTGATTAAATGAACTGACAGTGGCAATAGAAATCTAGCACCAGCTTCAACAGCTAGAAAGGAGAATTTCCTAAGTTTGTGATTCTAATGCAAAACCTTTAAAGAGTATGTGTCTGAATGCCTTCTATTTACCTTGCATGGGGTTTGATTATACCCGGGTACCTTCATGGTTCTAATCAATAAATCATCCCAACTCCAATACTTCTGATTTAAGAGTGAGTTTAGGTTAATATAAATCGGAGGTCTCGGACCAGTGAAGGCCTCTGGGTCTTTATATTTGCTGTTCTCTTTGTGTGAATTGTCATCCCTTGCTCCCTGCCCCTTTAGCTGGTTAAACTGTACTCACCCTTAGATCTCAGCTTAAATATCATTTTGTCTAGCACACTTTTCCTAACCTCTGGGATCAGATTGGGCTCCCCTGATGACTCGTCTCAAATATTCCGTACCTTCTTATCATTATGCTTATAGCTTTTTATTACTTATTTAATTGTCTGAATTGCCAGCTAGGCTGAAAGCTCTGTGAGGGCAAGAACAGTATTTGTTTCATAACCAGTGCTCTGGCACATAAGAGATGCTTAATAAATATTTGTTGAATGAACAAAAGCAAAGCAAAATATTAATGAAAATTATGAAGCCTTAAATAGGGTTCATGAGCTTAAGACATGAAAAAGACAATGAAGACATTTTTACCTGAGCATTCGGTGTAGTTTATGAGGTGTCATCCCACATCCATCATCGGTAAAGGTCAAACAAGATTTATTCTTGACCTCCTCAACATCTATAAAGACCGTCCTGGCAGATACATCTGGATCTACAGCATTATCTGCAAAAGGTAGAAATCTGCAATATTAGATCCCCTTTTCCAATGTTGTATCAAAATCTCTAGTTCAGTGACTCCAAGACATAGAAAATGTCCTTTATTTCCTTCATTTGGATGTTTGAGAAGGTATCAGGGAGCATTAACGATAGTGCACTTACTAAATTATAGAGAACAAAAGAGATGATAGCAGATTGAGTTCTAAAGCTGATTTCCAGATTTCATATGAGCGATATGCAATCTGCCTTTCCACCTTCAAACTTCAGGGTCTTTAGAAAAAAGTATTAATAACTACTCCCACATACAAAGCATTTTGCTCCATTTTTGTCTCATTACTTCTTGCCTTTTAGCCCCTTTACTGTTTATATACACATACAGTAAAGAGCAGCTACGGAGAAAAGCTGAAGAAGCAACTTTGGTAAAAGATGATGCATATTACACACATTACAGTTTATTTGTGATCATTTTATTTTCTTCTTTCTTACATCACCTCCTCTGTTAAAGAACACAGAGAGTACTGCCATTCCTGTTCATAGCCTAAGAGGCACTGAAAGGGTTAGAGTTTAAAATCAAAAGACTTAATTGTCTGCCTAGATCTCAGTGATGGTAGCAAGCATACTTAGAGGGAGTGATTTTTGCTTAGGTATTTTGTAATAGTTTTAAAGGTAAGGCTGTCCAACCTTTCAGGAAATGGAGAACATAGAATTAAAGTAGCAAAAATACATAGGTTCACAATTCCTCCTGATTTATGTCTTCACAATGAGTTAATTATTTAAGACTCCAAAGACATCAAATATTGCCATAGTCTAACAATTGTGTCACGTCCACAACCCCAGGGGGTGCCACTGTCTAGTTGCCACATGTTTTTGCCACAGGCACCAGTTTACATAATTGTCAATCACTGACAAATGTGGCTCACTGGCCACAATTGAGGGACAGTTTATACAATCTGTTGGATAGGTTCCTTAATCGTTCCTGTCTCTACTAAGCTCTTGGAGCAAGAGAGAGTCCTTCCCTTCCACCCTCTTCCCTTTCCCTGGTATCCTATACTGCTTTAGTGATACCAAAAAGCTAAGCTAAGACAGCCAGGTCAGGTCCTGGCCATACACTTGTTCTATTACTACTGATCAAATTATACCATTTTTTTCCCGGGAACACCCCTTACAATCCAGAGAAGTATTACAAATATGCAAAACACCCATTTTTTATAATACAATTAACGATATCAGTTACAGCCACTTGGATATGTGGAATGTTCATCAAATAAAACAAAACACAGATTAATTTCAAGGGTCACAATGGTATTGCTAGAGTCATTGATAAAACTGTCACTGACTGTAAGCAGAAAACGTCTTAACAGTAGTACGGCATCACCAATAGTCCCAGAAGGGGATTCAGAGGCCTGGTGTAGTCATTTTTTTTTTTTTTTTCATTTAGAAGGCCCTCAGGGAAAGTTTATTTCATATGAGTAGCAGCCACTTTTTTGTGTTTTTATTTTTTAATTCACATAATAGTTGTACATATTTATAGAATACAATGTGATGTTTTGATACACTTATACAATGTGTAATGATCAAATCAGGATAATTAGCATATTCATTACCTCAAACATTTATCATTTCTTTCATTGGGAACATTCAAAATCTATTCCTCTAGCTATTTGAAAATATACAGTTAATTGTTATTAATTATAGCCATCCTACAGTGCTATAAAACATTAGAACTTATTTCTTTTATCTTAGTTGTAATTTTGTAGCCATTAACCGACCTCTAGCTATCCCCCCTCCCACTCTTCCCAGCCTTTAGTAACTACTATTCCACTTTCTACTTCTAAGCTTATTGCAGTAACCTCCTAACTACTCTTATAAATCCGTATCTCTCTCTTTCAATTTTATACGCTGCTGCAAGATTAACTTTCCTGAAGCACAGCTCTGATCATGACATTCCTCTGCTCAGAAAACTTCAGGCTAAAAAGCCAAACACTGGAGCCTCCCAGTCACACCCTGATCCCAGATGACCTTTTTAACCTCATTCCGTACTTGGTATTTCCAGTAAAAAGACCTGTGTTTGCATCCTGGATCTGCTACTTAGTACTTGTTTAGTTTCCACATAGAAGTTAGAACATTCCACATAGTTTGCCTTCTGTGCCTGGCTTATTTCATTTAACATAATGCCCTTCAAGTTTATCCATGTTGCTGCAAATGACAGTATTTCCTTCTCTTTATGGCTGAATAGTATTCCATTGTGTCTATATATCACATTTTCTTTATCCATTCTTCTGTTGATGGATGATATAGTTAATCTTTAAAGACCAGGTTGGTGGCCTAGGGCCCATATAATGTGGCAAGACAAGAGGGCTAAGTTTTGGCAGGAGTTACAAGTCTGTCCTATAATGGCAGCTTTATCAGAAATGTAGTTCTTTACTTTGTGTAAGAGGCAGCAGTATTTTTCTTTAACTGACTAAAGGATTCAGCATTACACAGCTGCCTACACTGTTTCAAGAACCTTTACTCGGCAAGCAGGCCATGAATTGTGTTGGGACTGATCAGACACTCCTGCTGGCAGACAACCAAAGGCACTGTGACTGATGATACAACTTGTCAATCAACTGGACATCATTTATACACTGAAAACTTTGGACACAGAGGTATTTTTTTCTAACAATTTGTGAACATTCACAATTCAAACATGTAACACATATCAATTGCAACTACATGTTTACCCAACGGTGCATTCAACGAATCAGCTCAAAGGCCTCTCACAAAATCATCTCAATTATTTTCCTCTTTACTGCAAGTTTTGCCCAAACTTTACTAGGTACTTTTTTTTTTTTTTTTTTTACAGCAACACACCAAATAGTTTTAACACAGGCACTTCAGGAGTTACAATGTAGCTGCCAGGAGCAGCTCAACATTTTATCTCCTTGGCTGGAAGCTCATGGAATACAAGGGGGAAGGGGTACGCAAGAGGCCAGGGTCAGCTGGAGCAGTAGGGAAAGAGAGATCAGTAGAGAGGCACCAGCAAGCACGGTTTTGTACTTACTTTCAGTTTTACATGGCCTTTCATTCGGTCTCAGCAAATGAAATTACAATAATAATAAGGCTGGCCTCAATAAATGAACTTATGATAACAAGGCACCAATCTGGAGGCTGGTTTCAATCCTACCTCTTGCTGCTTAACCCTCCAAAAATTTACTAATACATGGCAAATGCTATTGGATCCCAGAAAATCTATCTTCTCCCCTAACCCGGCCCATCCAGCCAATGAACAGTTAGCACAATGAAAGAACCCTTACTCCTCTCTCCCTGCCCACCACTTAGGTGAGAAGTGTGCTATCAGATGCTGGAGTGTCTTCATTCCCTAACCTGGCCACACAATCCCATGTGCTACCGGATCACAAGGAGTTTTCTCTCTCCTAACTTGGCTCGTGCTATCCCTTCATGGGAGGACCCCATCTCTGCCTTCCCCTTGCTCTCGTATCTCATCAGAATCTAGGAGGCAATGAGAAACTATCCCATGACAGCCTCCCAGGAGAGATAAGATGGCAAATCGGAGATGGCTTTGAGGTAGTGCTTCACGAGCCTCTCATCCTTTTCTGTTTCACAGCATCATAAGGCTCCCATCCTCCCCTGTTCCAGAAGGATGGCCTATAGGTGGCTACTTGAAAGATTGCCAAGGGTGGAGCTACTGTCCTACATAAATCCTACAGGTATCTGAAAGTATTCCTGCCTAAAGGTAACGTCATCACCTTTTGTCACAAGCCTATTCTTCCTTTGTAACAAACACACACAAGGTTAGCATTGAAGAGACCACAAATTTGAAATTTAAGTAATTTTCTTATCCCTCCCTCTCCTTTACCCTATACATCCCTAGACTCTCTCATATCCTATTTACTCTATTTCCATTGTCAGTCTCTTACAGAGTTTATTTCCTCTCATCTGGATTATTGCAATAACCTCCTGTCATATAAATCCGTATCTCTCTCTCCTTCAATTTTATACACTGCTGCAAGATTGACTTTCCTGAAGCACAGCTCTGATCATGACATTCCCCTGCTCAGAAAACTTCAGGCTAAAAAGCCAAATATTGGAGCCTACGAGTCACATCCTGATCCCAGATGACCTTTTTAACCTCATCCTTACTTAGTATCTGGAGTAAAAAGGCCTGTGTTTGAGTCCTGGATCTGCTACTTAGTATACATGTAACCTTGGAAAAGTCAGTTAAATTTTCTGAACCTCTTTTTCTTCATCTGCAGGATGAAAATAAATGTTTACCTCAAATGGTAATGTTAAAAAGTTATTTGTGAAAGCTGTTTGTAAACTTTTTAAGTACCTATCGTTTTTACTATTTGTGAACCCCATGCTCTAATTAAACTCCACTCAATATTCTTCATGCCTTTGTTCAAGCAGTTGTTCCTTTTGCCTGGAATTCCTCCCCGCCCATATCCACATGTCCCAATCCTTCAAATCTCAGCTTAAATGTCACCTCCTCCACAAACCCTTTCCTAACCTTCCTCTTCCTCATAAACTTGAAGCCATTCCTCCTTCCTCTGAACTCCCACAGCACTTGTTTATATCTTTGTTTATATATCGATTTCCATTTTGTTGTTAGACAAAGCATAAACCTTCTGTACATGTTTTATCTCCCCTACTAGAAGAGTGAATCTGTGTTGTATTCATTTTTGTGCCTACCACAGTGGCCTTGCGCACAGTGGGTGCTCAATAAATATTTACCAAATGAATGATTCACTAGAAAATTAATACTTAAGTGGAGAAAATGATTGAAGGAAAACCTAAAATGAAAGCTTTGGATTGCCAGTTAACACTTTGCTCTCTCTTTTCCCTGTTATTAATATTTTCACAAATAGTTGTTATTTGGTCTTAAAATCTGTTTGTATACATGTATGTATGCGTGTGTGTGCATAATACATACACATACTCGCGCTCATACTGGACGTCTTAGATCCGGCTTAGGTTCTTTAAGGTAATGCTTATGGCCAAAATCACAAATATTCAAAATTACAAATTGGAAACTCATTAAATCACCTGGAAAGTACAGTAAGCACAGCACAGGTATATCACGTTCTGCACCGTGCCAACCATGAGAGAACAAGACATTTCGGTTTCCCATCCCCCACTATGTAAATCATTACTTTTTGCTCCCTTGTAGTCTTTCTTGTAAATTACATACTTAACTTGGATTGTATTCCATTCTGCAGAGGTTCAGTGCACAGCCCCAAGGCACAGTACCAAACCTCAAAGATACAGTCCCTCTGCTCTAGGGTTCCAAACGTATCAATTCCACTTTTTGCCTTTCACCTTCTAATTAAATTACACATATTGTAAAGCATTCCGCGTTATGGTTAATCATCAAAGGTCTCTATCATTCTTATCACCCTTCCAAGTAAGTCTCCTGCTACCCATTGACTTCTTACCCAAGATAACTCTCATGGCATGGCCACAGTGACTGCTTAAGTAGAGACCGGGGTTCATTTGGGGAGCTTTGAAAACATTTTCAAGAGTTTGTTCTGTGCAACCTTGCCCATAAACACTTCTTCCTTCTTTCGATTTTCAAAGCATGTATAATGCGACCTGTATGCTGCTGCGTTTTGTGCAGGACTGCGTTTCTTCTTTGCTTTCCACAGAGTAGCACACTACTGCAAAAACTGGTGTAATTGGCTTGAAGGGATCAACTAAAAACGCTTCAAAAGCAAACACCGGTGGAGCGAGAGGTTAAGTTCTCAATATTCATTCCAGCGGTGTGAGGGCGCTCGTGGACCACGGACCTAGCCCTCCGCAGTAGCAGGGAGCCAAATGCACTCGTGTCATCTCTTAAGAGATGTCCCATCATTCCTAACTTTCTTGTCTCAAAAGTTAAGGAACTCCGCTTTCCAGACCTTTCCCCCAGGACCCGCCTCGGTCCTCTACAACGCCCCTCTGCTAGCTAGGCATCCTCCGTCGGTCGCCAGCCCCTACGGAGCCCAGCTGCCTCGGGGCCCGAGGTTTTTATGCATCTCCTTTTGATTACTAAGCTATCCTAAAGTGCCCGAACATCACGAGCGCGAGAGAAAAACCACACTGGTGTCTTTAACGCTTCAGACACACCTCGTTTCCTCCGTTTTATGAGCGGAACCTAGTTCCTGGAGAGAGAGCCATCCCCCTCCTCCGCCTGCGGAGCCGGGGCCGGTTCCGAGGCCCCCACCCCAGCCCCGGCCCGCCCCGCGCGGCTCTGCGCATTCCTCTCGCGTCCGCGGCACCACGCTGGCACCACTGCCTCGGGCGAACACGGCCGGGCCCGCCCTCGCCACTCACCTAGCAGCTCCGCGATGGCACTGAAGGGTCGCGTGTGGCTGCTGGAGTTGCTCTGGAGGTAGCGGGGGCTCATCTGGGGGCGAGAGAAGGTCCCGTCCCGCGTGAGGCCTCGGCCCGCCGGGCCCTCCCCGCGCGCCCCCCGCAGCCCAGGGGCCCGCGCGCGCGTCCGCCCCCTCGGGCCCCGGACCTACCGTGCTCAGGCGGATCCCGAAGGCCTGCGGGCCGCCGCCGGGCCGGGCCAGCCCGCAGCCCGGCGCGCCAGGGCCGGCGGGGGCCCCTCGGTACAGGAGCATTTTTTTGGCCGCCACGGTACCCGTCTGCTGCCGCCGGACCCCTGGCCCGGCGGTCCGGGACTAGCCCTCGCTCACTTCCACTCGCAGCTGGCGGCGACCGTCCGGGACCGGCCCTCCCTCGCTCCCACTCGCAGCTGGCGGAGGCGGAGCGCGCTCCAGCCACCTGTCCCGGGCGGGAGGGGTGAAGCCGGCTGAGGCAAGCGGCGGCTCCGCCCTGTCAGCACCTCTACCGACCCGGCAACTGCCCGGGCTGCCTCTGGGCCGTACAGAAATATGGCGACCTCCTGACAGCCGCTCCTTGATCCCCGCCCCTAATTAATTATTGGCGTTTGCCATAGGCCAGGCCGCCGAGCGGGAAAGCGCGGGGGACGGGGGGGGCGGGGGCGCGTGGGGAGGGGCGTGAATGAAGCAAGAGGAGGGAGAGCCTGTATGGGATTTCTGGAACCTAGTCCCGCTTAGGCTGCATGACTAACAGGCAAGATAAGACAAGTCTTTCAAGTTCTAAAGACTACAGTGTTGCTATCTGGGAAGATAGCAAGCTCGCCTGATGGGAAAACATTCTACCTACTCTGCCTCAAATGCCTCCAGAAGCGCCCAGAACTTTCTGGAAGGCAATTAGCAAACTATCTCCAAAGTCTTGCTAGCATGCAGGGACGGTGTTTCTAAAAGGAGAAGTTGGATTCACTTAAATACCGCCAAGTAGGGGATTGGTCGAGTTACCAAGTATGCATAAAATGAAATACCATGCAGTTCTTAAAGGCCATGTTTGTAGATAAGTATGTGTTGATGTAGAAAAATATTCATGAAGGAATGAAGAAAACAAGGAGTTACAACATATTGTGGAACGCATGATGCCTTTTCTATTGGAAAAACAAGTATATATGTATGCATATATACATATATACATATGCATGCATACACACATATACACACACATACATACATACATATACACACACACACACACACACACACAATGAAAACCACTTGATATACACCAAGATGATATCTCTGGGTCTGGAACTAGACACTTTTTCCTTTTTTCTTACCTGTGTTTTCTAATATACTATAAATATACACTGATAATAGAAAAACAGATTCATTAAAAATATATGTAATGTTCTATGGCATGAATGAACTATAATTTATTTGACCATTCCTTTATGGTAATTTAGGTTGTCCTCTTTTTTTAATTTTGACAATACAAAAAATGCTCCTTCACACACTCACGTACAGGTCATTAATTTCTGATACTGTTATCTCCACAGAATGAATTCCAAAAGATGAGACTGCTGCATCTAATAGCATGTGCATGGCTTAATCTTAATAAATACTGTAAGATAGGCAATTTGCCCTCCCAGCAACAATCAGCGCTATTTTGCCATGTTCATAGCACTAGATGGTCCCAATCTTTTAACTTTTTGACAGTCTTTTCAATAAAAAATAGTATCTCCTTATTGTTCTAATTTGCATTTTCCTGACTACCAGTAAGGCCGAATATCTTTTCAAATGTTTAGTATACATTTGCATCTCCTCTTCTACAAATGCCTGTTTATGTCCTTTGAGCATCATTTTTTACCCCCATTGGGTGCTTTACATTTGTCTGGTTTTTAGTTATCTTTTCTTCAACTTTTTAAAATACACAAAAGTACAGAAAACAATGTAATGAATCCCATGTACTTATTACTCAGATGCAGTAATTATCAAGACTGCCACACCTGCCGCAATGGACTGAACATTTGTGCCCCCCCAAAATTTGTATGTTGAAATCCTAACTCCCAATATGATGGTATTAGGTATTAGGATTAGGAGTTGGGGCCTTTGCCAAGTAATTAGGTCATAAGGGTGGAACCCTCATGATGGGATTAGTGCCTCATAAAAAGGACCCCAGAAAGCTCTCTCATCCTCTTTCTTCCACAAGGACTCAAGAAAGGGTCTGAATTCTGCAACCCAGAAAAGAGACCGTACCAGAACCTGATCATCTGCTGTTAATACGCAACCTAGTCTATGGTACTTTGTTAACAGCAGCCAGATCTGACTAAGGCACTTGTTTTCTATATCCCTTTTCTTCTTTTTCTTCTTCTTCTTTTTTTTTTTTTTTTTTTTTTTTCATTTCTGTAAGCTGTGAGCATTTCAGGGCAAATCTCAAACATCATGCCATTTTATTTTATATACTTCAGTGTTCTTTAAAAACATGGACATTTTCTAACAAACATAACCACCATGCCACTTTTATACCAAACAAAATTTATACTTATTCTTTGTTATCTTCTAATACCCAGACTTTTTTTTTTTTGAGACAGGGTCTCGCTGTGTCACCCAGGCTTTAGTGCAGTGGTACGATCTTGGCTCACTGCAGCCTTGACCTCCTGGGACCAAGCAATCCTCCCAACTCAGCTTCCTGAGTAGCTGGGACTACAGGCACATGCCATCATGCTCAGGTCATTTTTTTAACTTTTTATATTTTCTAGAGACGAGGTTTTGCCACGTTGCCCAGGCTAGTCTCAAGCTCCTGGGCTCATGCAATCCACCCGATTTGGCCTCCCAAAGTGCTGGGATTACAGGCGCAAGCCACTTTGCTTGGCCCAGTCCTTATTCAGATTTCCCCCAATTGTCTCAGAAATGTCTGCTTACAGTTGGTTTGTTTAAATCTAGACTCCAAGTGCACACATTGCACGTGGTTATGTGTCTTAAATCCATTTTAATCTAAAAGTCTCCCCTCTCTTTTTTTTTAGTCATGCTATTGATTTTTTTTTTTTTTTTTTTTTTTGGTAGAGATGGGTTCTCCCCATGTTGCCCAGGCTGCTCTTGGACTCCTGGGCTCAAGTGATCCTCCCACTTCAGCCTCCCAAAGTGCTGGGATTACACGTGTGAGCCATCGTGCCCAACCCCTTGAGTTGTTGAAGAAACCAAGACAGTTGGACTGTTGAATGCCCTACATTTTCATTTGTCTGTTTGCTTCTTCATGTTACTTAACTTGCTCCTCTTGTTACAGGAAAAAGTGTAACTTAACTATAAACCATAAATTGTCTCTAGAGTCTTAGAGTCTAGTACAATGTTTTCTAAATAGGAATGCTCATAGATAGATGGTGCTGTATAGTTCCCATTGCATCACATCAGGGAATACATACTGTGCAACACTTAGACGTGTTCAGATTCATCGGTGACTTCAGGGAGAGGCAGCCTGAAGCTTCCACTATAAATTTCTCCACCAACCTTTTACTTTATGGTTTCATTGTCTGAAAAAAGTATGTTATTAGGACTGCAAAATTATGATAGTCAATCTCATAATTTCTTCTAATTTATTAACTGGGTCATTCTGTATAGAACTTACCCTCATCAACCATGGCTATTTGGCTAATCTGAAATACAATTTATATAGGAAGGACATGGTAAATGCTTAACTCTACTTTTAATTGGCAATTTTTAATGTAAAGAGATGATGCCTGTGATGGATACTGTGATGTGTCAGCCCACCTCTCATTTCAATAAAAGACTTGTTGGCTGAGCTGCTGGGAGAAATGTTGACAGACTGCCTTCAGCTGTTAGCCCTTCAGGGATTGCTTCAGGTAATCTCTGCCTTACCCAAGGTCACAAACTTTTCTGGGGCAGCCTACAGTAACTGACCAAAGAGGGAGTATAAAGACCTGACTGTCTCAACCCAATTTGGGACAATTGGGAAGGGTCATTCTAACTCCAAATCTCTCTGTGGGGTTGGCTCTCTGCTATTGAGCCTGCATTGTAGCTCAGTGTTCCCCTCTGCCCACACCTACTTCATTGCACAGATCCTAATCTAAGAATACCTCTTAATAAGCACCCTGCACACAAAGCTCTTTCTTGGAATCTGCCTCCTGGGGAACTCAAACTGTAACACTTGAAATTGGGAGTGATCCAAGAAAGTCGGGACTATGATGATATTTGGTAAAAGGTGAAAGATTTATACAATCCAAAGAGAAACCAGAGCATTTGGATGATATTTGGGAGCTAAATCACTTACTGCCCAGTTGGCAATGAGGACCATACTACAGAGTGGATGGAGCACAGATAGCCCCTGCCACAAGGCAGCAGTCCTGTTATTGTTAAAACTTCCACCAGGTGTGAATTGGGATGGTAAAAGGGAACGTATAATCTTCTGTGATGTTTCAAGTGTTTGAGAAATATGGAGGAAGTAGTAGCTATAAGACCAATGGAAGGCCAAGGTAGGAGGATCACTTGAGCCCAGGAGTTCAAGGCTGCAGTGAGTTATGATCATGCCACTGTACTTCAGCCTGGGCAACAGAGCGAGCCCCTGACTCTGAAACAAAACAAAACAACAACAAAAAGAACCAATGGAATTTAGTGATTATTGAGTTCTAAAAAGGAGTAAACTCTCAATGGAGAAATAGAGACACATTTGCTATGTCAAAATCGGGATGCTGCCCGGGAAAGAATGAGACCCTGACACATGGTTTGGGGCTATCTAGATTGATGCTACCAAAATCTTGAATCCTTAGATTTCCCTGAACCAGCTGAGCCCATAGAACTGGTGCAATTTCCCTATTGGTAGTACCCACGCCCGCCCCATCCTCTTGCTTGCAGACATGCAAAGCTTCTCCCCAACAAGACAACATGTGCTTTCCCCTCCCCTCCTTGCCATTAGGCCTGTAACAAGGGCAAAGGCACAGCATGGACATGTGAGGCCTGATCAGGGAGAAGAGCGATTATACATCAAGAAGCTGCAAGATACCCAGCATGGATTGGCAGGAACTGGAAGGGTTCACATGGAATTGAATTCTGAGACTGCTTGATCAAGAGAGCTAGACTATAAGGTGGCATAACAGGCAGTTTATCAATTTTGGAGCACTACTGTGGAATATAGGATTTAACACTCTGGCAAGGACCACATGAGGTAGAACAGTCTCACAATTAGATGACTCCTTGAAGTACAGAAAAAGTGATGACCCATGCTAAGTGAGGTTGAAATGCCAGCATTGCTGTGACAATAGTAGAAGAAAGGATTAAAAGATTCAGAAGTGAGCCTATTGTAGTGGATAGATCAAACAAGCCTGGAAAACTCAAACAGAAAAACCCAGGATACACCATTTATCAAGGCGATAAGGAATGTGCTAGCAAGAGGGGCACCAGCACCACTGAGAAATTCACTGGCGGCTCTCCTCTGTAGGTTAGGCTTGATGGTGGAGAGACCCTTACAACTATGCTCATCATAGCAGGGCTCTGAAATGATAGAGACCCTATGGCTGAGTTCACTATCTAAAGTCAGGTAGGGGCATGATCATAATGAGTGGCAAGATTGAAGGAGCAGCCAGAAAAGACTGAAGTACAGTTACGGAAATGGTAAATAGAACATGGCCTCCCTAGGGGAAAAACAGATAGGCAGGGATAATAGGTGTCTATTCTGGAGAAGTTTAAACCAGAACCCTTATGTCTGGATCAAGCATTCATAGTCTTCCTTGCAGAGTGGCCCACTGCCATTTCTTCCTCCCTAAGCACAGCACAACATGTTGAAAGCTTTGCTCAGCCCTCACTCTTGTTTGACTCAAGACTCTTCACCTCTAGAAATGCCCATTTACTGCCTTTGAAAAGATGTGCTTGCATGGCCTATCTTGCTTGCTGTCGGGCATGGTGTATCGGCGTGTTTACTATTATACTTGTGCGATTTGGTGTTTAAACAAAAGCTTTGTACTCTCCTGATTGGCAAGTGAGGTCAGAGCCCCCCTCTCGGCTCCTCTCCAGCTCCCCACGACAGAGGCAATTCTGAGGGGCCAAGGCAGCTGCTGAAAGTCCAGGGTTTGGCCTTCTCAAGGCCCTGCTGCCACTGCCCAGCAATAAACAGAAGCAGCAAACAAATCCATACAAATCCCATCGCTGTGGCTCCACGGGGCCCTAAAAAGGCCATAATGCAAAGTTCCTCATGCTTCACTACCAAACAGGGCTTTAGCAGCAGCTGGCACATCTGTGAGGGAGGATCCCAATGAACAGAACCTGGCAGTTGGTTCAGCATGGGGGCCCGTGGTGAAAGCCTGAGTTTTCTGCAAAATGAGGAGCAGGGAAATGCTTCAGCAGGGTGTGGCGCAGCCCTCTGAGAATCCCTAGTATGCTTCTGCCTTGGGGCAGAGCTTTGGACCTCTAGGCCAGCCTGCACTCCCCCTGATCCACGGCCTTGGGTCTGAAGCACTGAGCTGTCTGTATTACTGTTTTTATTTCAAGCTGTCCCTTCTCCTAGGCCAGGCTGAGTTCCCTTAGCTACACTCCCATCACTTGTGGAGGAGCCCTGGAGTAGCTGCAGAGGCACTTGGAATTTCCTCCTGGTCGGTTAACCCTGTAACAAGTAGCTCCAATTGTTTGACACATGCATGTAATCGTTACCATGCAGACTGTTCCAGCGTGTGTGTTGGGGGGGGGGGCGGGGGGGCGGGGGTGGAGGGTGTTTCTCCTAACACCTTTTGACCCATTGTCTAAGGTCACTTGTCCCAAGTTCCTGGATGGGTGTGATGGAGAAAGAGCCTAAGACTTATCAGAGTGGGAGATCAGACAGGTGTGGTAGAAAAATTGAGTCACAAGGCATGGATTCCTGTCCAGACTCCTCCACTGGAATGGCCTGTGACCTTGGGGAAGTGTCACAGGCCACGTTCCCAGGGAAGCAGGCTCTGAGAGCTTCATGGGTAGGAGGTTTATTGGGGAGCACTGTCAGGATCAACACCTGTGAGGAATGCAGAAAGCGGAACTGGGCAGAGGAGGAAGTGGGACTGGGATGCAGCCACAACAAAGGCCTCAGGGGATCCCAAGAAAAGCTCAGAGTTCTCCAGAATTGTGGCAAGGGGCTAGGCATTTATGCTCCTCCATCAAGCAGTCATGGGATGCAGGCCATCACCTGGGAAGGATACACGACCTTCAACATGGTGGCTCTCTTCAGTCAAGGGCCATTCCCAGAGACGGGCACAACTGTGCGCTGTTGGCCACCAGTGCACCCTACAGCTGGGAAATGATGCTTCAGTGCTAAAGGGGAGGGGTGGAGGTGGGCAGTGCCAGGCATTCAGTTCAGCAAGTTGCTTCCCCTCTCTAGGTCCCAGTTTGTCACCTGTAAGTTAAGTGACAAGGGTGAACTCTAGGATCCCTTCCAGTTCCAGGGCTCTATGAATCCACTAGCCATTCCCTCTGCTCCACTACCACCCCCTTCCTGATAAGCTATCCCCAGTTTGGCATCCCACCCCATCTTACATGTTTGCAGTGGCTTCTCATTGATTATGACACAGTCCAAATTCGTGAGGTGACCCTCTATAATCTAGCCCGACGCTTCCCTACAGCCTCCTTCCTCGTTACTTATTCTCCACCGTGAACATTATGTTTCCATCACGCTCTCCTCTCCTTTTCTCTGCTCTTTCAATAAGGATGTGTCTTTTATGCATTCATGAACAGGGTATAATGGAAAGAGTTTGGAGCCAGACCTGGGCTGGAATCCAAGTCCAGCTCTCATAAGCTGTGTGAAATTAGGCAGGTCACTTAAGCTCTCTGAGCCTATTTCCTCCTCTTCTGATGATCGTTTCAAGAAACAAATGAGATAATATAGGTGAAGTGCCTAGCACAAACCTTAGTAGAGCTCAATAAATGTGAGTTCTCTTCCCTCCTCCCTTTGTTGAAATGGCTGAACCTAAACAACATCATCCAATGATTAGCTTCAAAAACATTTTAGGAGAATAAATGCTGTATGTAATTCGGTACCTTTCTTGCTAATCCTTCACTCAAGAAAAATCAAATCACTCTGATTTCTTAGTCTGGCACCAGATAAATTCCCAGTCTATGTTCAAACTGCTCCCTGGACTGCAACTGGCAGTGTCCAAGGCCTCTCGGCCCTAGTCATAAGAACATGAGAACATAGACACCTTTTTATTTCCTTTGCCAAGAAGCATCAGCCAGCATCACCTAGGAACTTGTTGAAAATGTACATTCTCAGCCACCATCACCCCAGACCTGTGATCACAAACTCTAGGGATGGGCCCAGTAATCTGCATGTTATCCTGGGTGATTGTGATGCTCGCTGGGGTTTGAGAACCTCCACTGCTCTAGGGCTTGGGGCTTATCTTGGGCCACGTGCCCCAGGGTTCCCTCCACCACCCTCTCTCCACCCAAGAAGAGGGAGGCATGACAGCACAAGCTGGAGAACTCCAGAAGAAGTCGAGCTTTTGTCAGAAGGCCTTGGGGTAGCTGGTGCTCTTTGACAACTGTAGGATCCTCAGGAACAGGTTGTGGAGCTTCACCCATAGCCCCGCCTCCCAGAACTAGACCCTCCTCCAGGTCGCATGGTACAGTCCCCGCCTCTGCACTAGGCCTCGCAAGACCAGAGACCCCTGACCTTTATGCCTATTCTGCACACCCCCTAAAGCACTGGTTCTCAAAGTATGGGCCCTAGACCAACAGCTTCCCACCATCTTCCCACCTGGGAAGATGTTAGAAACACAAATTCTCAGGCCCCACCCCAGACCTACTATAGGTGACTCTGATAAAGGCTCAAGTTTGAGAACCACTGGCCTAGACTTTGCAAATGAATTTAACTTAGTTTGCTTTTTAGGCCAGATGCTGTGGCTCTTGCCTGTAATCCCAGCACTTTGAGAGGCCGAGATGGGCAGATCACGAGGTCAGGAGATCGAGACCATCCTGGCTAACATGGTGAAACCCCATCTCTACTAAAAATACAAAAAAAAAAATTAGCCGGGAGTGGTGGTGGGCACCTGTGGTCCCAGCTACTCGGGAGGCTGAGGCAGGAGAATGGCGTGAACCCAGGAGGCGGAGCTTGTAGTAAGCTGAGATCGCACCACTGCACTCCAGCCTGGGCAACAGAGCAAGACTCCATCTCAAAAAAAAAAAAAAAAAGAAAAGAAAAGAAAAGAAAAATACCCAAGTGTGGTGGCGTGCACCTGTAGTCCCAGCTACTCCAGAGGTTGAGGTGGGAGGACTGCTTCAGCCCAGGAGGTTGAGGCTGCAGTGAGCCGTGATCACCACTGTACTCCAGCCTGAGCAACAGAGCGAGACTCTGTCTCTTAAAAAATGCTTTTAAAACCTTCCCATTCTCTGGCTACTTCTTTACTACACAGGAGATAAAAAGTAAGACAAAGACTTGCTGATGAGAGGATCTAGAAAGCCATGCCTCCTAATTAGGAGAAACCCCCTTTCCACTCTTCTCTTTGGATTTGTCTGTTCTGTCCATTCATTTTGAATGGGACCTGTGCCTGGTCCCACTTGATTTGTACTTGATACTTATTTCTCCAATAGCTTGTTGCCACTGGTAAAAGCCTTGGCACACAACACAGAACACTTGGACTGTAATACAAACAAGCATTTCGAACAGAGATTTAAACCACTTTCCTGACAGCCACTGGCATGGCATGTTTTACAGCAGATATCAGTTCAAGTTGTGAAGACTCAGGGATTTCAGAAAATAAAGAAAATAAGGGGCAGAAGTGGGGAGGCCTATTCCCCAGCTGGCAGATAAATTAGAGATCAAAACAGATCCAGGGAGCCCAATTAGTCAGGCTTTTTTATAGTGAAGGGGACAAGGGACAGGGCTTGGGCATGATTCAGCTGAGGAGCCCTCGCTGAGGAAGGAGAGGAGTGGGACATGGCAGGGCTGGCTGAGGGCTCACGGATAGGAGACACCGGGGCCTTAAGAGAGCTCTGTGGGTGAAGCCCGGGAGGGCAGAGCAGAGCCAGGGTCTCAGGCCTAAGGTCTGAAAGTGTGGCCTGATAAAGGACTTCCCTCCCCAGCCAGAGTGATGGCTGCATGAGAGCCAAGTGGGCAAAGGTGTGCCCTGAAAACAGAAGCAAAGGCTTGCTGGGGGAGAGGTCAGAGTTCACCCTGTGTACCTGCCAGTCTGAGGGAGATGACAAGAGCAAAGTGCTAGAGTCTCCTTCACTTTCCTCTCAGCACCCTTACGCCGCAACCAGGTCTGTGTGCGCCCCTTCCCTTTTCTCACTTGGAAGGAAACTATCACAGAGGCCAAGATGAACCCCTGGGACTCCACACCGCTGTCCAGTTCAATGCCAAGCATGAGGCCTTCCTAAAGAAAGCCGCTCTCCTGCTTGAGTTTTGTTTGTTTAAAAGGAACTCTCCCTGTCTTTCTCTTCCTGGAGTCTCCTCAGGGGCTCGAGTGGACCTGCCATAGGACATGGGCCTTGGCTCGGCACAGAGCATGTGGACTCAATGGTTTCTGTCTTCCCATCTTGACAAATCTGGGTGGCCTGCCTCCTGGTTCTTACCTGAGAAAGATCTCAGAGCATCTCAGGGGGAAGAAAAGGGAAGCCCCAGCTACCATGAGGGATGACGGGACAGGCAGGGGAGACCTATGATAGAGAGAAGGGAGCTGCAGACCAGGCAGGCATTCTGTTAGCTCACTACAAGCTGCTGTCCCTGGGAGTCCTTCCTCTTGGTGCCAGCTGGCCACAGGTGCCAGCCTTCTGCAGTGAGTCAAGGAGATATGTTCTCTGGGTGCGCAGTGTTCAGAGGGAAGAAGGCACTTGTCTCACCTATGCACAAAGGACTAGATGAGTAGCTTGTTAGCTCATCCAGGTAGGGCTTATCCCAAGTGCAAGTGCACGTGTGTTTTGGTGGGGGTAGGGGACATTTAAATGGTATGATACATAGATTGTATGAATTTGCCAAAGTCATCAAATGGTATACTTAAAATTTGTGCATTTCATTGTGTGAAAATTTTTACCTAAGAAAAGAAATGTAAACAAACATTGATCTCCGATGATATGAAGACTAAAGTGATTCAAGGGAAGTGTCCTCATGTCTGCAACTTACTTTGAAATGCATCAGAAAATTAGATGAGCAAATCAAAACCACAACGAGATACCATCTCACACCAGTTAGAATGGCGATCATTAAAAAGTCAGGAAACAACAGGTGCTGGAGAGGATGTGGAGAAATAAGAACACTTTTACACTGTTGGTGGGACTAAACTAGTTCAACCATTGTGGAAGACAGTGTGGCGATTCCTCAGGGATCTAGAACTAGAAATACCATTTGATACCATCCAGCCATCCCATTACTGGATATATACCCAAAGGATTATAAATCATGCTGCTATAAAGACACATGCACACGTATGTTTATTGCGGCACTATTCACAATAGCAAAGACTTGGAACCAACCCAATGTCCAACAATGATAGACTGGATTAAGAAAATGTGGCACATATACGCCATGGAATACTATGCAGCCATAAAAAAGGATGAGTTCATGTCCTTTGTAGGGACATGGATGAAACTGGAAACCATCATTCTCAGCAAACTATCACAAGGACAGAAAACCAAACACCGCATGTTCTCACTCATAGGTGGGAATTGAACAATGAGAACACTTGGACACAGGGTGGGGAACATCACACACTGGGGCCTGTCATGGGGTGGAGGGAGGAGGGAGGGATAGCATTAGGAGATATACCTAATGTAAATGACGAGTTAATGGGTGCGGCACACCAACATGGCACATGTATACACATGTAACAAACCTGCACGTTGTGCACATGTACCCTAGAACTTAAAGTATAATAATAATAATAATAAAAGAAAATTAGATAAGCTGTTGGATAGATAGAAGAACAGACAAATTTGTAATAAAGCAAATACTATAAATTTTAGCATCTAGTTGGTGTCTATATAAACGTTTGGTATATAGTTATTTCAACTTTTTGTAAGTTTGAAAATTTTCCATAATGAAACATTGGCAAAAATAATATTGTATTTGTCAGGTAGGTGTGGAAATTAGTATCATTCTTAAAGAGCTAAGTATGCAGGGGTGTTAGATCTTATTATAGCTACTCTTAATTTACTAATCTGACCTCTAGAAAAAAAAACTTGGAAAATGACGGAGTACTGTAAACTCAACAAATAGCGGTCCTAATTTCTACCACTGTGCTAAATGTGGAATATTTTCTAGAGCAGATTGACATAGCCTCTGGTATAAGGTATGTAGCCATTAATTCGGTGACTGCTGTTTTTCATACTATTTGAAAAAGAGGGTCAGAAAAAGTTCACATTCTTATGGGACAGACAAGAATATATATTAGTCATTTTGCTACATGGCTATGTTAACTCTGGCCCTCTGCCATAATACAGAAGAGATCTAAATATCTCAATATCCCACAGAACATCACCTGGATTCACTATATCACAGAAATCATGCTAATTAGAGCAGATGAGCAAGAAGTAGCTTGCACATTGGTGGCCTTGGCAATGCACACTCACTCACAACATGGGAGATAAACCCTATGAAGACTGAGGAGCCTGGCATATAAACATATTTTTTTAGGTCACCATTGTTTAGGGGCACGCACAGCAATCCCATCATGATAAAAAAAAACAAATTATTGCACCTCGCACCTCTTACAACAAGGAAGGAAAGTGCAACATCTGGAAGGCCTCGTTGAGTTCTGGGAGCAGTATATTCCTTACTTGCTAATACTGCTCTGACCCATACACTGAATGATGTCAGACAGCATATACTGACTGACAGTCTTGAGTGGGAATCAAAGAAGTGCTCTGCAGCAGATTTATGCTACAGTGTAAGTAGCCGTGCTTCTTGGGCCATATGACCAGAATACCCTATGGTATTAAAGGTAGTAGTGGTAGGGGAAGATGCTATGTGGAGTTTATTGCAAACTGCGTGGGATAATCACAATGCAGTCTGCAAGGCCATGCCATCTTCAGAGAAGTACATGCCTTTGAAAAAAATCCTCTGATATGTTTTTGGGTCATAGTATAAATGTGGCAAAGTGATGATAGGACATTATGTAAACATGTGGTCACAACTACTCATCATGAGCTGGGTTTCATCAAACGCACCAAATCTGAAAGTGAAATGGGCCTAGCAATAAGCTACTATAAGGAAGTGATAAATTCAGCACAAGCAGGACCAAAGGACACAAGCAGCCAAATGAGCAGGTGGCTCAGTCCCCCATGTCATCCATCACAATTTCACCAGTATCTCTTCCTAAGCTCATGCTTATGATATATGGGGGCATCCCTCATGACCAGCTGACAAAGGAGGAAAAGCCTGCATTTGGTTCATGGATGGATTTCCATGGTGCATGGCTGTAAGCCAAAAATGAATGACAGCCACATTACAGCCCCACTCATGATGACCTTGAAAGAAGATGATGACAGATAACTCTAAAGGCCACTCTAGCTGAGACTGTCCTTTGAGCTTGCATCACAGATTGAATTCTCCCTCCATCCACTCCTGCTTCCTTGCTCTCTCTTCAGTAGGTGTTGAACCAAAGGTTTCTTCTTAATGAATGATTATGTTCATTAACACCATCTCAGAGTGCTTCCTACTGCAACAGTGCCAGTTTTTCTCTTACTTCTCAATTTGTAAAATCTCTTTGTATATTAGGAATGTTATTAGATGTAGTAGAGATATTTTCTATTAGTCTTTTGACTCTTTGTTTATAGTTTCGTTTGCAAAACAATTCTTTTTTTTGTAATTGAATCTGTTAACCCTTTCCCTATATCTACCAAAAGATGATGACTTTGGCCGAACGTGGTGGCACATGCCCGTAATCCCAGCACTTTGGGAGGCTGAGGCTGGTGGAACACTTGGGCTCAGACGTTCAAGACCAGCTTAGGCAACATGGTGAGAACCCCATCTCTACAAAAGATACAAAAAAAAAAAAAAGATAATGACTTTCATGTATAGGCATTAACCTGAAAAGAACCATAGTATACTGTTAAAAGAAAGTTGCAGAATAATATATTTAGCAGCACTTATCAAACTCTTCTTGTTATAGGACTCACTCAATTTCTTCTTTGAAAACTCAGATTCAATAAGCATAGGGTGGGGCCCAGGAATCTATATTTTTGTTTTTGTTTTGTTTTGTTTTGTTTTGTTTTGGAGATGGAGTTTCTCTCCTGTCGCCCAGGCTGGAGTGCAATGGCGCGATCTCGGCTCACTGCAACCTCCGCCTCTGGGTTCAAGTGATTCTCCTGCCTCAGCCTCCCAAGTAGCTGGGATTACAGGTGCCTGCCACCACGCCTGGCTAGTTTTTATATTTTTAGTAGAGATGGCATTTCACCATGTTGGTCAGACTGGTCGCGAACTGCTGACCTCAGCTGATCCTCCTGCCTCGGCCTCCCAAGGTGCTGGGATTAGAGGCATGAGCCACTTCGCCCAGCCAGGAATCTATATTTTAACAACCACTCAAGACAATTATATGATCAGATAAATTCGACCACAAAATATCACTCCATTTTTGTAATTTAAAAAAGGGGAGAAGGAACTATTTGTGTGTGTGTGTGTGTGTGTATTTGTACATACTACAGAGAAAAGTGTGTAAGAATACACATCAGATTAATATTGCTTTCCTTAAGTGGGTGGAACCAGAAGAAATTAAAAGATTGTGTATTTTTATCCTTTTGTTATTTTTATTACAATGGGCATGAATTACCATAACTTTTTTTTAATCTAGTAAATTTTAAAAGCCATTTGAAATTGTCTTTTTTTTCTTTTACAAGAATAAAATAAAGGCCGGGTGCGGTGGCTCACGCCTGTAATCCCAGAACTTTGGGAGGCTGAGGCGGATGAATCACCTGAGGTCAGGAGTTCGAGACCAGCCTGACCAACATGGAGAAACCCCGTCTCTACTAAAAATACAAAATTAGCAGGGCATGGTGGTGCATGCCTGTAATCCCAGCTACTCGGGAGGCTGAGGCAGGAGAATCGCTTGAACCTGGCAGGCAGAGGTTACAGTGAGCCGAGATCACACCATTGCACTCCAGCCTGGGCAACAAGAGCAAAACTCCATCTCTAAATAATAATAATAATAAAACAAAAAAGAAAAGGAAGCTTTCAGGAGAACTGTCTTGATTCTTGGGTAAGCCTTCTCTGCCAGCTCCACCACAGCATCAGGAATTCTCCCTGTATCAAGGGAGCTACACCTGGCCAGTGGTTGATGAGTTTTACACCCATGTGACCGTGAAATAGTTAACAGAGTTTCTATGCTGTTAAAATTTTGGTTCACACCAAAAATAGTTTATACAGGTTGTGTAACAGCTGCTGTTGCAATTATGTCTAATGGAAGGTTTTGATTCACACCAAAAACACTTACATGTGTTTTGAGTGGCTAAAACTTCTGGTTTCCTAGGAACTAACTACACAAGTCTCCCCTGGGGACTCTGAAATCATCCTTCTTACTCTTGCCTGGTTCACTGCCTTGGAAACATTCAAAACAGATTGCTGATCTTCTAGGCACTGGGATTATAAGACTTGCTTGTACCTTTTATTTAGAAAAAAATGTTTTTCTGATTATACAAGTAATTACAAGCTCACTGTAGAAAATTGTAAAAAGATAGAAAAGTATAAAAACAAACAGAAGAAGAATCACTCATAACCCTACCACTCAGAAGCAACCACTGTTATGCTTTTGACATATTACCTTCCAGTTTTGTTTCCATGCACTTTTTACATAGTTGAGCTCATCCTAGACATATAATTTAATATATCGCTTTTACCATGCAATGTAATAATATAAGCAAGTTTTTATAAACCATGCTTTTATTACATTCCGCTTTATATAGATGCACTCTGATTTACTTTATCATTCCCCTTTTATTCACATTTAAGTTATTTCTTTGGTAAAAGAAACATTGAAGCTTATATCTTTGGGAATAAAACTATCTGAATTGGAAACCATCTCCCACTTCTAATGCTGGTGATAATGTTGCCTAACAGTTGTACTCCAAAAGGGTACTCACCAATTTTCACCTTGTAATCATCATAGTGAATTCCAGGATATCTTAAGCCCACCAACTAAGAGGTGGTTCTCCTGAAAATATAGAACAAGGAAACAAGTGAAATCATAGCTCCAGTGACAGAGAGGACAGTCATGTTATCCTAAAACCCCAATATAACAAACTTTCAGAACAGTGACAAAAATGGTATCCATTATATTTAGCCAAAACTCCTATGTATCTGTTTCTATGTTGTGCTTTGTTCTTACCTGAAGTCAAAAACCTTTTCCACTTTGTTCTGGCAGAACTCTTTTAAAGGGAGAAGGGCCAGAAGACACCTTGTCTAGCAGAGCTGTGTGTTGCCATAAGAAAAATTACACTAAAACAGAAATGGTGTTTTTGAAAATCACACTGGCAATTTATTTAGGGCTAAAGCCTCGTGAAGTTTAGAAGGACATATACTTTGTCATTCTAACTTTACACCACTTCAAACCTTTCTCCAAAATAAGACCATAGTTGCTTTAAAATACTCAAGAAAAAAAGGTGTGGCTCTACGAAGAAGTAGGTGATACAAGATTAGTAAAATGTTGTAATTTTTGAAACTAGGTGATGGATACGGATTCTACTATCCTCTCTACCCTTGGGTATGCTGAAAATTTCCATAATAGAGAGAGAGAGAGAGAGAGAAATGTATAAGGCATCTAAAAATTAAAAGTAAAAAAAAAATGAGCATAAGACCCCATATGAATTGTAACATTTCACCTTGTTTGGGCCAGAATTTTCTTACCTGAAACTTACTTTCTAAAATAACTAGGAAACCACATAACAAGTTTTAAAGGACACGTTTGGTTATGTCGTTTCTTGCTTATAGTAATTTAGCTGTCTGTAACAAAATCCTATCGGTCCCTAAAAAATTGATGAACTGATATTGCATTGGCTTAGAAGTTGTACTTCAATTAATGATTACTACCTTTCACATCTTGCCTAAGGAAAAGGTAGATGAACATGACTGACTTCACAGTTTTTGAGAAACCATTTCACCACCATCTATTGCACACAGAAAGGCAGATATTCCTGCAGCGTGGACAAAGCATGGCCTTTCTGTGGTCTGTGGTGCGTGGTCTCCATTTGATGCTGGCTCCCTCAGCAGAACCAGTTATTTTACCCAGTTTTCCCAAGTCTCTCTCCCAGCATCTGGCACATGATATTATGATATATCTCTCTACTGGTCTTTCTTCCCCTCTACAATGCCAATTATTTCAAAGTCAAGGCTATGTCTTATTCTATTTTTGTTTGTATAGTAGTTGGTACAGTCTCTGCAAAGTGCTAAGGAACATAAATGTATAATAAATGAACAAAGGAATAAATATACACAAGTACTGGAACTGGAGTATGCAAAAGTAAGGTTAAGATCTGGCTCATATTTCTTAGTTGTTACAGTCTTAAGAAAGTTTCTTAACCTAAGTGACTCTCAGCTATGAAATGGGAATTACAACGCCAAACTTTCCTACTTCACAGTGTTATTTCAAGACTCAAAATCAACTTGAAATAGTGCATATGAAAATATTTTGGATGCCGGATGCGATGGCTCACGCCTGTAATCCCAGCACTTTGGGAGGCAGAGGCGGGGTGGATCACGAGGTCAGGAGTTCGAGACCAGCCTGGCCAATATGGTGAAACCCCGTCTCTACTAAAAATACAAAAATTAGCCAGGTGTGGTGGCACGTGCCTGTAATCCCAGCTACTCAGGAGGCTGAGGCAGGAGAATCGCTTGAACCTGGGAGGCGGAGGTTGCAGTGAGCTGATATGGCGCCACTGCACTCCAGCCTGGGGGACAGAACGAGACTCTGTCTCAAAAAAAAAAAAAAAAAAGAAAGAAAGTATGAAACCAAAAGGAGGGAAGGTCACCTGTGTTGTGTTAAGGAGAAAGGCAGCATAGTGTAGTGTTTATGGCCCCTCTCATTGAGTTGCTGTGAGAATAAAATGAGGTGATATATGTAAAATACTTGGAAAAATACCTGGGACAAAGTAACCTTTCTGAAATGGTAGTAGCCCTGATTATTCTCTTGTATGTGAAAGAGTTCAATTAGCTGGGGGTGATGGGATTATATGGGAGTCAGCAATATGGAGCAGATGTCCTTTAAAATTTAAAATGACCAGTTGACCTCCATGATGTCTTGGTGGGCAATTTGGAATCCTTGTCTAAATAACATCAAACTCACACAGTCTGTGTGAGTCTGTATGACTGGCTCGTGCCCTCACTGGGCCTGAGAGTGGCCCCTCCATGTATGTGTATGCATATGTGTATATGTGTATATATATAGATATGTATGTGTATATGTGTGTGTATATATGTGTGTGTGTGCCCACGTATCTGTGTATATTTGTGTGTGTTTCTATGAAGGCATTGTGCTGGGCCTGAGTATGTCCCCAACTGAAGTGCACATCTCTGTGTTTGTCTCTGTATA
Source organism: Pongo abelii (assembly GCF_028885655.2). Lineage (NCBI taxonomy): Eukaryota > Metazoa > Chordata > Mammalia > Primates > Hominidae > Pongo > Pongo abelii. The sequence continues at coordinate 112,819,308 of NC_072008.2, forward strand.
CATGTGTATCTTAGCCTGTTCAGGCTGCATTAACAAAATACTTTAGACTGGGTAATTTATAAACAACAGAAATTTATCTTTCACAGTTCTGTAGGCTGGGAAGTCTAAGATCAGGGCACTAGTAGATTGAGCATCTGCTGACAACCTGTTCCTCATAGATGGCACCTTCTATGCGTCCTCACATGGTGGAAGGACAAAGGGACTAATAACCTCCCACAGGCCTCTTTTATAAGAGTACCAATCTAATTCATGAGAGCTCCACTCTCATGACCTAATCACCTCCCAAAGGCCCCACCACCTAATTCCGTCATCTTGGTGATTAGGTTTTCTCTTAGCCTATTCAGTGTTACTATAATAGAATACCTGAGACTAAGTAGTTTGTAAAGCAAAGAGGTTTATTTGCATCTGGTGAGGGCCTCAGGCTGCTTCAACTCATGAAGGAAAGAAGGGGATGCTGGTTTATGCAAAGAGATCATATGGCAAGAGATGAAGCAAGATGGAGGGGAGGTGCCAGTCTCTTTTTTTTTTTTTCTGAGACAGAGTCTTGCTCTGTCATCCAGGCTGAAGTGCAATGGCATGATCTTGCTGCAACTTCTGCCTTCTAGGTTCAAGCAATTATCTCACCTCAGGCTCCCCATTAGCTGGGATTACAGGCACCTGCCATCATGCCCAGGTGCCAGGCTCTTTTTAACAAACAGCTCTTGAGGGAAGGAATAGACCCAGAACTTAGTCACTACCCCTATCCCAAGGCATTAATCTATTCATGAGGCATCACTCCCATGGCCTAAACACCTCCTGCCAGGTCCCACAATACGGTTTGGATCTGTGTCCCCCTCAAATCTCACTTTCAGTTGTAATCCTCAGTATTGGAGGTGGGGCCTGGGGAAAGTGATTGGATCACCTTCTAATGGTTTAACACCATCCCCCTGGGCGCTGTTCTCATAATAATGACTTCTCACCAGATCTGGTCATTTAAAAGCATGTAGCACTTCCCCCTCTCTCTCTTTTGCCTGCTATGGCTGTGTAAGACACGTCTGCTTCCCCTTTATCTTCCACCATGATTGAAAGTTTCCTGAGGCCTCCTCAGAAGCCATCATGCTTCCTGTACAGCCTGTAGAACCATGAGCCAATTAAACCGCTTTTCTTTATAAATTACCCAGCGTTGTGTATTTCTTTATAGCAGTGTGAGAATGGACTAATACACTCCACCACTCAACATTGCCACATTGGGGATCAAATTTCAACATGAGGTTTAGAGAGGACAAACATCCAAAACATAGCATTCTTCCCCTGGCCCCACAAAACTCAAGTTCTTCTCACATGCAACATACAATCACTTAATCCAAGAATCCCAAAAGTCTTAACTAGTTTTAGCATCTACTCAAAAGTTCAAAGTCTTATCTGAGACTCAAGTTAAGTTCCTTCCAGCTATGAGCCTACAAAATAAAAAACAAGTTATTTATTTCCAAGATTCAATGGTTTTAAGGGCATTGGGTAAACATGCTCATTTCCCACAGGGAGAAATTGGCCGAAAGAAAGGGGTAACAGGCCCCACACAATTCCAAAACCCAGCAAGGCAGACATTAAACCTTAAAGCTCCAAATAATCTCCTTTAACTCCATGTCCCACATCCTGGGCATGCTGGTGGGAGGGGTAGACTTCCAAGGCCTCAGGCTGCCCCCGTCCCATGACTTTGCTGGACACAGCCCATGTGGCCACTCTCTTAGGGTTGGAATCTAATGCCAGCAACTTTTCCAGGCTGAGGTGGTATGCTGCCAGTTGTTTTACCATTCTAGAGTCCAGACAGAAGCCCCACCCCTGCAGCTCCACAGGGCCTTTACCCAATGGGGACTCTTGGTGGTAGCTCCACTCCTGGGACAGGTTTCTGCCTGGGCACCCAGGTTTTCCAATACATCCTCTAAAATCTTGGTGGAGGGAGTCACATCTCCATAGCTTTTTCATTCTGTGGACCTGCAGAATTAACTCCATGTTGACATCACCAATGCTTATGGCTTGTGCCCTCCATAATGGTAGCACAAGTATCTGGGGTCATTGGGGCCATCTGAGCCACGGCTGCTCCTGCCAGAGTGGCCCAGATTTTGGGGTCATTTTTTTACATGCTCTTGACTATTAGCACCTGGATCCCTTTTAGTTTTGCTAATCTCTTTACTAAAGGGTGTCTCAGCTGCACCCTCAGCTGTACCAAATGGCCACTGACTATCTTAAGTTCAATCTCGCATATCCTCCTTTGTGTCTGCCTTATCATCATGCTGATTCCCTCAGTAATAATTTGAATAAATCTTTGTATATGCCCACTACTTTTTTTTTTTTAAGCATTGAGCTGGGCATGGTGGCTCACACCTGTAATCCCAGCACTTTGGGAGGCCAAGGTGGGTGGATCACCTGAGGTCAGGAGCTCGAGACTGGCCTGACCAACATGGTGAAACCTCTTCTCTACTAAAAATATAAAAAAATTAGCCGGGCATGGTGGCGTGCCCCTGTAATCCCAGCTACTCAGGAGGCTGAGGCAGGAGAATCACTTGAACTCAGGAGGTGGAGATTGCAGTGAGCCGAGATTGCGCCACTGCACTCCAGCCTGGGCGACAGAGTGAGACTACGTCCAAAAAAAAAACAACAACAACAACAAAAAAACATTGATTAGATAATACTGGGTATGTAGATTAACTTGACCTGTCTGGGACATGAATACATGAACATTCTGCTCTACAAGTACATGACTTTAGTAACTTATTATGAGATGTTAAATGACAGAAAATAACTATAGATTTAGTAACTGGTCGCCATTGAAAAATTTGTAAGGTACTCAGTTTTATAATTTTTTTAAGAGACAGGATCTTGCACTGTTGCCCATACTGGGTGGTGCAATCATAGCTCACTCTAGCCTTGAACTCCTGGGCTCAAGCAATCCTTCTGCCTCAGCCTCCCCAGTAGCTGAGACTATAGGCACACAGCACCATGCCTTGCTGATTTTTAAAATTTTTATGTTTTGTAGAGACAGAGGTTTCACTATGTTGCCCAGGCTGGTCTTGAACTCCTGGCTTCAAGAAATCCTCCCACCTGGGTTTCCTAATTTATAGAGACAGAAAGTACATTATTGGTTGATTAGGAGTTGGTGGTCACATGGGAAGAACAGTGAAGTGACTGCTAATGGATATAGGGTTACTTTTAGGGAGGATGAAAATTTTCTAAAATTACATTGTGGTGATAGTTTCTCAACCCAGTAAATATATTAAAAACATTGGCGTGTACATTTTAAGTGGGTTAATTTTTTAATGTGAAATACACCTCCAAAAACTTAAAAAACAAATTTGCATGACGTTGACATGATCCTGAGGCTAATGGAACAAGTCATATCCAATATGATGTGACTACAGATATATCTGTTAAAATAAAATAAATATTATCTTCTGGTTTATAAGAGAAGGCAACTTACTGTATTAATTCAGTGTTTGTCCTCCCATCTATGTGGAATTAGTATTTAAAAATACAAAGCACAGCTAAACAGATAGTTAAGTGAAACAGACCCTATTTGGGTCCTGAAAAGTTGCTTGCCCTAATGAGCCGGGTGCTCCTTGGGAGTAAATAGGCACTCGAATCTCCCCTATGCCATACTTTAAAGGGCGTGTAAGTTCAAGTACAAATAGTCATCAGCAATTTTTCAGAGCTATTTTTGCTTTTTCCTACAGAGGGGGAAATGGAGCCCAATAATATATGCTATTTATAAGCACTCTTTTTTTTCCTCTAATGGACATTGCTATGTTTTCTGCTTTTGTACTCTATGTTTCCCCCACTTCACTATCTTACTCTGTCACCTTTCTCTAATCTTCTCACAATCATGTTATGTTATAATAGCACCTTACAACAACCTTGGGCCCAGATTTGTGCCCCTTGGTTCCTCTTAGCTACTTTTCAAGCACACAGTGAACTGCTGCAATCAAGTGGTTTTGATTTATTTTTTTCTACCTCCTTTGCCATATGTTTAATGCTAGTTTGTTTGTATCATTAATCTTGTAATTAAAATCTTCCTTGGCTGGGCACAGTGATTCACACCTATAATCCCAGCACTTTCGTAGGCCGAGGTGGGGAGATTGCTTGAGCCCAAGAGTTTGAGATCAGCCTGGGCAACAAAATGAGACCTCCGTTTCTACAGTTTTTTTTTTTTTTAATTAGCCAGGCATGGGGTGTGAAATGTTACTGTCATGATAAGCCTTTTATATAGCCTATAGTCCCAGCTACTTGGTAGGCTGAGATGGGAGGATCGATTGAGCCCATGAGATCAAGGCTACAGTGAGCCATGTTCGTACCACTGCACTTGAGCCTGGGCAACAAAGGGAGACTCTGTCAAAAGAAATAAATAAATAAAATAAACAAAATCTCCCAAAACCCTCCTTAGTTGAATTCACAGCCTCTGCACCTCCCTGAGCAGTATGTTCTTTCTGATAACTTGAAAGTGATTTTCCTTGATCTGTAAGTCTTGTATCATTCCTAAACCTTGATCCTCAAAAATTGCTTTTAGGTCCACCAGCTGGGAGTTGGAAGGGCGGATACTGTGGTATCTTCCCAGGACAACTTAAAGGCTACAGCCTCCAAGGGGAAGGGCCACTTTCAAGCTACATGTTCATTTCTTTTGATAGTAACAGGGTTATAATACTGGTTAAAATGTGTTCAGCATAATAACAATAGCCACCAATATGTGACAGGTTCCCCATGGGCAGCCCTTGTTCTTGCTACAGGTCCACCAGGGCATCCCCTAAATGAATGTAATCCAGGGAAAGAGTTTATATTATGCATCTTTATGAAATTTGATAGTTGTCAAACACCCTTGTTTTTTAATATTCCTCTCATCCGTTAGCAATCCTTCTTCTTCATGCAAACTGTTTCTCAAGATTATCCCAATTATCCAGAGATACTCAACTTTTACCTTTATCTTGGCACCCCATTTAGCAAAAGAAAAGCCTAGTGATCAGCAAGGAAGCAACAATCTTAGAAGCCATGCCTCATAGGAATTTTTCCCTCACCCTACTGGCTTTTCAAAGTACTTTATCCAAAAAAGATTATTCTCATATATCTTACACATCATTTTATTGAAATGTTACTGTAGTGATAAGCCTTTTATATACATTTAGAATATTCATATGTTCAGTTTTAGTAGAGACTGCCAAAAGCTTTTCCAAAGTGATTGTATCAATTTAAATTTTTACCAACAATATATGAGAGTTCCTTTTGCTCCACATCCTCATAATTTGCTAGTGTTAATGTCCACATGGATGTGTAGTGGTTTATCATTGTGGCTTTAATTTGAACATACTGATGATTAATGACATGGCCCAGTTTTTAATATGTTTGTTGGCCATTTGTATATCTTTTTTTATTAAGTGCCTCTTCAAGTCTTTTGCCCTTTTTTTTTTCTTTTTTGAGACGGAGTCTCGCTCTGTCATGCTCTGTCATCCAGGCTGGAGTGCAATGGCGAGATCTCAGCTCATGGCAACCTCCGCTGCTCGGGTTCAAGCAATTCTCCTGTCTCAGCCTCCTGAGTAGCTGGGACTATAGGCGCCTGCCACGATGCCTGGCTAATTTTTGTATTTTTAGTAGAGACAGGGTCTCACCAAATTGGTCAGGCTGGCCTCGAACTCCTGACATCAGGTGATCTGCCTGCCTCGGCCTCCCAAAATGCTAGGATTACAGGCGTGAGCCACCATGCCCGGCTTCTGTCTTTTTCTTACTGATTTGTAGTTCTTTATTTTGTATAGTATATGAGTACTTTGTCAGCAACATATTTTTCAAACATTTCCTACTCTGTGGCTTGCTTTTTCACCTTTTTGTTGTTGTTGTTGTTTTGTTTTTGTTGAGACAGAGTCTCACTCTGTCGCCCAGGCTGGAGTGCAGTGGTACAATCTTGGGCCACTGCAACCTTCACCTCCTGGGTTCAAGTGATACTCCTGCCTCAGCTTCCCGAGTAGCTGGGATTACAGGCATGTGTCACCACGTCCAGCTAATTTTTGTATTTTTAGTAGAGACAAGGTTTCGCCATGTTGGCCAGGCTGGTCTCAAACTTCTGGCCTCAAGTGATCCGCCTGCCTTGGCCTCCCAAAGTGCTGGGATTACAGACGTGAGCCACTGCGCCTGGCCAGCCTTTTCACTCTCTTAATGGTACAATTTGATGATCAGAAGTTCTTAATTTTAATATATTCCAATTTAATATTTCCCTTTAACGGTTAGTGTTATTTTTGCCTCCCATTTAAAAATATCTGTTATTCCAAAAATCATGAATATGTTTTATTATGTTATGCTCTAGAAGCTTTACTGTTTTGCCTTTCACATTTAGATCTACAATCCACCTTGAAATCATTTTTGTATAGGTGTGAGGTTGTGGTCGAGATTCATTTCTTCCTTCATTCCTTCTATAGACCTAGAACAATTAATTTAAAAGAATTCCTTTTCCCACTGCTCTGCAGTGTTATCTTTGTCATAAATCAAATGTCATATGTGTGTGGACCTATTTCTGGACTGTGTTCTGTTCTATTAGTCTATTTGTCCTTTTGAAAAGGCCACAGTCTTTATTAATGTTGTTTTATAAGTATTGCTATCTGTGTTAATCTTCCCTTTGTTCTTCTACTTTAGGATTGTCTTGGCTATTCTTGGCTCTTTGTATCACTTTCTAAATTTTAGAGTGAGCGTGTCAATTTCCACTCCCTGAAGAAAGAATGTGCTGAGATTTTAATTGGACTATATTATGTTTATAAATCAATTTGGGCAGAACTCACATCTGCAATATTGAGTTCTTCACTCCAAGAACTTAGTAAATTCCTCCATTTGTTTACATCTGCTTCAATTTCTCTCACTAATATTTTGTAGTTTCTTGTGTAGAGGTCTTGTTAGACTAATTCCTAGGTATTTTATGTTATTCTAAATAGTATTTTTAAAATTTTTTCATTTACAATTACTTGTTGCTAGTCTATTGAAATAAAATTGATCTTTTACATAATGACTTTCTATTTAGTAAAATGGCCAAATTCACTTATTATAGTTTTTATCTGTAGATTATTTTGTCTTTCTATATACATACTCACGCCGTCAATACAGTTTTCCATGAATATGTGTGCCTGTGTATATGTATGTAATACAAATGTCCACTGGGAGACTGCAGCAAAGAGATGTCTCTCATGTGACTATAAACTAATTTATCCACTGTAGTTATCACTGAGCAGTCACCCTGTTCTTTTCTCCTTTTCTGAATCCCATTTGTCTACAACTGCTGCCTGACAAGCTACTCAGAAAAGCATTACCACTGATACCACCTATAGTGTCAAGTAAACTGTCTCTGCATGCTTCAAAAATGCTCGCTTTTTAGGGTATCAAACCAGTACTGAGTCCCAAGAATAGGCAAAAAGGGCTTTTCCTATTCTGTATTACGCTGTGTTGACTTAGATCTAAAGCTAACCCACTTACGCCCAGAATTTCAGAGCCTTTCTTGAATGTTCCCTGCCATTTCTGGTTTGTTCATCCTTCTCTAACCACAAGGGGTCACTCAGTACACAGGGCTGGGGACACATCCTATATTATCACCTCTGTTCTCTTTCTTCATCTCTTTCGGTTCCTCTCCCCAGAATAAACAAACAAACAAACAAACAAACACTTCTCATAGTTTATCAATGGTAACAAATGGATATTAGTATGTGGAGAGTGGAGGGTAGACAGGGAGCTCATTACACTAGCTGCAGCCAACACAAGAGTTCCCATTATACTTTAGCCATAGTAAAATATTTGCAGTCTTTTGATTTAATTGATCCTTCCTTAAAATGGTGTGTGTGTTGGGTGGGGTTGCAGTCACAAATACAGACATACCTTGCAGATATTGTGGGTTCAGTGCCAGAGCACCACAGTAAAGTGAATGTCGCAATAAAGTAAGTGACACAAATTTTTTGGTTTCCTAGTGCATATAAAAGTTATGCTTACACTATACTGTAGTGTATTCAGTGTGCAATATAGCATTATGTCTAAAAAAAAAATGTACATATCTGAATTAAAAATACTTTATTGGGCCGGGCGTGGTGGCTCACACCTGTAATCCCAGCACTTTGAGAGGACGAGGCGGGCAGATCACCTGAGGTCAGGAGTTCAAGACCAGCCTAGCCAACATGGTGAAACCCCATCTCTACTAAAAATACAAAAATTAGGGCATGGTGGTGGGCGCCTGTAATCCCAGCTACTTGGGAGACTGAAGCAGGAGAATTGCTTGAACCCGTGAGGTGGAGGTTGCAGTGAGCCAAGACTGTGCCATTGCACTCCAGCCTGGGCAGCAAAAGTGAAACTCCATCTCAAAAAAAAAAAAAAAACTTGATTTCTAAAAAATGCTAACAATCATCTGAGCCTTCAGCTAGTCATTATCTTTTTGCTGGTGGTGGAGGGTCTTACCTCAATGTTGATGGCTGCTGACTGATCAAAGTGATAGTTGCTGAAGGCTGGGATAGCTGTGGCAATTTCTTAACATAAGGTAAGAAATGAGTTTGCCACATTGATCAACTCTTCCTATCACGAAAGATGTCTCTGTAGCACACAATGCCATTTGATATCATTTTACCTACAGTAAAACTTTCAAAATTGGAGTAAGTCCTTTCAAACCCTACCACTGCTTTATCAAATAAGTTTATGTAAAATTCTAAATCCATTGTTTTCTTTTCAACAATGTTCACAGCATCTTTACCAGAAGTAAATTCCATTTCAAGGAACTATTTTCTTTGCTCATCCATAAGAAACAACACTTTGTTTATTCAAATTTTGCCATGAGATTGAAGCTATTCAGTCACATCTTCAGGCTCCACTTCTAATTCTAGTTCTCTTGCTATTTCCACCATATCAGCAGTTATTTCCTCCAATGAAGTCATGAACTTCTCAAAGTTGTCCATGAGGGCTGGAATCAACTTCTTCCAAACTCCTGTTAATATTGATATTTTGACCTTGCTCCATAAATCACAAATGTTCTTAATGGCATCTAGAATGGTGAATCCTTTCCAGGTTTTCAATTTCCAGAAGATTTTCAAATTTCAGCTTTGCTCAGATCTATCAGAGGAATCACTGTCTATGGCAGCTATATCCTTTTGAAATGTATTTCTTAAAAAAATAGAAATTGAAAGTCAAAATTACTCCTGCAGAATGGATGCTGTGTTAGCAGGCATGAAAACATTGATTTCCTTGTACATCTCCATCAGAGCTCTTAGGTGACCAGGTGCACTGTCAATGAGCAGTCATATTTTTAAAGGAATCTTTTTTCTGAGCAATAGGTCTCAATAGTAGGTTTAAAATATTCAGTAAACCATGCTATAAACAGAGGTGCTGTCATCTAGGCTTTGTTGTTCCATTTATAGAGCACAAGCAGAGACTTAACATAATTCTTAGGGCCCTAGGATTTTTAGAATGGTAAATGAGCATTGATATCAACTTAAAGTCACCAGCTGCACTGGCCCCTAAGAAAAGAGTCAGTCTGTCTTTTGAAGCTTTGAAGCTAGGCATTGAATTCTCTCTAGCTATGAAAATGCTAGATGGCATTTTCTTCCAATAGAAGGCTTTTTTCCTGCTACATTGAAAATATGTTGTTTAGTCACTTTCATCAATGATTTTAGCAAGCTCTTCTGGAAACCTTGCTGCAGTTTCTACATCAGCACGTGCTACCTCACCTTACACTTTTATGTTATAGAGAAAGCCTTGTTTCTTAAACCTTATAAATGAACCTCTGCTAGTTTCAAACATTTCCTCCGATGCTTTCTACCTTTCTCAGACTTCATAGAATTAAAGAGAGTTAGGGCATTGCTCTGGATTAGGCTTTGGCTTAAGGGAATGTTATGGTTGGTGTGATCTTCTATTCAGACAACTCAAACTTTATATTAGCAATAAAGCTGTTTAGCTTTCTTATCATTTGTGTGTTTACTGGAGTAGCACTTTTACTATTCTGTAAGAACTTTTCCTTTGCATTCACAACTTGGCTAAATGTTTAGCATAAGAGGCCTAGCTTTCAGTCTATCTCAGCTTTTGACATACCTTCCTCACTAAGCTTAATCATTTCTAGCTTTTTATTTAAAGCAAGAGATATGTGATTCTTCCTTTCACTTGAATACTTAGAGGCCATTGTAGAGTTATTAGTTACCCTAATTTCAATATTGTTGTGTCTCAGGATATAGGGAAGCCTGAGGAGAGGGAGAGAGATGGAGGAACACCAGTCAGTGGAGCAGTCAGAACACATGGATTTGTGGATTAAGTTTGCCATCTTATATGGGCATAGTTTGTGGTGCCCCAAAACAACTAAGATAGTAACATCAAAGATCACTGACCACAGATCACCATAACAGATATAATAATAATGAAAAAGTTTGAAATATTGTGAGAATTACCAAAATGTGACACGGAGACACAAAGTGAGCACATGCCATTGGGAAAATGGTGCTGACAGACACTGGGTTGCCACAAACCTTCAATTTATAAAAAACAAAATATCTGCAAAGTGCAACGAAGTGAAGTGCAATGAAACAAGGTATGCCAGTATGTAGAAACTAGGGCCAGGCACCATGGTTCATGCCTGTAATCCCAGCACTTTGGAAGGCCGAAGCAGGCGGATTGCTTGAGCCCAGGAGACCAGCCTGGGCAACATGGCAAAACCTCATCTCTACAAAAAATACAAAAATTACCTGGTTATGGTGGTGCATGCCTGTAGTCCCAGCTACTAAGGAGGCTGAGGTGGGAGGATCACCTGATCCTAGGAGGTTGAGGCTGCACTGCAGCTTGGGTGACAGAGCAAGACTGTCTCAAAACACACACACACACACACACGAAACTAGGATAATAGAAGGAGGCTATTTGAATGTAACTGTAAGCACAGATTGGGACTCCTGGCATAATGACTTATAGTTATTTTTGGATGCTAGAATGATGCGGGCTTTTCTTGATCCCATACTCCATCCACATGGACTTAAAGCCCTTCCCATCTTCAATGAAAGAACTAAATGAAATAAATAGATAACAAACAATCTAGGTGAGAGACTGAAGCAAAGAAAATGTAGGGGCTCAGAAGAAGAGAGAGGCTTAACAGCAGGAGAGGCCTGTGGAAAAATGAAGAGATGACTCCAAGAGGGAAGTGGTTCCCTAGGAGAAAGGTGACTACATGGATGGCTCCAGGAATTAATACAACGGTTCAACATGTAGACCAGGTGTGGTGGCTCACACCTGTAGTCCCAACACTTTGCGTTGCCAAGGCAGGAAGACTGCTTGAGCCCAGGAGTTTAAGACCAGCCTGGGCAACATAGCGAGAAAAAATTAGCTGGACATGGTGGCGCACAGCTGTAGTCCTAGCTACTCAGGAGGCTCAGGTGGAAGGATCACTTGAGCCTGGGAGGTCGAGACTGCAGTGAGCCATGATCGCGCCACTGCACTCCAGCCTGGATGACAGAACAAGATTCTGTGTCAAAAAAAAAAAAAAGATTCAACACACATACATCTGTTAGCAGGATGAGCTACACAGTGTGGAAAAGCTACTTCCAGTTCTGAAAAGCTATCCCTTTCTTGCACATTCTTCTGGGCTCAGGGCAAGTGACTAATTGGCTAAAAGTAAGATTTATCTTTTTGGAAATGTATTTTATTGTGCTCCATTTGGGTATTCAAAACAGTGAAGAAGTTACACCTACCAACTCTGAGTGTTTGGCTTTGAATGGCTTCCAGGGAAGTTGCGGTGTTGGCAGTTTTCTTCATTGGATGCAGAGAATAGAAGTTTCACATTTTGATGCCCTTAGCCATCTTTAGCCCCAAATTAGGTCCTGTGTCTACAGTTATTTCCCTACCCAAATGGCTAATACCACATTGTAAAACTCTCAAAACCATGGGACTAGCATTTTTGAGGTATAATTAGTTGTTTCTATTGCCCTTACCCAGGTTATAATGTAACATACCTTTAATCAGTACTCATTTATGCTATTCTTCAAGCAAAATATATATTCCCCTGGAAATATCTTATAAAATTTATCCTAGGAGGCCCTGGACCTTTCCATTAATCAGCCACTTTAGCTTGCATTCTGTCCATTGTCCATTCCTCTGGGTCTGACTCCTAGTTGGAAGATTGACAGGTTGTTAGGACCAGAGTTGATCACCACCATAGACCCATTCCCTGGAGACCAGCCCCAATTTCTGCTATTTCTCATTCAGAAAAGTATCCTATACTTTGGGAGCTAGATGGCCCTGAACCCTTCATCCAAGATACTTTCAACGGCCTTAGATATGCCTTGTGAAAAACAGCATCACTGTCTTAATCTTAAACCCAAGGCTGTAGACAATATTGTACTGAATCATAAAATTAATATATGAATGCTATTGCTAGTAGCACCTATCAGCATTGGTAGGTATACAGATAAGCAGTACATAAGAAAAGGCACACCATAAACATATTCTCTGTAAGAGCCCTTTTAAAGCCAAGAATGATATTTTGTGAATAGGATATTGAATCTCACCTGCGGACAGACTTATACTGGCAGTAACTACATACATATATTCTGTCTTCTTAATTGTCCTGATAAACCACAATCCTAATGTAAAAAGAATAGTAAATACAAGTTTTGGGGAGGTCAAAAGTGGTAGGATGGAAGCCTAAACAGGTCATCACTGCCTGAAATACCTATCTATAGGCTTTTTTTTTTTTTTTTTTTTTTTTTGAGACGGAGTCTCACTCTTGCCCAGGCTGGAGTGCAGTGGCGTGATCTCAGCTCACTGCAACCTCCATCGCCCAGGTTCAAGTGATTCTCCTGTCTCAGCCTCCCAAATAGCTGGATTACAGGCACACACCACATGTCTGGCTAATTTTTTTGTATTTTTAGTAGAGACAGGGTTTCACCATATTGGCCAGGCTGGTCTCGAACTCCTGACCTCGAGTGTTGGGATTACAGGCATGAGCCACCATGTCTGGCCATACATGCCTTTTCTGGCTAATCCCTAAAGGGGTAGAATGACCTGGCTATCTGGTCATTGAAATATCCCATTTTAAATCTAGTAACTCCAAGTCAGTTCATAAAGGGGTTTCAGAAATCTATAATGCCCATTGAACCCCAAGAACATCCTTAATTAATATAATTGCTGAACAGAGACAGTTGATAAGAACAAAAATATTTTGAAAATCTGTGATCATCTCCAGTCATGGCATAATATGCCCTATGTAATCCAGGACTGGTAGAATTGGCATTTGCCAATGAATACTTTCAGGCTTGCATTTTGCAAAGGGTTCCATATTAAGAGCAGTTATCATTAATTCTCCTCCAAATTCCTGGCAAATATAATTATACCATTTAAATAAACTAACATCACCAGGTAATTCCAATTACCAATCACTTTTTCCATCAACTGCTGGAATATAGTAGTTCCTTCACAAAGATAACTTGGAGCAGCCTTTCGGACTGATAAATTCCCACAAGACAGATGAAAGCTTCCTTTTAATTGCTCACTTCATCCATAGGAATTTAATAATATTTACACCTCCAGTCCAACAAATATTAACTCATTACAACATACATGGTAGTTGATATTTCCTTTTACAGATGAGGAAACTGAGACACGGAGAGATTAAATGACTAACCCAAGCACACACACTAGTTACTGGTGGAGCTGAGATGTGAACCCAAATATTGAGTCTTCACTCTTAATGTCTACCTTTCAATCTTACTAGATAGTTTCTTAAATGAGTAAAGATTCCTGGAACTGCATCTTATGCTTGTCACCTTGAACACATCCACCCCATTGACAGAGGGAGAAAAGTTTACTCTTGGCTTAGAATTTCCTCCTCAATCTCACCATCCTCCATCTTCAGGTGTTAGTGAGTTCTCCTAACTAAAACTCTCTGCATTTAACCTAGGGGACCAGGGAGTGTTCTCATCCAGGATAGAAATATGGGTTGGGGCAATGGGACAATGCCAAAAGAGAGTTGTAAAAAACCATCATTACACTCAAGCCAAAACAGGCAAGGGTAAAAATCTATACATCATTATCATAGCCATTGGCATATAGGCCCTGCCAAGTCCACCAATATTGGCCATCTGGTTTGCAAATACAGTGGAATTGATAAAAGAACCATTGAGAAGTTTGAGAAGGCAGTACCTGAGCTGGGAAAGAGATCCCTCAAATAAGCCTGGGCCTTGAATAAACCGTTCAGTTAAACATGAAAGTGATGCCATCACCAATATCTTTCTATGGAAATTCAACACCTTCAAATCCTATGTGCTCATCATTAATGTCTCAGGACACAAATGTTTTCTTCTAAAATATTTACACATACACTTAAGCCTGATGGAATTGCCTAACATAAAACAATTGTTTGTTTTAAAAAATGAATTCCACTGAGACACTCTACAACCAGGAAATATATGACAAAATTGTTAAAGAACCCAGCCCTTACTTTTCAAAAATTGGCTACAACCCAAACAGTGGTATTTGCTCTAATTTCTAATTGAAATGGGAAAAATATGCTGGAGTCAAGCTCTAAAATAACTTCATCAAATGGATGGGAATTAATACATAAGGATTACATTGCTTGAAATACACTGCATGAAGCATTGGATTCCATCCTGAAGGAGGAAACATCTTAAAACTGTCTAATTTAGCTACAGAAGTTTAAGTGTAAGACTAGTTAATGATAACAATGCATCGTAAAAACTTTAGATGAAAAGAAATATTTTGTGGATCATTTATTTTGTGGAAATTTGTAACAGACTATGTCAGTTTCCTACCCAAAAATTACTAGTCCCATCCCTTGCTGGCAGTATCATTAATTACATACAAGTCAAGATACCAAGGAATCTTTTTTTTTTTTTTTTTTTTTTTGAGGTGGAGTTTCACTCTTCTCGCCCAGGCAGGAGTGCAGTAGCACGATCTCGGCTCACTGCAACTTCCGCCTCCCAGGTTCAAGTGATTCTCATGCCTCAGCCTCCCGAGTAGCTGGGATTACAGGAGCCCACCACCACGGCTGGCTAACTAAATGTCAGCCATTCTGAATATTTTGTTGATGAATAATGGATTTTTAAAATTTCTTTAATTTTTTTTGAGTTTTGTCTAGGGGTGTTGTTAAATTACGTGAAGACACAGAGAGAAGACAGCCATCTACAAGCCAAGAAGAGAGGCCTCAGAAGAAAACAATCCTATGGGCACCTTGATCTGACTTCTTGCCCAGGAATGTGAGAAAATAAATTTCTGTAATGTAAGCCACCCAGTCTGTGGTACTTTGTTACAGCAGCCCTAGCAAACTAATAAATTGCCCACTAAAGCATCATAACTGATAAAGAATGTAGTTATCAGTTTATAAGATTGACACTCTAAAAATGGAAACAACTTGACCAAAAGCTACCACAGATTTTTTGGAACAATTTAAACAAAGTTAATATAAAGCAAAACAAAACAAAAACAAATAAGACCAAGTGGTGGGGTTCTACCTTAAATGACTATAAAATAGGACAAAACATACAAAATAATTTTTTTTTCTTTTTCTTTTTTTCTTTTTTTAGACGGATTCTCGCTCTGTTGCCCAGGCTAGAGTACAGTGGCGTGATCTCTGCTCACTGCAATCTCCGCCTCCCAGGTTCAAGTGATTCTCCAGCCTCAGCCTCCTGAGTAGCGGGGATTATGGGCATGTGCCACCACGCCCAAATAATTTTTTTATTTTTTAGTAGAGACGGGGGTTTCGCCATGTTGGCCCAGCTGGTCTCGAACTCCTGACCTCAGGTGATCTGCCCACCTCGGCCTCCCAGAGTGTTGGGATTATAGGCATGAGCCACAGTGCCCGGCCTAAAATAATGGTTTTCATACATTGAACAATAGGCAGTGCAGGACAGCTATCTCCAAGAGAAAGAAAAAAAAAAAAAGAGGTTAAGTCCTAAAATTTCCCAGCTTACTGCCTGGTAATATCCCTGAATTGAGGATACAGAAAATTCAAAGAGATGGAGACACCTAGAATTTGAAAGGCACAGTACTGGACATGAGAGAGTTGAAGTTTGGGGGTTGCGGGAGAAGGAAGGGAGAGAGAGAGAGAAAATGGAGGAGGGACTGGCAAAGCATGAACGCTGGAGATTTGCGGAGAGTTTTCCTTAAATCTTTAGCTGAGTACTGATTATACATGTGAGGAAAATACCTGAGGCTGGGATGGAGGGGTGGTGGTGTACGATGGAAAGGAGTAGGAGGAGCAATCCTCAGAGCTCAGTTGGGGTGAGGAATAATTTGTACTCACACCAGCCAGAGGGGAAAACTCCATAATTCCAGGGCACCAGGAACCACAAAGGTATTACCTCAGAGTAGTAGGGACAAACTAGCTCTAGACTAAAAGCTGCTCTGATCTTACCCTAACGAAGTTTAAAAGCAAGCCTCAATAGTATCCCATGATTTTCCAAGTAATTTAACAACACCCCTAAACAAAACTCAAAATAAAATAAAATAAAGAAATTTTAAAAATCCATTCCTCATCAACGAAATATTCAGAATGGCTGACACTTAATCAAAAAAAAAATTACTTGGCATGCAAATAAGCATGAAAATGCAACCCATAATGAGGATAAAAGTGAATCAATAGACACACTAAGGAAACATATGATAGAATTACTAGGCACCGACATTGAAACAGCTATTATAACTATACTCCATATATTCAAAAAAGTAGAGGAAAGTGTGAACATGTTAAGAGACATGGAAGACCCAAAGTGCACTTTATCAGAAAAACACAACTTCTGAGATGAAAAATACCTTATATGGGAGTAACAGCAGATTAGATATTGCAGAAGAAAGATTCATTAATTTGAAGACATAGCAAAAGAAAAAATCATAATACAGAGAAAAAAGAGACTAAAAAATTGATAGGGCATCATTAAGTTCTGTGGGACAACTTAAAGAAGTCTAATATATGTGTAAATAGAGTTCAAGAAAGGAAGAGAAAACTATTTGAAGAAACAATGGCAGAAACTATACGATAAAAATCTGTAAGGCCACAAATCCTAAAAGCGCAATGAATTTCAAGCACAAGAAATATAAAGAACAATACACCAAGGCATATCTTAAACTGCTTAAAGCCAGTGATACAGGGAAAATATTAAAAGCAATCAGAGAATACATTACATTCAGAGACACATTACTTACACAAGAATAAAGATAAGAATGACAGTAGATTTCTCATTGAAAACAATGCATGCTAGAAGAGGGAGGATACATATATTTAAAGTAGGGAGAAAAATACACTCTCAACTTATACTTAGGCAAAATATCTTTCAAAACCAGAATAAATTAAAAATGTTCGCAGACATACAGGAGCTCCAAGAGTATGTCATCAGTCAACCAAAAGTTCAAGAAAGATTTTGCTTCCATCAGATGGGAGCAAAATGGCAGAGTAGGCACCTCCCAATACCTGCCTATTCACAGAAACATTGAAAAAAAATGCAGAGCTGTCAGAATCAACTTTCTCAGAACTCTGGAAATCAGTCAAATGTTTACAGCAACCAAACAAACACTGAATCAAGAAAAAGATAACTTTAAAATGCAAGGAAACACTTTTGGTGTTTTTAATTGCCCTTGTCCCACCCCTTTCCCTACTCTACAGCAGTCTTGAAGACAGCAGCTTATGGTTCTATGCACATGCCAAAGACAGGACCATGCTCAGAAAAGACCTGACAAGACCTTGTTTTCAACACTGGCTGATCTATAGGCTCAGTGTAAGTGAAGTGAAGGCTGAGGCAGAATTATAAATCGCCTAGCTAAGTTTTAAAGAGGGGTCCAGCACAGAACCAATCTATTATGACTGGGGAAGGTTTATTTTTGGTTTTTGATTTTTTTAAATTCCTGGCATTCAAGAAAACCTCAGTGAAAAACATGGAATACAACCAAAGCCTTCAATAATCAAGATTAACAAACCCTGGGGAAGAAGGAGAGAATCTGATTTCCAGAGCTACCACATTATGATATTTGAATGTCCAGTTTTCAACAACAACAACAACAAACCCACAAGACATACAAAGAAACAGGAAAGTATGGCCCATTCAAAGAAGAAAATAAATAAACAGAAATTGTCCTCAAGGAAGCCCGGACATTGGACTTTGTCTTAGGCCTTTGGTGCTGCTAAAAAAAAAAAAAAAAAAAAAAAAATCCTACTACAGACTGGGTAATTTATAAACAGAAATTTATTTCTCACAGGTCTCGAGGCTGGGATGCCAAGATCAAGATACCAGCAGATTTGGTGTCTGGTGAGGTCCTGGTATCTTCTTCTTGTTCCATACTCCAGAAGGGAGGAAAGCTATGTCCTGACATGGCAGAAGGGCAGAAAAGAATGAATGAACTCTCCCAAAGCCTTTTCTATTGGCCTTAATCCCACCCATGAGGGCTTTGCCATCATGAGTTAATGACCTCTTAAAGGCCCCACTTAATACTATCACTTTGGCAATTAAGTGTCAACATACGAATTTGGGGGAGATACCATTATTCAAACTATAGGAGGCTTACTAGACAAAGATTTTATTTTTTTAATTGACAAAATTGTCTTTATGATGTATTACATGATGCTTTAAAATATGTAAACATTACAGATTGGCTAAATTGAACTAAGTAACATATGTGTTGCCTTACATATCTATCATTTTTGTTGTTGTGAGAACACTTAAAATCTATTCTCTTAGCAAGAGACAAAGGAGATGAACAGATACTTTTCAAAAGAAGACATTCATGCATGCAGCAAGCATATAAAAAGTGTTCAACATCTCTAATCAATAGAGAAATGCAAATCAAAACCACAATGAGATATCATCTCACACCAGTCAGAATGGCTATTAAAAAGTCAAAAAATAACAGATGCTGGCAAGGTTGTGGAGAAAAGGGAACGCTTATGCACTGCTGGTGGGAATGTAAATTAGTGCAGCCATTGTGGAAAGCAGTTTGGTGATTTCTTAAAGAACTTAAAACAGAATTATTATTCGACCCAGTAATCCCATTATTGGGTATATATCCAAAGGAATATAAATTGTTGTACCATAAAGACACACGAACGTGTATGTTTGTTGCAGCACTATTCACAATAGCAAATACATGGAATCAACCTAAATTCCCATCAATGGTAGACTGGATAAAGAAAATGTTGTACTGGCCAGGCATGGTGTCTCATGCCTGTAATTCCAGCACTTTGGGAGGCCGAGGCAGGTGGATCACCTGAGGTCAGGAGTTTGAGACCAGCCTGGCCAACATGGTGAAACTCTGTCTCTACTAAAAATACAAAAATTAGCCAAATGTGGTGGCATGCGCCTGTAGTCCCAGCTACTCAGGAGACTGAGGCAGGAGAATCACTTGAACCTGGGAGGCAGATGTTGCAGTGGGCCAAGATTGTGCCATTGTACTCCAGCCTCAGTGACAAGAGTGAAATTCTGTCAAAAAAAAAAAAAAGAAAGAAAGAAAGAAAAAAGAAAAAGAAAGAAAGAAAGGGAAAGAAAGAAAGAAAGAAAAGAAAGAAAGGTGGTACATATACACCAAGGGATATTATACAGCCATAAAAAAGAATGAGATCATATCCTTTGAAGCAACACGGATGGAGCTGGAGGCCATCATCATCCTAATAGAACTAATGCAGGAACAGAAAACCACATATTGCATGTTCTCACGTATAAGTGGGAGCTAAACATTGAGAACATATGGACACAAAGAGGGAAACAACGGACTCCGGGGCCTACTTGAAGGTGGAGGGTGGGAGCAGGGTGAGGATCCAAAAACTACCTATTGGGTACTAAGCTTATTACCTGGGCAATGAAATGATTTGTACACCAAACCCCCGTGACATGCAATTTACCTGTATAGCAAACCAGCACATGTATACCGGAACCTAAAGTAAAAGTTTTAAAAAATATATAAATAAATAAATATATATTCAGTATAACAATTATAAATATACTGTGAAAAAATACACAAAAATGTATTTTTAATGAGGCAACAGATAACAATATAACATGGATTTTAAGTAATAGTTAGAAATGTGTTTTTAGTTTAAAATTTAAAAAATAGAAATTAAATAGCACACTTCTAAAACGATAGGTCAAATAAGAAATCTACAAGAGGAATGAGAAAATATACCTTGAGGTGAACACAAATGAAAACACAACATAATACAACTTATGGGATGCAATAAAAACAGTGCTCAGAGGAAATTTAAATTGCTATGAACACCTACATTAAAAATGTGAAAAACAGCTGGTCATGGAGGCTCACACCTGTAATCTCAGCACTTTGAGAGGCTAAGGTGGGAGGATCACTTAAGGCCAGGAGCTTGAGTCTAGCCTGGGAAACACAGTGAAATCCCATCTCTTAAAAAAATATAGAAAAATTATCCAGATGTGATGGCACATGCCTGTAGTCCCAGCTACTCAGGAGGCTGAGGTGGGAGGATTGCTTGAGTCCAGGAGTTTGAGGCTGCAGTGAGCTAGGATCACGCCACTGCACTGTAGCCTGGGCAACAGAGCAAGACCCTGTCTCTTAAAAAAGAAGAAGGAGAAAAAGAAAGATAAATATTAAATCCATAACCCAACTTTACAGCTTAAGGAACTAGGAAAAGAAGAGCAAACTAAATCCAAAACCAGCAGAAGGAAGGAAAAAATAAAGATTAGACATGGATACATGAAATAAAAAGAACAGAAAAAACAGTAGAGAAAATCAACAAGACCAAAAGTGAGTTCTTTAAAAAGATGAACAAAATTGACAAATCTTTAGCTAGACTGACAAAGAAAAAAAAGAGAAAAGACAAATTACTAATATCAGAAATTAAAGTGGAGATATTACTACCAAATTTATAGAAATAAAAGTACCATAGCTGAATAGTATAAACAACTGTATAGCAACAAATATAATCACCTACATAAATGGACAAATTTCTGGAAATATAAACTGCTAAACTGATTTAAGAAGAAATAGAAAATCTGAATAGTGATGTAATAGGTAAAGAGACTGTATCAGTAATCAAAAATCTCCCAAAAAAGAAAAATCAAGAGCTAGATGACTTTACTGGTGAATTATGTTAATACAAAACATGTAAAGAATTAATACCAATCCTTCTCAAACATTTCCAAAATATTGGAGAAGAAGAAACATTCCCAACTCATTCTATGAGGCCAGCAGTATCCTATTACCAAATCCAGAAAAAGACACCACAGTAAATGAAAACTACAGACCAATATCCCTTATAAATTTGCATGTGAATATCTCAAGAAAACACTGGCAAACTGAGCAGTATATTAAAAGGATTATACATCATAACCAAATGGGATTTATCCCAGGAATGCAAAGGTCATTCAACATAAGAAAATCAATCAATATAATAAATTACATTAACAGAAAGACGGGAAAAACCCACATGATCATCTCACTTGATGCAGAAAAGTCATTCATGATAAAAACACTCAGTAAACTAGGAATAAAAGGAAACTTCCTCAACATGATAAAGGGCATTATGAAAAGCCTGCAGCTAACATCATACTCAATGGTGAAAAACTGAAAGTTTTTCCCCTATGATCAGGTACAAGACTAGGCCTCTTGTTTTCACCATTTTTATTTATTTATTTATTTATTTTTATTTTTTTATTTTATTTTTATTATTATTATACTTTAAGTTTTAGGGTACATGTGCACAATGTGCAGATTAGTTACATACGTATACATGTGCCATGCTGGTGTGCTGCACCCATTAACTTGTCATTTAGCATTAGGTATATCTCCTAAAGCTATCCCTCCCCCCTCCCCCCACCCCACAACAGTCCCCAGAGTGTGATGTTCCCCTTCCTGGGTCCATGTGTTCTCACTGTTCAATTCCCACCTATGAGTGAGAATATGCGGTGTTTGGTTTTTTGTTCTTACGATAGTTTACTGAGAATGATGATTTCCAATTTCATCCATGTCTCTACAAAGGACATGAACTCATCATTTTTTATGGCTGCATAGTATTCCATAGTGTATATGTGCCACATTTTCTTAACCCAGTCTATCATTGTTGGACATTTGGGTTGGTTCCAAGTCTTTGCTATTGTGAATATTGCCGCAATAAACATACGTGTGCATATGTGTGCATGTGTCTTTATAGCAGCATGATTTATAGTCCTTTGGGTATACACCCAGTAATGGGATGGCTGGGTCAAATGGTATTTCTAGTTCTAGATCCCTGAGGAATCGCCACACTGTCTTCCACAACTGTTGAACTAGTTTACAGTCCCACCAACAGTGTAAAAGTGTTCCTATTTCTCCACATCTTCTCCAGCACCTGTTGTTTCCTGACTTTTTAATGATTGCCATTCTAACTGGTGTGAGATGGTATCTCATTGTGGTTTTGATTTGCATTCCTCTGATAGCCAGTGATGGTGAGCATTTTTTCATGTGTTTTTTGGTTGCATAAATGTCTTCTTTTGAGAAGTGTCTGTTCATGTCCTTCGCCCACTTTTTGATGGGGTTGTTTGTTTTTTTCTTGTAAATTTGTTTGAGTTCATTGTAGATTCTGGATATTAGCCCTTTGTCAGATGAGCAGGTTGCGAAAATTTTCTCCCATTTTGTAGGTTGCCTGTCCACTCTGAGGGTATTTTCTTTTGCTGTGCAGAAGCTCTTTAGTTTAATTAGATCCCATTTGTCAATTTTGGCTTTTGTTGCCATTGCTTTTGGTGTTTTAGACATGAAGTCCTTGCCCATGCCTATGTCCTGAATGGTATTGCCTAGGTTTTCTTCTAGTGTTTTTATGGTTTTAGGTCTAACATGTAAGTCTTTAATCCATCTTGAATTAATTTTTGTATAAGGTGTAAGGAAGGGATCCAGTTTCAGCTTTCTACATATGGCTAGCTAGTTTTCCCAGCACCATTTATTAAATAGGGAATCCTTTTCCCATTGCTTGTTTTTCTCAGGTTTGTCAAAGATCAGATAGTTGTAGATATGCGGCGTTATTTCTGAGGGCTCTGTTCTGTTCCATTGATCTATATCTCTGTTTTGGTACCAGTACCATGCTGTTTTGGTTACTGTAGCCTTGTAGTATAGCTTGAAGTCAGGTAGTGTGATGCCTCCAGCTTTGTTCTTTTGGCTTAGGATTGACTTGGCAATGCGGGCTCTTTTTTGGTTCCATATGAACTTTAAAGTAGTTTTTCCAATTCTGTGAAGAAAGTCATTGGTAGCTTGATGGCGATGGCATTGAATTTATAAATTACCTTAGGCAGTATGGCCATTTTCACGATATTGATTCTTCCTACCCATGAGCATGGAATGTTCTTCCATTGTTTGTATCCTCTTTTATTTCATTGAGCAGTGGTTTGTAGTTCTCCTTGAAGAGGTCCTTCACATCCCTTGTAAGTTGGATTCGTAGGTATTTTATTCTCTTTGAAGCAATTGTGAATGGGAGTTCACTCATGATTTGGCTCTCTGTTTGTCTGTTATTGGTGTATAAGAATGCTTGTGATTTTTGTACATTGATTTTGTATCCTGAGACTTTGCTGAAGTTGCTTATCAGCTTAAGGAGATTTGGGGCTGAGACAATGGAGTTTTCTAGATATACAATCATGTCATCTGCAAACAGGGACAATTTGACCTCCTCTTTTCCTAACTGAATACCCTTTATTTCCTTCTCCTGCCTAATTGCCCTGGCCAGAACTTCCAACGCTATGTTGAATAGGAGTGGTGAGAGAGGGCATCCCTGTCTTGTGCCAGTTTTCAAAGGGAATGCTTCCAGTTTTTGCCCATTCAGTATGATATTGGCTGTGGGTTTGTCATAGATAGCTCTTATTATTTTGAGATACGTCCCATCAATACCTAATTTATTGAGAGTTTTTAGCATGAAGGGCTGTTGAATTTTGTCAAAGGCCTTTTCTGCATCTATTGAGATAATCATGTGGTTTTTGTCTTTGGTATTTATTTATTTTTAGATGCAGTCTAGCTCTGTCACTCAGGCTGCAGTGCAGTTGCGTGATCTCCAGCTTACTGCAACCTCCACCTCCTGGGTTCAAGCGATTCTCCCACCTCAGCCTCACCAGCTGGGATTACAGGCACGTATCATCAAGCACCACACACTATACCTGGCTAATTTTTGTATTTTTAGTAGATACGGGGTTTTGCCATGTTGGCCAGGCTGGTCTCGAACTCCTGACCTCAGGTGATCTGCCCCCTTTGGCCTCCCAAACTGCTGGGATTACAGGCGTGAGCCACTCCATCCGGCCGGCATATTCTTAAAAAGTTAAATATATACCTATCATATGATCCAGCCATTCTACCCCTTAGGTACCTAGACAGTAGTACCTAAGTGCTGTTTAAGTTACAGTAATAAATAATCATGTGGTAGTAACATAAGGATAGACATCTGTCTAAGTACCTAAGGGGTGGAATGCTATCTACAGTACTGGGCAAGCTACGCTTTGCATATCACCTGGGCCAGGCACATAACTGCTAATGTTTCTATAAGTCTTTCAGGAAAATTTCAGCTTTAAAATAATATGACTCAGATTTGTGTAATCTGTACACAAAATACATAGTACCCAGTTAGTCAATTGGATATTGGAAGGCAACTGTCATCCTCTGACAAACTCATTTTTCCAACCTTTCAAACCTTTCCAGGATGTTCTCCAACTTTAGTGTATCACAACTTTCAGCTGTATGTAACAGAAAAGTGGAAATAAATTACCTTAAATAATAAAGATAACTTATTATTCCTTGCAACCAAAAAGTCCAGAGTTAGGTGAGGTTTCAAGTGAGGCCCAATTCAACGGCTCAGTGATGTCACCAAAGACCCAGCATCTTTTCACCTTTATTTGCTGCCTTCATTGATATCCACTTCACTTTAAAGCTGCTATCTATTCCCTCCAAACTGACTTCTGAAGGCTTTGTTTCCTCATTCACATCCAAAAGAAAGTCAACACTTCCTCCTCCTTTTCACCAAGGGAGTTTTTATACTGAAGCCTCCAGCAACTGTCTCCTTAGACCAAATTAGCTTAAGTCAATATAGAACTGAATCTGGGCATGGAATCATTTCCCCTAAAACACATGGTCTGTGTTGGGTAACAAGGGATAACTACCTGAGTGAAAATCAGGATATTATTACCAAAAGGATAGAGAGATGGATGCTAGGTAGATAAAAACAGTAAATGTTCACTACAATTGGGAAAAATACAGATTGGATTTTATGGTCAGTATTTGTACATAAGCTCATCCCCCGCCTTTAGTAGGCCAGCTTACTTTGTGGGATCCTTGTACCTCTTTATCCAGTGGTTTTCCTTTTGAGGGATTACAAGAGGACACAGATTTTCTTTTTCCTTGAACTTTTCATCATTTGTACCAGTCTCTATAGTCACTTCAGTTGTTTGAGGGCTTCTCTTTTTGTTGGCTTAGAAGGTTAGCATTTTCTTTCTCTCTTTTCCACATCATGTGCAACATGGGAAGGAGTAAGAAGTGTCTGTCCTTGGGTGGAAAGCTAGAACTTTAGCAGCGTGTCTCTAGGATAGCCCTTGCCTTCACCAGCTTGAGGTGAGTCTGATCTTCATTATTAATTGCTCCTCTTTTTGGTTGTCTTCAACAGGTATTTCCAGCCTTAAACTTAGTAGATATCTTTTTTTTTCCCATACTCTGCTAAGTAGGAAGGAGTGTACTCTGTGCATCCCTGTGGCTCTTAATGCTTTCAAACGCCAGCTCATGAGTCTTCAAACTTTCGGTCTTTCTAACTGATGCTTTGCTTCCCTGGAGAAAACTAATTACTTTATTATTATTTTTTTCATCATTGTCCTTCTTGTTTCTACATCTGGTATATGCCACTCTTGCTGCAGCTCAGTAGCATGTCCCAGTCCAAGTGTATTAGTTTGTTTTCACGCTGCTGATAAAGACACATCTGAGACTGAGCAATTTACAAAAGAAAGAGATTTAATGGACTCACAGTTCCACGTGGCTGGGGAGGCCTCACAATCATAACAGAAGATGAAAGGCATGTCTCACATGGTGGCAGATAAGAGAAGAGAACTTGTGCAGGGAAACTCCCCTTTATAAAACCACCAGATCTCGTGAGACTTATTCACTATCATGAGAACAGCAGGGGAAAGACCCGCCCCCATGATTCAATTACCTCCCACCGGGTCCCTTCCATGACACGTAGGAATTGTGAGAGTTACAATTCAAGATGAGATTTGTGTAGGGACACAGTCAAACCATATCACCAAGTTTCTATGTTTTTCCCTTGTGCTGGTATAGAGCTCTCTTGAAAACACCCTCAGTTCACTACTAATGGTCCACAAGAGGTTAAATTGTTTTCTCCACCAACTGTTCAACAACTGTGCTTTTTTTTTTTTTTTTTTGAGATGGAGTTTCCCTCTTGTCACCCAGGCTGGAGTGCAATGGTATGATCTCGGCTCACTGCAACCTCTGCCTCCCAGGTTAAAGTCATTCTCCTGCCTCAGCCTCCTGAGTAGCTGGGATTACAGGCACACACCACCTGCAATTTTTGTATTTTTTAGTAGAGATGGGGTTTTGCCATTTTGGCCAGGCTGGTCTTGAACTCCTGACCTCAGGTGATCCACCTACCTCGGCCTCCCAAAGTGCTGGGATTATAGGCAAGAGCCACCACGCCCGGTCCAACTGGGCAATTTTTTCATGTGAAATGGCTAGGGTTTAAGCTGTAGAGGTGTTTTTATACCCAAGAAATCTGGGCACATGCAAGAACATCTGTCCTTTTCTTTCTAGGCAAAGACTCAGTCTTTTAAAAATCTTAGAGTCCTGAAGAGGAGCCCTAAAAATTACTTACCATGTACTCCACTTTCTCCCATTCCTTTTCTGGTATTTCCCAAGGCTTGCAGAATAATACCCTCAGGAAATGCTAGTAAGACCACATACACATACTCTTCCTTCCTGAATAATTATCAGGCACTATATATTTGCTGACAGAATAAATGCGTGAATTAGTGAAAATATAGTAGTTATATACCAAATGAAAAATCAAATTATGAGACATATATAATATTATTCCTTCTCTGTAAAATGTAACATATATTTGAATAAGCTACCTACATAGAAAAGTCTGGAATTATACATAAAAATGAATGTATAAAATAGTTTACCTTTGAGACTGGGATGAAAATTTTTGAAACTTAGTTACTTTTGACTAATGATTTTTAATTGTTTCCTTCCATTTTTTCTCTACTTATTTCTCTTCTTTATTCTTTCATTTATTTATTTTTTTCTTTGCATCACAATCATATATTCTTTAATACACTTTTTATTTTGGAATATTTTTAGATTTACAGGAAAGCTGCAAAGACAGTACATGGTTTCAGCTTCTCTTTATGTTATCATCTTACATTACTATGGTATACTTGTTTAAAGTAAGAAACCAACATTGGTACATTATTAACTAAACTCCAAACTTCAATCACATTTGACGAATTTTTCCATTAATTTCCTTTTTTCCTTTCCAGGATCCAATCCAATTGCATTTAGTTGTCATGTCTCCTTAGTCTGCTCTGTCCTGTGACAGTTTCTTTCCTTGTTTTTTTAATGAACTTGATAGTTTCGGGGTGTACTAGGCAGGAATATTGAAGAATACCTCTTAATTTGTGTTTATCGGCTATTTTTAAAAATTAGACCAGGGTTTGAGTTTTTGGAAGAAATATGATATAATTGATGTGTCCTCTTTGCATCATACTGGGGTACATGATAACAACATGACATTTCCCTACTGATGTTCACTTTGATCACTTGGTTAAGGTGGTATTTGCTGTTTCTCCACATTCAAGTTACTGTTTCTCCCTTTCCAGCATGTATTAGTTTAATAATAAAACAACTAATAACATGTTTTTATTTTATTTTTATTTTCATTTATTTTTTGAGATGGAGTCTCATTCTGTAGCCCAGGCTGGAGTGCAGGGGTGTGATCTCGGCTCACTGCAACCTCCGCCTCCTGAGTTCAAGTGATTCTCATGTCTCAGCCTACTGAGTAGCTGAGACTATAGGCGTGTGCCACCGTGCCCGGCTAATTTTTGTATTTTTAGTAGAGACAGGGTTTCACCATGTTGGCCAGGCTGGTCTCAAACTCCCAACCTCAAGTGATCCTTCCGCCTCAGCCTCTCAAATGCTGGGATTACAGACGTGAGCCACTGCACCCAGCCACTCATAACATATTTTTAAAAGTAGAAAAATTATGCCAAGGACCAGATGACTCCCTGCAGATCAGTGGCTTCTTTGAAAAGATCAAAAATATTATTTTTCTTCCCCCAGAGAATAGAGGAATATGACCTACTGGAAATTTCTTTTTTATTTATTTTCCTGACAAATTCCACTCATATCCTTTCCATCCTTCTTTTCAGGAATACAGGACTTAGTTTTTTAAAGCAGTTTGAGTGGTAATGGAAAGAGAAAGTTTCCACTTTGTTTTCCAGAAATCCAGAAAGGCATGACTTGAACTTGATTCTTTGAAGTAGCTTGAAGTATTTTAGGAGAAGCCTAGAGTACAGCTGCACTGACTGCAACTACACATTCAGGGTTTGGTATCATAGAACATTTTTCTGTTACCTTCACAACTGAAATGACATATCAAGACCTCATTCTGGTCGAAGTTTAAAAATTTAAATAATTAATGCCTTTGTGAAGAAATTCCCCTGCTTTCCTAAAGGAATGTAGAAAAGTGGCATTGTTGCTCAGGTACTGCGAATCTTTCACTTCAATTTTGAAAAAAATGATCTGTGGTTTTTTTTTTTTTTTTTTTTTTTTGGCCACAGAATACTCTATAGTAGTTAAAAGTTTAAGCTTGTTCTGGATACATTATTTACTATCTTTGTAGGCCGCTTAATCTTTCTGAGACCTCGATTCCTCATCTGTAAAAATTAGAATAATTAAAACTACTCCCTACCTCATACTATGAGGACTATTGTCTTTCTGTTAAATTGACTCTTTTTAAAATTTTTATAGAGATGGGATCTTCCTATGTTGCTTCGAACTCCTGGGCTCAAGTGATCCTCCCCCCTCAGCCTCCCAAAGTGCTGGGATTTCAGGCGTGAGCCACTGTACCCGGCAGACCCTTTTATCGTTATGAAATGTGCTCGTGTTCCCTATCTCCGGTAATACTTCTTGACTGAAAGACTACTTTGTCTGACATTAGTATAACCATGACAGCTTTACTGTTGTTGGTTGTTGTTAGAGTTTGTATGGTATATTTTTCCATTTTTGTACTTTCAATCTGTATCTTCATACATAAAATGTGTCTCTTGTAAATGGCATATAGTTAGTTGGGTCTTGATTTTTTCCAGTCAGACAATCTTTGTATTTCGTTGGAATATTTTGTTTATTTGTATTAATGTGACTAATGATATACAGCCATGCATTGCTTAACGACAGGGACACATTCTGAGAATGGCATTGTGCGAACATTATAGAGTGTACTTACACAAACCTAGATACTATAGCCTACTATATACACCTAGGTTATATAATATAGCCTATCACTTCTAGGCTACAAATCTCTACAGCATGCTACTGTTTACACCAGCATCACCTTAAACACGAGTAATGCATTGCACTATGACATTATATGGCTAAGACATCACTAGATTATGGGAATTTTTCAGCTCCATTATGATATTATGGGACCGCCATCATATTTGCAGTCCCTTTTTGACTGAAATATTGTTATGCAATTCATGACTGTAGCTGCATTTAAGCTCACTATCTTGCTATTGTTGTCTAGTTGTTTAATCTGTCAGTTGTTTCTTTGTTCCTCTTATGCTGTCTTATTTTGGATTAATTCAGTTTTTAATTATTACAACTTCATTTTGAGTCCTCCATTAACATTTTGTTTATACCTTTCCAATGATTTTAGTGGTTATTCTAGAGCAATAGTTCTCAAACAGGAGTGATTTTGTTACCCAGGGAACATTTGACAATGTCTAGAGATATTTTTGGCTGTCACATTTTGGGGAAGGTGCTACTGGCATCTAGTGGGTAGGGGCCAGGGATACCATTAAACAGCTTAAAATATAAAGGTTAGCCATACACAACAAAGAATTATCCAGCCCCAAAAGTCAAAAGTGACAAAGTTAAGAAACCCTGCTCTAGAAACCCTTCATCCTTAATTTATTACAATCTTCCTTACTTGGTAACTTACCACTTCATAATGCAAAAAATTATACAAGAGTAAAGGTCCATTTATCTGCTCCCATCATTTCTACTATTATCGTATATTTTACTTCTACATATAACTCCACAAGGCATTGTTATTATTATTACTTTAAATAATACATAATATTTTATATTTATGCACATGTATACCCTTTCTGATGCTCTTCATTTCTTCCTGGAGTGCTGTTCTTTAATGTAGTATCCTTTTCCTTCAGTCAGAAGGAAAAAGTATTTCTTACAGTGCAGTTTTGATGGCAATGAATTCTTTCAACTTTCATTTGTCCAAAAAAATCTTTATTTAATCTTTATTTTTAAAGGATTTTCACTGGACACATAATTATAGATTAGCAATTTTATCTTAGAGTATTTTAAAGATGTGATTATACTATATTCTGGCATCCACGTATTGTGCTATTTTGGAGTTTGTTGTTAGTCTTATGTTCATTTCTTTAAGGTCATTTGCCTTTCCCCACACTCCTCTGGCTGTTTTTTTGTTTGTTTGTTTGTTTTTGTTTTTGTTTTTAGACAGGGCCTCACTCTGTTGCACAGGCTGGAGTACAGTGGCATGATTATGGCTCACTGCAGCCTTGACCTCTCAGGCTCAAGCAATCATCCCACCTCTGCCTCCCACAGGTGTGCAGCACCACACCTGGCTCATTTTAAAATTTTTTATAGAGACAGAGTCCCCTTATATTGCCCAGGCTGGTCTTAAACTCCTAGGCTCAAGTGATCCTCCCACCTCAGCCTCCTGAAGTGTTGGGATTACAGGCATGAACCACTTCATCCAGCTCTGGCTGCTTTTAAGTTTTTCTCTTTATCCTTCGTTCAGAAGTTGAACTATAATGTGCCTAAGTACGGTTTTCCTGTTTTTATCCTATTTGGGGTTTACTGAGATTACTGGATCTATGGGTTGATGTCTGTCATCACTTTCAAGAAATTATCAGCCATTATCACTTTGAATAGTTTTTTTTTTCTGCCTCATTCTCTTTCTCTTTTCCTTCTGAGATTTTAATTACACTAATATTATACTGGCTGACAATCTCCTACATAACTCTCATGTTGTTTTCTCTTCTTTCCATTATTTTTTCTCCATGTACTTCAATTGAATAGTTTCTTTTTTTAAATAGTAGAAAATATTTAATATTTAAATTATTTAAATATTTAATATTTAAAAATATTTGCAAACTATTTCTCTAATAAGGGCCTAAAGTTCACAGAATACATGGAACTAAAACAACTCAACAGGAGAAAATAATAATAATCCCATCAAAAAGCGGGCAAAGGACATGAACAGACATTTCTCAAAAGAAGACAAATGACCAATAGGTATATGAAAACATGCTCAACATCACTAATTAGCTTGAAAACTCAAACCAAAACCACAATAAGATATCATTTTACCCCAGCTAGAATGACTATTATTAAAAGGAAAAAAAAAAAACCAAACAGATGCTGGCAAAGGTATGTTGAAAAGGGAACTCTTATACACTGTTGATGGGAATGTAAACTAGTACAGCCATTATGGAAAACAATATGGATATTTCTTTAAAAATTAAAAATAGTACTAATGTATGATCCAGCAATCTCACCCCTAAGTATTCATCCAAAGAAAAGGAAATCAGCATATCAAAAGGATATCCGAACCCCTATTTTTACTGCAGCACTATTCACAATAGCAAAGATGTGAAATCAACCTAAGTGTTGGATAAATGGATAAAGAAAATGTGGTGTGTATATATATACGTATATATATACGTGTATATATATACACACACACACACAATGAAACAGCCACAAAAAAGAATTAAATCCCAACATTTACAGCAACATGGATGAGCCTGGAGGACGCCATGCCAAGTGCAATTGAATAGTTTCTATTGCACTGTCTTTGAGTTCACTACTCTTGCTGTGTTCAGTCTACTAATAAACCCATTCAAGGAATTAAAGTGAAATACACAAACATAAAACTAATAAAGTGTAAAATTCAGTGGCATTTAGTACCTTCAGTGTTGTCCAACCACCACCTCTAGTTCCAAAAAATTTTAATCACCCCTAAAGTAAACCCTATATCCATTAAGTACTCACTCCCTATTCCCTTCTACCCATAGACCCTGGCAACCACCAATCTGCTTTCTGTCTCTATGGATTTATCTATACTGGCTATGTCATAAAAGTGGAATAAAAAATGTGACCTTTTGTGCCTGGCTTCTTTCATTTAGCATGTTTTTGGGGTATAGCCATGCTGCATCACGTATCAGTACATTCAACATCTGGATCACTAGTGGGTCTACTTATACGGACTGTTTTCATTTTGATTATAGGTCACATTTTCCTGCTTCTTCATATGTCTCATAATCTTTTGATATGCTTGTTTTGCAGGAGACAAGTCTATGCAAACCTTTCCCAAAGTCCGAGGAAGCTGAGAGGCTGAAGAAAGAGGCTGACAAATCCAGTTTCTTAGATCCAGTTTCTTAGAAAGAAACATTTAACAGGGATTTATGAACAGAAGCCATGTCTGTCTCAGATGGTGATGAGACAAGATGGTGGATTGCTGTGCCATTACCCCCTAGACCCAGAGTTTATATACAACAGGGGAGGGGGTGGTTCAGAAGGGTTATGTAGGACAGCTGAAGTATGATAACATCAAAGTTGTTTGACCTAAGGACAGGATTTATGGTAAGAACCTGCTCTTACACAAGGAACAATAGACAAACTGGAAATCTTGGAGGCCTTCCTGGAACAGGGGTTAATCGGAAGCCAGCATGGTGGATTAGCTTCCATGACTGAGTTGGTTTAGCCTCCACAGTAATGAAAATTGTGCAAAAGTGATATAGATTCTGATATCAATGATTTTTTTTTCCTCTTAGAGAGGGAAGGCTCTTTTGTCAGGAAAATGAGTGAGGAGTAATCACTTCAAACCAATTAGAAATTGAGCTAGGTTGGCTCAGGGTTGTGGGTTTAGTTCCACTCTGTCCTAACCAAAATTCTTGAAGGCAAAATCTGAAAATAGATTCTTCCCTTTTGGGAGACAATCTTTTCTACACCCAGACTTTGTCTCTTATAAATCATGAGATTGCAAGAGATTTATCTCTGACTTTCCAGCCCATCATCCTCTGAGGCTCCAGTGCCGCTCCAGTACTCAAGAAAAGTCAGTGGGGAGAAACCAAGGTGAGACCTGACTTCAAGTTTGAGGATTCTCCAAATTCTGATCTTTCATGTCAGCTCATAAGGCTGTCAAAAGTTCTACTACTTTTATCTCCTGAGCAGAGTCTCTCTGCCTATGGCAAAAAACAATTATCAGCCCATACCCAGACTTGGCAGATGCCCATGGAAGGAAAGTGGTCATTAATCTCCACTCACATAGAAAGAACTCTCTCTCTCTCTCTCTATATATGTATATATATATACACACACACACACACATACATATATATATATATAGTTGTTACAGTAGGAGGGAGGTATGTTCCTATCTTCTATATCCTGCAGGGTTGCACTCCATTACATCAAGTAGAAATGGGCTTATGAGAATTATATTAATTTTATTAATTCATTCAATTAATATTTATTGTTCACCTTCTATGTGTCAAGTACTGTTCTAAGCACTACAGTTGTTTCAATATTCTTACCTTTAGCAGCCATGTGAATAGTTGGATCATTTAGGGAGGTGTTAACATTGGGAATGGAATCAGTTTTTGAATAGGAAGTGTATCAAGAGTTCTGTTTTGGATGAGATCAGTTTGACGTGCATATTAGACATCTAAGTGGAAGTACCATGTAGGCAGCTAGATATACAAGTAGAATCAGGGGAGTCCCAATCTGAATGAATTTGAGTGTCATCAATTAGTACAGATAGAGAAGTATTCTGTAGTACTGAGCCCTGCGAAAACCCAACATTAAAGATGAGAGAAGACAAATCAGCCAGCAAAGGAAAGAATGAAAGAGCAGCCAGTGAGGGATGAAGGAAACCAAGACTAAGGTGTAACAGTAGCCAGGTGAAGAAAACATTTCAAGGAGGGAGTGATCAACTGTGTTGAATGCTGCTGAGAGGTTAAGTGGCGACAAAAAGATGGCCATTACATCTTTTGGCAACTGGTGGCCTTAAAGAGTTATTTCAGTAAACTGGTAGGGCCAAAAGCCTGACTAAACTGAATTAAGGAGGAAAATTGGAGATAAATAGGTTATACGAGGACAGGTGACTGGATAACCTCAGCCAACCTAGTTCTTCCCACACCTTCCTCTTAGTTGAAGTGTCTGAAAAAATCTGAGCTATGTCCTTGTTTTGCAACATTTGTGCTCAGTGGGACAAGTGGCATCCAGAATATATAAATCCAGAACAAAGCAGTTTCGGGGTCACTCAGCTGTTGTGCAATGTAGCGTACGTGCAGACAAGACTCCAATCACCTTGGGCACTTTCCTGAGCCTTTGAGAGACCGGCTCACCCTGGATCCTAGGCTTCTGTTTATCCTTGCTGCCTATCTTTGAGTAATAAGGCAGCTTTTCTTGACTTGTGCAAGTGTCCTGTCTTACTAAACTCATGCAGGTGGTAGAGATACTGGGGGTCCTTTTGCTCCTCGCAGCTGTTTTCATGTTATTGGAACTGCTGTTGCAACTGGGTCTACTCTAAGCCCCCGCCAGACTTGTGAACCTTTACAGAGGTATAAACAACTCTGGATAAATTTTACTATTAAAGGGAGTATAGAAATGGGATGTCAGCTGGGAGGACATCAAGGGAGGGTTTTTGTAAAAATGATGAGATTGTATGATATATAAAACATGTTAGCATAGCAATGGTAAGTAAATTGTTATGCTTACTATTATTATCTCACTACAAGAATCATTTGAACTTTTCAAATAGTAGTCCATATAATGTTAGGACTTTTAGGATTCATATTCTGATTCTTTATAAGTTTAGGCCAAAAAGGAAAGTTAAATTCTCAGAGAGAAAGTCAAAATCTTGTGAGCATACTTGTGACTGATGACCCTACTCACTATGGACAAGCTTATTCCACCAGAGAACAGAAGACATCCATGGTTGCTCAGGTATTATAGGAGAAATAATTTTTGGCATGCTAGTTTCTCACTATAATTGTTTGAAGAGGGAAAGACTGTAAGAATTAGCTAATGTGTCAAGTATATCTTCTCATTCACGAATTCAACAATTGTTTATTAAGCAACTATATGACACTATTCTAGATGCTTGAAACATGGCAATTAAAAGGGGGTGGGGGGGAGGGGGGAGGGATAGCATTAGGAGATATACCTAATGCTAAATGACGAGTTAATGGGTGCAGCACACCAGCATGGCACATGTATACATATGTAACTAACCTGCACATTGTGCACATGTACCCTAAAACGTAAAGTATAATAATAATTAAAAATATATATATTTTTACTCTCTTGGAGGTCATATCCTTTTTTTTTTTTTTTTTTTTTTTTGAGACAGAGTCTCGCTCTTCACCCGGGCTGGAGTGCAGTGGCGCCATCACGGCTCACTGCAGACTCCACCTCCCGGGTTGAAGCGATTTCCAGCTAATTTTTGTATTTTTAGTATAGACAGGGTTTCACCATGTTGGCCAGGCTGGTCTCGAACTCCTGACCTCAAGTGATCTGTATGCATCGGCCTCCCAAAGTGCTGGGATTACAGATATGAGCCACTGCATCTGGCCTCTTGGAGGTCATATGTTAATAGGGGAACAGATAATCAAGTATGAAAATAATTGGTAAGATAATTTCACATAATGTTGAGTGGTATGAAGGATATACACAGGGTCATGAGATAGAAAGTGACTGAGAGGAGAGTTGGTGAAATTATTTATAAATAAGGTAGCCAAAGAAAGCTTTTCTAAGGGAAGTGACATTTGGCCTGATGAAGGAGGCAGCCATGTGTACATATGGGGTTGTGGGTTGGTGGGTGGGGGACAACTTTCTAGGCAAAGGGAACAAAGATGCTAAGGTAAGGAGAAGCTTGACTTCTTAGAAAAGAATGCCAATATGTCTGCTGTATGTGTAAGGGCAGAGTAGTATGAGAAGAGGTCAGAGAGGTGGTCAATAGCCAGATCTGGTATAGGGCTTTGTAGACTATGATAAGAAGTTTGCTTTTTTTAAAAATGTGGACAATGCACATAACATAAAACATACCATCTAGACTTATTTTATTTTATTATTTTTTGCAGTTGCAAGATTTAATAGAGTGAAAACAGAGCTCCCATACAAAGGGAGGGGACCCAAAGAGGGTAGCCATTGCTGGCTCGAATGCCTGGGTTTATATCCCGATCATTGTCCCTCTTGCTGTGCTCTCAGGCGATAGATGATTGGCTATTTCTTTATCTCCTGTTTTTGCTTAATTAGCATTTTAGTGAGCTCTCTGATTGGTCGGGTGTGAGCTAAGTTGCAAGCCCTGTGTTTAAAGGTCGACGTGGTCACCTTCCCAGCTAGGCTTAGGGATTCTTAGTTGGCCTAGGAAATCCAGCTAGTCCTGTCTCTCAGTACCCCCTCTCAACAGGAAAACCCAAGCGCTGTTGGGAAGGTTGGCTGACGACCGCTCTACCTACTTCCCGCTGAATTGGGGCATGGTAGGGGTTGTGCAGTTGAGATTTCCTCAGGAGGGGTGCCTTCGATGTCATTAACATCGGAGCAAGGGCTAGCAGGCCGGTCCAGGGGTCCGTGGTAGATTTTAGTCATGGACTGCATCTGGGGCTCCATTTGAAGAACCATTTGTAGCTTTACAGCTTCAATTCTGGAAGAGACAAACTTAACAAGGAGGTTAAAGATACAGGGTCCAAAGAGGAGTAACAATATTAGAGCTGCTGGAGGTCCTAAGAAGGGGAGAACCCAGGGCATCCATTGGCTGAGGAGGCCACAGGGTCCAGTGTTTTGAAGCTCCTCTGCTCTATATTGTATTCGATCTCGAATTTCTTTAACTTTCTCAGTGACGATTCTGGATTGATTAACATAATAACAGCATTCTTCTCCTAAAAATAAACAGGTCCTCCCTCTTTCGGCAGTTAGCAAGTCTAAAGCTCTTCAATTTTGAAGGACTACTGCTGCTAGGGAGTTAAGCTGATCTTGCAAGGTGACCAGGGAGTCAGTGACCCGTTCCATGTCACATTTCTTGAGATAGTTTGTAGTAGAACTAAGCAGAGGTTGTGATACCGCCAATGCCAGTACCTAGTCTGCCTAGCACTCCTGCTCTGATAACAAAAGGAAGAATGGGTACTCTTTTGTTGTGGGGCTTAGGTACGACATGATTGTATAAATCTTGTTCAGTGTAGATGGTCATGGGGGCACTAAGAATGAGAGGAAGCACATAGATTCTGAAGAGCCATTCAAACAATGATAGGCTGAGGTACCACAGACAAAAAATATTCCTGAGGGTAGGCAGACTACTCATGTGGGAGGCATTACCCACCTGATGCATTGGGAGTTGGTTGTGTCTATAGTATTGCTAAATTTTACACAGGTGAGGTTTGAGGTATGGGTTATTTCCAGATTGGAAACAAGAGGTCCTACTAAAACGGAAGTGGTGTTTATTTCTGTGCTGAAGTTGTTCCATTGCTCAGGAACAGGGATTGAAATGTATGGCCTGAAGTGCGGGGGAGGCACATCCAACAGTTAGTAGGATTTTGGGCTGAGACCTCATGGAGCTGAGTGAGGGTGGTATTAAATAGGCTCACCAGGTGAGTATGGGTACGGAGGGTTTCATGTAGTTTTGAGAGAACTAGTCCTTTGTAGGGGCTAGGGGTGCTATGTCCCCGGGTCAGTTGGCAGATTGCTTCCTTTACGTGTTTTTCTCTTGCCTGACCTTGAATTCCACCCCCATCAGACATACCGGTATGGGTGAAGTAAGTCCGACAGACAGTGGCTCCAAGTCCTCCAGGACAACTAGGATTAATCATTTTCCTTGTCCAATAATGAGTATTTGCATGCATGCAAAGAGTGGCAGAGTTATAGCAGTTGTGGGGCATATGGGTGTGGGCAGTGAAGGTGGAGTTTCCCTTAGATAAACTCCTATATGATGGGGCATCAATATTTCCAGGAAGCCGCATTCTTCATAGAAACTCTTGGTAAGGGGAGCTACTGGTTGTACAGCAGCATGGAGGGGGTGCAGTGAGAGTGAAAGGGGGTAAGAGAACAGTAAAGAGAAAAATATGATAAGGGAGGGCCATGGGGATTTATGATTTTAGTTACTTTCCTCATGGTTGTCTGATAGCCACAAGTCTCCTTTAGCAGTGAGCATGCCGTTCACATCATGAGATTCCACATAGTAAGATCTCTTCCCTGTATTATTTTAACTGCTTCAGATACTAAGACTCCAACTGCTGCCACTACCCGTAAACAAGGAGGCCAACCCTTTGCCACTACATCAATTTCCTTACTCAGGTATGCCATGGGTTGCAAGCTCATGCTTCGGACCTGTGTAAGGACTCCTAGAGCTATTCCTGTTTTTTTCTGTGACATAAAGAGAAAAGTCTGCCCCATTGGCAAGCTTGACACTGGGGCTTGGGTTAGGGCCTTCTTTAGGGCCTGGAAAGCTGCTTCTGCTTCAGGTGCCCATCTTACTAAATTGTATTGGCTTTCTGAGTTTCCTTAATTAGTGTATATAATGGTCTGGCTATTTCGCCGTACCTGGGAATCTATATTTGGCAGAAACCTGTTATGCCAAAGAGCCAGGCGTGATCCACTGCGCCTGGCCAAGTTTTATTTAAATGACTCATTATTTAATGGACCACATCATAATTCTATGGCTAACTTTTTGAACAACAGCCAATCTGTTTTCCATAGCAGCTGCACTATTTTACATGCCTTCCAGCCATGTATGAGGGTTTGAATTCCTCAAAGTTCTTGTCAACACTTACTTTCCTTCTTAGAAATGTATTCTTATACTCATCCTTGTGGTGTGTAGTGGTATCTCATTGTGGTTTTGATTTGCAATTCCCTAATGACTAGTCAAATCTAAGAACACAAAGATTTATCCCTATGTTTTCATCTAAGAGTTTTATGGTTTTAGCCCTTATATTTAGGTCACCACAACTAACATCATACACAATGGTGAAAGGCTAAAATCTTTTCCCCTATGATCAGGTGGAAGACCACTGAGTATCATGTTAGCTGTGGGCTTTTCATAAATGTTCTTTATCATGTTGAAGAAGTTCCCTTCTATTCCTAGTTTGCTGAGTGTTTTTTATCACGAAAGGGTATTAGATTTTGCCAAATGACTTTTCTGCATTAAATGAGATGATCATGTGTTTTTTTCCTTTCTATCAATGTAACTTATTGCATTGAGTGATTTTCTTATGTGAATGATCCTTGCATTCCTGGGATAAATCACATATGGTCATGATGTATAATGCTTTTAATATGCTGCTCAGTGTGATTTGCCAGTATTTCCTTGAGGACTTTTGTATCTGTATTCGTAAGGGACATTGGCCTGTAGTTTTCATTTCTTGTGTATTTTTCTGGCTTTGATGGCAGTGTAATACTAGCCTCATAGAATGTGTTAGGAAGTCTTTCCTTCCTTTCCATTTCTTGGAAGAGTTTGAGAAAGATTGGTGTTAATTCTTCTTTAAATGCTTCTAGAACTTACCAGTAGAAATTTCTGTTTCTGGGCTTTTCTTTGTTAGGTTTTTGATTACTGATTCAATCTCTTGTTATAAGTCTATTCAGATTTTTTATTTGTGTGTCAATTTTGGTAGTTGTGTGTTTCTAGGAATTTGTCCATTTCATCCGGGTAATCTGATTTATGGTATATAATTATTCATAGTATTCTCTTATAATCCTTTTTATTTTTGTAAGGCTGACAGTAATATTCCCATTTTAATTTCTTAAATAAATTGAATCTTCTTTTTCTTAATCACTATAGGTAATGGTTTGCCAATTTTGGTGATCTTCTCAAATAATCTTTTTTTTTTTTCATTTTAATGGTTATATTGGTTTCCTAGTCCCTATTTCGTTTATCTTAACTATTATTTTTATTTATTTATTTATTTATTTATTTATTTTTTGGGACAAGGTCTCACTCTGTCACCCAGACTGGAGTGCAGTGGTACAATCATGGATCACTGCAGCCTTGACCTCCCAGGCTCAAGTGATTCTCCCACCTCAGCCCCCTAAGTAGCTGGGACTATAGGCATAAGCCACAATGCCCAGCTAATTTTTTAATTTTTTTGTAGAGACGAAGTCTCACTATATTACCCAGGCAGGTCTCAAACTCCTGGGCTCAAGCAATCCTCCCACCTTGGCCTCTCAGAGTACTGGGATTACAGACATGAGCCACTGTGCCCAACCCTTAACTATAATCTTTATTATTTCCTTCCTTCTACTAGTTTTCGGTTTACTTTCATTTTTCTAGCTCCTTAAGGTGTAAAGCTGGGTTATTGATCTGAGATCATTCTTTATTTAAAAAAATTAGATGTTTGCACTTTAAAAATACGCATTTGAGCACCGCTTTTGCTGCATCCCATAATTTTTGGTACGTTGTGTTTTTGTTTTCATTTGTCTCTTTTTGTTATATTAAGCATCTTTCATTTAATTTTAACTCATTTGTGGATTTTCCAGTTTTACTTCTGTTCTTCATTTCTACTTTCATTTCATTGGATTTGGAGAAGACACTTCATATTGTTTCAGTCTTTTACAATTTATTGAGACTTGATTTGTGGCCTAACATACAATCTGTCCTAGAGAATAGTCTTCCATGTGCACTGGAGAATAATGTGAATTCTGTTGTTGTTGGGTGTTCTATAGATTGTCTGTTAGGTTTAAGTGATTTTAAATGTTTAAGTACTCTATTTACTTCAAAAGCACAGGGAACAAAAGCAAACAAATGGGATTATATTAAACTAAAAACCTTCTGCATAGCAAAGGAAACAATCAACAGAGCAAAAAGAACCTACAGAAGGAGAAAATATTTGCAAACTACTCACCCAACAGGGGATTAATATTCAGACTAACAAGGAACTCAACATCTCAACAGCAACAAAACAAACTGTGATTTTAAAATGGGCCAGTGATCTGAACAGACATTTCTCAAAAGAAAACATACAAATTGCCAACAAATACATGAAGAAATACTCAACATCACTAATCATCAGGAAAATGCAAATCAAAACCACACTGAGGCCAGGCGTGGTGGCTCATGCCTGTAATCCCAGCACTTACGGAGGCCGAGGTGGGTGGATCACTTGAGGTCAGGAGTTCAAGACAAACCTGGCCAACATGGTGAAACCCTGTCTCTACTAAAAATACAAAATTTGCCAGGCGTGGTGGCACGCACCTGTAATCCCAGCTACTTGGGAGGCTGAGGCAGGAGAATCACTTGAACCTGGGAGGCGGAGGTTGCAGTGAGCCGAGATTGCGACATTGCACTCCAGCCTGGACAACAAGAGCAAAACTCCGTCTCAAAAAAAAAAAAAAGATGATCTTTGATAGCAACAAGGACACTTTGTCTATTGTAATAATCTAACATTTACTGAGTTCATACTAGGCACTATTCAAAACACCTTACATGTATTAATTCTCACAACCACCCTGTGAGGTAATAGTATTATTGTTCTCATTTCAAAAATGAGAAAATGACGGCATAGTGAGTTTAACTTACTCAGGTTCACACAGGTAGTAAATAGTAGCCAGATTTGGTCACAGAGCTAGTAAATGGTAAAGACAGTGTATGGTAGAGCCATACACTGGGAATATGGCATTAGATCACATGCCCTTAACCATTATGCTATTCCATAAGTGGAGGAAGCTACAGTGTAGGCACAAAGGTAAGTAGGCGGTAGATTTGTATTGAAAGAATAAGGGCCTCGTGTCAGGCTGCTATAACAAAGTACCACAGACTGAGTACCTTATAAACAGAAATTTCTCCCAATTTGGAGGCTGTACATCTGAGATCAGGGTACCCTCATGGTCAGGTTCCAGTGAGGACCCTCTTCCAGGTTGCAGACTACTGAATTCTCCCTGTATCCTCACATGGCAGAGAGACAGCACTCTTGGGTCTCTCTTTTTTTTTTTGTTTCTGATCCCCTTACCTACCAGATGGGATCTAAACTCCCACAGTGCTTTGCATCTTTCTTTACGGTACTCATCACTCTACGTTACAGCTTACAAACAGGTTTCTTATCTCCCCTATTAGCTGAGAGATTCTTGAAGGTAGTGACTCATATATTTATTGTTTAACCTAGTACCCCAATGGCATCTTAGAGAATGTCTTATAAGTGGTAATGATAAATATGTTTTTCTTAAGGGCATTAACCCCATCCTGAGGCCCCGCCCTTCTGACTTAATTATCTCTCAAAGGCCCCAATTCCTCAAACCATCACATTGGGGTTTAGGATTTTAACATATTAATTTTGAGGAGTCACATTCAGTCTATAACAGTGAGGAGGTTCTCAATGAGAACACATGGACACAGGTAGGGGAACAACACACGCTGGGGCCTGTGGGGCGGGGTGAGGAGAAGGGGAGGGAGAGCATCAGGATAAATAGCTAATGCATGTGGGGGTTAATACCTAGGTGATGGGCTGATAAGTGCAGCAAACCACCATGGCACATGTTTACCTATGTAACAAACCTGCACGTCCTGCATATGTAACCTGGAACTTTGAATTAAATTAAATTAAATTAAACAAACAATGAGGAAGTTCTCGTTTGACTGCCAACATGATATTTTATTGCACGGTTGTACCATAATTTTAAACCAATCAGTCCCCTATTGATGAAATTTTGTTTCCAGGTTTTTGCTATTATGATGCAATGAATATTCTTGTGCCTATCTCTTTGAACACATGTACGTATTTCTATATAATAGAGATCAAAATGTGGATTTTCTAGATCTACATACTTAAAATTTTAATAGATAATGCCAAATGCCCTCCCCAAAGGTTATACTTACTTATACTCCCATCCAAAGCGTACAAGAGTGTCTATTTTCCGTACCCTTAGCAACATTTAGTGTTACCAATTTTTATATCTGACATTCTGACAGGTTAAAAAATGACAACTCAACATCTAGTGCCCAGATCTTGGTTTCTAAAAGTCATTTCCCAATAAAAGGAAGTAGGGATCCATGCAGAAATGATTAATTCCAGTGCTAGGGTAGGGAAAAAACAA
Source organism: Pongo abelii (assembly GCF_028885655.2). NCBI lineage: Eukaryota > Metazoa > Chordata > Mammalia > Primates > Hominidae > Pongo > Pongo abelii. The sequence continues at coordinate 112,862,571 of NC_072008.2, forward strand.
GATGAGCCTGGAACATCTTGTGGTACCAGAAAACAAGGAAGTGGGCAAAAATTGGGGACATGTCTAAGAACAGAGGGGCCAACCTGAAGGAGCTCCTAATGGCCAAAGGTAGAAGAATTTGAGCAACAAAACAATGACAATATTAGGTTATAAGCCATAGAGTAAAATAAACATCCATGCTGATATAAATACATGAGAAAATAAGCAGGAGATGGGACATCTTCCTTACAGAATTTCAATACAGAGTGAAAAAAAAAAAAAAGAAAATCACTGCTGTTGTCTGAATGTGCCTTCTCAAATTCATATGCTGAAACTTAATCATCAGTGTGATCAATGTGATAGTATTAAGTGGTGGGTCTCTAGGAGATGATTAAGTCATGAGGGTGGAGCCCTCATGATTGGGATCAATGATGTTATAAAAAGGGATTTGCCCTTTTTACCCTTCTGTACCTTCCGCCATAAAAGGGAGCAGCGTTCTTCCCCTCTGGAGGATGTAGCAACAAAGTATCATCTTGGAAGGAGAGAATAGCCTTCACCAGACACTGAACCTGCCAACAGCTTGATCTTGGACTTCTAGTTTCCAGAACTGTGAGAAATAAGTATCTGTTCTTTAAAAATTACCCTGCCTCCATTTTTTTTTATTGTTGTTATAGTAGCACAAACAGACTAAGACAATCCCCACTAGGTAAACACTACCATAATAATTGCTGCTATCAAGAACCATTGATGAATGCTAAAAGTAGTGGGCAAAAGTATGATGGGAAACAGAATATTTGAACAGCCTCAATGCATCTTCCAGAAGATATTAGTAATTGTAAAGAGGAAAACTGTAACTTTACAGTAAAGAAATCCAGAAAACACCCCTTTAAGCAAGTGATCAAGGTTAACATCACCAGTATTAAAAATTATCACCAAATACGTCCTGATATAATGCACTAAAAAGGGCTAAAAATCACTTTTGTGGCATTCTCACCAAAAACACAAAACATGAAAAAACATCAGACAGACCCTCATTAGGGACATTATACAATATAACTGACCAGTACTCTTCAAAATTGTCATGGTCATCAAAGACAGACTGAGAACTGTCACAAATAGGAACAGAATAAGGAGATAACAAAATGCAATGTGGGATCCTGGATTTGATCCTGGATCAGGAAAGGACATTAATGGGACAACTGGCAAAATTAAAATAAGGTCTAATACAGCTAATAGTGTTGTATCAATATTAGTTTCCTGATTTGGTAACTGTACTATAGTTAAGTAAGATGTTAGCATTAGGGGAAGTTGAGGGAGGATATATGACAACTCCCTTATTATTTTTACAACTTTTCTATAAATCTAAAAGGCTTTTTGAAAATAAGAGCCCACTGTCTTAATTTGCGTTACTACTCTAAGCATTTGTCTTAGTTTATTGGTCATTTATATTTTCTTTTCAACAAATTTCCTTTTCCCACTTTTTTATTGGATTTTTTTTGTATACTAAAAAGTTATACACATTGTACACTAAGAAATTAGCTCCTTGTATGGGATAAATAATGGGATAAATATATTTTCCAGCTTGTCTTTTGATTTTTTAAAATGGTGGGCTTATATGTATATGTGTATACGAATTTTTTCCTTTCTTTTTTTTAGAGACAGTGTCTTGCTATGTTGCCCAGTCTGCTCTTGAACTCCTAGCATCAAGTGATCCTCCTGCCTTGGCCTCCGAAAGTGTTGAGATTACTCGCATGAGCCACCGTGCCTGGCCTACGGATGTTTCTAACTGATGATTTCTGCTGACCTGTGGGCAGAAAATAAGGAATGGTAATGAAGTGGCTTTAAGTTTTTAACTGTAATCAAAAGGCCACAGAATAAAAAATTACTTAACAGAAAAGACCGTCTCTCCAAGTTTTTTTCCTCCATAAAAATAACATTTATTTTAAAAAAATTACACACAGTAAAATTCATCCTTTTTAGTGTACAAGCCTATGGGTTTTGACAAATGCATATACTTACGTAACTACAATAAAGACACAGAAAATTTCAATTATTAAGACAAATTCCTCGTGCTACCACTTTGTAGTCAAGGATCATTCCAACCTTAACCCCTGACATCCATTGAAGTTTTTTCTCCATCCCTATTGTTTTTCTTTTTGAGAAAATAATATGAATGGAATCAAACAGTAAGTAGCCTTTTGAGTTTGGCTTCTTTTACTTAGTAAATTGCATTTAAGATTCATCCAAGTGGTTGCATGTGTATTTCATTAGTTTATTGCTGAGTAGGATTCCATTGCATGGATATACTATGGTTTATCTATGCACCAGTTGAAGGATATCCTTCATTTTTATGTTCCTCAATTGCAGTGGTCTGTAGGTATAGTAAAAAGCAGAGGTGAAATTTTCTACCTAACAGGAAGCATTTCCTTCTAAAAAGTCCAGCTTAGAAGTATGCCCCTGGTAACATGTGTCAGAGGCTATATCAGGATAATTTATTCCTTGTCACTTAACTATGTCTGAAATTAGAGTGTTACTCCTAAGTGAGCAGTATATCAAAGGAATAGGAGTTTGTCCTGAGTATAGTCAGATGATATCCCCAGAGTAGGCCTGACAAATATTCTGGAAGCCATGCCATTGGCAGAATATTTTTTTAAAAATTTCTTTTTAGTTAAAAAAATACTGAAAAAAGTAAAAATCACCCCAAAATCACATCACTTTAAAAATTTTACAAAGTGAAAGTCCTCCTTCAGCCTATTCAATCCCACTTCCAAAGGTTTACAACTTTCTATGTCTATTTCCCAGCTTTTTCTTAAATTTATTCAGAAATATCTATATACATACATACTATACATAAATGAATGCTTTTGCATAAAAATGTATTCATACTATACATATTTCTGCATCTTGTTTATTAACTTAATACACAACCTTGGACATGAGTATAGGTCATAATATATTCATAGATACACTTCACTATTTTAATGGCTGCATAGTATTGTACTAAATAGATGTATTTACCCATTTTCCTATTGATGGACATCCCTACTTTTGTGAGTTTTATTGAGATATAATTCATACACCACACAATTCACCCATTTAAAGTGTACAATTCCTGGTTTTTAGTATATTCAGAGTTGTGAAATCACCACCACAACCAATTTTAGAACACTTTCATCAACCTCTAAAGAAACTTCATACACTTCAACTGTTACCCCCAGCCCTTCCCATTCCCCCCAACTCTATGCTAGCCCTAAGCAACCGCTAATCCACTTTCTATTTCTATATATTTGCCAAATCTGGACACTTCATATAAATAGTATCATATAATATGTAGTCTTTTGTGACTGGCTTCTTGCACTGAGCATATTCTGAGTTCTTCCATGTTGTAGTATGTGTCAGAAGTGTTCACCACTCTTCTACTTTTTGAAAGAGTTTGTGAAGAATTTGCATTAATTTTTCATTAAAAGTTTTGTAGAATTCATTTAAGAAGCTATTTCAGCCTGGGCTCTTCTTTGTGGGTATCTTTTCAAAAACTCATTTAACCTATTTACTTGGTATAGGTTTATTCAAGTTTTCTACTTCTGAGTTGGTTTTGGTAGTTTGTGTCTTCCTAGGAATTTGTCCACTTCATTGATAATTTATTGACATAAAATTATTCATAATATGCTTTCATAATCTTTTTTATTTCTACAAGTTCAGTTGAAATGTTCCCTCCTTCATTTCTGATTTTAGTAATTTGATTCTCCTTTTTTCCTGGTCAGTCTAGCAGAAGGTGTGTCAGTTTTATATATTTTTATAGAATCAACTTTTGGTTGCATTGATTTTTCTCTACTTTTTTTTCACTCTATTTCAGTTATTCTCATCTAATCTTTTGTATTTCCTTCTTTCTTCTGGCTCTAGGTTTAGTTTGTTCTTCTTTTTCCAGAGTCTTAAGGTGTAAAGTGAGGTTAGTGCTATGGTCTTTCTTCTTCTTCTTTTTTTTTTTTTGAGACGGAGTCTCGCTCTGTTGCCCAGGCTGGAGTGCAGTGGCGCAATCTTGGCTCACTGCAAGCTCTGCCTCCCAGACTCACGCCATTCTCCTGCCTCAGCCTCCTGAGTAGCTGGGACTACAGGTGCCCACCACCACGCCTGGCTAATTTTTTGTATTTTTAGTAGAGACAGGGTTTCCCCACGTTACCCAGAATGGTCTCGATCTCCTGACCCCATGATCCACCTGCGCCGGCCTCCCAAAGTGCTGGGATTACAGGCATGAGCCACTGTGCCTGGTCTTTTTTCTTCTTAAGTACAGGCACTTATACCTATAAATTTCCCTGTAAACACTGCTTTAGCTGCATCTTGTAAGTTTTGGTTTGTTGTGTCTTCATTATCACTCATCTCAAAGGGTTTTGTAATTTCCCTTACGATTTTTTTCTTTGGCACATTTTTTTTTTTTTTTTTTTTTTTTTTTTTTGGTAATGACAGGGTCTTGATGTGTTGCCCAGGCTGGTCTTGAATTCCTGGTCTCAAGGGATCCAAGGAATCCTCCCACTTCGGCCTGCCAAAGTGCTGAGATTCCAGGAGTGAGCTACTGCACCCAGCCAGTCACTTACAAGTGTGTCTGATTTCCACATATTTGTGAGTTTCCCAACTTTTCATTGTTTTCTAACTTCATCCCATGTGGTCAGAGGACATGCTTTGCATGATTTCAGTCCACTTATATTTATTAAGGCTTGTTTTATGCTTTAACTTATGGCCTACTTTGGAGATGTTTCATATGCACTTGAGAAGAATATGTATTCTGATGTTGGGTGGAAAGTTCTATAGATGTCTTTTAGGTCAATTTGCCTTATAATGTTGTTCAAGTCTTCTATTTCCTGGTTTATCTTCTGTCTAGGTACTCTATTATTGAAAAAGGGGTATTGAATATTCCAACTCTTTTTATGGACTTATCTGTTTCTCCTTTCCTTTTAGTTTTTGCTTCATGTATAGGGCTCTACTGTTAGATGCATATATATTTATAGTTGTTACATCTTCCTGATGTATTGACCCTTTTATCATTGTAACATTTTACTCTTTATCTCCAGTAACATTTTTTTAAGTCTATTTTGTCTGGTATTAGAATAGCCACTCCAGCTTTCTTATGGCTGTTGTCTGTGTGATATATTTGTTTTCCATCCTTTTACCTTTAATCTCTTTCTATCTTCTAATCTAAAGTGTGTCTCAAATAGATGGCATGAAGTTGAATCAGACTTGTTTCTGACATCTCTGCCTTTTATAGTATTGCTTAATCCATGCACATTTATTGTTATTTTGATATAGGAAGATTTATGACTGCCATTTTATTGTTTTTGATATGCCTCAAGCTTTTTGCTTCTCCATACCTTCTTTTGCATTGAGTATTTCATAATGTGATATTTACATTTCTTTAATAATATTTTTGATTTTTAAAAAGTTATTTCCTTAGTGGTTGCTCTAGGGCTTACCATACACATCTTAACAGAATAGGCTTCAGATAAACACTAACTTAATTCCAATGTAACAACCCTATTCCTATATAAACCCATCCTCCGCTTTGTGGTATTATTGTTATATATGTTATTCCTATACATTATAAACCCAACACACATTATTATAATTACTTAATATAATTTTACATCTTTAAAAGAAGCTGAGAGAAGAATAAGTATATGTTTATAGTTTTTTTATATTAAACTTCTTATTTCCTATTTCACGTTCTCTCCATTTGTTCCTGTGGATTTGTGTTACCATCTGGAGTCAGTTCTTTAGTACAAGACAGTTTTGCTTCCACTTAGCTTCTTCAACCTGTTATCAGCAAATATATTATATTTTATATGTTATAGGCCAAACGATGCAACTATATACATATTGTTTTATACAATTGTCTTTTACATTAGTTAAGAGAAAAAAGAAAAATGCATAGATTGTTTCTGATAATTACATAATTATTTTTGCCTGTGCTCTTTTTCTGCATGTGTGTAGATTCAGATTACTGTCTGAAGTCACTTGCTTTCAGCCTGAAGAACTTCCTTTTGTATTTCCAGCAAGTCAGGTCTGCCAGCAACAAATTCTCTTGGTTTTTGATTATGTGAGATGTTTTATTTCACGTTCATTTTTGAAAAATAGTTTTATTGTATATAGGATTATTGGTTGACAGTTATTTTCTTTGACTACTTTGAATGTGTTATTCCACTGCCACTGCCACTGTTTCTGAGGGGAAGTCAACTACTAATTTTATTTGGGTTCCTTGGTAAGTGATGGCTCATTTTTCTCGTATTGCTGTCAAGATTTTCTTTTTGTTTTTGGGTTTTAGCATTTTTCTTATGATGTATCTGTTTGTAATTTCTTTTTCTTCTGGGATGTATAGGTTAATGTCTCTCATCAAATCGGGGCTATTTATAGCCATTATTTCTTAGAATATTTTTCTGCTCCTTCTTTTCTCTTCTTTTTTTCCTGTACTCCCATTAGAAATATGTAAGAATGCTTAATGGTGTCACACAGGTTCTATACTGTTGTTCAATTTTATTCATTGTTTTCCTTTCTGTTCTTCAGCCTGGATAGTATCTCAGTTCATCTTCACAACCCAATGAGGTAAGTAGCATTATTATCCTCACTTTATAGATGAAAAATGTGAGGCTCAGATTAAGTGACTTGCCAAGGTCACAGAATGTTAAGTGTGGCTGTACAGGTCTGACTCCAGTTTGTACTACTTCCTCTCTGTATATTGTCTTTTTATTTTCCAGCAACCATAAACAAACAACTGGGGGATTTGTGACTGGCATCCTCTTTTCTAGAGAACGCTTTCTTTCCATTTCCCTTTGGTATTCTTTGCTTGTATGTTACTCTTCTAAAATTCATATGCCTAATATTTAACACTTAATCAATGTTTATTGCTTTGAATTTAATGATACTCAATGGTTGCTAGCTTAAATGGCTATGAGAACACCAACATTTTGATCTAAAATATTTCACTAGAAAAATATACAGCTTTTTGAAGACTGATAACTTGTGGAGGAAGCATTCATTAAATATGTCAACTGACTTATGAAACTACCTACTATTACTGCTGATAGTTCTGACTTAATAGCATTTGTTGATGCTTAGGCCTGGGGGTCCTACTCTTTTATTTACTAGGTAGATAAAATATGGCAAATGGGCTCTAGTAAAGAAATATTTCAACATTTAATTTTTTTAAATTTCTGTATATACGAAGCAGTCTAAGAAAGAATGTTATCTCTAGAGACAAATATTGAGGACCCCAGAAAAATTATAAAGATTTTTAAAAATCCTTAGGAATAATCCCTTGTAATTTATCCTGAGAAAATAATACTTTTGCACTTTACCCTTCATACTCAGCATATCATCTGTCCTATATAGTCTTCAATTATATAATAGAAAATGTTTTCTACCAGTTCTCTCCAAAAGCTGAAATTACTTTTTTCCCCTCCCTCAGTTAGTTTTTCCTCTTCAACTCCAAACAAACTGGTATCTATACATAAATCCTAGATCCAAGATTCCAATTCAAGAAAGACCATCCAGGACCCACAATTTATATATATTCTAGCTGCCACTAATTTCTGTAGTGCTACCTGTAGCACATGATATGAGAGAAGTCGCTTGGAGATTTGACCGTTGCTTTTTGTTCTTTCCAAACTCTATCACCAATATTTTCCCATGTAGTTTATATCCATTTACTAGATGCAATGCTTGCCATGCTATCTCCTTATCTAAAAGAGAAAGAAAAAATTTCAATTTACATAGGACTTAATAATTCAATTCTATTCCAGGTCTAGTTTAGGTTATTTTGCCTTGAAGTTAAATGTAAGCTATAAGGCCATATAGTCATTTGATTTGATCATTTTTTCTATAATCTCCCATTTGCATTATTCAGCAAAATTAAATTAATGGCTAAAAATAATAACAATAAAAACTCAAAATGGGTGTTTGAGGGTGTCTCCTAATTCAAAGAAACAAGTAGAGAAACAAAGACATAGGTAGTGTGCTAAAGAAGTCTAAGTTATTAGTAATTATACGCAAGCCTCTATCTTAGGTAACAGATTATAGGTATTATTAGAATCAATCATTTTCAAAATGAGTAACACAAAAGAAGTTATCATGTTATCGAGGGCACTTTGCCACTTTTTTTTCAGTGGGAGAGTGGTTCTGGGCCACCTTATTGGAATAAATAAGTATAAGAACCCTTGTAGGCATATTGAAGGTTGAAATGTGAGAATAGATACTATATGCCAGGAGTATTCAACTTATGGGTCTAAGAGCCTGGATGTAAGAAATAAGGAAGGGATGATTTGTTGGCCAGGAGTTTGTGGAATCCTAAGTAGACAAGTAGACTAAACCAATTTTGTTTCATATATATATGTACTACAAATTTTTTTAAGTGTATAGCTTTCAAGATTAGTAAAACAGCTACACATTTTAAAGCACTTGCTTTAAAAAGCCTTTTTATTATGTATTTTTTCAATTAATACATCGTATTATGTGGGGCACCCATAAATGGTTTTTTAAATTTAAAAGGGGTTCTTACACTTGAAAAGACTGAAAACCACTGGTATAGAGGATTTAAAAACCTTCAGTATGATAGGAAAGATGATACAAGACTGTATAAAAAAAAAAGGAGGGGAGTTTGGCAGTATTCATGTGTAAAACGACTTGCCCACATACAGATTAATAGGCTATTTAGAAATGACGATACTTTAGGGACAATGAAAGGTACAGATCCTACAAAGCCTTCCCCCAAAACAACATATTATCTGGTGTGTCATAGAAACTGAAATTCTTATATTATTCTTCCCGTTGGATTAGAAGCTATGCATTAATATGCAAATAATACTTAGAAGACTGTATCATCATCTACTAATTATGAATTAGTAATAAATTAGTATATTAGCTTGCGCTCACTTAGTCCTAAAGGAACAGCGCATAAGCCAAGTACATGTGTTCTGATCAGAATACTAATACACTAATTAATGAGTAATCTAATTATAACTTGGACTAGAAATACTACTGTCAGTGAAGGGAGTACAGATTTTGGTAGGGTATGAAGGAAGTACCAAGACTGGGAAAAACTGAGGACACTGGGGTAGTGTGGCCATGCACTGTCAATGGAGGAGAGGAAACAGAAAGAAACACTGAAAACATATTTTTCGTTCATTCTCTTGTTCTCACATGCTGTGGAGCAATCAAAGGACTATATCTAAATTAGAGAGGCTATAGGTAATCTCTAGCGAACTGAGGGGCAACTGAGTAATCATCTGGATGAAACTACTTACTGGGAAAGGTGATAAAAGCCTGGCCCCTCATTCGTCCAGTCATCATTCGGAATTGAATTGGAGGTCCTTTTTTCTCCTGGAACCGAGCGAACAATGACACAAGATCTCTTTCAGTCACCCGAGGGCTAAGGTTCTTCAGGTATAACACCTAAAACAAATTGAGGATCAACCAAAATATCATATAAAGGAGGTAAAGCAACTCTTTTTTTTTTTTTCTTTTTGAGACAAAGTCTCACTCTGTCACCCAGGCTGGAGTGCAGTGGTGAAATCTCTGCTCACTGCAACCTTGGCCTCCCGGGCTCAAGTGATTCTTAAGCCTCAGCCTCTCGAGTAGCTGGGATTACAGTCATTTGCCACCACACCTGGCTAATTTTTGTATTTTTAGTAGACATGGAGTTTCACCATGTTGTCCAGGCTGGTCTTGAACTCCCAAACTCAGGTGATCCACCCGCCTTGGCCTTCCAAAGTGCTGGGATTACAGGCGTGAGACACCATGCCCAGCCGTAAGGCAACTCTTTCATTATGATTAGAATTAGTTTCACATAAAAATGGTGGATTGAACACATTCATTTAATTTCATTCCATCCAGAAAACTCTCTAAAACTACGGGCACTTAAAAAAAAAAACAAAAAACACAAATCAACAAGGTCAGGAGGAACAAGAAAAGGAGACAACAGCAATAATAATCTGGAAGATGAAAAATAATTGGATGAGCAGGAACCAACTCAGCACACTGAAGAAAGCTGAATTTTAAACTGGTAGTGGAGAAAGCCAAGAACACACCTGTCACCACTTAAGAATCTTAAATAGTTCAGGAACTGATAATTTCACTTACCTTCAGAAATAAATGTGAAGGGATGGGGTTAAAATAAGGCAGATCAGTTGAAGGCTGTCTAAAAGCCAATATGATTTTTAAATACCCTCCCTCACAATATGCTATGGGGTAAAAGATAACTTGCCAATCCTGGTAGAAAATTTGAGGCTCATTGTCAGAAGATGGGGAATGCCATACATGGCTGAAGATGTGAACACTGTTTCTGAAAGCAAGGAGACTAAGAAAAAGAATGCACACTAAATGTTGAGGTCCTCCCAGTCCTTTTCTGCCATTTGGCTCCTAGAATGCTGGTAGTACCCTCGTAAGAAAGATTTTGGAACAGTCTTCTCTGGGAAAACTGGTAAGTCCTAAGAGGAAAGATATAAAAATACTGACTTGGGATGAGGAATTTCTCTAACAAATGACCCAGCCAGACCACTTTAAAGTGAAGCTCAAAGTCAACAAGTGCCATTTGTGTGCTCAGAGATTCCAATCCGCTTTTTAGTTCCTACTTATAAAGTTGGGCATGGATTATCAGGCATCTTAGGAAATCCTCTAACGTGAAAGAGAGAACACAACAAACACAAAGAAAAGAAAGGAAATAGGAAAAAACTTCAACAAACCATAACTAATATCCTCAGGAAAATAAAAGAAATTATTCTACCTATTAGGCATGGGAGGGTGGGTGCGGTGGCTCACTCCTGTAATCCCATTGCTCTGGGAGGCTGAGGTGAGAGGATTGCTTGAGTCCAGGAGTTTGAGATCAGTCTGGGCAACACAGTGAGACCCTGTCTCTGCAAAACAGACAGGGTGGCATGTGCTACTTGTGAGCAAACAGCATGCACCACCACAACTGGCCAATTTTACAAGTCCCAGCTATTTGGGAGGCTGAGGCAGGAGGATTACTGGAGCTCAGGAGTTTGAGGCTGTAGTAAACTATGATCACACCACACCACTACACTCCAGCCTGTGCAACAGAGTGAGACCCTGTCTCAGAAAAAAAAAAAGTCAACAGAACAAAAATGAGCTCTTATATGTGATTGAACGTAAGATGTTATCAGCTTAAAACAGATTGTTTTACCATGCCCTATACCTATAAAAGATATACAGAGGAAAATGGGAAAGATATCAAAGTATATCACTACAAAAAACAAACAAAAAAAAAACCCAATGAACCACAAAGGAAGACAGCTGAGAGGGAGAGACAAAAGAGCTGCAAGAGAGACAGAAAACAATTAACAAATGGCAATAGTAAGTTCTTTGCTAGCAATAATTACATTAAATATTAATAAACTCCCCAAGAGACAGAGTATCTGAATGGATAAACAAAATCCAACTATATGCTAGCTATTCTATGAGGCCAGGATTACCCTGAGACCAACCTAGACAAAAACATTATAAGAAAAATACAGACCAATATCCTTAATAAACAGATGTAAAAATCCTCAACAAAATATTACCAAACCAAATTCAACAGCACATTAAAAAGATCATACACCTTGACTAAGGGAGATTTATCCCTGGGATGCAAGGATGATTCAACATACAAAAATTGATCAATGTAATACAACACATTAACAGAACAAAATATAAAAATTACATGATCATCTCAACAGATGCAGACAAAGCATTTGACAAAATTCAACACTGTTTCATGATGAAAACACTCAACTACTAATAGAAGGAATTTACCTCAACATAATAAAGGCCATATATGTAAAGTCCACAGCTATAATATTCAGTATTAAAAAACTGAAAGCTTTTCCTCTAAGATCAGGAACAAGGCATGGATACCTACTCTCACTTCTATTCAACATAGTACTGGAAGTTCTAGCCAGAGCAAATAGGTAAGAAACAGAAATAAAATGCATCCAAATCAGAAAGAAAGAAGTAAAATTATCTCTGTTCACAGTTGAAATGATCATCCATGTAGAAAACACTAAAGACTCAACAACAACAAAAAATTAGACATCAGTATAACGGGGAAAAGCTGAAAGCTTTTCCTCCAAGAACTGGCAAAAGACAACAATGCTCACTCTCACCACTCTTATCCAACACAGTAGTGAAAGTCTTAGCCAGAGCAATTAGACAAAGGAAAGACATAAAAGGCATCCAAAGCAAAAAGGAGGAAGTCAAATTGTCCCTGTTTGCAGACAACATGATCTTATGTACAGAAAAACCTAAAAAAAAACCTAAAAGAGTCTACCAAAAAGCCCTTAGAACAGATACACAAATTCCATACAGTTGCAGGATACAAAATCAACACACAAAAATCAGTAGCGTTTCTACACATGAACAGCAAACTAGCTGAAAAAGAAATCAAGAAAGCAATCTCATTTACGATAGCCACAAAAAGCAAAATAAAATACCTAGAAATAAATTCAACCAAGGAGGTAAAAGGCCTCTACAAGAAAAACTACAAAACACTGATGAAAGAAAAGTGAAGAGGATACAAACAGAAAGATATTCCATGCTCATGGACTGAAAGAACATTGTTAAAATGACCATACTATCCAAAGCAACCTACAGAATTAATGCAATCCCTATCAAAATACCAATGACACTCTTCATAGAAAAAGAAAAAAAATCTTAAAATTTTATGAAACCACAAAAGACTCTGAAGCCACAGCAATCCTGAACAAAAATAACAAAGCTGGAGGAACTGCACTACCAGACTTCAAAATGTACTACAAAACTGTAGTAACCAAAACAGCATGGTACTGGCATAAAAAGAGACACATGTAACTGTGGAACAGAATAGGGAACTCAGAAATTGACCCATGTATCTACAGCCAACTAATATTTTAATAAAGGCACCAAGAACATCAGTTGGGAAAAGACAGTCTCGTCAATAAGTGGTGCTGAGAAAACTGGATACCTATATGCATGAAGAATGAAACCAGACCCCCATCTCTCACCCTATACAAAAATCAACTCAAAACAGATCAAAGACCTAAACGTAAGACCTGAAACTATAAAACTACTAGGAAAAAACATAGGGGAAACATTTCAGGACACTGGTCTGGGAAAAGATTTCATGAATAAGACCTCAAAAGCACAGGCAACAGAAGCAAAAATAAACAAATGGGATTATATTAAACTAAAATCTTCTGCACATCAAAGGAAACAACAGAGTGAAAAGACGAACTACAGAATGGGAGAAAATATTTGCAAACTACTCACCCAACAGGGGATTAATATCCAGACTATACAAGGAATTCAACATCTTAACAGCATCAAAACAAACAACCTGATTTAAAAATGGGCAAATGATCTAAATAGCTATCCTCCAAAGAAGACATACAAATTGCCAACAAATATATGAAAAAATATTCAACATCACTAATCATCAGGAAAATGCAAATCAAAACCACAATGACGCATCATCTCATTCCAGTTAGGATGGCTACTACTGGAAAGACAAAAGTTAACAAATGCTGGTGAGGATGTGGAGAAAAGCAAATTATTATAGACTGTTGGTGGGACTGTAAACTTTTACAGCCACTATGGGAAACAGTACGGAGGTTCCTCAATGAACTACAAATAGAACTAACATATGATCCAGCAATCCCACTACTGAGAATTTATCCAAAGGAAAGGAAATCAGTATATTGAAAAGACAATGGCATTCTCATATTTATTGCAGCACTATTCACAACAGCCAAGATGTGAAATTAACCTAGGTGCCCAACTATGTGGTATATATACACAGTGGAATACTATTCAGCCATAAAAATAATGAAATCCTGTTATCCAGAGCAACGTGGATGGAACTAGAGAACATTATGTTTAGTGAAATAAATCAGGCACAGAAAGTTAAACACTGCAGGTTTTCACTTATATGTGGGAGCTAAAAAGAATTGATTTCATAGAAGTAAAAAGTAGAACAGAGGATACTAGAGGCTGTGAAGGGTAGGAGGAAGGAAAGGATAGGGAGAGACCTGTTAAAGATGTAAAATTACAGTTTGATAAGAGGAATAGGTGCTAGTGTTCTATACCACTGTAGAATGGTTATAGTTAACAATAATATATTATATAGTATCAAATAGCTAGAAGAAGGATATTGAATTTTTCTACCATGAAGAAATGATAAATACTTAAGATGGTCGATAAGCTAATTACCCTGATCTGTTCACTATACATTATATGTATCGAAACATCAGTATGTACCCCATAAATATGTACAATTATTATACGTCAATTTAAAAACTTTAAAAAGAAAATAAATAAAATAATAAATCAAGGTTCACAAGTGCAGCAATCAAGACATTGATTTTTCTCCCTTGGGTACTTTGCAGCTGAGACAAGCTGCTACCTGGTGAATGGTGGTACCATGTTTATTTGGCCCACAGTTCAAATAGCTTTCATGGAAGACCTCTTGAGAACATCACTTTTCTGTTTTAATTATACCATTTTATTATTGGCATGGAATTATGACTATATTAATGAAAATAATAAAAAAGAAAAAAATTAAACCAAAAAGTTAGAACTAATTAACAAATTCAGTAAAGTTGCAGAATAAAAAATCAACATAGAAAAATTCAGTTGTGGTTTCTACGCACTACCAATGAACAATATGAAGAGGAAATTAAGAAAGGTATCCCATTTACAATGGTATTGAAAAGAATAAAATACTGAAGAAAGAACTTAACCAAGGAGGTGAAAGACCTGTACACTGAAAACTACAAATGTTGCTGAAAGAAATTAAAGAAGACACAAATAAATGAAAAAGGTATCCTGTGTTCATGGACTAGAAGACTTAATATTACCATATCCAAACTATCCAAAGCAGTCTACAGATTCAATGCAATCTCTATCAAAGTCCCAATGGCATTTTTTACAGAAATAGAAAAAACAATCCCCAAATTCATATAGAACCACAGATGATACCAAATAGCCACAACATTGTTGGGAAAGAACAAAGCTAGAGGCCATACACTTTCTTATTTCACAACATATTACAAAGCTACAGTAATCAAAACAGTATGGTACTGGCATAAAACTGGACACATAGGTCAATGGAACCAATTTGAGAGTCTAGAAATAAACCCATGAAGCTACAGTCAACTGATCTTCTACAAGTGTGCCAAGAATATAACATGAGAAAAAGACAGTCTCTTTAACAAAATGTTGAGAAGACAAGACAGCCACATGCTAAATAATGAAATTGGACTGTTATCTTATGCCATACACACAAGTCAATTCAAAATGGATTACAGATTTAAATATACGACCTGAGACTGTAAAACTCCTAGAAGAAAACATAGAGGAAAACCTTCTTCACATTAGTCTTGGCAATGATTTCTTTGCTATGACACCAAAACCACATGCAACAAAAGCAGAAATAGATAAGTGGGACTACATCAAACTAAAAAGCCCTGCACAGCAAAGGAAACAATAGAGTGAAAAGGTAACCTATGGAGTAACAGAAAATATTTGCAAACCATATTTAATATCTAAAATATATAAGGAACTATACAACTTGATGGCAAGAAAACAACCTCATTAAAATATGGGCAAAAGACTTAAATAGACATTTCTCCAAAGAAGAGATACAAATAGCCAACAGGTATATGAAAAGATGCTCAATATTACTAATCAACAGAGAAACACAAATGAAAAACACAATGAGATACCACATACCTGTTAGGATAACCATTATCAAAAAAACAGAAAATTACAAATGTTGGCAAGGATATGAAGAAGTTGGAACCCATGTGCACTGTTGATGGGAATGTAAACTGGTACAGCTGCTATGAAGTACAGTGTGGAAGTTCCTCCGAAAATTAAAATTAGAACTACCATACAATCCAACAATCCCATTTCTGGGTATTTATCCAAAAGAGCTGAAATTAGCATCTCAAAGAGATATATGCATTCCTATGTTCACCCCGCAATACTCACAATAGTCAACAGGTGGAAAAACCTAAATGTCCATTGACTGATGAATAAAGAAAATGTGGCATATAAATACAATGGGGGCTGGGTGTGGTGGCTCACGCCTGTAATCTCAGCATTTTGGGAGGCTGAAGCAGGCAGATCATGAGGTCAGGAGTTTGAGAACAGCCTGGCCAACATAGTGAAACCCCATCTCTACTAAAAATGCAAAAAATTAGCTGGGTGCATTGGCGGGTGCCTGTAATCCCAGCTACATGGGAGGCTGTGACAGGAGAATTACTTGAACCTGGGAGGTAGAGGTTGCAGTGAACCGAGATCGCGCCACTGTACTCTAGCTCGGACGACAGTGCCAGACTCCGTCTCAAATAAATAAATAAATAAAATAAATAAATACAATGGAATAGTATTTAGCCTTAAAAAAATAGGAAATCCTATATGTCATTATGCTGTAACATGAATGAAACTCGAGGACTATAGGCTAAGTGAAATAAGCCAGTCACAGGACAAATATTGCATGATTCCACTTACTGAAGTATCTAAAGTAGTAAAACAGAAAGTAGAATGGTAGTCACCAGGGCTGGGGGAAGGAGGAAATGGGGAGTTGCTGTTTGATAGGTATAAAGTTTCAGTCATGCAAGATAGAAAAGTTCTATAGGTTTGCTGTACAACACTGTGCTTATTATTCACAACATTGTACTGTACACTTAAAAATTTGTTAAGAGGATAGATCTTGTGTTTTTAAAACACAATTTAAAAAATGGAGGAGGAAAAAAAATATCATACATTACCTAGCATTAGTTATATCCTTTATAGCTTAAAGGAACTATGGAAGAATTCAGACAGGAGCAGCAAAAGCAAAGAACAAGCAAATATACCTCTTAAATGACTTAAGTGCTAAAAGGTATAAATAAATATATTAAATATTGTTAACAAGTACTAGAATCTTTAAGTTTCAAAATCTTTAAAACCTGGATATTAACATATTTAGCATTTATGTATGTTCATATCTTCAAGGCAAGGGCATGGAATAATTGACTTGCCTATGCTCTCAAATACTAATCATGAAAATATCAAATTAAATAACCATAGAAAGGGGTATGTGAAAACAAACTTCGAGTTTCTCATCCATTAGGAAAGACCCATACTAAGACTGTTCCCTTTGATATGATTTTTTTTTTTTTTTTTTTTTTTTTCTGAGATGGAGTTTCGCTCTTGTTGCCCAAGCTGGAGTGCAATGGCGTGATCTCGGCTCACTGCAACCACCGCCTCCCAGGTTCAAGCGATTCTCCTGCCTCAGCCTCCCTAGTAGCTGGGATTACAGGTGCACACCACCACGCCCAGCTAATTTTTTATATTTTTAGTAGAAATGGGGTTTCACCATATTAGCCAGGCTGGTCTCGAATTCCTGACCTCAGGTGATCCACCTGCCTCGGCCTCCCAAAGTGCTGGGATTACAGGTGCGAGCCACCGCACCCAGCCAATATGAATGTTTTTTAAAAATAAAGAGGACTTCTGGTTGAGGTGGCTCTGTCAGGGGATGCAGGGATGCATCCCCTCTGCATATATATACACATAAGTGTAGACTTGTATGTATGTATGAATGTATCCACAACATACGTAACACACACACACACACACACACACACACACACACACACACAGATACAGCTAGGTTCAAAAACAAGATAAACAAAGCTGTGAAAAAGAAAAACAGAGCTTCCAAGTGATAATACAGCATAAAGCTCTTCCTGGTATCCCTATGCAATACACGGTATTATTTTACATGTTTTCAACTTCATATAATATAGCCCTTTATATAAACAATATGCATTCTTCTACAGCTACATTTTTAAAAACTCTTTAAAAATGGATTTTAATTTTAGAACAGTTTTGGATTTATAGAAAAATTGAGAATACAGAGAACTCCCATCTACCCCATGGTTTTCCCTGTTATTAATATCTTACATTAATGTAATGTAACCTCACATTAATATGTTGTTACAATTAATGAAGCAGTATTGATACATTATTATTAACTAAAGTCCACAGTTTAGATTTCCTTAGTTTTTACCTAATGTCCTTTTTCTGTTCTAGGATCTAGGTTACATTACATTTAGACTGGGGTTATGGATTATTGGGAAGAAAACCACACAGGAGAAGTACAGTTTTGATCACATAATGTTAAGCATACATACAATCAATATGATTCATCAATATGATTAACAACTATTGGTGTTGGCCTTAATCACCTGGCTTAGGTAGTTTGTCAGGTTTCTTCTTGAAAAGTTACTCTTTTTTCCTGATTTCTCTTCCTGTACTCTTTTGGAAAGAAGTCATTATGAGTAGCTCAAAACTAAGGAATGGGGAGTTAACGCTCTCCCTCCCTGAGGCGGAGTATCTACATAAGTTGTATGAAATTCTTTTCATGGGAGGTGTATATTTCTTTTCCTCTATATATTTGTTTACTCAATCACTTATTTATATCACCTGGACTCATGGATGTTTATTCTATACATTGGATTATCCAACATTATTTTAGTTTGTTGCACAAATTGTTCCAGCTTTAGTCATTGGAAGCTCTTTCATTTGGTTCCTGTATTCCTTTGCAATACCAATGTCAAAAAACAACATAAAATCATGTCAAAGAACAATAAAATAATGATTTTAAGATAATGATTTATTTTATCTTAGTTTGTTGCACAAGTTGTTCTGGCTTTAGTCATTGAAAGCTGTTTCATTTGGCTCCTGTATTCCTTTGAAATATCCCCAATGTCAAAAAACATAAAATCATCATGTCGAAGAACAATAAAATAATGATTTAAGATAATGATTTATTTTATTTTATTTAGTTTGTTGCACAAATTGTTCTGGCTTTAGTCATTAGAAGCTCTTTCATTTGGCTCCTGTATTCCTTTGAAATACCCCTAATGTCAAAAAAACAACATAAAATCATCATGTCAAAGAACAATAAAATAATGATTTTATATTGTTCTTTTAACACTTCCTTACTTTCTGGCGCAACAAGATGCACAAGGTTCATCTTGTATATTTCCTGCCCCAGTATTAGAAGCAGCCATTTCTCTAAGGAGCCCTGGTTCATTTTATTAGAAAATGGTATTAGAAACCAAGATAAGGATGCTGTGCAAGCTCATTGCTACTGGTGTGTCCTTTTATTTGGGTCCTTTCAGCTCACAGAACAAAAAATATGTATACTAATCCATGTATATATAAACACATAGAAATATTTCTATATGTAAACACTTATATCTATATTAAGTTAAACATGAGTTCATCCTGATGTCTCCAACTGTAAACCATTATCACATGGATCATTTCAGCTTCCTCCCTTTACTTATCTGTAGATTGCAACAGTGAGAAACCTGGCCCCCACCATCTGCCATCCATTTACTTAATTGTTCCATTCCATTATGCATGTATAACAGTATCAGAATTGTTACTCCCTAAGTAACCAGTACCCGCCATGGGACATAACCTTATCAACAAGGGTACCATGCTTATGTGAAGTTCCATTTGCTTTTAGTCTTTCAGACTCCACGTTATTTCCAAAGATGCTTAGTTCAGCATCTTTTCCCCCATCCCTTCGATGAGGTTGTTTTACAGTTAGACTCTCTTCTTACTGTCTGCATTCTTTCCTAGGGTCCCTCAACCTCCTAAATGAGTTTTTAACATCTGCATACATTAAGTGTCACTCTTTGTGCTATGTAGTTTAATGGCTTTTGACAAATGCATGTCTTGCCTCTACAACTACAGTATTATACAGAATAATTTTACTGCTCTAAAGATTCCCTGTGTTTCATCTATTCCTCCCTTCTCCATTCCCCTCAAACCCTTGGCAACCATTTATCATCTGTCTATAGTTTTCCCTCTTCCAGAATGTCATATAATGAAATCATACAATATGCAGTCTTTCCATACTAGCTTCTTTCAGCTATTAATATACATCTAAAGTTCCTCTGTGTCTTTCTGTGGCTGGACAGTGCATTTATTTTTATTGCTGAATTATATTCCATTGTATAGATCTGCCACAGGTGAATGTATCCATTAACCTATTGGAGGACATCTTGACTGCTTCCGGTTTTTGGCAATTATGAATAAAGCTACTATGAACATTCACATGGCAGTTTTTGTTGAACACAGGCTTTTCAAATCAACTGGGTAAATAAGTAGGAATGCAGTAGTTGGACTGTGTGGTAAAATAATGTTCAACTTTGTAAGAGGTGGCCAACCTGTCTTCCAAAGAGGTTGTATTCCCATCAGCAATGAATAAAAGTCCCAGACTTCATGACTATGAAATATATCCATAAAAAAAAAAAAAACTGCAGCCGGGCACGGTAGCTCATGCCTGTAATCCCAGCACTATGGGAGGCCGAGGTGAGCAAATCACTTGAGGTCAGGAGTTCGAGACCAGCCTGGCCAATATGGCGAAACCCCATCTCTACTAAAAACACAAAATTAGCTGGGCGTGGTAGCTTGCACCTGTAGTCCCAGCTACTTGGGAAGGTGAAGTAGGAGAATTGCTTGAACCTGGGAGGCAGAGGTTGCAGTGAGCTGAGACTGCACCACTGCACTCCAGTCTGGGTGACACAGAGCGAGACTCTGCCTCAAAACACGAAACAAAACAAACAAAACTGCACTTGTATCTTCTACATCTATCATTTTTTAAAAAGTTCCTGTTGCTCTGCTTCCTGAACAGAATTTGGTATTGTCAGTTTTATTGTGGACTTTAGCCATTCTAGTAGGTGTGTAGTGGCACTTCTTATTTTTCAATTCTCTGATGACAAATAAAGATGAGCTTCTTCTCGTATGCTTATTTGCCACGTATATATCTTCTGTGGTGAGGTGTTTGTTCTTATTTTTTATCCATTTTTTTAAATTGAGTTTTTTAATACTGTTGAATTTTGGGAATTCTTTGTGTATTTTGGATACAAGTTTTTTATCAGACGTGAGTTTTGCAAATATTTTTCTAGTCTGTGGCTTGTCTTTTGATTCTCTTAAAAGTGTTTTTCATAAAGCAGAAGTTTATAATGTTAATAAAGTCCGACTTACCAATTGTTCCTTACATATATTGTACTTTTGGTGATATATCTGGTAAATACATCATCAAACACAAGGTCACTTAGATTTTAATCTTTTTCTTCTAGAAGTTTTATAGTATTGTGTTTTATATTTAGGTCTATGACCATTACGAGTTAATTTTTATGAAGGATGTAAGGTTTGTATCTAGATTCATTTTTTTTTTTTACATGTGGCTATTCAGTTGTTCTAGCACCATTTGTTGAAAAGACTATTCTTTCTCCACTAAACTGTCCTTGATCCCTTGTCAAGTATCAATTTACTCTATTTATGTGGGTCTAATCCTTGGGTCTCTATTCTACTCCATTGATCCGTGTGTCTTTTTTTCCCTCATCAACACCACACCATGCTACTTGATTATAGTAACTCTTGAAGTTGGGTAGTGTCAGTCCTCCAAATTTGTTCTTCCTTAGGAGTGTGTTACATGTTCTGGGTCTTTTGTCTTTTCATATAAACTTAGAATCAGTTCCTAAATATCCACAAAATAACATGCTGGGATTTCATTGGGATTGTGTGGAATCTACAAATCAATTTGAGAAGAACTGATATCTTAACAGTATTAAGTCTTTCAATCCAAGAACACAAAATGTCTCTGTGTTTATTTAGATCTTATTTAATTTTTCATCAGATTTACACTAGTGTGCATATAGAACCTGTACATACTTTGTTAAATTTATACCTAAGTATTTCACTCTTTTTTGGTGCTATTGTAAACGGTGTTGTTTTTAATTTCAAATTCCAATTGTTCATTTCTGGTATAGAGGAAAGCAACTGACTTTTGTGGATAAACCTTGTAACCTCCAAGCTATACTAATCTACTAGTTCCAAGAGTTGTTTGTTTGTTTGTTTTTTGGCTGATTCTTTGGGATTCTCTACACAGACATACATGTTACTTGTGAACAAAGAGAGTTTTATTTTTTCCTTCCCAATCTGTATACTTTTAATTTCCTTCACTTGTTTTACTGCCGTAGCTGGTACTTCTAGTACAGTGTCAAAAAGAAGTGGGGAAAGGGGACATTTTTGCCTTATTTCTGATCAAAGGGGAAAGCATCCAGTTTCTATTAAGTATGATGTTAGCTGTAGGGTGTTGTAGATATTCTTTATCAAGTTGAGGATGTTATAGTCTATTCCTAGTTTGCTGCGAGTTTTTATCATGAATCGATGTTAAGATATTTCAAATGTTTTTCTACATCAATTGAAGTGACCATATGATTTTTCTTCTTTAGTCTATTGATGTGGCAAATTATATTAATTGAATTTCAAATGTTGAACCTATGGTGGATATCTGGAATAAATCATACTTGATCATAGTATATAATTATTTTTATACATTATTGAATTTTATTAACTAACATTTTGATTTCTCAATCAATATTTCAATCAAATGTTTTCATTTTCCTAACATAGAGGATTTTTGCTTCTATACACGAGGGATACTGTCTGTAGTTTTTTGTCATTGTAATGTCTTATCTGGTTTTGGTACTAAGCTGAGGCTGGTCTCATGAGTTAAAAAGTGTTCCCTCTGCTTCTGTTTTCTGAAAAAAGATTGTAAAAAATGAGTATTATTTTACATGCTTCCATTTTCACCCTTCTCTTAGCCATATCAATTTTACTTCTTTATATATATACATTTTTTTAGTAATTGCCTTAGAGTTTGCAATATACATTTACAACTGATCTAAGTCCACTCTCAGATAAAAATTTGCACTTCATGGATAGTGCAAATACCTTATAACAAAGACAAATTTGTATTTATATGTATACACTAATTCCTGCAACCTATTCCTTATAATATCACTGTTACTCATTTCACTTATCCATATACTATCATTATCCAACACATTACTATTATTACTTTGAAAAGTTTTATTCTAGATTGTTTTAAAATGAGAAAATAAAAGATTTTATTTTACCTTAATGCATTCTCCTATGCTCTTTCTTTCTTTATGCAGATCTGAGTTTCTGACCTATATAATTTTGCTTATCTCTGGAGAACTTTTTTCGAAAGCATTTTTTTTTTTCCCTACAAGGTGGGATTTACTGGTGAAAAATTCCCTCAGTTTTGTTTGTCTGAGAAAGTCTTTATTATTTTTCCTTCACTTTTGAAGGATTTTTTTTTTTTTGCTGGATAAATAATTCTAGGTGGGTGTTTTCTTTTTACTTTTGACACAAATATTTCACACTACTCTCTTGCTTGCACAGTTGCTGATGAGAAATGTAATTCTTATTTTTGTTTCTATATAAGTAAAGTGTTTATTTTCTCTGGCTGTTTTTAAAATCTTTTCTTTGTCTTTCTGTAGTTTGAACATGATATGCTTAGGTGTAGTTTTGGTATTTATCCTGCTTGGTGTTCTTGGAGCTTCCCAGATCTGTAGTTTGTTATCTGCTATTAATTTTGGAAAATTCTCAGCCATTACTACTTCAAATATTTCTTCTTCTTTTTCTCTTCTCCTTTTGGTATTCCAATAACATGTATGTTATACTCTGATATTGTCCCATACTTCTTGGATATTCTGTTCCTTTTTTTCAGTCTTTTTTTCCTTTGTATTTCAGCATGGGAAGTTTTTACTGCCATGTCTTCAACCTTACTGATTCCTTCCTTGGCTGTTTCCAACTTACTGATGAGCGTATCAAAGGCATTCTTCATCTGTTACAGTGTTTTTGATTTCTAGCATCTCCTTTTGATTCTTTCTTAGAGTTTCTCTCTGTTTAGATTAGCCATCTGGTCTTGCATGTTACCTACTTTTATTCATAGCCTACTTAATATATTAATCGTGGTTATTTTAAATTCCACTTCTGATAATTCCAAAACCTGAATTTGGTTCTCATGCTTGTTTTGCCTCTTCAGACTGTGTGTGTGTGTGTTTTTTTTTTTTTTTTTTTGCATACGTTATAATTTCTTTTGTTGAAAACTGGACATGATCTATCAAGTAATAGGAACTAATCCAAAGAGGCCATTAGTATGAGGTTTTATGTTAATCTGGCCAGGAGTTGGGCTGTGCTTAATGTTTGATGTAGCTGTAGGTGTCAGAAGTTTCTGTTTCTTCTAGTGTCTTTTTGTCTCCCTTGTTTCCTTTGGATTTACCAAAAAAATAAATAAATAAATAAATAAATCAAACAAAACAGCGACCAAAAAACCTCTTTACATAGAGTCTGATCCTTGCAGGTCTTTCAGCTATAATCCACGGTTATTATACTGAAGCTCTGTTGATGTAGTAGCAAGGTGTGGAAGGGGAGGCATTCTCTAATCCTATGATGAAGTCTCAATCTTTTAGTGTGCCTGTGTCTCCAGCCTGTAACCTTCACAAGCATTTCACAGCTTTTTTTCTCTCTTAGATGAGACAGGAAGGCTAGAAGAGCCTGGAGTTGGATAGGGCTTTGGTAAAGTTGTTTTCCTTGCTGGGTAGCCCTTTGCTAAGTAGAAAGTTCTGGATACACTTAAAAATGATAATGTTTCCTCTCTCCATGCCAGAAACAAGAGATTTTTTTTCTTAAGTCTTTACCTTGAAACTTGTGGGGTTCCTGGAAGCAATCCAAACCTCTAAGACTGTGGGCCCCCAGGAGTTTTGTCATTCCTACACTAGTCTACACTCTGACTCCAGCAATTTGTCAAAGTTACCACCTAAGTGTTTCTACCAGTTTATGGCTCCAGTGCCTTTTGCTCCTGATAAGCAAATCTGGGATGTGATTTTCTGTAACTGCCCGTTTCTTCAGATTTCAGGATTACAGTTTGCCCTGTGACTTAAATTTTCTGTTGGGTCTAAGAA
Organism: Pongo abelii; assembly: GCF_028885655.2. NCBI lineage: Eukaryota > Metazoa > Chordata > Mammalia > Primates > Hominidae > Pongo > Pongo abelii. Next base: position 112,887,407 of record NC_072008.2, read on the forward strand.
AAGTCATTGATTTTTAGTTTGTTCAACTGTTTTTCTTATTGTAAGACAGGAGTGATGACTTCTAAGGACTTCACATGCTGAAGCTGAAACTAGAAATCTGCAACTAGCTATTTTTATTCAAAATTATGTTTGTGAGTTTCATCCAAATTGATACCTATAATTCTATTTTATTCATTTTCGCTACTGTGTAGTATTCTATTTTATAAACATACCATGTTTTATCTATACTCCTGCTGATGAACAATGTCACAACAAGCATCATTATAACATCTCCTAATGTGGATGTCTAAGAGTTTCTCTAGGATAGATAATGAAGACTGAGACTGCTGACTTAGTGTATGAAGATCTTCAATTTTACTAGACATTGCCATGATGTTCTTGGAAGTGGTTGTATTCATTTATATTCCCCCGGAGGTATATTAGAGTTCTTATTGTTTTTCTTTTCTTTTCTTCTTTTTTTTTTTTTTTTTTTTTGAGACAGAATCTTGCTCTGTCACCCAGGCTGGAGTGCTGGAGTGCAGTGGCATGATCTCGGGTCACCGCAACCTCCACCTCCTGGGTTCAAGAGATTCTCATGCCTCAGCTTCCTGAGCAGCTGCGATTACAAGTGTGTGCCATCAAACGGCTAATTTTTAGTATTTTTAGTAGAGATGGGGTTTCGCCACATTGGCCAGGCTGGTCTCGAACTCCTGACCTCAGGTGATCCACTGGCCTTGGCCTCCCAAAGTGCTGAGGTTACATAGAGTTCTTATTGTTTCGTATGCTCACCAATACTTGGCATTGTCAGACCTTTGAATATATGCCAGCATTCTAAGTACTAAATGTATATATCATAGTATAGATTTATTTTGCATTTTATTGATTACTAATGAGACTTCTTAAGTCTATTGGCCACTGGTGTTTTTGCCTCTGTGAATTACCTGTTATATCTGTTTTTATAAACACTTTTATTTTTATTGTGTTGTTTGTATTTTTCTTATTGATTTATAGGGAAGGATCTCCCTAAAATGATTCAAAAAGCACAAACCATTGAATAAAATACTGATAATCTGATAACATTAAAATGAAAGACTTTTGCTCAACAAAAGACATCAGGAACAAAGTTAAAAAGTAAGTCATCCACTGGGCAAATATATTTGCTAAACAACAGAAAGGATTCATATGCAGAATTCTAAAATAATCCCTATAAATAAATATGAAAAAACAAATGATTAAATATTCAGCAAAGAAATGTAACAGGTAACTCACAGAAAGTTCCTGAAAGGCTAATAAATGTTAAGAATACATGCATAACCTCACTGGAAATCAGAAACATGCAAATTAGAACAATTAAATATCTTTTCAAGCTGATTAGACTGGCAAAATAATACTCCAACGTTCTGGCAAGAATGTGAAGAGGATCTCTGAAACCCTGTTCCATTAGAAATTGAGATATACATACCCTATATATATCACAGTAATTCCACTCCCAGGTATATAACCTAGAATGATGATTCTTAAATTGTTACTCTCAGACCAGCAGGATCAGAATCTCTTGGGAACTTGTTGGAAGTGCAAATTCTCAGGCCCCACTCCAGATTTACTGAGTTAAAATTTCTGGGGGTGGAGTCTAGCAATCTGTGTTTTAATAAGCCCTCCAGGCAATTCGGATGCACACTAACATTTGAGACACTGTAATAGAATGACACCTTCCCAACACTTTTGATTGAGATCTACATGAAGAACTGCATTCTTCAATGTGGCCCCACACACATTATGTCACATATACACAACCACATATAAAAAAAAAAGCTTTAAGAAACAGTAATTACCCTAACATACTGTAGGGAACACTTTTTGATATTTCTATTCTATTCCAATTTCATTAAAAAAATCCCATTGGTTGTAACCTAATTGTAATCTAAGTTTGAAAAACACTGTCCTAGAAAAAGTCTGGCATACGTGCAACAAGAGGTGTACGATAATACTTGTTGCAGAATTAACTGTAATAGCAAAATAACAGAAAGAACAAATCTTCAGGAAAATGGATAAATATAATAAATAATGGTCTATTTCTACAATGGAATACTATATAGTTCCTTGTATCTTTAGAAATAAATTTCAAAAGCATTATGTATATCGAGTCAAAAAGGTTGTAGAATGATAGAGTATGTCATCTATATAGTTTTAAAACATATAAAACTATATGTTATTTGTGAATATACGGCTATGTAGTAAAAATATAAAAACATGCACAGGAATTATAAATAGCAAATTCAGGATAGTGTTTACATCTGGAAAGGATAAAGGAGAATGAGATTGGTGAGGAATATGTGGAAGTCTTCAGGAATATCTATAATGCTTTATTATTTTTTTAATTAAGCAAATATGGAAAATATTAGGAATTGATAATGATTAATAAAGGTTGTCTGGCTACACAGGTATTTGCTATATTATTCTATATAACTTTTGGTATATTAATATTTCATAACAAAAAGTAAATAAAAACAAAGCTACCCTTGAACTAATAGTATAAATGCCCCTGAACTATTAGAAATTCAGTCAAATAAACTGTTTTAATATCCCTCATCTAGAATGATTATTTTTAATTCAGAGACAGTCAAAAACTAACATTATAATTTTGGTTTTGTTTTTTAAATTAGACACAACAAAGTATATGCTCCAGGGGCTTGTGTTGTCTCTTTGGGTAATATAGTAATGAAGAGTTTTCCATTCCAGATGTAACATATAACATGAATGTGAAATAATGATTTGATCCATAATCTCTTTAGGTAATATAGTAATGAAGAGTTTTCCATTCCAGATGTAACGTATAACATGAATGTGAAATAATGATTTGATCAATAAAATAAGAATTATTTACAACATTATTTAGTTACATATTGGACAATTTCTTTTCTTTTTTGTTTTTTTTGAGACAAAGTCTCAGTTTGTTGCCCAGGCTGGATTCTGCAGTGGCATGATCTCGGCTCACTGCAACCTCCGCCTCCCGGGTTCAAGCGATTCTCCTGCCTCAGCCTCCTGAGTAGCTGGGATTGCAGGCACACACCACCACGCCCAGCTAATTTTTGTATTTTTAGTAGAGATGGGGTTTCACCATGTTGGTCAGGCTGGTCTCAAACTACTGACCTCGTGATCCGCCTGCCTCAGCCTCCCAAAGTGCTCGGATTACAGGCATGAGCCACCACACCCGGCCTTGTTGGACAATTTCTTAAAGCTTATAGGACCTTTTCACTTTGCTGCTTTGCCAACAGCAATTTAAGTCATATGTCATACGAAAGCCAGGTAGAACATTCTGAAGAGAAGACTCATGTGGTAGCATATACCCAACTCACAACCAGGCAGTCAATTATTGGCTAATTCCAGAGGCACCATGGCTACCAGCTATGGTGGTCCTATGAACACTATTTGATTATCACACCGTAGGACCTTGGAGGTTACTCTTCCTTCAATTCGGGGCTTCTAATGGGTATAGACTAGAGTCTTATCAAGATTTCTTTAAAACACTAAGGGTAGTTCAGGACCTTAGCAAAGTACCAAGAACCTTATAGGAAATACACTACTTATATAGTATGCAGAGAATGAATAGTCAAGGTCAAGGACAAACACAATCACTGTGCCTATATCATGATTCTTTGGTATAATCAAAGCTAATTTAAAAGTATTACTTTAGGTAGAGATAAATAAAAGCGAAATCAACCCAGGTTGTTTTACTTGGTTTGGCCTATACCTTGTTTGGTTCCCCTGGATTATATGAAGAAAACATAGGAATTTTTCGGATCTCTTCCTCTGACAAACGATTTCTCTGGATTTCATCTTCTGGGACAAATTCTATTGGCTGCGTCAGCTTCTTAGGCCCAGTCCAACACTGCTCAGGTGAAAAATCAATAACATTTGCCACATGGAGACTGGGGCCTTTACCCTGTGCTGCCTGTTTTCCCTTGTCCTGGAGTAATGATGGGCTCTCAGCTGTGCCACTATCACCCACTGATGTAGCTGAGGCCAGTGAGTGGGAAGCAAAGGGTTCACCTCTCATAAGTTGGAACTCTTCAAGACGTTTTTTCATTATCATCTCTTGGTAAAAACTTTCCAGGTTGTTCATGGGATCACCTTTGTTCTTCTTTTGGGGTTCATCTGGATCAAGACAAAGAGATAGGGAAGTTCTACAAAGCCTACCAATACAACCTTTGACAAATTAATAAAAATTAAATCCTGGACCTCAGATAAAGAAACACTGCTGGGGCAGGTCTTTACAACCTGTGACAAATGACAATGGTAAATAGTTATCTTATTACAGTATATTTCAAGCAGAACTATAGGCCAGAACTATGGTGAGGCAACTGAGGCACCTAGAGTCATGCAAATATATGCACCTCTAATTGATAAGGGCATTTAAAAAAATATAAGCAATATAGCATTATACTTCACAAAATTAATAATTCCTTAGTATCATCTAATACCAATGTTATGTTCAAATTGTCCTGATTCCATCTAAGATTTTTTTATACTTGTTTATTCAATTCAAAATCTAAACTAGCCTTTGGCTGTTATATCTCTTAAGATACTTTTATTCTAAAACAGTGCCTCGTCTCTCCCACCCCTCTATTTCATTTTCTCACTCATCCATTGATTAAATAAACTACATTTGTTCTATGAACAAATGAATTTGATTAATCATTTTCTGACGGTGTTGTTTAACTTGTTCCTTAATCCCTTCTATTTCTTGGCAGATAATCTATAACTATGCTACCTAATATAGTAGCCACTGGTCACATGTGTCTATTTAAATTAATTTTTAAATATCAGTTCCTCAGCTGAACTTAACAAATTTAAAGTGTTCGACAGTCGCATGTGGCTAGTGGATACCATATTGGACAGAACAGATAAAAACTATTACATCATTTTAGAAAGTTGCATCGGACAGTGCTGATCCACAGGTTTGATTAGGTTCAGGTTCTATATTTTTAGGAAAGAATCCTTTATAGACAGATATGTACTTCCTATTGTATCATGTCATAAGACACATAATGTTTGGTGGTCCTATTTTTAGTGATACTGAAATTGATCAGTGGATTGAGGTGGTAGATGGTATTAGTCTCATCCCTCCATTATTAAATTTTCCCATTCACCTTCCACCTAATGGGTTTTTTACATCCATTGATGACCATTACCTAGTCTATTAATTTATTAAGAGTTGCAAATCATGGCTTTCCTAATTCTTTCTTTTACGCTTATTATCTGTAATTCTAAAATGAACTTACCGTCATCAACTATGTGGTTTCCCTAAACGTAGATCATATGGGAATGGCAGGATAAATGCTTGATTCTTTGCCATTATTTACCAATTATGAGAGTAAGAGTTGACACCTTAGATATGTCTAATGGAGGCCAGGTGTGGTGGCTCACGCCTGCAATCCCAGCACTTTGGGAGGCCGAGGCAGGCGGATCACAAGGTCAGGACTTTGAGACCAGCCTGGCCAATATGGTGAAACCCCATCTCTACTAAAAATAAAAAAATTAGCCGGGCATGGTGGCGGGCACCTGTAGTCCCAGTTACTCGGGAGGCTGAGGCAGGAGAATTGCTTGAACCTGGGAAGCGGAGGTTGCAGTGAGCCGAGATCGCACCACTGCACTCCAGCCTGGGTGACAGAGTGAGACTCTGTCTCAAAACAAAAAAAATGTCCAGTGGTGACCAATGGTTATTTTTAGTATAATAATGAAATCGTGTATTTTCATATACTTTATCTGTGTCAATTAAACATAGTCATTATTCTTTTTAGTGGCCAAATTATCCCACTTAGGACCAGTGGGAGCCCCTTCAAATCGGCTCCTGTATTGCTTCTCAGCTTTCTGGCACAGCCAAATATCCTAAGCTCATCTTGCATACCTCCTAACTCAAACCTGGAATATTTTTGTAGGGACCCTTGGTTCCTTTTAGTAGGAAGTGGTATTTAGAAACCAAAGTGTGTTGCTGGTGTGTGCAGAAGCAACTTCCAAGTTGTTGTTTCCAGGCCTTTTCAGTGGACAAAAGCTAGGACATTTTTTTTTAAATGATCCACTAGAATGGTTTTATTTTATTTATTATTTTTTAAAATTTTACTTTAAGTTCTGGGATACATGTGCTGAAGATGCAGTTTTGTTACATAGGTATACATGTGCCATGGTGGTGTGCTGCACCTATCAACCCATTATCTAAGTTTTAAGCCCTGCATGCATTAGGTATTTGTCCTAATGCTCTCCTTCCCCTTTCCTTCCACTCCCCAAAAGGCCCCAGTATGTGATGTTCCCTTCCCTGTGTCCATGTGTTCTCATTGTTCAACTCCCACTTATGAGTGAGAACATGCGGTGTTTGGTTTTCTGTTCTTGTGTTAGTTTGTTGAGCAAGAGGGACATTTTTAAAGAGAAAAGTAAACCATCAGTTTATATTGGTATTTCCAACTCAAATTTAAGATAACAAGATTTTTACTTAAACTCCTTTATTTTAGAGTGTATCTCCTCTCATATGCTTAAAGTAATATTAGCAAAATTATTAATTAAATTCTTCCTACAATATACTTATAGAATTTTAAAATGTCAATAACAATACTATCACCAATAAAACTGCTGAATATAGTTTTATATTTCTTTGCAGTTACTTTTGCCCTTAGAATATGGGTCCCATTGGAAATATACAAATGTTTTAAAGTCACTATAAGTAACTGTTTTGTTTTCCAATTGTGTGTTTATGCTACTAACTTTATTTATCATTAGGCTCATTTGCTTCAGGTTGTTTTTGAATTTTAGAGATTGATTTTTACCTTTTTGATCAAACTTTTAAATGATGCAAAATATTTACATGGATCTAAAGTGAAACTGTTATACAGTACCTTCACAGAAGTCTCACTTCCATCTCTGTCCCCTTTATCCCATTCCCTTCCTTCCCCATAAATAATAATTTTTATTAGGTTTTGGCTTATGGTTCCATTGTTTCTTTTTTGAAAATATAAGCAAATAGGCATATATACACATACACATAATTCATTAGTTATACCTCTCTCCTACATAAAAAGTAACTTACTAGAAGCACTGTTCTACAATTTACTTTTTTGCACTTATATCCTGGAGATAGTTCCATATTAATGTGTAGAGCTCTTCTCATTCCTTCGTAAAGCTGCACAGTACTCCATTGTGTGGATGTACCATAGTTTATTTAACTATTCCCCTCCTGATACACGTTGGTCTTATATCCAGTCTCATACTGTTATGAATAATGTCCTGATAAACAGCTTTGTGCATACAGGATTTGGTATTTTTCAAGTATATGTTTAAAACAGATTCCCTGAAGTGAAACTGCTGAGACAAAGGGCAAATGTGTATGTAATTTTTCTACGTATTGTTAAATTTCACGCTGTAGGAGTTATACTATTCTATATTTCCACCAGCAAGGCATAGGAGTAGTTATGTAAGTATTTCCTAAGACAACTACATTAAAATTAAGAACTTCTGTTCATCAAAATGTCATAAAGAGATGGACCAAAAAAAAAAAAAAAACCCACAGGATAGGAAAAGATATTTGCTACACAAAGAATTATCAGAGAACTTAAAACTAAAATACATGAATAACTCCTACAAATCAATAAGAAAAAGATGAACAACCATTAGGAAAATGGGCAAAATACTGAAGAGATGCCTTACAAAAGAGCAAATACACATAGCTAATAAATATATGTGGGTCAGGCGTGGTGGCTCATGCCTGTAATCCCAGCACTTGGGAGGCTGAGGCAGGAGGAAAGTTCCTTGAGCCCAGGAGTTCGAGACCAGCCTGGGTAACACGGTGATACCCTGTCTCTAGATTAAAAAATAATAATAAAATAAATATATACAAAAGTGTTCAGCCATATTAGAATTCAGGGAAATGCAAATTAGGAAGGGTATAAGATACTAATAGAAAACCAACATATTGGCAAAAATTAAAAAGAATGCCAACATTACATGTCAGTGAAGTTGTAGAGCAACTGGTACCCTCACATATTGCTGGTGGGAATGTGTATACACAGTGCAAATCAACGTGGCATCATCTACTAATGTTGAAGATATGCTCAACATACAACCCATCAATTCTACTCCCACATACATACCTTAGAAAAATGTAGGCATATATGCACCAGGACACAATAATAAGAATTTTCAGATCATTGCTATTTATAATTGCCTATAGTTAGCAAAAATACAAATGTTCATCTAAGAAGAATTAATTATAAAATTCTGGTACGTTTATATGATGAAATACTATCATCCAAAGTAAGTGAACAGATTTCAGCTACATATGTCCAAGTGGATGAACAGATTAATAAATACACTAAAAAATAATTAAGGATGCATCAATAAATAAGGATTCCTCCCTTTGTAGAGCTAAGTGAATTACATGGCATGTTAGAAGGTAGGAGTGCTATAAAAAAGAAAAAAAAATACAAGATAAGATTGGAAGAGCTATGAGGTGGTTGTAATTTTTAATGTTGGTCTGGATAGGTCTCATTGAGAAGGTGCTATTTGAATGAAGACCTGAAAAAAGCAAGGGCATCTATCATACTGATATTCGAGTGAGGTCTCAAGGTAGGAGTATGTCTCAAAAAACTAAAAAAGACTGAAATCATATAAAGTATGTTCTGTAACCACAATGGACATACATTAGTGATCCACTACTGTAAGAAACAGGAAAACACAAATATCTGGAAATTGAACAACAAACTTCTAAATAACCCATTGGTCAAAGAACTCATAAAGGAAATTTAAAAATATTTTGACCTCAATGAAAATGAAAACACAACATATCAAAATTTATGAATACAGCTAAAACAATGCTGCATCCATATGACAGACAGTTAAAGCTTTAAATGCCTGTATTGGAAAAGAAGAATGGTTTCAAATTTAAAACCTGAGCTTCCAAGTCAGGAAACTAGAAAAAGAGTCAACTAAACAGAAAGCAAGCAGAAGGAAGAAAACAATAAAGATTAAGAAATAAATCAGCGCAATAGAAAATGGAAAAATAGAGAAAAATCAACAAAACCAAAAGCTGGTTCTTTGAAAAGTTTAACAAATGACAAACCTTTACCTAGACTAAACAAGAAAGTAAGAGAGAAGACAAAAATGACTAAAGCCAATAATTAAAGAGGAAGCATCACTACTAACTTTAGGGAATGAAAAACAATTATTTAGGAATATTGTAAATAACTTTAGGCCAACAAATTAGGAAACCTAGATAAATGGACAAATTCATAGAAAGATACAAATTACCAAAGCACTCTTAAAGAAAAAACAAATAACAAGAGGGTGAATTAGTACTCAGTAAACAACCCACAAAGAAAAACCCAGGTCCAAATGGCTTCATTGGTAAATTCTATCAAATACTTAAAGAAATAACACCAATCCTCCAGAAACACTTCAGAAAAGGGAAGAGAAGGAAATACTTTCCAATTCATTCTATGATGTCAGTATTACACTGATAACAAAAGTAAACAAAGATATTACAAGAAAACCACAGACCAATATTCCTCATGAATATAGATGCAAAAATACTTAATAAAATATTAGCAACCCTCATCCAGCAACATACAAAAGAATCACACACATATAAGGGGGATTTATCCCAGAAATGAAAGATTGGTGTAACATCTAAAAATCAATAGATTAAATCTTAAATCACATGATCATCACAGTAGGTGCAGAAAAAGCGTTAAACAAAATCCAATACCCATTTATAATTTTTTAAAAGCTCAATTAACTGACACTAGAAGAGAGCATCTTCAACCTGCTTGTGGTAGGCTGAATAATGGCCCCCCAAAGATGTCCACATCCTAATCCCTGGAATCTGTGAAAATGTTAAATTATACTGCAGAGGGGAATTTGCAAATGTGATCATGTTAAGGTTGAGATAGGAAGATGATTCTGGATTATGCAGGTGGGACCAATGTAATCATAAGGGTCCTTATCAGAAGGAAGCAAGAAGGTCAGAGACAGAATGGGAGATGTGATGATATATGCAGAGGATAATGTGAGGAAGGGTCAAGCCAAGGCATACAGGTAACCTCTAGAATCTGGACAAGGCTCAACCAGAGCCTCTAGAAGAAATGCAGTCCTGTTGACATCTTAAGATTTCTGACCTCTAGAACTACAAGGGCAGAAATTTATATTGTTTAAGCCACTCAATATATGGTAATTAGTTACATACTAATTACCTTTATTTTCATAGGAAAGTAATATACTGCCAAAGAGCATGTGCAGAAAACCCAGAGCTAAGATCATACTTAATGGTTAAAAACTGAATACTTTTCCCCTAAGACTGGGAACAAGGCAAGGATGTTAGCTCTCATCACTTCCATTCAACATTATACTGAAGGTTCCAGACAGTATAAGGAGGCAAAAAAAAAAAAAAAAATCCTCCAAACTGGAAAGACAGAAGTGTCTTTATTCACAGGAAATAGGATTGTCTATGTAGAAAACTCTAAGATATCCATAATAAAACTTTTAGAATAAAAGAGTTTAGTCACAGGATACAAATTAATATAGAAAAATCAACTTTAGGCCAGGCACAGTGGCTCATGCCTGTAATCCCACCACTATGGGAGGCTGAAGAGGGAGGATCACCTGAGGTCAGGAGTTTGAGAACAGCCTAGCCAATATGGTGAAACTCTGTCTCTACTAAAAATACAAAAATTAGCCAGGCGTGGTGGCGCATGCCTGTAATCCCAGCTACTCAGGAGGCTGAGGCAGGAGAATCGCTTGAACCTAGGTGGCGGAGGTTGCAGTGAGCCGAGATAGTGCCACTGCACTCCAGCCTGGGTGACAAAGCAAGAATCCATCTAAAAAAAAAAAAAAGAAAAAAGAAAAATCAACTCAATTTCTATATAATTGCATGCAACAACTGGAAAATGAAATGTGAAAACAATTCTATTCACAAGAACATGAAAATCATTAAAATGCTTAGAAATAAATTCAAAAGGCTGGGTGTGGTGGCTCATACCTGTAATCCCAGTGCTTTGAGAGGATGATGTGGGAGGGTCACTTGAGGCCAGGAGTTTGGGACCAGCCTGGGCAATACAGTGAGACCCCATCTCTAAACAAAATTTTAAAAACAATTAGCCAAGCATGGTGGCATGCACCTGTAGTCCTAGCTATTCAGGAGGCTGAGGCAAAAGGATCCCTTGAGCTCAGGAGTTGGAGGCTGCAGTGAGCTATGATTGTGTCACTGCACTCCAGCCTGGATTACAGAACAAGACCCTGTCTCTAAAAAATAATAAATAAATTCAATAAAGAAAGCATAAGATTAAGTTTGATAAAATAAATGTAACTTAAAAACTACAAAACAATGCTGAAATAAATTGTAGAAGATCTAAACAAAGGAAGAGACATTCTATTTTCTTGTATTAAAAGATTAATGATTAAAGATCAGTTTTCTCCAAATTGAATTATAGATTCAACTTAATCCTTATTAAATTCCGGCAGGCTTATTTTTCTTAAAATATTGGCAAGCTGTTTCTAAAATTTACATGGAAATACAAAGCACCTAGAATAGAAAGAGTGATTTTAAAAAAGAGAAACAAAGTTGGAGGAGTCATACTACCCAATTTCAAAACTTACTATAAAGGTACAGTAAAAAGATTTAGAGTATAAGGATAGGCATATAGATCAATGGAACCAAGTTGAGTGTCCAGAAATAAAGCCTTACATTTATGGTCAATTGATTTTTCCACAAAGGTGCCAAGACAATGGGAAAAATAACAGCCTTTAAATAGTGCTGGAACAACTGGACATCCATAAACAAAAATATGAACTTGGACCCTTTACTTCACACATAAAAATCAACTCAAATGTATAATATATCTAGATGTAAAATCTAAGACTATAAGTATTCCAGAAAAAAAAAATAGAATATCTTTCTGACCTTGAGTTCAGCAATGATTTCTTAGATATGACACCAAAAGCACAAGCCATAAAATAATGAATTGAACTTCATTAAAATTAAAAACATCTGTGTTTCAAAAGACACCATTAAGAAAATAAAGACAAGCTACAGACTAGAAGAAAACATTTGCAAATCATATATATACCTTATAAAGGACTTGTATTCAGAATAAAGAATTCTTATACTCAGAAACAACCCAATCAAAAAATGGGCAAAAGACTTAAACAGACATTTCACCAAAAAAGACATATTGATGGCTAATGAGCAGATGAAAAAGTATTCAAGATCATTTGTTATTACAGAAATTCAAAATAAAACTACAATGAGCTATCAGTACACACACTGAAATGGCTGTAATAAAAGACAGGTAATAACAAGTATTGGCAAGGATGCAGAGAAATAAGAACTCATACATTGCTGATGAGACAGTAAAATGATACAACCACATTAGGAAATAGTCAATTCCTCAAATTGGTTATACACGGAATTACTGTAGGACACAGAAATTTTACTCATTCAAGAGAAATGAAAACATGTTCACACAAATGTTCACAGCAACATTATTGATAATAGCTAAAAGTGGAAACAACCTAAATGTCATCAAGTGGTGAAAAGATTAAACAATGTGGTATATCTATTGACATGGTTTGGCTCTGTGTCCCCACCCAAATCTCATCTGGAATTGTAATCCCCATAATCCCCACATGTCAAGGGAGGGACTTAGTGGGATGTGACTGAATCATGGGGGCGGTTTCCCCTATGCTGTTCTTGTGATAGTGAGTTTGTTCTCACAAGATCTGATGGTTCTATACATGTTTGACAGTTCCTCCTTCACACACACTCTCTCCTGCCACCTTGTGAAGAAGGTGTCTGCTTCCCCTTCTGCTATGATTGTAAGTTTCCTGAGGCCTCCTCAGCCATGCAGAACTGTGAGTCAATTAAACCTCTTTCCTTTAAAAATTATCCAGTCTCCAGTATTTCTTCATGGCAGTCTGAGAACAGACTAATAAAGCTGTAAAATAAAAAAACTAGCTATATAAAGGAACAAATTGCTGATACATGCAACAACATGGAGAACCTCAAAAACATTATGGTTCGTGAAAGAAGCCAGATTCAAAAGACCACGTATTGTAAGATTCCATTCATTATGAAATATCTAGAAAAGACAAATTTATGGAAACAGAGGCTTGGGGTATATGTGGGAGTCATTTACTGCAAATGAGCCCTAGGGAATTTTGCCCTGGGTGATGGAAATGTCTTAAAATTGGACTCTGGATTTGATAGCACAATTCTATAAATTTACTAAAAATCACTGAATTGAACACTTACAATAGGTGGATTTTATCATGTGTAAATTATATACCTCAACAAAGCGGTTTAAAAATAAACAAATTATTCAGAATCACAAAAGGTGAGAAGAAATAGAAAACAGAAAATGTACTGAAAGTCATTAAAGGATAATTAAATTAATGGAAAGGTACCATGTTCACATTTGAAGATTTGAAGACTCACAGATATGTCAATTGGCCTCAATTGACTTAAATGCTCGATGGAATCCCAATCAAAATCATATAAAGGTATGTGTGCATGTGTAACTTGATAGATTTTCAAATTTACATGGAAAGGCGAAGTGTCAAAAGTAGACAAAACACTTTTGAAGAAAAACAAGTTGGAAAGAATTATTCTGCAGATACTAAAACATCATAAAGCTAGACTGTGTGATATTGATTCTAAAATAGCCAAAAAGACCAAAGGAACAAAAGAAAGAATAAAAAAAAAATTCATTCATATATGAACACCTGATATTGCAACACAATAACAGTCTAGACATTTTCAATATTTGGTGTTAGAAGGCTATCTACACGAGGGAAAAAGGAACTGGAACCCTACTTTATACCATATACATAAATCAATTCCAGGTAGATTAAAGACTTAAATGTAAAAGGCAAAAAACATAAAGCTTTTAGAATAAAGAACAGTATCAGGGCCACGCGCAGTGGCTCATGCCTGTAATCCCAGCACCTTGGGAGGCCAAGGAGGGCAGATCACCAGAGGTCAGGAGTTCGAGACCAGCCTGGCCAATGTGGTAAAACCCCACCTCTACTAAAAATACAAAAATTAGCTGGGCGTGGTGGCGCATATCTGTAATCCCAGCTACTTGGAAGGCCGAGGCATGAGAACTGCTTGAACCCAGGAGGCGGAGGTTGCAGTGAACCAGGCCACTGCACTGCGGCCTGGGTGACAGGGGAAGACTCTTTGTCTCAAAAAAAAAAAAAAAAAAGGATTTATTAATCAAAGCACAAAACCACTAAGTATAAAGAAAAAATTAATAAATTTTATTACATAGAGATCAACAACTGTTGTTTACCAAAAGATACCATAAAGGCAGTGAAATGACAAACTACAGAATTGGAATATACATTTTCAACATATATTACCAACAAAGAACAAGTATCCATAATAATAAAAAGACTGGTGCAAATTTATAAGAAAATGCACCTATGACTAGAGAAAAATTGGATACAGAGTATTCAGGATGTATAACCTCAACACTTTCCTATCTCCTTCCTTCCTGTACAGAGGTGGCAATAACTGAGATGTGCTATATCTTAGTGCTTTGGTGTTCACCCATTGGTTATTTTGTCTTTAAAGTTATTTATCTGCTGACTTCAAGATTCAAAAGCTATTGTTTTGATAGATGCCTAAAGTGACCTCTGAACCAAGACTGCATCTGGACAAAGATACAACAGATGGAAAGACATTCAGATAGTAAATAGGCATTTTCACATTTGCTAAATGGGCAAAAGAACTGAATAGCCATTTCACAAAGCAGGCTGTCCAAATGGCCAGTCAATGTGTAAGAAGGTATCCAACATAACTAGTTTTCAAGAATGAAATTAAAACCACAATGAAACAAACAAACAATACAGGCTCAGACTCTTAAAATGACATCCTGAAAGGTACACACACACACAAACACACACACACACACACGAACACGAAGGCAGGGGAACTGTTCGGGGAACTGTTCTAAAGCAAACTAAGTGTAATGTGTGATCTCCGATTGTATTCTGGATTTATAATTGAGAAACCTGATTGCAACATTAGAGAAGCAATGTTAAATTTCTTAAGAGTGATCATTATACTGTGATTGCACAGGAGAATGTCTTTGTTCTTAGGAGATACACAATTAAGTATTTAGGAGTAAATCCTTCTTATGTCTGAAACTTACTCCAAACAGTTTATTAGTAAACAAACTACATACACATACACTCATATGGAGGAAGAGAGGTAAAGCAAATGTGGCAAGTTGTCAACAGTTGGTGAACGCAGGTGAAGGGTGTGGGTGTATTCTTTCAATTTTTCTCCACATTTGATATTTTCCAAAATAAAAGGTTGAGGAAAATAACACTTCACTAAAGCCTTTAAAAAAGTAACATAAATTGGCCAGGTGTGGTGGCTCATGCCTATAATCCCAACACTTTGGGAGGCTGAGATGAGTGGATCACTTGAGGTCAGGAGTTCCAGACTAGCTTGGCCAACATGGTGTGTGCCACTGTCCCTGGTGAACATTTTGTATTTTTAGTCTGTACTAAAAATACAAAAATTAGCCAGGGGTGGTGGCAAACGTCTGTAATCCCAGCTACTCGGAAGGCTGAGGCACGGGAATTGCTCGAATCTGGGAAGTGGAGGTTGCAGTGAGCTGAAATCATGCCACTGCACTTTAGCCTGGGTGACAGAGCAGACTCTGTCTCAAAAAAAAGAAAAAAAAGTAACATAAATAAATGTTAACTAATAATAAAGGGAAAAAAGCACAACAAAATACAAGTAAATACTCATCATATTAGAGTCTGAGGATACCCGTTGTGGACAAGGATGTAAAGCAACCTAAACATTTCCACATGGCTGGTGGAATTTTAACTTGGGGGAATCCCTTCAGAAATTAGTTAACAGCTATTAAAGTTGAAGACATGTGAACACTTCACCACGCAATTCCACTCCTAGATATATACCCTGAGAAACTCCTGCATACGTGTCCCAGAAAACATGTACAAGAAAGATCACAGTGGCAGAAGTGATATATACAGCCCCCCAAATGGGAACAACCCAAATGTGCAACTACAGTAGAATGGATAAACTATGGTATGTTCATATAAAGGAATACTATACCATACTTCAGTGAAAATGAACTACGGCTACACATAGCAATATGTACAAATATCTCAAATACAATTGCCAGAAAACACCACAATATTGAGTAGAAAAGGAAGACCCAATAGAATACATACAGTATAATTCACTGACACAATGCTTAAGCACAGGCAAAACCAAACCAGACTGTCTAATGCTGCATGTATGGGTGGTAAAGATATAAAGAAAAATAAGGAAATTATCACAAGTTAGGGCAGTAGTTATATCTAGTGGGAAGAGGGTTGTGATTTGTGAGGGACATATGGGGATGTTTGGAGTATCGGCATGTTCTATTTCTTGATCTGATTAAAAATGTTTTAAGCGCTGTTTGTCATGATCTATCTCATTATAAAAAGATGGTTTCCAAAAAAAAGTGAATGAGAGGTGAACAAGTGGCAATAAGTAAATGTACTGGGTTAAATAGAATCCTCCCAAAATTCATGTCTACCTAGAACCTAAGAATATGACCTTATTTGGAAATAGGGTCTTTGCAGATATAATTAGTTAAGGTGAAGTCACAGGGTAGGCTCTGAGTCCAATGACTGATGTCCTTATAAGAAGGACATGTGAAGATACAGAGACAGACACAGTCAACAACCAGAATGCCATGTGATGGCAGAGGCAGAGATTGGAGAGATAATCTAAGAACTGCCAGCAAACACCAGAAGATAAGAGAGAGGCATGGAACAAATTCTCCCTCAGAGCCACTAGAAGGACCCAACTTTGCCAACATCTTGATTTTGTAGCCTCCACAACTGTGAGGGAATAACTTTCTGTTGTTTTAAGCCATTCACCTTAAGCAGCATCCTACTTCCCAGTACCAAAGTTTGTATTAGATTCCTAGGGCTGCCATAACAAAGTACCACTGGTACTGGGAAGTAAGATGCTGCTTTAACAAATACCTAAAAATGTGGAATTGGATTTAGAATTGGGTAATGAGTAGAGGCTGGAAGAATTTTGAGCTGCTTGATGGTAAAAGCCTATATTACATTGAGGAGATTGTTGGTAGAAATATGGATGTTAAAGGCAGTTCTGGTAAGGGCTCAGAAAGAAGTAAAGAGACAGTAGAGAAAGCTTCTATTATCTTAGAGAATATATGTGTTCATGATTATATACATGTAATCATGAACAAAATGTTGCTAGAGGTATAAATGTTAAAAGTACTTCTGGTAAGGCCTTAGAAGGAAATGATGAACATGTTATTAGACACTGGAGGAAAGGCAATCTTTGCTATAAAGTGGCAGAAACTTGGCTGAATTGAGTTCTACTGTTGGGCGAAAAGTCTAACTTAAAAGTGACAAACTGATATTTCGCTAAGGAGATGAATGGGCAAAGTGTGGAAGATGCAGGCTAGTTTCTCCCTGATGCTTATAATAAAATAAAAGAGGACAGAGGAAAATTGAAGAAGGAACTGTTAAGAAAAAAGGGGACAACACTTGATGATTGGGAAAATTCTCAGCCTATACAGATAGCGTGCTCTGGAAACAGGGCCAACAGTATAGATGGACAAACTTTCATTGAAGAGATTAAGTGTTAGAGTGTTAGGATCCAATCAACCAACTCAGCAGAAGCCAGGAATACAGATCGGGTTATCTAGGAAGAATCTGTAGAGAAACCTCATGTCTAATGGTATAAATCTCTTGACATATATGAGACTGACAATGTTTTTGAGAATCTTATACCAGCAAAAACCACCAGTGCCAGCCTGGTGTGAAAGAGACAGAGACAGGACAAAGGAAGGATGATTACAAGAGCAAAGCCACAGACGTAGAGGCCAGAGAAGATGGGGCTATAGCTGCCCTGATAGACTGAGTATATGGGCCCAGTGGACAAAGCACTGAGCCCAGAATATTACTCATAGGCCTTGAAAACTAATGGAATTTGCTACGCTAGGCTACAAACTTGCTTTAGACCAGTAACCCCTTTATTCCCTCATTTTTGCCCTTTCAGAATGGGAATGTCTATCTTATGCCTGTCCCACTATTTTATTTTGGAAGCAGATAACTTGTTTTCTAGCTCCACCAGTCTCTGGATGGAGAGAAATATGGTCCAGGATGGACCATATCCAGAACCTCACCCATACCTGATATAGATGATTTAGATAATGAGACTTAGGACTTTTTGAGTTGGTATTTAGATGATATTTGGGACTCAGACTTGGTGCTGGAATGGGTTAAGACTTTTGGGGATGTTATGTCTTTTGCACGTGGATAGATGTGAATTTTTGGCACCAGAGGGCAGACTGTACTAGGTTGAACAGTATACCTCTAAAATTCATGTCCACCTGGAGCCACAGACTGTGAAATATTTGGAAATAGGGTATTTGCAGATGTAGTTAAATTAAGATGAAGTAATACCAGATTAGGGTGGGGCCTAAATCCAATGACTGATATCCTTTTAAGAGAGCAATGTGAAAACACAGATACATGAGAATGCTATGTGATGACAGAGGCAGAGATAGGAATTATGCATCTATGAACCAGGGAACACCAAGAATTGCTGGCAACTACCAGAGATAGAAGAAGTAATGAAGGATATTCTCCTAGAGCCTGCAGAAAGAGCATGGCCCTGCTGACACCTTTGATTTTAGACTTCTAGCCTCCAGAACTGTGGAGAGGATACACTTCTGTTGTTCTAAGCCACCAGATTTATAATAATTTGTTACAGCAGTCCTAGGAAACTAACACAGTAATTATAGAAAACTCTTCTAAGAATTGTGCTGTAGAAAGGGCAAACTATTGATACATATGACAATATGAATGAATCCCAAAAACATTATGTTGAATTAAAGAAACCTTACACTAAGAACATATACTGTACGATTCCAGTTATATGAAGCTCTAGAACAAGCAAAACTAATCTATGGTGGAAAAAAATCAAAACACTAGTTGCCTCTGAGACGGTAGGATGGGAATTACTGGAAAGAAGTATGCTGAAACTTTCTGGGGTGATAGTAATCTTCTGTGTTGATGGGGTTAGGTTACACAGATGCAGTGTGTCCTGGAGATGGTCTGATGATTGTTTTTATTCCCAATTCCATGTTCAGTGATAACATATTGGTAGCTTGAAACTGGCTATGGTGGTAATATGTACACCTTGGAAACTGGCAAATGATACAAATCAGGGCCTGTTTTCCCCGCTCCCCTCCCCCACCCCCCTGCCAGAGACCTGGTTGTTAAACATTTACCAGTATATCACTACAGATTTATACATTGGTCAAAAGTCAGCAAATGAACACTTAAAAGAGCTTTACATTTAACTGCTTGCAAATTATGCAACAAAAGAAAAATCATTAATAAATATTTAACTCTCATTAACAGTATACATGCTGAAGTATTTGGGGGGGAGGAATTTACATCAGCGGTTTTCTAAAATACATTAATAAAGATGGATTGATAGATGGGTATGGGTATAGATAGATATGTGATAAGGCAAAATATTAATGGTAGATTCCAGATGGTAATATAATGGTTCTTTGTGATAAAATTCTTTCATCTTTTCTGTGTGTTTGAAAATTTTCACTGAAAACAAATAATAGAAAAAATCTTTTCCCATTAGGATATCAAAAATATTAACATATTATATTATCTATTTAATATTATCTTTTTTAGGGCTTAAATTTTTACATTTCACTTTTTAAACGAACTGCTACTTATTATGGTATACAGTAAAAGAAGATCTTGTCAAAGGCCTTTTCTGCATCTATTGAGATAATCATATGCTTTTTGTCATTGGTTCTGTTTATATGCTGGATTACATTTATTGATTTGCATATGTTGAACCAGCCCTGCATCTGAGGGATGAAGCCCACTTGATCATGGTGGATAAGCTTTTTGATGTGCTGCTGGATTCGGTTTGCCAGTATTTTATTAAGGATTTCTGCATCGAATAAAAACTCTCAATAAATTAGGTATTGATGGGACGTATCTCGAAATAATAAGAGCTATCTATGACAAACCCACAGCCAATATCATACTGAATGGGCAAAAACCGGAAGCATTCCCTTTGAAAACTGGCACAAGACAGGGATGCCTTCTCTCACCACTCCTATTCAACATACTATTGGAAGTTCTGGCCAGGGCAATCAGGTAGGAGAAGGAAATAAAGGGTATTCAATTAGCAAAAGAGGAAGTCAAATTGTCCCTGTTTGCAGATGACATGATTGTATATCTAGAAAACCCTGTTGTCTCAGCCCAAAATCTCCTTAAGCTGATAAGCAACTTCAGCAAAGTCTCAGGATACAAAATCAATGTGCAAAAATCACAAGCATTCTTATACACCAATAACAGACAAACAGGGAGCCAAATCATGAGTGAACTCCCATTCACAATTGCTTCAAAGAGAATAAAATACGTAGAAATCCAACTTACAAGGGATGTGAAGGACCTCTTCAAGGAGAACTACAAACCACTGTTCAATGAAATAAAAGAAGATACAAACAAATGGAAGCACATTCCATGCTCATGGGTAGGAAGAATCAATATTGTGAAAATGGCCATACTGCCTAAGGTAATTTACAGATTCAATGCCATCTCCATCAAGCTACCAATGACTTTCTTCACAGAATTGGAAAAACTACTTTAAAGTTCATATGGAACCAAAAAAGAGCCCGCATTGCCAAGTCAATCCTAAGCCAAAAGAACAAAGCTGGAGGCATCACGCTACCTGACTCCAAACTATACTACAAGGCTACAGTAACCAAAACCGCATGGTACTGGTACCAAAACAGAG
The DNA here is from genome assembly GCF_028885655.2 of Pongo abelii. NCBI lineage: Eukaryota > Metazoa > Chordata > Mammalia > Primates > Hominidae > Pongo > Pongo abelii. Next base: position 112,908,270 of record NC_072008.2, read on the forward strand.
ATATAGACCAATGGAACAGAACAGAGCCCTCAGAAATAACGCCTCATATCTACAACTATCTGATCTTTGACAAACCTGACAAAAACAAGAAATGGGGAAATGATTCCCTGTTTAATAAATGGTGCTGGCAAAACTGGCTAGCCATATGTAGAAAGCTGAATCTGGATCCCTTCCTTACACCTTATACAAAAATTAATTCAAGATGGATTAAAGACTTAAATGTTAGACCTAAAACCATAAAAACCCTAGAAGAAAACCTAGGCAATACCATTCAGGACATAGGCATGGGCAAGGACTTCAGGTCTAAAACACCAAAAGCAATGGTAACAAAAGCCAAAATTGACAAATGGGATCTAATTAAACTAAAAAGCTTCTGTACAGCGAAAGAAACTACCATCAGAGTGAACAGGCAAACTACAGAATGGGAGAAAATTTTCACAATCTACTCATCTGACAAAGGGCTAATATCCAGAATCTACAGTGAACTCAAACAAATTTACAAGAAAAAAACAAACAACCCCATCAAAAAGTGGACGAAGGATATGAACAGACACTTCTCAAAAGAAGACATTTACGCAGCCAAAAGACATATGAAAAAAATGCTCATCATCACTGGTCATCAGAGAAATGCAAATCAAAACCACAATGAGATACCATCTCACACCAGTTAGAATGGCATTCATTAAAAAGTCAGGAAACGACAGGTGCTGGAGAGGATGTGAAGAAATAGGAACACTTTTACACTATTGGTGGGACTGGAAACTATTTCATCCATTGTGGAAGTCAGTGTGGCGATTCCTCAGGGATCTAGAACTAGAAATACCATTTGACCCAGCCATCCCATTAGTGGGTATATACCCAAAGGATTATAAAACATGCTGCTATAAAGACACATGCACATGTATGTTTATTGCGGCACTATTCACAATAGCAAAGACTTGGAACCAAGCCAAATGTCCAACAATGATAGACTGGATTCAGAAAATGTGGCACATATACACCATGGAATACTATGCAGGACATGATGGGTTCATGTCCTTTGTAGGGACATGGATGAAACTGGAAACCATCATTCTCAGCAAACTATCCCAAGGACAAAAAACCAAACATTGCATGTTCTCACTCATAGGTGGGAATTAAACAATGAGAACACATGGACACAGGAAGGGGAACATCACACACCAGGGCCTGTTGTGAGGTGGGGGGAGGGGGGAGGGATAGCATTAGGAGATATACCTAATGTTAAATGACGAGTTAATGGGTGCAGCACACCAACATGGCACATGTATACATATGTAACTAACCTGCACATTGTGCACATGTACCCTAAAACTTAAAGTATAATAAAAAAAGAAGAAGATCTAAATGTATTATTTGTTCAAGTAGCTAATCAATTGAAAGACATTTTTCATTTTTATCATTTTCTTTAGATAGTTCATGGTAGGCATATGTAGACCATGGAGTCTGACAAGTATACAAGTCATGTTAAAACCCTAAAAAGAAAGAAGCAATACTGGGGATGACTGAAGTTATTTGGAAGATAAAAGGGATAGGATCCAGCACAAAATTATACACATTAGCCTTAAGCAGAAAGGAATTCCCTAGCACTGAGTCAAGAGAGAAGAAAACAAGGGTGAGGATACAGAAGTTAGCAGAGCATGAAGCAGGAAATGGATGAAAGTTCTTGCTGATGGCAGTTTCCTTTGAAATAGGATGGAAGACTGTTAAAAATGACAAAATGGTAGGAAAGGAAAGAGCAATGAGGATCTAAAATAGTATTTATAAGGAATGAAATAGTGAGCTGACTAGGGACTAGGAGATAGGTTGTTCAACAAGGGAGAGGCTCTAACCAATAACAGAGACAAGAAAGTTGTAGAGGCAATAATCAACAAAGTTATGATTTCTTTCTAGCAATGCCCAGAAGCCATGATGTAGAAATAGAGAAGGCAATTAGTTTGGTTGATTTGAGTTTGAGGTTTTGCTGGGTGGATGTGATACACAGACAAGGAAGCAAAGAGAATGATTCATTGTCAAGATGGGTGGTTAAATAATGGATGATAGAGTCTCAGTGAGATTTGAAAGGAAGAAGAAATAGAAAGGGACTGACAGATTAGGAGAAAATTAAAAGGTCAAGGAACTGGAGATATAAACAGGGTTGAAGAGATGGTATGTGAATTTAAGAGAGTTATGCGAGCCAGAAGGATAAGAAAAAGGTTGTAGTCAGAGAGTACCATACTATAGTTGAATAAAGTTATAAAACCTGGAGAGAATATATGGTACATTTAGATGCTATGAAGAGTGAATGGCAGCAGGAGGAAGGGGTAAGAAACCAAGAATTTGAAATAACAAAGAACTCATGCCCAGAAGAGACATGGCATAATCAAATTGCTGAACATAAAGAGAAAAAAAACATTAAAAAAAGCCTCTTACATTTATGGTAAATTGATTTTTCACAAAGATATTAAGACAATTCAATGAAAAAGAATAGTCTTTTCAACTAAAGGCACCAGGACAATTGGCTATCCATATGCTAAGAGATGAATGTAAGTCAAAGTGAGGTTTGTAGCATTTCGACTTTCCATCATCCCATCTCCCCTTCTCTAGCTTTGCAGTAGCCTTGAAAACCAACAATCTTGCAACAACAGAAGCTGCAAAAACCAGCAGCCTATCTGAAACTGGAGTGGCAGACCAGTTCTGGAGCACCATAAAAGCCCCATCCTTGGAGAATTTTCACTATTTTACCTGGATGGAACTATTTGACCTGCCTGGCACTGCAATGAAAAGCCACATTCTGAGATGTAATTGGTATGATAATTACAGTAGAAAGTATGGGAGGTAGAGAACAGCTAAACAAAGTTTTTTAATATAATTGAAATTAAGTTGGTTTTAATGCAAATTAATTTATTTAAGCCAAGAGGTTAATTGTAATCCCCAGAGCAACCACTAACACACACACACATACACAAAAATAGTAAAAGAGGCAAGAAGTTAATTAAAATGGCACATTGGAAAAATCTATTTAACATAAAAGAAGGAATAAATGGAGGAACAGAGGAACAAAAAAGATACAAGAGAAACAGAAAACAAAAAGCAAAATAGCAGATGTAAATCCTTAACAGACTCTAATTAAATACATTAAAATAAATGAACTAAACTCTCCACTCAAAAGGCAGAGATTGAAATAATTGATTAAAAAGAGAAAATATAATCCAAACTATTTGCTGTCATGAGACACACTTTAGGTTCAAAAACACAAATAGATTAAAAGCAAAAAGATAGAAAAAGATGTCCCATACAAATAAGAACCAAAGTGGAGCTGAGTTTTAGAAATTTGAGTCTTCTTTCTGTTTAACTTGATCAGTCTAGCTAAGGGATTACAAATTAGTTGATCTTTTCAAAGAACTAACTTTTGGTTTTGTTGACTTCCTCTATTATTTCCTCTATGTCATTCATTTTTGCTCCATTTTTTATTATTTCTTTTCATCAGCTTGATTTGGATTTAGTTTGCTCTTCTTTTAATAAGTTCTTAAGGTGGAGATTTCAGTTATTAATTTGAAATCTTTCTTCTTTATTAATATGGGCATATACAGCTATGGGCGTTACAGCTAAATATCCCCCTAAACACTGATTTTATTTTACTCCATAAGTTTTGGCATGTTGTGTTTTAATTTACCTCAAAATATGTTCTAATGTGCCTTTTGATTTCCTTTTAATTCATTGACTGTTTGGTAGAGTGTTAATTTCCACATATTTGTAATTTTCCTAAATGTCCTTCTGTTATTTATTTTGAATTTCATTCCACTGTGAACAGAAGTGGCAAGAGTGGACATCCTTGTCTTATTTTTGATCTTTGGGGAAGAATTTCAACTTTTCACCATTAATTATGAGGTTAAGTATTAACACACAAATGTGGCCAATTGATTTGACAAAAATGCAAAGGCAAGTAAATGGAGAAAGGATACTCTTTTAACAGTTGGTTCTAAAACAACAGGACATTTGAAGCCAAAAAAAAAAAAAAAAAAGTGAACTTTAACCTAAACTTCATACCTTATATAAACATCAAGTCAAAATGGATCATAGATCTAAATGTAAAATGTATAACTATATAACTATCAGAAGAAAACATAGGAAAATATATTTTTCATGAACAGGTAGAGTTGTTAGATACATATAAATGCACATACATAAAAAGCAACCCATGAAAGGATCAACTGATAAACAAGATTTTAGAACTTGAAAACATTTTCTCCGAGGTAAAAGACTTATACACTGAAAACTACAAAATGTTGCTGAAAGGAATTAAACAAGACACAATAAATAGACACCCCATGTTCATGAATTAGAAGACAATACTGTTAAGACATCAATACTAACCAAAGTGATATACAGATTCAATGTAAGTCCTACCAAAACGTCAATAACATTTTTTACAGGAATAGAAAAATCCATTCTAAAATTCATATGGAATCTCAACCGATCCCCAAATATCCAAAACAATTTTGAAAAAGAACAAAGTTGGAGTTCTCACACTTCCTGATTTCAAAACTTACTACAAGGTTACAGTAATTAAAACAGTGTGGTACTGGCATAAAGACAGGTATATATAGTCAAATGATTTTTGAATAGGGTGCCAAGATCATTCAGTGTGGAAAGAACAGTCTTTTTTCAACAAGTGGCACTGGGAAAACTGAATATCAACATGAAAATAATAAAGCTGAATTTTTACCTTAATACCATATACGAAAATTAACTCAAAAGGTTCAAAGACCTAAACATAAGAGCTAAAGCTATAACACTCTCAGAAGATAACATAAGGAAAAGCCTTCATTTCATAACAATGGATTTGGCAATGATTTCTTGGATATGACACCAAATGCATAGACAACAAAAGAAAAAAATCAACAAATTGGACTTCATCGAAATTAAACTTTGTGCATCAAAAGACAGAGTGAAAAGGCAATTCTTGGAATAGGAGAAAATATTTGCAAGTCATATATCTTATAAGGAATTAATATACAGAATATATATAGAACTTCTACAACTCAACAAAAAACAAGAAACTTATTTTAAAAATGGACAAGAGATCTGAACAGATATATCTCCAAAGAAGATATACAAATGGCCAAAAAGCATGTGAAAAGATGCTCAACAGCACTAATCATCAGGGAAATTGAAATCAAAACCACAATAAGATACCATTTCACACCCATTAGGACGGCTATTATTTTTTAAGAAAAGAAAATAGTAAGTGTTGCCAAGGGTATGGAGAAACTGGAACTCTTATCTTGTGCATTGCTGGTGGGAATGTAAAATGGTACAGTCTCTATGGAAAATGATATGGCAGTTTCTCAAAAAATTACATGTAGAATTAACATGTGATCCAGCAATTCCACTTCTGAGTATATACCCACAATAATTGAAAGCAGGTATTCAAACAGATATTTGTACACCCATGTTCGTAGCAGCATTATTCACAAAAGCTAAAACATGGAAACAACTTAAGCATCCATCAATTGATAAACAAAATGTGCTATATACATACAATGGGATATTATTCCACCTTAAAAAGAAAATTCTGACACATGCTACAACTTAGATGAATCTTGAAGATATTATGCTAACTAAAGCCAGTCACAAAAAGGACAAATATTGTATGATTCCACTTATATGAAGCACTGAGAGTAGTCAAATTCATAGAAACAGAAAGTAGGGTGGTGGTTGCCAGAGGCTGATGGGCGTGGAGAAAACGGGGAGTTAGTATCTAATAAGTACAGAGTTTCAGTTTGGGAAGATGAAAAATTTCTGGAGATGGATGGTTGTGATAGTTGCAGAACAATGTGAAAGTACTTAATGCCATAGAACTACACACTTAAAAATGGTTTACATGGTAAATTTTATGTTATGTATATTTTATCACAATAAAAAAAGTTTGCTCTGCAAAAGACACTGTTAAGAGAATGAAAAGACAAGCTACAGACTGGGAGAAAATGTGTGAAAATCACATATCCAACAGAAGATTGTGTTTAGAATATACAAAGAACTCTCAAAAGTCATCAGGAAGAAAATAAACAACCCAATTATAAAACAGCAAAAGATTTGAACAGACACTTTAGCAAACACGATATAAGGATGGCAAATAAGCACATGAAAGATGTTCAACATCATTAGCCATTAAAGAAATGCAAATTAAAACTACAATGAGGTACCACTTGACAGCTATTGGAATAACCAAAATAAATACTGACAATACCAACTGCTGACAAAGATGTAGAGCAACTCGAACTCTCATACATTGCTGGTGAAAATGCAAAATGGTACAGCCACTCTGGAAAATGGTTTGGCAGTTTCATATAAAGTTAAATGTACACTTACCATATGACCCAGTAATCCCACTTCTAGATATTTACCTTAGAGAAATAAAAACTTATGTTCACAAAAAAACCTGTACAAGAACGTTCATATCAATATTATGCATAGCCATCATAACCTGGAAACAATCCAAATGCACTTCAATGGGTGAATGGATAAACAAACTCTGGAATGTCCATATGATGAAATGCTACTCAACAAAATGAATGAACTATTGATACACGCAACAACTCAAATGAGTCTCAAAGGCATTATGCTGAGTGAAAGAAGCCAATCTCACAAGGTTACATGTTGTATGATCCATTTACATGACATTTTCTAAAAGATAAAACTACAGTGATGGAAAACAGTCAGTGATTGTCAGGAATTATGGTAGGTTGGGAATGACTATAAAGGGACAGCATGAGGGAGTTTTTTAAGGTGATGAAGCTATTCTCTCTCGATTGTGGTGGTGGTTACATCAATCTACATGATTTACAATTCACAGAATTGTACACCAAAAAAGAAGAAGCCCCATGCAATTTTATTGGAAGTTCATTTCAAAAGTAAGAAAATACTAGCTATCATATCATCATCATCACCAATAATTATACTTTACTGATTAATAAAAATATTCAGAATTATTTGTGAAATGGGATCTAAAAATCATTAAGGTCAATTTATGTCTGGTACAATAATTTAAATGTATAGATAAAAAACAACAGCACTAAATGTAAAAGCTTTACAACTTCTACTAACTCCTCTCTTTAATATTCTGTATCAGGATAATATGCTCCCTCTGGATCATTTCCTATAAACATTGTCATATACTGAATATGGAATTAAATAAGTGCTCAACTGGGACCCTAGGTTACATTCCTAAATCTAACACTATAAGAAAACTCTCGACTTGCCTTTTGTGCCTAATTTTATCTTCCTCTTCATTGAGGTCATGTACTTGTCTGCACTTGTCTTTTTGTGGTATGCTGTGAAGGTTTAAAGCAAGGAGTTTCAAAGATAGGAAACAGAACAGATTCATACACCACCCACCCTCCACCCCAAATACCAGGTACTGCTCTAAGTGATTTACATGTATTCTCTCACTTAATCCTCTTAGTAACCCTGTAACATAGCTACTATTAATATTCTCATTTTACAGATGAAGATACTGAAGCATAGAGAGGTAACTTGCCTAGCATCTCTTAGCTAGTAAGTGGGGGAGCCAGGATTTTCCCAGGCAGTCTGCCTCCAGAGCCTATGTTCTTAATCATTATGCTAAATGTCTCTCCACAAAAGGTTATTCATTTTTTCATTCATTCCTTCCTTCACCACTGCTCTGCCATGTCTATGGTCTTTCTATCTCTAACAAATCATTCATCCATTCTCACGGCCTTAACATGTTATCTAAGGATAGATGATTCCCAGTTCTATGTATCTAGTTCTGACCTCTCTCCTGAGCTTCACTGCTGCATTTCCAACTGTCTCCTCAACATCTGCATTTGATGATCCTGCCATTCTCACAAATTCAACATGTTTAAAATCAAACTCATCATCCTTCCTCGAAATTTCCCCATAAAGGCTTTCTTAATTTTGCCAATTGGTAAGTCACACAGCCTTGAAACCTCTGGATTATCTTTGACACATACCTCTGCATTGACCTCCCTCCTTCATTTTCAGCCAACAAGTTTTATTAGTTCTTCCCTTATAAACATACCTCTCTCCAATTTCACTGCTATCACTCTAGACCAAGTCTTCATGCCTAAATGACTGTAATATCTCCTATCCATTCTGCCTGCTTCTAGTTCTTCCTCTCTCTAATCCTATTTATTGACCACCAGATTAATAATTTTCAAATATGGCTTTTATCATGTCACTTCTGGTTCAAAAACCTTCAACCATATTGAAACTAACTGATAACTAACTCTGTATAGGTCTATACTAGTCACCAAATACAGTTCAAAATTTTTAGCTACCTTTCTAACCTTGTCTCACATCTCCTCCATAACGCACACTCCGTAGTGCTCACACCATCTGTTGCAACTGAAATGTCATTACCTCTCTTTTCTAAAGAATAGGTAGTATTAAAAGAACATATAAATCTTACCTCCTCTGAGAGGCCTTCTTCAATCACACCAATACACAGTGGCCTTTGCCTCCTCTGAACTCCAACAACACTTAACAAATGTATCTAGTATTGTCACTAAATGTTACATGTTTATCTCTCCAACCAGACTATACTTGGCACAAGGTGAGGAACCATTTCTTAAACTTCCATGCACCTTCCACAGCGTCTAGTAAAACTTATCTGTCAAACTAAATCCTTCTGGTTAAGACACATACTATTTATCTACATATTTTGTGCTAATTTGTAGTTCAGCCTAAAGACCCTTCACAATCTAGCTTCGCCTCCCCTTCCTTCCAGTGTCACCTCCTGTCATTCCCTGTCACTTCTTCTACTCCTGCCACATTAAACTTCTCATTGTTCCTTAGACACACCAGGTTCTTTCATAATCCTGTTGCTATTTACTATCTTTAATCTCCATTCCCCTTTATTTACCTGACAAATGCCCGTTGATCCATCAGGAGTTAGTATAAATGTCAACTTCTGACTCCCCCAACTAGACTTAGATGCTCTGTGTTCTGCACTACCTCAGCGTTTTATTCAAATCTCTATAATAGCAGTTTCCATGTTGTCATGCAACTAACTGTGCACATATTTGTCTCTCTTATGGTATTATACATTCCTCAAAAGTAGTGACAATTTGTCTTTCCCCTATTCCCTTCACTAACTCTTCATATTTAATGCCCTGCTGTTTAATCTTTCTCTCAGTGAAAGAATATATCAAAGTCAGTGGGGATCACATACCTTGGTAATAAAGAGCCTTAAGGAAGGAGTGACGATCAGCTCCCTGAAATAAAGACTTTTCTATTTCCATTTCTCGCCGGGTCAGCTGTTTGCTCTTTGCAAATCTCTGTGGCAGGCAAAGAATGCGCTGACGCTCCGAGATCCTTTCTTCAATATCTTGAAGACGGTTCTGTATTGCTTCAGGAGTTGCCCTCAGTTTTGTCTTCTGAAACCAGAGGAATAAGATGGCATATATCATAGAGGGCACAACCTGAACATGATGATCTGGTGTCTCAAGTAAAAAGATGACCTGGGCCCAGAAATGAATGTTTACAGAAAGTGTTAGCTAAGAAGTTAAAGAATAGCTTCTCTTTTACCAATGTCTGCATTCTAAAAATCAAAGAAGATTCAGACACCAAGCTCAGTTTTGTGAGAACTAAAAATGAAAAGGCTCTCAATGCTAAAATGAAGATATTTTGCTGTTTCCTTGAGGAGAAAAACAAACAAAAAAAACATTACCCCACTCACCTTTTCACCAGACACATGGCTCTTCCAGATCAAGATTTCTGTTTCATTAAGCCCTAATTCCCTGAGAGAAGCAGTTTCCTGGTCCTTCTCATGCAGTGTCTGGAATTGGGACAAAGTCATAGTCCCAGCTGCTTCCTTCCCAAAGGGCTTGTACATAGTACCAGGAGCAAAGCTCTCTTTCTTAGACATACATCTGCAAAACATGCAGGAGGAGAGTAAGAACATCTTGAGGTTACTACCATTCACAAAAATGGAGGTTCAACACTGTAAGAGGTACAATGAAACTCACTAGCAAATTTTCTCTTACATCTTATTTCTAAGCTGAAGCACCACTGCAACAAAATGAACTCCATCAATAGTGCCCTCATCCGGGAATAATAAACTAAATCAACAAGTATTTATTGAGTACTTACTATGCATCAGATACTCTGCTAGGTACTAAGGATTTAATAGCTTTATAAAAAAGATAAAAATGGCTCCTGCTTTTGTGGAAAAACAGTGGAAGAGAGGCAAGTCAACAGGCAATGATAATATTGGGTTACAAGTGCTATGTTAAGGGAAATATGGGATGCTGTAGGAGGACATAAAATAGGTACTTGGCTCAGACTTAGTGAGATATGGGAGGCTTCCCAGAGGAAGAGACACAGAACTAAAACCCTACCTAATACATTGAAGTCTAACAAAGAAAGGGAGGTGGGAGAGGAACATTCCATCTAGGCTTTAAGAGAGATCTGTCACCTGGAGGTGAGAGTCTATGATACTCTCCGTTTGCAAAATCAATACCTACTCCTCAATGGAGACAGAAGTATCAAGTTGATGCTGAAGGAGGCTTTTCAGCTGCCTCTCCCCTTCTGTTTCCAGCTCCTCCAGGACATGCTCATCACTCTTCACACAGCTGTTTACCCTGGAGTAGACATAAGAATATATACAGAAAACAGAAGAGACTGTGAGTCTCAAAATATATTCCTTATCTATATTATCTACCATTACTGACCCCATTTATTCAAAGACACTTCAACAATTCATTGCCCTTTACCATTTAGTCCATGAACACTTACTAAATACCTGTTTACACAGAATGCGCTATGCTAGGTACTGAGAGAAGTCAAAGGTGTTTAAGACATAGTCCCTATCCTCAAGAAGCCCACAATCTATTTAGGAAGAAGAAGCGTGTGTTTATGTGTTACGTGCATGTGCCTTGGCGGCGGGGGGAGGAGAGAATAACAACACATAGAAGCATATGCCAAATTAGTAGAAATTCACAGAAGAGAAAATTGGGAGATAAAGGTGGTAAAGGAAGACTTCAGAAAGGCACTCTTAAGCTGACATTCAAAGGTGTGTGATGAGGAAAAGGAGAACAGGGAAAGAGAGTACAAAGGGACAGTAATATATACTGAAGGATAATGAGAAGTAGTAATTTATCAAGCAGTTAAGTGACACAGTGCAAGTGATGGTTTAGACAGATGAATGTGGTTATAATATGCCATAGAGATTCAAAGGGAAGAAACAAGAAGAACTAGTTATGAAACTACTGAAGTAAAAGGTGAGGAAGGTCTAGACTGAAATGGTAATAGTGAAAATGGAAAGAAAGGGGTAGATGAGAGAGGCCTTTTGGAGGCAGAGGCAAGGAAGTCAAAGATAATCCCAAAATTTCAGTCTGTGTAACTGAGAAAACAATGGTACCAATGAAGGAAAGACAAAGCTCCAGATGGAATAAATGATTTGGGAAAGGGAAAGTCAGTATTGTTTTAGCCACATTGAGTCTAGTACCTTTTACAATAGAAACGCCAGCATGAAGTATCAGGAATACTTCAAATACAGGACTAGGAACATTTTGTTTAGGGATAAATTCATATGTACTAGAAACTATTTGCTTTTTTAAAAGCAAGGGAATTAGTAACACAAAATTCCGGATAGTGGCCACCTTAGGGGGGAACGAAGGGAGGGAAGAGACACAGTAGACTTCTAAGGGACTGGCAATGTCCTATTTCTTAAGCTTGTAGTGGATGCGAACCTTTATTATTCTTTAAGCTGTATATATACATTATACATTATTTTGCATGGATGAGATATCGTAAAAAAAAAGTTAAAGGTTAGTTTCAGGCAGGCAAAGTCAGAAACGGTTTTTTAAAAGATGCAAGGAACTGACAGTGCAGGAAAGCATATCAGTAAGCATTTTAAATGCACTGCACTATTCCAGAGTGATGATTTTACTTGCAGAATGAATCTAAAATTAATTTAAGCCTGTCAATAGTTAGGAGGCTCAGGCCATTTAGGCTCAAGCGGCCATTTACCTCAGGACCAGTAAGGGGAACTGAGCCCAGCAATGCCTTCCACCTCCCCTCCCCCCACCCCATAAATCGAACCGCTTTGGTGCTGTCCTTCCACATTTAGAAACAAAGTACCGCTCCCTTACTTTAAGATTGGAAAGCGCTACATGGTTTCGGGGCCCGAGCAAGTAGTCTTTAACACATAGACGTTGCAAATAAATGCGCCCGCCCCGAGACTTTCTCAGGTGGAGGTGGAGGTAGGGGAGGACGGGGAGGGGCTGGCCCGAGGTACCTACATCTCCGGCGCCAGGAATTTGTCAGCCTCAAACCCTTTTGCCTAGCTGGGTCCGGGTGAAACGACGAAGCCGCAGCACCTGGCCAGCTCCCGGGGCCCGTGCCGGGAGGGCATTCCCACAGCAGCCGGCCCCGGTGGCAGCCCTTCCTGAACTTCGCTCTGCAGGCCTATTCAGCCCGTCTCCCCTCCTCCCGTCTCCTTTGTCGTGTTCCCGCTCCCACGAAACCGCATCCCGAGAACGTGCAATACCCAAACCAGAAAGCAATAGAAGCCATTTTCACAAGAAAAGGTAGAACAGAGCTCCCCTTGCCGCCTGCTCTTCAAACAAGTCCTTACCTCTTCATGTTTCCACAGGCCCTTACCTCCAACTTGGGTAAATAGGCCGCGGACCTCAAGTCCCAGAACTCCGCGCGGCGGACTCTAAGGGGATTGTGATGCAGCATGGGGCTCTGGGAATTGTAGTAGCACAGAGGTATGGCAACAGAAAGAGAAAGTAGGTCTCAAGTGACAGGTATGCTGAACATTGTCCAAATATTTATTTTGAATTTCTCATTTAGGTTCAAAAGAAGACCCAAAATATCCAGCTCATAAAACGAGTCACCTTTGACTTCTTGATTCTCTCATCCATTACCACTAATTCCTGGCTCTTCTGTAATTTCCTTTGAACTTCTTATCAACACTGCTTTTCTTTCAAGGATTTATCCAGCCTACCTACCGTTTCCAGTCGAGCCTCTGCTTCATCCTTCACGATGTAGCCAGAGTCATCAGACACGAGTCTGACTATATCACTTGTACTAATGGTTCTCCTCTATCTGTAACAGAGACTTGAGAGTTTTCTCCACTCAGAATCAGAAGTCTGTGGTATTCAGGCCCACATATGTTTTATTGATCATTATGGTGACTCAAGAAAGAGGTATAGTATAGTGATTAAAAGCATAGGCTCTTAGTTCCCAGAAATGGAAATGCAGATGTCTTTAAGTGTATGAAAAGATGTCCAATCTCACAAATTTTAAAGTGCACTGACTACCAGTACTCCTTAAAACTAGCAAGTTCATCAAAAACATGAGAATCTGTCACAGCCAAAAGGAACCAAAGGAGTCATGATGACTAAAGTAATGCAGTATTTTGGATGAGGTCCTGGAAAAGAAAAAAAGACATGAGGTAAAACTAAGGAAATGTGAACAAACTATGCTCCTTAGCTAATAACAAGGTTCGTTAGCTGTGACAAATGTATCAGAGTTATGCAAGGGAAACTGAGTTGTAAGTATGTGGAACTTTGTACTATGCAACCTTTCTGTAACTAAAACTGTTCTAGAACTTAAAGTTTATTTTTAAAAGTACACTAAACTACCATTTTTCACCTAACAGATTGGGAAATATCCAAAAGTTTGATAACACACTTGTTTTATTGAGATTGTGGGGAAACAGGCACTCTCAATACACTAGTGGTAGGAATATAAATTGGTACAACATCTATTGGGGGCAAATGAGGATACTACTAAAATCATAAATGTACATTCCCTTTAAAGCAGCAATTCAGTTATGAATAGAATCCTCAATACTATATATCCTCTAACCTACTATCATTCCTTGCAACATTGTTTTTAAAAACAGAAATGAAAATATCCAAGAACATACTATGAAAAGGTATCATTCAATGAAAAACTGTGCAGCAGTTACAAAGATGACAAAGTTCTCTATGAACTGCTACTGAACAATCTCCAAAATATAGTTAGTGCAATAGCAAGGTGCAGAACAATATGTATACTATGCTTCTATTTGCATAAAAAGGGGAGCTCTAGTCACTTAAAAACTTACATATGTGTGTGTTTGCTTATATATGCACAAAATATGTTTGGGAGAACTTACAGACAAATGATGAGTGAATGCCTCCAGGTAGGGGAACTGGATGGCTGAGGGACAAGGGCAGAAAAAATTCTTCATGTATCTTTTTGTGCCCTTTGAATTTTGAACCCATGACTACATTACCTAGTCAATACTTTTTTAATCAAAGAGAAACCCTCTTACATCTCAAGGAGCCAAAGAAGAAAAGATTGTAGGTAATGGTGGGGGGCGGGGCACACTACTGGGATTTGAATCTCACTTCTCAGTTGACAGTATGGCACAACAGGGTTTTAGAGGCAATCTGGACTTGAATTTTTGCTCTGGTAAGTTACTAGACTATGTGGGTTTCAATAAGTTTCTTAACTGGTCTAGGCCAGTTTTCTCATCTGTAAAATGAGGATACCTCCTAAGAATAGGGTGACTGTCAAGCACATACAAAGGTATGGTTTTAAAGTTATTCCATGATTGAGTGGTAATCTATGAGTAAATAGTCAAATGTTAACCAGTAGATTTAGACTTATCCAAACTGCTTTGTATTGCCATGCTCAAGTTAGAGCAAAGGACCAAAAAGCAGCTACTGAAAAACATTGTAGAATTTCCTGTCCTGAAAACTTCTATCAGATTGAAAATGTCATGGTGAGCTACCTAAGACCTGTCACATGCAAATAACTGTGCTCTTGAAGCATAAAGGTGAATGACTGCAGGCATAACATGTACCACTTTGTAGCTTTGGCACAGAACATGAACTGAATATAAGTATAAACAAAATGGGGGTCACATCATCTCCTGCACCAGGTAAATCCTATACGGTGGTATAGCTGAATTTTGTGGCTCAACCAATCTGTCCAAATTGACATATTGACAAGGAAATGGAAAAATACACCAAGGTTGCTAGTGTGCTTATCCCCCGGGACGGTGGCAAAGGGTGGAACAAATATTACACCAACCATCACACCAAACTTGTGTACAACTTCTAATAAAACATATAGCCTATTGATACTGAAATGATACACACTACATTGCAAATCCACTAGGTGGGATGAGTGGAGAATGAATAGCTAAGATATATGTTCACATAGCTGTGGAATTGCAACTGGAAAGCAAGGTCATAAGAAGTACTCTACATACCTGTGTATAACTGTAACCAGTGCAAGTGATAGGTACAAAAAGACAAACATTCAGAAAATTACACTAAAAAGAAAACCAGGCCATTTCTAATTCTGCCAAACTTGTTAACTGTGTAATAATAGCTATTCTGTTTCCCACAACATCCTTCTCCCCAGCTTAAAAGGACATCAGACAGTGTATACAAAGCCTTGGAGATCTCTAGATGTTATACATGGGCACAGAGATCTTACCTAATTTCACAATTTTACCCCTAGAAGAATTTATGACAAAACGAAAAATATGCCTCATTTGTCTTTCTGTCAATTTAACAAGGTTAGTTTAATTAATCCAGAAGCTCCTTCTTAACAGAGACACATTTTCTGGGTTTGTCCTTTTTAGGTGCTTTGTTTGTGGCACACTTCTGAAGACTACATTATGAAGCAGTTATGATTCCAAGATATGGAAGAAGATGTTAAAACCAAAAATCTTCTCTTGAATCTACTCACCATCTAATATTAAGAGTAAACAACTGTGCAAGTCTTTCAAATTTCCCAAACGAAATAGCATAAATGCTGTCATAGAGAACAAATATAGCATCTTTTCAAAGGATTAAAAATGGGTATGTACTGGGATAGTGTCAACACTTTAAATTTAAGAATTCTTCAGCTAATATGTCAGCTGGTTAACAAAGGTTACAAGGGGCTCAAGACTCCAGTGCCTAACATAAATGGTGCTTTAACATTACTGGTAAAAATAGCTTATTTCTGTATTTCTGACCTTTTAATTAAGATTTGTTCAATGTGACTGGGCACGGTGGCTCATGCCTGTGATCCTGGCAATTTGGGAGGCCAAGGCGGGTGGGTCCTTTGAGCCCAGGAGTTCAAGACCAGCCTGGTAACATGGCAAAACCCCGTCTCTACAAAAAACTCAAAAATTAGCCAGGTGTGGTGGTGTGCACCTGTAGTTCCAACTACTTGGGAGGCTGAGGTAGGAGAATCACTTCAGCCCAGCAGGCAGGTTGCAGTGAGCCAAGATCACGGCACTGCACTCTAGCTTAGGTGACAGAGCAAGACCCTGTCTCAAAAAACAAACAAAAAAAATTGTTCAACAATGTCATTTCTTTACATGTTAGAAATGGTCAGGAAGAATCTTAGAGATGATTTAGTCCAATGTACAATTCCAGACAGTACACTGAGATCACCCTGTAAGTCTTAATAACAATACTAGATCAATCTAGAAGCCAGTTGCCATCCTCTGGCATCTTCTATGTACTGGGAAAAACACTAGAAATCCCACTGAAGATAATGTAACAGTAAGATAGTATAAGCAGTATTATAGTCTCCTTTTTCTTTATTTTACTTAGGAAATATAGAGTAAGCACTCTACTCACAGTGAAAAGACATAAAGGAATCTCAAAACTTCAGAGAAATGAAAACCAGTTCCTTCTCACAAAACAGTTTGGGAAACCTTAATATGACCCAACTCTTTCATTTATGGACAAAGATAATGCCCAAGATGAAATTATTTGTCCAGTTAATTAGGCAGGAACAAGACTAGAGTCAGTGTTTCCTCTGATAAACTATATTTTCATTACTGAATGTAGAACTTGTACACAGGCTACTTTACAAGAGTTGAATCTCCAAAAGCAATGGGAAAAAATGTCTTTAGTATTACTATTTACAATATAAGAGTAATAATACTGAACTGAAAAATTAGAGATTACTAAAGATTATACTTAAAAATTGTGTTTACCTACAGAAATAATCCACAAGATTATATGAGTTCTGGATTATTTTCACATTCTATAATTCTGCGTGGTTACAAAAACTTACTGGATAAGAAGCTGCTGCTTGGAAAAGTTTGAGTAGAAAAAAAAGAGTCCATGTCAATTTTGGCATTTAGTCTGCTCATAAGACTAATCGTTGCTAATATTCATTTCAAAAATATTTCTTCGTATAATGTGTACCCGCCAGGATGGTCGCGTGCAATCAGTACAACAGAAAATTTAGCTCAATAAATTATAGGTGACTGAGCTCTATTCACTTAAAAACTTTTAATAGTTAATTTCAGTATTACATTTTTTTTTAGGACATTACCTTTATTTATGACTTAGGTGAAACATGAAACACAGGAGACCAGACTGTTCCAAACCTAAGAACAAGGCTTATTTAAAACAAAACAAAACAAACAAACAAAAAAAAGAAAAGCAAACAAATACACGGAAATCACCAACTATAAATCATACGCTAAAACCAAATAAAATGCCAGTATATCCATATATTAAAAATAACCAAATTCCTTGAAACTTACCTTTCCTTAACCCTTTAATAATAAACTACCCTAACTTTTCCCCCCTGCTCTGAATCTCTATAACACACTTTCTATAATTCATACTGCACCTCTTTATATTATCTATATTGTTTTTATGCAGACAAGCATTAATTATATCTCAAACTAGACAGTAGGTTCCTTTGAGAAGAAGAGACTTTACAGTATCTAGCACTATATAGGTTGGCATGTACTTTTGGCAAACATCACCCTACGATTCAACTGGAGTGAGAAGGATGATGTGTACTGATGCCAGGGAGAGTAAGACATATAAGTTACACATATAGGGTCAACATCTAAGAGGTTGCTGTCTGGACAAAGGGGCTAGTATAATTTTGATTTTCTAATACTAAAAACAAAACTAAGGTGTAATTCTCAACAGTACAATACTTAAATGAAAAAAAGGATGCACAATTCATTATGATCAAGATGAAATATTAAGTATAAATACTACTCTATTTAACATCAGAATTTGTAGGTAATAATCCAGAAACGACATGCCGAAGATATGGTCATTCAATAAAAAGCAGTGTTGACATTGTGTGCATGCTCCTTGTGACGATAATCCTCGAAAACCCGTGTTACCACTTCTACCTTCCTTTGCAGCATGCCTATAGGAGAAAAAGTCACACGATCATTAATCTAAGGCCAAAATATCCCATGAACATAATTTACGTATTCCTTTCAACACATGATTAACAAAATTTTACATAGCAATTTCAATAGCTTTATGTTTTAGAAAACACATAAGAAAAAAACACTCATCTATCTGTTTGGAAACTGTGAAAACAATGGACAAGACTGTTTTTTTTTTTTTTTTTCTGCTCTCCCTAGCTTTCAGGCAAATAACTGTCTAGTTGACATTTATGTTTTGTTAGGATGAGGTGTTAACTGCTTTTTGACTCATTACACCCTAAAAGTGACATACAGGGTAGTCATTAAATTGGGAGTATACGTTTTGGTGGTCTTAGCTACCTATAAGCAAATGAGTGCACTGAATATATTTACAATTCTGTTCTTTTCCAATAATGATTTATTTAACTTGGTGGTTCTTAAATTTTCTCAGGGGCAGAGTACCACAGAATACCATTAATTTTATCATATGAAACAGTAATGTTCTGCTAGTAAAACTAAGCTGTTGAAGTAAGCATGATACTCTGAGTTTTTCTATTAACATGCACAAATAAACTTGGTCATTTCTTTCAGTGTCCATTAATGGTTACTCGTGAATAAGCCATAACTGGTGCCCAAGAAGAAAAAGAATTTACAAGAGAAACACTAAAAAATTTAAACAATATACAGTTGACTCTTGGAAAACATAGGTTTAAACTGCGCAAGTTCACTATACATGAATTTTCTTCCACTTCTGCCACACTTGAGACAAGACCACCCTCTCCTCTTCCTCCTCACCCTGTTCAACATGAAGATGACGAGAATGAAGAACTTTATGATGATCCAATTCCACTTAATAACTGGTAAATGTTTTTTTTTTCTTCCTTATGATTTTCTTAATAACATTTTCTTTTTCTCTAGCTTACTTTATCATAAGAATACAGTATATAATAATACATATAACATGCAAAATACGTGTTAATCGACTATGTTAGTGGTAAGGCTTCCATCAACAGTAGGCTATTAGTAGTTAAGTTTTGGGGAGTCAAAAGTTATATTTGTTTTTTTACTGTGTAGGGATTAGCACCCCTAAACCCTTCATTGTTGAAGGGCCAGCTGTAATATACTTTAATTTTCTTCACCCAATTAGAAAAACCCTAATGTTACCGAGTTTTTAAAGTGTAATACCTCATTTTATCTTATAAAGACATTCTGCAAGATCATGCTTTAAGGACAGTGATTTCAATGCTGGCTGTCTATAAAAGGCCAGAAAAACATTATGTTCAACCTGGCAAAATATATCTCCTTTTTGTTGTAATAACTAACTGCAGGGTGCAATTTTTTTCCCCTAAATAACAGTTTTTAATATGATGGAAGCACAGATGAGCACTACAACAAACCATTAACTTGAGATCAGAAGTGTCAACATAGGCACATTCTAGTAATTTGCTGATTGATACATATTAAATGCAAAGGGGTATATTTATAATGATTTTAAAAATCAATAAACTGTCAAGAAATACAACTCAGCATTATTAAGAGAGCCTTACTATTAGCATTTTGTCATGTCTTCTAATTGAATTCCCAGGACTATTTCTGTATTAACATACTTTAAATTTTTTAGGACTTTCATTCTTTAAGGGCAAAAACTGCACCTAGGTACTTAATGCCCAGAATTTTGGTCCCATGACAAGCATCAGTGATTGACTGGTTCCTGCCAGCATATTAAATATGGCATACACATATTGAAATTATTAAAAAATAATTGTACTAAACAATATGAAAATAAGAAAACAATTTCATTCACAATAGCATCAAAAGAATTATAATACTTAGGAGTAAACTTAACAAATGAAGTATAAGACCTGTACACTGACAACAAAAAAACATTGCTAAGAAAAACTAAAGAATATCTAAATAAGTGGAGATATATTCCATGTTCATGGATTAAAAGACTCACTATTGTTAAGATGGCAATTCTCCACAAATTGATCTACAGATTCAATGTAATCCCTATGAAAATTCTAGCAGGCTCTTTTTATAGAAATAGACAAGCTTAATTTAAATGTACATGGAGAGGCAAAGGATCCAGAAAAAAACAATCTTGAAAAATAAGAACAAACTGTAGGACTTAATACTATCTAATTTAAAAACTTAATCAAGTAATCAAGACAGCATGATATGGGCAATAATAGCCATAGAGATCGATGAAACAGAAACAAAGTCCAGAAATAAAACCTTATAAGGTACCAAGGCAATTCAATGGTAGAAATCATAATCTTTTTCAACAAATGGCTCTGGGACAACTGGATATCTACATCCAAATGAAATCAAACCCCCACCTTTAACTATATACAAAAATCAACTCAAGATGGATTATCAATCTAAATGTAAGTGCTAAAACTATATTTTAAAAAACAACAAGAGGCTGGGTGCTGTGCCTCATGCCTGTAATCCCAGCACTTTGGGGGGCCGAGGCAAGAGGATCACCTGAGGTCAGGAGTTCGAGACCAGCCTGGCCAACCTTGTGAAACCCTGTATCTATTAAAAATACAAAAATTAGCCAGGTGTGGTGGCAGGCACCTGTAATCCCAGCTACTCAAGAGGCTGAGGCAGGAGAATCGCTTGAACCCGGGAGGTGGAGGTTGCAGTGAGCTGAGATTGTGCCATTGCACTCCAGTCTGGGTGACGAGAGAAACTCCGTCTCAAAAAAAAAAAAAAACCAAGAAATCTCCATCAACTGATGAATGGATAAACAAAATATGGTATGACTGTACAATGAAATGATATACAGCAATAAAAAGGAATTAAGTACTGATACATGTTACAACGTAGATGAACCTTGAAAATATTATGCTAAATGAAAGAAACCAGACACAAAAGGCCACATATAATATGATTCAATCTATATAAACTCTCCAGAAAAGGCAAATCTATAAAGACAGAAAGTAGATTAGTGGTTGCATGGGGTTTGGGATAGAAATGGGGAATAACTGCAAATGGCCAAGAGAAAATTTTGGCGGTAACAAAAGTGTTCTAATACTGGATTGTTTGATGTCTGTACAACTCTATAGGCCTAACTAAATGGCTATTGGTTAAGGTGGTGTATTTGTGTATTTTAAAATATTTTAAAACAATTATTTATTATTCTCAAAAGATTTTGGTGAAGCTACTTCCAATCAGTGTCATTCTGTTTTGGAGACAGATGGTTTCTTCAACTTAGCCTTTTGCAAATACTTTAGGTAAATATTCAAAAAAGATTAGGAAAAGAGATTTAGTCATTAAACCCAAACACAGATTTCTAGAAACTGTAATTAATGCTTTAAGAAAATTTTAAGTTACACATATAAAAATTATTAGATGAGATTAAATTCACTGTCAAAGAACACAATGTACTTTCATAAACAATGCTATATAGTACATCTCTCATTTCTCCCAGAAAATAATTGAGGCAGTGAGATAAAAAAATATCCTGACAGGAAAACAGTTAAAGACACAAATAGGCAACTTATAAAATGACACACAAATTATTTACAAACATTTTCAAAATACTCAACTTCATTAGTAACCAGAGGAATGCAAATTAAACCAGGAAAATATTATTTTAACTTGTAAATTTTGGCAAAGAATGATCATGATGGTGGTGGTGGTGGTGGTGGTAGTAATTACAGGAGTGGTACTGGCAAGAGTGCAGAAAAATGGGTCCCCCCAATGAATTTCTGGTGAAAATATAAATTAGTACAACCTACCTGGAAGGATATATACCAAAAGCTTTTAAAACAGACATTACTACTGATTTAGCATTTTAACTTCTAAGAATTTTATTTATGTCCAGTAATCATGGATGTATACCTTAAAATTTACCTACAGCTAGGTTTTTACTGCAGCGTGATTTAAAACAGCAAAAAGTTTGAAATATTAACTAATACCTAACAATGGGCTATTAACTAAACAAACTATGGTATATCCATATAATGCAATATTTAGCAGCCATTAAATGTAGAATGTTTAATAACATGGAAAGATGGTCATGTACACATGTCTGTTAGCTTTGTATCTCTTTCTCCACCAAAAGCTAAATACAGTATGCTGTGTAAATATCAGGCAACAAATAAATTGAAACCATATATTGGACCCCAAGCTCATGCCGGGCATTGCTAAATTCTGAAGATACAAAAATAATTAAGATATTATCTCTATCAAGAAGCTCAAATTCCAGTAAACAGATATGTAGACAAATAACTGCAATATTATATGATAAATGCTAATACTACATTATGTAGAACACAGCCTGGATACAAAGAAGGGGATAAACAACTATTAGAATGATGAGCCAAGGAAGTCAAGGAAGGCTTCACAAACCATCTTGACATGGGAGCAGCTACCACGCAGACGATGATGGGGTAGAGTACTCCAGGCAAAAGAAACTGAACATCCGAAAATATAGATGAGGAAAGAATATCAGACATTTAGAAAACCATAAATACTTCTTCAAGATGAGGCTAGAGAACCAGATAGGGGTTAGATTATGCAGGGTACTTTGTATATTATGCAAAGAATTGAATTTATCATTGGGCAATGGGAACTAGTGAAGGGTTTTAATAAAGAGATGACTAGAATAGAGTGTGACTTTATCAGGATCATCTTGACAGTATTGTGAAAGTGAATTAGAATGGGGTAAGACTAGAGGGAGGAGACCACTAAGGTTACCAGTTAGAGATTAAACACATGCATTTACCACTGCTCCATTTCAAAATATTTGTCAAATAGCAGTAAAGATATTTTTAAAAGAAGAAGAAAAAGACAAAAGCATAAAATCATAAGGACAGAAACAAGAAAGGAGACAACAAAAAAACTATGAAAATTGCAACTGGATTTGTATGAAAGAACCCTAGAAAGAATATGGAATTAGTAGAGCTAGGTAATTCAAAGTGATATTGAAAGTGGAGCTAAAAACAGAATTGTGAAAGCATAAGAAACAGACCCCTCCTCTCATCCACATCCTACATCTGGGCAATTCTCCCTACCCAACTCCTGGAGATAATTTTCCTTTGGAGAGGGTGAACCAAATAAGCTGTGGATCAGGGACACCAGGCAGAGCAGAGGGCAAGTATTCTGTACCAAAACGGGAATTAAGTCAAAGTTATACAGGGATAAAGTGAAAGACTACAAGCTGAACACTGAGCCTGCAGTCTCTTCTCTAACAGTTCTCAGAACACTGGCTTAACACCAGGCTAATCTCCAGCCAGGAGCTGGAAGTTTCTTCTCCAGAGAATTTGACCAGCTAAAGAGATAAATCCTGAAGATAACAGTTAGAGGTCCCCCAATGAAAAGGTCTAGCCAAATTATGCTATAGTAAGTTAACAAGCCCCACCTATAAAACTTTTCAGTGTATCATTCTTGAATATAAATGGACAACTAAGAATCACCAGATATTTGAGGAAAGCCTCTAACATGAGAAAGACTGAAACAAAACAGAAATATAAAGAAAGCTAAAAGAAATACTCCAGAAAGAATAAAATATACATTTAAAAAATCATTAATATCCTCAAAGAGATAATACTGAATTCATGAAATAAGAACAGGATGCTATTTACAAAGTACATATATATAATCATAAAACAACACAACAAGCTCTTGCAAAATTAAACTTATAGCAGAAATCAAAGATCAGTAGAAAGACAAATAAAAAGTTGAGTACATACCCCAGAAAATTTAACAAAAATATAACGAGAAAATAGGAGAGAAACTAAATTTAGATCAGTCCAGGGCATCAAACATTAGAAAAAGAGTATTTCCAGAAAGAATGAGCAAAAACTTAATTCAAGAAAATAGACCCAAACTGAAAGAAATGAATTCCTTAAGTCACCAATAATGGGCTCAGTGGATGAAACAGATCCACACCAAAACGCATCATCTGATATTTCAGTATTTTGAGGAAGATCCTAAAACCTTCCATTGAAAAACACAATGAAAAGTTCACATGAGGTTCAGGAATCAAAATGGCCCTCAAAGTTAGAAAACAACAGAACAACTTCTTCAAAAGTTCCAGGGACAATTATTTCCAAGCTAAAATTCAATACCCGATATTATTGATTAGATGTGAAGGTAGAATAAACACCTTTTCAGACAGGCAAGGTCTCAAAAAGTTTACTTCCTATGCACTCTTTCTGGAAACTGCTAGAATATGTGCTATATCAGAAACAAGGGAATAAACCAAGAAACAGAAGTATAAGTAAGAGCCATGAAACTGGAGAACCAACAAAGAGTAGAGTCAATATAAGAATGCTATAGAAGACAGACAATAGCCGAGCAGCAGACCAAGAAAGCAACAATTAAGGACTGTGGTATGGAGATTAGAGGACTCTGGCAGAGATGAATCAAAGATGCAACTGATAGATTTACAGTAAAAGCAGGGACTTAGAAAAGTATACAGAAAACTAAGTAAATAAAGAAATAAGATTCAAAAGAAAATAAAACTTGTAAAAGGAAGAAGATATAATATAGTATGCTACATGGCCAGACTGCAAATAACATTTATGCAATCATAATCCAAATATTAAATATTGATTTATGTGAAATTTATAATATATACATATTAGGATGAGGAAAATATGTGTGTGTGTGTATATATATATGATATAGAAGAGTTAAATCCTCCCCTCCACCCATTTTGGAAAGTCAGTAGAGAAGGCCTAATATGGAAAAACTAAAAAGTAACACTACATGATGTTTAAAAATATAAAAATAAATAGTTGCAAAATTTAGCTAAAATAATTGAAAGTGATTGCCCCTAGGGAGTAAGAAAATAAGGTATGGACAAGGAGCTGCTGTTTTCATAAACCTGAAAAAAAATATATTTTCAAGGTGGGGGACAAAGCAAGCCTGAAATAGGGATGTGGTAGTGGGAAACTAGTGAAGAGAAAGGATTCAAGAGCTATTTAAGAAGTATAATCATCATCACTTCCTGAAGAAATAGAAATAGCCTGCTTTAGATTCCTGAGTAAATAGCAGCAGTCTTTTGCTGAGAAAAAGAAAAGGAGTTACAGATCTGGGAGACCCGGGAGAATATGAAAATAATGAGTTTAGTTTTAGACAAGTTTAATTTGAGCCTTTGGGATATCTATGTGCAGATGTTTGTTAACATGGAGCTTTATAATGGATAGTAAAAGAACCATTAGTGAAATTGACAGTTGGAGATAACAACTAGGGTTTTTAAATTGCTGATTATCAGAAATGCCTTAAAAGAGAATGCAGGGCGAGTACTCAAGATGGCAGCTCCGGGAGGGCGTGGCCAGTGACTAGTAGGCAAGGCGCCACGGGACCAAGGCCGCGGCCGACTAGCGGGGTCTGGAGGACGGAGAAGAGGAGGAAGAGGAGGAGCAGTTGGTTCTAGTGGAATTATCAGGAATTATTGATTCAGACTTTCTCTCATGTGAAAATAAATGCAAGGTTTTGGGCATTGACACTGAGAGGCCCATTCTGCAAGTGGACAGCTGTGTCTTTGCTGGGGAGTATGAAGACACTCTTGGGACCTGTGTTATATTTGAAGAAAATGTTGAACATGCTGATACAGAAGGCAATAATAAAACAGTGCTAAAATATAAATGTCATACAATGAAGAAGCTCAGCATGACAAGAACTCTTCTGACAGAGAAGAAGGAAGGAGAAGAAAACATAGGTGGGATGGAATGGTTGCAAATAAAGGATAATGATTTCTCCTATCGACCCAACATGATTTATAGCTTTCTACATGAAAATGAAGACGAAGAAGTGGTAGCTTCAGCCCCAGATAAATCTTTAGAATTGGAAAAGTTTCAAATGAACGAGAGTTCAAACCTGAGTTGTGAACAGGAGAAACCAATGCACTTGGAAATAGAAGATTCTGGTCCTCTTATTGATATACCTTCTGAGAAAGAAAGTTCTGTTTTTATGGAAACTCAAATGCTGCCTTAGAAATCACTCCTAGATGAAATGTTTCCCATAATAACTTGTCAAGAACTTTTTAGAGTTCTTACATAAAAATAATTGCTGTGTAGCTTTCAGTCTTTTAATATTTTATTGCATTTTACCGGCTATACACACATATCCAGTCATAACACAACTTATTTTACCAGAATCATTTGGAACCAGACATGAATTGGATTTTTAAAATACAGTTTGGGCTGGGTGCAGTGGCTCACACCTGTAATCTCAGCACTTTGGGAGGCCGAGGTGGGAGGATCACTTGGGCCTAGGAGTTTGAGACCAGTCTGGGTAACGTGGGGAGGCCCCATCTCTACAAAAAATTTTTTAGAATTAGCTGGACATAGTGTTGTGCGCCTGTGGTACCAGCTACTGGGCAGCTGACCTGGGAGGATGGCCTGGGATGGGAGGTCAAGGCTGCAGTGAGCTGCGTTTGCGCCTCTGTACTCTTGCCTGGGTGACACAGTGAGACCCTGTCTCAAAAAATAAGTAAAATGAAATACTTGTAAATGACTTTAGGGACCCTTCTGAGTCCTTTAAATTCAAGGTTTTATTAAGGTAAGTATATGTTTTCCTTTGAGGCTGTTACAAATTACTTCAAACTCAGTGAGTTAACACAAATGTATTGTCTTATAGTTTTGTAGGTGAAAAGTGTGACACGGGTCTTATCTGGCCTAAATTCAAAGTACTGGCAGGAATGCATTCCTTTATGGAGTTTCTGGGATTGGGGGCAAATCCATTTCCTTGTTTATTCAGTTGTTGGCAGAATTCAGTTCTTTGCAGTTGAAGGATCAAAGTCTCCTTTCCTTGCTGTCTGTTAGCTGAGGGTCATTTCTAGCTTCTGAAGGCTGCCTTCATTCCTTGGCTCATGATCCCCTTTTCTTCAGAGCCTGCAATAGTGGGTGAAGTCCCTCTCCCATTTTGAATCATTCCTGTTACTTCTTCCATCATCCCTCTCTCTGACCTACCCTGCTGTCTTCCATTTCCACTGTTAAATATCTATTTGATTACTCTGGGCCCAGGTGGATAATCTCCCTATTTTAAGGTCGATAACTTTTTTTTTTCCTTTGGGACAGGATCTCGCTCTGTTGCCCAGGCTGGAGTGCAGTGGCGTGACCACGGCTTACTACAGCCTTGAACTCCCGGGCTCAGGCAGTCCTCCCACCTCAGCCTCCTGAGTGGGTGGGACTGCAGGCACGCACCACCATGCCTGGCTGTTTTTTTACATTTTTTTTTTAAGAGATGGGGTCTCATTATGTTGCCCAGGCTGGTCTTGAACTCCTGGGCTCTGGTGATCCTCCTGTCTTGGCCTCTCAATGTGCCGGGATTGCAGGCATGAACCACTGCACCCTGCTGAAGGTGTATAAGATTAATTCTGGCCAGGCGCAGTGGCTCACGCCTGTGATCCCGGCACTTTGGGAGGCAAGGCAGGTGGATCACAAGGTCAGGAGTTTGAAACCAGCCTGGCCAACATGGTGAAACCCTGTCTCTACTAAAAATACAAAAATTAGCCAGGTGTGGTGGCACACACCTGTGGTCCTGGCTACTCAGGGGGCTGGGGCGGGAGAATTGCTTGAGCCCGGGAGGTGGAGGTTGCAGTGAGCTGAGATTGCGCCACTGCACTCCAGCCTGGGTGACAGAGCGAGACTCCATCTCAAAGACAAAACAAAACAAAACAACATTAATTCCATCTGCAAAGTCTCTTTTGCTAGGTCATTTAACATACACAGGCATAATACTAGGGATTAGGGCATGGAAGTCTTTGGGGCCTATTTTTAGTCTACTACAATAAGTATTTCATCTAGGAACAGAAAAAGAATTTTAAAGTGCTTAAGGATAAAGGAACAATTCCAAATATTCCAGATGTAATTTTGCTCCTTTCCCACTTGAGAAAGATTATTGAAATTCAGCTGTAGTAGTCATTTTATCATGGCAGTAAACTAAATCTGTGCTAGTTTATATTTTTTAAGTAAATTATTCACACCCTTTGATACTTTGTTACAGGTTGAGCTGTGTAAAATTGCCAATATTTGATTGTTTCCGACTACAAAAAACAGCAATTTCCTATAGTTTAACCTAGTACCAGTAAGTTAAAACATACCTCATGTTAATTACATCTCACAATTGATGGAGATAAAACTATTTTAACAGATTAGAGAGCTAACGTTCTAGGATGAATAATTTTTTTTTTAAATCAAGTTCTGGCTCTGTCGCCCAGGCTGTAGTGCAGTGGCGCAGTCTGGGCTCACTGCAACCTCTGCCTCCTGGGCTTAAGCCATCCTCCCAACTCAGCCTCCCTAGTGGCTGGGACTACAGGCATGTGCAACCATGCCCAGCTTATTTTTGTATTTGTTGTAGAGATGGGGTTTTGTCGTGTTGCCCAGGCTGGTGTCAGACTCATGAGCTCAAGTGGTCCTCCTACCTCGACAAGGTGCTATAATTACAGGTGTGAGCCATCATGCCTGGTCCAAAGAATTTTTTTCTTTCAAAAGTTTTGTATTTAATTGGAAAATGACTTACCTTGATAAAAAGCATTTTCAAATCATAAGCAGATGATTATAAGCAATCATCTATATCCCAATGTCTATATGACTTTTTAATTTTTTTATTTTTTGATAGTCTGTCACTCTTGTTGCCCAGGCTGGAGTGCGGTGGCATGATCTTGGCTCACTGCAACCTCTGCCTCCCAGGTTCAAGCGATTATCATGCCTCGGCCTCCCAAGTAGCTGGGATTATAGGCACGTGCCACCATGCCCAGCTAATTTATATGACTTCTTTTTAGTCTCAGCTTTTAATAAAAAGCTTATTGTTTCCTCCTTATGTATGTATAGGAGAGCATGCTAATTGCCTGACCCAATGATCTGTTCTCCCTTTTTTGCTTTGTATCAGAATCCTAGAATTTATTCAGGTTAGCAATGTGCCTAGCTTTCCTTGCAGATACATGTGGTCATATGACTAAGTTCTGGAATTGACATGGAATAAGAAGTGCTGAGTGATGGAATAAAAAAGAAAAAAGAAAATAACAAGTGCTTAGTGGTGCTTCTGGGAAGTTTCTTTAAACTTAAAGGCTTAAGGGGAAGCAGGTGGACTCATCTTCTGTTCCTGCTAGAAGATGGATGTTGTAGCTAGAGCTCCAGCAGGATTCTTGGACTTCAAAGTAACCTTGGAAATAGAAGTCATGAATGGCAGAGCAGCAATATAGGAGACTGGGTCCTGATACTGTGAGATTACCCTGGACTGCTATGAGTAAAGGGTTAATAAAACCTTTTCTTTCTCCCTGGTGAAATGACCTCGAGTTTGGCTTTCAACACTGTTTCTCTGGAAACCTACTAGGCAAGGTAATAATGGAATGTCAGCTGTAATATTAGGCAATATTATTTATGATTAAAAATGAGCCCTTAGCTGGGCGCAGTGGCAAAAATAAATAAATAAATAAATAAGGAGAATGCAGTAGTCCTCCCTTAGGCATGGTTTCACTTTACATGATTTCAGTTACCAGTGATCAACTGTGGTCAGAAAATGTTAAATGAAAAATTCTAGAAATAAACCATGTATAAGTTTGAAATTGTGCACCATTCTGAGTAGTGTGATGAAATCTTACACAGTTCAGCTCTGCCCCACCCAGGATGTGAATCATCCCTTTGTCTAACACACCCACGCTGTATATGCTACCCTCCAACCCATAAGTCACTTATTAAAAAGGAGAGTTTGAAAATCAATAATCTTAAGGTCTTACCTTAAGAAAACAGAAAAAGAGCAAAATTAACCCAAAGCAAGCAGATGAAGAAAATAACAAAGAGTTGTTATCAATGAAATTGCAAACAGAAACATCACAGAAAAACATCGAGACAAAAAGCTGACTCTGAAAAAAATCAATAAAATTAATAAACCTCTAGCAAGACAGAAAAAAAATTAGAGAAAACACAAATCACCAAAACCAGGACAGGGTATACCACTACAGATCCTACTGCCATTAAAAGGCTAAAAAGGAAATCCTATCAACAAATTTATACTTATAAAGTCAACCACTTAGCAGGAATGCACCAATTCCTAAAAGACTACAAACTATGAGAACTCAACCAAGATGAAACAGATAATCTGAATAGTCCTAGAAACATTAAAGAAATTCCATTGGTAATTTAAAAGCTCTCAAAAACAAAATATCCAGGCCCAGATAATTTTACTGGAAAATTCTACCAAGCACTTAAAGAAGAATTAATAACAATTATTCACAAATCCTTCTAAAAAATAAAGGCCAGTATTATACTATTACCAAAACCTGGCAGAAACAGCAAAAGGAAACAAAACCAAAAACGCCCCAAACTACCAACCAATACATATCATGAACACTTGAAAAATCTCTCATACATTTAAAAATCCTCAACAAAATACTAGCAAACCAAATCCTACAATGTATAAAAGGAATTATAAACCCTGACCAAGTAGAATTTATTCCACATATGTAAGGCTGACTCAAGATTGAAAATATATCAACGTAGGCTGGGCGTGGTGGCTCTTGCCTGTAATCCCAGCACTTTGGGAGGCTGAGGCGGGTAGATCACCAGATGTCAGGAGTTCGAGAGCAGCCTGACCAACAAGGTGAAACCCTGTCTCTACTAAAAATACAAAATTACCTGGGCGTGGTGGCACATGTCTGTAATCCCAGCTATTTGGGAGGCTGAGGCAGGAGAATCGCTTGAACCTGGGAGGCGGAGGTTGCAGTGAGCCAAGATTGCACCATTGCACTCCAGCCTGGGCAACAAGAGT
Source organism: Pongo abelii (assembly GCF_028885655.2). NCBI lineage: Eukaryota > Metazoa > Chordata > Mammalia > Primates > Hominidae > Pongo > Pongo abelii. The sequence goes on from NC_072008.2 coordinate 112,939,180, forward strand.
GAAACTCTGTCTCAAAACATAAAATAAAATAAAATAATTATATCTCAATGTAATCCACTATGAGTTAAAGAAGAAAAATCATGATTATGTCAATTGCTGCAGAAAAGGAATTTGACGAAATCCAGTACCTGTTCATAGTAAAACAAACAAACAAACAAAAACTCCCAGAGGGGAATTACCTCAACTTGATAAAGGGCATCTACAAAAAAAATCTACAAATAACATCATACTTAAGGTGAAAGACTGAAGGCTTTCCACATAAGATCAGGAACAAGGCAAGGATGTCTGCTCTTATCACTACTACTCAACATAGTATACTGAAGTTCTAGCGAGTGCAAAAAGACAAGAAAAAGAAATAAATGGCATATAGATTGGAAAGGAAAAAATAATACTCTATTTGCAGATGACATAACTGTCTATAAGGAAAATTCCGAGGAATCCACACAAAAAAACCTCCTAGAACTAACAAGTGAGTTCAGCAATGTCAAAAGATATAAGATCAACACACAAAAATTGTGTTGATTTTACACTAACAAAAACTTGTGTAACATAATACCATTCATAATCACTACAAAGTAGTAAAATACTAAGGTATAAATCTAACAAAACCAAAACATGTATGTGATGTGGGTGATGAAAATTGCAAAATGCTCATGAAAGAAATCAAAGAACACCTAGATAAATTTTGGGACATATGTTCATAGATGGGAAGACTCAACACAGTAAAGATGTTAATTCTCCCCAAATTGATCTATAGGTTAAATGCAATTCCTATCAAATCCCAGGAAATTTTTACGGAAACTAAAACAATCTTGACAGAGAAGAATAAAGTGGGAAGAATCATTCTACCAGATACTAAGGCTTCTTACTGTATGGCTATAGTAATGAAAGCATTGGGGGAAAGACACATAGACCCATAGTATAGAGACCTCAGAAAAAGACCCACACAGATATGTCAAACAGGTTGTTTTTATTTTTTTTTTTAAGGCACAAAAGCAATTTAATTGAGGAAGGGTACTTTTTCAAAAATGGTGCTGGAACAACTGGATATTTGTAGGAAAAAGAAGAAGAAGAATCTTAATCTAAGCCTCCTATCTTATATAAAAATTAAATCAAAATGGGTCACAGCCTTAAATGTAAAATGATAAAACTTGTAGAAAAAATATATAGGAAAAAATCTTGGGGATATGGGGCTAGGCAAACAGTTCTTAGACTGGACACCAGAAACATAATCCATAAAATAAAACTCATCAAATGAATTGCATCAAAATTAAAAAACTTTGTTCTGTGAACAACTCTACTAAGAAAATGAATAGGCTACAGACTGTGAGAAAATATTTGCAAACCACATATGTGACAAAACACTTGCATCTAGAACACATGAAGATTCTCAAAACACAACAGTAAAAAATAAACAATTTGATTAGGACATGGACAGAGGACACAAACAGGCATTTCACTGAAAAGTTTATACTGATAGGAAGTAAGTACAGGAAAAGGTTCAGCACCATCATTCATCAGGGAAATGCAACTTAAAACTGCCATGATATCACTACACCTCCATTACATGAGCTAAAATGAAAAACAGCGAAAATACCAAATGCTAATGAGGACACAAACAAACTGGATCACTCATACACTGCTGGGGGACACGTAAAATGGTACAGCCACTCTGGAAAATAATGTGGCAGTTTCTAAACCCACAACCACCATATGATCCAGCAATTGTATTCCTGGATATCTATCCCAGAGAAACAAAAACTTACATTCACAAAAGAACCTGTACATAAATGTTCACAGCAGTTTTATTCATAATGTCCTAAAACTGGAAACAGCCCAGATGTCCTGCAACAGGTGAATGGTTAAACCAACTGCGGTATACCCATACCATGGAATATTACTCAGCAATAGAAAGAATCAAACTATTGATACACACAGAAACACAATGAATCTTTGGAGAATTATGCTGAGGGGGAAAAAGCCAATCCCAAAACGTTACGTGCTGTATGACTCTATTTATATATTTTGAAATGATAGAATTTTAGAAATAGAAAATAGATTTGTAGTTGTCAAGGAGTTAATTAGGAAATGCGGTAGAGGGGTGGGTAGGGGAATTTGGTAGAAGGGAGGGAAGGTGGATGCTGTGATAAAGGGGGGAACATGAGGAAATGTGGTATGAAACTGTTCTGTATCTTGACTATGGTGGTAGATATACAAATCTACATGTGATAAAACTGTACAGAACTAAATACACACACACAAGTAAAACTGGGGAAATCTGAAGTAGATTAGATTTTATCAATGTGAATATCCTAGTTGTAATACTGTACTACAGTTTTGTAAGATGTTGCCTCTGAGGAAAACTAGGTAAAGAATTAACATGACTTCTATATTATTCTACAACTACCTCAATAGAAACTTCAATTAAAAAAAGACCAACACACACAAATAAGTTTTGATTCCCAACCTCTTTTCCTACAACTGCCAGCTCAGTAGCCATATAATATGAACCCCAATTTATGTTAGGCAACAGTTTTACCAAATCTGTTCTAACTGCTTAATATGGCTGGCCATCTTTTCAGCCTTCACTGTATGTTTCCTCATTGTTGCCTGCCTGCTAAGCCAGTGCCACATTTTAAGGTTTCAGTTATTGTCCAATCTACCTTCTATGTTAGTTAGGTTCTTAGTTAGGCTGTTTAAAAGCAACCTTGAAATCTTAGGGGCTTGCCATAATTAAGGTTTATTTCTCATTCAGAAACAGAGGAAAGGAAGGATACAGGGAGAGGGGAGAGGGAAGCGGATGAAAGAGAGAGAATACTGTCTTCTCACTACTCATAGCTTCTTTTAAGATACCCAGTTTATTAAAATCAAAGTTACACTCAGAATAAATGTACCTGAATTCTTAGTGCTAAGTATTTCTGATGGGAGAAAGAGTATTTACAGAGATGTACAAAGCTCCATTTCTGCCATGAGAATACACATATTGGTCTTGCCACTGATATATTAAGGTGGTGACAAGTGACAAGACATTCTGCTTGTATGTAGCACTGCCCTTCACACAAAATTAATAAAAAATAGATTTCAAGGAAGAGTGTAAAAAGAAAAGATGGTGAAAGCATCCTGAATTCATGGAGGCAGAGGAGAAAAATGTAGTAGAATTATTATATCTTAAGTGGTCTTTATTCAGTCATCCTGTTGAAATTATTACTTATTCAAGTCTCATTTCAAATTCTACCTTTTCTAGGAAATCAACAGCATATTATGTTCTTCTTCCTTTACCATACCCCTACCCCCTCACTTTGTATCTGTTCAAGGCAGAGGTGCCATTAATATTTATACCTCCTACACTGAGATATACAATGACTTGGCATATAGTAGATGCTTTGTGTTTAGAGTCACAACTACTGTGCTGTTTCAACTGGCATCTAAAAGAACATCTTCCAATTATATAGCACTCAGTTTTCAAAATGCCAATATATATTACCCTATTTGATTCCCACAATACCCTGGGATGGAACAAATAATTAAAAACTCAAGAAGGTTAAGTTACCTCTCAAAGGCCAAAGCTAATGAATTTCTACTATGACCTGTATCTTTAGATTCCCATATAACAGTGCTTTTTCTGTTACAGTGCACCTGTTTGCCAAATGCTGTGAAATTTTTTAATAAAAAGCATTATGCTGAGCTAATAACTGGCATTGCAGCAAATACTATTTGTTGTCCCTTCAAACACTGAAGTGCTTAGAATGCAGCTGGCCTATCTAAATCCCATCTGGCAAAGTTTAATTGGTGAAATACCATCAGTTTATCTTATCCATGAGGTGGCCATTGAGATGGGCCCCAAAAAAAGCATTAGAGTAAGACTTCAGTGTACTGTGTTTGTTTTTTGGTCAGTAACAGAAATAAAATTACTTTGGAGAAAAATCCGTCCTTCTCACAAACAATATATATTCTGCTATTTGGAAGTGATTTAAATTATGTTACATATTTCATCTGGGGAGTCTCTCCAGCTTGAGGAAATTCACTTGGGCACAAAATGTACATAAGTAGGATTAGTGAGAAATCTAATTTTGCAGATGTATTGAGTGTATTTCAAATCTGGATTTACATATAGAAAAGGAAGTTTGGGAAGTGAAGCTCTGAGAATGTTAACCATCACATACATGTGCTTTCCTAACAGGAGCTGAATACTTGCTCAATTCTAATTTTAGTACCCTAATCAAACCTACAAGAAGTTCTTTAGAATCAAGAGACAAAGGTGTGACAACAAATCTATTTTGTCTGTAAAGGGGAACAAAGATGAGCAAGTGGCTAATAAACAGTGGAAAGACATAAAATACCTTTCAATTAACTGCACTGGGAACAACCAAGTGTCTGTTGAGGTTAAGAGACGCTAAAAGTGAACCTCACAGAGATGTCTTTGTGTTGCTGCCGCATCTCTGGCAGAACAAGGGCATTCACTTTTCAAGTAGGTGAAGTGGAACATTATACTCAAGAACACAAGAGATGACCTCACCAATCAACCAATGTCACCAAGATTTCCCAAAGAATTAAAGAAAAAGAGGAAGTAAATGAAACAACCTTGCTCAGTAAATCAGATTCTATTCTAGAAGACGAAACAGAAAGAAGGCACTTTAATTGGAATTCAAAGGCATCTTTTGGCATCTCAGCATCTGATACTTTTCAGATATGAGAGGGAGGGATGAAAGTAATTAATAAAAATATTTTTAGGCCGAGTGTGGTGGCTCATGCTTGTAATCCTCACACTTTGGGAGGCCGAGGCGGTGGATCACTTGAAGCCAAGAGTTCGAGACCAGCCTGGCTAACACCATGAAACCCTGTCTCTACCAAAAAATACAAAAATTAGCCGGGCATGGTGGTGCGTGCCTGTAGTCCCAGCTACTCGGGAGGCTGTGAGGCAGGAGAATCACTTGAACCGGAAGGCAGAGGTTGCAGTGAGCCGAGATCATGCCACTGCACTCCAGCCTGGGTGACAGAGTGAGGCCCTGTCTCAAAAAATACATATATATGTATTTTTAAAAAATCTTTCTTGTCTGGACCAAAGCTTCTTAAAAAAATCCAACTCCAAAAAATCTAATTAAAAACAATACCCTCAGACAATAAATATTAACACTGGGTAAATATGAAGTATGATTATTACATATCACACAAAACTACTTTTCTAAAATGGTCCTATGACATTTTATGCAAGAGTTAGTCAAATCATGAGAGACAACTAAGAATGTTTTGCACCAAAAAAATAAGGTGTTCATAGCCATTCAGCTTAGTACTAATGGGATTGTATTTTGGAAATATTACAAAATCCCTATGGTGCTTATAATTACTCTAAGGAGTAACTCTGCCCTAAATAGCAGCCTAAATGTTGTGAGCAGCTATTAAATAATTATGCAGTTCTATTCCTTAAGAGACTGCAATAATTATGGATGAAATAAATTTTAGTCTTGAAGCTTTGGGATACTTTATGAAAGAAGTAAAATGCCATGAAAATACTCAGTGAACTTTCAAATAATTACAAGTATAAGATTTTTGCATTGCCCATTCCTTTATTGGGGTGTTGGATAAATAGTACCAGACATGATTATGGTTTGGTATATGAAGAAACAGAAAATGCCTATCCCTCACCCCATGTCGCCTCTCTAAGAGAAGTAGCACCATATACTTAAAACTAGTAACAAATTGGCTCAGATGGATTGCCAACTCTGTCATAAGTGGTCCCAGAAGAACTGGAGTTGCTGCAGTTTCAATGACTACCAACTAAGAAGACAGATGTGTGACTGCAGCATTGCCATCAAGTCAACCTCAAAATAATGTAAATTTTTAAAAAGAGAATAACAAGAGGGGAAACTGGTATTTGACTATAGTTACTACTAATTCCCAATTATCTAGACTGATCGGGAGAAAAAAAGGCATAGTTAATGTTAAACAAAGGAGGGAAATATCAAATGTAAAAATTGGTCATTACCTACACATGTTCAGACACTCCTTAATTCAATTAGCTAGTACTTTGACACCTTTCTAGTTCAGTCCCATCATTTATCTAACCCATCATATAAGTTAGAGAAAGAAAGGGGCCTGGTTCTCTGTAACTTATTCATGGATATTGAAAAGTTGACTGGACTTTTATGTAATATTTTAACATATTTAAAGTGTAATGTTTCATTTCCAAATCACCCTTTTTTTTAAGACACAGTCTCACTGTCACCAAGGCTAGGGTGTAGTGATGCAATCATGGCTCACTGAAGCCTTGAACTCTGAAGCTCAAACCTCCTACCTCAGTCTCCCAAGTAGCTGGAACCACAGGTGTGTGCTACCACACCCAGCTACTATTTTTTTTAAGAGATGAGGTCTCACTTTGTTGCCCAGGCTGGTTTCGAATCCATGGGCTCAAGCAATCCATCCACCTTGGCCTCCTGAAGTGCTGGGATTGCAGGCATGAGAGACAGTGCCCAGCCTCCAAATCACTTTTAAAGAGCCAACTTTTTAGTTAAATATATGATCTTCTTAGTGCAACAGTTGTCATGTTTTATGATGAAAAAAATGTGTATTAAAATTAAAGATATTAAATTATCAAAACATTTCCCAGAATCCTTTTAAAATAAAGATTTGATTATATACAAGTTGAAGATTTCTCTTTAGTAAAAAACTATAATATTTGTATTGTTAAAATAACACATCTATTACTTTTTCTATAACTATTATTTGAGTAGAAATAAATGGATTCATTGAGCTTACTCATAAAACTTTTCAGTCCACAGATCATTTCAGCATACACGATCCAATTAACTACTAAAAAACAAAATAAAATAACAAAAAACAACCTCTCTTAAGACAGCATAATTAAACCCTGCCACTCTCAATTTCTTCATCTTGTCATTTCCTGATATGAAAAAGAAAGGCTCCTTGGGTGGGAATGGCAAAAAGGAGCCCACAGAGTCAAGAAATACCAGGCTTTTTTTCTCATTCTTTTTCATGGCCTCCTTTGTCTCAGTTGAGAACCAATATGAAATCTCATCGCCTCTCCAGCTCAAATGAATTTTTAGCAAAAAAGTAACTCCATGTAATCATTACTCTTCATTGTTTTACTCTTTTTATCCTGTGTTGACTTAGAACTTTCCCCAGATACCTAGAACTTATATCCTATCCAAAGTACTATCATACTTTGATAACCTTTGTCCTCTACCATTAGGTACATGACTAAGATTTGTTTTTATATTTAGTGATCCTACATTACAATTGTTTTAAGAGCGTACCAGAAGAACACCATTCTGATAATAAGGAAGTCTGGATCCTGGTCCTAGCTCTGCCGTTAATTAGCTGTGTGTTCTTAAAGAAGTCATTCAACCTCTCTGAGCCACAGTTTTTCCATTTAAATAAAGTAAGTCCCTTTTCAATGCTAACAATCTTAATTTTATTAAGGAAACACTGGCTGAAAGCCTTGAGATTTCATTTATGACAAAGAGAATCCCTGCCAAGAGAAAAAAATCACTATAATTTTTCTCTACAGCCCAAATTACTTTTTGACACCTTCCTCAACTCTACCCAAGAAGCACTGATCACTGTAGAAAAACTTGCGACAGGAAGACAACTAAGTCAAGCATTGTTTAATCTCATTCCTGAGTGTTTTCTAGTTACTGACACTCTCACATCTCAGCAGTTCTTATAACTTGTCTAGGTAAGTGGTTTTTGGTGATAAACTACCTGGAACTACCTTCTCTAGATCCAATTTAATAGCTACCTTTTGAATCACATGACCCTTCTTTTCTCTTACCTGACCTCATGAACATAGTAAATTCTGATAATCAGTAACCAGTTCTGCCACTACCATTTACTGACATTGCTTCTTTTAATCCTAACAAAACCCCTAAAAGATAGATATTATCCCTCATTTTAAAAATGAAGATACAGACTCAGAGAGATTAAGTAACAATTAAGGTCACACAACAATTAAGTGGTAATGCCTTGACTTGAACCCGCATCTATCTGACTTAGAAACTCTCCCCATTGGGCAGTTTTAAAAAATATTAAAGCGATATAGAATTGAACCTCCCTCTGATAATTCAAAATAGTTTCAAAATGGATAGAATATTTTTTCCTTAACACAGGAGAGAGGGAAGTAAAGATGAATGATGATATAGGTATGTCTGGAAGGGAAAGAAGCTGAAGAAGTTCATGGTTGATGACCTCTATTAATGCAGAAAATGAAAAATCTAGAATGCCAAATAATAAAATTTGTGTTATTTTAAGGCCACATCTTTAAAAGTAATCACTCTGGTTAACTAGCTCCCATTTGTCTTAATTCCTTAGGCTTCATTATATTCCATATTTAGGCAAAGTCTGTAAAAATGATTTCCACCCCCCAATTTTTAAGTCTATAGGAAAGTTGAGAGAATAGTAAAAACCACACACTTGTATGCCTTTTACCTAGATTAACCCACTGTTAACATTTTGCCACAAATTGCTAAATCTTCCTCTTTGCAAATTTTTGCTGAAAGTAAACCACAGACATGAGAATTCTCTAAATAACATAGCCTGAATCTTCTAAGAATAAGGATCTTTTCCTACATAATCAATAACTATCACATCTAGTAAAATAAACAATTCCTTAATATCATTTAATATACGGTCCATATTCAATCCCCCAATATTCTAAACAATATCTTTTTAGTTTTGATCAGTACCTAATCAAGGTTAACAACGTAGACTTGAATGTTATGCCTCTTTTAATCTAAGACTATCCACTTATTTTTGTTTGCTTGTTTCGAATTTTTTTCTCATAACGAACTTTTTGAAGAGTCCAAGCCAATTACCCTTCAGAATGTCTCACACATAGAATGTCTGATTATTTCCTTGAGATTAGATTCAAGTTAAAACATTTTGGGTAAGAATACTACATCATCTTTCAGAATGTCTCACATGTGAAATATCTGATTATTTTCTTATGATTAGATTCAACTTAAACATTTTTGATAAGACTACTACATAAATGGTATTGTATACTTCTTATCATGTCAGATCAAGAGGCACATAAAGTCCAGTTATCCTACTATTGGAGAGGCTAAGTTTGATCACTTCATTAAAGTGGTACTTGTTAGATAGCTGTTGTAAAGGCACATTTTGTCCTTTGTAATTATTCAGTAATCTATGGAGTGATATTTTTGAGACCACATAAATATCCTATTCTCCAATGATCTTAAACTCAATGGTTTTAGCATGCATTGATGATCCTTGCCTGAATCAATTATTGTGCTGGGGTTGCAAAATGGCTCTTTTCCTCATTGAAGTGTACAATTAAAATGGGTGAACTTTATGGTATGTAAATTATGCCTCAATAAAACTGTTTTGAAAAAATTAACTCAGCAACTTACAGACTGTATTTGGTCCATTTTCTGCTAGCATATTTTTCTGCCAAGAAATGACAGTTTGAACATTTTACGAATGAGGCAGGTGTTCAAGATGAGAGTGAGCTTAATGAAAGTGTTCTGTTGAAAGTTTTATTAATAGTAGTTTTCTAATTTTATCATTCCTTCTTTTAATAATTTGCTGGCATGCTTCTGTAGACTTTCTCCTGTACCTCCTTTTTTTTTGGAGTATCATTATAGATTCATGAGATTTTATTTTCCCTAAATCTACTATAATCTGTTACTACTACTATTCTTTTTGATGTTCAAACCATCCTAATGTGGCCAGTGGGAGTCCCTTCAAGCACAATCTGTGGCCTGATATAACCTTATTAGTCACTGAACAATGATTGCTTTCTTGCACAAGAAGTCTCAAGCTCACTCTGTACTTTCCCAGCCTGAGGCATGAGATTAGACAGTTCCCCAAGAAGACTTGGTTCCTTTTAGTGTGAATGGCATTTAGAAACCAAGATCTAGGTTCTAGGTGTGCTCATTGCCACTGGGGTATGTCTGTCATTGCTTCTAGGCCATTTCTGTGTATAGAACAAAGGAACAGGAATTCATTACTGATATCTTAAATTCAAATTTATAATGCAAATAGAAAAGAAGAGGAAAAATAACTTGTATCTCTTTGACTTTCAATGAAAATCTTGACTTCTATTATCACTAATATGCTTTATTTCTCAATATATATGAAATGGTAGTAATACTGGTATTATAATTCTGAAACTAATAATAAACCTATTAAGAGAAAGTTTAAAATTTCCTTGACATTCCTTATATCCTTAAGATGACATCCTAGAAGGATGCATCATCAAGAACACTATGTTCGAAAGTTATCTGAACTGGGCGATTGTTATAAATTAGTTATGTAGGTTTGTTTAGTTTCAGTATGTATTCAATTTTAGTATTTGTCTTCCTTCTCATTATTTTTGACTTAATTCTAATTTTTTGGTATGTAAAACATTTATATGGCCCCCAAGTCAAAACTGTATAAAAAGGCCTGTTCATAGAAGTCTTGCTTCTATCCCAATTCTTTGTGCCCCATTCCTATCCATCCTCTATTTTCATTAATTTCTAGTTTATCCTATGTGTACTTCATTTAAAAAAATAATGAGTTACAGTTTTTCGGAAATATAATACACATACTGTGTGTTAAGCAACACCCATACAACAGCTTTTATATGAGTTTGGTCATGGAGCATACAACTGACATGTATCACGTTTTCTACTTGCAATAAATACACAGAGTGGCATACAAGCAAACTCCCACCTGAATTCTGATCAGTCCACTCCAGGGAGTCCATATGGGCATTCAGAATTCTGCAGATCTGGTGGAGCTAAAAATACATATAAGACTTTTAGATTATGATTATTCTGAGGTGGTAAATAAAAAATAAACATAAGAAATTGACATTAGGAAGTGACTTTTAATTTCTTCTGGCAAGAAATGGACTGAGAATTACTAAATACTAATTTTTTTTTGCTAATTCATATTTGCAATGTTCATTATCTTTATATATTGGTTCAATTTAATTATTTGTAACTATCAGGAATTGGATACCTATAATTCAATAAGAAACTGACTACCACAGTATAAAGAACATTAAGACACATTTCACAAGACAATGAATTCACATAAAAAATTAAAAATAGCACCATTTGTCAACCAAATCAGCAATTTTTAAAAAATGGTCTTACTCAGTTATCGAGTGTGTGGGAAAAATAGGTACATTCATATATAGCCAATAGTAATATAAATTGACCCAACCTTTCAAAATGTAAATTTTTATGATACATATCAAAAGCTTTAAAATATTCATACGTTTTGTCTCAGTCAGTATATTCTACTTCCGCTATCCAGAGTAGATAATCAAATCTAAATATAAGTGGTGATTACTGGACTATTTTATATTGGCTAAAGATTGGAAACAATATCTCTACCAATCAAAAAATGATTAAATATATTATGGTAAAGTCAACCCTGATGAAACATTATAGTACCATTAAAACTCATGTTTTCAAAGAATGGTTAAAATTTTTGGGAAAGACCATGAAAATATTAAGTGAAGATAGAATACAAAAAGTTATATAGTTTCCAGTACTCTTTAAAACAAAAGAAGTATTTTTAGCAGCACAGTAAAAAAGACTAGAAAGAAATACACCAGTATATTATCAGGGTACTGGTAATATAGATGACTTAATTTTCCTTACGGATTTTGTAAGAAAATGTGACTGAATAACACAGTGCATAATATGAACTTACTTAATAAAACTTTTAGACATTAGGTGGTCTTTCCCATTGCCGCTCACAAAAAAAGGGGGAATAAAAATAGATAAATCTCATCACCGTGAATACTGGAACACATAGCTCCTATTTTTCTACCCTAGTATATGATCCAGAGTAATAAAGCTTTGTTAATCTGGTTACAATAAATTATCTACAGGAATATTATTGTTCAGAAAATGCTTTTCCCGTTTCTTGTCCAAGGATTTATACTATCTGCAAAAAGAGCTGTCAGTGATCTCTTTCTTCTTTTATTCTGCAATCAAACAGCAATTACCCTTTAATTGACTCATCTTAAACATCCCAATCACCCCTGCCAGGAAAACAAAAAGACTCAAACCATTTACTACCCACTACTAAAATAAAATAAAACAATCCAGGGCTAAGTACAGAAAATGGACAAAGAATTATAGTCTCCTTTTACTTACTTGATTGAGAACACTCCACTTATATTAATTCAACACAGAGAAACTAGAAATCAACTCTGCTGAGTGTCTAAATCTGCATATATTTACCTATGCACCAAAATTCTATTCCAACAAAACAAGTTTGAATTTTGGAATTACAATGGTAATCTAATATTTCATTAAGAGAAAATCCGTATTTTGTAAACTCTTGATCATCTATCTGTGTGAATACAGGGACATGGTAGCATGAATAATTTCAGATTAATTTATATTTGTCTTTGTTCAACTTTAGATTCACCCAAAGTACAGAATGGCATAATTTTTATAGCCAGAAGAGACTTACAGATCATTTAGTCTATCCTTGACATTTTGCAAAAGAAGGAGCCAAGACCCAGAGAGATTAAATGACTTAAACAAAATTCTAATACTTTCTCAGCTATAACACACTGTATCTTCATAATTAAAAAAATGATAATGTGTATGTAGATAAAGAACTGTCTGTATATAATTGAACAAAGAGCTTACTAAAGAATAATCACCACTTATATATATGTCATTCATCTTCACCTACCCGATCCTGGCCTCACTCCTGATTATGATTAACTGATAGAAAGCACAATGGGAGCTCCCATAATGGGAGATCCCTCTTACTACTACTGCCACAGAGTGGGAGCGGGAAAAGGAGGACTCCATTTAGCTGCTAAGACAACAGGGAAAGGTACAGGAAATAAGCTGTTTAATCAGAGTATAGAGAAAGAAAAAAAAAACAATTCTTTCTTACCGCCAAATTAATTCACAGCACCTTAACTCTAATTGGAGCCTCAGCTGTAATTCCACTGATATAATACATTTATTATGAGCTAAGTAGTATTCTATGGGGGCAGGTGTAAACCTAATAACCATATTTCACCAAGTTTCTATAGAAAAATGTAAAGTCTCAAATTGTCAACCTAACAAATTTTAAAATACAATCTAATCATAAATTAAGGATTGCCTGGTTGTGTTTAACAGACACAAGCATACCTACTAACACTTATATGAGTATGTAAACAAATATGTAAAAAGAATGAACTGGCTAATAAGTGAACAGAAAAATAAATACAGGTACATACTTAGTTATGTGAAGAATAAGGGAGAAAACCATGACAACTTAGGGAAGAGTAATATTTTCACCTTCCTGGGAATAACCACAAAAAACTCACAACCTTTTCTGCCTCTAGATGTTTCCTGCTCCACTAACCACACCCAAGGGGCTTCATATCTCTAGAGGCAGGAAGAAACACTATAGAAGATGGAAGAAAGGGACTCGCTTAAAAGAACCACAGAATGCTAATTTCTTTTTAGAGACTGGATCTCACTCTGTCACCCAGGCTAGAGCACAGTGGTGCAAGCATAGCTACTGCAGCTTTCAACTCCTGGGCTCAAGTGATCCTCTCACCTCAGCCTCCAGAGTAGGTAGGACTATAGGTATGTACCACCATGCCCAGACAGATTTTTTCATTTTTTTTTTTTTGATTTTTAAATTGAGCTATTTGTCTTTTTATTGTTGAGTTGTAAGAATTCTTTATATATTCTGAATATAAAGTCCCTTAACAGATATATGATTTGTAAATATTTTCTCCCATTCTGAAGATTGTCTTTTTACTTTCTTTTTTACCACGCCCAGCTAATTTTTGTATTTTTAGTAGAGATGGGGTTTCACCATGTTGGCCAGGCTGGTCTCGAACTCCTGATCTCGTGAGCCACCTATCTCAGCCTCCCAAGGTGCTGGGATTACAGGCATGAGCCACCGCGCCCGGCCATCTTTTCACTTTATTATTATTATTATTATTATTATTATTATTATTATACCTTAGGTTTTATGGTACATGTGCGCAATGTGCAGGTTAGTTACATATGTATACATGTGCCATGCTGGTGCGCTGCACCCACTAACTCATCATCTAGCATTAGGTATATCTCCCAATGCTATCCCTCCCCCCTCCCCCCACCCCGCAACAGTCCCCGAAGTGTGATGTTCCCCTTCCTGTGTCCATGTGTTCTCATTGTTCAATTCCCACCTATGAGTGAGAATATGCAGTGTTTGGTTTTTTGTTATGTTGCCCAGGCTGGTCTCAAACTCTTGTCCTAAAGCAATTCTCTTGCCTTGGCCTACCAAAGTGCTGGGGTTATAGGCATGAGCCACCATACCTGGCTGTACGCTAATTTCATACCAAATCTTGGTTGTCTAAGTACACAAAGCAGTAAACACACCGGATCAGTAGTGTCAAAGAACTTTCAAATGTATTCAGGTGATTAACAACATCCTTGAGATCTTGGGCCATTTGTTTCAGCTGAGCATCTATACTTTTTGCTAATCTGTAACTGAAAAGGCAAGTAAAATAAAGGGATTAACAAAAAGTGTTTTCTCCACTACCTATTGTTATTGACATATAAACAGGACACTGCCAATTGGATTTGCCCTAATTCCCCTATCTTTTCAGTGGAGCTCAGTTATGACTACTGATATATTTTCATGGATGCAGCATTTGTGACCTTATTATTACCATATTCTAAAAACACTCCAAATGAGAAGACTTTTATCTACCTTGCCATTTTTACCTTCACCTATTTATCCTCTAGGTGAATACCCCGGGGATCTGTAGAGCAAAGAAATCCTTTAAGGTGTCAAAATACACCTATAGGACATTTACATACAAAAGAGAAGTTATTTAGGGTTTGGCAATATTCAATAAATGCTGAGATGTCTTCAATGATCTTGAATACACAAATTTTCAAAATAAAACCTCATATAAATATACTTCATCAGGCAAAAAAGTGTTTTGAGAAATGAGCTTCACAATAATCAAAGATAGACAAACCTGCTAAGTTCACAAGTTAGTTGCCTAAATTCTCGAGATTTCCACCCAAAACACACACACACACACACACACACACACACACACACACACACACGACCCAGTCAATAAATATGTTTATGAGAATTAAAGTGGCCAGAGGATTTTTCAAACTTAATGTGTATAGAGATTGAAAGAGTCAATTAGATTTGTAGGTAACATCTACTGCCTTTCTATGGCATAGTACTTATGCCATAGAATGGGTTGCCTAGATTATTGAAGATTCTGGTAAATATTTCATCACAGTATAAATCAGCGCCGGGCGCGGTGGCTCATGCCTGTAATCCCAGCACTTTGGGAGCCCGAGGAGAGCGGATCCTGAAGTCAGGAGTTCGAGACAAGCCTGGCCAACATGGTGAAACCCGGTCTCTACTAAAAATACAAAAAATTAGCTGGGCGTGCTGGTGCGTGCCTGTAATCCTAGCTACTCAGGACGCTGAGGCAGAAGAATCACTTGAATCCAGGAGGCAGAGGTTGCAGTGAGCCGAGATCGTGCCACTGCATTCCAGCCTGGGCGACAGAGCAAGACTTCGTCTTGAACATATATATATATATACACAGACGCGTATATATATTCATATATATACACAGACGCGTATATATATTCATATATATACACAGACGCTATATATATTCATATATATACACAGACGCGTATATATATTCATATATATACACAGACGCTATATATATTCATATATATACACAGACGCGTATGTATATTCATATATATACACAGACGCGTATATTCATATATATACACAGACGCGTGTATATATTCATATATATACACAGACGCGTGTATATATTCATATATATACACAGACGCGTGTATATATTCATATATATACACAGACGCGTGTATATATTCATATATATACACAGACGCGTGTATATATTCATATATATACACAGACGCGTGTATATATTCATATATATACACAGACGCGTGTATATATTCATATATATACACAGACGCGTGTATATATTCATATATATACACAGACGCGTGTATATATTCATATATATACACAGACGCGTGTATATATTCATATATATACACAGACGCGTGTATATATTCATATATATACACAGACGCGTGTATATATTCATATATATACACAGACGCGTGTATATATTCATATATATACACAGACGCGTGTATATATTCATATATATACACAGACGCGTGTATATATTCATATATATACACAGACGCGTGTATATATTCATATATATACACAGACGCGTGTATATATTCATATATATACACAGACGCGTGTATATATTCATATATATACACAGACGCGTGTATATATTCATATATATACACAGACGCGTGTATATATTCATATATATACACAGACGCGTGTATATATTCATATATATACACAGACGCGTGTATATATTCATATATATACACAGACGCGTGTATATATTCATATATATACACAGACGCGTGTATATATTCATATATATACAGACGCGTGTATATATTCATATATATACAGACGCGTGTATATATACAGATGTATATATATACAGACGCGTGTATATATACAGATGTATATATATACAGACGCGTGTATATATTCATATATATACAGACGCGTGTATATATTCATATATATACAGACGCGTGTATATATTCATATATATACAGACGCGTGTATATATTCATATATATACAGACGCGTGTATATATTCATATATATACAGACGCGTGTATATATTCATATATATACAGACGCGTGTATATATTCATATATATACAGACGCGTGTATATATTCATATATATACAGACGCGTGTATATATTCATATATATACAGACGCGTGTATATATTCATATATATACAGACGCGTGTATATATTCATATATATACAGATGTATATACAGATATATAGATATATACAGATATATATATTCAGATATATATATACAGATATATATATACATATATATATATATATATATATATGACTACAAAAGAGCAACTGGAAAGGAACTAATGTCATGAAGATTTCTTCAAACTACAGGTAGAATCTTATGGCCAAAAATGTAACTCTATATGTTTCAGAAAAAGATAGAATGCATAGAAAGCAATACAAAGAAAAGAAAAATTCACAAAGGTTGAAATACAAAAGCAGAAACTGATTTAGGTTAGTATAGATTAGTTGTACTTACCACATTTAATGCTCCTACAAAAAAGTTAACTTGCAAGCATGTTAAAAATAGGCCCAGTCTTAACTCATAATAAGTCATTGATAAAATGTGTCCAATTTAGTCTCAATCTAGATTATGTTGTTCATTCATACAAATTCTAATACTTAATAAATTGGCCAATTATCAAACCTCAGTTCCAGAGAAATAAAGTTACTTTGGGAATACTGGCACTGTATTGACAGAAGGTAAAGACTGAAGAGTTCACAAATAAAATATAGCCCTCCCAAGACATTGACAAAATCACTCCATTTTTGAAAGCTATACAGTTTGCCTCCAGATTAACAAATTGCCTTTAAAATAGCAAATGATTTATCACTAAAGAAATTGCATGACTATTAGTTTTAGCAGAATCAACATAAATATCCCACAATACCATGACACCATACACATAAAATTTGTACTTCTAATTTAAGAACAAATTTGACAAATACAAAAACTTTACAGTGAACATGCATAAGGTTGACAGTAATAACAGTAAACAAAATGCTATAAAACAAAATTGCCAGAATGATTTCCTCATTTACAAGCATCCAGAAAAGATAAGCAGAAAACAATCAAACAAATTGATAAATGTCAACTACAAAACTTGTCCCTTTCTACCGATTTGTATTCCTTGCCGTCCAATTCGACTTTTCCCCTCTGTTCCTGGAATGCTCTCATAATATGTAAGTCCTGCCCCATTCTTCAATCTTTATTCAGTTACTTACGTCTCCACATGCTCCTCATCTGCATCCTGCAGATAATGAAGTCCACTCTGGTCACTCGTAGACTCCCCTAAATAAGTCAACAGAAATTCTAGTTCCTGTTGCTGTGACAGGATAAAATCCAATTCTTGTTCCAACCTGAATAAAATAAGTTAATAAAAAGGCTGATGAAAGGAATGTAGAGTGACAAAAAGAAAAGAGTTAACAAACTACAGAAGGAAAAAAAAACACTGAATAAAAAGATAGGTCTTTAATCTTTCAACCAAGGAAATCTAAGCTTCTACCTTTTCTGATCCAGTTTCATTTTGTTCACTTCTCCATGTAAAATACTAATCTATAAAGAGAAATATGAATACAACAATATAAGTATTTGAATTTATATAACAATTTTAGAGCAATATTAATTTTCTCAAATATACTTCAAATATGAAAGATTTCCTTTTATTCAGGGTACTTGTTACCTAAGGAATATACTTTGAGCTGCTCACCAATATTGGAATAGAAAATTAACCACAGGGCTGGGTATGGTGGCTCATGCCTATAATCCCAGCACTTTGGGAAGCTGAGGCAGGAGGATCACTTGAGCCTAGGAGTTTGAGACCAGACTGGGCAACGCAGTGAGACCCTATCTCTACTGAAAAAACACACACACAGTTAGCTGGGGGTGCTGGTGTGCCCCTGTGGTCCCAGCTACTTAGGAGGCTGAGGTGGGAGAATTGCTTGAGCCAGGGAGATCGAGGATGCAGTGAGCTATAATTGCACCACTGTGCTCCAGCCTAGGTGATACAGCAAGACCCTGTCTCAAAAAACAAAAACATAAACAAAACAACAACAACAAAGAAAACCACAAAACACAGGCAGGTCTATTTTCTTGTGTTCATGTGCAAATACTTGCACAATGTAGGTAGATTAATGAAAATATCTTCTTACCATCTCATCATTCTCAATAAATGTATGGTCCCAAGCATTGACCTGAGTGGCCTGGAGAAGAAAGTACTTCTCTTGATCTTCCAGCTCAAGGTTCCACTCATTTATAAGACCCTCCAGGTGACCATATGTCATCACAGGAGTTGCTATTGCACTAAAACATAAAAAGATGCAGGATGATCCAATAATCATACTTTAAAAAGTGTGATCAGATTTTAAAAACGAACACAGGAGGACTCTGAGAAGAAAACAGCATGTAAGGAATTTCCCATACCTGCTTCCCAAGAAAACAAACATAACTGGTAAAGATGATTAAAAAACAACCCCTCAAAGTCACTTGAAATTATCCTAGGGGAATATAGTACATAAAGATTTATTAAGAAACCTACTAAATCACAGCAAGAATAGCTAAAGTCTGTGCCATAATCTGCTCCTTCTCTTCCCCTCATCCCAGCTCAGCATGACAGAAGCTCCTTTCTAGGTAGGCATAGCTAAGGAGATAGGATTCTCTCTCCCCCAGCTTAGTCAAAGTGACCCATTCCCTGTTTGAGTAGTATCCACAAGAGAGTGGGCATTCCCCACTGGGTAGAACCATGCAGAACTCTGATTCCCCTGCCAAGTGGTATCAAAAAAGGCTCAGCAACTAGCTGATCTTTTGGCCAGCAGAGCCAGTCAATGGTGATTCCTCTGCTGGGGCAGTGTCAGCAGGGCTCAGTGGGAAGGTAATCATCAATTCCCTAAGTGGAAGACACAGGCACGATTCCAATTCCTCCACCAGGGTTCTTTCTGTGGGATCCAATGACAAGTTGAACCTAAATCCCTACCCAGTAGCAACAGGGCTCAATGAGGCAGAATGAGCCAGGGTTAGTCACCATTAGGCTTCACCTCTTGCCTCTGGTGTCAGAGAGACCCAGTGGGGAACTGAATCTCTATATCCACCCAGCATCATTACAACTGAACAAGGTGATTCAAGTTAGGGCTTATAGGGATCCTACTTCCTGCCATCCATGGGGTCAGCAATGCTCAATGAGAAGCTTGACCTCCACATCCACTGGCAAAGCCAAGACTAAATGAGGTAGGGCAAAGAGCGCCTAGTCAGTACTTTGTCCCCCTTCTCCCATGAGCCTGTGTCAGCTGGGCCCAGTAGAGAGCTAAGCCTTCATACTAACCAAGGAGGCTGAATGAAGTGATATGAAACAGAGTAGTTGACATTATGCTTCTTCTTCCCTCCCCTTGTGTCAGTGGGGCCAACAGGAAGCTGAAATTCTGCCTCCATCTGCAGCAACTAAGCAGTGTGAGTCAGTCCTCCACTTCTCCTTGATCTGGGGGCTCCAGGGCCCAGCTGGGAGCTGAGCTTACATCTCCACTTACTGGCAATACAGTGGTAGCATGCAGTGTTCACCTTTCATGAGGGATGAGTCAGTGGGGCTAAACAGGAAGCAGTTTCCATACCACCCATCTGCCTTGAGGCAGCGTGGTAAGTGCTCCACTTTTGCTGGAGTGGTGTGGGTAAGGTCCAGTGGGAAGCCGAACATACAAACACACCCACCCCTTGTACTACATGTCAAAAAAGAGATGCTTGATGAAAAAAAAATCTGAAAATAGGACCTAGACTTTCCTAACATAATAGACAAAATGTCCAAGATAAAATTTTAAAAATTACCCATCATATCAAAACCCAGAAAACCCACAACTTGAAAGAGAAAAGACAACAGATGCTAACACTGAAAGGTATCAGATATTGGAATTATCTAAAAAGAATTTTAAAGCGACCATCAAAAAAAGGCTCAAACAAGCCATTTCAAATTTTCTTAAAACAAATGAAAAAATAGAAAATCTCAGCAAAGAAATAGAAGTTATGAAAAACAACCAAATGAAAGATATAGAACTGAAATGTAAAATAACCGAACTAACAAGCTCACCTAAGGAATTTGATAACAGAATGGAGTCAACAGAGGATAGAATAAGAAAACTTGATGACAGACAAATACAATTTACAGAAAACCAAAGAAAAACTTTGCAGAAACAAATAAAAAAAGTCTCAAGGACTTGGAGGACAATAATAAAAAGTAGTAACATTTGTATAATAAGAGTTCCAGAAAGAGAGGAAAGAGAGAATGGGACTGAAAAATGTATTTAAAAAAAAAAAAAAGATTGAAAACTCTCAAAGTTTGTGAAAAGATATAAACTCATAGATTTAAGAAGCTGGACAAACCCCAAACAGAATAACTCAAATCCACGCTAAGACACAAAATAATTAAACTTCTGAAAACTAAAGACAAAGAAAAAAATCTTGAAAGCAACCAGAAAGAAAAAAATGCATTACTTAAAAGGGAGTATCAGTTTAGATGACAACAGATTTCTCATCTAAAACCATGCAAGCTTCAAGCACTGAATGAAAAAAAAGTGTCAACAATGACTTCTGTATCTGGTGAAAATGTACTTCAGAAATGAAGGGGGAGATAAAGATATTCTCACCTAAAGTCAAGTCAAGATAATTTGTTGCTAGCAAATCTACCCTTGAAGATTAAACAGAAAGGAAATGAAAACAGAAGACTTGGAACATCATATAAAGCAGCGATCCCCAACCTTTTTGGCACCAGGAACTGGTTTTGTGGAAGATGATTTTTCCACAGACGGCGGGAGGGGCCTGGGGGAGGATCATCAGGCATTAGATTCTCATCAGGAGCACACAACCTAGATCCCTTGCATGTGTAGTTCACTACAGGGTTCGCGCTCCTATGAGAATCTAATGTCTGATCTGACAGGAGGCGGAGCTCATGCAGTAATGCACGCTCACCTGCTGCTCACCTCTTGCT
This sequence comes from Pongo abelii, assembly GCF_028885655.2. Taxonomy (NCBI): domain Eukaryota; kingdom Metazoa; phylum Chordata; class Mammalia; order Primates; family Hominidae; genus Pongo; species Pongo abelii. Next base: position 112,960,866 of record NC_072008.2, read on the forward strand.
GTGTGGTCCGGTTCCTAACAGGCTACAGAGCAGTACTGGTCTTTGGCCCAGGGGTTGAGGACCCCTGATATAAAGTAAGGAATATCAAAACGGGTATAGACAAGGTAAATATACTATTCTACTTCTCGTTTCTCAAATCATTTGATGGCTGAAGTAAAAATTATAACCCCATGTGATGTGATATTCAATGTACACAGAAGAAATGGCTGAGACAACCATACTTAAAAGCTAAGAAGGGTAAAAGGAACTAAATGGAATTAAGGTTTCTGCACTTCACCCAAACACTGTAGTAGTATGACTACACTGTTGTAAGTAATGCGTGTATCTGTAATACCTAGAGCAACCAGTAATAAAACTATACAAAATAATGTATTTAAAAACACTATAAACAGAACAAGATGAACCCCCCCCCCCAAATATTCAAACAACTGACAGCAGGGTAAAAAAAAGAAAGAGAAGAACAAAAATCAGAGGCAACAAACAAATAAAATGGCAGATTTAAGCTCTAACATGAATAGTTACCTTAAATATAAATGTACTAAACATACCAATTAAAATACAGAGACTGGAAGAGTGAATAAAAAATGATCCAACAATATACTGTCTATAAGAAATTCACTTCAAATACAAGGATATATTAATACATAGTTTGAAAGTAAAAGAATGGAAAGAATGTACCATGCAAGGTTCATTTTTTAAAAAGAAATGGCTATATTAATATCAGATAAAGTGGACTACAGAGGAAAGAAAATTACTAGAACGAAAGAGAGACATTACAGAGTGATAAAGGAATCAAGGCATCCAGAAGGCTAGCAATCCTAAATGTATAGGCGACCAAACAAGAAAGCCTCAAAATACATGAAATAAAAACTGATAGAGCTAAAGGGAGAAATAGAGAAATCCACAATTAAAGGCGGAGACTTCAAAAAGCCACTCTCCACAACTGAAAGAACTACTAGACAGAAAGACTCCAATAATACAGAATCTGAAATTACAATGAAGCAACAGAATCTAATTTACATATATAGAACATTCCACCCTGCAGCAGAAAACACAATTTTCAAATGTCCATGGAACATTCATCAAGACAGACTGTATCCTCACCCACAAAACAAACCTAAATAAATTTAAAAGAACTAAAATCATACAAAGCATATTCTAATACCACAATGGGATCAAAGTAGCGATCAATACAGAAAAAACAACAAGAAAATCTCCAAACACTTGGAAATTAAACAACACACTTCTAAATATAAATTAGTCAAAGAGGGATTCACAAAGGAAATTTAAGAAGTATATAGAGCTGAATGAAATCACAATATAACATAATATGTAGGTCACAGTTAAGGAAGTGTTGAGTTGGGTATTTATAGCACTAAATGTGTACGTTAAAAAATAGGAAAAGTCTCAAATCAATAGTCTGAGTTCATACCTCAACAAACTAGAAAAAGAGCAAAATGAACTCAGTGCAATCAGAAGGAAGGAAATAATAGAGTAGATATCAAGTGAAATTGAAAACATGAAAAGAATAGAGAATAATTAAACAAATGCTGGCTCTTTGGGAAGCGATCGATAAAATCGATAAAAGACACAAACCACTAATATCAGAAATGAAACAGGAATATCCCTACAGCCATTAAAAGGACAATAATGGAATACTATGAACTACTTTATTTTTAACAACATAAAAAATGGGCCAACTCTTTAAAAACAATATATTCATCAAAAATGAACTAGATAACCTGAATAGTTCTAGAACCACTAAAGAAATTGATTTGTAATTTAAAGGCCCCTTTAGCCTAAAAGCCCCTTTAGCCGGGCGCGGTGGCTCACGCCTGTAATCCCAGCATTTTGGGAGGCCGAGACGGGCAGATCACGAGGTCAGGAGTTCCAGACCAGGCTGGCTAACACGGTGAAACCCCGTCTCTACTAAAAATACAAAAAAATTAGCTGGGCGTGGTGGCGGGTGCCTGCAGTCCCAGCTACTCAGGAGGCTGAGGCAGGAGAATGGGGTGAACCTGGGAGGCGGAGCTTGCAGTGAGCCGAGATCACGCCACTGCACTCCAGCCTGGGCGACAGAGCGAGACTCCATCTCAAAAAAAAAAAAAAAAAAAAAAAACAAAAAAAAACAAAGATTAGCTGGACATGGTGGCGGGAGCTTGTAATCCCAGCTACTCAGGAGGCCTCGGCTGAGGCAGGAGAATCACTTGAACCTGGGAGGTGGAGGATGTAGTGAGCTAAGATCTTGACATTGCACTCTAGCCTGGGCGTCACAGTGAGACTCTGTCTCAAAAAAAAAAAATAATAATAATAAATAAATAAATACCCCTTTAAAAGAAAGATACAGGCCGAGAAGTTTTCGCTAGAGAATTCTGCCAACATTTTATGAATTAACATTAATTTTACACTATTTCTTTTAGAAAACAGAATACTTTCCAGATCATTTTATAGAGCCAATATTACCCTGATATCAAAACTAGAGACATAAAAAAAGAAGAAAACTACAGACTAATATCTCTGATGAATTTAGATACAAAAGTCCTCAAACAAAATACCAGGAAACCAAATTTTTAAAAATGTATCAAAAAATTATACACCATGATCAAGTGGGATTTATTCCACATATGCAGGGCTGGTTGAACATCTGAAAATCAATCAGTGTAATCTACCACTTCACCAAGATAAAGAAACAAAATCTTAAGACTATCAATTGAGGCTGAAAAAGCATTTGACACAAATTGATTTTTGACAAAGGTGCAAAAGCAATTCAGGGGGAAAGATAGTCTTTCAATAAATGTTGTTGGAAAAACTCGACATCCACAGACAAAAAAAAAAAAAATTAATCTTGACCTAAACCTCACACCTTATATAAAAATTGACTCAAAATGGATCACAAGCTTAAATGTAAAATGTGAAACTATAAAACTTTTAGAAAAACACAGAAGAAAATCTTTGGGATCTAGGGCTAAGAAAAGAGTTCTTATAATTGACACTAAAAGCACAATTCATTAAAAGAAAATGTGATAAACTGTAACTCATTAATTAAAGGTTTTGATACAGCAAAAGGACCCTGTTAAGAGGATGAAAAGCCAAGTTACACAGTTAAAGAATATACTTATAAGCCACATATCTGACAAAAGACTGGCATCTAGAGTACATAACAAACTCTGAAAACCAAACAGTAAAAAAATCAAATAATCCAAGTAGAAAATGGACAAAAGATATGAACAGACATTTCACCAAAGAGGATCTAATGATGGCAAATAAACATGTGAAAAGACGTTCAACATCATTAGTCATCAGGGAAATGCAAATTAAAACCATAATGAGGTATCACTTCACATTTGTCAGAAGGGCTCAAATAAAAAGTAGTGACAACACCAAATCCTGGCAAGAATGCAGACAATCTGGATCACCCATACATTGCTAGTGGGCATGTAAAATGGCACAGTACTCTGGAAAAGAATTTGACAGTTTCTTAAAAAACAAAACAAACAAAAAACATGTAACCACCATACCACCCAACAACTGCACTCCTAGGCATTTATCCCAGAGAAATACTTATATTCATAATAAACATGTACATCAATGTTCACACCAGCTTTTTTCATAATATCCAAAAAACTGGAAACAACCTATATGTCCATCAACAGGTGAATGGTTAAACAAACCATGGTGCATCCACAATACCATGGAATACTACTCAGAAATAAAAAAGAACAAACTATTGATGCACATGACAACTTGGGTGGATCACAAGGAATTATGCTGAATAAAAAAATCCAATCCCCAAAGGTCACATATATATGACTCTATCTGTATAACACTCTTGAAATGTCAAGATTATAGAAATAGAGAACATTAATTGTTGCTCAGGGTCAAGGAAAGGAGGGGAGTGGGTGTGGCTATATAAGGGCAACAGGAGGAATCCTTGTAGTTATAAAACTGTTCAGTATTTTGACTGTAGCAATATCAATATCTTGGTTGTGATATTATACTGTAGTACTGTTAAGATGTTATCATTGGAGGAAATGATATAAAGACCATACAGAATGTTGTGTATTATTTCTTACATATACATGTGACTCTACAATTATCTCAAAATAAAAAGCTTAATTTAAAAAATGAACAAATACTAGAGAGAAACATCATATACAAGCTCCAGAGCTTGACTTCCTGAATTTTAATCCTGGATCAACCATTAACAAGTATGTGACTATGAGCAGATTATAAAATCTCTATATGCTCTTCTTTTCTCACCTATAAAATGGGAATGAAAATACTGCCTACCTCATAGGGTTACTGTGAGGATAAATGACATGATGCTTGTAATGCATTGTCATCTTGCTAAACATACAGTAATTGTGCAATAAGTGGTAGCTATTATTAGTAATAGTAATGATTCCATTATAATGATATTCAGAAGGTAAAGGTATGCTGTTGTTTATTCAACTTCCTAAGCTACAGAAATCTTTCTCTTAACTGTTCCCTCAACTCAGTCATTTAGCTAACTTTCAAATATTATTCTAAAGTTATCCAAGCAAATGTCTTGTACATGATAAATAAAATGAAACACATGCAAGTTTTTAAATAAATAGGCTTACCTAACAGTTGAAGTATAAGGTACAAGGTTTTCAAACCCTCTTGATGACAGTTGGTTTTGGTTCACAGTAAAGCCACTGGTGATTGTGGTAGTAGTGTTGGTGGTGAAAGTGGTGGTGGTAGTCGTTGAAGTTGTAACTGGAAAATAAAGTGTATAATGTTAGTAAGAAATGAGAAATTTGTTTCATTTAAGCCTTGATCATTCAGATTTAAAATTATGGAGGCACTTTTAAAAATACAAATTTGAACTCAAAGATGCAGATTTGAATTCAACACTGTGGTAATATGAAATAATAAATGGCAGGCCAGGTACCTGGATTAACTTTCCAGCTGAAAATCCTGGATAAATTCATAGAAAAATAAAACTTCTAACCAACCCAATAACCATGAAAGAAATCAAATCAATCCTCAAAATTCTTCTCATAAAGAAAACTCCAGTCCCAGATGCCACTGCTAGTAAGTTTTATGAAACTTTCAAGAAAAGAATAATTGCAATTTACAAAAGATCTCTGTACATCTATATCTTTGCATATTTACATGACTGTATCTGTATAATTAATTCCTAGAAATAAAATTTCTAGATCAAAGTGTCAGCATGCTCTAAATTTTAACATAACTTGCCAAATTGCCCTATCTAAACAATTTTGCCAATTTATGTCCCTATCAATAGGAAAGAGTGCCTATTTCTTTATACCACAGCCAATACTAGGCATGCATTTTTGCAAACCCTAGTCAAAAGCCTCTCAAAGCTTTATCTAAAGCCCAGACTCTCTTCTCTCCTATATGTCTTTTTCTGTTACACCCCTATTAGAATGTCCCGCTCTCTATAGATAAAATCCTAAGTACACTTCATGGCTTGACTCAAATTCTTTGTTCCCCATATTTATCACCCACTTCTCTCCTACTCATAGTTTCCTTTGGTTTTCTAAATTTCTGCAGCACTTTTGGTTCTTATTACACACTGAGCACTTAATGAACAAGGCACAGAATATTGTAGCTGCTAGGGCACTGGGAAGGTTTTATTTTCTTCTTTTTGGTTCTCTGCATTTTCAAATGTTCTTACAACTAGTAAATGCTGCTTCTGTAACAAGAAATCTGTTATGAAAATACAACGTACATGATTGTTTGTTTTATGTTAGCTTTGCTTTCCCAATTAGCAATAGTTTCAGGTTAATGGCCACACTAGATAAATGCATAAACCATAGTGCCTGCTATAAGCACTGACTAGTCTGAGGGAGGCTGGCCTGAGGGAACATTCCTGCTGAGGGAACAAGCTCAAATACCCATTCTTTGTTCCAGATAACTCTGTCCTTTTTGTTCCTGGTTCACAGTTGACTGGGCAGGATGGCCAACTGAAGGATGGGAAGCCATCCAATGTACTACTAGCAGCCTATCTGAGGGTCTGGCACAAAAAGCTATAGCAAAACAGGATTAATATGAGTCAGAATTTCATTTCCAAAAATTTAGCAATATGGAAAAAATCTGACTCTAGGCAGATACTGGGAAATATTTCCAAAAGTATAGAAGGAATCCAATTATAGGCAGAAAGACTTGATAGGACTGACAGAAGGAGATGAAGTAGAAGTAAGGGACCATGAGCAAGTCATAATTAAGAATAAGGTACAGCAGGAAAGCAGAGAAAGAGGTAAGGAAACCAATGAGAAATTAAAAAAAAAGAAAAAAGTAGACAAAGGGAGAATAACTGAATTATGCATATGCAATGTTTGATTTGGGAGGTCCCTAAAGCTGCCTTAAGAATAATCTTAAGTTCCAATTTCCTTAAGGTAACAGTGTCATGGCAATGACTTTACTTGAATTCCACAAGACTCCATTTCCTTTTTGGCCACAAAGGTTCTTATGATAAATTCCCCATTCTTTATGTTAGCCCTTGTGAGGGTAAAATGTGCACCACAGAGGAAGACCATGCCCAATCACAAAGAAGCCCAGGAGTTACTATGGTTAGAACAGTGGAGAGATTACAGATTGGATCTTGTGTGATATTCTTTACAACCGTAAGTCATCATTTTATTCATCTGAGAACAAAAATCTTACCTGAAAGGAAAACCTTCCTCAGAAATGCTAAAAATTAATGATAATGCCAATAGACTCCCTTTATTGATTAATTCACCCAAACACTGAGTAACTATTGCATTCAAGGCAGAAAGAAATTTTTTTTAAAAAACATGAGCCCTTCTTGTAAAGGAGAATATCTTCACCCAAAAATGGTTTTCTAATAAAGTAATCTGTATTTCCTAACATGGATAGATATTCAAAGATATATAATTGGCTAGGCATGGTGGCTCACACCTGTAATCCCAGCACTTTGGGAGGCCGAGGCAGTTATATCACTGGAGGTCAGGAGTTTGAGACGAGCCTGGCCAACTTGGTGAAACCCCATCTCTACTAAAAATACAAAAATCAGCCAGATGTGGTGCACACCTGTAATCCCAGCTACCCAGGAGGCTAAGTGAGCGACAGAGCGAGATTCTGTCTCAAAAAACATAAAAGAAAAAGAAAATAAAAAGATGTATACTTAAGAGGAAACAGCAAATTCTAAGAATGTGTGTACACACACACACACACACACACACACACACACACACAGAGAGAGTATGGTACCATTTTTATAAAACAAATTTAATGTATGTTTGTATATGCTTAGAAAAAAGTCTAGAAAGATAAACAAACTGTTCTCTCTAGAGGAAGTGATATGTATATATGCATGTACGAATTGTTTTTACCTATAAGCAGCCCAAACATAAAGGAATCCTGAGTCATTTTAAAACAGTATGATTATTTTAACTTTTTTTTTTTTTTTTTTTTTTTGAGATGGAGTCTCGCTCTGTCACCCAGGCTAGAGTACAGTGGCACAATCTTGGCTCACTGCAACCTCCACCACCTGGGTTCAAGTGATTCTCCTGCCTCAGCCTCCCGAGTAGCTAGGACTACAAGCACATGCCACCACGCCCGGCTAATTTTTTGTATTTTTAGTAGAGATGGGGTTTCACTGTATTAGCCAGGATGGTCTTGATCTCCTGACCTCGTGATCCGCCTGCCTCGGCCTCCCAAAGTGCTGGGATTACAGGCATGAGCCACCGCACAGGGCTTATTTTAACTTTTTATCCAGTTTTATTTTTGTTATCTTTCATGCTATTTTTAAAGGCATAAATTAACTCTGGCATATTCAAATAATATTTCAATTGATACCAAATAAAGGAATGGGTTTGAAAGTTCTATCACAGTCTGATTTTGCAAATTACAACTTTGGTCTTAACCAGTTAATACAGTCAATCCTACAATATCTGTGTAGTAAAAGGGAAGTATGGTTCTAAAAATAATACAAAAAAACTACACACTAAATTTGAACTCACATTTAAAAAATAATGAAAATAGCCTTTAAAATATTCTACTATCAAATTTTCCTATCCTGTCCCTGATCAACAACTATACATCTTATTCCATATTGGAAATGGTCATCATCACCTTCCCAAACTATAAAAAGCAAATTTCTCTTAAAATTTGCTGATTATACCTAGGGCAGACAGTAATCCCAAATGGCTGTAAATCTGCAGATACAGATGCTTGAAAGCTGCTCTGCAAGACTGGTTAGTGAGATGAAGAATCTGAATAAGTAAATACACTTCAAGAGAAAGAAAGGTAAGTAGGGGGAAGAAAACACCCCAAATTGGGGCTGTCAGGTTGAGACATACCTAATGGGGAGAAGGGTAAGTGCTTAAGGTCCTGGTGGGTGAAATGGTGTGTATTAGTCTGTTCTCATGCTGCTAATAAAGACATACCCGCGACTGGATAGTTTATAAAGGAAAGAGGTTTAATTGACTCACAGTTTCACATGGCTGGGGAGGCCTCACAATCATGACAGAAAGTGAATGAGGAGCAAAGTCACACCTTACATGGTGACAGGCAAGAGAGCTTGTGTAAGGGAACTCCCTTTTATAAAACCATCATATCTTGTGAGACTTATTCACTATCACAAGAACAACATGAGAAAGACACGATTCAGTTACCTCTCACCAGGTCCCTCCCACAACACATGGGAATTATGGGAGCTACAATTCAAGATGAGATTTGGGTGAGGACATAGCCAAACCATATCATGGTGCTAAGGGATGGGCTAGTGGCAAAAGTAGTATTTGTAGAAAGGAATTTGAGACTTATATAGATAAGGGCTGGGTATGACAGCATCATCAAAGAGGCTGCCCATTCATATTTCAGTGATTCAACCCATGACTAAAAGAATCAGGGTTTTTTTGGTCATTGTTTTATGGGGAAATGTGTTACATTTTTTGCGAATATGGTAACTTGTAATGTTCTTATGACACACCCTTCACAAGTCTCACACATTGGCCAGTTAGTCTACTAAACAGTAGAAACTCATAAGGTCATGTAAAAGAAGAAATAAAGAGATGAGGCCAGGTGTGGTGCCTCATGCCTACAAGCTGAGCACTTTGGGAGGCCAAGGTGGGAGGATAGCTTGAGCCCAGGAGTTTGAGACAGGCCTGGACAATGTAGTGAGACCTCATCTCTACTAAAAAAAAAAAAAAAAAAAATCAGTTCGTCATGGTGGTGCATGCCTGCAGTCCCAGGTACTCAGAAGGCTGAGGTGGGAGGATCGCTTGAATCCAGGAGATTAGGCTGCAGTCAGCTATAATCACGCCACTGCACTCTAACCTGTGTGACAAAGTGAGACTGTATCTTTAAAAAAAAGGGAGGGATGATATACATGTCTGTTTAGGAATAATTATTTTAAGCTTAAAAGGGATTGACTTTTAGTTTAAGCCAGATTTAAAAAGATTCATTTAATCCCTAAGTAAACTTCTTACAGTAAAAACAAACAAGACTTCCCCAAAATGGAGTCTAACTTAAAAGACAGGTTTGAGTAGATGACCCCTTACCACCCAGCTCCAATAGCTATGGGCAATGGATAACCAAGTTTTCTTCCATCTACAACCTAACTAGCTCCTAACTGGCAGAAACAAATTTAGAATAGGTCTAGGGAAACTCCTATAACCAACTTTAGAAGAGGGCCAACTTTAATAGAGGTCAAAACTTAAATTAACTTTTAGAGAAAAAAAAAACTTTATCAATCTCAACCAGATAAATACTGTGATCAATAACAAAAATTCTTAAGTTTGATGGTTGGCAAGAATTTGGCAGCTGTTTTGCCTAGTCATCTCAAAGAAGTAACATCATTGATATCAACTGTCTCATTGTACTCTTTGGCAATCATCTACATAAACATATTGGTGTACCTTTTGGATACTCTGATGAGATGGTCAAAACCACTTAGCCCTAAAAGCCATAGAACCTACTTACTGCTTGTTATGAAGCACATTTCCAATGAGAGCCCCAAGACATCCTGATAATTCTAAAATCTTACTAACTGCAGTAGGAGCTGCTCCACCTGCTCCAGAGAATTTTAATGCAAATCCCAAGGTTATAATATCAAGTGTTCTAGCCGAAGTTGTTGGAGCACCAACTGCAGAGAACAACATAATCTTAACTATTACCCTTTAAATCAAAAACAGTGAGAAATTTATATAGTCTTTTTCATCTGAAGAGTTCTTTAGAAACTTTTGGTTAAACTTCAAAAAACCATGGTCAAACCATTTATATGAAATGTCCAGAAAAGGCAAATATATAGAGATGGAAAACAGATTAGTGGTTGTCTGTGGCTGAGGGATCTTATTGCAATGATGGAAATGCTCTAAAACTACATACAGTGATGGTTACACAATTCGATAAACTTACTAAAATTTCTGGATTGCATACTTAAAGTAAGTTAATTTTATGATGTATAAGTTATAATTCATTAAAGTTAATTAAAAGATATTGTGGTCCCAATATCTTTTCATTTTGTAGACAAGGACATCAGAGGGAGAAAAGTGGGGGAACCTGTCAAAGGTCAGAGAGCAAGTTTTGACTGAACATGGAATTAATTCAATAATTTTAACTCTAAACCTTGGACATGGTCATATTCATGAAATCTATCACAGTTGAGAAGGATACTGCTTACATATATCAAAATGATTCCAGAATCATAGTCATGTCTCAAAATTGAAGTCTAAGTGGTAGAAAACATAACTCATGTGGTAACCAATCTTAACTAATGCCTAACTATGCCAATAACACAAGAGGATGGTGATGGTTAATTGAGCACTATTCATCCTCAATGAAGCATCAAACATTTTCTGGCTAGTTGTATTCCCAGGAATGGAGACAATCTTACTGTCATCGAGCTGGGGGAGGGGGGCTATTACAGCTAGGATTACAACAAAATTTAATGATGAACATTATGATATTGTGAAGAAGAAACCTTAAAAGAAGTCAGTTTATAGAGGACTGTAAGAAAAAATTGCCTGAGACATATAAAATTCAGTATTTTCTTTTCTTTTTTCTTTCTTTCTTTCTCTCTCTCTCCCTCCCTCCCTCCCTCTCTCTCCCCCTCTCTCTCTTTCTTTCTTCCTTTCTTTCTTTTTTTTTTGTTTGACAGGGTCTTACTCTGTCACCCAGGCTGGAGTGCAGTGGTGCAATCTTGGCTCACTGTAGCCTTGACCTCCTGGGCTCAAGCAATCCTCCCACCTAAGCCTCCCCAGTAGCTGGGACTACAGGCACGCACCACTACGTCCGGCAAATTTTTGTATTTTTTGTAGAGACAGGGTTTTACCATGTTGCCCAGGCTGGTCTCAAACTCCTGGGCTCAAGCATTCCACCTGCCATGGCCTCCCAAAATGCTAGGATTACAGGCATGAGCCACTGAGCCTGGCCTGAATTCAATATTTTCAACATTTGCTATTACTATACTAATGGAAAATGTGTAACAAAGAAGTTGGGGTTACGAGATAATGTCTCACCTTTTAGGTCAAAGCATCCAGATAGATGGTCCTCTTCAGGTGGAGAGGTCACAAGACATCACACAATGTCAATTAGAACCCCAAAACTACAGGTGGTCCTTTGTCATGTTCCACTTCTGATAGGTAAAATGTAAGGACCACAAACCAGGTCGGTATCAAAAAACACACTATAGCAAGGCTCCTACATTTATTTCCCATTTTATCTTAGTCACATGGATAAGGACTTCTTCCCCTCAGAAATACTTGGCAAAACTCCTACTCTCCCTTCTGTTAATAGCTTCAAGAAGTTGTTTCAATGCATCACAATATTAATGAATTACATGCTTAAAGTTAGCATTTTAAGCTATAATAACCATGTTAATATAAAAAATTCACAGCTAAAGACATGAGAATTAGGTTCTTAAGCAAAGCTACTATTGATATCAGCAATTATAAATGGGTTCAAGAATAATGATAATTTCTGAGACAGAGATCTGTAGCATATACTGGCAAATAGAGTAAGGTGGCCTCATGGGAAATAACACTATTTTCTTTAGAATGAGTAACTTACATGAGAGCCCAATAGCAGCAGTGGAGGTCAAAGAATTTGATATTGAGGTAAACTGCATGGTGCTTGAACTAGTGGTGGTGGCAACAGCAGCTGCTGGAGCCAAACCTAAAAATCAAAGTAACAAACAGAAAAATATGTCACCAAAAATAATTTTTAAAAGTAAAACACCATTATAACAAGGTTCATTAATACGGAGAAATAAAAACAAAGCAGGGAAAAGCAGGTATCCTGAAACCTAATCAATAAGACAGAGTAAAACCTTGATTAAAAAAACAGTTCATTGGTACTACTTTAGTATAGTCAGTCTTCTAGCACCATCATAACAAAGAAATTCTACTTTACTGAAAAAGAAGTCCTAAGAGGGGGGATCCACTTCCAGAACTGCAGCATAAAAAGTCCCATGGACCTGTTCCCAAGTAAATCCATAACCAGCAAAAAGTTCCAGCAAAAAGTTATTTTTTTTTCTTTAAATAGGAAATGGCTGGAAATTGTTCTAAGACCCCACAGCAAATGAAGAAACATTTATTCAAGAAAATCTGCTAAAACTCAGTAATCTAACAGCGACAGTCTATGGCATATGAGCCACAAGTCACTCCTTTCCTTTCACCATCCCCTTGTCTACCTTGATGGAAGCTACTCTCTAGGGAGGGGTAGCCAAAACTGGACTCCCTCTGCCCACAGCTCCCAATCAAGGAATAGAGTATCCCAATGGGAGGGACAGGTAGCCAGCATTTCTTATCACTTCCAACACAGAGTTGAAGGGGTGAAATTCCTGTTCAGTATAGCCAAGAGTTCAGGGGCTCCCTTCCTTTACTCACAGGGTGGAGACTCTACCCCAAGTAGAGAAGGCTGAGAATACTGAGGCCCCAAACACCCTCACCCTGATTATTCCACCCCAGTTCACTTGCAGGGTTAAGGTCCACACCTGAAGAGGTAAGCAAGAAGACCAGTGGCTACTGCTACTGCTCAGTACCCAAAGCACTGGCTGAACGATTCTGCCCAGGGATAAAGGCCATTCATAAGAACAGAGAGCTCCCAAGCCATCCCCAAAATAACTGACTTTATTTGAAACAGAGTGTGAGGACATTCAAGCCCAAAACATTACTCTAAAAAATGGAGATTTGGGAGGTAAACAATTAAGAGGAGGCAGGGAGCTTTAAGAGAATAACAATTTAGGGTGTAAGTCGGATAGTTTATCAGAGATAACCAGGGAAAAAGGAAGCTGAAAAGGTCCGTCCTGAAATCGGAAGAATTAAGTACTGATGTACGCTACAACATGGATGAATCTTGAAAACATTATGCTAAATGTAAGAAGCCAGACCAAAAAAACAAAACAAAAAGCTTCATATTGTGAAATTCTATTTATATGAAATGTCCAGAATAGACAAATTCATGGACAGAAAATATATTAATGATTCCCAGGGTCTGGGAGGAGTGGGTAATGGGGAGTGACTGCTAATAGGTATAGGGTTTTTTTTGTGGGGGGGCTTTGAAAATGTTCTCAAATTACATAGTGGTGATAGTTGTACACTCTGTGACTATATTAAAAACCACTGGATTGTATACTTAAAAATGGTGATTTTTAAGATATGTGAATTATACCTTAATTATGCTATTATTAAAAAAACACATTATCATCTCAATAGAAGCAGTAGAAGCATTTGATAAAATCCAATACCCTTTCATGGCAGAAACACTCAACAAATTAGGAAGAGAAGGGAGCTTCCTAAACAGGATAAAGGGCACTAATGAATAATCTACAGTAACATCACACTTAATAGAGAAAGACTAAATACTTTCCCACTACCATCAGAAACAAAACAAGGATGTCTGCTCTAGCCACTTCCATTCAACAATACATTGAAAATTCTAGCCAGGACAATAGGCAGGAAAAAGAAATAAAACACATGTGGATTGAAAAGAAAGAAGTAAAACTATCTCTATTCATAGATGACATGATCACGAATACAGAAAATTCTAAGAAATAAAAAAAACTACTAGAACAATAAACAAGTTTTGTAAGGTTGCAGGATACAAGATTAATATATAAAAATAATTACATTTCTATATTATAACAATGAACAATACAAAATGAAATAAATTAAGAATATAATTCCATTTATGATTGCTCAAAAAGAAATATGGACAATTTTTAAATTACATAATGTACACAAAAATATGAAACATCATTGGAAGAAATTAAAGATGTTCTAAAGGATCTCATGTTTATGGATCAAAAGACTTAATATTGTTAAGATGGTGTGATAGACAGAAAACCAGTCCCCAAAGATGGCCTAATACTCAGAACCTGTGAACATATCGCCTTACTTGATAAAAGGGACTTTACAGATGGGATTAAGGTTAAATACCTTGAGATTATCCTGAATTATCCAAGTGAGAAAATTTAATGACCCCAATCCTTTAAAGCAGAGAACCTTTCCAGGATGTGGTCAGAGGCAGATGTGACTACAAGAGAATGGTCAGAAAGATACAAAATTGCTGATACAAATGGCCAACAAAGCACATGAAAACATGCTCACTATCCTTAGTCATTGGGGAATTGCAAATCAAAGCCACAATGAGATACTACATTATACCCATTAGGATGGCTATAATCAAAAAGATAGATCAAGTGTTGATGAGGATCCTGTTGGAAATGTAAAATTCTGTACCTCTTTGGAAAACTGTCTGGCATTTCCTCAATGGGCTAACATAGTGTTACCGTATGACCCAGCAATTTTACTCTTAGGGATATATATATATATATATATAGATATGCCAAAAAGAGATGAAACATATATCCACACAAAAACATATATGTGAATATTCATAGCAGTATTATTCAAAATATACAAAAGGCAGAAACAACCCAAATGCCTATTAACTGATGAATGGATGAATAAAATACAGCATATCCAAGCAATAGAATTGTACTTGCCATAAAAGAAAAAGTAGTAATACATGCTACGACATGAATGAGATTTGAAAGCATGCTAAGTGAAAGAAGCTAGTCACAAAAGACCGAATAATATATTATTCCATTTATAAAAAATATATGATTCCATTACAGAGACAAAATGTAGATTAGTGGTTGCCAAAGACTGGGGAAAAGGAGGAATGGGCAATGACTGCTAATGAGTAGAGAGTTTCTTTTGGGGATGATGAAAATATTCTAATACGGCCTGTTGTAATGGTTGCATAGCTCTGTGAACCACTGAACTGTACATTTTAAATGGCTGTATAGTATATAAAGAATAAATGAAGGTCTGGAATAAATTTTCAGAAAACAGATTACCTGCCTCTTTAAAAAGAAAACTATAAGGATAAATTAATGCATAATGACACAAATAAGATAGAGTTACTTGAAAGCAAAGTTCATATCTTTTCATCCTCACTGCAGATCAATGCACATGGCACATAATAGTAATTGTTCAATAAATGTTTCTGCTGAATTTAACCAACTTTTTCTAGACTCTAACACATAATTACAGATATTCTATTTCACCTTTAAAAGGAAAAAGGTGCTTAATAAGTAACTGTACTTGCATCTATTATTGCCTGCATTCAACTGTCATGGTTCTGCTATCCAAAACATCTAGGTCCTCTGGGGGTGAAAGAGACAGAAAAGAGATGTGGGGAAGGAACTGGAAACTTTACCACATACAAAAACTACTTAAAATTTACACAGTGCAATATCCCTATGTTTCATTTAGGAGAAGAACCATATGTACACTTTTAAAGAAATAACCAATTGTACTTTGGGAGGCCAAGGCAGGAGGATAGAGGTCAAGAGATAGAGACCATCCTGGCCAACATGGTGAAACCCTGTCTCTACTAAAAATAAAAAAAAAAAAATGACCTGGGCGTGGTAGTACACGCTTGCAGTCCCAGCTACTCAGGAGGCTGAGGCAGGAGAACTGCTTGAAACCAGGAGGCAGAGGTTGCACTGAGCTGAGATCGCGCCACCACACTCCAGCCTGGCAACAAAGCAAGACTCCACCTCAAAAAAAAAAAAAAGAAAAAGAAAAGAAATAACCAGTTGTATAGCAAAAGCATTTATATTTACAATTCATTACCTATCTGAGAGGTTGAATTTTTAATATGGGTTTCATTGCTACTTCAATTTTTTCATTTGAAATTGCCTATTCATGTCATCTGCCCATTTTCACATCAAAGAATACTGTCTTATTACTGATATTTTTAAATTTTATTTTAAAGTTACATAGATATATTGCATAATAGTGGGGGTTGGGCTTCTAGTGTACCCATCACCCAAATAGTGAACACAGTACCCAATAGGTAATTTTTCAACCTTTACCCCTACCCCCAACTCTCTTCTTTTGGAGTCCCTAGTGTTTATTATTTTCATCTTAATGTCCATGTGTACC
This sequence comes from Pongo abelii, assembly GCF_028885655.2. Classification (NCBI taxonomy): domain Eukaryota; kingdom Metazoa; phylum Chordata; class Mammalia; order Primates; family Hominidae; genus Pongo; species Pongo abelii. The sequence goes on from NC_072008.2 coordinate 112,977,278, forward strand.
TACCGTTTAGCTCCCACTTATACATGAGAACATGCAATATTTGATTGTCTGTTTCTGAGTTACTTCACTTAGGCCTCTGGCTCCATCCATGATATCGCAAACGATATGATTTCATTCTTTTATGGCTGCATAGTCCAATCAACCACTTATGGACATTTAGGTTGATTTCATGACTTTGCCATTGTGAACAGTGCTGCAATAAACACTTAAGTGCAAGTGTCTTTTTTATATACTGGTTTCTTTTCCTTTGTATAGATATCCAGCGTGGAATTGCTAAGTCAAAAGGTGGTTCTATTTTTAATTCTCTGAGAAATCTCCATATTGTTTTCCATAGAAATTGAGACAATTTATATTCCTACCAACACTATTACTGATTTTTAATAAAAGTGTATATCAAGGCTATTTATTTTGTCATATGTTGCAATAATTCCTCTACCCCAGTTTGCCATTCAGTTTTTATTTTATTTTTATGTAGTCAAATCTTTCCATCATTTTTTCTCTCTGGTCTCTGTCTCTATATAATAGTCTATGTCTTCATATCACATTTAAAAAGACTTTTCTCTTAAACATATGAAAAGGTGTTCAACCTCACTTTTAAGAGAAAATTGCAAATTATAACTACATTGAGAATAATTTCATTTAACGAATGACAATAAGTCAAAAACTAAACACACTCTGTTAAGGACACTATAAAGAAGCAGGCAGCCTCACAGATTCCAAATGGGGGGATAAATTGGTACAACTATGGGAAACAACTGGTCAATGTTTTAAAAATTACAAATGCATCTATCTTTTGAAACAGCAATACTTTTTCTGGAAATTTAGCCCCAAAAATATACTAGAATACCTGTAAAATGACATGTAAAATGATATCCATTGCATCACTGTTTGTATTAGTAAAGGATTATGTAAACAACCCAAATGGCCATCAGCAAGGGACTGGATATATAAATTATAGCACATCCAGAGCATGGAATACTATGATCCTATAAAAAATACTGAGGAAAAACATACTGAGGAAGTTCTCTATGTACTGACTAATGTGAAAACATTCCAAATGTGTAAAATAAGCATATAAAGTTTTTAAGTAAGGTACAGAATACAAGTTAAAAAGCAAGGTACAGAATAGTGTCTAGAGTATACCATTTATATCAAAAAAGGCAGAGGACTAAGAATACGTATTTTTATTTCTCAACAAACTCATGAAGAAGCTCTGGAAAGACATATGCAATTACAGTGGTTAACTGAGTATGGGAAAGGGGCAGGGGTAATAAAGATGCAGATGGGGAATAATATACCTATTTATGCTATTTATAGTTTTATTTTTGAACCATTTGACTATGTTATTTTAAACTCCTATAGAAATGCTTATCTCCTCAACTCCAGAAATATTATTTACACATTTTCATATTCACCTATGCTTTAAAAACATTTATGGTTTCTTTTTTTTTTTTTTTTTGAGGTGGAGTCTTGCTTTGTCACCCAGTTGGAGTGGTGCAGTGGCACAATCTCGGCTCACTGCAACCTCCGCCTCCTGGGTTCAAGTGATTCTCCTGCCTCAGCCTCCCTAGTAGCTGAGACTACAGGCATGCACCACAAGGCCCAGCTTTTTCCTTTTTTTTTTTTTTTTTTCCTGTAGTGACGAGGTTTCACCATGTTGGCCAGGCTGGTCTTGAACTCCTGACCTCAAGTGATCCACCCACCTCACCCTCCCAAAGTGCTGGGATTACAGGCATGAGCCATGCACCTGGCTATGGTTTTACTTTCTACCTTAAGTAACCAAGGATTTTTTTCAGTTAATCTTTTTAGGCAAAATTCATCCCCTTACCCACAATAACTGGTTAGCCAGCTACTGCAATTCATTTATTCACTACTCTGTTCTCTATCTCACAAATTTGAAATGTCACTTTCACAAGCACAGGTTTGTTTCTGCACTGTACTTCAAAATATTTCACTGATTTTTCTTTCTATCCCTGTTCCATAGCACTAGAATTATTTTATTTTTATGTTACATAATATTTTAAATTTACAGGAAAAGAATACATTTATAATAATTTTCACATATTTTCTTGCAAGTTCTCATTACTTTCCTAAAAAAAAAAATAGAGGTGGCTAGTCTCATGCATTTATTCCCCCATATAAACTTTGAAATCTTGTCAAGTCCTTCCTTCCTTTCCTTCCCCCAAAGATTCCCATTATGGTTTTTCAAGAACTGCATTAAATGTATAGATTAATTCAAAGATAAATGACATCTTTATCTTATAGGGTCTGAGCATTCAGTGGGTCTTTTCATTTATTCACATCCTCTTTTACATTCATCAGTAAAATTTTGTGGTTTGCTTCATCTAAGTCATGCATATTTTTAAAAGTTTACGTCTATGCATCTCATACTTTTGGCTGAAATTGTTAATTAGACCTTTCTCCATTATATTTCCCAACTGCTATTGCTTAAACATGGGAAAGCTATTGATTTTTGTATTATTTATTTTGTAACTGGTCATATTACTGAAACCTCTTTACTATCTCTAATTAAATTTACACTTGATTTATGCCCATATTTAAAAATCTTGATCATTTGTCCCAGATACTGGCATAATTTCAGGCGCCTGACCTTAAATCACATACCTAAAGGTAACTAGGGGAGCAAATACCACTTAATATGATTTGCTTTTAAGTTAAATGAATCTTAGAAAAGGATTTAAGAGACAAAAACCTTAGCTTCCTAATCACAGGACAAGATCAGAGTTGTTCGACATTACCAAATAATTCTTTGCTGTGGGGGACTGAACTGTGCACTGTAGGATGTTCAGCAGCATCCCTGGGCTCTGATGCCAGTAGCATCTCCTTAGTCTTGACAACCAAAAATGTCTCCAGATTTGGCCAAAATTCCCCCATGGTGGGGCCAACTGTCTCCAGCTGAGAACTACTGAACTAGAAGAAGGGTTCAATATCACAATTTCCTCCATCTAGTGCTATAAGGATCCCCAAATCAGCCTTAATTCCTTTACATTTAAGAACTTAAGAAAATGCCAACTATCTTAATAAATAGTAGGACATAGAAAATAGCAGTTTTTTAAAAAAAGAATAGAGGTAGTGGCCTTACACTACAAGATAGGGGGGGCATGCTACAGTAACAAAATGGCAGTACTAGAACAAGAAAAAGAGATCAACAGAACAGAATAGAAAGTCTAGAAGCAGAGTCAAGCCAAGTCAAGTCAAACAATAATTTGGTGTATCAGGAAGGCAGCAACTTCAATTAATAGAGAAAGGATGTCTATTTAACAAAACACAATGGTTCAATTCACTAGTCTCTTAGGGGGAAAAAATTAAGATTCTTAAAAATATAAAACACAAAATAACCAAAAAAATAAGAATGTTGAGATGGAAAGGCCTATATGAATAAGCTTTGAGAGAACCCCTAAAAAATGAAAGTTTTGACAACATAATAACTAAAATCTTAGGCTAGGTGTGGTGGCTCATGCCTGTAATCCCAGTGCATTGGGAGGCCAAGGAGGGAGGATCATTTGAGGCCAGGAGTTCAAGACCAGCCTGGGCAACATAGCAAGACCCTGTCTTAAAAGAAAAATATTAGCCAGGCATGGCGGCATGTGCCTGCAGTCCTAGCTACTCCGGAGGCCGAGACGGGACAATCATTTGAGCCCAGGAGTTTGAGGCTGCAGTAAGCTGTGACTGTGTCACTGCACTCCAGCCTAGGTAACAGAGTGAGACCGTGTCTCTAATTAATTAAAATCTTAAGAACTTCCATTTCAGGGCAGATGGAGTAGCTGTACTTCTCCCTCTTCTTCCCCCTAGATACAACTAAAACCCCAGGACGTTACATATAAAATAGACATAAGAAGCCAAGGAGTGGTGGCTCACACCTGTAATCCTAGGACTTTGGGAGGCTGAGGTGGGAGGATCACTTGAGCTCAGGAGTTCAAAACCAGCCTGAGCAACATAATGAGGCCCTGGCTCTATTTCTTAAAAAAAGAGAAAAAGTAAAATAAGATAAAAAATAAATAAACCTAAGAAGATCCTGAAACGTAGAGAGAAGAAGGCAAACTGGCTAGGGATTCCAAAACCAAAGGAACAATATGGTGGTGAGTTCCCTAGGTTTTCTTTTTGCCTCATATTTCCCAGGCTTGGAGTTGAACAGGCTGGCAACCCAGAAATGCCAATGGGTATAAATTTTTCAAAAAGCCCTAACAAAAAAAGTCTGCTTTTTTTAGACAAAGGGCAAGGGAGGGGGCAGCCAAGCAAGTCAGAAAACTTTTAGACAATAACCACTCTAACTATAACCAACCACCACAGGAAAATTTGTGGTCCTATCTGCACTCATGCCAGCAAACACCAGGAGAGCCTAGACACCCACCCTTGTGAGGCTATAATAAGGCATCCCAACACCCTCTCCAGGGTGGTATAAAAGAAAGCCAAACTCGAAGGCAGGTTTTTCATCCCTGCCAGCAGTTAATAGACTCCATCCTCACCTTGCCAGCAGAAACCATGTCGGGGGCAGGAATCCCCACTCCACCTAGCAGTAACTTGGAGACCCTCATTTCAGGTATCCACTGAGACCAAGTATGGAAACTGAAGTTCTACTCCCATTCTGCAGTAAAAAGGCAGCACTTTTCCCCCCCTACCAGAACAATGTCAAATAAAGCCAGCCAAAGCAAAAGGTTTAAACCAGATCCAGAGTCTCATAACATAGTATGAGAATATCTAGGTTTCAATTTAAAAATCACAAAGATTTTAAAGCATTCATGTAAAACAAATTCATCAACAAACAATTATTAACACACTTCAAACAAATGAAAAAAAAACCGCCTCAGCACAAAAAAAGAGAAGGAAGAAAGAAAGAAAGAAACTAACTAACTAACTAATTATTGGTAAAGAAACAGAAGTTATAAAGAACCAAGCAAAAATTTTAGAATGAAAAATTTGTAATAGATGAAATGCAAAGGTTGGTAGAAGGACCCAGTAGTAGAATAGAGGGAGAATATAGAAATAAGAATCAGTGAACTGGATGATAGAATAATAGAAATTATCCAATCCAAACAACAGAGAAAAATAGACTGAAAAAAAATTAACAGAGCATCAGGTCCTGTTGGACTATAACCAAGGACTTAACTTTCATGTCATCAGAGACAAGAAGAGAAAGAGGGTAGCGCTAAAAAGTAAATAATAGCTGATAGAAAAATAGGTGAAAATGTCCCAAATTTATGCCAAAGAGGCATAAATGAACTGACTCAAGAAGCAGAGCGAACCCAAAAAGGATAAACACAAAGAAATTTACAAAAAGACACATAATAATTAAACTTCTGAAAACCAAAGGCAAAGAAAAAAACTTGAAAGCAGTAAGAGAAAAATGGCATCTAACCAAGAGAGAAAAGACTATTTAAATGACAGAGGATTTCTCATCAGAAAGCAGGAAAGCAAGAAAGAAGTAGCCCAATATTTTTCAAGTGCTGAAAGAAAAGAACTGTCAACTCACAGCTAACGAAAATATCCTCCAGAAAAAAGAGAGGAAATCAAGGCATTGAGAGTTGAAGGAAAGCTCAGAAAATCTGTTGCCAATAGACTACCGTAAAAGTAGTCCCAGCTACTCGGGAGGCTGAGGCAGGCGAATGGCTTGAACCCCGGAGGCGGATCTTGCAGTGAGCCGAGATCGCGCCACTTCCAGCCTGGACGACACAGCGAGACTCCGTCTCAAAAAAAAAAAAAAAAAAAAACAACAACAAAAAAAAACGGCTAAAGGAAATTATAAAAGAAGGAATCTTGGAACCTCGGGAAGTAAAAAACAACAAATAAAAGCAAAAATATGGGTAAATATAATAGGCTTTCCTTCTTACCTTCAGTTTTCTTAATTATGTTTGAAAGCTGAAGCAAAAATTATAACCCTGTCTGATATGGCTCTAAATATATGTAGAGGAAATAGTTAAGACAATTGCATTACAAATGGGGAAGGGTTAAGGGACATACAGGGAGGAACAATTTTTAGACTTCACTCAAACTGGTAAAATAGCAATGCCAGTAGACTGTGATAAGATATGTATACTGTATATGATATCTAGAGTGACCGTAAAAGCTATACAAAAAGATACTCTCAAAAACACTATAGACAAATCAAAATGGAATTCTAAAAAATGTTCACATAACCAATAGGAAGGCAGAAATGGAAAAGAAAGAAATGAAAACTGTAATTTAAAAAATGACAGACTTAAGTCCTAATACAGCAATACAATAATTATAGTACATGTAAATGGCCTATACATACCAATTAAAAATTGGTAGAAGGAATTAAAAACACGACTCAACTATATGTTGTCTTTATGAAAGTCACTTCAAAAGTAATGATATAGGCAAGTTAAGAGTTAAAAGATGGGAAAAAATATACCATGCAACATTAAACAAAAGGGAGTAGGGAGTAGATATATTATTATCAGACAAAGTAGACTTCAGAACAAAGAAAATTACCATAGACAGAGGAGGATATTTACACAATGATAAGAGGGCCAATCCTCTAAGAAGTCTTAGTAATCATACGTGTATGAACCAAACAACAGAGCTTCCAAATATGTAAAGCAAAAACTGATGAAACTTACAGAGAAATTCACTATTACACAGTTAGAGATTTCAATACCCCTCTCTTACCAACTGATAGAACTTATCAGAAAATCAGCAAGGATACAGAAGAACTCAAAAACATCATGAACCTTCAGGATCTAATTGACATTTATAGAACACTTCACCCAACAAAGCAGAATACACATACTTTTCGTTTTTAAAAATCAATTTATTGGGTATATTTAATATATTCAACATAATGTTATGGGATACATATAAATAATAAAACAGTTACTATAGTTAAGCAAATTAACATAGCCATCATCTTACATAATTATCCATTTTTTTGTGTAACAGCAAAAATCTACTCAGTTTTGCAGATACTCTTAATACACAATTTTGTTAACTATAATCCTCATGATGTTATATATTAGATCTCTAGGCTTGTTCATCCTACATATCTACTACTTTAAAAAAATGTCAATAGCATTTGGGGTACAAGTGGTTTTTGGTTACATGGATGAATTATATAGTAGTAAAAAATACACACTTTTCGAGCGGGGCGTGATGGCTTACTCTTGTAATCCCAGCACTTTGGTTGCTGGGGTGGGCAGATCACTTGAGGTCAGGAGTTCGAGACCAGCCTGGCCAATATGGGGAAACCCTGTCTCTACTAAAAATACAAAAATTAGCTGGGCATGGGGGTGCATGCCTGTAATCCCAGCCACTTGGGAGGCTGAAGCAGGAGAATTGCTTGAACGTGGGAGGCGGAAGTTGCAGATCACGCTACTGAACTGCAGCCTTGGTGACAGAGCTAGACTCCGTCTCAAAAAACAAAACAAAAGAATACACATACTTTTCAAGTGCCCATGAAAGAAATACCAAGATAGATCATATATTTAGCCATAAAACAAACAATGACAAATTTAAAAGAATTAAAATGATAGAGTGCATTCTCCAACTACAATTGAATCAAACTAGAAAGATAACAGGAAAATCTTCAAACATTTGGAAACTGAACACTTCTAAATAATAAATGGGTCAGAGAGGAAGTCTCAAGAGAAATTTAAAAATACACCAAATTGAATGAAAATGAAAATACATCCTATCAAAATTTTTGAGACACAAAGCAGTACAGACAGGGAAAGTTACAGCATTAAATGCACACATTAGAAAAGAAGAAAAATCTAATCAATAATTTAAGCTCCCAACTGAAGAACCGAGAAAAAAAAAATAGCAAAATAAGCCCAAAGCAAACAGAAAAAAAGAGCAAAAACTCAGTAAAATTAAAAACGAAAACAATAAAAAAAAATTGTACAAACAGCTAATTTATTTATTTATTTATTTATTTATTTATTTATTTATTTATTTTGAGATGAAGTCTGGCTCTGTCACCAAGGCTGGAGGGCAGTGGTGCTGTCTCGGCTCACTGCAACCTCTGCCTCCCGGGTTCAAGCAATTCTCCTGCCTCGGCCTCCCGAGTAGCTGGGATTACAGGCACGCACCACCATGCCTGGCTGACTGTTGTATTTTTAGTAGAGACGGTGTTTCACTATGTTGGCCAGGCTGGTCTTGAACGCCTGACCTCAGGTGATCTGCCCGCCTAGGCCTCCCAAAGTGCTGGGATTACAGGCGTGAGCCACTGCACCCGGCCAAGAGCTGATTTTTGGGAAGATCTATAAAATTAACAATTCTAGTAAGACTGACAATAAAAGAGGGAAAACACAAATTACCAATATTAGGAATGAAAACAGGGGATACCGTGACATACCCAGCAGACATCAAAAGAATACTATGCCCATGAATTTAATAATTTAGAAGAAATGGACCAACTTTTCAAAAAACATAAACGACCACAATTCACCAATATGAGAAACATCATTTGACTGGCCCTATGACAATTAATGAATTTGAATTCATAAATGTGAAAACTCCCAAAAATCAATCTCCAGGTTGGGATGATTTCATTGGAAAATTCTACCAAATGTTTAAAGAATTTCTTTCAGAAAATGAAACAGGAGAACTCAATTTATGAAGCTAGTATTACTCACTGCCCAACTCATTTTATGAAGCTAGTATTACTCACTGACCAAAACCAGACAGACAATAGAAAAAAGAAAACTGCAGACCAATATCCTTCATGAACATAAATGCAAGAATCCTTAATGAAATAATAGCAAATATAATTCAACAATATATAAAAGAACTATATACCATGACAAGTGGGATTTATTTCAGAGATGCAAGGTTGTTACAATATTTAGGTCCAGTTGATGTAATTCACTGTATTAGTGGGATAATGAAAACCAATCACATGACCATATCAATTGACACAGAAAAAGCATTTGAAAAAATTCAACACCCAGTCATGGTAAAAACTCCCCCCCACCACTCCCCCCCACGGCCAAAAAAAAATTGGAATACAGAGAGGGGAACTTCCTTAACTTGATAAAGAACACCAACAAAAAACTGCAGCTAAGACTATACTTAATAGTGAAAGACTGAATGTTTTCCTCCTAAGATCAATAACAAGGCAACTTGCTCTCACCACTCTTATCCAAAACAGTGCTGGAAGTTCTAGCTATTGCATTAAAGCAAGAAAAAAAGGCATCAGATTGGAAAGGAAGAAATGAAACTATCTCTATTTGCAAATGACATAATTATCTATGTAGAACAATCATAAGAAATTTACAAAAAAAACTCCTAGAATAAATGAGTTCTCCAGTGTTTCAGGATACAAGATAGACATACAAAATCAACTGTATTTCTATATACTAGTGATGAAAAGCAAACGCAATATCATGTGCAATCTCTAAAAAAAAGAAATACCTAGGTATAAGTTTAACAATAGAAAAAATCACAAACAGCATTCTGTCTTTTGTAAAATCATATTATCCACTGACATTACTCAAATCCTCATGCAAAAAGGACCCATATAATACATTGCTATTTTGGATGCTTTTTTTCTCACTAAAAAAAGACATGAACTGATAAGATATACAGATGATAAGCACAGGAAAAGATGTTCAACATCATTAACTATCAGAGAAACTGTAAATTAAAACTACAATTATGATATCACTATCTACAAAAATGGCTAAAATAAAAAATAGTAACACCAAATGATAGTGAGGATACAAAGAAACTAGATCTTGTATACATTGCTGGTGGGTATGTAAAATGGTATAGCTAACATGGAAAAGTTTGGCAGTTTCTTATAAAACTGAATATGCAACTACCGTATGACCCAGAAATTGCACTACTGGGTATTTATCCCAGAGTAATGAAGACTTATATTCATGAAAAAAATCAGTACACAAATTTTCATATCATAGCAGCTTTATTCATAATAGCCAAAAAGTAGAAAAAATACAAATATCCATTCATAGATAATAGTTTAAAAAAAACTGTAATACATCCATACAATATAACAGTATGCAGCAATAAAAAGAAACAAGCAGGCCAGGCACAGTGGCCCATGCCTGTAATCCTAGCACTTTGGGAAGCCAAGGCAGGAGGACTGCTTAAGCTCAAGAGTTCGAGACCAGCCTGGGAAACATGGTGAAACCACGTCCCTACAAATAATAATAATAATAATAATAATAATAATACTAAATTAGCCAGGTGTGATGGTGCACGTCTATGGTCCCAGCTACTCAGGAGGCTGAGGTGGAAGAATCACTTGAGCCTGGGAGGTCGAGGCTGCAGTAAGCCATGATCATGCCACTGTACTCCAGCCAGAGCGAGAGCGAGACCCTGTCTCAATGAAAGAAAGAAAGAGAGAGAAAGAAAGAAAGAAAGAAAGAAAGAGAAAGAAAGAAAGAAAGAAAGAAAGAAAGAAAGAAAGAAAGAAAGAAAGAAAGAAAGAAAGAAAGGAAAGAAAGAAAGAAAAGAAAGAAAGAAAGAAAGAAAGGGAAAGAATCGATACAGACAACAATCTGGATGAATCTCCAGAAAATTACGCTGAGTGAAAAAAGGCATTCCCAAAAGATTATATAGTATATGGTCCAGTGTATATAATATTTTATTAACTGCATTTTGGTTTAGCAAGATCCTGAATGTCTTCTCATTAATGTTGAATACAGGTTAAATGTATTTTACTGAAACCTAACTGGAAACTGGTTACCCATGTATAGTATATAAGATGTCTCCACTAGCCAAAATATTTTAGCAAGAATATACCATTCCCAAATCATGCCATATAACTGACTTTTTGCATAATATAATATTCTCTAAAATGTCATACTACCCTAAAGATATGCTTTCTTGTTCTATTGTTCCTCCTGATAAATTTCATTTCAGAAGTTTTAAGAGAGGAAGAAAAACAATTAACAGATTGTGAACAAGAAATATTTGTTAAACATAAGCATTAAACAATTGAACAAAATATTTCAGGGTAACTCTGATTACTATATGCCAATTTGTCTAGACTACTGGTTCTCAGGAGTTTGTTGCTTTTTCCAAAACAAAGATTGATTGGTTCTAAACCTAAAACTATAAACCAGAAGGGGCACTTTGTATTCAATTTCTCCTACATTCATCAATAACACTAACTTCCAACAAGAGAAGTGACCACATTTGGATTTGAATCAATCAAGTAAGAATCTCAAAATCAATCTTGAATACTGTGCTTCTCCATTAGAGAGCAGAGTTCAAACCTTACTTGTAGACTGTCTGCCAAGGATGAAAGGAGCTATTGGTTGTACAGCAGTTGTGCCACCAGATGCCTAAGTAGCAGGAATAAGGGGTAATTCTACAAATGCTGTTGGCTGAGCTGCATGCCTCATGGAAACAATATTGAAACTGGTGCTCCCAGTCTGAGGTGTGCCTCCACCGATGAATGAGAAACCTGAATAGCAGAGGAGGGAGAAGAGCCAAAAGCAAAAGGAGTGGATGCTGTCACCTCATGTGACAGGGTATTGCTAGTTGCAGCATTAGTAAGGGTGTTGGCACCTACCCCAGAAGCCCCTGTAATCACTGTAGGTTGTGTGGAAGCAGTGTTGCCCAACTTTTTTTTCTTTTTAATTGTTGTGGGCTTAGTAGGTGTATCACTTTACGGTTACATGAGGTATTTTAATACAGGCACATTCTAAATAGAAAAAAGGAAACAAAAATCAACGTAATAGTTATCTGACATATTAAAAGGCAACTAGATAACACGGCTCCTGTCAAATTAACTTTTAAATGTGAAGGTTTTGTTCTATAGGTTATTTCATCTCAATACAGAAAAATAACCAGATATTAATATAGGAATACATGTACAGAGCTCCATATTTCTCATTCATAGATAAAGGTTACCTAATTTGATCCACCTTAAGGGGAAAAACATTTTAAAATGTTTTAATGGGGAAAGAGTAGTTCAGAAAATTTTGTCTTCTGTAGAGACAAAAGGACTTATACAGCCGGGCGCCGTGGCTCACACCTGTAATCCCAGCACTTTGGGAGGCCGAGGCAGGTAGATCACGAGGTCAGGAGTTTGAGACCAGCCTGGCCAAGATGGTGAAACCCTGTCTCTACTAAAAATACAAAAATTAGCCAGGCACAGTAGCACACGCCTGTAATCCCAGCTACTCAGGAGGCTGAGGCAGGAGAATCGCTTGAACCCAGGAGGCAGATGTTGCAGTGAGCCAAGATTGCGCCACTGCAATCCAGCCTGGCGACAGAGTGAGACTCCATCTCAAAACAAAAAAAAAAGGACTTATACTTCCTCCTTCTGCCAGTCCAGCACCTTATTAAACAACACAAGTTTTTGTTTTAGACACTAAATCAAACAACACGCATCTCTTTAAAACAATTTTTAGAGATTTTTTATCTTTTTTTCCACACTAACCAACTTCAGAAAAGTTTAGAAATTTTTAAATGTATTTCATGACCCATGACAAAATGCTTCAATATTTAAATTAATCCTCCTAAGAAAGATTATTTAGCATTCAATTACAAGTTATTAGATAACTACAACAGGATAAAGGAGAATTCCAGAGGGAATACCCTTGCTCTCACCAGGTTCTCAGGTGCTACTAAAAGACATGAGGCTATCAGTGCTACGAAAAAACAAGTGGATTTACCTAAAAAGGCATGAAATGAGTACCTCCTTTAAAATTCTGAGATGCATGAGGGAAAACTATATAATTAGTTCATTACAATGATCAATGGGAAAAGATCTCTCTAAAGAGTCACTTATTCAGCAGGTAGCCTAATTTCAAGATGATACATTTCCAATACTCAGTGAGTACTCCTCCTATGGTTCATATAAAATGAAGGGAGACCACAGTACAGAATCCAGTGTGCTTGTGCCTCAAATCTCAGATGCCTTCAATTTGGTAGACTACCTTGGGAATAAATAGCATAATTCCAAATAGATTTTCATTTTTGAGACAGCGTCTCGCTCTGTCACCCAGGCTGGAGTGCAGTGGTGCAATCATGGCTCACTGCAGCCTCAACCTCCCGGGCTCAGGCAATCCTCCCACCTCAACCTCCTGAGTAGCTGGGACTACAGGCACATACTACCACGCCCGGCTAATTTTTTGTATTTTTTGTAGTGACGGAGTTTTGCCATGTTACCCAGGCTGATCTCAAACTCCTGTGCTCAAGCAATCCACCTGCTTTGGCCTCTCAAAGTGCTGGGATTACAAGCGTGAACCACTGCGCCAGGCCAGAAATAGTTGATTTAGAAGTAACATATCATGTCTTTACCCAGTTTGTCTCTCAGAGACAATTACCTTTGTATCCACTAAAAAAAATCAGAAACTGTATTGCTCTTACTCTAAGGAAAATTCAGTTGCTACTGGGGCAGTTGACACAACCAGTGTTCCAAAAATGAATCCTGTAGTCTGTGTAGCTGGAGCTGGATGTGAATAAGCCAGTGGAAGATGAAGATGCACTTGCAACTGGTTGGGACGAAACCCTCAAATTTAACCCTCCTATAGCAGATGTAGAGAAAATAAACCCTGTAGTGGAAGTAGTCACTGTTGTTTTTGCAGAGCCAAATAATGAACCCACCTGTAAAGTTCCTCCAAAATTAAACCTGCTCATGACTCCAAACCCTAAAAAAGGATAAGAGAAGAATGGGAAAAAAAATTAGAGCTCTCAATGAGACCTCAAAGAAAAGATGGTGGACAGAAGCCACACTGGAGTTGCTCCCTCGTACTCCAAACTTCTAGAAATACCAGTTTACAATCATTTAATAAAAACATTTTTTAACACAAGGCAAAGTTTTTCCAGAAAGAAGGAAAATTTTCCAAGTGTCAGACAGAAAGAGAATTCACACTCATGAGCAGAAGTTAATGTTGATTAGCCCAAGATGATACCTTGAATGAGATATGTGCCTTAATAGCTGGAAATACAATGCTGAATTTGGGGTACGATTTAAGGCTACCTGGTAAGACCACAGGCTCCTGAATCAGCAGAGACCTAGTGAAGTTTAAATCTGGGAAACATCCACAGGAGCATGGAAAAGACAAGAGACATGTGAGAATCCCAAACTGCTACAGAAGATATGCATAGATGGCTCAAATTCAATTTATGTTTGTGATGTAGAAACTTCAAGATAAGATGTTATCATAAAAACTGGTTAGGAGTTGATAAAACCTTCAAGGTCCAGGAAGGTTGCCCATGACATTACTCAAAAGGGACATCTCCACTTCCTAGGTCACATATAGTCAAAAAAAAGCCCTTAGAAGATTAACTCACAGACAAGAAATACAAAACATCTAAGTCAGTCATCTTCAGACCTAAGAAAATGAGAGAATTCTTTTCCAAGAAATTAGAGATAAAAGCACAATCTGAATAGCACATCAAAATATGTTTGATATGTTCAAAGAGCTCAAGAAAGAAATAGCATCCATAAAACTAAGTGAATGTGAAAAAGAACCAAAAGGAAATCCAAGAAATGCGTATCAGTATTAGAAATAAAAATGCTCAAAAGACAGATTTAAATAATAGACTACACAGTTGAAGAGAAAAAAATTAGCAAATTAGAAGAGAGAACAGAAAAAAATCTGCCAGTACCGAGGGCAGATAAAAATAAATAAATAAAAAAGATGGAAAAGGGGAGAGAATTAAGAAATAAGGAGAAAAAGAAGCTCCAATATATATCCAGAAGGAACGGAGAAGGAAAAAATAGAATGGCAGAGGCAGTATTCAAAGAGTTGATAAGTGAATTTCCTGGAACTGAAGAAAAATTAGTTCTCAGATTTAAAAAGCCACCAAGTGCAAGCAGGCAATCCCTCCTCACTACCATACAAACACACATACCCGTTATATACAATATATTGAAACCCTATAGAGAAAAAATTCTCATAGTTACCAGAGAGAAAAAAACAAATTTACCTAATAAGGAGCAACAACTAGATTGACAGCAGGTTCTTCATTAGCAATAATAAACATTAGAAGACAGTGGGAAAATATCTTAAAAGTGTTAAGGGAAAAGTCATTGTGAACTTATAATTCTATCCCAGTCAAAATTAATAAAATGAGATGACTAAAAATTAGTTTTTAACACAGTAGCTCTGAAAGGCAATTCTAACAAATTTCAAAAATGTCTCATTAAAACTAAGAGTTGCATTACTTTATGCACCACTAAGAAAGGAAGGGAGAAAAACCACCAACCTGTCATAATTCCTTATTATTTAATTTTTAGAATTATGACAGGTTGGTGGTTTTTCTCCCTTCCTTTCTTAGTGGTGCATAAAGTAATGCGGGACTATAAATCATGCTGCTATAAAGGCACATGCACACGTATGTTTATTGCGGCATTATTCACAATAGCAAAGACTTGGAACCAACCCAGATATCCAACAATGATAGACTGGATTAAGAAAATGTGGCACATATACACCATGGAATACTATGCAGCCATAAAAAATGATGAGTTCATGTCCTTTGTCGGGACATGGATGAAATTGGAAATCATCATTCTCAGTAAACTATCACAAGAACAAAAAACCAAACACCGCATATTCTCACTCATAGGTGGGAATTGAACAATGAGAACACATGGACACAGGAAGGGGAACATCACACTCTGGGGACTGTTGTGGGGTGGGGGGAGGGGGGAGGGATAGCATTGGGAGATATACCTAATGCTAGATGACGAGTTAGTGGGTGCAGCGCACCAGCATGGCACATGTATACATATGTAACCAACCTGCACATTGCACACATGTACCCTAAAATCTAAAGTATAATAATAATAATAATAAAAAGAAAGAGCTCTTTTCATTGTAGACATAGATTTTAATCAAACATGCATACATTAGAAAAACGTATAAGCAAAGTAACTTGGTTAATGTATCTCAAAAATTCACATTGAGTCCAATTTTTTTTTTTTTTTTGAGACGGTCTCCTTCAGTCACCCAGGCTGGAGTGCACTGGCACAATCTCAGCTCACTGCAACCTCCACGTCCCGGGTTCAAGCGATTCTCCCGCCTCAATCTCCTGAGTAGCTGGGACTACAGGCGTGTGCCACCATGCCTGGCTAATTTTTGTATTTTTAGTAGAGACTGGGTTTCACTATGTTGGCCAGGCTGGTCTTGAACTCCTGACCTCAGATGATCTGCCTGCCTCAGCCTCCCACAGTGTTGGGATTACAGACATGAGCCACCGTGCCAGGCCCCAATTGTCAACACAAATTTCTTGATAACTTCTATGCCACCAGGAGCACTGTTAAAGCAGCATTTTTAAAAATAACTTATAAGAGAACTAAAAGCCATTTTTGCTATGCTCTTAAGTCAGCTTTGCAAATATGTAGACTAGTTTTCCTTTTGTCTCCGATTTCAGCATATTGATAACTAAATCTGATTTACTGTCTCCCCTATTCTCTCCCCACAACCACTATTTTCTAAGAGTTAAAGGTGATCCTCCATTGTCTCAGGGATTTTTCACTTCAGTCATCCATTATGAAAGTTTTGATCCTAAAGATTTTGATATTATCTGTGCATGCAGGAACAACTATCATGTCACAACTGCCACCTGGCCAAAAGATACCATTCAACTATTAGACTTGCCTCCATTTCAGAGATGTTAAGATATGAAAAAAATGTACCTCTTTAAATGGCTGAGATACAGCATCTTGAATACTGTTAGTGTCATGGGTATAAGGGAAAACTTTCCCAAAAGTAACTCTGAAGGACAACATTTATCTGAATGTGTTAGTTACAACATGCTTATTTTTAAGTCTTATACACATCTTAAAACTTTTTAAATGTGAGCTCCAAATGGTGATTTCAACTGTAACAACTCAATCCTGGAAGGCACAGAAAGGGAAGCAATAAGAGCATTTGCTGTGTTTAGTTTTATATTCCCAAGTGTACCACTTTCCTGAGGTTACAAGTGCTATGTTGTTATAAATTATAATAATATTATTACAGGTTTTATAACATATAATTATGTATTATATGTTTTAATATACATGATGATAATATAAATATTGATAGAAAAATTCATTGTTTGTCAAACCATGGTGGATGTTTATCCTGTAAAAGAAATTGACAAACACTTCCAGATTTAGGTATTGTCATCAATGTCATATTGCAGACAAAACTAAAGTTTTCTGGTAGCCATCAAAAGGTGGATTTTTTTTCCTATGCCCTTGCATTTATGGAATTTCTATTCTTTTGGAAATAATTTAAGAGTCTTCCTATTAAATGTAGCACATAACTTTAATTTTTTTCTGCCTTAGAAATTTGAGAAATAAAACAAAAAAATCACTTTTTGGACTAAAAGTACATTTTTGTCACTAAAAATTTGGAATTAAAGATTCTTGCCCTTCCACTTCATTTAGATCTTAAATATTTCATATCCTTAGCTTTTTTATTTTTTAATCTATTTTGCTTGACCAGTTTCTGACAAAGGTGTTTAAAAGCCTCCAATTATTATGAATTGTCAATTTCTCCCTATAATCCCATTGCTTTTTCATTTATATATTTCTTTTGTTTGTTTGTTTGTTTGTTTTGAGATGGAGTTTCACTCTTGTTGTCCAGGCTGCAGTGCAATGGCACAATCTCGGCTCACTGCAACCTCCGCCTCCCAGGTTCAAGCGATTCTCCTGCCTCAGCCTCCCAAGTAACAGGCATTACAGGCATATGCCACCACGCTTGGCTAATTTTTTTTTTTTTTTTTTTTTTTTTGTATTTTTATAGAGATGGGGTTTCACCATGTTGATCAGGCTGGTCTCAAACTCCTGACCTCAGGTGATCCACCCACCTTAGCCTCCCCAAGTGGGGGGATTACAGGCGTGAGCCACCACGCCCGGCCTCCTTTATGTATTTCAAGACTGTATTGTTAGGGGCCTATATGAAGTTCACAGTTGACAGACTCTTGGTAAATTTTCTTTCTTTCATCGGTATGAAGTAACTAATTATTACTAAACTGCCTTAAGTCATATTTTGTCTGACACTGATGTTGGCTCACCACTTTTCTTTAGGTTGGTATTGGCCTAGTGCATCTTTTTCTATTCCCTTGTTTTCAACCTTTCTGTGTCATTTTAAATGTGGTTTTTGTAAGTAGCATAGCTGAAATATTTTAAATCCAATCTGACAGTCTGTTAGTGAGTTTAACTTACTTACATTTATTGTGACTACTAACACTACTGGATTTTTCTTCCATCTTACTTTGTATTTTTTATTTGCCAGGCTCTATATATCTTTTATCTTTTTCTGCATATTTGGATTGATGAGATTTTCTTTATTCTCTTAATTTTTCCCAGGCATGGAAATTACATATTCTATTAATTTGTAAGCATTCTCTTGAATTATTTCTTTTAATACAGACTGAAATTTATATTTTTTAAAACAAAGTCTGAAATTAATCAGTATTCCCTATCCTTTTTTAACAAACAGGAACTTAGCACACTTTAGCTTCCCTATGCATATCATTACTTTATTAAAAAATGGGAAACAGGTCTGTACGCCCTATCTGTAGCAATCAAGAGGAATACGCTATCTCTGCCTTGTTGGGTTTCTCCAGACAACCTCTCTTCCTCTTCTAAGTAACCTCTCCTTATCCACACTGCCTAACTACAGGAGCTTAAAGCTGACAAAACTACAGCTTTGTATGTTGAGCCCAGCTTACAGTCTCTCTTGGGTGACTCAATGCAAGCACACACATTCAAAGAAAGGAATACTAGATGATAAAGGCCCTCAGCAGAAAGCCCACTAGGCCCCCAAAAATCATCAGAGCTTATTAGAAGGGCTACTAGAAATGAGCAGAATGTTCCCTACCTGGCAGTCCAATCTAAATGGGGCTTACTGAATTAACTAAATGGCTGGAGAGAAAGAAAACAACTGAATGAGTGTTGATGCCCACTAGACTGTTCTAGTCATTTAAATGCATTTGGAGCCTCAGTTTCCTCACTTCTAAAATTCTGATGGTTTCATTAAGTGAATAACCAAAATATTATTTTAAAAATAAGTTTGCAAAGGACTCTTCACATATATTACCTTGTCTAATTTAATTTTATGTAAAGTGCTATGTGAAAGCTTTCCAAAATATAATGCTGGGGTTATCCTCACTGCTGGTGAAGAACCAGCAAATCAAAGATAATTATAGAGCACTACTGAGATGTGAAGCCAGCTGGGCTTCTGGGTCAGGTGGGGACTTGGAGAACTTTTCTGTCTAGCTAAAGGATTGTAAATGCACCAATCAGTGCTCTGTGTCTAGCTAAAGGTTTGTAAACACACCAATCAGCACTCTGTAAAAACGCACCAATCAGTGCTCTGTGTCTAACTAATCAGGTGGGGACCTGGAGAACTTTTCTGTCTAGCTAAAGGATTGTAAATGCACCAATCAGCACTCTGTGTCTCGCTAAAGGTTGGTAAACACACCAATCAGTGCTCTGTGTCTAGCTAAAGGTTTGTAAACACGCCAATCAGCACTCTGTAAAAACACACCAATCAGCGCTCTGTGTCTAGCTAAAAGTTTGTAAACGCACCAATCAGCACTCTGTAAAAACAGACCAATCAGCACTCTGTAAAATGGACCAATCAGCACTCTATAAAATGGAACAATCAGCAGGATGTGGGTGGGGCCAAATAAGGGAATAAAAGCTGGCCACCCAAGCCAGAAGCCGCGACCCACTTGGGTCCCCTTCCAGGCTGTGGAAGCTTTGTTCTTTCACTCTTCGCAATAAATCTTGCTGCTGCTTGCTCTTTGGGTCCGCACAGCCTTTATGAGCTATAACACTCACTGCGAGGTCTGCAGCTTCACTCCTGAAGCCAGTGAGACCACGAACCCATCAGGAGTAAGAACAACTCTGGACGCACCGCCTTTATGAGCTGCAACACTCACCATGGAGGTTCACTCCTGAAGCCAGCAAGACCACAAACCCACCAGGAGGAAGGAACAACTCCAGACACACCACCTTTAAGAGCTGCAACACTCACTGCAAAGGTCTGCAGTTTCACTCCTGAAGTCAGCAAGACCACGAACCCACCAGAAGGAGGAAACTCCGGACACACCATCTTTAAGAACTGTAACACTCACTGCGAGGGTCCACAGCTTCATTCTTGAAGTCAGCGAGACCAAGAACCCACCAGAAGGAACCAATTCCGGACACACTATCAACTGGCCCAGACAGTGAACATAAACTGGATTTCAAACTACAATTTTAAAAAATTACTATTCATCTATCTCATGTATCAGCATGCAAATTATCTGCTCTGTGTACTACTTACTATTATTTATTGATTCCAGGAGTGTTCTCGGTAGTAGGAAACCTGATCTAGAATCAATAAATGACGGTAGGTCATTTCAGGACACACCACTTTATCACTCAAGTTCTAGACTCTCTTATGTAATATAAAGGGGAAAAGATAAAAGGAAGCACTTATTGAAACTGAAATCCCTTACCTTCATTACCTAACAACAAACCAAAAAGGTATTTTGATCTCCATTCTATAGCTGAGGAAGCAGAGGCTCTGAGACACTAACTTTCCTAGGGTCAAGCAACTAGTAAGTGAAGGAACTGGACACAATTCTTCTATTTTAATACTAGCTTAAGCAACACATCATTAGGAAGATAAATCTACTGTGTGTCAAAAGGCAGAAACAAAATCAGTTCAAGCCTGGGTACCTATTATAAGCCATTTCAGCATAATGTTTAAGGATTTCTGTCTCACAAAGTATAAATGATTTTGAGAGTAATCATTCATTCCCCTACATTTACTTTGAGAAATGACTGTCAAGAGGTGACTAGCACAGAAGCTTAGCCATACGATTTATTAAAAATTGTTCCTAGTTTCTTAGAAGCAAATAGACTATTCTTCTTTAGAGGCAACATTTTCCCTAAAATGCCTAGTTATTGACAATCATCAAGTTCCATGAATGCACTCAACCTTCTCAAGAACATCATGACAGAGATGTGGCCTGAAAATTCACATATGATTAGTCATGTTATAAAACCATTTCTATAAATAGCAACCTCTGGCAATACATACGATTGTTTAACACATCATTAATTAGAGAGGCAGAGATGCAAAGGAAGTCCAAATTCATGGAAGAAACCCCTTGTTCTACCAAGATATAAAGTCTTCCAGAAAAAGTACTCAAGAAGAAAGTAGAAAAATCTAAGCCTCAAAGCACAGTAATGACCCTATTTGTCAGTAATAGTTATGCATGCCAACTCTGGAAGTAAAAACTGAATTACTAATGTCTTACTCTAAATGTTTCTGTTCACAGAGAGAAATTGATAGGGAGAGGTGAAGTTAGCCCAGGCATTTTGAAGGAAACAGAGAGGGATCAAACTTCAAATGGTAATCATCTTATGCCAAAACAAAATATAGGGCTTCTGAAAATGGTGCATTGGTTTCAAGTTCATATTAAACATCTTAAGCAGTATAATTTGCTGATTATCTTTCACATTAAGTTCTTTTTTCCCCCTTCATACTATAGCTTCTCAAAGCCTTAAGGTTGGAATCTAATTTTAAGACCTAGAAAAAGTTTTTATTTTAATCCCAAAATGAGGATAAATTCTTCAAATGTTAAAAGTGTGATATTGCTGAAGACTGTAAATTGCTCATGTGAAGTTTGATCCTGTAATCCCAGCACTTTGGGAGGCCGAGGTGGGCAGATCATGAGGTCAGGAGTTCGAGACCAGCCTGAGCAACATAGTGAAACCCCGTCTCTACTAAAAATACAAAAATTAGTCGGGCATGGTGGTGAGTGCCTGTAATCCCAGCTACTCAGGAGGCTGAGGCAGAAGAATCGCTTGAACCTGGGAGGCGGAGGTTGCAGTGAGCTGAGATCGCGCCACTGCACTCCATCCTGGGCAACAGAGTGAGATTCCGTCTCAAAAAAAAAAAAAAAAAAAAAAGAGAGAGAGAGAATCTTGGAGGAGCTGAGAAGGACCCAAGGAATGGCAGAGTGTACGTGTGGGCATGAAGACCTAGGAAGAGGTATGGCTGCTTGGAAAGGGGGTGGAGGGATGCAAGAGAGGGCAGGGAATAGGGGAGGGTAGGTGAGGAGAGGAGAGAGAGTAAAATACTTGAAAGAACTAACTGGTGAATAGCAGTCAAATGCAAAAGACAGCCTCAAAGGTATTCCCATATTTATAAGAATCTTTCCCAAAACTCTGGAAAAGTAGAGCAAAAAAACCCTCAAAAAACAAAAAACTGGAGAATTCTGAAGAACGATAATCATGAAAACCTTTTACAAACATGCAAGTAAGAAAAGTTGTCATATAAAGATCTCAAAAACTATTATTTACAAGGAAAAACAGATCTGGCTAATATAACTTAAAGTTTATTTTTTAATAGGAATGTTCACTTTTATCATGGCCTCACTCCACAGAAAATAAAGCAATTAAACATATGCTTCTGAAAAAATAAGCATAATTCTTATGTTTCTAATTTTTAGTTTTTTAATTGTGGTAAAATACATATAATATTTGCCATTTTACCCACTTTAAAGTGTACAATGTTGGTAGTATTAGGTACACTCATGATGTTATTCAACTGTCACAACTATCTATTAACAAAACTTTTTCATCATCCTGAACAGAAACTCTGTACTCACTGAACACTAACTCCCTTTTCCTCCCTCCTCCAGCCCCTGGTAACCTCTACTTTACTTTCTGTCTCTATGAATTATTCTATTCTAGGTACCTCATGCAAGTAGAATCATAACAATATTTGCATGATTTATATGAATCTTATCTGTATATTTACAACAACCTAAATGTCCAACAGCAATAACAGAACGGAGATTTTTTTAAAAGTGATTTAGTCATATATTGGAATACTATATAGCAATAAAAAATAACTTTATTTGCATTTTAAAATCTCAAAAATACTGCTGACCAAAAAAAAAAAAAAATGCTGCAGGGCCAAGCACAGTGGCTAACACCTGTAATATCAGCACTTTGGAAGGCTGAGGCAGGAGGATCACTTGACCCCAGGAGTTCAAGAACGGCCTGGGCAACATAGTGAGACCTTGTCTCTACAAAAAAAAATTAAAAATTAGCCAAGCATGGTGGTGTGCACCTGTAGACCTGTGGTCCCACCTACTCCAGAGGCTGAGGTAGGAGGATCACTTGGGCCCAAGAGGTGGAGGTTGCAATGAGCCAAGATCACGTGGCTGCACTCCAGCCTGGGCAGCAGAGTGAGACTCTATCTCAAAAAAGAAAAAAAACTGCAGAAGAATAAATTATACCATTTATATAAATCTTAAAGACACACAAAACAATATATTACAAATCATTTATGGCCGCATGTCAGGGCACTTATAAATATAGATTGGAAAAATATATACCAACTTTGGAAAAGTATCTCTGGGATGGGAAGGAAATGAGATTGGGAAGGGGTATAAGGAGATAGCTGTAATGTTTTGGTTCTTTAAAAGGATCAACACCTTAAAGAAAATGTGGCAAAATTATAACAATTGTTAAATCTTTGGTAGATACATGGATGATGGTTCATAAGTCTATTTTTCTGTTTGAAATATTTCTTAATTTTAAAGAAGTAATGTTTTAGAATGACAGAAAATAAGACAATATGTGTGCTTTGAAAATGGAGATGTGCTAATATAGACTAATTGTAGCCTTTGTTCTCCCAGCCAACTTAATTGGCTCCTTTATAAAAATTGTTTAAATTATAAATTAATACACACTCATATAATCTTTGAAAAAGATATTCATAAAGTAACAGTGTGAGTGTTACTATGGCACTTGAACCTATGTGAAGCTGCTGTGATTCATACAGTTTTTAAAGTAAATCATTTTAAAAATGTCTATACTTAGTAAAAAAAATAAATTCAGGCTGGTCTGAGTACGGTGGTATTTATTAATACAACTAATTAATCACAACCAGTTACAGAGTTCTTTGTTCCTTCTCCACTCCCATTGCTTCACTTGACTGTCTTAAAAAAAAAAAAAAAAAAAAAACATTCATGGCTGGGCCCAGTGGCTCACACCTGCAATCCCAGCACTTTAGGAGGCTAAGGCGGGTGGATTGCTTGAGCCCAGGAGTTTGAGGCCAGCATGGGGAACGTGGTGAAACCCAATCCCTACCAAAAAAGAAAAAAAAAAATTAGCCAAGTATGGTAGCATGTGCCTATAGTCCCAGCTACTTGTAGCCCCAGAGGTCGAGGCTGCAGTGAGCTATGATCATACCACTGCACTCCAGCTGGGCGGACAGAGCAGACCGTCTCAAAAAAAAAAAAAAAAAGTACATTCAATCTAACTCATATGTATAAAGGACACCAGGGCTGATCACTGCCTGCTCTAGCACATAGAAATCTTGATTGTCAAATTCATACATCCAAGAGGGGCAAAAACTCCCAGCTGAGGTCCAGATCTAGATCTGGCCTTCCTGTTAGGCTTCCTATTGAGCTCACTGTTATGTAAGACACAAGTTATAGAAATGATTTTAAATAACCCAAGACATCATGGAATAACTATATTAGCACATCTCCCTTTACTTTTTTCTTTTTTTTTTGAGACACAGTCTTGTTCTGTCACCCAGGCTGGAGTGCAGTGGTGTAATCACAGCTCACTGCAGCCTCAACCTCCCATGCTCAAGCGATCCTCTCACCTCAGCCTCCTGAGTAGCTGGGACCACAGGCACATGCCACCAAGCCTGACTAATTTTTTAATATTTTTTATAGAGATGGGAGCTCCGTATGTTACCCAGGCTGGTCTTGAACTCCTGGATTCAAGTGATTCTTCCGCCTCAGCCTCCCAAAGTGCTGGGATTACAGGTGTGAGCCACCGCACCTGGCTACATCTCCCTTTTCAAAGGACACATAGTGTCTTATTTTCTCTTGTTGGTTAGTTAGGCTAAGTAAATTACAGCCAACTCACTCTATGAAATATTAGGTTGCTGTTAATAATGCAAAATATAAAGACCATCACAACATAGAAAAACATTTCCAAAACAGTATTAAATAAAAACAACAAAAAAGTATATGAAAAAGGATCACAATCATGTAAAAACATGGGTACATGTGGATAAAGATAGGAGGGGAACAGAATTATCAGTTATATTATGGTAGCAGAATTGAGCGAGATTTTTCATCTTTAATTTCTTTCAATGTTGCATTAATAAATTATTTAACCAGTGTTTTAAAATACTCTATATATTATAAAAGAATTAGCTAAACTATATCCATTTTTCATAGCTATAAATCCACAGAAACCTTTGGGTGTATTTAAAAAAATATTTTAGATCTCTCAAGTTTCATTACTTTAAAACCGAACTAGGAGTCAAATTCAGTTGTCTCTGCTTTGGGATAGGCAAGTTAGGGAAGCTCTCTTTCTGCTTCAACTACTGCCTCTAGATTGCGGCTGCTATCAAGGCAGAATGGACAAGAATATTAGACTTAAGCAAGTGACTTCTAGTCTCAGAGATCCACTTACTGACGGCGCAATCCTGGGAAAGTCACAGAACCTCTCTAATCCTTATGTTCCTCAACCTCTAAGCTTCTGTATTTCCGACATTGTTCAGGGAAGCCAACTGCTTAAAGATTAATCTCGATCCTGGACCCATCCCCCACCCCGCTACTTCCTCTACCTGGGGAAAACAGTTCTTAGTATTGGACGCCACCTTGCCAGAGACAGATGAAACCTTGAAGAGTTGATTATATCCCTAAAGATAAATAACATTTGTTCCCCAAGAAGAAAACTAATATTCACCGAACACCTGTGCACCTGACACTGTACCAAGTATTTCATATATGCTATATTGTATATCTTCCTGGGTCCCACTAAACCACAGAACCAATTTCTGGAGGGAGCCAGGGCAATCTGCATTTTAAATAAATTATTTATTTAAATAAATTTTAAATAAAGTGCACACACAAGTTTGAAAACTAAAGGTCTAGGGACAAATCATTAGGGTGTTGTGTACATTTTTTAAAATCTAATGGAAATTATCAGAGTATATTGCAGGTAGTAAGTGTTAAGTGTTGTTCCTGTAAAAACGGTTGTCGGTTATATATTGTCTACATGTGTACTAGGTCACAATATAAAATTTATTTCTTACTGTCGGTCACAGTCAAAAAGTCTGAAAAACACCGGCTGAGCATTACAGACTTAGAATAATGCACAATGAGGCAGAATAAAAAAAAAAAGCAAGAAAAAGGAGATGGCATAACATCTATAATTTAACCTCCACAAGTATCTAGAGAATTAGCAAAATGCAAGACAGCTAAACTCTGATCATTCACAGTAATAAGCGGAATTAAGGTATTGGTAATTTGGCCAAAAGGCCAATAACGTTACTTTAGCCAATAACCTTATTCTATCCCCATTTTTTGTTTACTGTAGATAATAACAAGTAGAACGGACAAATTAATCAAACTTCACTATCTCTTATGCCAGATGGGATGGTCGTTAAGAAATGCATGGTATATAGAAAGAAGGGAAGCAGTTTAATTCATTCATAATCAAATTCTAATACCTGAATAACCAAAAGTAACCATTCATTAAAACCTTCTGTGGGGTCCTACTATTGATCATGGCTAATCAGTCCTGAATACTCCAAATATTTATTACGCCATCCCCCCGCCGCCCCTTTCTTTAAAACCAAGCCACGGAATTTATGGGAAACTAGGGTAACAACTCTATCTCTAAGTGAACTTAAGACAACCAGATTCCCCAGCAGTGGCAAGCGAGCGGCGCGCCTGCTTTTCTCCACTCCGAGGCGGGAAAAGCAAAGCTCCCGGAGTCGCGATTTTCCCTAGAGTGGGAACGACACGTAGCTCAAGCCAGTGCCCCACAGGAACTGGGTGGCAGTTGACCAGGTGCTCCCCCGGGGACTTGGGGCCCGGAAGCCTTGCCTACAGAGGAGAATAAAAAGCGCGATCCCACCTGCACACATACAAACACACGATCGCCCGCGACAAGCCAAGACGGAAGCACAACACGTGTTTCTGTCGCGTGGGGGAGACGTGAAAGGCTGGGGGCGTGGAGGACTGTAGCAAAACCTTCCCTACCCCTGGCCCACTGACCCTACCCTTCTGCCCCCGCCTCTCCAGATCGGCTGGAGATCGAGTCCTCAGATCGGGAATTCACGCGCGGGAAAAGCGTAAAAGAGAGCGAAGCCTGCTGACGAACGGGACAAAAGAAAACCCCACAAACTTACCTTACTGGCAGCCGCCGCCGCTCGCTGTCCGGCCCTGAACTATACGGGCAGTCCTCCGAGACTGCTAGCCGCCAGAAGGGCGGGTCCGGACCTGCTCGAGCCGAAAAGAACCGGCCTCCTCAGTGGGTAGGTTTCCGCTGAAGTGAAGCTAACCGAGACTGAGGCTTAAAAGGGGTCGACCGGGTTAACTGGAAAGGGCTACCAGTAACCCTGACCTGGACGCGCTCGGATTGGTCGATTCCAGTGCGGTCGCAGATGAGACTCTTCTATGATTGGCCAGAAAAGTCAAGCGGGAACCCGGAGGTTGGCAGGTGGGGGGCGGGAACAAAACAAAGTTGTTACCCCAGCAACAGAGAGACGCCACGCTCTCCACAGTCTATTTTCGGAGCCTAGCCAGAGACCGGAAAACTGACCAAGGTGAGGAAATTCGAACCTCAAGAGGGGGAAAGACAGGGTCCTCAGATGCCGTGGCTATCAGAAAAACTAGGGAGAACTCTAGATATTTATAACTCTGAGAGATACCCCAAAAAGCCACAAGTTGGGCAAGGTGGAGGAGACCCGTTCCCTAAATCCCACTATCCTAGACTCTAGAAGCAGGACGCTGCTTTAACAAAACTCGGTTTTACAGGATGTGAGTGAGAGATGGATGCTGATCGACTGTCAGAAGGCAAAAGTAAACATCTGAAGGTTTCCCAACTGGTCTTCTCTCAACTCTCACATGCACTTATTGGTTCTCCCTTCCCATTAATAATGACTAATGGGAATGTAAACCATATTTTCTTATAGGAGGACCTGGATGCTCCAAACTGGAGCAGCCACTGTAAACAGCCTTCTGTTTTATATGTGCAGGCACGATTTATCCTGGCCTAGCATGCCTTGGTTAGGAAATGTTTTGGGGGATATAACACTTCAGACTGAAAAAAAAAAATGGCCCCAGTACTTACTATGTGAGCAATGTCCTTTGTGTGACAACTTGAACGCTGTGGCCTGACGGTTCCAGTGTTGCTTGGTTAGATAAGCTGAGGAGTGAGAAGTAATCAGACCTTCACTTGGTGGGCCCGAGTGTACTGTGCAGAGACTGCTTGTACCTACAAGAACTGCTACTCGCCAAGGGCTGATTGGGAGAGTAAGTATTACATGTCGTTTGACTGTAACTGTCAAAAGGTGGGAAAGTGTGACCAAAAAAATTAAATCTGAGTGAAGGGAGAGAACCTAGTTTGACCAAAGAGGGAGGAGTCATTACTCCTTAAGAGCTTCTTGTGATAAGGATTCAGAACAGAGACCGTATTTCCTGAAGAAATGAAAAAAATAGGACAGGGGAGAAAATTTAAAGCACAGCAAGAAAATTTGCCAGGCCGAGCGTGGTGGCTCCCGCCTGTAATCCCAGCACTTTGGGAGGCCGAGGCGGGCAGATCACTTGAGGTAAGGAGTTCGAGACCAGCCTGGGCAATATGGCGAAACCTGGTCTCCACTAAAAATACAAAAATTAGCCGGGTGTGTTGGCGCCTGCCTGTCTGGATGCTGAGGTGGGAGAATCACCTGAGCCCTGGAGGTCGAGGCTGCAGTGAGCCGTGATGGCGCCACTGCACTCTAGCCTGGGCGACAGAGTGAGACGTAGTCTCAAAAACAAAAGAGGTCTCATACTCCACCTGTATCTAAAAAGAAGTCTCTCCAACTTCTTTTTAGATAGAGGTGGAGTATGAGACTTGAGATAGATAAATAAAGAGAAAAAAATATTAAGTGTATTAAGTTTGTCTGAAATGTACTATAGAGCATTCGATAACTCAGGATGGGTTCTACAGAACCAAGGATTTGCCTCTCCATATTAAAACTAATTTTTCTGTCATCTCGGCACTTTGAGAGTCCTAAGCGAGGGATCACTTGAGCTCAGGAGTTCGAGACCCTTCTGGGCTACACGGTGAAGCCCCGTCTCTACAAGTAATAACAAAAATTAGCCGGCGAAACCCTGTCTCTACAAATAATACAAAAATTAGCCGGGTGCAGTGGCGCAGCCTGTAGTCCCAGCTATTTGGGAGGCTGAAGTGGGAAGATTACTTGAGCCAGGGAGGTCGAGGCTGCAGTGAGCCGAGATCGCGCCACTGCACTCCAGCCTGGGCTACAGCAAGACCCTGTCTCAACAAACAAACAAACAAACAAAAAAACCTCCGTTTTCAAAAAGGATTGGGATGGTACAGACTCCTTATGAATAAATGACTAAAACAGAGGAAATCTTAAATCAAAGGATGCTATTTTTTTTTTTTTTTTTGAGACGGAGTCTCGCTCTGTCGCCCAGGCTGGAATGCAGTGGCGCGATCTCGGCTCACTGCAACTTCCGCCTCCCGGGTTCAAGCGATTCTTGTGCCTCAGCCACCCAAGGAGATGGGATTACAGGCACGCGCCACTATGCCTGGCTAATTTTTGTATTTGTAATAGAGACGGGGTTTCACCATGTTGGCCAGCTGGTCTCAAACTCCTGACCTCAAGTGATCCGCCCGCCTCGGCCTCCCAAAATGCAGGGATTACAGGCGTGCACCACCGCGCCCAGCCAAAAGACACTTTTTTTGATTTAATAATCAATAACTATTTAATTTATTGACTTCTTTTTCTATGAAAGATTCCAAGTACTTTCAAAAAGCATCTTCCTTAAATATATTTTAAATTTGAAACGAAAACTGTTAAGTTCCCATAGTTACTTATGAGTTAGTACATTTGATGGTAGCGAAAGTTAGAGACCTGAAAAAGAAACCATTCTTAGTATTGTAAAGATAAATTCAAAATGAATTATTTTTAATAGGTGGGAAATCATTGATAAGTATAGTTATCAAAAAATGCAAAGCAGAAAGCAATTAGTATATTATAATTTAATTCAGACATAGGCAGAGATGATATCACTGTTGTGTTCTCAGAAGAATTTTAATGGAGGAATTGCTAAGTAAGGCACTATATAAATAAAGTTGCTTCAATCTAGGAAAGCTGATTTTAAAAAATAAATAAATAAAAATAAAGTTGCAGAAGAAATGCCAAATTTATTTAGAGAATAAATAGATTTTGAGTACTTGCAAATCATTGTGTTAAAGTCAGTATTTTACATAGGGATATATCTATTTACTTAAACAAGTTCCAAAAGGATATTGCTTGGTGACTTTTTTTTGGCGGGGGGGAATGGAGTTTCTCCCAGGCTGGAGTGCAGTGGCATGATCTTGGCTCACTGCAACGGCCACCTCCAGGTTAAGTGATTCTCCAGCCTCAGCCTCCCAAGTAGCTGGGATTACAGGCGCCCGCCATCATGCCTGGCTAATTTTTGTGTTTTTTAGTAGAGTCGGGGTATCGCCATGTTGGCCAGGCTGATCTTGAACTCCTGACCTCAGGTGATCCGCCCACCTTAGCCTCCCAAAGTGCTGGGATTACAGACGTGAGCCACTGCGCCCAGCCCTGCTTGGTGGTTCTTTATCACCCTGATTTTATTTACCATATATACTTGAATTAATAAAATCTATTATCTATTTGAATAGTCTGTAATTCAGAGTTTTCACTAATTTAACCTAGACTTTTCTACAATTAACTGATGTCAAAAGCCATCTTTATTGATACTGTGGAGGAGACAAATAAAATAGAAAGCATGATCCCAGCCTTACAACCAGTCTGACTTTAACTCAAGGTTACTGATGTTGCTTAAGTGCTGTGCGTCTGGAGCCAACCTGGTTGAACTTTTTCAGCCCCTGACTGGCTCCAGTGTTATGGTAATGAGCTGGTTCTGGAGTGTCAGTTGCTTTAGCTCATTGTGGCTAGTAGATGGTCCAATCATGCCTCTATTTATGAAGACCCCAAGTACTCAGGTTAATGTGGGAAAATCAAAGGCTCTGTCTGGAAAATATTGCCATTAGCATTGGCCTAACAAAAGAGAATGCGAGAAAGAAAAACAAAGGGCCTAGAAAATTTATTTTCTAAATACAAATCTCAAATAAAAGACAGTAATATATTTTGTTTTTACTGAAACTCTTAAATTTTCCTTAGTTTAAATTTATTCTTGGCCTATTTAAGTGACAGTGCCAGATTCAAACATTTTAGGCAGTGTGGCTCCAGAATCTTCTTTTTTATTTTTTATTGTTATTATTTTATTTATTTATTTATTTTTGAGACAGGGTCTCACTGTGTCTCCCAGGCTGGAGTGCAGTGGCCCGATCTGGGCTCACTGCAACTTCCATCTCTGGGACTCAAGCTATCATCCTGCCTCGGGCCCCTGAGTAGATGGGACCACAGGGGCATGCCACCGCACCCGTCTAATTTTTGTATTTTTTGTAGAGTCGGGATTTCACTATGTTGCTCAGGCTGATCTCGAACTCCTGAGCTCACGTGACCCGTGAGCTCACCTTGGCCTCTCAAAGTGTTGGTATTACAGATGTCAGCCACCATACCCGGCCAGAATCTTCTTTTTAAAAATCGCTACACTGTACTATCCAATAAGTCAGGGCAAAAGGAAGAATACACTCCAAGGTACAAAGGCAGGAAATTATAGAGTATGTTTAATAAGCAGTTTAGTTTTTAACAGAATATGTAGGAGAATAATAGGAGGGAAGGACAGAAAATTACATTGGGACTATATCCTGAAGGACCTTGATTGCCAGACTCAGGATGAACTTAAATGTATATCACATTTAGAAATAAAAGATAGACCTATAAACTAACACTGCATAGTTCACTGTAGTGAAGATAGTTCCCTACAAATAGTTCATTTGTAGTTCCTAAAAAGTCCTCCTGTTTTAGTTTTTCAGCTGTGATCCACTTGTGTCAAATTAATTTTAATAAATGTTTTTAATAAAGTTTAATAAGTTATTCTTAATATGTTAGACTTCTTAAAAAGCTAGTAGAATCTTCCTTTCTATTGAATTTTGAATTTTTTTTCTAAAAATTCACAAACTGTTTTTCTCTTTTGATACTTTGAACCATTTAACTAGTTAGTCACAAAATATTTGGGATTCTTTTGTTTATCAAAATACAATATCAACAAACTTGTCATGATTTATTTATTTATTTTTGTTGTCATGATTTATTAATTTGTGTTTACAGATTATTATTACATTTGATATGGTAAAAATATTTTGGCTAAAGTGGTAATTTTATTATTATATTTCTATTTTAATTGAGCTATAGTGCAAATCTATGGCATTTTATTCCAGCATAATTTGGAAGTCCAATTGTACTTTAAGAAGTCTAATTCCTAATATGCTTCAGATACATAAAGTGTTACTAAGAATTATTGTGAATAATTTAACAAAAACAAGTGTACACATTCCAAGGATGACCATCCCCTTCGAAGTAGTCACTTTAGGAGGCTAATCTATTTATTCTAATGTTGTTGTTATTGCTAAAATTGCTTTTGAAACTTCTGTTTTAGAATCACCTTGAGGAATGTAGCACATTCTTTTGAGTATCCTCAAAGAAGAAAATCTTCATATTTTGAAAGTAGACATGATATCTAAATATATCTAGAAATCACTTGGTGACAAGTCTGATGTGTAATCAAACCAAATGATACCATAATGATACCTATTTTCTTGGTGATACATATGAAGGCAATTCCAAATAAAAAGAAAAATCAAAAAATATTTTGAGCATTGATAGCATAATTTACATCAGTGTATAACCTTCCAAATGACTATTTTGAAATATAACATTCAGATGAATTTAGTCATGCTTCATTTGGTATTAATCAACTGCTGACTATGTGCCAGCTGCAGTTATTAAAGACACTAAATCTACAGGTGTAGCTTCCCACTGCTCACACTGGCCTACTTCCCACCTAATGAGAACCAGGCCAGAGTTCCTTTCCAAATAACTGGTAGGGATTTAGAATTAATCTGGTTTTTCTAAATCCAGTATCCAATGTACCAAAGGAACCATAACATTCCTTCATAACCTCCACTGTGGGTACCTAGGTGACATGAGAAAGCCACCGACGCAGCGCCTGGTTTGTTTTCTCTTTTCCAGCTGGAACTTTGAGCCCTATTCTGCCCTATTCTGAACCTTCATCTCTAGCAATCAACTTGTGCACAATCCTCAAGAACTGTACCCCACCTTCTATAGGCCAGCATCCTTCTTCACCCTAAATAGGTCTCCCTGTAACCATGACTTCAACCTTTCTGCCCTGAAGCACTGCTCATGTCTAAAAAATATGTTCCCAAATGATGATACATAGTGTATCATACACTTTTTCTAGAGGTAGGGCTTAAGAATCTGCATTTTAAACCAACTCCCCCAAGTGATTATTAAGCACATTAAAACCTGAGAACCACTATAGTAGGTGCTCAATAAGTGCTTGTTAGCTTGAGTATGACATTTTAGTAAAGCAGGCTGAATGTTTGAGTTTACTTGGTGCTCCCGGTCTGTGAGTTAGCAAAATACATATATTTGAAGGAGTTTAAAAGGATTTCCAAGGAAGTATAAGAACCAATGGAGTGATCCAGGGAAAGAAGGGAGATATGACAATAAAACATCTTCATGTCTTAAATAAAACAGAAAAGTAAAATACCTCTTTCTGATTATCTTTTTCTTCAGATAATGGAATCTGAAAATATGGATTCTGAAAATATGAAGACAGAAAATATGGAATCTCAAAATGTAGACTTTGAGAGTGTTTCTTCAGTTACAGCTCTGGAAGCCCTCTCTAAGCTACTTAATCCTGAAGAAGAGGATGATTCTGACTATGGACAGGTGGTCATATACTTACAGTTGAATTAGTTTTGTTCATGGGAAGTTGTGGAACTGTATTTGAATAACCTGTTCCCACCTAGCTGTGGGAACAGAGCTGTGTCATTTGATACATTCACAGGAAGCTACAAGGCTGATTATGCATGACAATGTAACCTGTAGTACATTTCTAGCAAACATAATTATATTTTTCTAAACCACCTGAACACTGAATAGGAAAATAGTTCTGTAACTGTGGTACAAATAGCCACATTTCAAAATGTTGTCATTTATATTTGTGGCCAAAGAATGCTTGACAACCATTGCAGAGTGGTAGTTAGGATTGTTTAAGCCTAGACAATATTTCTATAAAACAAATATTTTCAGTTATACAGTATTAATTGGACCACCAAGTACCAGTCCCTTAATTTTTTAATTTGTCTACACATTAACGCAGAACAGAAAGTTTTTGAGCCAAATAATAGGGCAAACTAGTTTCAGCCTACCAAAATTGGCTTCCCAGTAATGCACAAATAAAGTTGTGGAGTCTAATTAGTTGAGTAGCATTTGGGGTCAGGATAGGTAATGCCAGCAAGGCTTGCAGTAGCAAGATGGGCTTCATTTTGGGTAGAAGAGTTCATTGAACTGACCTTTGACCACTCCAAGGTTACTGCCAGTGTTCCCAGAACAATTAAAACACTTTTATATAACTCCCTGCTCTCCATTCTCCTATTTCTTAACTATCAGTGAGCCTTGGCTATCAGACTGCCTATGATAGGGCAAACAAAATTTGGGGCAAAAAATCCTATACCATAACAGAATATGTCAATTTTCATAAAATTATTTTAATGAAGTATTTTGTTATATGACCAATTTATCATGAATAAATCATCTTTGACAAACGTACATATCAGTTTACTCCTCCTAAAATTTATTTTTGCCACAATTTGGAGAAAAAAGCAAGCTATGAACAGGCAGCAAATTCAGTGGCTCAGACTGACACTGAACTGAGCTACCACCCTAAGGAAGAGCTTAGGTGGAATAGGGCAGAATAAATAAGATGTAAAATGGGAATAAAATTTGTAGAAGAATTGAGTCAGCTTGGAGCCAGGATCAGGAACCAGGAAGTTTTAGTCAGGGAAAAGTCTTAGCAGAGGCTAAATAAAGAAACATCAGGATGTTAATGACAGCATTAGCTATACACAACAAACAGGATACAGGAGAAAAAGTTAGGAACAATGTATCAATGAAGTTGGGAAGGCAAGCTCATTTTTGCTACCTTAGTTGAGTAGCAGAATAATAATTTTCTGGAGCCTACATCCTAGGAAAGGTAAGGTTATGCCATATAGAAAAAGTATATCAAGTATTTGAGAAACAGTGACCTTGAATATAGTGAAGTGGAACTTGTAACTGGGACAGATTCAAATATAAGGATTTACCCTGCTTACAGAGCCTATTCCATTTGGTGTTTATGGCTGGAGGTGTTTATTTGCATCTAGAGGTGTTTCTAGGAGGAAAGATGAGTGCTTATGAGAATAGACCAACATAATATTACTGAGTTGTACAGTTTATAAAGGAAAATTACTATAATAATGTATGATTCTGTATATCTGGGTTATAAGCAATTTTGAGATAATTGGTCATTCAGACACCACAGTACAGATATCATTAGAGGACACAGAGTATTAGAACAGTGGAAGAATAATTAATGTTTCTAATGAACTGTTACATTTTCCAGGAGAGAAACTGCTTTTCATTTTTTAACATGTATTAATCTTGGGAACTGTGGGATGATTACAAGAGTGATGTGTTTTTGAAAATATGCTCTCTGAAAACAGCAAGAGAACAGTTGCATACACATTGCTTCATTTACACTATCCCTTTTCTATATGACTTGTTAAGAATCTGGGAGATTAGGGAGAGAGTGTGTCTGTCATTTTTCAAAGCCATGAGGGGATCTTAAGGCCTGTGGGAAATAAGGTTCACTGCTCTTCACAGACATTATAACGAGGATGTTCTGTCTTACATATTACAAAGTGGCATGAATTGCAATGATATATTGCTCAGATAATTGGCTGTAGATTCATGGTAAAGGCTCAAATGATGTCCTAATAGAAAACAATTGCCAGATGGTTTTTAATGTTTTTATGATCCCATTCCATCTTTTAACTTGAAAATTTTATTTTTAATCATTTATTTTCATTAAATTAATAAATTGAAACTCCCATGTGTTCTGAGCTAATCACTGTCCATGGAGAGTATACCAATTTTTGTCATGAATGTCCAAGGTTTTACTTCTACTGCTTTTAATTTTCTGTGGAAGGCAGCACTCAACTAAACAAGAGGCCCTCATGTTCTGAGAAATGCTTTACTCTGATTGACTATTAGTGTTCTGATGATTAATAATTTAAGAAAAGTACTACACATTTATATGACATTAGTGATTAAAAAGAGGAAAAAAATGTCCCAAATATTGTCTTGGGATTTTCACATAAAAATGCCTGTAATGCCTTAATCACAGACATAGCACTTTTGAAACACCTTTTGGAAAGGAATAGTTACTATCTCAGACACTGTTGAGAGATTATAGATTAATTTCTGATTTATAACTGTTGGAATAGTTTCACATAATAAAGACCCACGTGAGCTGTTCCATCAGCTTTCAAGGACAGACACTACTCTCCTTGCCCAAACAAGACATTCTAACTTTTGTACATGTCTAAAGTCTTAGGAGATGAGGACAGGGGCCTGAGAAAAGAGAGATAGAGGTGCCAGTTGGCCAGTAGGCAAGGAGATAAGAATTTTTTGACTGCCAGTAGTGGAGTGAGTTGGAGCTGCAGGGTCTGTCATCAGCAAAAAACAATTGGTAAGAAATTGGAATTTTCTTGAAATA
This sequence comes from Pongo abelii, assembly GCF_028885655.2. Classification (NCBI taxonomy): domain Eukaryota; kingdom Metazoa; phylum Chordata; class Mammalia; order Primates; family Hominidae; genus Pongo; species Pongo abelii. Next base: position 113,013,995 of record NC_072008.2, read on the forward strand.
CCAAAGAATCCCTGAGACGGGCCAATGAGGTGGTGTCACTATAACAATAGTGTAATATGTGTTATACTTAGTTGAAAAAAATGAAGATTGCTTGTATTGGTGAGTCAGGGCAAGTCCTTTGGGGATGTGCATGCTTGTGCAGAAGATGGAAAAATAAACTTATGAAGTTATGAAGACTGAAGTACATCAGCATGTATTAGAGACTATTAATTTGTGTTTGCTGTTTAAATCCACTAGTTCAGTGTCATGAGGCGGTGGGACAGGGAAGTGTTTCATACCTATAGTGGAAAAAAGTAAAAGCAGTTATCAGGGCTTTTGAATGATTAATTTGAAGTCTGAATACTTAGCTTCTGCTTAGTGTTAGTTTTTATTTCTGTAAAATTTTCACATACTCTGTCCTCCATCTGACTACAACCAGACACTGCTAAACCCCAAAAGTGTCAATGCCTTTATACTAATACTTGGTTCTAACCTTCATAGAGATGAATGTGGCTCATTCCTCTGTCCCCAAGGATACATGATTCACTGAGCTGGAACTAGGGATTTAGCCTGACCAAAGATCAATTCTGCTCTAGAGTCTATTAAACCGAACACTTTTTGAAAGAACAAGGAAAGCATATTCGAAATAGTACTTGACATCTGTCTTTCTGTTGTATAACAATGATGGGTAATTAAACTGGAAAGCTCCATGAGTTTTTTTGATGGAAATCCTATCAAATTTAAAGTATCACTAGTCATATAGGTTATACAAGTATTAATTATAGAATACTGAACTTTTTTTCCTCCCTCAGACAAATGGTTTATCTACTATTGGAGCCATGGGTCCTGGGAATATTGGACCACCCCAAATAGAAGAGCTCAAAGGTAAGTTATTTAACAAAGCCATATAGATCAATATAATCTTTTCCTTGGTAGAAAAATTATAGGGAGAGTAATACGTACTAATACTAGTATTTATTAAGATGAACTAAATAACAATGTATTGTATACTTGGAAATTGCTAAGATAGTAGATTTTAAGTATTCTCATCACAAGTAAATGATAAGTAGGTGAGATAATCCATATGTTAATTAGCTTGAGTTAGTCATCCACTATGTATACATATTTCAGAACATCATATGGTATGTCATAAATATATACAATTTTTATTTGTTCATTAAAAATGGAGAAATGAATAAATAATTTTTAAAAAGAAAAAAGATGAACTAAAATAATCATGGAAATGATGAATAGCCATTTACATATAAAGATGCTGTTTTTACTCTACCACTGCAGGTAAATAGTTTTGCTAATAATGGAAATATATTTGCCTTGAATTATCCACATTCCTTGCATATTTTCTGAGATAGAAGACCAAGAAAGTCACATGTGGTTAGATCATTTTTTATTTTTTAGGGTCTATTTACCAAGATGCTTAGCTTCTTTACCTTCTACCTTCCTATATTCTAGCAATTTCATGGAATTCATTCATTGAATTATTTAATAAATATTTATTGAGAACCTATTATGTATCAGGCAGTATGACCATCTCTGATACTACAATGCAGATCAAAACAGAAAAAGTCCCTGTTCTGATTGAGCTAATAGACTTTTGGAGAAGACAATAAAACAAATAACTACACAGTGTTATCTTACATTAAGAGGCTTATATACATTAACGTCTTTGAGTTTACTTATAAAAAAAAGTCCAATAAATGAGACTAAATAATATTTTTACGTTTCCCCAGCATTTTGAGCTATACATTTTTACAGAGTTGAACATTTTACAAATCTTTAAAAATATAAAAGGCTGTAATTCTGTTGGTCATGATCACCATTAACCAGAGGATAGGAAGGGAGAGGAAGTGAATTTCATTCATCAATTTAGTTAATTGCAAAAAGATCAATCTGGACAAATGTTTAAAATAATGGCTAAAATGAGGTCTAAGGATGGTTTTAAAATTTCAGTTATTATTGCTATACATACTCAAGAGGCTATTTGCCTTACTCAAGAGATATTCGCTCCATGGCAGACTAGTTCACATTTCATGTATTTCTGTGCTGCCTGTATTTCTGATAATGTAGGTCTAATAATCTTTAAATTCTGAAGGCAATGATTCATATGTAAAATGTTATATATAAATCTGTAGTTAGGCTTTACAAAGCCCGTGCTGATAATGTCAAAAGAAGCTGATAAATGTCAAAAGAATTGCCAGAATTGAAAACCTAACAATCAGGTGCATTTCTGGGAATGTTTAAAATGACTCAAAGCAGTGTTCTGCACCTAATGCAGGTCTCCACTGGATGCTACAATAGTTAAAACAAATGTGAGCTGGGTTTTTTGCATGCCTACTGGAGCCTATCCATTTTTAAACATTTAAAGATGACATGCAGAAACCCAACCTCATGCTCAGCTCTGCATGAGGAAAATGCTGGACTAAAAAATGATCATTGTATCCACTGCTTTCAGTTTCTTTAATTTATATTATTATTTTGAGAATTATGTCATGTTTGCATGGAGAAGATATCAAAGCGTTTTTATATAGTAAAAACAATGCAAGATAAGACATTTCTCTCCACATCAGATTGATTGTAGTTGCGATTTTTTCTTTTATATAAAAATATTTTTAAATATAATCCTATTTATGTTTCTGGAAAAATGTATAATATTTCTTTGCACATGTATATGGAGAGAGAGTGAGAGAGACTGGAATGATACACAACAGAATACTAACATTGATTATCTCCAGGCAGTTGGATTGTAGATTATTTTCTTCTTTTTGTTTATGTTTTTGCCAAATTCTCTAAAGTTGTTATTAAAATTCTACAATGTATTGGTTCTGTATTGATAGAAACATTTAGTCAGTAGTTACTAATTTAGTTTGTTTTGATCGAAAAACAAGCTAGTGATTACAAATAATGTTTTATTTCAATGATCCCAAACTCAGTGTGAAGAAGAATAGGAGCAATTTAGAGAAGGAAAAAAGCATGAGCTTCAGCTTTATCTTCCCTTTCTTCACAGTCATCCCTGAAACCAGCGAGGAAAATAACGAGGACATCTGGAATTCAGAAGAGATTCCAGAAGGAGCAGAACATGATGATATGTGGGATGTTAGAGAAATCCCAGAGTAAGTCAAATGAAGCCAGGAATGTCTTTAGGAGTTTAAGTTAGCTGTGTCATCTGATAGCATTTTATTTTTTGCAAGATTCATAAAGTAACATACCACATAAAAGATAAAACTGCAGTGACACACGGAAGACATGTGTAATTGATGATTTTTTCCTTCTGGAGCAGAAACAAATAATAAAGCATAACACCTTCCTTTCAATTATTATCTAGCAAAAATGAAAAATATAGTCATTTCCATTATAAATTTATATTTAATGTCAGTTTGTTGTATAATGTGGAACTAGCAGTTGGAGAAAGCCAGCCCATTAAATTGCAAGCATTCATACAAACTAAATTACAATGCCATGTTTATTTGTCAAGGACTTGCTTTTAATTACTCAATGTTCCACAATTTCGGTGAAAGGCTATGTTCTCTCTCCAATTATCAATTATTACCCAGACTTGTTTACTAGATATTCTAAGATTATATTTAGTATTCAGTGTATTTTGCAAGCAGGGTTCAAGACTTGCTTTGTAGCCTTTTCAGTACAATCAAGTTATAAATATGAAATTTAGAATTATTATAAAAAGCCTTTTATTCTGATTTTAAAAGCACTCATACTTTTAAGAACCTTAAAATATATTTATATACATAGATAAGATCATTGGTCAAATAGACTAAGCTTTATATATATGTATTTTGAAATAAAATTTGGATTGACTATTTAGAATAGCAGGAAAAATAAAGCCAACACATTCTTAAAGACTTCTATGGCAAGTGATCTGACAACTTTTCTAATACTGAATACAAAACTATCCAGTATTTTTTTTTTTTTTTGAGACAGAGTCTTGCTCTGTCGCCCAGGCTGGAGTGCAGTGGCACAATCTCTGCTCACTGCAACCTGCGCCCCTCCTGGGTTCAAGCAATTCTCCTGCCTCAGCCTCCCATGTAGCTGGAACTACAGGCACCTGCCACCACGCCCAGCTAATTTTTGTATTTTTAGTAGAGACGGGGTTTCACCATGTTGGCCAGGCTGGTCTGGAACTCCTGACCTCAGGCAATCTGCCCGCCTCAGCCTCCCAAAGTGCTAAGATTACAGGCATGAGCCACTGCGCCCAGCCAAAATTGTCCAGTATAAAACAAGCAAACAAACAAACAAACAAAAACTCCATGCTTCTGCCTTCTACATAAGTTTTGAAAATAGAAGCAGTGGGAGACTGCAGATAATTAACTAGAAAGAAGTATCCAGCTTTCAAATAAACAATGTCAAGACCATAAACCTCATAAAAAATCAAAGGAGATTTTAAAACATTTCTTAGAGAATGAAGAGAGTAAATTTGAAGTTATGTTTATATAGTGTCCACATATCCGTATGAAAAGTAATAGTTAAGTCACTTATTTGTCATATTGTCTAACGAATGTCAAATATCCATATGCAGCAAACTTCAAATTTGGGTAATTTTTCCCTTTTCATCCTGATGTTTGATGTTAGGTAGATAGAACATCCATGAAAGCTTTAAATGAATAATAACTTCAGGTTATTATGAGGAAAATTGCTTTATAAGATTTAAAAAATCTTCATCTTCTACCTTATGAAAATGCATTTCAACATTTCTCAGTGGATACAGAGGAAAATAGGTAAAGAATATGAACAGGCAGTTCAAAAAAGAAGAATCACAAGTGGCCAAGTAAAAGAATAACAAGGAGCTGAGCTAAGGCACTGGCCTTGGGGAGAAGTATGAGGGTCTTTATTTGAGTGAGTTTTGAATGAAGAGTTGGTATTTGGTTAGATAAAATGGATGAGAGGAGAGCGTCAAAGATGATGCTGAAGTTATTAGCTTGGGTGACTGAGGAAATGATAATGCCATTAACTTTGATAGGAATTATAGGTTAAGAAGAATCAGTGAGTTTGTTTTTGTTTTCTTTCTTTCTCCCTTTCTCTTTCTTTCTTTCTTTCTTTTTCTTTCTTTCTTTCTTTTTTCTGAGACAGAGTCTTGCTCTGTTGCTCAGGCTGGAGTGCAGTGGTATGATCTCGGCTCACTGCAACCTCCGCCTTCCAGGTTCAAGCGATTCTCCTGCCTCAGCGTTGCAAGTAGCTGAGACTACAGGTGCATGCCACCAGGCCTGGCTAATGTTTTTTGTATTTTTTGTAGAGACGGGGTTTCACCAAGTTGGCCAGGCTGGTCCTGAACTCCTGGCCTCAAGCAATCCACCTGCCTCAGCCTCCCAAAGTGCTGGGATTATAGGCGTGAGCCACAGTGCCCAACCAAATTTGTTTTTTTTCTTCGCCAACTACCCCCCGGCCCCGCCCATTGTTCACTACAGCCTCAACCTCCTGGGCTCAAGCAATTCTTGCACCTCACTCTCCCAAGTAGCTGGGACTACAGGTGCACACTTTATTTTTGTGAAAACTGCGTCTAACTGTGTTGCCCAGGCTGGTCTCAAACTCCTGGACTCAAGCAATCCTCCTGCCGCAGCCTCCCTAAACACTGGATTACAGTTGAGAGCCACCATGACTAGCTGGTTTTTGATATGTACACTTTGAGTTGTCTTTGGGACATCCAGGCAAACCTTTGTAGTAGACAGTTGGAAAATTGCGTGTGGAGCTCAGGATAAGAGCAGGAGCTTGAGCAAATCCATTAGGAGTAATGAACATATAGATCAATTCTGTTTGTTTTAACCTGGCTTCACCTTCATAAATAATTGGTAGATGTTATAGCCTATTAAGAGAAAAGTGCCCCATAGCAAATAGCTGCTTATTGTTAACCATGTTCAAACTCAGAGAAATCACTTTTTTATTTTTGGGCATTCCTATTGGCAAATGGTCAGAATTTCAATCAAGTGCTTTAGTCTTACTATCCAGAGATCTACAATTTCTTCATTAAGGTAGCATTAAGCAAAATATTAATAATAATAATAATTTGTAAATGTTTGTTTCATTCTATCTGAAGAGATGGGGTACCTTGTGGTGGGTGCTTCTATAAACCATTGTATTCCTGGAGGCCCAAATTTGGGAGGGAGGAATGATTTGTGAATTGTCATGTGTGGGGTGAAATATCAGGAAAATCTTTCATTAAACTCAGAATTCTGTAAGGCTAGATTCTAAGCACTATAGTGTAGCTGTGCTGACTATATTACCAGTGTTTCTATTGTAGAATTTTAGCCGTAGAGATCATTCAGTTCAAACTCACCCCTCCCTCCCATAAATCATACAAATGTAGAAACTGAGACCCCATGAGTTTGTGACTTGACCAAGGTCCACAGTTAATGAAAGAAACAGTACTAAGCCTGAATTTTCTCCTCTGCTCTGTGGTTTAAACTTGGCAGAGGAAGGTTTCTATCAATCCCTAGGTTATGGACTCAGTATTTTTCTGAGCTATTGTTTTTCAGGAACAGACTTTCCTTTTTTTTCTTCTGCTTTTAATCTTATTAGAATCTTATTAGAAGTTCCCTCAGTCTATTTTATTTGTCTAGCTCTGAAACAGGTAAAGCTTTATTTTAGAAAATAATAACAATCCTGCTTTTCAGTGTTTATTTTGACCACATTTCTAGACTTCTTTTCCTTTATGTTCTATTATATGCCTGAAGACCTGCAAGCACTTTGTTTAGTCCTTTTATTTTCTCTAATAGCATGTCCTCATAAGTTACTAGTTTTCTTTTCTGTGACAGGAAATTGCTCTTTCATCTGAGTCCCTATAATCATTGATTTTATTTTTCAGGTATGAGATTATATTCAGACAGCATGTGGGAACTGAAGATATATTTTTAGGGTTGTCAAAAAAGGACTCCTCAACAGGTTGTTGCAGTGAACTAGTGGTAAGCCTCTCCTCCCCTTCTTCATTATCTATACAACCATTGTAGCTAAATTGACTGACTATTATATACATAATATTGTAGGCAAGGTTGTAAACTCTTTAAAAATCGTGGTTGCTATGTTTCAGGTACTAGGGTAATAATAGGATAGACAGTTTAAAATTGTTAACTTGTACAAAATAAACTAAGTTTACACATTTGGATGAGATTTACAAATAAACATAATAGAATCATATGACACAATACACAATTTCTATTTTTATTCCTATTAAAATTTCCCAATTGGATTGGACTGGATTTTCTTCCATCCTAGTTCCGTCCCATGCATGCCAACTGATTGGTTATTAACTTATGATGAATTGACAGGCAATCAGAATGAAATATCTCCTTCCCCACATCTGTCTTATCTCTTATTTCTGTATTTCTCATAATGACTCAGCTTACAATGTGGGACTTACAAAGGGATTTTCTTAATTTTGGGATCTGCCTTCTGATTAAAAACACTAAGAAAGACATCTAAAATGTTACTTTGCTTTCTTATCTGAATGACGCTACAGAATGTTGGAGAGCATCCTTTACCAGGTCACTGTTTCTGTATAATAGTTGTGGCAATACCAACAATATCAATGATACCACCTTACTTTTGCTTGTTTCATCCTGATAATGACCTTGTTGAAAAATCTGGGCCTAACCTAGAGTGTGGAATTTGATTCATTTTAGCAACATTAACAAGTAATTCTTGTGTTAAAATTTTGTTTTTTGAGATCGGGAACTTTGCTTCTATTTTTTTTCCTCCTTTCTTACAATACGTTATAGAATACCATGGTGCCCATGGGAGATGGGTAATATTTTTTCCTTAAGCAAATGATAAATGGAATTTCTCTTTTGCATGAACTTCAGGTTTTCTCTTATTAGCAAAATCTAAGACATTCAATTCAATCAAGTAACATAATGGGAATAGTGGCTTTAAGTACCTCAGGAGATTTTTCAAACTCTAATGAATTAAGCTTTCAAGTAATCTTGAAGTAATTAGCTCCCAGGGTTTTACCAGTAATATTCAAATTCCTCTCTCTTAAATTATTGTAAAATTGTGTTTTTGATGTGTAGTGTTGGGGATTGCTCTAAATTCTGGAGGAATTCTAGGCCCTAAATAAATAAAACTGTTGCAAGCCTTACAGTTTCTCTCATGCAAAAATTGCCACTAGTTTTAATAATAAAGGTATCCTGAATGAAGAATCTCGGAAACTAAATCATACCTCATAATAGGAATATATGGTTTATCTAAAACTCAATAAGTATATACAGAAGACTTGATATTTCTATCAAATGAATTTATAATCAACTGGGGAGACAAAACTAACATAAATGAACCAATTTTATTATTAAGAATTAAACTCAGTGTAAACAATTATAAGTCTGCTAGAAGTTCAGAAGGTTGGGATAAGTCATGGACACCACTGAAAGGCAGCAGCAAATAACACATTTGTTGATACTGTGGCACTTTGTCACGTGTATACTGTTCCTTTTCTCTTTCTTTCCTTTATTTCTCTTTGTTTCTTCATTTATTACATCTTTAAATACTTAGTGAATGTTACTACATACCAAGGACTGTCCTAAGTACTAGAGATACAAAAATAAATGATAAACAATCAATTGTCCTCAAGGAATTTACAGTAAAGGAGATTGACACCTAATAAATCACTGCAGTTCAGTATGGTAAGTACATATTTAGAGGCATACACCATGAACAGAATGATGGTTACCAGAGACTGGGAAGGGTAGAGGGCAGTGGGGGTTGGAAATGTGGGAATGGTTAATGGGTACAAAAATATAGTTAGATACAATAAATACGATCTAGTATTTGATAGTACAACAGAAGGATAACAGTCAGCAATAATTTGTTGTACATTTTAGAGTAACTGAGGGAGTACAATTGGAATGTTCATAACACAAAGAAATGGTGAATGATTTAGGTGATACAAACCCACCCCATTTACCCTGATGTAATTATTATACACTGTATGCCTGTATCAAAATAACACATGTACCCCATAAATATATTTTCCTATTATGTACCCATAAAAATTAAAGATAGAAAAATAAAGACATATATCAGGTACATAGTAACATAAAGCAGGAAGAGATCAACTTCAAGTGGATCATATTTCTACAGTGGACAACATTCTAAGAAGGGCATTCCAAGCAGAGGTAAGAGCACGTGGAAAGGTATCCAGGCATGAAATAGCATGGCATATTTGAGTAACCAGAGAATATAACAAGAATAAAGAGTAAGTTTAGGTAATAATGGACTAGTAAGCTGACTCTCAAAAAAGATAAAAGCTTGTAGCTTTTATTTGTAGCTTGAATGTTATCCTGTAGGCATACTAATGATGACATCCACTATCATTGCTTACTCCACTGACAAGACTCAGAGTAAATAGGTTGTTGAGCCCATCTCAAGTATTTCTTGCTCAAATGTATATGCTTATCATTCTTCTTGATAATATGGTGTTTTCTTGAATCTAAGACATCATAAAATTGTAAATGTGCCATTTATTTAACAATAACAATGTTTCAGAGGAAAATAGATATAATACCATATTATACTACCATTGATTGTGCAGTTCGTCTCAATATCAGAAACATTAAAATGTGGGGAAAATTGTACCTGAGAATTGCCTAAATATGTTATTTGTGTCCTGAACCTGGTCTATATGTAACAATCCAATCCAAAAACTTTAAGAAAAAATCCTTACTTAAACCGAGTAAGGCAATAGGAGTACGATCTGTTTACGTACAAGAAGTGATTTGGGGTTTAAAAATTCACAAGCACCATCCTTTCCTTTACCCTCCCCAGACTCCAAATAAGAAAGCAAGATTTATGAATCCTAAATCAAAGCGACGGTCCTAAACAAAATTATGAATTAAGAATGTCTTCAGCAAACCCTTCAAACCTCAAACCCAAAGAGCCCCATTATCCAAACACTCCCTGCCCTATTGTTATCCTCTGCAACTGCTTTACTCCTGAGTTTGTAGCCACCAAGTTTCCCTTGCCTTAATCTATATTTAGGTATTTTAGAACTAGAGCTAGCCAGTGGTTTACAGGTTTGTTTTGTTTTGTTTCTAGCTCTCAAGCTTTTTTTTTCCAAATAAAATTCTATGAGTAAGCCCAGTGTAATAAACATAAAAAGGACCACTGCCTTGTTTAAAAAGGTACTATCACCCATGAGGCAGCTCTTAGGAGAATGGCTGAGGCTCCTTGGAACACAGTTTGAAAGATGCTGATCTAATTTCTCATCCTGATATTACAGTTGATAAACTAAGGTCAGGCTTGCAAGGTTTCAAATACTCATATACATTAATGGAAGAAGAATAAAAAATCTAGAGGGCTTCTTTTTCCTTGGTGACATATATGCTTTTCTTTAAACCCCACGAGTGGAAGGCCCTAGCTTATTTCATTTTGTTTTGGTTGTTTGTTTTTCTTTTTATCCTCTAGCTATATTCTCCATCCCTCTACCCAAAGCTCTCACTGTAATGGGTGTGATATTAGGTTGGTGCAAAAGTAATTGCAGTTTTGCTATTACTGACTACTGGTTATTGCCAGACTGACTGAAGTACTGGACCTCTTGGGTGCCAGTTGAGGAGTATGGAAAGGAACTATAGGTACAAAAATATGTAGCAAGATACCCTAATTCTCCATAGGATTATTTGTGGCAGGAAATGGGATGGGTGTATTGGAAAAATAGGTCAGCAGATTCTCATTTTCACCCATGGTGCCAAAATCCAAAAATGAATGGGCCTAGGGTTACTGGTATTCTGCCAAATTACCCTTTGTTTGTTCTAGGAGAGGAGAAAGGCAGCTTGCAGATAGCTGATGCTCTTTGACCTAGAATGAACACATATTTTGATGTTTTACTTTGATAGATCTATGTTGATAAGGCGACATTCTGATATGACCCAAGAAACAAGCCACTAAGCCTATTTTTTCCCAACATCACATCCTCCCTAGGATATGATTCTTCCTCCATCTTTAAATCTCACTGAGAATGGGATGAGAGTCAGGGATGGGATAGAAGTCAGTCACCATCTGGCAGGCAGACACAACCAGGAGTCACATGTTTATCATACACATTTCTCTCAGAAAGTACTATCAATCATTTTGAGCAAAGTATTTGCTCATCCATCCTCTAAGAATTCACTTGCTTCCTGAATGGTCTGCTTTTCAAATCTTGATTTCTTTCTTAAGGTTAAAACAGTTATATTTGTTTACTTTTTATTTATTTTTATTTATTTATTTATTTATTTATTTTGAGACAGAGGCTCACTTTGTTACCCAGGCTGGAGTGCAGCCTCAACTCACTATAGCCTCGGCCTCCCAGATTCAAACAATTCTCCTGCTTCAGCCTCCCGAGTAGTTGGGATTCCAGGCATTCACCACCAAGCCCGGCTAATTTTTGTATTTTTAGTAGAGATGGGGTTTCACCATGTTGGCCAGGCTGGTCTCGAACTCCTGACCTCAGGTGATCCACCTGTCGGCCTCCCAAAGTGCTGGGATTACAGCCGTGAGGCACCGTGCCTGGCCTATATTTCTTTACTTTTAATGAAAAAATGTATTTGGCTGCTTGATAATGAAATAAATTTTGTTTTCCATTCTATTCCACTCTAGAGGATGGACCTAGTTTTTTTTGGTAGGCTTCCTGATTATGTTAACCTTGTTTGATTGGTTGTATACCAGACCACGTGGCAGAGGGAAGGATATTGGATCTATACTATGATTCCTTATTGTCAGTTCCAGGCAGCACAGTAAACCTTCACTTAAATTTCTAATAGTTGTCTCAGTAATATATTCATAATATATACATTTATAGTTAATGTCATAACACTCCTTCATAATGATGGTGGTTGTGGGACATGGTAACAAATACTTCCTTAAAAGCTAATCTAATCATATAGACAGTATATTTCTGATTATAAAAGTACTATATGTGTAAAATTTTAAGCAATACCAAAATTAGTAGAGTTGATGATAAAAGTCCATCATAATGAGATGGAGAAAAATTGAGAGAGAGAGAGTGTGTGTGTGTTTGAAATAGGCTATGGTCAAGGATGGAATAAAGGTAAAGGATGTCATATACATATTAATTCATATATGTATGAGTAATTTTACATTTTGATGATGTCGTTTTGAGGTTTCATCAAAATATCTGAATCACATGGTCTGGAATCCTTGAGGTGGACCTGGCAGAAACTCCTGATTCCATGCAAGCAGATTCACAGATTGACCTTGGAAATTACCAATACTTGAGGGGTGAATAAAGGTAGAGGAACTGAGAAGGATATTCAGAGATGGGAGGGAAACCATAGTAGTATCTGCTGCTGTCAAGCAGGATTAGGATGCAGAAGGAACTTTGAGATTTGTAAGTTAAGAAGTCTTTGGTGATCTTTGGAAGAGAGCAGCTTCAGTGGCATGGCCAACACCAGATTGAAGAAAGCTGAGAAGTGAAGAGGAAGTGAGGAAGAGAAGCCAGCAAATATAGATTGTTCTTTGAGGAAGTTTAGTGGTGAAGAGGAGGAGAATGAGGAAATGATTTTTGAGAAGGAGGCAGGATTTAGGGGAGTTTTTTTAAGACAGGAGAGATTTATGTATGCATTTCAGCTGATGACAAGAATCCATGCATTCATCCATGTAATATTTATTTAGTTCCTACTGTGTGTCACTAGAGCTAATGAACAAACAGTAAAAAAAAAAAAAAGTAGTCATGGTATGGGCCCCTAGGTGGAGGCATTTTTGGCTGTCACAATGATTACAGAATTTTTTGTTTTTTTGAGATAATGTCTTGCTCTGTCACCCAGGTTGGAACGTAGTGTCTTGATCTCAGTTCACTGCAGCCTCAACCTCCTGGGTTCAAGCGATCCTCCCACTTCAGCCTCTCTGGTAGCTAGGACTACAGGCATGCACCACAATGCCCTGCTAATTTTTGTTTTTTATTTTTTGTAGAGACAGGGTCTCATTATGTTGCCCAAACCGGTCTCAAACTCCTGAGATCAAGCAATTCTCTCACCTCGGCCTTCCAAAGTGCTGGCATTACAGGCATGGGCCACCATGCCCAGCTGATTACAGGATATTATTTTCATTTGGTATTCAGGGCCAGGGTTGCCTTAAATCTTGCAATAAGAGGTATAGTCCTCAAGAATGAAGAATTGTCCTACACAAAATACCCATATTGCTTTCCTCTAGTTTAAAAACACTGATTAGATAAAGAGGGATTGAAGATATGAGGGTGCTGCTACTCAGCAGCGTTCCACCCTGTTGACTACTCTTTTTTTTTTTTTTTGAGACAGAGTCCCGCTCTGTCGCTCAGGCTGGAGTACAATGATGTGATCTTGGCTCACTGCAAACTCCACCTTCTGGGTTCAAGCTGTTCTCCTGCCTCAACCTCCTGAGTAGCTAGGACAACAGGCACGCGCCACTATGCCTGGCTAATTTTCGTATTTTTAGTAGAGACGGGGTTACCAGGCTGGTCTCCAACTCCTGGCCTCAAGTGAACTGCCTGCCTCGGCCTTTCAAAGTGCTGAGATTACAGGCATGAGCCACCGCACCCGGCCTGCCCTCTCCTTGAAACACAGTTTTCTCTTTAATGACCCCATTCTCACTGAGGAGTGAGGAAAGACTTCACTCTTTTCTTCCGAAATCACTAGGCATTCCTCCTCTCTTTCACTCCCAAATCACTGGCTCTTCCTATTCTGCCTTAAGTTCTCTGGAGATTTGACCTATGTCCTTTTTTTTCTCTACCTATTCTCTTTTCACCTAGTCTCATAGCTTTAAATATCATTTATCTCTCTAGTCCTGAACTCTCCCATGGGCTTTGGATTCATATAACTCTTAACTCTTGCTCTGTCACCCAGGCTGGAGTGCAGTAGTGCGGTCTCGCCTCATTGCAAGCTCCACCTCCCGGGTTCACGCCATTCTCCTGCCTCAGCCTCCGGAGTAGCTGGAACTACAGGTGCTCGCCACCACGCCCGGCTAATTTTTTGTATTTTTAGTAGAGACGGGGTTTCACCGTGTTAGCCAGGATGGTCTCGATCTCCTGACCTTGTGATCCGCCCGCCTTGGCCTCCCAAAGTGCTGGGATTACAGGCGTGAGCCACCACCCCTGGCCTCATATAACTATTTACTTGGCATCTCTTATTTGTTTAATAGACAACTCAAACCTAACGTGTCTAAAACAGAACTCTTAATTGTCTTCCATTAACCTTTTTCTCATTCATCTTCTTTGTGGCAATAACATTCACCCAGTTGCTCAAGCTAAAAACCTAAATCATCCATCATTCCTCTTTCCTTTATACCTCATGTCTAATCCATCAGCAAGTATTACTGGCTGTACCTTCAAAATATATTCTAAATCCATCTAATTTTCATTACCACTGCAATTGCTATCATGTTACTAACCATCATCATCTCTATCTGGACCATTACGAGTCTCTAATGACATTATCTCCCTGCTTTGACTCTTCATTCCCTATAGCCTTTCCACACAGAGTGTAAGAGATCCTTTTTAAAAGTAAATCAAGGCCAGGCACAGTGGCTCACACCTGTAATTCCAGCACTTTGGGAGGCCGAGGCAGGTGGATCACCTGAGACCAGGAGTTCAAGACTAGCCTGGCCAACATGGCGAAACCCTGTCTCTACTAGAAATACAAAAATTAGCCGAGCATGGTGGTGCACTTCTGTAGTCCCAGCTACTTGGGAGGCTGAGGCAAGAGAATTGTTTGAACCTGGGAGGCAGCAGTTGCAGTGAGCAGAGATCACGCCATTACACTCCAGCCTGGGCAACTCTGTCTCAAAAAAAAAAAAAAAAAAAAAGTAAATCAGACCACATCACCTCTTCGCTTACAGCCCTCAATGGCTTCCTGTTGCACTTACAGAACAAAATCCAAACTCCTTATCTTAAAAGTAGGGAAGGGCCCCGTGTGATCTGACCCTTACCTACTTTTACAGTTTCATCCAATGTGACACTTTCTTCCTTGTTTGTTGTGTTCTGCTTATCCTGGCCTTCTTTTTGATCCTTCAATATGCCAAGTTATTTCCAGATTCCTTGTTATTCATTCCACCTGGGTATTCCACCTAGTCCCTCAGACAATGAAATTTTACTTCTTCCTTTCTAATCATTTTAACCTATTTCTTGTTTAATTGCATGTTTGTATCTCCAGAACTATATTATGTAATAATAGTGAATACTGAACTCTTTTCTTATTTCTCACTTTAAATTTTTAAAAATTAAAAAAATATGAGTACATAATAGAGATACACTATTCAGCCATTAAAAAAAGAGATCCTGTCATTTGAAACAACATGGATGGAACTGGAGATCATTATGTTACGTGAAATAAGCCAGGCACAGAAAAACAAACATCACACTTTCTCACTTATTTGTGGGATCTAAAAATCAAAACAATTGAACTCATGGACATGGGGAGTAGAAGGATGGTTACCAGAGAATGGGAGGGGTCATTGAGGGAGGGGAAATGTGGGGTTGGTTAATGGGAACAAAAATATAAATTTCTCACTTTAATTGGAATGGTTCTAGTGTTTCTTCATTTAGTTAGATACTGACTTTTGGGGTATGTGTTAAGGATCTGTTCATCTATTCCGATTTTAAGAGTTCTAAGCAAGAATAGATGATGAATTTAATCAAATGCCTTTTTACCATTTGTGAAGATCATATGATTTTTTAGTTTTTGTCTACTGGTAAATTATATTAGCAAATTTCTTAATATGGAACCATCCTTGCATTCATTCATTCATTTAGTCAACAAATATTTGTTGAGTGCCTATGATTTGCCACTAAGTATTTTATGAAAACTCTCATTAACAATGATAAGCTGTAGGAAAATGAAAAAAAATTAAAGGTGATAGGTCTCTGTTTTGAAATTATAAAAATATTTACCTCTGAAGTATAAAAATGTAGAGGTATGTATTGTCCAAAACCAGGGCAAAAAACCAGTAGGTCATCTTTTTAAATTGATGGATCAATTTCTTTTTTTTCTTTTTGTTTTTTGAGACAAGGTCTCACTCTGTTGCCCAGGCTAGGGTGCAGTCATGCAATCTTGGCTCACTGCAACCTCCACCTCCCGGGTTCCAGCGATTCTCCCACCTCAGCTTCCTGAATAGCTGGGATTACAGGTGCATGCCACCACACCTGGCTAGTTTTTGTATTTTTTCTAGAGATGTGGTTTCACCATGTTGGTCAGGCTGGTCTCAAACTCCTGATGTGAAGTGATCCACCCACCTTGGCCTCCCAAAGTGCCAGGATTACATACATAAGCCACTGTGTCTGGCCAGATGGATAAATTTTGATAATGCTACCACTTTTAAACAGTCCAGTACTATATTACCATACCTGTCTTTTTAAAAATAGTTCATAGATGCATGACTCCTCTCCCATCACAGGAGTCAAGAGTCCTCAGAAGCCTCTTGTGGCTTTCCACAACTTATTGTCCCATATTTTTATGGCCAGTTCATGCAGGCACCCCATAAGCCTTTTTCCCAACATATTACCATACCTGTCTTTTTAAAAATAGTTCATAGATGCATGACTCCTCTCCCACCACAGGAATCAAGAGGTACTGTTCTAAGTATAGAGGAAAGCATAGTAAACAAAACATAAACATCACTGCCTTCACAGAGCTTACCTTATTGTGGAAGAGATAAATAAACACATACATTGTATTGTACATCAGAAGGTGAAAATGCTCTGAGGAGAAAAGGAGGAGGAAGTGATAGGGCATACTAGAGTTGGTGGTGGCTGAAATTTTTAATAGTGTGGTCATGAAAGCCTTCACTAAGAAGGCAGTATTTGAGCAGACACCTGAAAGAGATGAAGAAGTGAGGTTCCAATGTTAGAAAGGGTTTTGTTGTTGTTGTTGTTGTTGTTGTTGTTGTTGTTGTTGTTGTTTGAGACAGGGTCTTGCTCTGTCACCCAGGCTGGAGTGCAGTGGTGTGATCTTGGCTCACTGCAGCCTTGATCTCCTGTACTCAAGTGATCCTCCCACCCCAGCCTCCCAAGCAACTGGGAGTACAGGCGCGCATCACCATGCCCAGCTACTTTTGTATTTTTTGTAGAGACGGGGTTTCGCCATGTTGCCCAGGCTGGTCTTGAACTCCTGAGCTCAAGTGATCTGCTCATCTTAGCCTCCCAAAGCGCTGGGATTATAGGTGTGCACACCACACCCAGACTAGAAAGGTTAATCTAAGTGAATATTTAAAACTCCAAGATTTAAGACAGGAGGTAATCTTAGAAATATCAATAAAGAACAAGTAACTATTCTTAGAGAAATCAGGGGAAGTGTCCCAGGAACTAGTAAACGATTCCAACAAGATGGGTAATAGGTGGTATCGCATAAGAACATGAGTTTTTACATTGTATATGTTTTAGGTGTACAACATGATGTTTTAATATACATATTCTCAGTAAAGTGATTACTACAGTCAAGCTAATTAATATATTTATCATCTCAGGTAGTATCTTTTGTGTATGTGGGGGATAAGAGCACCTAAAATCTACTCTTAGAAGATTTCCACTACTTGGTATAATATTAACTATAGTCCTCAGGCTGTACCTCAGAGCTCTAGATTTATTCATGCTAAATAACCCAAGTTTGTATCCTTTGACCTGCATCTCTTCATCTCCCACCCCACCTCTAGTAACCACCATTCTTCTCTCTATTTCTATATATTGGATATTTTTTAGGTTCCACATTTAAGAGAGATCATGCAGTATTTTTCTTTCTGTGTCTGCATTTTTCACTTAGCATAATGGAGGACATGAGATTTTTTTTTTAACTGGAAGAAAGGGACAGGCCCAGTGTTATAAAGGAAATAGGAGGGAAAAAAAACTGGCGCCAACTGAGAAGACTATAGGGGAAGCAGTGTAATCGGGGAGATCCAGATTTCAGTTAGATTAAGAAGCTGAGAATATTCAAAGAGGCTTAAGAGATAAGGGATGATGTACTATGTATTCCAGAGGACCTAATGGAAAAGGCTCAGGATTTGATGAGGGACAGAAAATGGAGACATAATAGGAGATATGAAGATCCATATGGTAGTTATGTGATAAGGAATGATTTGGGGGTCTGAGACTTCTTATGGTTATTGACAAATAGAGTTAAAAGTATAGTGAATTTAGTTCTGGTGGTCTCAAGACAAGTAGTGGTGGTGAGGCTATGATTATTTTGGGGGAGAGGGTGAGTGCCAGTGGAGATATGGATGCCTGTAGATCAACGTTCTTACTACAGAATGAGTTGAGCTTACTCTTGACTCCTGTGATGGAGATGAGGTATGCATCTATGAAGCATTTTTAAAAAGACAGGTGTGGCAATATAGTACTGGACTGTTTAAAAATGGTAGCATTATTGAAATTTATCCATCAATTTAAAAACATGACCTATTGGGCCTTTGCCCTAGTTTTGTACAATACATACCTCTATATTTTTATACTTCAGAGGTAAATATTTTTGTAATTTCAAAGCAGAGATCTAATGCCTTTAATTTTTTAAAATTTTCCTATAGATTATCGTTCTTCATGAGAGTTTTTATAAAATAGTATGGCTGCAGTGGAAAAAAATATCTCATACATATTTCTGTAGTTAAACAATGGGAAATTAAACAGTTCAAGCAATTCAGAATGAAATCTACCCAAACTTTTTCTGTTAATCAAAATTTCCTAATATTGTTAAGTTTCAAATGGGAACTCAAATAGCCTTCTTTCCTAAGAATCAAATGTGCAAGGAGTGGTTGCTGTATTTCTGTCAAATGGAAATATTCTTATAATATCTAGAACCCATAAATAAATTAATTTAGAATATCTTCCAAAGTGTCAGTCCAAACCCTTCAGTGAAGCAGCTTCACTGAAATATCAGTAAATAGTGCTGGTCAAGTTACATATAAGATATTTTTTACTTCTTATTCTCATCATGGTGATGGAGTGACAGTTCAAGAGGAAACCTAGAATGGATGACCTCCATGGAACACCTGCTATTTGGCTTCTCTTGTCAATTTTCAAACATCTTACAATATAATCGTAGACATTTATCTGAGGAGCTGAGAAGCCTGTTAATCACTTAGAAATTATAGGAATATGACCTTTCAGGAACCATCTTGTCATATACATCTCTCATAAGAACACGACAGGAAAGAAGAGATTTGAAACTCACAATAATAATCACTCAATAATCACTCCCCTAGTAAGTCAGCTCTCTTACAGCACATAGAGGACAATAAATGAAGGCTGAGGAAAACGATTTGCAAGCACTTTAACCTTCCTTTACCTCTCTTGAGGGAAGCCTCGAAGTAAATTCCCAGAGAGAGACTGAGTAGTTTTTACTACTTGCCTGAAGAGAAGCTGAAAGTGGGAAGAAGGGATCTCACAAACCTTAAATTATGGGCTTTTTTCCTGTTAGTTTTTATTTATAAGGACAGAAGGCAAATATTTGAAATAAAGTTAGTGATGGATACTGGGGTAACCAGCTTCCAGCATGGCACCCAATAATTCTCACCTCCAGATATTCTTCTCTTTGTGTAGCCCCCTCCCATATTGAGTAGGGCTGACCTGTATAACTAGTAAGATTTTTTTAAATGAAAAAGTGTAATCTATGAGGCTACATTCTAAAAAAGGCATTGCTTCTGCCTTCATCTTTTGGATCCTTTACTCTGGGGAGAATACAGCTGTTGTATCCTAAGGACACTCAAGCAACACTATGGAGAAGTCCATGTGGTGAAGAGCTTAGGCCCCTTACAAACAGCCATGTGAGTGAACTATCTTAGACACAGATCCCCTAGCCCTAGTCAAACCTTCAGATGTCTACAACCACAGCCAACATCTTGACTACAGTCTCATAATAGAGCCTAAGCCAGAACCATCTAGCTAAGCCATTCCCAAATTCCTCATGCACGAAAAAATGTGCATTTTCGTGCACATTGTTGTTTTGAGTTATAAATTGGGGGAGAGGTATAATTTGCTATGCAATAATAGATGACCAGTAAACAATAAATAATAAGTGGCTGGGCATGGTGGCTTACACTTGTAATCCCAGCACTTTGGGAGGCCAAGATGGGAGGATCGCTTGAGCCCGGGAATTTGAGACCAGCCCGAGCAATATAGCAAGACCCCATCTCTACAAAAATAAAAATAAAAATAAATTATCCAGGTGTGGTGGTGCACACCTGTGGTTCCAGACACTCAGGACGCTGAGTCGGGAGAATTGCTTGAGCCCAGGAGGTCGAGGCTGCAGTGATCCATGATCACACCACTGCACTCTAGCTTGGGTGACAGAGTGAGAGCCTGTCTCAAAAATAAATAATTAATTTTTTAAAAGTAACAGAACCAGAATTTAAATCTAAGTTTGATTCCAAAGGTTGAGTTCTCAGGTTAAAAGTTTCCCAATGAATTTTTAAAGTTTTACTTAGTTTACCTATTAAAATAACTTATTCTTTAAAACAAATTCAATTTGCACCCTATGTAAAGAAAGGAACATCAATCCCTTTAAATTGTTTGGTCAATGACATCACCCTATATTTACTAATGTTTAACAAGTTAGGTCTTGAACGCAATCAGTTAGAGGTCAATTAATATCCATGTCTGTATTCCAGGTATTTGTTTTAAAGTATTGCTGGAAAAATCTCATGCATGTGTCAGGAGTTGTTTTTCTGTTAAGATTCCTCATTGAGTCTTCTTTCTTGCAAGATATTAATGTGTGCGATTCCACTTAATTTGTCCCTTCTCTTGTCTCTTCTCTGAAACCACTGTAGTATATAATTTTAATTTCCTTAAGAAGAAAAATTAGTGAGTTGTTTCTGAATTGCCCTTCACTAGAACAGCAAATGATTTTAAGAACCACTTTAAAGTTCTACCCAGAAATTTTATCTATTTTTGCCTTTCTCAATTGGCATGTTAACCCTGGAAAAATAATATTTTTTCATGAAAATTCTAAACATTTCAGACTAAAGAAACAAATATTTGTATCTCTTCTTTGAGGTGACATGAGTTAACATGTGACGTTAAAGATCTCAATTTGACTATCAGACCTGAGTATTAGAGTAAAAATGGGTGGGACTTTCTTTGTCGAATAGAATGCCTGTTTACTTTGAGGCAGAGCACCTGTAACTACCCCATGAGAACCATACGTCTCTCACTTGTAGCATCTCTGATTATGAAGATCCAAATTTTCAAAGTACAAATTAGGAGGCAATTTTTTGTTGAATGAAAATGTTAACCATAGTATTTAGATAGTAGCACCTGTAGAGCTCTATTTACAAATCTTTGTTTATATACAGATTTAATAAAGTAAAATATAACTCACAAGCATGTATTGCTCCAAACACATTATATTGCAAAAACACAACTGCCTACTTTAAGCTTCTTACAAGAAATCTCAATTTGTTGCATTATTTATTTGATATGTATTTTCCTCATAACTTACTGCTTTCCCTCTGGCCATTAGAGCCATGAATTCACCAGATGTCCAATATTTCAAGTCTTCTATCTCATTTTACAGAAAGCTTCATAATTTACCTGAAACTTAGGCTGCATTTTCTTCATTTCTTTGTTTATGGAAACCGTATGCCATGCTATCCTATATATAGACATCAACTTCCATCAGAAACATAAAGCATGTAGAGAGTAAGAGACTTTGTGTTGCGGTAAAAATACACATAGTATAAAATTTACCATTAGTGACATTTAGTATATTCACGATGTTGTGCAACCACTACCAGTATCTAATTCCAGAACATTTTCGTCAGTGCTAAAGGAAACGCCATACCCATTAAGCAGTTACTTCCCTCTTCTCCATTTCCCCAGCCCCTAGCAACCACCAATCTCTTTTCTGTTTGTATAGATTTGCCTATTGTGGGCCGGGCGCGGTGGCTTACGCCTGTAATTCCAGCACTTTGGGAGGCTGAGGCGGGCAGATCTCAAGGTCAGGAGATCGATACCATCCTGGCTAACATGGGGAAACCCCGTCTGCTAAAAATACAAAAAATTAGCCGGGCGTGATGGTATGCACCTATAGTCCCAGCTACTCTGGAGGCTGAGGCAGGAGAATTGCTTGAACCTGGGAGGCAGAGGTTGCAGTGAACTGAGATTGCCCCACGGTACTCCAGCCTGGGCAACAGAGCAGGACTGTGTCTCCCACAAAACACAACAAAACAAAACAAAGATTTGCCTATTGTGGACATTTCATATAAATAGAATCCTATAATATGTGACATTTTGTCCCTGGTTTCTTTCACTTAGCATAATGTTTTTAGGATTCATCCATATAACAGTACTTTATTCCTTTTTGTGGCTGAATAATATTCCATTGTATGGATACAACACATTTTGTTTTTTCCGTTCATCAGTTGATGCACATTTGGGTTGCTTACACCTTTTGACTGTTATGAATAGGGCTCCTATAAGCAAAAACATTATGTACATGTTTTTGTTTGAAAACCTGTTTTCAGTGCTCTTGGGTATATACCCAGGAGTGGAATTGCTGGGCCATGTGGTAATTGAGATGAAACATTTAAAGTGAAATCTTACAAAACCAATAAGTTGTCCTTTTGGGGAGGTGGGAGTCATATTGTTATTTCTCTTTTGTTTTGATAACATAACACCTGAACTCCCACACCTCCCTAGAAAATGTGGTATGGAAATTTATGCCAGAAGACTATAAGATGGCATCACCAACTCATACCCAACATGAGAACTAAACTTTTTTTATACAAATTGCCAACTGATATAAAGGCAGTTGAAGGTCCCCAACTCTAACAGGTGTACTGCTATGTACCTTCAGAAAATGAAGGTTACAGTCAAGTAACCAAAGTGTTTCTGTATAGCTTTGGAGCCAGAAACCTTAGTCAGATTACAGGAGGTTGCCCTTGGGCCACTCACTAAATTTCTCTGTTGTAGTTTCTCCATCTGTAAAATAGGGATAATAATCTCTGCTGCTCAAGACTGACATAAAGATAGGGCATAGCCTGGCACATAGTTGACAATAAATATTAGTCTCTTTTCCCCATATATTCTTATATTTTTCAAACTAATTGCTCTCCAAGATATCAGTATTTTTCTTCTCATTTTCTCTTTCAGGCTAAAATTAAATTGCCAAATACAAGCCCTTCTGATATTCAAATTGATATCCAGGAAACAATCCTTGACCTTCGTACTCCTCAGAAGTGAGTAAAACTTAGAACTGGAATAGTGTATTATAATATTAATGAGTCTTCAGTCAATTTTTTTTAATGTACAGTTATTTTGTATCACCCCTAAAAGTCTGAAGAAAAGTGGAAAATTTTGTTAATCATTCAGATGTTTGATCTACATTAATGTAAACATAAATATGTTTGGAAATACTTGGGCTTTTTTCTACTTTGCATCCGTGCATTTGGAGTGGGTTAATGCTATCAAAACACAATTCTTGACACCCAGATGCAGTTTATCTATCAGAAAAAATAACTAGAAGTGAAAATGACATAAAGTTGTAAGTCTTATATGTGGTTTTTGTACATTGATTACATAAGGGAAGCAATATCTTTACACTTTGTCATTTTGTGGGGCTGTAAGGTTAAATTTGATTGTTTTCATTTAAATCAACAAAAAGGTCTTGCCATCAATTACTATCTAAATACCTCACTGCTTTGTGCACATCTTATCTGGATATAGAGCAGTGAGCACATACCGGTTCATTGCAGTGGTCCTAACTCTGTAACTCATGAACATTTCAAACTGGATTTGGGAGGCCGGCAGTTGCTGGCACATTTTCTTCCTTCCATTATCAGTACCTATAATTCTCCTTTGTTGAGCTTAGGACTTCAAGAAAATGACAAGGAGATCCCTCATACAAAAGATTCCTATGTGTAAACAACCCAATATGCATATGTAGCTTAATCTTGGCTTCTATAGTAAATGCATTTAACCCAAAATATATATCAAATGTTTTAAGATAAATATATATCAAATGTTTTCTCATTATTTACATCATTTCAAAAATGTATCCTCACAGAACAATCATCTCATGTTATAAAAATTATATTCACTATTTCTGCTGTTTGCTTCAAGGAGTATTTTACCCT
Source organism: Pongo abelii (assembly GCF_028885655.2). NCBI lineage: Eukaryota > Metazoa > Chordata > Mammalia > Primates > Hominidae > Pongo > Pongo abelii. Next base: position 113,038,010 of record NC_072008.2, read on the forward strand.
TTTTGTTGCATTTTATATACGAATTTACTCTTCCACATAACCTTTACAAGGAAAATTGGTTAAATGAACAATCGTCCATGATATTTGCAAGCTTGTTAAAAGCACACACATGTGTACACACCATGGAGTTAATTTCCGTTTCCCTAGCAGTTCTCACTGTCTGTGAGACTTTCATTTAGTGGATTCTGATGGATATCTGTAATGACGGCACAGCCATAGCAGCTACCTAAAGATTGATGGAGACAGCAGAAATACTGAATACAATTTTTATAACATGAGATGTTTGTTCTGTGAGGATACATTTTGGTTTAAAAGTACTTTTCCACATAGAACATGGGCTACACACTAGGTCCTTTAGATCATAATGTACTTATATATTAAATGCGCAGTGCAGAGAGGTACCATCTCTTAAGAAAACCTGCTTAACTAAGATAGAAGACAGAAGATATAATTAAGATTTTTATCATGTTTCCTAAATACTTGAGAATCCTTTAGATCCATGCTTTTCTCTGAAATTGCATTATCAGGAATGTGTCTTGTTTTTGAGTTTATTGATATTCACACCTACTTTCTTTAGTTTCTAACTTTGACATCATATAACGCTATGTTTATCCAATCTGAGAAAGATTTGAGAGGGCATTCTGTTCTTGTATCTATAAGGTAGAAACAAGCGAATTTATTTTAACTGAATTGATCAGTGGTTTCTGTCAAACAATAGTCAATTGCATTCGAATTATCAATAAAACCCAGGTATTTACCAAAATAAATAAAGCAGTTTACCAAATTCTTCACTTTTTTCAATTGGTTGTTTTGGCATGTAGATACCCAACATGGAGTAAATGGAGAGGAGGAAAGACGGATAAAATTGGATAATTTACCAGGATCTCTTAAGTCTTCATATGAGATTTCATTATTTTTCTAAGTGAATTCTAAGAATTTCATAAATGAATACCTTGAATGTGATAATAACAACACATTCTAAAGGCAAATGTAAGCTAATTTTTGGTTGAGTGCTGCTTTAGATTACTAACACATTTGCTGTGCTCCTTTAGTTCAGATTGAGAATTGACTGATTTTCAAAGACTGATACCTAAAAAAGAAGTTTTCTAAATGAAATAGTTGAGTTGCAGCTCAGTAGCTATTTCTGCACTTTCTTTGAAAATAGTTATGTCTCCTTCAGTAAACCTTAAAAAGGTTTTTAACCCAGATATGTAAGTCAAATAATTTTGTTAATTATATAAGATAAAAATTTCATTATGCGAATATGCTGGGAACCAGGATGTCCTTTGCTTAAATCTCTTGTGAACAACATCAACTTAAACTCTCTAATATAAATATAAGCATGTAAGTCTCTAAACTTGAGTTCACTGTAGAGATTTTTTTTGTATTTACATTCATGTATTATTGTTTGCATTTAATTTCTAATGAAAATTAACACTGGATGAACCTTTGATCACTGCCTAGACTGTAACTTCTGAAAATGCAAATACATTGTCAATGTAAAAGTAGAGGTATTGGGTTTAAATGTTTGTTCATATCTTATAGTACTAATCTATGGTAATTATTCAAATGTTATTTTGTGGTGACCTGAATACTTGCTTCATTTATTTACTCACTCATTCATTTATTTATTCACTGAACATTTATAAAGTCTTCCACTAGACACTAAGGGAGCACCGAGATAAGATACATTAATGTCCTCCCATGAATTGTACATGGATAAGTATTTGGAGAATTTTTATTTTGTTTAAATATAAATCTCAGTACAGATAATAAGACAGCAAAACAGACGATGAAAATATTTCCCTTCTCCTAAGAGCCTAAATCAGTTGTACAGTTCTACTGTTCAACATTTTATTATGTGAAGCCATACTACTCAGAACTACACAGAAATGCAGGCGTAGATGGATCATTCCAATGGTCACTAACTGTCTCTTTTGAATTTATTTCTCTCTGGACAGAGAAGTGCACATTATCATTGGAACTCCTTCTTCAGCTGATTTATAGTTGTCTTTTAGTGCAATGAAGCTACCATACTAAGCTTTGCTTTCTTTTAAAAGTGAATATATTATCATTTATAGAATAAAGTATAAAGGAAATCTAAGTCTAGCACAACCTATATTGTAAACAGCTTTAAAGGATGGACTCTAAACGGTTTTTGCACTCACTTTTTTATTCCTGAGATGTCAAATATTACAGTCTACATTAAAATGCATTGCCACTTAATGGCAACGTATTCAGGTTAAGTGTTTTTCCTACCCCACATGGAAAGGAACAAGAGTCACAGAAAATTTATCCTTCAGGTTCCATAAATGTGTAATAAATACTTTTAATGAACCCAGTCTTCTGAACTCAGGTTTTTGCAAAGGAATAAAGAAGGAATTGATTTTCAAGGGTTTTGTTTTCAAATACATACTAGTTCTCAATTCAAGAACCCAATAAGTGCCCCTAAAAATACCATATTCCTTTACTTATTTGGATATTATACCTTCTAAAAGAGCATCCTGTCCACCTTTTATAGAGATACTCAGACCTTCTCTACTGAAAATGCAAGGTAACAAGTGTTTCATGCATTTAATTTTCTTCCAAAACCAGCATGTGCTGACCCCATGCATAATTTAGATTCATGCCAATACGGCAGAATTATGGATGTCTCATCCCAGCATTGCATCTAAAGCATAAAACTATCCAGCAACTGAACTATAAACCACAAAATAAAACTAGCAATCTATCACAGGGAATTTTTGTCAATGTGTAGTAGAAAGAATCAGAAGCAAGGAGAGAGAAGCACTTTCATTGATTTGGTATTGAAATCATTCCCAGCCTCAGTTTCAAAAACTACACCTGTGGTAGAGACTCTGCTTAAATCTATGTTAGCAGAAGTGTTATAGAGCCATTCCAATTTTCAAATTTGTATCCGTCGGCCACATTGCATCTATAAATAAGTATGAGTGGCAACAGATCTGTCCAGCAAACTTAAAAGTTGCATAGTTCTATTTCTATGCCTGTAAACATAGCCTGAGACTATGTAAAATGAGGTCAATTCGGAGAAAAATAGGGGCGCCAAAACAACTGCTTGGATTTTTAAGTCCAAAAAAACTGGTATACTGTTTGCGTTATTTAGGCATATTTTTGATCCAATATTTACACTAAAAATATTGGGGGGGGGAGTTGGTTTCTAACATTCTAGTGGCGTATGTTGTTTGCAATTGTCTTATTGAAAGTGATACATCATTTTAGGAAGCTAAAGTTTTATTTTGTTGTTGCTTTTTTAGGAAGCTGTTGATAACTCTTCCTGAGCTGGTGGAATGTGCCAGTGCCAAAGCATTCTATATCCCAGAGACTGAAACTCTTGAAATCACTATGACTATGAAAAGAGAGTTAGATATTGCTAATTTCTTCTGAAACTGCATGAAAAAGATAAAAAGTAGTAAAATGGCATTGGTAACAATTAAAAAACTTTGAAAAAAAGATTGTTTTCTATATTCTCTTTATTATTCTGACATATTTTTGAAAGGGACAAAATTCAATTCTAGTGATATTGTGACCATTTACAGTAATTTCTATTACTCTGTTAGGAAATATGTTTCCTTGGCTGGGCGCAGTGGCTCACGCCTGTAATCCCAACACTTTGGGAGGCCGAGGCAGGCGGATCACTTGAGGTCAGGAGTTTGAGACCAGCCTGGTCAACATGGCGAAACCCCATCTCTACTAAAAATACGAAAATTAGCCGGGCGTGGTGGCAGGTGCCTGTAATCTCAGCTACTCTGTCTCAAAAAACAAACAAAAAAAGGAAATATGTTTTCTTATATAAATAAACTTTTCTATTTTTATAGTGACAGCTGAGTAGAATCTTTACAGGTTAAAAAATTAGAATATTTCATGGTCAATTACATAATTGAAATATGATTATGAAATGGTTGGTCCACTTACTTCAGTAGTCTAAAAAACTTATGCTAATTATTTACACTTACACTGTGATACAATCAGTTGTATAGCAATTAGTCATTATTATTACCAGAGAATTTTATTTGGTTGCTTTTTCATTGATTTGAGCAAATGATTTACAGTGTTCTCTGTTTAGGCTCTCACTATTGTTCTGGAATATGCAGGTAATAAATAGTTTGATGTACCATACCATCAACATATTTACTTGAGTAAGGAACACTTTTGTGCGTACAGTATTATTTGGCTTCTTCAGTTGTGCTTTTAATGCTTGGATATAGTTAGGTTAAAAACATTTTTTATATGCACTAATAATTATTAGCATTGCCTTTTGGGGTACTGTATTTATATGTAGTCAGTTGAAATCATTGACTTCAAAATAAATTTAAAGAAAAGTGTGGCACATTTACAAATCCTGTTTGCTCTCATTTCCTATCTTTCTTCTTAAATAGACATATCTATTTTAGGAATTGTCTCAATGTCCCCTCCTTCTTCTATACTGTATTGCATATGTTTATTTTGGAATTATTTATGAATACATTATAAAGCTTGTGTGACTTGGCTTCATACATTATTGTAGAACTGTGGAGTTACCAAGGAGTAAATTTTGAAAAGATGAACAATGAAAAGATGTTCATCACTTCTATATGAACTATTAAGGGAATAAATACTCTAGCAGATATTTTCTAGAGTTAATTATATATGTATAACTACCAAGCATCTAGTTTGTGACTAGATGAAATGATGAAATAGAATGAAAAGACTGAGATTTTGGGAAAAAAATGGTTGTGTTAGAACACTAAGCTCTTACAGAGAATTTGACATTTAAGCTACCAACACGACTTTCTTCTATGGGGGCAAAAGTTGAGGGTGGGATTAACTGAAAGAAAGCTAGCGTCTGTGAGTTTAGGTCCATGATGTTACAAGACCTAAAGAGCATCATACTTTGCTTTTTTAGCATCTTTTTAAAAGGCTATATTTTAAGAATTTAAGTTGATGCCCCAAATTTAAGCTATGGGGCAAGTCTAAGCAGTAACTGTATTAGTCAGGGGTCTCCAGAAAGACAGAATCAATAGGATACATATAGAGAGATATATGGAAGGGAATTTATTAGGGGGATTGGCTTACCCAGTTATGGATCCTGAGAAGTCCCACGACAAGCTGTCTGCAAGCTGGAGACCCTGGGATGCAGGCTGTGGCTCAATTCAAATTCACAAGCTTCAGAACCAGGGAAGCCAGTGGTGTAACTCTCAGTCCAAGGTCGAAAGCCTGAGAACTGGAGGGGATGGGGGTGAGGAGGGGAGGTGCTTACGTCCAAAGGCTGGGAGCCTGGTGTTGTTGTCCAAGGACAGGAGAGGAAGAGTGTATCTCAGGTGCAGCAAGTTTGGATGAACACATTTGCCTTTTCTCTGTTTTTGTTCTGTCTGCACCCCCAGCAAATTGGTTGGTACCCACCTACATTGAGGGCAGATCTTCCCCACCTAGTCCACTCAAACTCACATGCTAATAATCTCCTCTGGAAACATCCTCACAGACATACCCAAAAATTACGAAGTTTCTAGGCATTTTTTTCTTTTTTTTGAGACGGAGTTTCACTCTGTCTCCAGGCTGGAGTGCAATGGCACGATCTCAGCTCATTGCAACCTCCGCCTCCCAGGTTCAAGCGATTCTCCTGCCTCAGCCTCCCAATTAGCTGGGATTATAGGCACGTGCCACCATACCCAGCTAATTTTTGTATTTTATTAGAGACGGGGTTTCACCATGTTGGCCAGGATGGTCTCAATCTCTTGACCTCGTGATCCACCTGCCTCGGCCTCCCAAACTGCTGGGATTACAGGTGTGAGCCACCGTGCCCGGCCTCTAGGCATTTCTTAATCCAGTCAAGTAGACACCTAAAATTATCCATCACAGTAATCAGTATTTTTTTCTTCTCTAGAGAGAAACAGAAAGTTGGTGGAAAATGTATCTTTTTCCTATGTCCTGGCCCTAATTACAAAGACTGTTCTTACCCAAGTTGACTAAATGTGTACAGATTGTTCCCAGAAGAAGAGATAGAACATATCCAAGCCAACTTGAATTGGGCTTTGGTTATGTGGTATCATATCAATTATATAATGAAACAGCTTTGAGAACAATGAAATGTGATCCAGTGGCTTATACCCATCTAGAAATCATCCTGGGTCACTGTCCTTGGCTTCAGAAGTAACAACTATAGTAGTTATTTTGTTGTTTTGTTTTCAAGCTAATTCACAGTGCTTTCTTCCCTTAAAGAGGAATAGTCCACTAAAGCAAATGGAGAAAAGAGAATACAAAGGGAAACTTATCTTGTCAGCGTTTATTACTGAATCTTAGCCATTACCAGGAGAACTGGAAGTTAAGCCACAATTGTGGCATAGTGTAGGCTACATACACATCTCCTTCATGAACTCCTTTATCTCATTTTTTTGTTCCATAATCTCCGGTAGCATTTGTGGGGATTCAATAATTCACTTATTCATTCATTCACTCAATTACGCATTCTTTCAGCAAATATCCACTAAGCACTCCCCACATGCTTAGCACTGTATTAGGTGCTGGGCATATAGCAACAGCAAACCAGATGTGGTCCCTGCTCTCATGAAGCAGACAGTGTAGCAAGGGAGACAAACAATAACTGAACAAACACACAAATATCTATGTTCAAATTATAATTGCTGCTATGAAGAAACAGAACAGGTACCTAGAGAATATCAGAGAACCAAACCTAGTCTGGGGAGGGGTAACAGAAAAGGTTATCTTAAGGATGTAAGATTTCAGCTGACAAAGAAAGAATACCTGAACTTAGGTAAAGAGAGTGTTGGGGGAAGGAGAACAGTAAGGCTTCTGGGTGCAAGGGGTAGCAAATATGAAGACCCAGGGTGAGTACAGCTTGCGGAGTTCCAGGAAATGAAAGTCAGTGAGTCTAGGGTAAACCTGGGGGAGGTCACCTAGAGGTAAGTTTGGAAATGTAGGCTGGAGCAAAGTCATGTGGAATCTCATAGGCTAAGGTTGGGAATTTGGAATTTATTCTAAGTGCTTGGGGGAAGAGAATGTATTAGGAGGCAAGAATGGAAAAGAAGAGATAAGTTAGAAGGCTATTGCAATAGGCTATGTTATTATTCTATATGTTAGCCTAAATAAAATTCATTATCCATTTCTTTCTAATTAGAAAAAATACATACTAACTGCTATGGTTTAAATATAGTATGTTCCCACCAAACACATGCTAAGGCTTGGTTCTCAATGCAGCAATGTTGGGAGGTGGGGCCTAGTGGGAGGTGTTTGGGTCATGGAGGGAAGATCCCTCATGAACAAATCAATGTTGTCTCGCAAGAGTGAGTGCTCACTCTCATGGGATTGTATTACAATGCAAGAGTGGATTGTTATAGAATGAAATTGCTCATGTCTTCTCTCTTTGCACATGCCTGCTGGCCCTCCAACCTTTCCACTGTGAGATGAAACAGCATGTGGCCCTCTCCAGAAGCCAAGTAGATGCTGGGCCCATGCTTCTTGGACTTCCAAGCCATCAGAATCTTGAGCCAATTAAACCTCTTTATTGCAAATTACCCAGTCGCAGATATTCTCTCATAGCAACTGAAAACGGACTAAGACACTGACATGCTCCAAGCAGGAAACTTGAACAATAGAAAAGCTCTCTAAAAATGAAGCAAAATTTAAAATCACCTGTAAGCAAACAAACCATAAAAAACCACTGTTATCATTTTGGTGCCTCTTCCCAATCTTTTATTTTCGATGCCTAACATTGATGTTATTTTTTCCCAAATGGGATGATATTGCACACACTGGTTTTATAATCCACTTTATTTTAATTTCCAAGTGTATTCCTTTTTAAATCATATTTTTTTCCTGAATTCTAATTGTATTGCATTGTGGTAAAAGAATGTGATAAATAATCTGTGTATTTGAAAAGACAATATTGTGTAATTGTCGGGTACTGAATTCTACATATGTCAATTCAAGTTTTTTGTGTTGTTCAAATCTTCTACATTCCTGATAATTTTTGGTCTGCTTTATCTGCCAACACTAACAGGTATATTAAAATTTACCACTGATTATAGATTTGTCAGTTTCTCCTTGTAATCCTGCCCATTTTTGTTTTACATATTTTGAGGCTATATTTTTGGGTACAGACAGATTTAGAATTGTTATATCTTCCTAGTGGATTACTCCTTTTATCAATATGCTATGAAACTCTTTAACCCTAATAATTGTTGTTTTAATGTATGTTTTGTTTACCATTAACATGGCTGTATCATTTTGGTTAGTATTTGTCAGGCACACTTTATTTTCTATCACTTTCCATGTTTTCCATGTTTTCGATAAGACTTTTATTAACAGCATGTAGCTAAATCTGGGGTTTTAAAATTTAACCAAGATTCTGTCTAAACTCACAAGTTTTAGTCCAGTTGCATTTATTGTGATTAATGATACATGTGGATGTATTTATATCATTTTATCATGAGATTTATCTTTTATTCTTCTTTTTCCTCCTTTCTTGCCATTTGTCAATTTTTGAATATTTTTTCCTCTTACTGGTTTGAAAATTATATATTCTGTGTTTTTTTAACATAAATGTCTAAAGTTTCTCAGTAGTGCTACCCTCCCATAAAATAATTCAAGGACTTAGTTTTAACCCAACCATACCTCTGTCACTTTGTATACTACCAGATTATTCATCATCATTATTGCTTTTAACAGACAATGCTTGTCTAGATTTACCCATGTGTTTACCAGTATCTTTGTTCACCATCCTTTTTCCACATCAATGCTTCCTTTCTGAATGTATACACTTTAGTGTTTCCCTCAGCAAAAGGAGTTCTTTATTTTCTCACTTAATTTCTGAAAATATTTTTATTGCCCTCATTCTTGAATACTAATTTAACTGGGTTTAGAAATCTAGGTTGACAGTTATTTTCCCTCAGACAGGGAATTTCTCTCAGACAGTTATTTTCCCTCAGAACTTTGAAGATATTATTTACCTGCATTCTGGCCTATACTGTTGTAATGTAAAAGTCTGTTGTCTGTCTTTTTGTTGCTTTGTAGATAATCTGTCTTTTCTCTCTGGTAGTTTTAACGATTTTTCTCTTTATTTGTTGGTGTTCTGCAATTTGACTATAATATGTTTAGATATAGATTTATTTATTTTTTTTTTTACTTGGCACTTGTACTTCTTAAGTCTTCCATCAATACATGAAAATTCTCAGCCATTATCTCCTTGAATATTGCCTTTCTCCCATTTTCTGTATTTTTCTTCTGGAAGTCCTCTTAGGTAAAGGTTGAATCTTTCATTCTGTCCTCCATGTCTTTTAGCCTCATATTTTTCATCTCTCTTTGTTCTTAATACTGGGTAATTTTCTCAAATCTATTCCCCAGTTTAATAATTCTCAGGATTCTAATCTTGCCAGTGATTATGTCCACTGACTCCCCCTCATAGTGAAATGAGATAGTTCCCTTTACCCCTTCACAGGACTCGTGAAGGCGTTGGCTCATTTACTCAGCCTGCAGCTCTCAACCGCTTGTGGGAGGGGGGAGCACAGAGGTGAGCAGGTGCAGAGGCCAGGATGAGCGCTTCTGGGCAACTGGCCTGAGCAGAACTCTGCACAGGCCTGCAGCAGCGTCTAGGGGTTGCCCATGACCCCTGGAGCCCCAGAGGGAATGTATTACAGTGTGCTCTTTTATCTTTGCCATCCATGGACAGCTTAAGTGTTAAAAAGTTCAGTGGAGGGTCAGTGTGCCAGCCTCTTACACCTGCACCTAGGCCCTTGTCCAGTGTCCAGGAAAAATCAGGTTGCATGAATGAATTGAAGAGTGGTGAATGTGGAAGATTTTACTGAGCAGTGGAAGTGTCTCTCAGGGGGCTGGGGAGCTGAAAAGGGGATGGAATGGGAAGGTGGTCTTCCCCTGGAGCTCAGCCATCCTTGGGCAAACTCTTCTCTGAGGTTCCGCTGTCAAGCCCTCCCTCTGAAGTCAGGTTGCTTCTCTCTGATGTCCAGCTACTTCTTCTCTTCTCTTCTTCTCTGCCACTCTGCCACTTTGCCAGTGGGGCCTAGGGTTTTTATGGGTACAGGATGGGGGGCAAGGTGAGCCATGGTGGTTTTGGAAAACACAACATTCGGACAAGAAAACAGGAATGCATGTTCTCACTTTGGGCCATGGGTCCAGGCTTGAGGGTGTGGCCCTCACTGGGGACTGCCCTCTTCTACCCAGTATTTCCCTGCCCCCTGTTCATATCAACAGTAGGTAATTTACTCTTGTATTTTTTATTGTGATATCCCTTTTCATGGGGCTTTAAAAAAATCTGTGAAAATCTCTCACGGTCTGTGTTGTGGGAGCATCCTTCCAAAGCAGTTTTACCTTTGCTTCTGCCAAAAAACCGCAGAGTTAATGTTCCCAGGCCATTCAGGTAGAATAAATTAAAACTGCAACCCTATTTGAGTTCCAGGCCTGTGCTTTAATTCTCAGAGGAATTTTTTCTTCCATCTAAAGCTTAGACAGAGACAGATAGGATTCCTTGTCGTTTCCCTGTGCCAAGATGCACAGAATCTGAGCTTTATGATGGGACCCGTGGCCTAAGACATCTTCTGTCTCTGTGTTTGTTAAAAATTGAAACTCCCTTGCCAGGGCAACCACAACTTTCACAAGATTACCACTCTGGCTTTCAGTTTTCTCCTCATTTTTGGCTTTTGGGAGTTTTCCCTTATTTATTGGGGGCTCAGTTATTCAATTAAAAGAAATTTTGTATATCTTACCTTGTGCTAATAGAAGTTTATATCAAAAAGTAATTAGTTGACCATATTGCTGGAAATGGCTGGTCTACTTTCTTAACTTAGCAATACATTTCAAATATCTTCTCATGTTGATATTCTTCAACATGATTTTTATAGATTGAATTTCCTAGAGAGCAGATTCCAAATCAGACAAAAAGTTTACTGGGGAGTACTCTTGGGATCAACACTTGTGGGAAGAAGAAAAGGAAGCAAAATTGGACAAAGAGGTTGACCTATGATGGAGTCATACCAAGGCCTTAGCAGACCACAGAGGGAGCTCTGAATCTGGAATAAACTTCCAGAATTGTTTCCATTTGGAGCAAGGAGGCTGAGACTATACTCCTGCACTGACTGGCCATTGAATGCAAACTGCACCTGGGAAGGGGCATAACCTTACGTTAGGTCACTCTCTTCAGCCAAGGGCGGTTGCCAGAGAAGAATGACAGCAGACAGCTGTCTGCCAGCAGCCCTCTCAGTAGCTGGGAGAATAAGCCCTTTGTCTTGAAGCAGGATATGGATGGCATAGAATAGTGTCCACAACAATGATTTTAAATGGTTTGAAGTCTCCCAACATATATATATATATGTATATATGTATATATATGTATATATGTGTGTATATATATGTATATATATATATGTATATATGTGTGTATATATATATATATGGACTCTGAATATCCAATAATGATTATTTCTATTTTTTCTATAAGAGTAATATATGAATAATAATGATATGAGCATTATTGTACATCTTTGTCCGCATCTTGTATTTTATTCCTCAGGTTAAAGTCCTAGAAGTGAAATTGCTCTATATGCACATTTCTAAATATTTTGATAAATTTAGCCAAATTGCCTGTCAAAGGCTCATATTAGTACACATTTCTCTACACCCTAGGAAACCCTGAATAACATCATCCTTTTTAATGATTTACAACTTAATAAGGAAAAATAACATTATATCATTTTTACAAATTCTATTCCTTGACATACTTAGTGAGGTTGAACAATTTATCATACATTTATTGGCTATTTATGCTCTTGTTTTGAGGTCTATTTATTCTTGTCTTTTGCTAATTTTTCTATTAGAGTATTTATTTTTTTCTTATTGATTTGTAAAACCTTCTTATATATTAAGAATAGTAAAGTTAGCTATCTGTAACATATTTTACAAACATTTCTCACAGGATTTTTTGTCTTTTAATTCTGTTTAGTATTTTTAATAGGAAGTTTTTATGTTTTGTAGCATATTCTTAGGTTATTCACTTATTTTTATTCTGGCGGTATTAAGATTTCATCTTTTACTTTTAACTGTATCCAGCTGGAATTTATTTTGGAACAATTAATTTTTGGCTTTTTAACTCTAGAGTTGAACATTATAAAATATGTTTAAAACATTCACTGTCACACTCTGCCTTCTCCCATTTAATTTTACTACGAAATCATCCATAAATTTTGCTGCTAGAAGAGCATTTGATGATTTGTAATATATTATAAAGCAATGGAATTTGAGTGCAATGCACTTTTAGTCAATTCCCCTGACAAGATAATTTTTAAATGTTTCTATTTGACTTTAAAATACATTTCACATGCGTATATTTCACACATACATGAATAGGTCTTACACTAAATTTATACCAGTCCAAATTTCAGAAGCATCATTATGAACATCCAACTTGACAGGTGATGGGAAGCAACCAGTTTTCCTTATCCTGCTAATCTGTTTAAATGCCTTTTTGTTTCTTACTCACATGCAGAAAACGACTGTATCACCTGTGAAAGGAAAATAAATATTGATACCCCAAAATCACTAAGCCAAAGGGAACAGTCAAGCTGGAAACTGTGTCAGGCAAATATGCCTCCCATTCTATTCCTAAATAAGATAGCTACAAAGATAAAAAAGCTACATACCTCCCTCACAATTTGCCCACGAGGAAATTCCTTGTGGACGAAGGATAGACAGAACTCAAAGTTATCCCTCTGCTCATGTGACACAAATGCATACCTGACTGCTTCCTTTGCCTATTGTTTCACTAAGCCAGACTAAGGCATAAGCGACTATTCCTGTAAATTGTGCATTCAGTGAAAAGCTAATCAGAAACTCAAAAAAATGCAACCATTTGTCTCTTATCTACCTGTGACCTGGAAGCTCCCTCCCTGCTTTGAGTTGTCCTGCCTTTCCGGACAAAACCAATGTACATCTTACATATATTGATTGATGTTTTATGTCTCCCTACAATGTATAAAACCAAACTGTGCCCCGACCACCTTGAGCACATGTTGTCAGGACCTCCTGAGGCTGTGTCAGCAGCACGTCCTTAACCTTGGCAAAATAAACTTTCTAAATTGGTTGAGATTTGTCTCAGATAATTTTTGGTTTAAACACATTTCAACCTAAGCAGTGCTTTTACCTAAATACATTGAATATTCCCACACTCAGGAGGGGGAATTGAATGGATGAGTAGTGTGTGAAAGGTAATTTTTCTTCTTTGAGATGGAGTTTCATCCTTGTCACCCAGGCTGGAGTGCAATGGCATGATCTCAGCTCACTGCAACCTCTGCCTCCTGCGTTCAAGCAATTCTCCTGCCTCAGTCTCCTGAGTAGCTGGGATTACAGGTGCCCACCAACATGCCTGGCTTATGTTTGTATTTTTAGTAGAGATGGGGTTTCGCCATGTTGGCCAGGCTGGTCTCGAACTCCTGGCCTCAGGTGATCCGCCTGCCTCGGTCTCCCAAAGTGCTGGGATTACAGGTGTGAGCCACCACACCAAGTAGAAAGATAATTATTTCTGTTTAAAGCATTTTCCATGTGGATAACGCACAGTACAGGGAAAGGCAAGGCCAAGGTTAACATGGAATCTTTATGCCAATAAGAAAAGCCCCACCCTATTGAAGAAAAGGTAAAAAAAAAAAAAAAAAAAAGGCATCCTTCGTAAACAAATTACAACCTCCACCACTACCCAAGGGAGACAAATTAGAAAAAGGCCCTCAACATTGCTGTGCTGACTTTTGGCTTCAACTTCTTGCCTCTTTCTCAAATGCCTTTGGGCCTATACAACCTTAGGCAGTACCTTCCCTTCATCCTCCTTTTTGTTGTCCTCTTCAATTCTTGCTGTACTACAGGCTTTAACGGTCAGTTAAGGAATCCAAATAAAGTCTGTAATTTAGTTAATAATATTATACCAATGTTAATTTCTCAGTTCTGATCATTGTACTATAGTTATGCAAGACATTAACATGAGGGGAAGCTGAGTGAAAGAAATACGAAAACTGTATGATTTTGGCCACTTCTTGTGGGTCAAAAATTATCTTTTAAAAAAAGGTTGTTTTAAAAAGTCAGTAGTGACTTTTTTTTAAAAAAGTAGTGTTTTAAAAAGCAGAGTGAGATGGCAGTGTAGGACTCTCCATTAATCATCCCCCCACAGAAATATCAATTTGAACACATGAAAAAAATCTTTACAAGAGCTAAGGAAACCAGGTGCAAGATCACAACACCTAATTTTAGCATAATAAGACACACTGAAGGGGATGGAAAGGGCCGTTTTGCATTACTCACTTCACCCCTCCCCCAACCCCAGGCTGCATGGCTACGAGTAAGTTTAACCAGGGAGGTGAAAGAGCTCTACAATGAATAATATAAAACACCAATGAAAGAAATTAAAGAGACAAATAAATGGAGAGATATCCTGTGTTCATGGATTGGAAGGATTAATATTGTTAAAGTGGCCGTACTACTGAAAACAATCTACAGATTAAATGCAATCCTTATCGAAATACCAATGACAGTCTCCACAGAAGTAGGAAAAACTGTATTAAAATATGTATGGAACCAAAAAATACCCCGAGTAGCCAAAGCAATCTCAAGCAAAAAGAACAAAGCTGTAGGCATCACAATACCTGATTTCAAAGTATGTTACAAACTCTAGCAACCAAAACAGCATGCTACTGACATAAAAATAGACAAATATACCTACAAACTAAAAACAAAATCCTAAGCCCCCCACTCTCTGAACAGACCCACTATTGGCCAAGGGAATCCCAGAAAAACCTTAAAAACTGAATTATTGGTCATAACGGGAAGGAAGGTCAGATGTGCCTTGTTATACTCCCTCCTTTTTGGAGATTATGCACAACTGACCAACATTAATGTTAAAATAGAGATCATAAGACTAACAAAACAGACTATGTGAGAATAAGATAAATTATAAACAGGACCTAATGCCTGATCCAGTGTATTGGTTAACAGACATATCTATCTTACCTTTGTGAAAGGAAAATAAATCTTGGGGCCCAAAAATCACTAAGATAAAGGAAAAAGTCAAGCTGGGAACTGCTTAGGGCAAACCCGCCTCCCATTCTATTCAAAGTCATCCCTCTGCTCACTGAGATAAATGCATATCTGAGTGTCTAAATTGACTGAGACCTATCTCAGGTTTTTGGGTTTCACAGGTGCCAAGAACACACAAAGGGATAGATTCAAATCTCTCGAATCAATGGTGCTGGAAAAAACTGGGTATCCATATGCAGAATAATGAAACTAGACCCTTATCTCTCACCATATACAAAATTAAACTCAAAATGGATTAAAGACTTAAATGTAAGACCCAAAATTATGAAATTACTAGTAGAAAACGTAGAAAAACACTTCATGATGTTGGTCTAGGCAAGGATATTTTTGGATAAAACCTCAAAAGCACATACAACAAAAGCAAAACTAGACAAATGGGATTACATCTCACTAATAAGTTTCTGCATAGCAAAAGAAACAACAGGGTGAAAAGACAGCCTACAGAATGGAAGAAAATATTTGCAAACTATATATCTGACAAGGGGCTAATATCCAAGATATATTAGAAACTCAAACAACTCAATAACAACAACAACAACAAAAAACCCAATTGACAAATGGGTGCATTACCTGAATAGACATTTCTTAAAAGAAGAAATACAAATAGAAAACAGGCGTGTGAAAAAATGCTCAATATCGCTAATAATCGGGGAAATGCAAATCAAATCCACAATGAGATATCACCTCACTCCAGTTAAAATGGCCATTATCAAAAAGAGAAAAGATAATAAGTACTGGCAAGTATGTGGAGTACTTATCTCCACATACTTATAGAGATAGAGAGTTACTGGAGGCTGTGAAGGGTAGAGAAGAGGGGAGGATGAAGAGAGGTTGATTCATTGGTACAGGTATACACATAGAAGAAATAAGACCTGGTGTTCGATAGATCAGTACAGTGACCATAACTAACATGAATCGATTGTACATTTCAAACTATCTGGGAGAGAAAAATTGAAATATTCATAGCACAAAGAAAAGATAAATATTTAAGGTACTAGATATCCCAATTACCCTAACTTGATTATATGAATATATTGAATTATCACATGTACTCTGAAAATATGTACAGCTATTATGTATAAAACAATTTTTTAAAGAAAAAGAATTTTTAAATGTAAAAATAAATTTAGAAAAGAAAATGTGGTATATATACACAATGGAATGTTACTCAGCCATAAAAAGAATGAAATCCTGCCATTTGTGACAACATGTATGAGCCTGGAGGACATCATGTTAAATGAAATAAGCCAGGCACAGAAAGACAAATACCACATGATCTCACTCATATGTGGAATCTAAAAAAGTTGATCACATAGCAGTAGAGAGTAGAATGGTGGTTACCATAAGCTGGGGTCATTAGCAGTGAGGATGGGGGATGGAAAGATGTTGATTAAAGGATACAAATCACAGAAGAGGAATAAATTTTAAGAGAAATACAGCAAGGTGACTGTAGTTAATAGTGACATATTCTTAAAAAATGTAAAGAGAGTGAATGTTATGTACTCTTACCACAAAAATAGCTAAGTGAGGTAATGCATTTATTAATTAGCTAGATTTAACCATCCCATGATGTTTATGTACTTCAAAACATCATGTTGTACACAATAAAAACGTAAAATGTTATCTGTCAATTTATTCTTTTATTTTTGTTCTTTTTATTGTTTTTCTTTTTTTCTTTGTTTCTTATCTGTCAAATTAAAATAACTTTTTTAAAAGTCAGTACAGGAGAAAGTCAGCTACAGGATTTTGATCGTAGCCTCACAGCTCTGTCTTCCTTTGCAGCTCTGAACTCTCTTTATTTTTTGTCATCCACACTTGTGGTGTGCTTCCAATTTTGCTGGATATATTACACAAACCAGGGAATCTGTTTGTAGATTACAGCTGGTTTTCTTTCCCAAATACAACCTGTTCAACATAAAGACATAAACAATAAGCTCAATCTCAATTTCAATAAAGTTGGTTAATCAACTTTTTTGCTAGAAACTGTGGGGGTGGTATACAGAACTATACATTAAAAAAATTTACAATTAAATTTAGAAGACATGAGTAGCACACATAATACAAAAGAAAACATATAAGCGACAATATGTAAGTGTTAAATTGTGTACTTCAGGACATTAGTGAAAATGGTGGGATCAGAACTTGCAAAAACCCTCTCCTCCATAAAGCAACAAGAACATTAAGTGAAAACTCTAAGAATTAAATTTCCAGAACCTGGAAATGTAACAAAAAGCTTACAACAATCCAGGGTACATTTATTTGAGAGAAATACCTGAATCTGAGTAAAAACAGCAAAATTTGTGGCATTTCAACCTACCCTATTTCCATCCTCATCCCCTTCCCAGTTCCACAATAGCTTTGAAAATCAGTGGACCTCAATCAGAGTAAAAACAAGAAGCTGGGAAAACAGTAGAGGGAGCAAAATGCAGTTAGAGCTTCTTCAGAGTTTCATGCCCAGAATTACTCTGCTACTTAAACAAGAAAAACACTCAACAAGAAAAGAAAACTATAGACCAATAACCCTTGCAAATATAGACTCAAAAATCCTCGACAAAATGCTAACGAATGAAATCCAGCAACATATAAAAAGGATCATACACCATGACCAAGTAGGATTTATCCAAGGAATGGAAGGTTGGTTCAACATATAAATATCAATCAATATAATATACTATATTAATAGAATAAAGGACAATTACTTCATGATCATCTCAATAGATACAGAAAGAGCATTTGACAAAATTAAACATCCTTTGTGACAAATATGCTCAACAAATTAAAAATAGAAGGGAATTTTCTTACTCTCTATATTAGGCCATTCTTGCATTGCTATAAAGAAATAATTGAGGCTGGGCGCAGTGGCTCATGCCTGTAATCCCAGCACTTTGGCAGGCTGAGGTGGGTGGGTCACCCGAGGTCAGGAGTTCGAGACTAGCCTGGCCAACATGGTGAAACCCCGTCTCTACTAAAAATACAAAAATTAGCTAGGCGTGGTGGTGCATGCCTGTAGTCCCAGGTACTCGGGTGGCTGAGCTAGGAGAATTGCTTGAGCCCAGCAGACGGAGGTTGCAGTGAGTTGAGATAGCACCACTGCACTACAGACTGGAGATGGGGTAATTTAATAAAGAAAGAGGTTTAATTGGCTCACAGTTCTGCAGGCTGTACAGGAAGCATAGCAACATCTGCTTCTGGGGAGGCCTCTGGAAGCTTACAATCATGGAGGAAGGCTAAGAGGGAGCTTGCATGTTATATGGTGAAGGCAGGAGCAAGAGAGCCAGTAGGGAGGTACTACACATTTTTAAATGACCTGATCTCATGAGAACTCACTTTCTATCGTGAGGACAGTACCAAGGAGAAGAGTGCTAAGCCATTCATGAGAAATCTGCCACCATGAGCCAATGACTTCCCACCATGTCCCACCTCCGACATTGTGGCTTATATTTCAACAAGATTTGGGCAGAGATACACATCCACACTATATCAGCTCCCCACCCTTTGCTCATTACCACTGTTCCTTTTATTGTCTCTATGTTTTGCCTTTTTCAAAATGTCATATAATTGAAATTATACAGTATACAGCTCTTATGAGAGTAATATAGTGTGTCCCTGCCCAAATCTCATATTGAAATATAATCCCCAGTGTTGGAGGTGGGGCCTGGTGTGAAGTGATTGAATCGTGGGTACGGATTTCTCATGAATGGTTTACCACGGTCCCCCTTGGTACTGATTGGCTTCTTTCTTTGTCCATTTTTAATTGGGTTGTTACTTTATTATTCAGTTGTAATGTTTCTTTATATATTCTGGATATTAGTCCCATATCAGATATATAGTTTGAAAATGTTAATATTTTCTCCTATTCCATGCATTGTCTTTTTACTTCCTTGATAATGTCCTTTGAAGTGCAAATATTTTTAATTTTGACAAAGTCCAATTTATCTATTTTTTATTTGGTTGCTTGTGCTTTTGTTGTCATGGCTAAGAAACAGTTGCCTAGTCCAGGTCATGAAAATTTATACCAGATCATTGCCTAATCTAAGATCATAAAGTTTTATACCTATGTTTTCTTCTAAGAGTTGTAGTTTTAGCTCTTACATTTAGGTCTTTGATCTGTCTTTAAATAATTTTTATATATGATATGAGGTCAGGATCATGTGTATATGCAGTTGTCCAAGCACCATTTGTTACCTGACATTGAAGAGTCTTAGCACCCTTATTGAAAATCAATTGGCCATAAATGTATGGCTTTATTTTTGGGCTATCAATTCTACCCCATTAATCTATATTACTATCCTTATGCCAATACCACACACTTTTTTATTACTGTACCTTTGTAGAAAGTTTTAAAACTGGGATGTGTGATTTCTCCAACTTTGTTCCTCTTCGTTCATCTTTTTCATGATTGTTTGGACATTTCCAGGTCACTTGCATTTCCATATGAATTTTAGAATCAGCTTGCCAATTTTTAAAAATGAAACCAGTTGGGATTTTGATAGAGCTTGTGTTGAATTTGTAGATTAATTTGTAGTATTTCTAGCTTAACAATATTAAGTCTTCCAATTCATGACCATGAAATGTCTTCCCATTTATTTATGTTTTCTTTAATTCCTTTCAACAATATTTTGTGGTTTTCCATGTACAAGACATACTGTTCTTTTAAAAAAATTATTTCTAGCTATTTTATTTTTAATGCTATTATAAGTAGAATTGTTTTCTTAATTCATTTTCAGATTGTTCATTGCTACTGTATAGAAATACAAATTATTTTTGTATGTTGATCCTGTTTCCTACAACTTTGCTGAACTTATTTATTGGCTCAAAGAGTTTTTTTGTTTGTTTGTTTTTTGTCTTTTTTGAGATGGAGTCTTGCACTGTTGCCCAGGCTGGAGTGCGATGGCATGGTCTCAGCTCACTGCAACCTCTACCTCCCAGGTTCAAGCAGTTCTCCTGTCTCAGCCTCCCAAGTAGCTGGGATTACAGGTGTGCACCACCATGTCTGGCTAATTATTATTATTTTGTATTTTTAGTAGAGACGGGGGTTTCACCATGTTGGCCAGGCTAGTCTCGAACTCCTGACCTCAAGTTATCTGCCCCCCTTGGCCTCTCAAAGTGCTGAGATTACAGGTGTGAGCCACTGCACCCAGTCTCTAGCTCTAAGAGTTTTTAAAGCATTCTTTGTGGTTTTCTTTTTCTTTTATTTTTGAGACAGGGTCTCACTCCGTTGCCCAGGCTGGAGTGCAGTGGCACAATCTTGGCTCACTGCAACCTCTACCTCCTGGGTTCAAGTGATTCTCATGCCTCAACTTCCTGAGTAGCTGGGATTACAGGCATGGTCACCATGCCAGGCTAATTTTCATATTTTTAGTAGAGATGGGGTTTCGCCATGTTGCCCAGGCTGGTCTAGAACTCCTGGCCTCAAGTGATCTGCCTGCCTTGGCCCCCCCAAAGTGCTAGGATTACTGGCATGAACCACCATGCCTGGCCTCTTTGTGCTTTGCTTTTTCTTTTTTTAAAAATTTATTTGTTAATGTTTTTCTATGCACAAAATTATATTATGTGAAAATAGAGTTAATCTTCCTTTCCAATCTGGATGATTTTTATTTATTTTCCTTGCCTAATTGCTCTGGCTAGTGCCTCTAGTAAAATGTTGAATTGAAGTGGTAAAAGTGGATAAATAAATATTGGAATATAACTCATTAAAGTATAAAATAAATATCCATGTGCTCATACTCATATAAACAAATAACTAAATAAATAAATAATCGAGAAGAGACAAATCTCCTGTGTGGAAGAATTCCAAATAATTTATGTAGATAATCTACTCTCAAAAAGGTGGAGCTTAGCTCCTCACTCCTTAAGTATAGGCTGTGCATAGAGACTTCTTTCAGAGTACATTACAGAAAATGAGAGACAAAGAGTAACTTCACAGTGGAGAAGCTGGATGAACACTACTTCAGCCAGGTGATACAAATCAACATTGGCAGTGATGAGTCATGCTCACAGTAAGTACCCTCACCCCTGTCTAACAATGAGAAATCTGATAAATCCCAATAGCGGGACATCCTAGAAAACACCTGCCCAGTACTCATCCAAATTGTCAAGGACAATATGAGAAACTGTCATGCCAAAAGGAGCTTAGGGAGACATGATGGCTAAATGCAATGTGTTATCCTCAATGACATCTTGGAACAGAATAAAGACATCATTAGGTAAAAGCTGAAGTATGTTTTTTTGAGTTGGGGTCTCACTCTGTCACCCAGGTTGGAGTGCAGTGGCATGATCACAGCCCACTACAGCCTTGAACTTCTGGGCTCAAGGGATCCTCCCACCTCAGCCTTCTGAGTATCTAGGACTACAGGTGTGAGTCACCATGTCTGGCTAATTTTTTAAAAAATCTTTTTGTTGTAGAGATGGGGCTCTTGCTATGATGCCCAGGCTTGTCTTGAATTCTTGGCCTCAAGCAATCCTCCCACATCAGCCTCCCAAGGTGCTGGGATTACAGACATGAGCCACTGTGCCTGGCCTGAAGTATTTTTTAATGAATAAGGTAATTTTAGTAACTTAGTAAAATAACTTCAGTTAATAATACTGTATTAATATTGACCATTAACTATAGAAAATGAACCATATTAATGAAAAATGTTAATAATAGCAGAGACTTGGAGTGGGGTATATGGGAACTCTCTGTAATATCTTTGCAATTTTTCTATAAATCTAAAGTTAAAAATAAAGTTTTTTTCAAATGGACAAAGAATTCAAATAGGCATTTCTCCAAAAATATATATACAAATGGCAAATAACCAGATGAAAATATCCTCAGCATCAATAGCCATTCAGAAAATACAAATCAAAATGAGATACCACTTCACACCTAACAGGCTGGCTATAATAAAAAAGATGGAAAATAATCAATGATGGCAAGGATGTGGAGAAATTGGAGGCTTCATATTTTGCTAGTGTAGTAAAGTAAAATGTAAAATGGTGCTTTGGAAAATAGTCTAGAGTTTCCTCAAAGGTTTAAACATATATTTTCTATAGATCCAGCAATTACACTCTTAGGTATGTACAAAAAAGAGTTGAAAACATATGTCCATACAAAAACGTGTACATGAATATTCATAGAATTATTACTCATAACAATCAACATGGGGAAAAATACAATTGTCCATCAATTGATGAATGGATAAACAAAACATGGCAGATTCTTACAGTGGACTATTATAGAGTCACACAAAGGACGGAAGTACTGACACATGCTGCAACATGAATGACTCTCAAAAACATTATGCTAAGTAAAAGAAGCCGGAGGACAGTTGTGGTAGCTAACAACTGTAATCCCAAAACTTTGGGAAGCTGACTGGGGGAAGATCACTTGAGGCCAGAAACTCAAGACCAGCCTGGGCAATATAGCAAGACTCCATCTCTACAAAAAAATAAAAATTAAAAAGTAGCTGGGTGTGGTGGCACACATCTGTAATCCTAGTTACTCGGGAGGCTGAGGCAGGAGAATCCCTTGAGCCCAGGAATTTGAGGTTAGTGCAAGCTACAATCATACTACTGCATTCTATCCTGGGTGACAGATTGAGACTTTGCCTCTAAAAAAGTAAAAATAAAAATAAAAAATTTAAAGGGCCGGGTGCAGTGGCTCACGCTTGTAATCCCAGCACTTTGGAAGGTCAAGGTGGGAGGACTGCTGGAGTCCAGGAGTTCAAGACCATTCTGGGGAACATAGTGAGGCCCCCATCTCTATAAAAAAAAAAAATTATCAAAAAATTTTAAAAAGAAGCCAGACACAAAAATAAATAAGTAAAAATAAATAAACAAAAAAGAAAAAAAATGAGAAAAAAGCAAAATTAGAAAAAAAAGAAGCCAGACACAAAGGCCATATATTGTATGATTCTCATTATATGAAATGCTCCGAATAAGCAAATCCACAGTGACAGAAAGTGGATTAATGGTTGCCTAGGTCTGGGAAGAGGAGAGAAGTGAAGTGTTACAAACTAAATGTTTGTGTCCCCTACAAAATTCAGATGTATAAACCCTAATTCCAATGTGATGGCATTAAGAAGTGGGACCTTTGGGAAGTAATTTGATTATGAGGGTAGAGGCCTCACAAATGAGATTAATGTTCTTATAAGAAGAGGCCACAGAACTAGCTAGCTTCCTTTCCTACCTTGTGAGGATACAAGTGAGGAAGTCAGCAGTCTGCAGCCTGGAAAAGGGCGCTTGCTAGAATGTGACCATGCTGGCACTCTGATCTCAGACTTCCAGCCTCCAGAACTGTGAGAAATAAATTTCTGTTTTTTTATAAGCCACCACTCTGTGGTACTTTGTTATAGTAGCTTAAACTGACTAAGACATGCAGTGACTGCTCATGAGCATGGGGATTGTTTTTGGGGTGATTAAAAGGTTCTATACATAGAAAAAGGTGACACGGCAGGGCGCAGTGGCTCGGGAGGCAGAGGCAGGAGAATCACTTGAACCTGCGAAGTGGAGGTCGCAGTGACCCAAGATTGCACCACTGCACTGCAGTCTGGGCCACAGAGCAAGATTCCATCAAAAAGAAAGACGAAAAGAAAAGAAAAAAGAAAAGTTGATGGTTTGTAGTGTAAGACCTAAAATTAAGGTTCAATATGATGTGCTGCTTTGACGTCTGAAATGGGAGGGAGGGTGTGGCTCTAATGGTTCAACTGCGAGCATCCTTCGGCAAAACTGCTGTAGCAGATTTCAGGTCCCCACCAGTCTGTGGAATTATTCAAACAAGCCAATCACATCCTTTCTTGGAAACCAAGGATCACTTTGCCCTCTTGATACTACAAAACCTACCTCCCACCTCACCCACTTGATCTCTCACTCTGTTCCTGAGTATAACGTCTGTGTGGGCCTGTATACCATGCTGTGTCATTCTATGGGCTTTGAGTATCTGTGATTAATAAACTGCTATCAATCTCATCTGCCCATGACAGGTGTAATGTGTTTGGCCATCCCCATAACCCTAGGATGGGACTCTCTCTCTCACCAATGGGTGAAGAGCAGGCAATTAAAACATGGTTGCACATCTTTGTGAATATACTAACAACCACTAAATTGTATACTCTAAAAAGGGGAATTGTATGTTATGTGTATAACTTGATAAAAAATATTTTTTTTCTTTTTTTTGAGACAGTCATGCTCTGTTGCCCAGGCTGGAGTGCAGTGGCAGGATCTGGGCTCACTGCAACCTCCGTCTCCCGAGTTCAAGCGATTCTCGTGCCTCAGCCTCCCTAGTAGCTGGGATTACAGGCATGCACCACCACGCCCTGCTAATTTTTGTATTTTATGTAGAGACGGGGTTTCGCCATGTTGGCCAGGCTGGTCTCCAATTCTTGGCCTCAAGTGATCTGCCCTCTTTGGCCTCCCAAAATGCTGGGATTACAGGCATGAGCCACCATACCTGGCCTATCACGTTCATTTCTAATTCTGGGCCTTCATTTACCTGGAATTCTCAAATCTTAGCCATCCTTCAAAGCCAAATCAATACCTAGCCATACGAAGCTTTCCTTGATCTCTTATTGCTCTGAACACCAACATAATTTGTCATCTGTAGACACAATTTTTTCATCTTGTTTTTTAAAACTGTTTTTTTACTGTGCCAGTCGCGGTGGCTCACGCCTGTAATCCCAGCACTTTGAGAGGCCCAGGCGGGCAGATCACTTGAGGCCAGGAGTTCCAGACCAGCCTGGCCAACATGGTGAAACCCCACGTCTACTAAAAACACAAAAATTAGCCGGGTGTGGTAGCGCACGCCTGTAATCACAGCTACTCAGGAGGCTGAGGCACGAGAATTGCTCGAACTCAGGAGGTGGAAGTTGCAGTGAGCCAAGGTTGCGCCGCTGCACTCCAGCCTGGGTGACAGAGCCAGACTCCATTTAAATAAGAAAAAAAAATTAGCTGGGCATTGTGGCTGGTGCCTCTAATCCCAGCTACCAGAAAGGCTGAGGCAGGAGAATCACTTGAACCCAGGGGGTGGAGGTTGCAGTGAGCAGAGGTCGGGCCACTTCACTCCAGCCTGGGCGACAGAGCGAGACCTTGCCTGAAAAAAAAAAAAAGAAAAGAAAAGAGAAAAGAAATGAACACGGCAGATTTGATGCACAGTATGGAAACTCATCTGACTAAATTGCATGATTGCTTTAGGGGTTATCAGAGAATAAGACTGGCTAGGTAGGTGGAGGAAAAATTAAGGCGGAGCTTGAAAGACAGCAGAGTTTTGTCTTCATCCTATAAATCCAGATTTTTATCAGAGAATTGACATGATACAGAGACAAGAGAGGCAGTATATAACCTAGTAATTAAAGAGCATAGGCTCTAGAGTAAGACAGACCTAGGACTCAATTGTGGCTCAGGCTATTTTCATCATGACTACTGTACCTTTACCATTTCACAGGTTTGAAGCTATTATCTTTGAATCCTGGTATGGCAAGGCATCATTGTCACTTTCTCTCATTGACTGTGCTAGCATTCTCCCACTTCCTACTTGTTCTAAGTATTCTTTTATTTTTTTTTAAATCCAGGACTGATTGAGCAACCAAGACCCAGAAAAGCTTGCTCGCATAATCCTCAGTTACATTTAAAATACTTGGAAATTTTCATTGTTTTGAAATAGTTTGACTTGAACTAAGCTAAAATTTACCTTCCATTGGTTTTCTATGAAATAACGTAAACAAAACGATATGGTGCCTCAACGTATTAAGAAATTAACTTTGTGAAGACTTTAGCATGGGTATTGTTTTATTTAAAAGGTAGGGATACATATAAAGAGCTCTTTATTTTTTATTTTTATTTTTCTGAGACAGAATCTAGCTCTGTCACCCAGGCTGGAGCACAGTGGTATGATCTGGGCTCACTGCAACCTCCCGCCTCCTGGGTTCAAGCAATTATTTTGTCTCAGCCTCCTGGGTAGCTGGGACAACAGGTGCAGGCCACCACACCTGGCTAATTTTTATATTTTTAAAGTAGAGACGGGGTTTCACCACGTTGGCAGGCTGGTCTCAAACTCCTGAGCACAAGTGATCCGCCCACCTCGGCCTCCCAAAGTGCTGGGATTACAGGCTGAGCCACTGTGCCCAGCCCAAATAGCTCTTCATTAAAGGAAGCCTAACAATACACCTTTTCAGAAAGCCTATGTTAATTAAATATAAAATGTTAGCAACTATATTACTAAAACTGCATGAAGTTATAAAAATGCATTTTAATTGTGTTTTATATCATTATGATGTATAAGGCAGCTTTTGCTGCTGCTCCTTCCTCTTCTACTTCTCCTTCCTCTTCTTGTCCTTCCTCTTCTTCTTCCCCTCCCCCTACTACTTTTCCTGCCCCTCCTAACTATGACCTTGTTAACTATTTTTATGTTTCAGGAAAATCTGTCAATCATCTGCAGGATGCATGAAGTGGGTAGATACAGAGATTCTGTTATAGGAATCCAAGAGTAATGTTAAAAGATGCTATAGATTCTATACATTCTAGCCCACCAAAGCTGGCTTGCTTGGCATAGCTTTTACAGGTTTTACTTAGGACTGAGGCACTAAATTTGCCTCCCACTAACAGGGCTGGAACAGAGGTATAAAGAAACTAGTGAAAACTACAAGACATAAGAAGATGTTCCACCCTTCCTAGAGTGCAGACAAGCAGCTGAAGACTGACCCCTGTGCCAATAAAGGAGCCAGAATGAAAACATAGGAAGAAATGGGCAAAGACCCAGAAGAAGTTAGTGTTAAGAGAAACCAGGTAAAGCCTGTTAGATATTGTAGTGAGATCAGGAGAATGAAAACTGAAAAGGTTATTTGAATTAAAGGATTAGGCCACTGCCTTACAGCAATGTTGTGGGCGGGTAGAATCTAGATTCGAAGAGATCAATGAGTAACAAAAGGGAACTTTGGAGAAATTTGGCAGGAAAGGAAAAGATGGACTAGCAGTTTGTGGGAGAGAGTGGTATTAGGTTTTCTGTTTTGTTTTTGTATTTTATTTTTACTTTTCCTTTTGTTTTTGAATTTTTAAAGATCTGCATACTTGAATGAGTTTCAGGCCAAGGTAGAGGAGTCAGTACTAAATATTTAAGGTAGGAAATCATTTCAGTACAAATAATAGAAGAGATGTGGTCCAGAGAGCACAGGTTAACACTGGTATTGAGGACAGACACATGCTTTAAAGATAGGAGTAACGGGGTAATTATGATGATGATGATGATAATGATGATGCTGATAGCGAAGACGTATTGAAGAAACTGTTCTAAGAGCTGTACATGGATTATTTTATTTAATCCTTACACTAATCCTTTGAGGATGAGAAAACTGAGACAAAGTGAGGTGGTAAATTGTTCAATATCACGCAGCTAGTAAACATAAATGCAGGAATTAAATCAAGGCAGGAATTAAATTAAGGAAGTCTGACCTCAGACCTCCGCTACTAAGAGAAATACAAATAAGATACAAATATATTTTGAATTGTGGAATTCATGAGGACAAAGTGAGATAGACAGGAATTGTATGAAAGACTTGAGGAGAGTAGAAGAAATTTGGAACAGCTACTTGTAGTCAATAGGGGAGGAATGGAAAGACTGCAATGTGGAGAACATAACTGAGGTGGAGAGCATAAATAAATAATAGACCCTGACCTTTACCTGTTTGCAACTTTCTCTAGCAGGGTCCCAGGAGCAAAGGTAGAATTTGATGTTGGGGGTTAGGGAAGTCAAGGGCAAGGGATTCTAAACCCGTTACTAAGTGCATTATTAAAACATTTGCTGGAGTGATGTTAGTGAAAATAGCAAAGAAAGGAACTACAAAATTCCACTCCTCCATTAAAACAATGAAAAACTGACAAAAACGGTTAGACTCAACTATTTCAGAAATCTGGAAATTAACCAAAGTCTTGCAACAACCTGGGAAGCACATATTCAAAAAAAGTGGCTGAATCTTAGTAAGAAGAGTGAGGTTTGTGATATTTTAATGTGTCCTATTCCACTCCCTCCTCCCTAGCTCAGCAGTAGCTTTGAAAATAAAAAGTTACATTCCTAGTACTGAGGGGAGCAGAGAAGAACTCATTCTCCTCAAATCGTCATTATTTGATTTGTTCAGCGGCTCCCTGGACGACTGGTTTGAAAAGTGTGCCTTTATCAGGAACACAGTGCTAACAGCTTTTCCCCAGGGGATGTTTCTCAAAAACATTCAGAGGCAAATATTTCTTTTTTTTCTTTTTCCTTTGTCTTTTTTTTGTTTGTTTGTTTGTTTGAGATGGAGTCTTGCTCTTGTTGCCCAGGCTGGAGTGCAATGGCGCAATCTCGGCTCACTGCAACCTCTGCCTCCTGGGTTCAAGTGATTCTCCTGCCTCAGCCTCCTGAGTAGCTGGGATTATAGGCACCTACCACCACGCCCAGCTAATTTTTTTTTTTTTTTTGTATTTTTAGTAGGGACAGGGTTTCACCATGTTGGCCAGGCTGGTCTCAAACTCCTGACCTCAGGTAATCTGCCCCCCTCGGCCTCCGAAAGTGCTGGGGTTACAGGCGTGAGCCACTGTGCCTGGCCCAGAGGCAAATGTTTCAATGGCACGGATGTCTTAGGTATCTGATGAAGCGTTTTTAATCCAAAATGTATAAGGAACTCAACTCAATAGCAAAAGAACAAATAACCTGATTAACAAACGTGCAAAGGATCCAAATAGATATTTTTCCAAAGAAGACGTACAAATGCCCAACAGGTATATGAAAAGGTGCTCAACATCACTAGTCATCAGGGTAATGCACATTGAAACCACAATGAGCTATCACCTCACACCTGTTAGAATGGTTATTATCAAAAAGATAAGCAATAATAAGTGTTAGTGAGGGTTTGCAGAAAAGGGAACTCTTGCACACTGTTGGTGGGAATGTAACTTGGTGCAGCCACTATAGAAAACAATATGGAGATTCCCCCAAAAAATGAAAATAGAATTACCATATGATCTGTCAATCCCACCTCTAAGCATATATCCAAAGGAAAGAAAATCAGTATCTCAAAAAATATCTGCACCCACATGTTCATTGCAGCATTATTTACAATAGGTAAGACATAGAAACAACCTAAGGGTCCCTTGATGGATGAATGGATAAACGAAATGTGGTATATAGTGAAATATATTTAGCTATAAAAAACTCACATTCATTTAAGCAGAGAGTAGAATGGTAGTTGCCAGGGGCTGGAGAGTGGGAAAAATGGGGAGATGTTCACAGAAGGGTATAAACTTTCAGTAAAAAGATGAATAAATTCTGGAATGTAATAGACAGCATCATGATTATAGTTAATAATACTGCATTGTTTCCTTGAAATTTACAAAGAGAGTAGATTTCTCTTTGTGCCTTCACCACATACACACACATATACACAATGGTAACTATACTGATTGAGGTGTTAAATAATTTGTGATAATCATTTCACAACACATACATACATCAAATCATATTGTACACCTTGAATACATACAATTTTTATTTGTCAATTATACCCCAATAAATCTGGAAAAAAGAAAAAAAACACAGAGAATGAATGAAACCAAATTTTGGTATTTATCACCAAAACTTAGAAACCTTTAGCTAGACTGACCAATTAAAAAACAAAACAAAACAAAACAAAACGCAGAAGACTGAAATGACTAAAATCAGAATAAAAGAGGACACATTACCACCAACCTATATAGAAATAAAAAGTACTATATGGGAATAGTATGAACAATTGAATGCCAACAAATTGGATACTCTAGATAACATAGAGAAATTCCTAGAAACACAAGACAGATCCAAGAAGAAATAGAAAATCTTTATAGACTTGGAACAAGTAAAGATATTGCACTAATAATAAAAATTTTCCCACAAAAAAACCCCTCAAGACCAGACAGCTTCAAGAGTGAATTCTACCAAGTGTTTAAACAAAAATTAACACCTATCCTTCCCAAACTCTTCTAAACAATAGAAAAGAAGGAGGGTTTCTTTTTTTTTTCTTTTTTTATTTTATTTATTATACTTTAAGTTTTAGGGTACATGTGCACAACGTGCAGGTTAGTTACATATGTATACATGTGCCATGTTGGTGTGCTGCACCCATTAACTCATCATTTAACATTGGGTATATCTCCTAATGCTATCTCTCCCCTCTGCCACCTCACCACAGGCCCCGGTGTGTGATGTTCCCCTTCCTGTGTCCATGTGTTCTCATTGTTCAATTCCCACCTATGAGTGAGAACATGCAGTGTTTGGTTTTTTGGAAGGAGCATTTCTTAACACATTTTTATGAGGTAAGTATTATCCTGAAACTAAACCCATATGCATCACAAAAATGTGATGCAAAACATTATTATTATTAATTATTATTATTATTATTATTATTAAAGCAAAACACTAAACAAATTATAATACTAGCAAAATGAATCTGGTAACATATAAACAGAATTATGTAATAATATGATGACCAAGTGGGATTTATCCCAGGAATGTAAGGTTGATTTAAACACTCAGCAGTCTAGGAATAGAAGTGAAATTCCTCAACCTGATAAAGAGCATGTATGAAAAACTCATAGCTCACATCATACTCAATGGTGAAAGACTGGAAGCTTTTCCAAAGGAATCAGTAACAACACAAGGATGTCTGCTCTCAATACTTCTATTCAACATTGTTCTGAAAGTTCTAACGAGAGCAATTAGTCAAGAAAAATAAGTCATTCAAATTACAAAAAGTAAAACCAACTTTGCAGACGATATTTTTTTTTTTTTTTTAGACAGAGTCTCACATTCTCACCAAGGCTGGAGTGCAGTGGCGCAATCTCGGCCCACTGCAGCCTAGGCCTCCCTGGCTCAAACCAT
The DNA here is from genome assembly GCF_028885655.2 of Pongo abelii. Lineage (NCBI taxonomy): Eukaryota > Metazoa > Chordata > Mammalia > Primates > Hominidae > Pongo > Pongo abelii. The sequence goes on from NC_072008.2 coordinate 113,068,968, forward strand.
CCTCCTACCTCGGCCCACTGCAGCCTAGGCCTCCCTGGCTCAAACCATCCTCCTACCTCAGCCTCCTGAGTAGCTGGGAACACAGGCGCTGGCCACCATGTCTGGTTAATTTTTGTGATTTTAGTAGAGATGGGTTTTCACTATGTTGGCCAGGCTGGAACTCCCGACTTCAGGTGACCTGCCCGCCTTGGCCAAGTGCTGGGATTACAGGCATGAGCCACCAAGCCCTGCTGACACAAACTTATATATAGAAAATCTTTTTTAAAAATTTAGGGCTAATAGGCTGGGCGTGGTGGTTCATGTCTGTAATCCCTGCACTTTGGGAGGCCGAGGCAGGTGGATCACTTGAGGTCAGGAGTTTGAGACCCTCCTGGCCAACATGGCTAAACCCCGTCTCTACAAAAAATACAAAAATTAGCTGGGCATGGTGGCAGTTGCCTGTAGTTCCAGCTACTTGGGAGGCTGAGGCAGGAGAATCTCTTGAACCTGGGAAGTGGAGGTTGCAGTGAGCCGAGATAGCGTCACTGCATTCCACCCTGGGTGACAGAGCGAGACTCCATTTCAAAAAAAAGAAAAAAAAAGGGCTAATAAATGATTTAAGCAGAGATGCAGGATACAAGGGCAACATACAAAAATCATCATTTATATTTATATACACTAACAGTGAACAATCTGAAAAAGAAATATTAAAAAATTATAATTAAAATAGCCACACTGCAGGTGGAGCTCATTGGCTCATGCCTGTAATCCCAACACTTTAGGAGGCTGAGGCATACCGACCACTTGAGGTCAGGAGTCAAGACCAGCCTGGCCAACATGGCGAAACCTCGTCTTTACTGGAAATACAAAAAAAAAAAAAAAAAAAAATTAGCCAGGCATGGTGGCCCATGCGCGCCTGTATTCGCAGCTACTTGGGAGGCTGAGGTGGGATAATCGCTTGAACTCAGGAGGCGGAGGTCGCAGCGAGCAGAGATTGAGCCACTGCACTCCAACCTGGGTGACACAAGAAAGAAAGAAAATGAAGGAAAGAAGAAGGAAGGAAAGAAAGAAGGAAAGAAGGAAGGAAGGAAGGAAGGAAAAAAATAGCTGGGCATGATGGAGGACTAGCATTTCTCAATTTCAAAACGTACTACAAACCACACTAACCAAAACAATGTGATACTGGCATAAGGATAGACATATAGATCAATGGAATAGAATTGAGAGTCAGAAACCCATACATCTAAGGTCAATTGATTTTCAAAGAGGTATCAAGACCATGCAATTGGAAAAGAATAGTCTCTTCAACAAATGGTGCTGGAATACTTGGATATTCACATGCAAAAGAATGAAGCTGGGCCCTTACCTCACGCCATATACAAAAAATAACTCAAAATGAACCAAAGACCTGAATATAAGAGCTAAAATTGTAAGCCTCTTAGAAATAAACAGAGGGCGGGTCGCGCGCTCGGTGGCGCGTTGTGCGCGTGTGCGGAGTGCCCCGCTGCCCCCAGCTGGAGGGGAACCAGTCTGCTCCAGGTGGCAAGCTGCGTGAGCAAGCAAGCCAACATGGACCGCGACTCGTACCAGCACTATTTCTACGACTATGACGGCGGGGAGGATTTCTACCGCTCCACGACGCCCAGCGAGGACATCTGGAAGAAATTCGAGTTGGTGCCGCCGCCCTGGGACTTGGGTCCCGCCGCCGGGAACCCAGCCCTCGGCTTTGGTCTCCTGGAACCGTGGCCGGTAGGGTGCGCTGGGGACGAGACGGAATCCCAGGACTACTGGAAAGCTTGGGACGCGAACTACGCCTCCCTCATCCGCAGTGACTGCATGTGGAGCGGCTTCTCCGCCCAGGAGCCGCTGGAGAGAGCGGCGAGTGACCTGCTTGCCGTTGGCGCGCCCTCGGGATACTTGCCCAAGGAGTTCGCCACCCCCGACTACACTCCTGAGCTCGATGCCGGCAACCTAGCGCCCATCTTCCCCTGTTTGTTGGGCGAGCCCAAGATCCAGGCCTGCTCCAGGTCTGAGAGCCCAAGCGACTCCGAAGGTGAAGAAATCGACGTGACAGTAAAGAAAAGGCAGTCTTTGAGTACGCGGAAGCTAGTCACCATCGCGGTGCGTGCAGACCTTCTGGATCCCCGCATGAATCTCTTCCACATCTCCATCCACCAGCAACAGCACAACTATGCTGCCCCTTTTCCTCCAGAAAGCTGCTTCCAAGAAGGGGCTCCAAAGAGGATGCCCCCAAAAGAGTCTCTAGAGGGAGAAGCTCCAGGGGGAAAGGATGATAAGGAAGATGAAGAGACTGTGAGCCTCCCACCTGTAGAAAGTGAGGCTGCCCAGTCCTGCCAGCCCAAACCCATCCGTTATGATACTGAGAATCGGACCAAGAAGTACCATAGCTCCCTGGAGCGCATGAGACGGAATGATCAACGTTCGCGGTTCTTGGCCCTGAGGGAGGAGGTACCCGCCCTGGCCAGCTGCTCTAGGGTTTCCAAAGTAATGATCCTAGTCAAGGCCACGGAATACTTACAAGAACTGGTGGAAGCCGAGGAGAGGATGGCTACGGAGAAAAGGCAGCTCGAATGCCAGCGACAGCAATTGCAGAAAAGAATTGAGTACCTCAGTAGCTACTGACCAAAAAGCCTGACCATTCTGTCTTAAAAAGACACAAGTTTTCTTTTTGATCTCCCTCTCCCCTTTAGTAACTTGTACATTTTTGTTACAGCAGGACACTCTGGACAGTAGATTGCAGAATGCATTGCAGCCAGTGCACAAACAATATAAAGGCTTGCATTCTTGGAAACCTTGAAACCCAGCTCTCTTCCCTGACTCATGGGAGTGCCTTGTGTTTTCTGTCACCTTTGGCTTCTCAGCAGGCAGCTGAGGAGACTTGGGGTCTTCCTGGCTCACTATCTCCAAAGAAAAGGCTGACAGATGCCATGCAACAGGTGGTGGATGTTGTTGGGGGCTCCAGCCTAGAGGAAATCTCACACTCTACATGAACTTTAGGCTAGGAAAGGATGTCTCTGGGGTGATGCAAGGACAGCTGGGTGTGGACGCTCTCCCTGCGGCTCCATTTTTTTCCAGGAGACACACAAGCTGCCTTGGGTGAAAACAAGCTCAGAGACTTGATCAACGTGGACCATTACCTCACTGTCAGACACTACAGTAGCTGAGGAGTTGGAAACCTTACATATATGTATATATTATGATGTTGGCTGACCCCCTTTCTCCCACTCTCAATGCTGTGACTCAGAACATTTAAGAGAGCTTCACCTGTAAGTAATTTGTCTTAAAGCCCTCTGGGCTCTCTTCTCTGAGTGAGGGAACTTTCTGTCCTCACAAAGGACTTTGTCTCATTCTGCCTCTGTTATGCAATGGGTTCTACAGCACCCTTTCCGGCAGGTTAGAAATATTTCTCTAAGACACAGGGAAATGGGTCTTAGCCTGGGGCCTGGGGAAAGTTCCCAACTCCTGGCTCATGAACTCAATCCCTGCCCAGGTGTTTTCTGAGGGGCCCTTGAGGCCCAATCTTTTCTCAAGGCGGGTGTGAGGCACCTTAGATGGGAGAACTGTAACACTTCCTCTTTCGCACCTGCCTCTCATCTCAATCCTTGACTGATGAATTTGAAGTTCTACTAGAACCATGAAAACTTGTTCCTTTCGTGCATCTCCAAGGAGCTTACTGGCTCTGCAGCCACCCTTGGGCCCTCGCACCAGCCTGCAATAAGTCAGATGTCTTTCGCAGAATCTGGGCCTTTCTGAAGTTTTCTGGAGAGCTGTTGGGACTCATCCAGTGCTCCACAACGTGGGCTTGCCTCCTGGTGTGTTTTAAAGGAGCCTCCAGGAGCTCTGCTTAGCCAACCATCATGACGGATTTTTTTTTTTTTTTTTTTTTTTTTTTTTTTGAGACGGAGTCTCACTCTTGTCGCCCAGGCTGGAGGTTAATGGCATGATCTCGGCTCACTGCAACCTCTGCCTCCTGGGTTCAAGCGATTCTCCTGCCTGAGCCTTCCGAGCAGCTGGGATTGCAGGCGCCTGCCACCACGCCTGGCTAATTTCTGTATTTTTAGTAGAGACGGGGTTTCACCATGTTGGCCAGGCTGGTCTTGACCTCCTGACCTCAGGTGATCCACCTGCCTCCATGATAGATTTTGCCCCAGCTGGACTCTGCAGCTCCACGTGGAATCCAGATGCTGCCTCCAGTCTGGGAAAGTCACCCAACCTCGCAGTTGTCATGTGGGTAACCTCTGAAACCCCTAAGCCTGTCCTGTGAGAAGGATCAGCCTCTCCAGAACTCTGCCTAGGACAGCAGGTGCCTGCTTGGAAGTTGGGAGGATGGGGAGTGTAAGTATTATATGTGACTCTGGAACACCAGCTGCTACTTCCAAATCTATTGTCCATAATGGTTTCTTTCTGAGGTTGCTTCTTGCCTTCAGAGAACTCCAGTGGATGTTTGGAAATAGCCTCTTTACCCTTCTGGAGCATGGTTTACAAGAGCCAGCTGACTTTTGGAACTGTCTATGGAGAACAGGTTGAGTGTAGGTTACTGATGTTTCACCTGAATAGCTTGTATTTTATAAGCTGCTGTTTGGTATTATACTGGGGGAGAGTATTTTTTATATTTTGGGGGGGGTTGTTTTTGTTTTTGTTTTTTGAGACAGAGTCTCGGTCTGTCGCCAGGCCGGAGTGCAGTGGCACAATCTCGGCTCACTGCAACCTCCCCCTCCCTGGTTCAAGCGATTCTCCTGCCTCAGCCTCCTGAGTAGCTGGGATTACAGCCATGCGCCACCACACCCAGCTAATTTTTGTTTTTTTTTAGTAGAGTCGGGGTTTCACCATGTTGGCCAGGATGATCTCAATCTCCTGACCTCCTGATCCACCCGTCTTGGCCTCCCAAAGTGTATATTGTATTTTTGTATGCCTTTTGCAAAGTGGTGTTAACTCTTTCTGTACAAGAAAAAAAAAACCTCTTGGGTAATTCTGTTAAAAGGGTCTGAATAGCTTGTGTTTTATAAGCTGTGGTTTGGTATTACACTGAGGGGGAGTATTTTTTACATTGTATTTTTATATGCCTTTGGCAAAGTGGTGTTAACTCTTTTTGTACAAGAAAAAAATACTCGTGGGTAATTCCGTTAAAAAGGTCTAAATAACTTGTGTTTTATCAGCTGCTGTTTGGTATACTGGCGGGGAGTATTTTTTATATTGTATTTTTGTATGACGTTTGCAAAGCAGTGTTAACTCTTTTTGTTCAAGAAAAAAAACTCTTGGGAAATTCTGTTAAAAGGGTCTGATTTATTTTGAAAAGCAAGTTTACCTGAAATTTTGTATTTAGTTTTGATTACTGATTGCCTGATTGTAAAATGTTGCCTTCTGGGACATCTTCTAATAAAAGTTTTCTCAAACATGTTTTTTTTTTTAAAAAAAAGAAGTAAACATCTTTATGACTTTGAATGTGGTAATGGATTTTTTTTTTTTTTTTTTTTTTTTTTTGACAAGGTCTTGTTCTGTTTCCCAGGCTGGAGTGCTATGGCACAATCTCGGCTCACTGCAACCTCTGCCTCCCAGGCTCAAGTGACCCCCGACCTCAGCCTCCCAAGTAGCTGGGACCACAGGCTCGAGCCACCACGCATGGCTAATTTTTGTACTTTTGGTAGAGACAGGGTTTCACCATGTTGCCCAGGCTGGTCTCAAACTCCTGAGCTCAAGTGATCTGCCCACCTTGGCCTTCCAAAGTGCTGGGATTACAGGCGTGAGCCACCACACCTGGCCTAGTAATGGATTCTTAATAGATATGACGAAACCACAAACAACAAAAGAAAAAATACATAAATTCAACTTCAACAAAATTAAAAACTTTTTTTTTTTTTGAGACCGAGTCACTCTTGTCACCCAGACTGGAGTACAGTGGTGTGATTTTCGCTCACTGCAACTTTCCACCTCCCAGGTTCAAGCAATTCTCATGCCTCAGCCTCCCAAGTAGCTTGGATTACAGGTGCCTGCCACCACACCCAGCTAATTTTTGTATTTTTAGTAGAGACGGGGTTTTGCCATGTTGGCCAGGCTGGTCTCAAATTACTGACATCAGGTGATCTGTCCACCTCGGCCTCCCAAAGTGCTGAGATTACAGGTGTAAGCCACCATGCCCGGCCCAAAATTAAAACTATTAAGCACAAAGATACGTCAAGGAAGTTAAAAGACAACCTACAGAATGAGAGAAAATATTTGCAAATTGTATATCTGATAAGGTTCTAGTATACATATTATGTAAAGAAGCTGTACAACTTAACAACAAAAAAGACAAACTGATTTTAAAATGGGCGAAAGACTTGAATAGACATTTACCCAAAGGAGATATACAAATGACCAACAAGCACATGAAAAGAAGTTCAACATTGTTAGTCATTAGGGAAGAATAATTCAAAACCATAATGACATAACACCTAACACACACTAAGATGGCTATAATTAAGAAAAAAATCCCAGAATATAGCAAGTATTTGCAAAGATGTGGAAACTGGAACCGTCATAAATTGCTAGTGAGAAAGTAAAATGATGCAATTGTGGAAAACAATTTGGCAGTTTCTCAAAAAGTTAGACATACAATTACCATATGACCCAGCAACTGCACTCCTAGAGAAATAAAAACATATGTCCACACAAAAATTGCACATAAATGTTTATAGCAACATTATTCATGATAGCAGGAAAAGTGAAAACATCCAATTATCCATCAATGGATGAATGCATAAATGACATGGGATATAATAGGATTTGGGTCTGTGTCTCTACCCAAATCTCATGTCAAATTGTAATCCCCAGTGTTGGAAGTGGGGCCTGGTGGGAGGTGAATGGATCATGGGAGAGGATTTCTCCTTTGGTACAGTTCTTGTAAGTGAATTATCACAAGATTTGGTGGTTTAAAATTGTGTAGCACTTCCCCCCACTTCCTCCTGCTCTGGCCATGTGAAGACATACCTGCTTCCCCTTCACCTTCTGCCACGATTTTAAGTTTCCTGAGGCCTCCCCAGCCATGCTTCCTGTACAGCCTGCAGAAACCATGAGCCAATTGAACCTCTTTTCTTTATAAATTACCCAGTCTCAGGTATTTCTTTATAGCAGTGCGAGAATGGACTAATACAGAAAATTGGTACTGGGAAGCGGGCATTGCTATAAAGATACCAGAAATGTGGAAGCAACTTTGGAACTGGATAATGGGCAGAGGTTGGAAGAGTGTGGAGGGCTCAGAAGACAGAAAGATGAGGGAAAGTTTGGAACTTCCTAGAGACTTGTTGAATGGTTTTGATCAAAATGCTGATAGTGATGTGGACAGATGTTACCAGAAAGGGGTCCTGATCCAATCTCCAAGAGAGGGTTCTTGGATCTTGTGCAAGAAAGAATTCGAGGCAAATCCATAAGGTGAAAGCAAGTTTATTTAGAAAGTAAAGGAATAAAAGCATGGCTACTCCGTAGGCGAAAAGAGGGATGTAAGTTCTCACTTTGGGCCAGGGTTTCAGGCTTTTTGGCTTGGGAGTGGGGCTTCGCCAGGGACCTGCCCCTGTCTTCCTAGAATTTCTCTGCCCCCTGCCTTTATCATTGTATCATAATGAACAGTGAGAATGACCAGAGGTTGTTTTCATCACCATCTTGGTTTTGGTGGGATTTGGCCGGCTTCTTTCCTGCATGCTGTTTTATGGGCAAGGGCTTTGTAACCTGTATCTTGTGCTGACCTCCTACCTCATCCTGTGACTTAGAATGCCTAACCTACTGGGAATGCAGCTCAGTAGGCCTTATCCTTATTTTACACAGCTCCTATTCAAGATGGAGTCACTGTGGTTTAAATGCCTCTGACATATTTCCTCCTTCCCTTTTACAAGGGAACCCTTAATCCTAACAGTTGTAGAGGGGAGAAGATCCATCTTCTGTAACTTCTTCAGGCTGAATGGGGCAATGATATTCCAGCCTAACTCTTAGGGCCTCTTGTATTCAGGGCAGAGAGGAGCTCAGTCCAAAAGTGTAGGTATGGCGAGGGCCATTCATAACTCTGAGTTCTGACAAAAGGTGATATCTGGAAGATTAATAAGTGTTCAGTTTAAGAAAACATTCAGTAAGCTTATCCTGCATTACTACAGAAAGAATAAAACTGCAATATATTCCACAACAGTAAAACAAAATAAGTCAAATTATCCCAAGTAAACTAAATAAGGCTTTCCATGAACTGGACAATTGTTGGAACCAAGCTGATATGGGGTTGCTTGCCAATTACAACGTGCCCAGAATTAGAATACTGATGCAGATTTTTACATTACCTATACCTCTTGTTTCTTCTGAGCCACAGCAAGAGATCACTGGTTGGTTCACAGAAATAAGCAGGGTCAGTCTAAATTGCAGAAAAAAATGCAAAAACAACTGACACTAGAGTCTAGTAACAGATGTACCATAGTTCTTGAAGCATGATTTTTCTCTCTCCAGTTTCCTATTTTTACTAAAGACAAATTATGGTAAGACCAATTTGCTTTATTATACTTGGCCTGATTATTTGTATAAAGTGCAGCAAGAATAATTATTTAAAATTTTTTTAATACTTTTTATTATTATTACATGAAAATCATGTTCAAGAGAGAAAGCCAGATTTCACCCTTTGCATTAGCATAACATTGATGTTAAACCCAATTCTTAATAAAACCTTATAGAAAAATCTATTCAATTTTAATGTATGACCATAAGGCAAGATTCTCATAAATCTTTTAAAATAACTCTTTACCATTTTCTGTTACAGAGAAGATCAGTGCTCTAAGAAAGCTCTGTTGTGCTTTTATTCCAATGTTCAATTTACAGAAAAACTGAATAATAATTCTTTAACTTTAACCAATATGTTCACACACAGAATTTCTTTTATAAGATTAATTTTTCACAAACCTTCCACAACTTGTTCAAACCTTCAGCTTTATCCTATCTAACTTAAAACAATCCTTTAACCCTCTAAACTAAGCCCTCCAAAATTCACATTCCCTTGCCTTCTTATAATCTTTTACCAAAAATACATTTTACTTTCCTTACACACTTTGCATGTAAAACTGTTTTTTCAGTAGCCTACTAAAAGGCATTACAGTTTTTATTTTTATGACAAAATATTTAAGTGGTTACTTTTCTTTACGCTAATTAATTAGAGCTCATTCATATATAAACATTACACATACAACACATATAAATACACAGAAAGATAGAAGAAGATCCAGTAGTTGCAAGATTTTTCATTTGCTATTTTCCTTTTTTAAAAATTTTTTTATTTTACTTTAAGTTCTGGGATATCTGTGCAGAACGTGCAGGTTTGTTACATAGGTATACATGTGCCATGGTGGTTTGCTGCACCTATTAACCCATCATATAGGTTTTAAGCCCCACACACATTAGGTATCTGTCCTAATGCTCTCCCTCCCCTTGCCCCCCACTCCCCGACAGGCCCCAGTGTGTGGAGTGTTTTACTTCCAATTATGTGGTCAATTATGTGAGAAGAATGTATATTCTGTTGATTTGGGGTGGAGAGTTCTGTAAATGTCTATTAGGTCTGCTTGGTCCAAAGCTGAGTTCAAGTCCTGAATATGCTTGTTAATTTTCTGTCTCGTTCATCTGTCTAATATTGACAGTGTCGTGTTAAAGTCTCCCACTATTATTGCATGGGAGTCTAAGTCTCTTTGTAGGTCTCTAAGAATTCGAGATTTAATTTCTTCCTAATTCCAAGATTGTGCCACTGCACTCCAGCCTGGGTGACAGACCGAGACTGTCTAAAAAAAAAATACACAAAATATAAAAAGCAAGAAATTAATACATACCACCAGAGAAAATTACCTTCACTAAAAGGAAGACGAGAAGAAAAGAAAGAAGGAAGAGAAGACCACAAAACAACCAGAAAACAAATAACAAAATAGCAGGAGTAAATCCTTACTTATCAATAATAAACATTGAATATAAATGGACTAATCTCTGCAATCAAAAGACAGAGTTGCTGACTGGATGACAAAACAAATCCCAATGACCTATTGCCTAGAGAAAACACAGCTCACCTATAAACATGCACAAACTAAAAATAAAAGGATGGAAAAAGATATTCCATTCAAATGGAAACCAAAAAAGAGCAGAAGTAGCTATATTAATATCAGACAAAATAGATTTCAAGACAAAAACTATAAAAACAGCTAGATGGTCATTGTATAACAATAAGGTGTCAATTCAGCAAGAGGATATAACAATTGCAAATGAATGTGCAACCAACACTGCAGCACCCAGATATATAAAGCAAATATTATTAGAGCTAAATAGAGAGATAGACCCCAATACAATAATAGCTGGAGACTTCAACACCCCACTTTCAATACTGGACAGATCATCCAGACAGGAAATCAATGAAGAACATTGGACTTAATCTGCACTACAGACCAAATGGACCTAATAGATATTTACAGAACATTCTATCCAGTGGCTGGAGAATACGCAATCTTCTCCTTAACATGTGGATCATTCTCAAGGATAGACCATAGTAGAATAGTGGTTGTCAGGGGCTGGAAGGAGAATGAAATAAGCAGTGACTGCTTAATGGGTACAAAGTCTGGGTTTTTTAGAGGGTGTTTCTGCATTCGATATTGGTGATTGTTGCACAACTTTATGAATGTACTAAAAGGCACTAAATTGTATGCTTGAAAGTTTACAATGATGAATTATATGTGATGTGAACTTTATCTCAATATAAAAAGGATGTGTAGTATAGGCATATGGATAGACATGTAAATAACTGAAATACATAATGAGATAAAATTGAGAGTTCAGTAATAAGCCCATACATTTGTGGTCAACTAATTTTCAACAAGGATGCCAAGACCAATCAATGGGGAAAAATAATCTTTTCTAAAATGAGTTGTCTATGACACCACTAAGCATGAATAACAAAGGTAGGTTGAGGATTGAGGTCAGTGGCACCAAGGAAAGAGAGAAAAGTTTTTCAGAAGGTGGTCCTTGGATCACTGGATTCAGAATCAATTGAAGGGTCTATTAAAATCTCAATTCCTGGACCCTTTTACTGAGTCAGATTTTCAGGTGTGAGCCCCAGGAATCTGCATTTTAACCAACTACCTAGGTAATTCTAATGCATACTAAATTCTGGAAACAACTGATATAGAGGTTATCAGCATGCCTTTCAGGAGAGAAAGAAACTGAGTTCAAATTCCAGCTCTGCCAATTAGTAGTTCTACCTTCTCGTCTTAGGTGTCACTGCCAACTCCTTGCACTCACCTGTGTTATCCTACCTCACAGAATTAGTTCTTACCATAAGAGACCCAGATTGGTTACTTCCTTAATGATAGTAACCACAATGTAAGTGAACAAACTCAAGCACAAAATCTTAATATGAAACCTATGTCCTTCTTACAGCACTATCCTATCTTTTTTGTCCCGGCACCTCCAACAATGCCCTACACCCCAGGTCTCGTGCTGTCTTCTCATCTTCCTGTTAGAGATGAGAGACATGAAATCAGAGAAAGCTTCATAGAAGGGGCTTCAAACAGAACTGTGCCTTGAAGAACAAGGCAGGATTTCCACATGCAGAAATGGGAAGGAAAGAATGTTCTAGAAGGAGGCAATGACATTAATGTGAAGTTAAAGAGGGCAGTTGATACATGCTTTGAATTTATTACTGGGACCAATCAGGGGACTGGGCCTGGATTACTTTGTCGTTGGTTCACCAGTTTCCCTCTAACTTGTAGTTTTAATTCATCTTTCTGACCAATCGGGGAATTTGGCCTTGCTTACTTTGCTGTTGATTGACCCTCAGCTTCCTGCCCTTGTAGCAATCCACTCCAGTGCAAAAATTCCAAGTGCAAATTTGTTATCCTTCCTGACATTTCCAGCCCAGCTGTCCTTTCCCAGTGCTTCTAATACTCCTCTGAACCCCAGCACTTATACCTCTTCATAACCCCTCATAGTTACAGGAGAGGTCACATCTACTTGGGGTAGGGGACATGAAATCAGAGAAGGCTTTACAAAGGAGTCTGTGTTTATGTCAAGTTTCGAGGGAAGAAGCATGGTGTTCCTAGAGATGGAAGAAAAAGGCATTTCAGAAAACAGGCAACGATATGAATTCATTTATTCAAAAATGTTTGTTGAGCGCTCCATTTTCTCCAATCAATAATGCAACACAATTATTTTAAGCACCTTCTAGGTGCTGTGCTAGGCTCCTAGATACTCATTCATTTGCTCAAATTCCTCTTTAGCAAAACTTATACCACTTATCCACCCACAGATTTTGTAGCTGATGGAAGTATGCTTCAAGGACCACCTGCATGACTCACCTGAGTGGCTTATTAAAAATGCAGATGGAAGTGTACTACCTTCTGTATCTTTGTTGCATACAGTGCTCCAGGCCCTAGTTAATTTTTATCTTCAAAGCTACTAAGCTTGCCAGGGAACTAGCTTCAGGGTATCAGGCTTATCGTTCTCTCCCCGGACCCACTACCACCCCCAACTTCCCAATTACTACTCATTATCATATCTTTTTAAAAAATTGGTAAAGCATATGTAACATAAAATTTTCTCTCTTATTTTGAGACACAGTCTTAGTCTGTTGCTCAGGCTGGAGTGCAGTGGCGCGATCTCAGCTCACTGCAACCTCCCAGGCTCCAGTGATCTTCCTGCCTCAGCCTCCCAAGTAGCTAGGACGACAGGCACCTGCCACCATGCCCAGCTAAGTCTTTGTGTTTTTGGTGGAGATGGAGTTTCCCTGTGTTGCTCAGGCTGGTCTCAAACTCCTGAGCTCAAATCCACCTGCCTCTGTCTCCCGAAGTGCTGGAATTGCAGGTGTGAGCCACAATGTCTGGCCCAAAACTTTCTATTTTAACCATTTTAAGTGTACAATTCACATTGTTCTACAACCATTACCACAATCTATTTCCAAAGTATTTTCATCACTCCAAACAGAAATTCTGTATCAATTAAAGAATAACTCCGCACTTGCCCCACCCCACAGCCCCTGGCTACCTCTAATCTATTTTCTGTCTCTATAAATTTGCCTGTTCTAAACATTTCGTATAAGTGGAATCATGCAATATTTGTCCTTTTGTGTCTGGCTTATTTCATTCAGCATAATGTCCTCAAGGTTCATCCATGTCCTAATGTTTATCATAATTTCCTTCCTTTTTATGGCTGAATAACATTTCATTGTGTGTATAATATATGCCACAATTTGTCTACCCATCCATCCACCAATGGACATTTGAATTGTTTTCACCTTTTGGCTATTGTGAATAATACTGCTATGAACATCAGAATACTGATGTTCATAGCAGTTTTGAGTCCCTGTTTTCAATTTTTTGGGGCATATACATAGGAGTGGAACTGCTGGGTAATATGGTAACTTTATGTTGCACTGTTTGAGGAACTGCCAAACTGTTTTCCAGAACTGCTGCACTATTTTCCACTCCCACCAACAATGTATGTGCGTTCTAATTCTCCACTTCTCCACCAACACATACCCCAAACCATAAATAACATATATATTGAAAATATACTTTTACTTAGGTAGTTGGCCCTCTTCACTGTGACTTATTTGAAACTAAATGTTGTATCCTTGTATCCTTAATCATACACACTTCAACTATGAAATCTAGGGTGAAGAAACTGGAATGGATCTCAAGCTACGGTGACAGTGCAGCAGAAAATGTTTGAAAGAAGTGGAGATGATTGAGGAAAGAGAGATTGGTGTCCTTTGACACCCTTTCATAGGCTAAATTCCAATTTATTCCAGTGACAGCATCTGTAGTCGTGATAGAAAGGTTAACATTTCATAGATCACTTAACTACGCTGCCCATAGCCATTGAAGCGAAGAGGTCAGCAGACTGGGAAGAAATGACACTATGCCACCCACATTCTGAGTGGTTCCTTTTAGCTGATTATTTTAGAACTTTTTGGGTGATACAATTTGGCCATTTCTCCCTATTTTTAAAGTACTCAAGCAATTTAGGCATTTAAGTGTTCTTCCATCTGTAAGAGGTTTAATCACTTAGCCCTGAATTTTCAATCATCTTGAATCAATTGAAGCCTTACAAAGTGTTCCTTTTAGCTAAGGTTGGAAAGAGAACAAAAGGAGCTGAGCCAACCCTATTATTTGGGATCAGAGTTAGTGAGGTAAATTGGGCTGCCACCAAGGCTTTTTCCTGTGTCGTCTAAAAGTGTGGCCTGGGAACTACCTGCATCAGAAACAGCTGGGGGTGTTATATTAAAATAATTCACCCCAGAACTAGCATGAGCAATCATTTGGGGGTCTCCCAGGACTGAGGGGTTCCCCCAGACACTAGACTTTCAGTGATAAAACTGGAAAAGTCTTGAACAAACCAGGATGGGTGGTCACTCTGCTTCAGACCTTCTGAATAAGCATCCCTGCTTTTGTATAAAAACTTAAGTTTCAGAACCAATACAGTGGCTAAAGCACTCCATCTTCACTCCTCACTGAACATCACCACCACCCCACCATCCCCTCCCCTGGCTGCCCCCAGCCTGCAGCTCATTCTGGAACTGCTTTGTCTAACTCCTTTAACTGTTACTTTCTTCCATTATTACATGTAGGCAGCTCTCTCCCTTCATTTGGAGGGCAGTGCTTTTAGGGCTATGCCCTAAAAATAGTCAAACAAGTAACAGACTCATGGTTGCTCATGTCTATGTGCTAGGAAAAATGAGGGCATGAAGAAGTTTATTTCTTCATTTATTCATTTATGAACATTTATTGAGCACCTTTCTATATACCATAAGTTGCTCAGAGTGAAAACGATCCTAAGATTAGGTGTGAACATAGACATGCATGTAGGAACATGTCTGGCATGTTTCAGCATATAGATGGAGAAATACCCAATTTCCAGGAGCTATGACTATTTGAGAATATTAATTCAGCAAATATTTACTGAGGACCTTTTATGTGCCAGCACTGTGCTAGGCACTGGGATACCATAGTGAGCAAGATAGTCAAGGTCCCTGCTCTCATGGAGCTCACGTTCTAGTACAGAAAGACAGGTAAACACAAACAAATATATAATGACAGGTGCTTTAATAAGTGCCTTAAAAATAGACAGGGTGGTGTGTTTGAAATGGACAATCTACTTTTGATTAACTGGTAAAAGAGCGCCTCTCTGAGGAGGTGACATTTGGGCCAAGATATAAATCATAAAAGTCCAGTCATTTGCATACCCAGGGGAGAAATGTTCTAGGCAGAAGGAATAGGTAGTACCTGAGCCTAAAGGCAGGAAGGAGCTTGGCATGCTGAAGAAATGCTGACAAGGCTGGTGTGACGGGAGTGTCAGGAACAATGGGGAGAGTTGGGAGAAAGGAAGTTGGAGAGGTGGGCAGAGTTCAGATCATGGAGGCCTTGTAGGCCTGGGTCAGGGGCTTGGCTTTTATTCTTGTTCTGAACAGTGGTTCAGGGAAGATATTGGATGGTCTTAAGCAGATTTGCATTTTTAAAGATCTCTCTGATACTTTTGGAGAATAGACTATAATAGAGTGAGAGTGGAAGCAGAGAAACCAGTTATGAGACTACTGCAAGAAGACAATATGAGAGAGGGTGGTGGCTTGAAGTAATTTGGTGGGGAGCAGAACCAAGGACAATTCTGTATGTATTTTGGATTTAGGGCTACCACGTTTTGGTGATGGTTTGGATGTAGGGTATAAAAGAGAAGATTCAAAGGTACTCCCAAGTTTCCTAACTTGGATGAATGATGGGATTATTTACTAAAATGGGGAAGATTCAAGGAGAAGGGACTTGTGGGGGTTGGGGGGGTGATCAAGTACCACAAGTTGTTTTAGACATGTAAAAGTTGATATGCCTAATAATATTCCAAATTGAGGCATCACATAGTCAGATATACATGTCTCAAGTTCTGGGGGATGTCAGAGTCAGATATATTAATTAATTTGTGGGTCAATGGCACATAGGTGATATTTAAAGCCTTGGGATTGCATGACATTATCTAGGGAGAAAATGTAATGGAAACGAGGAAGAGGTTCCTGTTCTGAGCCCTGGAGCCTCTAACATTTAGAAGTCAAGCAGAGGATATGAACAGACACTTCTCAAAAGAAGGCATTTATACAGCCAACGAACATGAAAAAAAGGTCATCATCACCGGTCATTAGAGAAATGCAAATCAAAGCCACAATGAGATACCATCTCACACCAGTTAGCATGGTGATCATTAAAAAGTCAAGAAACAACAGATGCTGGAGAGGATGTGGAAAAATAGGAAAACTTTTACACAGTTGGTGGGAGTGTAAATTAGTTCAACCATTGCGGAAGACAGTGTGACAATTCCTCAAGGATCTAGAACCAGAAATACCATTTGACCCAGCAATCCTATTACTGGGTATATACCCAAAGGATTATAAATCATTCTACTATAAAGACACATGCACACGTATGTTTATTGCAGCACTGTTCACAAAAGCAAAGACTTGGAACCAACCCAAATGTCCATCAATGATAGACTGTATAAAGAAAATGTGGCACATATATACCATGGAATACTATGCAGCCATAAAAAGGGATGAGTTCATGTCCTTTGCAGGGACATGGATAAAGCTGGAAACCATCATTCTCAGCAAACTAACACAGGAACAGAAAAGCAAACGCCACATGTTCTCACTCATAAGTGGGAGTTGAACAATGAGAACACATGGACGCAGGGAGGGGAACATCACACACTGGGGCCTGTTGCGGGGTCGGGGGCTGGGGGGGGATAGCAATAGGAGAAATGCTTAACGTAGATGACGGGTTGATGAGTGCAGCAAACCACCATGTCACATGTATACCTATGTAACAAACTTGCACATTCTGCACATGTATCCCAGAACTTAAGGTATAATGTAAAAAATTAAAAAAAAAAAAAAGAAGTCAAGCAGAGAACAAGGAACTAGCAAAATAGATGGAGGAGCCGATGAGGTAGAAGATAAACCAGGAGGACAATGTAGTGTCACTGAAGCCAGGAGGGGAATAAAAGGAGGATCAAGGAGAGAATACTATTATTCCCATTTTGCAGATAGGGAAATTGAGGCATGGGAGTGTAATTGGCTTGCCCAAGGTCACATAGCTAGTAATGGAAGAGCAGAAAGTGAAATCCAAGCAATTTGACTTCAGAGTCTGTGCTCCTAACCACTACCCCAGTGAGTGGCTCTCAAACTTCAGTGTTCATCAGAGTCATCTGTAGAGCTTATTAAGACACAGATTCCTGGGCCCTACCTCCAGAGTTTCTTATTCAGAATATCTGAGGTAGGGCCCAAGATTTTGCATCTTGACCAAACTCCTAGGTGTTGTTGATGCTGCTGGTCTAGAGACTGCACTTTGAGAATTACTGTCCTACCATATACTACCTCTTCTGTGGGGGGGGGGGGGGGAAGGCTTGTGATAACATTGTTGATATTGCTTGCTTTTTCCAATGGGCTTTGAAAGATTCTCCCTTAGTTTTCAGGGGAATAATTACTCTACCACCCTATCCAGAATTATCTGAGCAAATAAACCACATTTTTGATTAGTTGAGCTCTAGGGCCTGAGGGATGTGGTTGGAACTGGAAAAAAAACAAAACAAAACAAAACAAAACAGATAAGCCTATAAACTCCTTGTTGTTTTCCCCACATCTATGGTGGCCCACATGGGCTATTACTAATACCACTCAAGAGCCAAGAAGGCAAGAAAAGGCTGCACTGTAGTCTATGCTTAGGAGTCAAATAAAGGTGAGACTGAACCTTCAGATATCTCTTGTCAATAACCACATTCCTCCACTATTCTGTCAATAGTCTTCTGTTTTAGCTTTACAAAGGCACCAGGTAGCAAAAGCATGCAAGGCACTGGGAGGCAAAAGACTGAAGCAATGGATCCTAGACTTAGATACCTAAATAGTCCATGAGCATAAAGCTGGAAATGTAGGTCTAAGGAAAGTAAGAGAAAGAGTAATAGAATAATAATAAACAAGTACTTTCTGTATGCTAGGCACTTGACATGCGTTATCTCATTTAATCCTTACAACAGCCTATGAGATAGATACTATTTTTATCCCCATTTTACAGGTGAGAAAACACGCAACCTAAGGCCACAGCTAATAAATGACAACCTCTTGATTCAAACCTAGGTCTGTCAAATTCCAAAGCTCTTATTCTTAACCAACACTCTCAAAATGACTGGAATACAAGACTTTTCTAGACTACTTCCTGGTAGATAACATGCATGAGAGTGGCATAGTTTAAAGAAGGCTTGCCCTGGAAAATGAAGTGAGGCTGCCAGATCAGACTGAAATAGGCTGGTGGTGCAATGGCCTGGGCCAGTGTTGTCAACATTGTTGTTATGTTTAAGTCACCAGATTTGTAAAACAGTCAACCAATAAGAATGCTACAGGTGAGAAAAAGTGTGTGAGATGAGAGACATGAGAAGATAACCAAGAAACACTGTGTGTGATGCACGTAACATGCAGTTGCAAATGGGGAGAAACTGAATACCCATAGGCATTTAAATGAAAATATTAATGGACAAAAAGGTCAGTGCTGGAGAGGGGACATCTGGGGGAAGCAAGTAAATTAAATTCCTCTATTAAAATAAGACTTCTCATTGGAGAACTCTGGAATCGAGAAACTTCTCTTTTTTTCTTTTCTTTTCCTTTTTGGTTTTTCTCTGAATTTTTTTAAATTGAAATTTTAATTCAAACTGTAGATTCGCATGCAGTTATAAGACATAATACAGAGAGATCCCTTGCACACTTTTCCCAGTTTCTCCTAATGGTAACATCTTGCAAAGCTATAGTATACTACCACAACCAGGATCTTGACATTGATATAATCCATCTATTTTATTCAGATTTCCCCAATTTTACCTGTACTCATTGTCTGTGTTGTGTGTTACATTCTATACACACAATGACAATTTTGTCACCCATGTAGGTTCATGTATCCACCATTGAGTCAAGATACTCAACAGCTGGAACATCACAAAGATCCCTCATGTTGCTTTTTATAGCCAAACTTATCTCTACCTCACATTATGTCTAGTCCCTGACTCCTGGCAACAACAACTTTCTTCTCCATCTCTATATTTTTGTCATTGCAATAATGTTATATGAATGGAATCACAAAGCATGCAACCTTTTGTCGCTCTGGCTTTTTTTCACTCAGCATAATTTCCCTGGAGATTCATTTAAGTTCCTGTGTGTATCGATAGGTTGTTTTTTTTTTTTTTTTTCTGCAGGGTCGTATTCCATAGTATAGATGTACCACAGTTTGCTTAACCATTCATCTGTTGAAGGTATCTGGGTTTCCAGTTTTTCTCTTGTCTTAGTCAGTCCAGGCTGCTGTACCAAAGATTCAGTGGCTTATAAACAACAAAATTTATTTCTCACATTTATTGAGACTGGAAATCTGAGATCAGACAGCATGATCGGGTTCTGGTGAGGGCTGTCCTGCAGGTTGCAGACTGCTGACTTCTGTTGTATCCCCACATGCCAGAAAGCGGGCAAGAGAGCTCTCTGGGGTCCCTTACATAAGGCATTAATTCCATTCGTGAAGGCTCCATCCTCATGACCTAATTATCTCCAAAAGGCCCCACCTCCTAATACCATCACTTTGGGGATTAGGATTTTAACATATTAATTTGGGGGGAGATAGGGGAACACAAATGTAAAAGTTGCCATGAACATTTTTGTACAGGTTTCTGTATGAATATAGTTTCATTTCTCTGGGATAAATGCCCAGGAGTGCAATTGCTGGGTGATATGGCACTTGCATTTTTAGTTTTTTTATGAAACTGCCAAAATGTTTTCTAGAGTGGCTATATCATTTTACATATTTACCAGCAATGAATGAATGATCCAGTTTCTCTACGTTCCTACCAGCATTTGTTGGTGTCACTATCTTTTATGTTAGTCATTTTGATAAGTACATAATGGTGTTAATCTTTTATTTTTAGAAGAGGTAAACCAGAGAGGAGAAACTATTTTGAATTTCTTGGAAATAAGATCTCCTATTGTTTCAGTTTAAGCTCCTCCTAACTGGTTTTGCCTGAAAAGCTGTTTTGAACTTTTACACTAAAAGATCTTCTCCATTCATCTGGGAGCCAGTTTCCCTAACGCCACAAAGCAATTACCAATCTTCTTCTATGCCTAAAGAAAAGCTGAGATAGCTATGGATTCATTTGAGGAAGCAGAACAAGCAGGCATAGAAGGGGTATAAGAGGTAATTTCGGTGACAATATTTGCAAATAATTACTTTTCCATTTTGTTTTATAGTCCCCTTTGAAGGGAACAGCAGTCTGATTTAAATATCTGAGGAGAGAATTGAGTCATAAAGGTGGTATAATGAAAGTTGATTATGCACATCTACTCCCAACTTTGTGTTAAGTGACCTTACATTGATATCTTGAAGTCTGCCATGGTGGGAATGAAGCAGGAGAATAGGGTCTGGAGGCAGGGAACCTAGGGCCCTTTCGTGTGGACTTCCTAGAACTAAATTGAAAGGAAAACCCTAACTATCCACGCCTAGAACTAAATTGAAAGGAAAACCCTAACTATCCACGCCTAAGTAACAAAACGACCAGAGGCGACTCCCTTTGCAAACCCCCACGTTTTCTGCCCGGCAGATGGGAAATTCAAAGTACTTCCGATTGGTTGCTTTTTGGAACCAATCAGAAGTGTGTATAGGAGTGTAACTTTGTAACTTCACTCCAGCCTCTGATTGGTTGCTGCCTGCAACTAGTCAGACTGATAGCCAGCCAAGTCTTCATTTGCATAGAAGTGCAATTCATAACTTCACTTTAGCCTCTGATTGGTTGCTTTCTGCAACTAATAAAATACTCAATGTATTCATTTGCATAGAAATGCAACTTCATAACTTGACTTTAGCCTCTGATTGGTTGCAACCAATCAGATGTTTGCACAGGAGTGCAACCTTTGTAACTTCACTTCAGCCTCTGATTGGTTGCTGTTCACAACCAATCAGACTGATTGAAGGCCACCACTTCATTTACATAAGTTGAGCACCAAGTGGTCAATGAGAAACATCCAGGGGATATTTGGACCTGAGAAGATTCTGTATTTGGGCCCTTGAGCTGCTGCTCTGCCACTCCCACACTGTGGAATGTACTTTCTTTTTCTTTTCTTTTCTTTTCTTTTCTTTCTTTCTTTCTTTTCTTTCTTTCTTTTTTTTTTGATGGAGTCTTGCTCTGTCACCCAGGCTAGAGTGCAGTGGCATGATCTCTGCTCATTGCAACCTCTGCCTCCTGGGTTCAAGCAATTCTCCTGCCTCACCCTCCCAAGTAGCTGGGATTATAGGCACCCACCACCATGCCTGGCTAATTTTTGTATTTTTGGTAGAGACAGGGTTTCACCATGTTGGCCAGGCTGGTCTCAAACTCCTGAACTCAAGAGAGCTGCCAGCCTCGGCCTCCCAAAGTGCTGGGATTACAGGCGTGAGCCACTGTGCCTGGCCTGTACTTTCATTTTTAACAAATCTCTGCTTTCATTCTTTCTTTGCTTCATTCTTTCCTTGCTTTATTGCACGTTTTGTCCAACTCTGTTCAAAATGCTAAGAACCTGGACGACTTATAGTCAAGACCCTCTACTGGTAACAGGAGTATTTACACCACAGAAAATGGCAAACACTACAAATTATAGCATTTTTTTAACCCAGGAAATTGGTTCATAAACATTTAATAGTTCACTTCTGTGCATTTCTTTCCAAAACATATTCTCTATCATTAAGAAGGAGATGAGGAACTATCAGTTGTGCACCTACTAAATTTCTTAGCTCATATAATTTTTGTAACAACTTTGTAAGGTATATGTTATTCTACCCATATTGTAGATGAGGAAACTGAGACTCAAGACATTAAGTATTCTATCAATGTTGTGTATGAAGTAAATGGCAGAGCCTAAATTCATTCTTGAGTCTAAGACAAATACAAATCTTGTCTTTGCACTATACCACATTGGCTCTGTAGGGGGGAGGAAACATTAATGTCAGAAAGAAGCAGTGAGGCAAAACTTAAAAAAAAATTTCCTTGACTTTAATTAAAAGAAAAGAAAGTTAATCAAAGAAAAAAAAATGTCTGTCCTTGGCATTGTGCAGCACATTAGCTTGTATTTACATGTGTATAGTCCAACTGTGGTGGGCATAGTAATGATGATTTTTGTCTTCCACATACTCTTTCCTACTTCCTTTCCTCTGGTTCTGCTAGAGAACAGTTGCCCCTTTCGGTGTGACCCTAATTAAGCTATAAATCACAGTGCTCTGGCCTCTCCCAACCACAGGTGTGGCAAGGCCAGTTAGGATCTTCTCTAGGAAATTTCTATTGAAGCTAGAGGAAAAGAGATTTTTTTTTTTTTTCCTGCTTGGCTTGCTTACCTAGGACATTGTGAAGCTGGGAATCAAACAGCATCATCAGAATTCTGCCTGTCTTGACTCTATTCTTTTCACATGGTGGATGAGATGGCCGCCTACAGTCCCAAAATACTCCGTAGACTTCCCAGTTATGTGAGCCAATAAAATACCCTCCCCCATCTCTCTCTCTCTGTATGTGTATGTGTGTGAATAAACTAGTCTGAGTTGACTTTACATCATTTGTAATCAAGAATTCCATCTCCTTTGTGACTACTCTAGCTCATTATTCCTTTCTTCTTACAAGTTCTTACAACACTTATTTATAACAACTCTGCTCAATAGAAAGATAGTATGAACCATATATACATATAATTTTAATTTTCTAGTAACCATATTTTTAAAAGTAGAAATAGGTGAAATACATTTAATAATATATCTTACTTAACCCAATATATTTTTAAAGTATCAGTTAATATATAATAAATAAAAATTTTTAATGAACTATTTCTACATTCTTTCTTTGTCCTAAGACTGAAATCTTGTGTGTATTTTACATTTATAACTCATCTCAATTCTAACTAGTCACTTTTCAGATATTGTTAAAGGAAAAAAATATTTAATGACACTTGTTAAACCATGGTAAGGAAGAATTTATTCAGGACCATCGTGATAGATATAGGGACCATGAAGATGGGATTTTTTTTTAAAGCGTTTTAAAAAAACATTTCTGTTATTTTTTTATTATTATTATTATACTATAAGTTTTAAGGTACATGTGCACAATGTGCAGGTTAGTTACATATGTATACATGTGCCATGCTGGTGTGCTGCACTCATTAACTTGTCATTTAGCATTAGGTATATCTCCTAAAGCTATCCCTCCCCCCTCCCCCCACCCCACAACAGTCCCCAGAGTGTGATGTTCCCCTTCCTGTGTCCATGTGTTCTCATTATTCAATTCCCACCTATGAGTGAGAACATGCCGTGTTTGGTTTTTTGTTCTTGTGATAGTTTACTGAGAATGATGATTTCCAGTTTCATCCATGTCCCTACAAAGGACATGAACTCATCATTTTTTTATGGCTGCATAGTATTCCATGGTGTATATGTGCCACATTTTCTTAATCCAGTCTATCATTGTTGGACATTTGGGTTGGTTCCAAGTCTTTGCTATTGTGAATAGTGCCACAATAAACATACGTGTGCTTGTGTCTTTATAGCAGCATGATTTATAGTCCTTTGGGTATATACCCAGTAATGGGATGGCTGGGTCAAATGGTATTTCTAGTTCTAGATCCCTGAGGAATCGCCACACTGACTTCCACAATGGTTGAACTAGTTTACAGTCCCATCAACAGTGTAAAAGTGTTCCTATTTCTCCACCTCCTCTCCAGCACCTGTTGTTTCCTGACTTTTTAATGATTGCCATTCTAACTGGTGTGAGATGGTATCTCATTGTGGTTTGGATTTGCATTTCTCTGATGGCCAGTGATGGTGAGCATTTTTTCATGTGTTTTTTGGCTGCATAAATGTCTTCTTTTGAGAAGTGTCGTTCATGTCCTTCGCCCACTTTTTGATGGGGTTGTTTGTTTTTTTCTTGTAAATTTGTTTGAGTTCACTGCAGATTCTGGATATTAGCCCTTTGTCAGATGAGTAGGTTGCAAAAATTTTCTCCCATTTTGTAGGTTGCCTGTTCACTCTGATGGTAGTTTCTTTTGCTGTGCAGAAGCTCTTTAGTTTAATTAGATCCCATTAGTCAATTTTGGCTGTTGTTGCCATTGCTTTTGGTGTTTTAGACATGAAGTCCTTGCCCATGCCTATGTCCTGAATGGTAATGCCTAGGTTTTCTTCTAGGGTTTTTATGGTTTTAGGTCTAATGTCTTTAATCCATCTTGAATTAATTTTTGTATAAGGTGTAAGGAAGGGATCCAGTTTCAGCTTTCTCCATATGGCTAGCCAGTTTTCCCAGCACTATTTATTAAATAGGGAATCCTTTCCCCATTGCTTGTTTTTCTCAAGTTTGTCAAAGATCAGATAGTTGTAGATATGTGGCGTTATTTCTGAGGGCTCTGTTCTGTTCCATTGATCTATATCTCTGTTTTGGTACCAGTACCATACTGTTTTGGTTACTGTAGCCTTGTAGTATAGTTTGAAGTCAGGTAGCGTGATGCCTCCAGCTCTGTTCTTTTGGCTTAGGATTGACTTGGCGATGAGGGCTCTTTTTTGGTTCCATATAAACTTTAAAGTAGTTTTTTCCAATTCTGTGAAGAAAGTCATTGGTAGCTTGATGGGAATGGCATTGAATCTATAAATTACCTTGGGCAGTATGGCCATTTTCATGATATTGATTCTTCCTACCCATGAGCATGGAATGTTCTTCCATTTGTTTGTATCCTCTTTTATTTCATTGAGCAGTGGTTTGTAGTTCTCCTTGAAGAGGTCCTTCACGTCCCTTGTAAGTTGGATTCCTAGGTATTTTATTCTCTTTGAAGCAATTGTGAATGGGAGTTCACCCACGATTTGGCTCTCTGTTTGTCTGTTATTGGTGTATAAGAATGCTTGTGATTTTTGTACATTGATTTTTTATCCTGTGACTTTGCTGAAGTTGCTTGTCAGCTTAAGGAGATTTGGGGCTGAGACAACAGGGTTTTCTAGATATACAATCATGTCATCTGCAAACAGGGACAATTTGACTTCCTCTTTTCCTAATTGAATACCCTTTATTTCCTTCTCCTGCCTAATTGCCCTGGCCAGAACTTCCAACACTATGTTGAATAGGAGTGGTGAGAGACGGCATCCCTGTCTTGTGCCAGTTTTCAAAGGGAATGCTTCCAGTTTTTTCCCATTCAGTATGATATTGGCTGTGGGTTTTCCATAGATATCTCTTATTATTTTGAGATATGTCCCATCCATACCTGATGTATTGAGAGTTTTTAGCATGAAGTGTTGTTGAATTTTGTCAAAGGGCTTTTCTGCATCTATTGAGATAATCATGTGGTTTTTGTCTTTGGTTCTGTTTATATGCTGGATTACATTTATTGATTTGCATATATTGAACCAGCCTTGCATCCCAGGGATGAAGCCCACTTGATCATGGTGGATAAGCTTTTCAATGTGCTGCTGGATTCAGTTTGCCAGTATTTTATTGAGGATTTTTGCATCAGTGTTCGTCAAGGATATTGGTCTAAAATTATCTTTTTTGGTTGTGTCTCTGCCTGGCTTTGGTATCAGGATGATGCTTGCCTCATAAAATGAGTTAGGGAGGATTCCTTCTTTTTCTACTGATTGGAATAGTTTCAGAAGGAATGGTACCAGTTCCTCCTTGTACCTCTGGTAGAATTCGGTTGTGAATCCATCTGGTCCTGGACTCTTTTTGGTTGGTAAGCTATTGATTATTGCCACAATTTCAGAGCCTGTTATTGGTCTATTCAGAGAGTCAACTTCTTCCTGGTTTAGTCTTGGGAGGGTGTATGTGTTGAGGAATTTATCCATTTCTTCTAGATTTTCTAGTTTATTTGCATAGAGGTGTTTGTAGTATTTTCTGATGGTACTTTGTATTTCTGTGGGATTGGTGGTGATATGTCCTTTATCATTTTTTATTGCGTCTATTTGATTCTTCTCTCTTTTCTTCTTTATTAGTCTTGCTAGCGGTCTCTCAATTTTGTTGATCCTTTCAAAAAAAACCAGCTCCTGGATTCATTAATTTTTTGAAGGGTTTTTTTCTGTCTCTATTTCCTTCAGTTCTGCTCTGATTTTAGTTATTTCTTGCCTTCTGCTAGCTTTTGAATGTGTTTGCTCTTGCTTTTCTAGTTCTTTTATTGTGATATTAGGGTGTCAATTTTGGATCTTTCCTGCTTTCTCTTGTGGGCATTTAGTGCTATAAATTTCCCTCTACACACTGCTTTGAATGTGTCCCAGAGATTCTGGTATGTTGTGTCTTTGTTCTTGTTGGTTTCAAAGAACATCTTTATTTCTGCCTTCATTTCCTTATTTACCCAGTAGTCATTCAGGAGCAGGTTGTTCAGTTTCCATGTATTTGTGCAGTTTTGAGTGAGTTTCTTAATCCTGAGTTCTAGTTTGATTGCACTGTGGTCTGAGAGACAGTTTGTTATAATTTCTGATCTTTTACATTTGCTGAGGAGAACTTTACTTCCAAGTAAGTGGTCAATTTTGGAATAGGTGTGGTGTGGTGCTGAAAAAAATGTATATTCTGTTGATTTGGGGTGGAGAGTTCTGTAGATGTCTATTAGGTCTGCTTGGTGCAGAGCTGAGTTCAATTCCTGGGTATCCTTGTTAACTTTCTGTCTTGTTGATCTGTCTAATGTTGACAGTGGGGTGTTAAAGTCTCCCATTATTATTGTGTGGGAGTCTAAGTCTCTTTGTAGGTCTCTAAGGACTTGCTTTATGAATCTGGGTACTCCTGTATTGGGTGCATATATGTTTAGGATAGTTAGCTCTTCTTGTTGAATTGATCCCTTTACCATTATGTAATGGCCTTCTTTGTCTCTTTTGATCTTTGTTGGTTTAAAGTCTGTTTTATCAGAGACTAGGATTGCAACCCCTGCCTTTTTTTGTTTTCCATTTGCTTGGTAGATCTTCCTCCATCCTTTTATTTTGAGCCTATGTGTGTCTCTGCACTTGAGATGGGTTTCCTGAATACAGCACACTGATGGATCTTGAGTCTTTATCCAATTTGCCAGTCTGTGTCTTTTAATTGGAGCATTTAGTCCATTTACATTTAAAGTTAATATTGTTATGTGTGAATGTGATCCTGCCATTATGATGTTAGCTGGTTATTTTGCTCATTAGTTGATGCAGTTTCTTCCTAGCCTCGATGGTCTTTACAATTTGGCATGATTTTGCAGTGGCTGGTACCGATTGTTCCTTTCCATGTTTAGTGCTTCCTTCAGGAGCTCTTTTAGGGCAGGCCTGGTGGTGACAAAATCTCTCAGCATTTGCTTGTCTGTAAAGGATTTTATTTCTCTTTCAATTATGAAGCTTAGTTTGGCTGGCTATGAAATTCTGGGTTGAAAATTCTTTTCTTTAAGAATGTTGAATATTGGCCCCCACTCTCTTCTGGCTTGTAGAGTTTCTGCCGAGAGATCCACTATTAGTCTGATGGGCTTCCCTTTGTGGGTAACCCGACCTTTCTCTCTGGCTGCCCTTAACATTTTTTCCTTCATTTCAACTTTGGTGAATCTGACAATTATGTGTCTTGGAGTTGCTCTTCTCGACGAGTATCTTTGTGGTGTTCTCTGTATTTCCTGAATCTGAATGTTGGCCTGCCTTGCTAGATTGGGGAAGTTCTCCTGGATAATATCCTGCAGAGTGTTTTCCAACTTGGTTCCATTCTCCCCGTCACTTTCAGGTACACCAATCAGACGTAGATTTGGTCTTTTCACATAGTCCCGTATTTCTTGGAGGCTTTGTTCGTTTCTTTTTATTCTTTTTTCTCTAAACTTCCCTTCTCGCTTCATTTCATTCATTTCATCTTCCATCACTCATACCCTTTCTTCCAGTTGATCGCATCCGCTCCTGAGGCTTCTGCATTCTTCACATAGTTCTTGAGCCTGGGCTTTCAGCTCCATCAGCTCCTTTAAGCACTTCTCTGTATTGGTTATTCTAGTTATACATTCTTCTAAATTTTTTTCAAAGTTTTCAACTTCTTTGCCTTTGGTTTGAATTTCCTCCTGTAGCTCGGAGTAGTTTGATCATCTGAAGCCTTCTCTCAACTCGTCAAAGTCATTCTCTGTCTAGCTTTGTTCCGTTGCTGGTGAGGAGCTGCGTTCCTTTGGAGGAGGAGAGGCGCTGTGCTTTTTAGAGTTTCCAGTTTTTCTGCTCTGTTTTTTTCCCCATCTTTGTGGTTTTATCTACTTTTGGTCTTTGATGATGGTGATGTACAGATGGGTTTTTGGTGTGGATGTCCTTTCTGTTTGTTAGTTTTCCTTCTAACAGACAGGACCCTCAGCTACAGGTCTGTTGGACTTTGCTAGAGGTCCACTCCAGACCCTGTTTGCCTGGGTACCAGCAGCGGTGGCTGCAGAAGAGTGGATTTTTGTGAACCGCTAATGCTGCTGTCTGATCGTTCCTCTGGAAGTTTTGTCTCAGAGGAGTACCCGGCCCTGTGAGGTGTCAGTCTGCCCCTACTGGGGGGTGCCTCCCAGTTAGGCTGCTCGGGGGTCAGGGGTCAGGGACCCACTTGAGGAGGCAGTCTGCCTGTTCTCAGATCTCCAGCTGTGTGCTGGGAGAACCACTGCTCTCTTCAAAGCTATCAGACAGGGACATTTAAGTCTGCAGAGGTTACTGCTGTCTTTTTGTTTGTCTGTGCCCTGCCCCCAGAGGCGGAGCCTACAGAGGCAGTCAGGCCTCCTTGAGCTGTGGTGGGCTCCACCCAGTTCGAGCTTCCTTGCTGCTTTGTTTACCTAAGCAAGCCTGGGCAATGGTGGGCGCCCCTCCCCCAGCCTCGCTGCCGCCTTGCAGTTTGATCTCAGGCTGCTGTGCTAGCAATCAGCGAGACTCCGTGGGCATAGGCCCCTCCGAGCCAGGTGCGGGCTATAATCTCCTGGTGCGCCGTTTCCTAAGCCCGTCGGAAAAGCACAGTATTGGGGTGGGAGTGACCCGATTTTCCAGGTGCTGTCTGTCACCCCTTTCTTTGACTAGGAAAGGGAACTCCCTGACCCCTTGCGCTTCCCGAGTGAGGCAATGCCTCGCCCTACTTCAGCTTGCACACGGTGCGCTGCACCCACTGCCCTGCGCCCACTGTCTGGCACTCCCTAGTGAGATGAACCCGGTACCTCAGATGGAAATGCAGAAATCACCCGTCTTCTGCGTTGCTCACGCTGGGAGCTGTAGCGAAGATGGGATTTTGCAGTAGGAGAGAGAGATTGGGTTCACTCTGAATACAGCATGGGCTAGTGAATTTTATAGCCAAGGAGCAGGGTGTGGGGCGGGGGCGGTCAGTGGATGGAAAATTACTAAGAGGATACATCGGGGTGAAGGGGATTCTGGCTAAACCAACCTAACAGGATTCTTGCTGAAGGCAGGCCAGGGTGATCTGACATCATCTGGGAGATGGTGGAGGAGAAGAATGGTAGGAGGTTCTTGCCAAACAGACTTAGCAGGGTCCTTTGCTAAAATTGGGTTTTACAGGGAAGTGCATAGATTGACTTAGGAGAAGGTTCAGGAACCTGACTAAAGTTGGCCAAGCAGAATCTTTGTCACTACTCAATAGCCACATGTGGCTAGTGGCTACAGTACTGGACAACACAGATTTGTTCTATACATACTGGCATCTAATAACACATCATCATATATTACTACTTGAATGTTTCATGTGTAGATGTCTAATCTTCCCACTTAACAAATAATCTCCTTCAGAACAGAAATCTTGCCTTAAAATTCTTTTGTGGCCCTCAAATTTTAGCATGGTGCCACACTAGTAGTAGGTAATATTATGAATAAGTGATTTCAGTTAGCTTATTCAATGAGCAGAGGATTGTAATTCACACACTAATAAAGAAATGTGGCTGATCAGAAGAAACATATTGCAAGTCCACTGTAGAAATGTCATGTATCTGCATATTACTGTAGTAAAGTGTATTTCTGAGAGCAAACTATCACACTCTAGGCAGAGGAGACAAGGACCAAAGTGATAAGAATGCGTTATGATTCTCAAATGAAAACTGCTAAACTCAAAGTTTAAAACTAGTATCCTTTCCCAGTACCACTTCATATTGCAAATGAAAATGCTAAAGTGCAGGATGAGTGATTTCTACCTCTGGTAACATGTAACCAGCAAAGAATTAACATCTGAGCACAGAGAGAGGATCTTTCTTTTGCCCTCTTATATAGCCACTTCTTTTTTTTAATGGCAGGTGGACAGTGAGGGGTGGAGGGTTGAGGAAAAGGTGAGGGAAATATAGGAATCATCTCACAAGCTTTTACCACAAGTATACATACACCATCCTCACCCCAATGTGTAGACATACTTCCCACTGATTTAATATCAATGTCTCATCAGAGTCCAAAGGGAGTGCCAGATATCAAGAAATTTTACTGGACTTCCCCCAAAGCCCACATACCCATTCAGCTTCTGAGGAGCTTCAGATCAGTTGGTCATTCATCCTTTCATTCATTAATATATTGGGTGTACATTACATGCCAGGCACAATAAAGGCAAAAGACACAATGTTTTCCTTCAGAGTTCAATCTATTGTGAGTGTACTGGCGAGGTGAGTTGGCAATAATGGCTGGGAGGATTCCTAACTGTAATGATACAGGATAGACACTATAGAAGGAGTATGTACAAAGTGCTACCACGGAATGCTATACAGCGGTTGTAAAAATGAAATGTATTCATGGAAAACTCTCCCTGCCTATTTAAGGCAGTGATTCTCAAAGTATGGTCCCCGGACCAGCAGCTTCAGCTCATCTGAGAACTTTTTAAAAATGCAAATTCTCAGGTCCCACCCCAGACCTCCTGTATCAGAAACTCTGGAGGTGGAAACAAGAAATTTGTGCTTTAACAAGTCTCCTAGGTGTTTCCAATGCATGCTAACGTTAGAAAACCACTGGTTTAGAAGGGAAAAAAAGTTGCCAAATGAAATGTACAGCATGATAGTATTTATTTTTAAAATACTACATGTTTAGGCTGGGCACAGTGGCTCACACCTGTAATCCCAGCACTTTGGGAGGCTGAGGTGGGCAGATCACTTGAGGTCAGGAGTTCAAGACCAGCCTGACCAACATGGTGAAACCCTGTCTCTACTAAAAATACCAAAATTAGCTGGGCATGGTGGAGCGAGCCTGTAATCCCAGCTACTTGGAAGGCTGAGGCATGAGAATCACTTGAACCCGGGAGGCAGAGGTTGCAGTGAGCTGAGATTGCACCAGCGCACTCCAGCCTGGGTGACAGAATGGGACTCGGTCTCAAAAGAAAGAAAGAAAACAAAAAAAAACCCTGCATGTTTCATGTATATTTGCTCTGCATATGCATAGAGGAATTCTAAAAGCAGATATAGCAAGTTAGTAACAGTGGTTACCTCTGTAGAAGGGATTAGGATTGCAGGGCCAGGGGATTAGGCAAGTACACTAGAAACAAAAGAGAGAGAAACATTAAGTCTTCCCATAGGAGGCAGCCTTTGAAACAGATTTTGGGGCTAGCCTACTTGCTCTCCATCCATCCCTATGGCTCT
The DNA here is from genome assembly GCF_028885655.2 of Pongo abelii. Lineage (NCBI taxonomy): Eukaryota > Metazoa > Chordata > Mammalia > Primates > Hominidae > Pongo > Pongo abelii. Next base: position 113,100,535 of record NC_072008.2, read on the forward strand.
CTCGTATCTAGTACATAGTTCAAATTCTCATATTCTTGTCCTTCCAGATGAAGGGGGCATTTCTAGAGAAGCTGCAATTTGGTTTCTGAAATAGGATGGACCACTCACTTTCCCCTCAAAACTCAAGCCTTAGAGAAATGACTAAGCTGAGATCGTGAGTTGAAGATTGAAAAGTCCCGGGAAAAAAAAAGTGGAGTGACTGCCCTTCCAAGAGAAAGAAACTGCCCTCCACCTTATGTTTTAACAGTAATGTAGATCTAAGCAGCATGTTAGGGTGGATGAAAAGCATGAAGCAAAGATCATTATTGATTCACCCTGAGCCAGGCTCATTCAAATTCAAGATGTAAAAGCCCTAGAGAGCCATCCAGGTCCTTGTCTTCCAGTGTCCAGTAACAAACCATTTTGGGAAAAAAGCCATGCCCTTTAGAAGGCCCAGGCTGCATTCTATTAACCTACTCCCTTTCACAGTCTGTTTTGGATCTTTTTAGCTGAAGAGACTGGTGAGAGGTGACAGAGGAAAAATAACAATAGTAAGATTTACCCAGAGTCCCTGGCATGAACATAGCCTTTTCAAGTTATGAAGATAAATAACTCTCTAAGCAGCATTCTGGGGAGTTTGTTTCCAGTAAAGTGAATTTGAAGGGAGAGAAAAAATAGTCACATTAACCTCTGACACAGCTTTCCAGGCAAAAGCTTTCATAACTAAGGGTCAATAATATGATGGCAAGATGCAGTCCTGTAGAATGGGCCAGGTTGCCCTATATAATCAAAAGGGGTAAGGAAACTACCAGGCTAAGGAAGTATCCCTATCATTAATAATCACTTTCTGACAGCCTGGATACTGTAGGGGTGGACTGATGTGTCCCAGAGATAACCGACTTGATAGGCTGTGGAGGAACGGGCAAGTGCAAAGTTTCTGCTGCTTGTTGCAAAGTCTGAGATAGAGAAGCAACACTTCATGTGCTGGGAAGTTTGATTTTGAATCCAGGGTTGTTTGAGCTAAAAAAGCCTCTAGAGCTTTTGATATAGCAAGAAGTAGCTCTGGATTAACAGAGAACAGTAGGACTTGAAGATAGAATGGGTTCTCTTTGAAAGATAATTCCCTCCATTTGGGCTAAGAATTTTGCTTTGTTTTAAGTCTCATTTACGACCCTTGTTCTCTGTTGAAGCATGTGAAAGCTCATAGCTGAGCTCAGAGAACTAATGATCACTCAAATGATTTGCATTGACATAGAGATGCTGGAAGAATTCCATCTATCTTTTGAGATAGAAGTTTTTATCATTTAAAAAATATTTTAAAAAATATTTATTGGATACCTTCTACATGCATAGCACTGTGTTGAGAGCTATAAAAAAACACAATGAACAACATGCCAAACACATTCTCAAGGAGGTTGTGGTACAATTAGGGAGGGGCAGTGAAGGATGAGTTGAGTTGGAATCCATGAAAAGTTAACACTACAATGGTACAAGAGTGATTTAAAATGTAATGCCAAATTAATGACACAAGCAAAGAGTCAGGTTAATGATGGATAAATCTTTGTTCATTGGACAAATCAGGAAAGCTTTAGTGAAAAAGTAGGAAATTAAGTGTGGTCTTATAAGCAAAAAGTACCTTGGGCTTTTTGGGTGTGTGTTTTGGAGGCTTTCTGTGGAGTTAAGTTATAAGTGGTGGCCACTGGTGATTGACCTAGGACAAAATTATGAAGTAAGAAGTTGTTTTTCCTGTCTTCTCATCCTCCCCTGACCCTAGGCAGGGTGCTAATACTGTTCAGGTTGCTTAGAAGATAAGTAATGGTACCCAAGTTGCTGTCCTCTACTCAATCCAGTTGACCTGTTCTGAGTCTCATTTTTCTTAAGGTGTACCTTCTCCCTAGAAACCAATTAGAGCAAAGGTGGTAATGATTCATAATGGTTTAGCATGACCTACTGTGCTAGACTGCACCGTTTAATTTCCACAAAAACCTGATGAGATAAATTCTATTCTTCCTGCTTATCAGATGAGTACACTGAGGCTAGAGGAGCAAAGTAAATTGAACAAGTCAAATAAAGGCACTGAGATTTGAGTCCAGGCTTGTCATATGATACCATTATTTCAATGACTTATCCAAACCAAAAAACTACATACACTTACAGGTTTATAATTATCTTTCAAAATTAAAGATTCAGGTAATAACAATGAAAATGTCAGAGTAAGAAGCTCCAAGAGCCCATCTCTCCACAAAAAGAGTGAATAAATGGGCAAAAGCTATCACTAACTTTATTGGAGCTCTGGAAACTAATCAAAGGTGTATGGCAACCAGGCCAATGTTTAATCAAGATGAAGGTGGCAGAATATTGGAAGGAGAGCTTTGTGGCATTTTTATTCACTAACTAACCTAACCACTAAGCTAACTTAACTGAGACTTTAATCGCCATAAACAATAAAGAATATAGACTTTACAAAATTAGTTTAGAAGTCACTAAACAAACAAGAGCAACCACAACAAGCAGCAACAACAAGCCATGGGAATAAGAAACAACATGATTTCCAAAGCTGCCACATCATAATATTTAAAATGTACAGTTTTCAACAAAAAATTACAAGGCATGCAAAGAAACAAGACAGTAGAGCCCATACACAGGAAAAAAATTAGTAGAAACTGTTCCTGTGGAATCCCCAACATTGGACTTACTAGAAAAAAACTTTTACGTCAACTCTCTTAAATATATTCAAATAGATAAAATAATATAAAAATCAAAGAAACCATGATAATGATGTCTAGCAAATAGACAATATGAATAAAAGATAGAAATTATAAAAAGGAAGAAAATAGGAATTCTCAGGCTAAAAAATACAATAACTGAAATTTTAAAAATCACTAGAGGGGTTTAACAGCATACCTAAACAGGAAGAAGAAAGAACAAGTGAATTTGAATACAGGACAATTGAAACTATCCAGACTGAGCAACAGAAAGAAAAAAAGAATGAAGAGAAATAATCAGTGCCTCAGAGACCTGTGGAACACCAGCAAGGATATCTACGATGCATAACAGTAGTCCCAGAAGGACCTAAGAGAAAACAGGACCAGAAAAAAATATTTGAAGAAATAATGGTGAAAAACTTTGCAAATACAATGAAAGTCATGAATCTGAATGTCAAGCTCAAGAACTCTGAGAAGGAGAAACTCAGGGATCAAAACTAAGACACATTATAAACAAACTGTCAAAAGATAAAGATAATTCTGAAAGCAGCAAAAGAGAAGCAAGCCATCACATACAATCATGATTAACAGCTCATTTTTCATCAGAAACCACAGATGTAGAAGGCAGTGGGATGGCATATTCAAAGTGCTGAAAGTAAAAGATTATCAACCAATAGTTATATATATGGCAAAGCTATCCTTCAAAAATGAAGAAAAAATTAAAATATTTCCAGATAAACAAAATCTTAGGAGTGCCATTGGAAGGCAGACAGCAAATCTAGAGAAAGCTGGGAGCTCAAACAGTGGGTAACAAGCAAAAAAGAGCAGGGTAGGTGGGGGAGAGACTGGAGGCTATGCTTCGATCAAGGTCCATGGGTATTATTCCTTAGGCTTTCCCATGGGAGTTCTAAATTGGCTCGTTTAAAGAAAACACAAGCAAAGTGGGGGAACTTATTTGTATGACTCTGGTGTTGACCATTAGGTTTTTATCATGGTTAGCAGCTGTGGCATGTGCTGGGTTTAGGGTCAGTGAGATGAGGAGCAAGCAGGCTGTATCATAGACAACCACATAGGGAAGTTTTTACTAGACCAAAGATGACAAGGTATGATTGGGTTTCAAACAACTTGTGTCAGGGCTAAAAATGGATACTGAGGCAGCAACGATGTTAAATAAACTTATGACAACAACCATGAGACTTTTCCCCCAGGATGGAGGGAAAGGAGTAGAGTGTTTTTTCAATGTTGCAGCCTTTCAGCACACTGTTTTAGGGAAAAGGGTTGGACAGCTTACTGCAAGTCACCATATCTCTGCAAGATTGGAAGAAGGTGCACAACACTGACAGTCCTTCCCCAGGAGGGAGGAAGGGAGAGGAGTGGAGTGTGCACATCCACAGTAAATGTTTGAGCAGCTCCCAGGATCTCTAGCCAGACTGATTGGTGAAGGTCTTTCTCTGTCAAAGTCAGTCCACAAAGACTGAGAGAGGTGGATGTTTCTTCAAATGTACAGACACCAATGCAAAGCACAAGGAACATGAAGTATCAGGAAACCATGCCACATCCAAAGAAAAAAATAAATCTCTGCTAACTGACCCTAAAGAAATGTAGATCTACAAATTGCCTGACAAGAATTCAAAATAATCATCTTAAAGCAGCTCAGTGAGTTACAAGAGAAAACAGACAACTAAATAAAATTGGGAAAATGATACATGAACAAAATGAAACTATCAATAAAGAGATTAAAACCATAAAAATAAGCAAACAGAAATTCTGGAGCTGAAGAATACAATAACTAAACTGAAATTTTTAATAGAGTATCAGCAGCATACTTAAGCAGAGGAAAGAATCAGCAAACTCAAAGAAAGATCATTTGAAACTAGTGAGAGGAGCAACAACAACAAAAAGAATGAAAAGGTGTGAGGAAAACCTAAATGACTTATTAGACACCATCAAGCAAACCAGTATATGCAATATGGGAGCTGAAGAGAGAGAAGAGAGAAAGGGGCAGAAAGCTTATTTAAAGAAAAAAGGCTGAAAACTTTTCAAGTCTTGGGAGAGAGAAATAGGCACCCAGATTCATTAAGCTCAAGCATCCCCAAACAGAACCAACCCAAAGAAGATTACACTGGGACATATTATAATCAAATTATCAAAAGTCAAGGACAAAGAAAGTGTTTTTGAAAGCAGCAAGAGAAAAGTGACTTGCCACTTACAAGGGAACTTCATGAGACTATCAGTGAATTTCTGAGCAGAAACCTTGTAGGCCGGGAGAGAGTGGGATAATATATTCAAAGTGCTGAGAGAGCAAGAAAACCAATTGCTAAACAAGAATACTATACCTGATAAAACTGTCCTTCAAAAAATAAAGGAAAAATAAAGACTTTCCCAGACAAACAAAAGCTGAGGGAGTTAATCACCACTAGACTTTACCACTAGACTTGCCTTACAGGAAATGCTAAAGAGTTTTCCAAGTTGAAATGAAAGGGTGCTAAACAATGACACAAAAGGCATATAAAAGTATAAAACTCACTGGTAAAGGTAAATTTATAAGCAAATACAGAATACTGTAATGATAGCATGTAAATCACTCAATTTTAGTATAAAAGTTAAAATAGTTATTGAGTTATTAAGGATAACTATAATTACAAAAAAATTTTAATGAATACATAATACAAAAGTTGTAAATAATATAAAGTGGGGGGGAGTAAAAATATAGTTTGTAAAATGTGATTGAAGTTGTTATTAGCTTAAAATAGACTGTTATAACTATAAGATGCTTTATGTAAGCCTTGTGGTAACCACAAAGAAAATACCTACAGAAGATACACAAAAGAGAAGTAGAAAGGAATGAAAGCATATCACTACAAAAAAAATCAATGAAATACAAAGGGAGACAGCAAGAAAGGAAAAGAACTACAAGACAGACAGAAAACAATTAACAAAATGGCAATAGTAAGTCCTTCCCTATCAATAATTACTTTAAGTGTAAATTGATTAAATTTCCCAATCAAAAGACAGAGAGCGGATGAATGGTTTTTTAAAAAAGATGCCATCATACACTGTTTATAAGCAACTTACTTTAGATTTAAAGACACATGTAGGTTAAAAGTGAAGGGATGGAAAAAGATATTTCATGCAAATGGTTAACAAAAGAAATCAGGGTGGCTATACTTAGATGAGACAAAGTAGACCTTAAATCAAACTGTCAAATGAGACAAGGAAGTACATTATATAATAAAGATAAAATGACCAATTTATCAGGAAGTATAGATGCACCCAACATTAGAGTAACACATATATAAAGCAAACATTGGCAGAACTTAAGGGAGAAATACACAGCAATACAATAATATTAGGAAACTTCAATATCCAACTTTCAATAATGGATAATACATCCAGACAGAAGATCAGTAAGGAAACAACTGAATTGACCAACACTATAGAGCAAATTGACCTAACAGACATCTACAGAACATTCCACCCAATAGGAGCAAAATACACATTGTTCTCAAGTGCACAAAGAACATTCTCTAGGATAGATCATATGCCAGGTCAAAAAACAAATCTTAACAAATTTAAGATGATTGAAATCATACCAAATCTCTTTTCTGACCACAGTGGAATGAGACTAGAAATCAATAAAAGAAGGAAAAGTGGAAAATTTACAAATATGTGGTAATTAAACAATGCACTCTTGAACAATCAACTGGTCAAATAAAAAATCAATAGGGAAATCAGACAATATCTTGAGACAAATGAAAATGAAAAAAGCGCAAAAGCACTACTAAAAGTTTATAATGATAAACTTCTACATTTAAAAAGAAGAAACACCACAAATAAGCAACCTAACTTTATATCACAAGGAACTAGAAAAATAAGAACAAATTAAGCCCAAATATAGTGGAAGGAAGTAAATAATAAAGATTACAGTAGAAACAAACAAAGAATAGAAAAATAATAGAAAAATGAACAAAACTAAAAGTTGGCTTTTTAAAAACAAATAAAAACCAGAGTACCTCTCCTCCTCCAAAGGAACGCAGTTCCTCACCAGCAACGGAACAAAGCTGGACAGAGAATGACTTTGACGAGCTGAGAGAAGAAGGCTTCAGACGATCAAATTACTCCGAGCTACAGGAGGATATTCAAACCAAAGGCAAAGAAGTTGAAAACTTTGAAAAAAATTTAGAAGAATGTATAACTAGAATAACCAATACAGAGAAGTGCTTAAAGGAGCTGATGGAGCTGAAAACCAAGGCTCGAGAACTACGTGAAGAATGCAGAAGCCTCAGGAGCCGATGCGATCAAATGGAAGAAAGGGTATCAGCCCTGGAAGATGAAATGAATGAAATGAAGCGAGAAGGGAAGTTTAGAGAAAAAAGAATAAAAAGAAACGAGCAAAGCCTCCAAGAAATGTGGGACTATGTGAAAAGACCAAATCTACGTCTGATTGGTGTACCTGAAAGTGACGGGGAGAATGGAAACAAGTTGGAAAACACTCTGCAGGATATTATCCAGGAGAACTTCCCCAATCTAGCAAGGCAGGCCAACATTCAGATTCAGGAAATACAGAGAACGCCACAAAGATACTCCTCGAGAAGAGCAACTCCAAGACACATAATTGTCAGATTCACCAAAGTTGAAATGAAGGAAAAAATGTTAAGGGCAGCCAGAGAGAAAGGTCGGGTTACCATCAAAGGGAAGCCCATCAGACTAACAGCGGATCTCTCGGCAGAAACCCTACAAGCCAGAAGAGAGTGGGGGCCAATATTCAACATTCTTAAAGAAAAGAATTTTCAACCCAGAATTTCATATCCTGCCAAACTAAGCTTCATAAGTGAAGGAGAAATAAAATACTTTACAGACAAGCAAATGCTGAGAGATTTTGTCACCACCAGGCCTGCCCTAAAAGAGCTCCTGAAGGAAGCGCTAAACATGGAAAGGCACAACCGGTACCAGCCACTGCAAAATCATACCGAAATGTAAAGAACATCGAGACTAGGAAGAGACTGCATCAACTAACGAGCAAAATATCCAGCTAACATCATAATGACAGGATCAAATTCACACATAACAATATTAACTTTAAATGTAAATGGACTAAATGCTCCAATTAAAAGACACAGACTGGCAAACTGGATAAAGACTCAAGACCCATCAGTGTGCTGTATTCAGGAAACCCATCTCACGTGCAGAGACACACATAGGCTCAAAATAAAAGGATGGAGGAAGATCTACCAAGCAAATGGAAAACAAAAAAAGGCAGGGGTTGCAATCCTAGTCTCTGATAAAACAGACTTTAAACCAACAAAGATCAAAAGAGACAAAGAAGGCCATTACATAATGGTAAAGGGATTAATTCAACAAGAAGAGCTAACTATCCTAAATATATATGCACCCAATACAGGAGCACCCAGATTCATAAAGCAAGTCCTGAGTGACCTACAAAGAGACTTAGACTCCCACACATTAATAATGGGAGACTTTAACACCCCACTATCAACATTAGACAGATCAACGAGACAGAAAGTCAACAAGGATACCCAGGAATTGAACTCAGCTCTGCACCAAGCGGACCTAATAGACATCTACAGAACTCTCCACCCCAAATCAACAGACTATACATTTTTTTCAGCACCACACCACACCTATTCCAAAATTGACCATATACTTGGAAGTAAAGCTCTCCTCAATAAATGTAAAAGAACAGAAATTGTAACAAACTGTCTCTCAGATCACAGTGCAATCAAGCTAGAACTCAGGATTAAGAATCTCACTCAAAACCGCTCAACTACGTGGAAACTGAACAACCTGCTCCTGAATGACTACTGGGTACATAACGAAATGAAGGCAGAAGTAAAGATGTTCTTTGAAACCAACGAGAACCAAGACACAACATACCAGAATCTCTGGGATGCATTCAAAGCAGTGTGTAGAGGGAAATTTATAGCACTAAATGCCCACAAGAGAAAGCAGGAAAGATCCAAAATTGACACCCTAACATCACAATTAAAAGAACTAGAAAAGCAAGAGCAAACACATTCAAAAGCTAGCAGAAGGCAAGAAATAACTAAAATCAGAGCAGAACTGAAGGAAATAGAGACACAAAAAACCCTTCAAAAAATCAATGAATCCAGGAGCTGGTTTTTTGAAAGGATCAACAAAATTGATAGACCGCTAGCAAGATTAATAAAGAAAAAAAGAGAGAAGAATCAAATAGATGCAATAAAAAATGATAAAGGGGATATCACCACCGATCCCACAGAAATACAAACTACCATCAGAGAATATTACAAACACCTCTATGCAAATAAACTAGAAAATCTAGAAGAAATGGATAAATTCCTCGACACATACACCCTCCCAAGACTAAACCAGGAAGAAGTTGAATCTCTGAATAGACCAATAACAGGAGCTGAAATTGTGGCAATAATCAATAGCTTACCAACCAAAAAAAGTCCAGGTCCAGATGGATTCACAGCCGAATTCTACCAGAGGTACAAGGAGGAGCTGGTACCATTCCTTCTGAAACTATTCCAATCAATAGAAAAAGAGGGAATCCTCCCTAACTCATTTTATGAGGCCAGCATCATCCTGATACCAAAGCCTGGCAGAGACACAACAAAAAAAGAGAATTTTAGACCAATATCCTTGATGAACATTGATGCAAAAATCCTCAATAAAATACTGGCAAACAGAATCCAGCAGCACATCAAAAAGCTTATCCACCATGATCAAGTGGGCTTCATCCCTGGGATGCAAGGCTGGTTCAATATACGCAAATCAATAAATGTAATCCAGCATATAAACAGAACGAAAGACAAAAACCACATGATTATCTCAATAGATGCAGAAAAGGCCTTTGACAAAATTCAACAACCCTTCATGCTAAAAACTCTCAATAAATTAGGAATTGATGGGACGTATCTCAAAATAATAAGAGCTATTTATGACAAACCCACAGCCAATATCATACTGAATGGGCAAAAACTGGAAGCATTCCCTTTGAAAACTGGCACAAGACAGGGATGCCCTCTCTCACCACTTCTATTCAACATAGTGTTGGAAGTTCTGGCCAGGGCAATTAGGCAGGAGAAGGAAATCAAGGGTATTCAATTAGGAAAAGAGGAAATCAAATTGTCCCTGTTTGCAGATGACATGATAGTATATCTAGAAAACCCCATTGTCTCAGCCCAAAATCTCCTTAAGCTGATAAGCAACTTCAGCAAAGTCTCAGGATACAAAATCAACGTGCAAAAATCACAAGCATTCTTATACATCAATAACAGACAAACAGAGAGCCAAATCATGAGTGAACTCCCATTCACAATTGCTTCAAAGAGAATAAAATACCTAGGAATCCAACTTACAAGGGATGTGAAAGACCTCTTCAAGGAGAACTACAAACCACTGCTCAAGGAAATAAAAGAGGATACAAACAAATGGAAGAACATTCCATGCTCATGGGTAGGAAGAATCAATATCATGAAAATGGCCATCCTTCCCAAGGTAATTTACAGATTCAATGCCATCCCCATCAAGCTACCAATGACTTTCTTCTCAGAATTGGAAAAAACTACTTTAAAGTTCATATGGAACCAAAAAAGAGCCCGCATCGCCAAGTCAATCCTAAGCCAAAAGAACAAAGCTGGAGGCATCACACTACCTGACTTCAAACTATACTACAAGGCTACAGTAACCAAAACAGCATGGTACTGGTACCAAAACAGAGATATAGATCAATGGAACAGAACAGAGCCGTCAGAAATAATGCCACATATCTACAAGTATCTGATCTTTGACAAACCTGACAAAAACAAGAAATGGGGAAAGGATTCCCTATTTAATAAATGGTGCTGGGAAAACTGGCTAGCCATATGTAGAAAGCTGAAACTGGATCCCTTCCTTACACCTTATACAAAAATCAATTCAAGATGGATTAAAGACTTAAATGTTAGACCTAAAACCATAAAAACCCTAGAAGAAAACCTAGGCATTACCATTCAGGACATAGGCATGGGCAAGGACTTCATGTCTAAAACACCAAAAGCAATGGCAACAAAAGCCAAAATTGACAAATGGGATCTAATTAAACTCAAGAGCTTCTGCACAGCAAAAGAAACCACCATCAGAGTGAACAGGCAACCTACAAAATGGGAGAAAATTTTCGCAACCTACTCATCTGACAAAGGGCTAATATCCAGAATCTACAATGAACTCCAACAAATTTACAAGAAAAAAACAAACAACCCCATCAAAAAGTGGGCGAAGGACATGAACAGACACTTCTCAAAAGAAGACATTTATGCAGCCAAAAAACACATGAAAAAATGCTCACCATCACTGGCCATCAGAGAAATGCAAATCAAAACCACAATGAGATACCATCTCACACCAGTTAGAATGGCAATCATTAAAAAGTCAGGAAACAACAGGTGCTGGAGAGGATGTGGAGAAATAGGAACACTTTTACACTGTTGGTGGGACTGTAAACTAGTTCAACCCTTGTGGAAGTCAGTGTGGCGATTCCTCAGGGATCTAGAACTAGAAATTCCATTCGACCCAGCCATCCCATTACTGGGTATATACCCAAAGGACTATAAATCATGCTGCTATAAAGACACATGCACACGTATGTTTATTGCGGCATTATTCACAATAGCAAAGACTTGGAACCAACCCAAATGTCCAACAATGATAGACTGGATTAAGAAAATGTGGCACATATACACCATGGAATACTATGCAGCCATAAAAAATGATGAGTTCACGTCCTTTGTAGGGACATGGATGAAATTGGAAATCATCATTCTCAGTAAACTATCGCAAGAACAAAAAACCAAACACCGCATATTCTCACTCATAGGTGGGAATTGAACAATGAGAACACATGGACACAGGAAGGGGAACATCACACTCTGGGGACTGTTGTGGGGTGGGGGGAGGGGGGAGGGATAGCATTGGGAGATATACCTAATGCTAGATGACGAGTTGGTGGGTGCAGCGCACCAGCATGGCACATGTATACATATGTAACTTACCTGCACATTGCGCACATGTACCATAAAACCTAAAGTATAATAATAATAATAAAAAAAAAATAAAAAAAAATAAAATTAAAAAAAATAAATAAATAAATAAATAAATAAATCATAAAAAAATCTGAAATTAGGGAATGAATTAGACAAATCAATTATAATTCAGATTCACTAATTGATTGTATATATCTGAAATTCTATAACATGTACACATATAGAAGATTTCATCTTGTGAAAAAAAAAAAAAAAAAAAAAAAAAAAACCACAATGAGATACCATCTCACACCAGTTAGAATGGCAATCATTAAAAAGTCAGGAAACAACAGGTGCTGGAGAGGATGTGGAGAAATAGGAACACTTTTACACTGTTGGTGGGACTGTAAACTAGTTCAACCATTGTGGAAGTCAGTGTGGCGATTCCTCAGGGATCTAGAACTAGAAATACCATTTGACCCAGCCATCCAATTACTGGGTATATACCCAAAGGACTATAAATCATGCTGCTATAAAGACACGTGCACATGTATGTTTATTGCCGCATTATTCACAATAGCAAAGACTTGGAACCAACCCAAATGTCCAACAATGATAGACTGGATTAAGAGAATGTGGCACATATACACCACGGAATACTATGCAGCCATAAAAAATGATGAGTTCATGTCCTTTGTAGGGACATGGATGAAACTGGAAATCATCATTCTCAGTAAACTATCGCAAGAACAAAAAACCAAACACTGCATATTCTCACTCATAGGTGGGAACTGAACAATGAGAACACATGGACACAGGAAGGGGAACATCACACTCTGGGGACTGTTGTGGGGTGGGGGGAGGGGGGAGGGATAGCATTGGGAGATATACCTAATGCTAGATGACAAGTTAGTGGGTGCAGCACACCAGCATGGCACATGTATACATATGTAAGTAACCTGCACATTGTGCACATGTACCCTAAAACTTAAAGTACAATAATAATAAATAAATTTAAAAAAAAAAAAAAAAAAAAAAAACAAATAAATAGACAAAACTTGAGCTAGAGTAAGAAAAAAGAAAGAAGACTTAAATAAAATTAGAAATGAAAGAGGAGATGTTACAATACTATATTGTGAGGTTAAAAATTGTAAGAGGGTGGGTCTCATGTGTTACTACCACAAGAAAGGAAGGCATGAAGACATTTTTGGGGATTATGAATATGTTTATTGCCTCGATTGTGATGATAGTTTCATAGATATATGCATAGGTCCAAACTCATCAAATTGTATACATTAAATATTTGCAGTTTTTGCACGTCAATTATACCTCAATAGTGTTGTTTTAAAAACCCAAAGCTAACATCATACTTAATAGTGAAAAACAAAGCTTTCACCCTAAAGTCAGGAACAACACAAGGATGTCTGCTCTCACCACTCCTATTCAATATTATGCCAGAGGTTCTAATCAGGGCAATTAGGTAAAAAAGAAATAAAAGTCATCCAAATTAGAAAGAAGGAGGTAAAACTATCTCTACGTGCAGATTACATAATCTTACATATAGAAAACCCTAAGAAAAATTCATACACAAAAACTACTATTAGAGCTAATAAATAAATTCAGCAAAGCATCAGGATATAAGATTAACATGCAAAAGTCAGTTACATTTCTATACACTAGAAATGAACATACCTAAAAGCAAATTAAGAAAATAATTTCATTTATAAAAACATCAAAAAATAAAATACTTAGAAATAAATTTAACCAAAAAGGTGTAAAATTTGTGAACTAAAAACTGCAAAACATTGTGGAAATTAAAGAATACCTAAATAAATGGAAAGACATCTCATGGTCTTGGATTAGAAGACTTAATATTATTAAAATGACAATACTACTCAAAGGAGTCTAAAGACTCATTGCAATCTCTGTAAAAATTCCAAATGCCTTTTTATAGGAAAAAATGAACGGATTCTAACATTCATATTGAATTGTAAATGACTCCAAATACTCCAAACAATCTTGAAAAAGAAGAGCAAAGTTGGAGGACTCCCCCTTCTATACTTCAAAATTTACTATAAAGCAACACTAATCAAAACACTGTGGTACTGGCATAAGGATAGCTATATAGATCATTGGAATAGAATTGAGAGTCCAGAAATAAACCCATACATCTATTGTCAATTGATTTACAACAATGAGACCAATACCCTTCAATGTGGAAAGAAGCATCTTTTCAACAAATGGTGCCAGGACAATTGAACATTCACATGCAAAAGAATGAAGCTGGACTCTTAACTCACACCATATTTATTAGTCAGACTTCTCCAAAGAAAAAGAACCAATAGGATGTATATGTGTATATTTAGAAAAAGATTTATTATAAGGAGTTGGATCACGCAATTATGGAAGCTGACAAATTCCAAGATCTGCAGGGTAAGTCAGCAATCTGGAGACCCAAGAGAGCCAATGATGTAGTTCCAGTCTGAGTCTGAAGGACTGAGAACCAGGAGAACTGATAGTGTAGGTTCATTCTGAAGGCCAGCAGGCTCAAGACCCAGGAAGAGTCAATGTTTCAGCTCAAGTACAAAGGCAGGTAAAAGCTGAACTCCCAGTTCAAAGGCAAGTCAGGCAGGAAGAGAAAGTCAGCCTTTTTTCTATTTGGGCCTACAACTGATTGGATGAGATCCACTCATATTAGAGAGAGCAATCTGCTTTACTCAGTCTGCTGATTTAAATGTTTTTTTGTTGTGGTTTTTTTGTTTTTTATTTTATTTTATTTTATTATTATTACACTTTAAGTTTTAGGGTACATGTGCACGATGTGCAGGTTAGTTACATATGTATACATGTGCCATGTTGGTGTGCTGCACCCATTAACTCGTCATTTAGCATTAGGTGTATCTCCTAATGCTATCCCTCCCCCCTCCCCCCACCCCACAACAGTCCCCAGAGTGTGATGTTCCCCTTCCTGTGTCCATGTGTTCTCATTGTTCAATTCCCACCTATGAGTGAGAACATGCGGTGTTTGGTTTTTTGTCCTTGTGATAGTTTACTGAGAATGATGATTTCCAATTTCATCCATGTCCCTACAAAGGACATGAACTCATCATTTTTTTATGGCTGCATAGCATTCCATGGTGTATATGTGCCACATTTTCTTAATCCAGTCTATCATTGTTGGACATTTGGGTTGGTTCCAAGTCTTTGCTATTGTGAATAGTGCCACAATAAACATACGTGTGCATGTGTCTTTATAGCAGCATGATTTATAGTCCTTTGGGTGTATACCCAGTAATGGGATGGCTGGGTCAAATGGTATTTCTAGTTCTAGATCCCTGAGGAGTCGCCACACTGACTTCCACAATGGTTGAACTAGTTTACAGTCCCACCAACAGTGTAAAAGTGTTCCTATTTCTCCACATCCTCTCCAGCACTTGTTGTTTCCTGACTTTTTAATGAATGCCATTCTAACTGGTGTGAGATGGTATCTCATTGTGGTTTGGATTTGCATTTCTCTGATGGCCAGTGATGGTGAGCATTTTTTCATGTGTTTTTTGGCTGCATAAATGTCTTCTTTTGAGAAGTGTCTGTTCATGTTCTTTGCCCACTTTTTGATGGGGTTGTTTGTTTTTTTCTTGTAAATTTGTTTGAGTTCACTGCAGATTCTGGATATTAGCCCTTTGTCAGATGAGTAGGTTGCAAAAATTTTCTCCCATTTTGTAGGTTGCCTGTTCACTCTGAGGGTAGTTTCTTTTGCTGTGCAGAAGCTCTTTAGTTTAATTAGATCCCATTAGTCAATTTTGGCTTTTGTTGCCATTGCTTTTGGTGTTTTAGACATGAAGTCCTTGCCCATGCCTGTGTCCTGAATGGTAATGCCTAGGTTTTCTTCTAGGGTTTTTATGGTTTTAGGTCTAATGTCTTTAATCCATCTTGAATTAATTTTTGTATAAGGTGTAAGGAAGGGATCCAGTTTCAGCTTTCTCCATATGGCTAGCCAGTTTTCCCAGCACCATTTATTAAATAGAGAATCCTTTCCCCATTGCTTGTTTTTCTCAAGTTTGTCAAAGATCAGATAGTTGTAGATATGTGGCGTTATTTCTGAGGGCTCTGTTCTGTTCCATTGACCTATATCTCTGTTTTGGTACCAGTACCATACTGTTTTGGTTACTGTAGCCTTGTAGTATAGTTTGAAGTCAGGTAGCGTGATGCCTCCAGCTCTGTTCTTTTGGCTTAGGATTGACTTGGCGATGAGGGCTCTTTTTTGGTTCCATATGAACTTTAAAGTAGTTTTTTCCAATTCTGTGAAGAAAGTCATTGGTAGCTTGATGGGGATGGCATTGAATCTATAAATTACCTTGGGCAGTATGACCATTTTCATGATATTTATTCTTCCTACCCATGAGCATGGAATGTTCTTCCATTTGTTTGTATCCTCTTTTATTTCATTGAGCAGTGGTTTGTAGTTCTCCTTCAAGAGGTCCTTCACATCCCTTGTAAGTTGGATTCCTAGGTATTTTATTCTCTTTGAAGCAATTGTGAATGGGAGTTCACTCATGATTTGGCTCTCTGTTTGTCTGTTATTTGTGTATAAGAATGCTTGTTAATCTCATCCAAAAACACCTCAAATAGACACCCAGAATAATGTTTGACCAATTATCTGGGCACTTTGTGGCTCAGTCAAGTTGACTCATAAAATTACCATCACACTGTATAAAAATTAAATCAGAATGGATCAAAGGCCTAAAATGTAGGAGCTAAAACTATAAATCTCTTGGAAGTAAACTTAAGTGGAAATGCTTGTAACCTTGGATTTGGTAATGGATTCTTTAATATGATATCAAAAGCACAAGCAACAAAAGAAACAACATAGATAAATTAGACCTCATCAAAATGAAAAACTCTTGAGCATCAAAAGACATTATCAAGAAAGCTAAATGACAACCCACTGGATGTAAAAATATTTAAAATAAAGGTCCAGTATCCAGAATACATAAAATAATGCTTACAACTCAACTACAAAAAGAATAACAACCCAATTTAAAAATGGGCAAAGGATTTTAGTGGACATTTTAGTAGACATCAGAAGATATACTAATGGGTAATAAGCACATAAAATCATTAGTCATTAGGGAAATGGAAAGCAAAATGACAATGAGATACCATTTCACATCCACTAGGATGGCTATAATTATTTTTAAATTTCTATTTTATTTTAGGCCGTGTGAGGTGGCTCACACCTGTAATCCCAGAACTTTGGGAGGCCCAGGCAGGTGGATCATCTGAGGTCAGGAGTTCATGACCAGCCTGGCCAACATGGTGAAACACTGTCTCTACTAAAATACAAAAATTAGCTGGACATGATGGCATGGGCCTGTAATCCCAGCTACTTGGGAGGCACGAGAATCGCTTGAAACCAGGAGGCAGAGGTTGCAGTGAGCCAGGATTGTGCCACTACACTCCAGCCTGGGTGACAGAGCGAGACCTTGTCTCAAAAAAAAATTATTTTATTTTATATTCAGGTGCACAATCCCTCTACTGGGTATCTACCACATTACATGTGCATGTTTGTTACCTTTGTATATTGTGTACTGGTGGGATTGGGCTTCTAGTGTACCCATTACTCAAATAGTTAACTTTGTACCTGGTAGGTAATTTTTCAACTCTTTCCCCCCTTCTTCCCTCCCCCCCATTTGAAGTCCCCTGTGTCTATTATTTTTATCTTTATGTCTAAGTGTACCCACTGTTTAGCTCCCACTTATAAGTGAGAACATACAGTATTTAATTTTCTGTTCCTGAATTAGTTCACTTAGGATAATGGCCTCCATCCTCATCTATGTTGCTGCAAAGGACATGATTTCATTCTTTTTCTATGGCCGAATAGTGTTCCATGGTGTATATGTACTATATTTTCTTTATGCAGTCAACTGTTAATGGACACTTCAGTTGATTCCATGACTGTGCTATTGTGAATAGTGCTGTGGTGAACAAACAAGCACAAGTGTCTTTTTTATATAATGATTTATTTTCCTTTGGTAAATACCCAGTAGTGGGATTGCTGGATCCAATGGTAGTTCTATTTTTAGTTCTTCGAGAAATCTCCGTGCTATTTTCCATAAAGGTTGAACTAATTTACATTCCCACCAACAGTGTGTAAGTGTTCCCTCTTCTCCACATCCATGTCAACATCATTTGTTTGCTTTTTTACTTTTCAATAATAGCCATTCTCACTGCTGTAAGATAATAAATCATTGTGGTTTTAATTTACATTTCTGTGATTATTAGTGATGTTGAGCATTTTTTCATGTATCTGTTGGCTGCTTGTATTTCTTTTGGGAAATGTCTATTTATGTCCTTTGGATGGCTGTAATTTTTTAATGACATTACCAAGTGTTGCTGTGGATGTGGAGAAATTGGAATTCTCATACATTGCTAGCAAAAATATAAAATGAAACAGTCAGTACAGTCACTGTGGAAAACAGTTGGATAGTTCTTCAAAAAGTTAAACATACAATTACTATATGATCCAGCAATTTCAGTCTTAAGTATATACCCAAGGGAAATAAAAATATATACCCACACAAAAAATTATGCAAGGATGTTATAACAGTATTATTTTAATAGTCAAAAATGGAAACAGCCCAAATGTCCATCAGTTAATGAATGAACAAAATGTCCATATAGTGGAATATTTAGCCATAAAAAGGAATGAAGTACTGATATATGCTACAACATCAATGAACATTAAAATCATTATGCTAAGTGAAAGAAGCCAAACACAAAAAGCCACATACTGCATGATTCTATTTATATAAAATATGTATAGGTAGTGATAGCAGATTGGTGGTTGCAAGGGGCTGGAGGAAGTGGGGAAAGGGAAATAACTGCTTAGTTGTATGGATTCATTTTGGGGGTGATCAAAATATTCTGGAATTAGTGCTGGTGGTTACACAACATTGGGAATGTACTCGAAACCACTGAATTATACACTTTAATATAGATAAAGTGGAGAATTTTACATTATACAAATTTTGCCTCAATAAAAAATTCAAAGATTTAGGTAATTCTTACAGTCATATAACCAAGACAGTAGACTTTATGGGGAATCTTACCAAATATGGAGAGGATGGAGCATCAGCACCATCGTATGTCAATAATCTAGGACAGGGCTTGGTAATCTGTAGCCTACAGGTGAATTCTGGCCAGTAGCCTGTTTTTATAAGGCCTGTAAGCTAAAAATGGTTTTTATATTTTTTAAAGTGGTTAAAAGCAACAAAAACAAGGTTTTGTGATGGAGAACTTTTGAGGGCAACAAAGACTAAAATATTTACTATCTGGCACTTTACTGAAAAAGATTGTTGACCCTTATCTATGGTGATGATAAACGATAAGCTCTTACATTTATAGCACACATTTCAGTTTACAAGGCACATCCATTTTTCTCTCAGCTGACTTCCAGAACAACCTTGTGAAGTAGATGAGGTGTCATTCCTCTCCATAGAGGGGGAAACTTGGTGAGGTTAAGCCACTCATATCCTTGCTCTATCACTTGATAGAACTCAGATGGTCTGAATGTGATTCAGTGTTTTGCCCCTATAGCCCGCTGACTCTCTCAACACTTTGGAAGAACAACTAAAGGCTCTGTGAAAATGCAATATGATTTCAACTTAACAGATCAACCCAAAGTTGAGAAAAAGGCCAAGAGAGCTTTGGCTAACTGTCTCTGGAATTGCTCCTTCAGCTTTATATCTCCTCTGACAATGGTCATATATTTCTCTAAATGAAATGCCACCCATATTGAAGGGCTCAGGAACTGTCAAGCCAAAATCTTTCAAGTGCCATAGAGTTGGACAGTTTGCTATATTTCAAATACATGGGGTCAAACAATATAATAAAAATTGACTCCTTTGTGATATGTCCCTTTATAGAAGCTGTGATACTCACTATTTCCCCTAATATCTTGTATCCAACCTGCAATTTTAGCCGTGTTATGGACAGCATATCATCCAATTGCTATCCTGTCTTCCCACCAATTTACCAGGTGTCATATTTCCTTAGCCTGAAGTAGCTCTGCAATGTATGTTGGGAAGAGCATGGGGGAGGTTGAAACTAATTCGGATATTTCTTAATAGCCCAACATCCTGGCCTTCTGTGCATAAGAAAAGGCCCTTGGCACCAGAGTGGCCAATCAGCAGCTTCAAAAATGGGCTCCCCACCTTGAGGTCATTGTTCTCTCCATCCACCCTCCATCCCACATGTGCCTGGCTGAATACAGTTTCATGCACTGCTCCTACCTGATCTGTAATCTTCTCCAGTCAATTTTGGATGATAATCTCATATGGAGGGGAAGGAGCACTGAATGCACTGTTGATTCAGGTGCTCAAGGGCTGTGAAGTAAATAGCTGCCCCTACTGGAGTGACTGTAATAGAATTGTGGGGGATTTATAATTATATCCTTTCATACAATTCAGTTAATTAATCAGCTCTTCCCACACACTGCCATTAGATTCCTCTCACTAGGTAGGCCATTTTACTCACAGCATGGAACTCCTCCATTCAGTTTTCTTCCTGACCTCATCTTGGGGCTCCTTTTCACTCAGGGACCAGCATAACCTCTCCCCAGATGCTCATTTCTAAAATTTTCAGGTCTTTCCCTTCTTTAGGGCTCCCAGATAGATGCCAGATTACTGTTTAAGTCTTTATGTCTTGAATGTAATCTATGTGGGTGGCCAAACACCCCTGGATTTTTAAGAAACAACTTCAATTCTCCCACCTAACATTTCAATTGCATCCATGGACTGGATGCTAGCTTAATTTTGTGTACCTATTGGGGAAAGAATTTTAAACCTTTCCTCACTTCCACTACTGGTCCCTGATCCCGTTGCCTGTAATACACTGGATTTTAAGTGTCCTTTGGGGACAAACAATATGAATAGCCCCCTTCTTCTACCTAGGCAGCCCCAATACCTTGGACTTTTTATTTCCTTCTTTTACATGTGAAGACCTCATCTTATCAGCATCGCTAGCACATCTGGCAGTCCATTCCCTTAGATTCCTGGCAGTTTGCCGCTTCCATCTGGACCTCCTCCTTGTTGCCTTCTAAATCTACTTTCTCTCTCAGGGCTCAACTCCCCATGTTTACTGTTCCTAGGCTATGAGTCCTAGGGCTGCCTTCCTTATCCAGTGCTCCTGCGTCTGTTGGGGACTTGGGATTGAAATGGCCTCCATGGTTCTGTCCTCTCAAAAGTCTCCCTAGTTGGTGATATTGTTCTGTCTTGCTTAGGAGTCAGCAGAAGCGTGAAGCCTTGGTTCACTCTAAGCAAAAAGCTTAACTCCTGATAGAATATTCCAGTGGGACTGCATTCCAATATCTCTCCTAAGGTTTATTTAAGGAAAATTCCACATACAGAACCTCACAGGGTACATAGAATATGTTATGGTGGAATTGCAATTGCACCTATATTGCTATAAATCCTGTACTTGGCAGAGAGGACCTGAGAATGAGACCTGGTTGCTATGTGTTTTCTCTGCAGTGATTTATCAAGAGGGGAAAGTAGATGCTCTGTGGACTACTGCCTGCTTAGCCCTTTTCTCTTCTAAACTCCTGAATCTTAGTGAGTTGAGGTGGAGTTTTCAGCACAGATTATTGACCACTAGCAGTGAGCTGAAAGCTAATTACACCTTAATAATGAAAGCTTATTCTAGGCCATTTTGCTGACTACTCTTCTTTCCTCCTCGTCTTTTAAGTAAGTATACAGCTGGGATGAATTCTGCATTCTTCACTTTAAAGATCTTTTTTGAAAAGGGGTATGGCTTCCAAGACCTGCCCCAACCATCTGTAAATTAACTTTCTAGAGGATATACTAGAGCCTTAAGTTGGTTTTTCACTCCCTTGTGAATCAGTACATCATTATACTAAGTGCTGCTGGAGTAGCAGAATTCAGTGATAGCTTTTAGTTTTGTGTTGCAGATGAGAATCTTTGTTTCTATGTATAATTATCCTGTGACAGACTAGTTATCTTTTAGAAATGTAAATCAAAACTCATCACTCTCTCACTGAAAACCCTTCAGTGGCATTCCATTGTACTTTGAAGAAAATCCAAACAATTTTCCATGGCTTACAAAGCCCTACATTCCCTAGCCTCTGCCTACCTTTCTGATTTCATCTTGTACCATGCCTCCAGCACTCACATATTCTTCAGCACCACAAAATGTTCTGTTTTATAACCACATATTTCTACCTCAGGGACTTTGCACCTGCTGCTCCTTCTGCCTGGTACACTGTGTCCCTACATCTTTACATAGCTTGCTCCTTCTCATCATTCAGCTTTCAGATCAAATGTTACTCTCTCATAAATGCTTTTCCTAACACTCAACACCCCCAAAAAAATTTTCCTTCAAGTCACTTACATTTATGTCACCCTGTTTTATTTTCTTCACAATAGCTACGAAAATCTAGAAATTATTTTAATTGCTTATGTGCTCATCATCTGTCTTCCCCCAGTACAATGTAAGTTCCATGAAAGTACAGGTCTTGTGTGTCTTGCTCACTACTATATCCCCAGCACTGGGCACATAGTAGGCGCTCAATAAATATTTGTTAAATTAGTAAATGGATGGCACAAGATGCTAGTCCCTAGCTCACTGTCAGTTTTGCTAAATAACTCATGGTGATTTGCTGTCATATACCTTTCAGGACTATAGTTTTTGAAATATAGCAGTTCCTGAATATCTGGCTGTAGGACTTTGGATAATTCATTTATTCAAGCATTTTCTAAGGGCCAGGCATTATGCTAAGCTCTGGGAATACAAAAATAAATAAGACAATAGCCTCTGCTCTCAATAATGTATACTCTAGTGGGGAAAATGGACATATAAATAACTGTAGTACAATGGGATGTTACAAGTTTGAATTAGGTGTTGTGGTAACACTAAGAAGAAAAGGTCCAACTCTTTGATGTTGGAGCAGAGATGGCAGTGGTTCAAGGAAGGAGTCTGATATAATTTGGATGTGTGTCCCTGCCAAATCTTATGTTGAATTGTAATCCCCGGTATTGGAGATGGGGCCTGGTGGCAGGTGATTAGATCATGGGGGTGGTTTTTCATGAATGGTTTAGTACCATCCCTTTGGTGTTGTCCTCATGAAAGGGAGTAAGTTCTCATGAGACCTGGTCATTTAGAAGTGTTTGGCACCTCCCACTCTCTCACTGTTTTTACTGCTCCCTTCATGTGAAATGCCTGCTCCCCCTTTGCCTTCTGCCATAAGTGGAGGCTTTCTGAGGCCTCTCTGGAAGCAGATGCCTCTATGCTTCCTATACATGCTGCAGAACTGTGAGCCAACTAAACAAACTTCTTTTCTTATAAATTATCCTGTCTGAGATATTTCTTTATAGCTGTGCAAGAATGGCTTAATACAGACTCTTAGGGGAAGTAAGAGATATTTGAGCTGGATCTCGAAAAATGAATCAGTTCATTGGGAAATGAGGGCAGGAAAACAATCTAGCATTGTGGCATATGGGAGAGAGAGAGAGCATGGACTATCCTGGAAGTGATAAGCTGAAAAGTACGTTAGAACACAGAGTGACTGTGGAAGATGAAGCTGGAAAAAAGGCAGAAATCCGTTGAGTTGAAATTAATTCCCATCTCAACAGGAAGGGGACAGATTTATGATGCTCTCTATACACACTTTACCCCCCTCCCACAAAAAGCAAATGCAGTTGCCATCTGAGAGTTAAACTAGTAAAAATCCACATGTAGGATATATGGTTAGATATTTAGATATCTGTGGAAATTAACCAAGAAGTTATCTGTAAAAGTGGGACTAAAAATTTTGAGAACACTCAAAACTCTGTTCAAGGTGATCTAGGACAAACCTTAAGGAGGCAGGACTGAAATTCAATTGTAACTTTCTGAGTGGGAACCAAGTTAATTGTGTTATACACTACTTGGAATGAATAGAAAGTAGTTGGCCTGCTAAATGCAGAGAAATGACAGTTACCAGCCAAGTTCCATCCAGGAGAATGATCTTGGCCAAGTGAACCCAACATGATGGGTTCCTTGGCAAGGCTGGCCCTATAGTTGATGAGAGTGCTTCAAGTTGTCTTAGCTGAGAGACCATTCTTAAGATCAACTAACTCCTTTGTGCTGATTTTATGCTCACCAAGCAATCTTTTGATAATTTATTTGGCTCCCTACACAACTTGCCTACAGGGAAAGAATACACTGATCTGCTTAGTCAAGCATTTTGGTCTTTTTAGCAATTGTATTTCTTGTAGTAAATTAATAAATTGGCATCCTGGCAAATACATACGTGTGTGTGTGTGTGTGTGTGTGTGTGTGTGTGTGTATAATACCTATATATATGGGGATAGACAGATACAAATATACAAATACAAACATTTTTAAAAGTCTCTGTATATCAAACAGGCATGTAAGCCTGCTTAAGTAGACTTTGCTTTATTGAATGTACTCAGTCTGGGCTCTGTTCTTCAGCCTCGCAGTGCAGGAAGCCAGTTTTGTTTCTACTTAGAGAGTCAAGCCATCTCCTGCAAGGGTTTTGGAAGCAGCCAACTGGCATTCTCCAGGTGACAGAGGCCTTTGCATTGCTGTGTCCTGCACTCCAAAGTTTATTCGTGGGACAGTGCTTGTTTTCAAATATGCCATTCATATTGAGGAGTTCAATTTGAGAGAGAGTGGTCACTGCCATAAAAAGCTGTGTGGACAGAAAATATTATTTTTTTTCTTATTTTCAGTTCCCAAAAGTGGACCCTGAGGAAAAGATCTGGAGAGAGGTGGCTTATTTGGGAGGTGATCTTAGGAAACACAAAAAGGAAATGGTGAAAGTGTAACGAGGGAGGAAAGTTAATAGTGTGTTAATGAGAAGCTTACCCTGTGGGCAACTGGGACTCAGTCCTTCTGGAGACTCTCTGAGAAACTGTATGGAACAGTTTTAGAAACATCCCACTGGAGGATGGAAAGTCTGTGGTATTTATCCATGGACTTCCATCCCCATTGATTGAAGGTTAGCTCCAGTGGCATCAACTGTCCTGCACTTCCAGGTTGCAACTGACTGTAGCAAAGTAAGCTGCCACTGTGCTTGAGAAAACTCTGAAGCAAAAAAGACAGACTAGCAACTTGAGGTGATGCTGGAAACTGCAGATGCAGGTAAAATCAGTGGGCCAGGGGAACATGGGGTGGGGCATCATCAACAGCATTTGGTACATTATTGGAAATAAATATGATAGACCTTGAGACCCCAATAGACAAATGAGCAAAGGATATGAACTGGCAAATTATACACACAAAATTTAAATGGCCACCAATTACATTTTCAATTTAAACTTGGTAGTAACCAATGAACTCTAAATAAAAATGAGATGCTGTCTTTTTTGCCTGTCAAATTAGCAAACACTATCTTTTTTAATTAATGAAAACCATGTTAATTAGGGTCCACTAACCGTGTTAATTAGAGTATACTCTTATTCACTACAGGTAGGATTGTAAGTTGGCACAACCTTCTGAGAAACAATTTTTCGATATAGCAAGCCATCAAACCATGTTTTCAAATATTCAATGCCATTGAAAATGCTCATTATATAATATTCATTTAAAAATCATAATGTAAAACTATAAATACAGCATGATCCCAACTACTTCTTCATCAGAGATTAAATATATTGTAAGACTCTGATTTATTAATAGCTTTGGTAGAAAGAAAAAAACAGTATATTTAATATACCAAAATTTTATTCTGCTGATGGTAACATACATATATATCCATATAATTATATACCACTTTCTTCTTAAGTAACATCACCAAAAACAGAGTCTAAGCTTTCTTCGCATTCCAGACTCTAAAGATTCTTCTGAATTCCTTTTGACCATTGGCAGGGATGCAGTGTACTATGCTGACATGTTGCTGCTTTTCATAACCTCCCCTTGTGATAATGTGACAAGAAGATTATCAAAGCATGTAGAAGAATCCTGGGGGTTTATCCACATTTCCAATTTGGCTAAACTCATTGTTAATATTTTTTCCTTTTTTCTTTTATTTGTCTTGTTTTTCAATTCAATTACATGAGCCAGAAATCAATCACTTTCTCTTGAAAGTCACCAAGAAACTGTTGATGGATAGATGTTCAGTGCCTGAGTGATAGTCCCTCACAATGCATGCAATGGTCACACCAACCTTTCCTAGCTTTGAAATTTTTATGATCTATTCCAAGGGATTTGGCAATTTCTACTGCCTTTAATTGCATTGTCTGGCGTGTGACAGGCAATATTCTGCAGACACAATAATTTTTCATTTCAATGATGCATCATAGTGTAATTTTTAGAAGACATTTTAAGTGACAATTAAGGAGAAAGCCAAACTTAAGTTAAAAATTTAACCATGATGGTTCTACCAATGCAAATAACTCAACTGAAGTGACAACATGATGTATAGATAACGTCTCAGTACAGCTAAGTCTGCATGCTTATAAGCAATGACAACAATATCACAGTAGATTCCTCTGCCTGGCCATTCACAAGTCATTTTGACATCATTATAAGATGCATCCTGATTTCAGAAATGAAGAATGCAGGAAATATGGTATAAAATATGTACACATATGGGTATATAGACACAGAAAAAAGACAAAAAGGAAATGCACCACAATGATTACAGCAGTTATCACTGAGTGGTGAAACTGCAGATTATATATATTTTTGCTTATCTTCAGCTTCTAAATGTCTGCAATAAGCTGGCATTGCTGTTAAATTGTGAAAAACAATTATTTGTATTTTGAAAGCTCTTGCTCCCTATTGAGAGAAAAAGAGGTTGGAACAGAGCAAAACAAGGTTGAATCTGAGTCAGCTCAATACTTGAAGGATCATAGTAATCTTTGGATCTTCCTGGCCCAACAGAACAAATAGCCAAGCACTCGGAACTCAGATTACTTAAGGTGAGAAAACAAATTAGAAACTCTAAGGCTACATTTGTCATTCAAGTCCAGTGTCTGTTTTTTTAACATAATTTTGACAAGTCTCTCATCTTTCATATTTGTTTTCTCACCTGTAAATGGGGAGAATTCTGTCTACTCTTCCTCTTCCTGGTAATGGCAGGAATGGAATTTAAAACCATAAACAAAAATCATTAATCAAATACTTCACAATCTTGATTCTGTCCCCACAAGCAATGTGAACATCTTAGAAGGATCTCATTAGATAAGTTCATCAGAATGTGTGACTGTGTGTCTGTAGTGTGTGTGGGGGGGGGGGTGGGGATGATAGGGAGATATTAGTGATCAGAGACCCATTGGGCTGACAACCTGTTTTAGGGGCTTGAGGGAGATGCCAGGTCTTGCGTAATTTCTGTCACTGGGCACAGGCAAATGAATTCTATACTGGTAGCCCTTGGGGACATTATCTAGCTGAGAGAAATTAATTTCAGCTAATCAACATGGTCCTAGTTGCCTTCTACTTGTTGATGGGGAGAAGAGCTGGGGAAATTTGCTCTACCTTACACACTCCTGCTAAATCTTACTCTCAGGCCTGATTCCTAAAGCAAAGTGGGTGACAGGGAGACGAGGCTATGAATGGGGAGATTTGGCTAAAGGCAGCAGAGCTGCAGTGTAATGTGATGTGAAGTAGCAGAGCTCACAGCACCTCACCCAGTGTAGCCCACAGGAAATATGCATTGGAGAGTTGCAATACCTTCATTCATTTAATCTTTCCAACAGCCAGAGGTTGGGCACAGTGGGGTTTAGAGGGGCCTGGACTGCTAGGTTTATGTCTAGAACAGTATAAACAGCTGAAAAGCAGTAGCTGCTATTATTCTCACCAACATTATCATTATTTCCACCACAGAAAGGGCCTTCTGATCAATACCTCTTCCAGTCTCCTGTCTAGGCAGTGTTTCCCATCACCCTCTTCCTTTCCTGTGCACTGTCCTACTCTGGGGAGCTTAAATCATTCCTTTGAGGTAAAATAGTGAAGACCCTATTACAATTCAGGGGTTTTCTGGGAGATGAGCTGCCTTAAGCCTCTCATTTATCAGTAACTTTCCAGAGTGAGGAGACTGGGCAGCTGGGGTGGGGTCCTGAGAACTGTGTGACTCCAAAAGGAGGGGTTGAGAAATGAAGTCACTGGGGGTACTGAGCCTCACAAAGTTGCCTCAGATAAGACCAATCTGTAGTGTAGGTAGCAGGGTAGTGGAGGGGGACCCGAACCAAGACTGAAACTCAGGCTGGCTCACTGCCCAGACCTATAGGGATCAGGAGTGGGAGAGTGGGAGAGAGAAAGGCAGTGTAAGTCAGGAGAAGCCTCTTTAGCCTCAAAGCCGAGAAGACTCCAACTTTTGGGAGGAAGAGTTGATCCAGACTGGTAGAAAGAATATATCCTTCCCTTTCCTGGGCTCTCCAGTATCGTGAGGGGAGGTCTAAGGAGGTAAGTGAGTGTATGACAAGGTGGAGAAGGACGCTTATACTCACAAGCAGCAGGCTGGGCACTACTTTGGACAAGCTGACAGAACACAATAATTGATTGCCTTCTTGCTACAAAATCAAAATGGCTTTTGATGTTCAGCCATTCGTTGCCATAACTGGAATAATAACACAATTCATTTTAGCTGCAGCCCCGCAAATGGATGGCTTTAATAATGGCTAATTTGGGATGATGAATATGCCATTTGGGGGTGACATTAGTGCTGAATAAGAAGAGCACACAAGAGACAGAGGGAGGAAAGGAGGAGCTATATAAGACTAGCCATGTTTGCTAACTTCTGAGGCTGCCAGGCCTTCAATTTCACTCCACAAGTATTGATTTAGCAAGTACTTACTTCCTAGCTAGCACTGGGCTGAGGGTTGGAGAGACTCTAAAGAAATATATGATTAGGATAGCCATGTGTCCTGGCTTCCCAGGGACAGTCCTGGTTTGTGATGAGACCTGGGGCAATTATTATTAATAGCACCTCTTCTCACTCTCCAAACTGTCTTGGTTTGAATGGTAAGTTATATTGTCATTCTGCATGGCTCACTCTCTGCTTTCCATGAGAACACAGCTTTTCTGGGGGAAGACAAGTCTTATTTATGCACATGGAGCCATTATAGCATATTAGGAGACAGTATGTAACCAAAAAATGAACCAAAAAAAGCTCAAGCACCCAAATCAATACTTATAATTTAAAAATTGGTGATGGTCATGGATTTAAATATCTTGAAGATAACATTCACATGCATGTAAATGAATCACCACAATATACTATCTCACTTGATATTTACAATAACCTCATCTTATAAATGAGCAACTGGACACCAAGAGAAAGGAGTCAATTGCTCAAGATCACAGAGCTAGTAAGTGACAGAGTCCATATTTGAACCCAGAACCATTTTAACTTAAAAGCCACCTATATTTCACCTTTGGAACAGATATTAGTGCTGCCTGGAGTGATCAGAAAAGCTCATGGAGGAAGTGAACTATTTCCAAAAATGATTCCACAAGTAAAAGTGAATAGAGTTTAAAAAAATGAAAGATGTAAGCTAGGAAATAGACAGTGAAGAAATTGAGTGTGGTGGGGTTAATCAAGGACAATTTGCGAAGGAGGTGAGTTTTTGCACTACATTTAAAATTACTGATGAATATGATGAATATGGATTTACACAGATGAAATAAGGGCTTTCACATGTGTAGGGATGATAAACTCTGAAGTCAGGGTGCTATTTACTGGGAATGGGCAAGTGGATGGAAATGAAGTGAACAGAAGATGACAATCACATTAGTAGGGTTTTATTTCTTAAACACAGTGGTAAATAGGTGTTCATCATACTAGTCTGTATACTTTGCTTGTATATCTTATTATTTCATGATAAAATATTTTTAAAAGACAGAGATTGATCTTTCCATATGGGGGAAATGTATTAAGTAGGACATAGAAGCAAGGACAATAGATGTCTATTCTGGAGTCATTTTAACCAGAACCCTTATGTCTGGATTGAGCATTCATAGTCTCCCTTGTGGAGTGACCCGCTGCCATTTCTTCCTCCCCAAGCACAGCACATGTTGAAAGCCTTGCTCAGCCCTCACTCTTGTTCGACTCAAAACTCTGCACCTCTAGAAATGCCCATTTACTGCCTTCTAAAAGATGTGCTTAGATGGCCTGTCTGTCTTGCTTGCTGTCAGGCGTGGTGTATCGGCGTGTTTACTACTTGTGGGATTTAGTGTTTAAACAAAAGCTTTGTACCCTCCCAAGAGATTGGCCTCCTGATTGGCAGGTGGGGTCAGAGGTACCCTCTTAGCCCTTCTCCAGTATAGTGAGAAGTGTTTGGAGCCAGACCTTAGTTGGAATCCAAGTCCGGCTCTCATAAGCTGTGTGACATTAGGCAGGTCACTTAAGCTCTCTGAGCCTATTTCCTCCTCTTCTGATGGTCGTTTCAAGAAGCAAATGAGATAATGTAGGGGAATCGCCTAGCAAAAAGCTTAGTAGAGCTCGATAAATGTGAGTTCTCTTCCTTCCTCCCTTTGTTGAAATGGCTGAACCTAAACAACATCATCCAATGATTAGTTTCAAAAATACTTTCGAAGAATGAATGTTGTATGTAATTTGGTAGCTTTTTTGCCAAACCTTCACTCAAGAAAAATCAAGTCATTCTGAATTCTTAATCTGGCACCAGATGAATTCCCAGTCTCTGTTCAGATGGCTCCCTGGACTGCGACTGTCAGTGTCCAAGGCCTCTAGGACCTAGTCATAAAAACATGAGAACATAGACACCTTTTTATTCCCTTTGCCAAGAAGCATCAGCCAGCATCACCTGAGAACTTGCTGAAAATATACATTCTCAGCCACCATCAGCCCAGACCTGTGATCAGAAACTCTGGGGATGGGCCCAGTAATCTGCGTGTTACCCGGGTGATTGTGATGCTTGCTCAGGTTTGAGAATCATCACTGCTCTAGGGCTCGGGGCTCCTCTTGGGCCATGTGCTCCAGGGTTCCCTCCACCACCCTCTCCCCACCCAAGAAGACGGAGGCATGACAGAAGCAGCTAGAGAACTCTAGAAGAGGTTGAACTTTTGCCAGGAGGCCTGGAGGTGGCCCGTGCTCTTTGACAACTGTAGGATCCTCAGGAGCAGGTTGTGGAGCTCCGCCCAGAGCCCTGCCTACCAGAACTAGAACCTCCTCCAGGTCATGTGGCACAGTTCCTGCCTCTGCACGAGGCCTCGCAGGACCAGAGACCCCTGACCTTCATGCCTACTCTGCACAACCCCTAAAGCACTGGTTCTCCAAGTGTGGTCCCAGACCAACATCAGCCCCACCTGGAAAGATGTTGATGACAGCAGTGTGCTATCCAGAGTGGCTGCTGCCATCACGCCACGGCTGTGGGGAGGGTGTGGGGAAGAGGCAGGCAACCCTCCCCCGCCCACCCTCCCTACCTCCCCCGCAGCCTGCCGCCCTGGGGGCTGCCTCAATGGAGCTGGGCCAGGTCACCCGTCAGCGACGGAGCTACGTGGTCTAGCAGAGAGGGGCCCCGAGGCGGAGCTGGGCCCAGGGTGGTGCTGGCTTACACATAGAGCGCGAGAGGCAGGAGGGGTGTAGAGCTGGGACCATACTTCGGGGCCCGGGGCTGGAAGTAGGAGCAGTGCCCGCTTTGGGGACCCAGCCAGTGGTGCAGCCACTGTGCCCACCTTGCCGAGGGTGCCAGGTTCCTGTGCCCTGGGAGGAGGCTCTGGGCGAGGCCACCTGGGGCTGCTTCCCCAGGGTCCGCCCAGCATCCGGGTGACTGTCGAGCCTGACAGTCCCGACAGCCAGGGCCGAGGCCCAGGGCCTGTGGCCGCGATCTGCTCCCGGAGGCGCCCCACACCACCCTGCCCAGATAAAGCCACGAGCCAGGTGAGGGGGACCCCCGGGGCACCCCTGAACAACAGGGCTGTGGGGAAAGCTCGCGGCAACGTCCCCCCTGCCCTGGATGACACCCCGGGCCCAGCGAGGACCTGAAACCCCTGCCTCAGGCTGCGAGGGTGCACAGCCGGTATTGCACACTCCAAGGAGCCGCCAGCAGGAGCCAGGAGCAGACAGCAGCCCCACCCAACCCCTCTGGGTGCAGCAGCAGACGCCCAAGTCAGGGCTGTAGACCCAGACCTCTCTGCCCTCTTGAGGGCCTGGGAAGGCTGCCCCTCCACCCTTGCAGGCTTGGAAGTGCCTGCTCCTGCTGCCTGGCTTTTCCCCGCTGTTGGCACCCACTCCAATCTCCGAGCAATGTGGGGCCAAGCCTTGGTGTTGTCGCAGCCTGGTCAGGGGTGCATGTACTGGGGCCAGCGCTGACATGCCAGCGCCCTGCTGCCTCAGACTTCTCCAGAATTTGGGTGCAGACGCGCACAGAAGGGGACGCCAAGGTGGGGGCTGAGAGCAGCTCCGCGCTGGCCTGCAGGAGCCCCTTGGCATAAGCAGGCTGGGCACCATGGACAGCGGCAGGAGGCGGACCGGCTTCTGGGCTGAAGGGGGCGGGTCCCCACGGAGGCCCCATCTTCAGGCCAGGGTGTGCCTGAAGGCTGGGGGCCGGGCTGCCAGGCCGGCAGACCAGAGTAGGGACTTGTGGTGCCTTCTCTGAGCCCGCCTATGGTCACCCATGGACCAATCGGTGTGCACTTCCTGCCCTCTGAGGCCCATGAAAGCCCTGGGATCAGCCAGAGCAGAGCAGAGGAAGGAGAGACGATGGGACAATCAGCTGCCGAGAAGAGCTACCCTCTCTGCTGGGAGCTGAACACTTGTGGGGACGACCTGCTTGCAGAGAGGAGCTACCCTCTCTGCTAGGAGCTAAATACTTGATGGGACACCCTGGCTGCGGAAAGGAGCTGCCCCCTGCAGGTCTCCTCTGAGCAGTTCTATTGCTCAATAAAGCACCTCTTCATTTTGCCCACCTTTCACTTGTCTGTGTACCTCATTCTTCCTGCAGGACAAAAATTCGGGACCTGCTGAATAGCGAGGCTAACACAAACAGGGCTGAGGCATGTCCCTTGCTCACTATGCTGCGGAAGAAGAGAAAGAAAGAAGAGCTACAGCCCTTCAGGGAGCCCAGACCTGGGAGCTCCCCAAACAAGGGCTGTGACTCCCTCTTTGGGGCCCTGTGGTTCCTGGCATCTCTAATCTTCCAGGTGCCAACATGTTCCCTGGTGCCAAGCATGGAAGCTGCTTGTAGTGCGCCTGGTCTGGCCACAGCCTTGCAGAGAGCTGGCACCCATGCTGGCACCTGGAGCTGCCCACCCCACTGCAGCAGCCGGAGTGTCTGAATGCACAGTGGCTGGACCCCATGCTCGCTCACACACCCTTCACCACTCCACACCTGACTCACCCTTGGCAGGCATGGGGCCCAGGCTGGTAGCATGAGCTGAGCGCCCCTGCCAGGCCAAGTGGGCAAAACAAGCCCATCAGGCCCAAGCAAAATTCGGGCAAAGGCGCCACTGGCCACAGAGGTTTCCAGCCAGAACAATGACGCCCCAAAGATCCCTTAACAATGTTAGAAACAAATTCTCAGGCCCCACCCCAGACCTACTACAGGTGATTCTGATACAGGCTCAAGTTTGAAAACTACTGCCCTAGACTTTGCAAACAAATTTAACTTAATTTGCCTTTTAGGCCAGATGCTGTGGCACATGCCTGTAATTCCAGCACTGTGGGAGGCCAAGGAAAAAGAATAATTTGAGGCCAGGAGTTTGAGAGTAGCCTGGGCAACATAGTGAGACACTCCTGTCTGTACTAATAACTAACTAACTAACTAAATAAATAAATAAATTAGCTGAGTGTGGTGACGTGCACCTGTAGTCCCAGCTACTCAGGAAGCTGAGGCAGGAGAATTGCTTGAGCCCAGGAGGTCGAGGCTGCAGTGAACCATGATTACAACTGCACTCCAGCCTGGGCAACAGAGCGAGACTCTGTCTCAAAAAAAAAAAATGCTTTTTAAACCTTCCCATTCTCTGGCTACTTCTTTACTACACAGGCGATAAAAAGTAAGACAAAGACTTGCTGATGAGAGGATCTAGAAAGCCATGCTTCCTAATTAGGAGAAACTACTCTCTTTCCACTCTTCTCTTTGGATTTGTCTGTTCTGTCCATTCATTTTAAATGGGACCTGTGGCTGGTCCCTCTTGATTTGTACTTGATACTTACTTCTCCAATAGCTTGTTGCCACTGGTAAAAGCCTTGGCACACAACACAGAACACTTGGACTGTAATACAAACAAGCATTTCGAACAGAGATTTAAACCACTTTCATGACAGCCACTGGCATGGCATGTTTTACAGCTGATATCAGTTCCAGTTGTGAAGACTCAGGGATTTCAGAAAATAAAGAAAATAAGGAGCAGAAGTGGGGAGGCCTATTCCCCAGCTGGCAGATAAATTAGAGATTGAAACAGATCCAGGCAGCTCAATTAGTCAGGCTTTTTTATAATGAAGGGGACAAGGGACGGGGCTTGGGCATGATTCAGCTGAGGAGCCCTCGCTGAGGAAGGAGAGGAGTGGGACATGGCAGGGCTGGCTGAGGGCATGGATAGGAGACACCAGGGCCTCGAGAGAGCTCTGTGGGTGAAGCCCGGGAGGGCAGAGCAGAGCCAGGGTCTCAGGCCTAAGGTCTGAAAGTGTGGCCTGATAAAGGACTTTCCTCCCCAGTCAGAGTGATGGCTGCATGAGAGCCAAGTGGGCAAAGGTGTGCCCTGAAAACAGAAGCAAAGGCTTGCTGGGGTAGAGGTCAGAGCTCACCCTGTGTACCTGCCAGTCTGAGGGAGATGACAAGAGCAAAGTGCTAGAGTCTCCTTCACTTCCCTCTCAGCACCCTTGCGCCCCAACCAGGTCTGTGTGCGCCCCTTCCCTTTTCCCACTTGGAAGGAAACTATCACAGAGGCCAAGATGAACCCCTGGGACTCCACACCGCTGTCCAGCTCAATGCCAAGCATAAGGCCTTCCTAAAGAAAGCTGCTCTCCTGCATGAGTTTTGTTTGTTTAAAAGGAACTCTCCCTGCCTTTCTCTTCCTGGAGTCTCCTCAGGGGCTCGAGTGGACCTGCCCCAGGACATGGGCCTTGGCTCAGCACAGAGCATGTGGGCTCAGTGGTTTCTGTTTTCCCATCTTGACAAATCTGGGTGGCCTGCTTCCTGGTTCTTACCTGAGAAAGATCTCAGAGCACCTCAGGGGGATGGAAGGGGAAGTCCCAGCTACCATAAGGGATAACGGGCCAGGCAGGGGAGACCTATGATAGGGAGAAGGGAGCTGCAGACCAGGCAGGCATTCTGTTAGCTTACTACAAGCTGCTGTCCCTGGGAGTCTTTCCTCTTGGTGCCAGTTGGCCACAGGTGCCAGCCTTCTGCAGTGAGTCAAGGAGATATGTTCTCTGGGTGCGCAGTGTTCAGAGGGAAGAAGGCACTTGTCTTGCCTATGCACAAAGGACTAGATGAGTAGCTTGTTAGCTCATCCAGGTGGGGTCCCTGAAGTGTTTGTGTGTGTTAGGGATGGGAGGGTGGGGGCAGTTACATGATATTATACCAAGGTGCTTCATAGTTGCTTCAAAATGCTACAATTCCCACCATTGGATCTATCCTTTGGATTAAAGCATTATGAACTTAAAGGGATAACAATCATTTCCCAAACTTCTTGGAAAGAATTAGTAAATGATGTCAGTGGATAGGTTCTCCCCCATCAACTCCAAACTCCGTGTGGATAGAACCTTCAAAAGAGCTCCTCTGCATGAACAGGTTCTTGAGATAAGAGAAAGGCTAGGTGTGAAAAATGGGCTGTGGCCTAGAAAAGGTAGACCTGAGAGAGGGAGGAAAATCAGAAGGTTCCAAGGGGTGCTTATAAGGAGTGGGGTGCACCAAGGCAGGGCAGGAAGCATGGGCAAGGGAGCAGGTGGGAAGGTTGTCAAAGGCAAGCCTTTTTCCATGACCTAGAGGAAACAGCACGGACCAGATCTCCAAGGGCCTGAGATCTAGCTTGGCTGTTCCACTTAACGGTTCGCTGATTTTGGGTAACCTAACTTTTCTGGGCCTTAGTTTCTTCATATGCCAGATGAGAATGGCAATCCCTATTCTACTTGTCTCATGGAGTTATTATGGAGTTATTATGAGGCTCAGATAAAAAAATGAGTAACAAAACTTTATGTAGACTATACAAGGCAGTATGAATTTATCTTGCAATCTTGCCCAGGGCTATCATTTATTGAAGGTGAGCTTATGAAAATGAGCAACTCCACATTGTAAAACATGAGACTAAGTGTGAATGTTTTGCCTGATTTTTGATAGGCATGAGCCAAGTCTATTAGTATTCCTGGACATGAGGTTCCAGCATTCTCTAGCTTTACCTCCTGATAGCCTCACCTTTCACCAGTCAAGTCCTAGCACTGTTTACAGGTCCTGGTGGCATTTTTAAATGCTTTCAGTGGAGGGCTCAGACTTGATCTTCGTAGGAACCTATGTGTCCATTCCCACTCCCATCCTTTCTGCTGCAGCCCCCTCCTAAAGACTTCTTCTTTGCCTTTATCATATGACCTTGGCCACATTCTCAGCCTAACTTCTTGAAGATTTTCTGGAAAATTGGGAGACTAACTCCTTTGGGTCACTAAGTACCACAACTCCAGTGAGCACTGTTCACTTCATACACCACAGTGCGAATGGCACCCCCTGGATTTATGCAACATGATCTCCTGGCTTGCAGCATCTAGTGACCTCCCTACCCCAGCCCGTCCCTTCTTTAACTTGCTAACTTATCTTTCTTCTAGACTGAGCTCTTGCATCTTCTTCTCCTCTAGGAAGCCTGCTCTGGCCGCTAAAGCCAGCTGAGTGGCCCTCTGCATGCACAGCTCCCTGTGCCTCTCTCTGTCATAGCGCTGGTCCTACCATACTGTCATGGTCTGGCAACTTGTCTTTCTCTGCCACTAGACTGTATGCTCCTTAAGGGCAAAAGCTATGCCTTGTCTCTGTCTCTGTTGCCACCCCTGCCCAGGCCTGGTCAGTAGTAGGCCCTGAGGAAACAGTTGCTAAATGAACGAGGACTCTGGGACATTGGGAACTGTACCGCTGGAGAACTTTGAGAGTGCAACTAGGACTTCCCTGCTTCACACCCAAAAGACACTGTGCTTATTTAATTACTTGTGTGTGGGGGAGTTCAAACAGATGTTATAATAGCTCACTTAGCAAAGGACAGCTATGAGAGTTTTCTTTTATTAACTAAATAGACAGCACCCATGTGGAATATTAAAAGCCAGATGGCACAAATTTCATTTTGTATATATCTGGAAGAGAAGCACTAAGTGCCAGCATTGTCCTGTTCAGCCTTAAGTCCAGTCTCAAAAGATACTCTCTATCCACTTCTGGGTGGAGGCAAATGCATGGAGTCACTCAGGTTCTTGTTTACCTACCCTGGGAGACTAAGCCAGCTTCACTCCACACCATTTCCCACCTACCACTGTTGGGAGAAAGCCAAGGGAAGATGAGGGTTGGAGACTGTTATGGGCTGAATTGTGTCCCTCTAAAATGCACATGTTGAAGCACTAACCCCCAGTACTTCAGAATATGACTGTATATGGAGGTAAGGTTTTTAAAGAGATAATTAAGTTAAAATGAGGCCATTAGGGTGAGCCTTAATCCAATCTGACTGGTGTTCTTATAAGATGAGGAAATTTGGGCACATAAGAGACAGCAGGGGCATGCAGGCACAGAGGGCAGCAAGAGGGCAGCCATCTACAGGCCAAAGAGAGCAGCCTCAGAGGAAACCAACTCTGCCAGCACCTTGATCTTGGGCATCTACCCTCCAGAACTATAAGAAAATCAATTTCTGTTGTTTAAGCCATCCAGTCCTTGGTATTTTGCTATGACAACCTTAGCAAACTAAGGCAGGGTCCATTCATAGGTAAACCTTGGACTCCAGTTCAGCCTTGGAATGCCTGGGATAACCTCAGACCCACCCCTGAGCCTGAATCTTCTGGGCATCTACTATTGTGTATTAGTAAATACACAATAAATTTTACTGTTATAGTATTTAGGGACAGAAGACCTGAGTTTCAGCCTGTCACTACTAGTTATGTATCCTGCGGCAAATAAGTTCTGCCCCTGCTGACTACCTGACAAGGTGCTTGGAAGGATCATGTGAGATAATAAACATTTAAGGATATTTAAAACTGTGGATATTATTATTGTTATTGAGTTGAGCCTTAAAGGATAGTAAAGATTTAACATGAAAGCTACCATTTACTAAGCACTTAGCCAAATGCCAGGAGCCAGGCTATGTATATATACTGGAAGCAGAGGAGGCAGATAGTCTGTCTTCTAGCTCCTTGGCTCCTAAAACACAGGCGCATGCAATATGTTTGGCCAAGTTGATGTTTCTGTCCAGGATTTTGAATCTTAGAGGAGTAGCAGAAAGACAGAGATGAGTCAGAAGTCTATGGATGGTGCCAGTGACATGGTAGCATCAGCAGTGGCATTTTAGCTACACTGGCCCTGAGCCAGTTAAGGGTCACCATAGTACCTAACCATTTTATGAACTGGAAAGCCAGTCTTTCAGTTGATTCTGTGAATAATTTGCTATTCTTTCAGTAAATCACTCTTCTGAATACAGCTAGAGGTTTTTTTTTTTGTCATTTGCAATAAGACTGAATAATATTTTTAAAAATGTTTGTATTTCTCCCAATACTCTGGTGTTGGGATTATCCCTATTTAAGGATGAGGAAACTGAAACTTGAGGGGGAGGTGGGCAACATAACTTGCCCAATATTGCCCTGAAAGTAAGTGAGAGGGCCTGGACTTGACTCTGAGTATGGACTTACCACTACTTGCCTATACTGTGCTGGAGGGAGAGATTGGTGAAAAGCGTGCCAGGTGGAAGGAATCCTCCAGTCAAGCACAGATGTAGGACAGCACAGGGGTGGGGGTTTCAGAGAAGGGTGAGTTCCAAGATGGGAAAGGATAAAAAGTTCATGCTGGGATGGTAAGAAACATAATCGGAAAGAAGGCTTGGGATCAGCAGTGTGGACTTCATTTGTCAGATAGCATTGAGCCACTGAAGACTTTGGGCTTTAAGAGGCAGCTATGTTAGCCTGTGTGGGAGGGGATAGGAACTTAACTGGAAAAGACAGAGAGAAATTTTGTGGAAAGAATAAACAATTCTTGACTAATTAATGATAATTAGTGAGGAAGAGCCTAGTGACTGAAAGGCTGTTGACACCCTTGACAGAAATGGAGAAGCCTGGCCTGGGAGTGGTTTGGGGGTGACAGGAGGATGGAGGAGCAGTCTGTTCGGGGTGGCATGCCTTCTTTCTGCTTCTACTAGGATTGGGCTTCCTTGAGTCCAGGCCACACTGTCATAATTTCTAGCCTTTCAGCCCATTATTTCAAAGCCCTTACCATTTGTCTTTTCTCTATGTGGTTAGGGAAGCCAAGACCCTGGGACTGGTTGATAGGACTCTGGTTTCATTCTGGGAACTGCATCATTACCCACAGATGTGTGAAGCAATGGCTTGTTTGAAAATTGGAATCTTAGCTCAGCGGAGTCAGTCCCCTCTCTGGGCCCCCACAGCCCAGTTATGGTTATTAATAACTGGTGGTTCTCTCATCCCTAGTTCCAGCAGCCCAGCAGGACCTCATCCTCTTACAGTCTGCTGCCCTTTTGATACAGCTGGCCAAGCAGATGATCCTTTAGCTTGCATTTCTGGCTGTCTCTGGGGTTTTTTGTGCCCAGCCCTTGATGTGGCTCTGCCAGCCTTTGTGATTCTAGGGGAGAGGAAAGGTGGATGAATCAGGTCCCAGCCGTCTAGCTAGTTTCTCTGAGTTATATTGAAGTTTATTTCAACACAATCTCTCTCTCTCTCTCTTTCTCTCTCTCTCTCTCTCTTCTCCCATCTCCTCTATCCTCTCTCTCTCTTCCTCTTCTTTGTCTCACTGGCCTATCTATTTTTGCCTCAGCTTCCTTTCTCCTCCTTCTTCTTTCATGCATTCTGATATGGTTTGTTTGTGTCCCTACCCAAATCTCATCTTGAATTCCCATGTGTTGTGGGAAGAACCTGGTGGGAGGTGATTGAATCATTGGGGTGGATCTTTCCCCCACTGTTCTTGCGATAGTGGATAAGTCTCATGAGATCTGATGGTTTTAAAAATGGGAGTTTCCCTGCACAAGCTCTCTCTCTTTGCCTGCCACCATCCCTGTAAGACGTGATTTGCTCCTCCTTGCCTTCTGCTGTGATTGTGAGGCCTCCCCATCCATGTGGAACTGTAAGTCCATTAATCCTCCTTCTTTTGTAAATTGCCCAGTCTCAGGAATGTCTATCAGCAGCATGAAAATGGACTAATACACATTCCAACAAAATTTTTACCCCTATTATGTGCCAGGACCTATGCTAGGTGTTGGAAATCTATAGATGAGTGAGACACAGGCTCTACTCTCTAAATAACTAAAAAAAAAAAAAAACACTCGTAGGGAGGTTATGTGATGGCAGAAATAAGACCAGGATATCAGGAGAACATGCCTTATTGAGATTGGAAATGGGAGAAGACAGGGGAAGTTTCCTGGATGAAGTTATACCTGAACAGAATCTGAATTATCCTGGCAGAGATTGTGTGAGAAGGACTGCGAGGAAGGTATTACAAAAAGAGGGAGTCAGCATAAGCAAAGACATAGAAGCAAGACACAACATGCTGAGTGAAGGGAACAAGCAACGTGGTGATGCTGGGATGCAAAATGAAAGGTAAGTCATGGTGTCAGATCAGCTGAAGCAGAAGGAAGAGCAGGCCCTCACATGTTATTTTAAGAGTTTAGTCTTTATCCAGTAGATGATAGAACAGTGGTCCCAACCTTTTAGGCACCAGGGACCGGTTTCATGGAAGACAATTTTCCACAGATGTGGTATGCAGGGATGGTTTCAGGATGAAGCTGTTCCACCTCAGAAGCTCATCAGGCATTAGAGTCTCGTAAGAAGCATACAACCTAGATCCCCCATATGTGCAGTTCACAATAGCATTCATGCTTCTGTGAGAATCTAATGCACCTGGTGATCTGACAGGAGGTGGAGCTTAGGCAGTAATGATCACTATCCTGCAGCTCACCTCCTGCTGTGTGGCCCAGTTCCTAACAAGCCACAGACTGGGACCGGTCCTGGTCTGTGGCCCAGGCGATGGGGACCCCTGTGATAGCAGGTTACTGAGAGATCTAAAACAGCAATGAATAATGGTCATGTATGTTTTTAGAAATACAGATAATTTTATCAGCGTGTGAGGGATGGGTTATAGGGGGACAAGAACAGAAAAGGGCAATCCCGTTGGGAGGCTGTTGCTGCTTTTCAAGTGAGATGATGGTGGCTTAAACTGGAGCAGTAGGTATGGAAAGGAGGGGACTGAATTAAGAAAAAATTAGGAGGTAAAATTGGCAGGGCTTTGTGATCAATTGGATATGAATATGTGATATGGTTTAGCTCTGTGTCTTCACCCAAATCTCATCTTGAATTGTGATCCCACATGTCGAGGGATCTGTAATGCCCACCTGTCGAGGGAGGGAGGGGATTGGATCATGGGGGTGGTTTCCCCCATGCTGTTCTCCTGATAGTGAGTGAGTTCTCATGAGATCTGATGGTTTTATAAGGCAGTTTTCCCTGCTCTTGCTCACTCTCTCACCTGCCACCTTGTAAGATGTGCCTGCTTCCCCTTCTGCCATGACTGTAAGTTTTCTGAGGCTTCCCCAATCATGAGGAACTGAGTCAATTAAAACTCCTTTGTTTATAAATTACCGAGTCTCAGATAGTATCTTTATAGTAGTATGAAAACAGACTAATACAATATGTGTGAAGTAGCTATCAACAATAACATCCTGATCTTTATCTTGGGTAGCTATGTAGATAATAATAATAGCACTAATGAAGATGGTAATAGGAATAGTGGTGCCATCAGCTGTGATAGAGAATTCAGGAGGCAGTGCTAGTTTAGTGGAAAATGGACAATTTTCTTTTGGATATGTTGAGTTGAAGGTGCCCATGGAGCATACAAGGGAAGATACCTAGCACCCAATTTGAATAGTTTAAAGCTATGGGGAGGATCTGTGATAAAGATTTAGATTTGAGATTATACTAAGGATATTAGTCATAGCCTGCCATGATCATACCATTTCTAAGGGAACTTGCTGCATGCACTGACTATTGCCCGTGCAGCCATAGTTTGTTCTACGCAATCCACCCTATCTGGCTTGGCTACAGCTGATGGAATCTACCAGGTCACTGACCCAAGGGCAGTCAATCTGTAAGTTGACCAGAGCCTGATGATATAGATCTGGCGAAAAAGATGAACTGGGTTATTTAGAATCCCTGTCTCAGGATTTTGAGCTAAGAACTACAGAGACTCCAGGCCAGTTAACAATGGGAGTCAAAGCTGGAAGACTGTTGAAAATTGGGACATGACAAGCAGAGACCATTTGAAGCTGAGGTAAGAATGGGATGGAAATGATAGGAAAGTAAAGGATGTTGGTGGCAGAAGAATGGAATAGACACAGTAGAAAAAGATAACAAAGAGAGAGACAAAGAAAGTGAGCACATAGCCCAAGGGAAAAACAGAGAGACTTTTTAATTCTTGAGGCTGCTTAACTAGCTGATAAGTGTTCTCATCTCAGTCAGTATAGTCTCAAATGAAACCCAGCCATCTGAGGATAGTTTGAGTGAGTTTTTTTTTTTCCAACCAAAAGAGGAGTCACCCACATGAAATCACTCAAGGAGAAACTAGTGCATGATAAAAGCAGTGAGTTAAGGACAGCAGTGGGGAATACTAACAGTGAACAAGTAACTAGAGGAAGCGGGACCCATACACATACAGAGGGATGGACATAGGGTACTACCAAGAGAAGAGAGGGCCGTGGAAGTCAAGAGATCCTGTTTGTTTTTCTTTAAAGAGAGAGTGATCAGAAGTGTGAAAAACTGCAGAGAGGTCTGATAAGGACTCTGAGTAGTGCCCACTGGGCTGGAAATTAGTAGGTAACTGGTAATTTTGGTGAGTGCATTTAGCAGAGTGGTAGACGAGAGACAGAAACTAGACTGCAGTTGGTTAAGAAGTGAATGTAAAGTAAGAATGTGGAGCTAGCCAATGTAGAATACTCTTCTGAGAAAATTACATGAGAAGGAGAGGAAAAGAGACTGAATATTAGCTAGAGGGGACCAAGAGCCCCAAAATGTTTTGCTTTGTGTTTGCTTTGTTGTGGTTTTCTGTTGCTTATTTTTTTGTAAGAGAGGCTTGAGTTTTTAAGCTTAGAGGAAAAACATAGTTGAGTTGAGTTGAGAGACAGAGAGAGAAGTCATCTGACCGAGCAAGATCCTGGAGGGTCCAAGGCCTAGATTAGCTAAAGGTGTTGGCCTTAAACAGAAAGATGGCACCTTACCTTCTGAAACTTGAAGAGAAAAAAGGAAGGATGGGTCTGTATGAAGATGAGATAGTAGTTGGTGGGAGTGGGAAGTTACAGAGATCTATCCTGCTGGCCTCAATTTTCTCAATGAGGTAGGAGGCAAAGTTTCCTGCCAAGAGTGAAGGAAGCAGGGTCAAGTAAGGGGCTTGAGGAAAGAAGTAAAAAGTTTGGAAGAGTCATTGAGAGGATTGTGAGAGGGGTTGGACCAAGGACAAGTGAAAGGATTGATGAGTGGGGCTGCAAGCCCAGCTGAAGTTAGGAAGTGGAAATTTGTAAAGGCCACGGTCTCCATGATTGTGGGATTTGCATCCAGTAGTGCTTAGCTGTTCAAACGTAGGAGCAGAGAAGGTAGTGTTGTGTGACTCCACAGTTGGGGTTTGGGTGGGTGGATGTGGCAGAAGCATAGGGTGCCAGCAAAGGGAGGGGAAGCTGAGCAGGGATTTGGGTGCTCAGCTATAGGTTCCTGCTTGGTATGGAAGAAAGAGGGAACACGAAGGGACTAACCGACTAGGAGAATGGAGGAATCACGAGACTGAAGGTTGCTGTGAGGTAGAAGAGCAGGTGTTAGAAGGCTGGGAGGTGGGAAACAGCCCAGCATTTTCCAGTAACTGTTCCTTTTGGCTGAATCATGGGACAATAGCGGAGACCCAGAAAAGTGAGGAGACCTAGAGAATGAGGAGGCCAGAGAGATAAGCAGGGCTTGATGTAGGGAGGTCTCATGTGCCACTATTTGAGCTGGATGTTGCAGAAGAGGCAGAAGCAAGGCAAGCTTACAGAGGTAGTTTTACAAAGTGGCTTATGGAAAATAATAGACTTCTGGGGCCCTGTTGGGTCTTTTCCTGAATTCTTGTACTCTCTTCTGATGATTTTAAAGTTTACTTTCCAATTCTAAAAGTCAGTGGTGCAAATCCACCCCTCCTCCTCCCTGTATAAAGTCTAGGTAGTGAGAAAGTTACATT
The DNA here is from genome assembly GCF_028885655.2 of Pongo abelii. Classification (NCBI taxonomy): domain Eukaryota; kingdom Metazoa; phylum Chordata; class Mammalia; order Primates; family Hominidae; genus Pongo; species Pongo abelii. The sequence continues at coordinate 113,144,569 of NC_072008.2, forward strand.
AATTCTTATCCCAAGGAGAGTCATCTGTTTTGAGTAGTTGAAAGAACCCTGAATTGTGAGTCCAGAGCCTTGGATTCTAATCCTAGGTCTACCACCAACCAACTGTACACATCTCCATCTCTCTGGACTTCTTTGTCATGATCTATAATGAGAGAGAAATATTACCTGTCTTGTCTATTTCCTAAGGTTGTTGTGAGGGTGAAATGAAGTCATAGATGTAAATGCACTCTGCAAAGTTAAAAGTGTATGGTGAGCAGAATTGATGCTTATTACTGGGATCTGGCCAGGTTTGCCTTGTGTCCTTCTTCTACGTCTTGTGACAGCAGAGTCTACTTCCTGCTTCCTTCCCTCATTCCCAGTCCCCACATGCCTGTAAGTTCCCAGAAGTCAGACCTGCCGTGGTGGGAGCTGAAGGAACAGTCTCAGTAGCTCTGTCTGGGATGATGAGCCAAGAAATCAAAGACTTTCTTTGCCAAGGAAAGTGTTTTCTTTGCTTGTTTCTTCCTCTTCAATAAATCTGTCTGCCTCCACCGTTCCATGATGAGGCTGATTGGCCTTGCCCTTGGGACGTACCAGCTCAGCATGGGAGAGGGGGATGCTGCAAGATTTGATGCCTCCCTTTTCGATACATGCTTAATTCATTGCTGCAAAGACTTGGATAAGTAAAACACTAAGCTCCCTCTTACTGGGCTTCCTGGAGAGAGGGATTCCAGCAGCTTTTAAAGGAAATGTCAAACTGTTAAGAGTTCAGGCTTCAAGCAGCTTAATGCTTTATAATGTTTGGGAATGAATGTCTCATGGATTCTTAATGCCTGGTTTATTTAGAATTGAAAATAACTGATCGGTTAGTCAATCTGATAAACACAAGACAACTACAATCAACTCTGGAGAAAGATGAATTCATTTAACTCATTGCTTTTTGGCTTTCTCCCCACCAAATCTTTTAGCTGAGTTACTAATCAATCAGTCAATAAGAATTAGGCACCAACTGTATGCTCAGCTCTATACAGTTTATTACAAAAGCCATATCAAAACAAACCAATAAAAACAAAATATATATTTCATACTGCTATGGGCTGAATTGTATCCCCCCACCCCAAATTCATATGTTGAAGTTTCAATTCCTAGTGCCTCAGAATACAACTAATAGGGCCTTTAAAGAAGCAATTAAGTTAAAATGGGGTCACCAGGGTGGGACCAAATGCAATATGACTAGTGTCCTTATGAGAAGAGATTAAGACACAGACAGAGAGAGACAACAAGATACATACCTGCACAGAGATGACCATGTGAAGACACAGAGAGAAGATGGCTATCTGCAAGCCAAGGAGAGAGGTCTCAGAAGAAACCAACCCTGCAGATACCTTGATCTTTGACTTCTAACCTGCAGAACTATGAAAAGGTGCATTTCTGCTGTTTAAGCCACTCAGCCTGTGATATTTTGTTATGGCAGCCCCAGAAAACTTTTGTGTATATATACACAAAAAGTCTGTGAAGCTTGCAGTAAGATGAAAAAGAACCCACATGTAACACTTTACTACTGCTGATCATATCTGGGAGGATGTATAGATGTAGACTTTCTCCAGAAAGACTTTTCTATCACCAATCAGAATTAAAATACAAAGCTCAAAGAATATAAAAAGTCCCTTGACTTTTCTAAAACTTCAGGTCCTGCTACACACATAGGGCATCTAGAAACAGCATGGGATCTTTATCTCTGTAGTTTATCTGCTCTCCCACATACCCCTGGGCCTTTTTTCTAGCCTGCTTCTCAGCCCCAGATTCCTGGCTCTGTCAGGGAGAGGCAGTGTGTGATCCTTTAGGTCCTGTGAGTTTCTTAAAGACATTTCATGTCAGTAGTTCTTAGACTTCAGAACCACCTAGAATGCCAAATAAAAATGCAGCTTCTAGGACCTCACCTTAAAGGTCAGGTTCACTAGGTCTGCCCAGGGCCTAGAAATCCGCATTTCAAGTTTAGTAGGTCTGGTCAGGGTGTAGAAATCTGCACTCAATTTTTTTTTACTCTGAGGTATACATACAAAGGAGCGTACAGATAATTTAAGTAATAACAATAAAATGAACGCCCATGTACCGACCACGGAGCTTAAGAAATAGAACATTTTTCTGTGTACCCTTTCCCAACTGCATTCCCCTCTTCTTCAAATAGGCAAACTTTACCAAATTTTACGATTATCACTTCTTCACCTTTCTTTAGTGTTTCCCGCTTATGATTGTGTCTCTGAACAAAAAACAAAAAAAATCCTGTTTAGCTTGCTTGTTGGAGGACTTTGTATAATGGTGTTATACTGTGTATATTCTTTAGCAATTTTATCATTCAACATTATTTTTGAGATGCATTCATGTCGATGCATTTAGCTGCAGTTTACTTATTTTCACTGCTCTACAGTATTCCATTGCATGAATATACCACAATTTATTTATCTATTCTCCTGTTTGTGGTCATTTGGGTTGTTTCTAGCTTTTGTTTTGTTTTGTTTTGCTATTATAAATAATACTGCCATAAACATTCTTATATATGTCTCTTGGCACATAGAAATCTTCATTTTTACCCAGCTTCCCAGATTGAGTCTAATGTAAATGGTCCAAGAAACACTCTCTTTGGTCCTTCACATTCTACAGAGTGATACATGTACAACATAAAACTCTCTTGCTAGTATTAACTTCATTTTGAAGCATGACTTTAATGCTTTATTTTGGAGGGGAAAAAAATCCTCTGAATCTTCACTTTTACTTACAAAGTCTGCTCCTAGTAAAGGGGTAAGGGACAAGAAAAGAAGGAGGGAGTAGGGGTAGTGCGAGGAAACATCCATATGTCATCTGTGCTGCATTAGAGAAGAAACCCATATGTTACAAGTATTCAACTATGTGATACAAATGATCAATGTATGGACACTTACGTATGGATATTTTAGAGGCAGCAATCAACTCTAGGCACATAATAGTGTCAGCTTATTCATTCAATGACTAAAAAAACTCAAGGTAGGTTGAAATAGTTAAGAAAGGCTTCCAGAAGGAGGTGGGACATAGAGTGGGCCTTGAAGGATAGACAAATTGGATTTTGGCACAAGAAATTCACAAGGTGTCAGCTAACAGCTAGAGTGTGCTTAAGAGAAAGGTAGAGGGACAACAAGGCACATTGGAAATGTAAATGGGCAGAGTGAATGGGGGTGGGGTGTTAAAAATTGCAAGTACAGCCCAACAAAGGCCTGGTAAATCTAGTTCAGTTTTAGGAAAGCACTGCCATCCCAGGGGAATCCTACCTGGGAACCAAGAAAGAGGGAACAGCTTTGGAAGTACACGGTGAGAACCATGAGAACATCATAATAAGGGTACTTTGCAGGAAATAAAGAATAAAAAAGTGGTCATAGGGTCAAGGATCCAGGATAACATGACAGCCAGAAATAAAGAAAGAAATAATTCAGATCCAGTATAGGGTTCCTCACAGGTATCAAAGACTTCTCCCCACTTTCCTAGATATAAAGGAGTCTATATTATACCATCTCTCTTCTACATACAATCTTCTATAGCGTCCATCTCCATTTTAAGTGGAAGACCTCACCTCCCACCTCATTGAGAAAAAAGAGAATTAATTAAATGGGAAATTTATCACTTTCCCACCACCACATTTGCCATCTGTACTCTTGCCTTCTGCTATGTTGAATGAACTGTCCCCTGTTAAAGGCCATCCCTTCCACTTGTTTACTGGATCCCATTTTAATCAGTTAGCATTAGGTTTATCTGAGAGCAACAGAGGTCAAAAATAACAGTGGCTTAAACAAGAGAGTGTATTTCTGTCATACATAAAAGACCAAAGGTAGGCAGTTCAGGGTTGATCTGGTTACCCTGCTCCACAGAGTCTTCAGAAACCCAGGCTTCTCTCAACTTACCACGTCCCTTGGGTGTGGCCAAGGTCCAAGATAGCAGCTTGAGTTCCAGCCATCACATCCAAATTTCAGGCAGTAGGATGGAGAAAGAGACAAAAGATGGGACAAAGGGCATTATGCCAGCTATCTTTCAAAAAAGTTTCCCAAGAGCTGTCACATGATAGGAGACATAACTTCTGGTTACATCTTATTGGCCAGAGATAGTAAAGTTACAAGGCTGTATGGAGCAGCAAGAAAGGCTAGAAAGTATAATCTTTATTCTAGTAGGCCATGAAGCCAGCTATAAATTGGGAATTTTATTATTGTGGAAGAAGGGGAGAGAAATATTAGGGGATATCTAACAGTCTATGCCATGACATAACTTCTTTCCTTCTTAAGGACTTTTGCCCTCTCCTCTAAGTAATTCTTATCAGCATACAAACTTGATTTAGCATTTATTAACCCAAAAATAAACTCTTATTTATCCTACTATCCCTCCAGCTTCTTCCCCACATTTCTGCACTCACCAACAGCAAACATTCTCCAAAGTATTGTCTACACATGCAATCTCTTGTTCCTCATCTCTCATTTATTCTTCAGTCCACTCCAGGCTGGCTTCCATACTCATCAACTCACTGAAATCTCTCTTCTCAAGATCCCCAGAGCCCTGTATTTTGCCAAATTCAGTTTTCACATTTCAGTCCTGATTTTAACAGCTCTGTCATGAGCATTTGATACAGATGATCTCTAATACTTTTCTTTAAAAACTATTTCTTTAAAATCTTTCCTCCTTTGGTTTTGTTAATACCACACTTTGGCCACTCCTTCTCAATGTCCTCTACTTGAACTCTAACTATTGGAGTTATCCATGCTTACTCCTGAGCCTTCTCTTCTCTTTCTCAAATTGCTCTTTAGGTGGTTTCATTCATTTCTTCGGCTTTAAATACTATCTTTATGCTGACGATTTTCAGTGAAGACCCTAAAAAGACTCTAAAATTAGGATTCATAGATCTACCTGCCCATTTAAAACCGCCACTTGGATATTTATTAGACATGTCTAACATAGCACATGCAAAACAGAACTCTTGACACCCTCCCTCCACCCAATCTGTTCCTCTCCCATCTTTCCCATTTTAGAAAATGACATTAACATATGTCAGAAACCTGAGAGTCATCATTGATTCCTCCTTCTCTCACTTCCCAAATTCAATCCATCAGCGAATCCTGACCATTCTATATCCAGTATGAATTTCTAATTCATCCACTTCTCCCATCTCTACTATTACTACCCTAGTCCAAGGGACCATTATCTCTTGCCCAAATTGTAAATTAAGGTAATCTTTTAAAAATGGAAATCAAATTATGTGACTCTCCTTATCAAAATTCTTATATGCTTTTCCATCACATCTAAAATAAAATTCAAACTTTTCAGTCTGTTCTGCAAATCTCTGCATGATCTAGCCCAGTGGTCTGAATGACTCTTGCTCCATTCTCATTTCTCCTACTCTTCTCCCTTCAACTGATTATGCTCCACCCATATTGGCCTTCTGTACTTGCACTATGTGTCATGCTCTTTCTAGCCTCAGAACTGTTTCATTTATAGTTCCCTTTGCTTGAAACACTGATTCACTGGGTTCTTCCCATGTCTAGCTCCTTTTCTACCTTCAGGACTTGAATCACATGTTACCTCCTTATAGAGGTATTCCCTGACTACCTTATCTGAAGTAGTTCATACTATTTTCTATGAGTTTTTTTTTCAATGATATTGTCACAGTGTGCAAGCTGAGAGGTCAGAGACCTTGTCTTTCTTATTTGCCACTGTATTCCAGCACCTAGCATAGCTCCTAGCAGTATGCCTGTCAGTGGGCTCAAAAAATACTCAATAACTGTTTGTTGAAATGATGAATCAACAAATGGAAGTTATCTAAATCCTCTCTTAATGATTGAGAGGGGAGGAGGAAAGTACTATGGAATGAGTGAAGCCGGAAGGGCCCAGCAGGCCTGCCAGTCCAAGGCCAGAGCCAGACTTCGGGTCCTGAAGGTACAATTATGTAAACTAAAAATAAAATCCTGAGCCCCTCAACTGACTGAACAGACCCCCTCTTGGCCAAGAGGATGGCAGAGAAACCTTTAAAATGGAGTTCCTTTCCAAAGGACAGGCTAATAATATTTTTTTTAAATAAAAATAAAAATAGAAACCTAAGTTTCTGGCCATGATAAAAAAGGAGGTCAAACATGCTTCATTACACTCCCTCCCTTTTGCAGTTTATTGACAACAATTGACCAGCATTAATGTTAAAATAGAGATCATAAGACTGACAAAATGGACTCTTTGAAACAATAAGATAACAAATTATAAACAGAACCTAAGGCCATGCCATGCAAGGGTTAAGGCAGACACCCCCTACAGGTCACTCTAACCCAGTATCTTCTGGCTTGCCCTCACAACCTGACTCTAGCATAACATCACATGATGCTTAGCAAACCCTTATCTTAAATTGAACATTCTTTCCTACTGACTCCAAGTATTTTTGACAAAGCTTTATTCCTTTAACCAATTGCAAATTTTAAAAATCTCTGAATACAGAAAAATAACTAATGGGTATTAGGCTTAATACCTGGGTAATGAAATAATCTGCACAACAACCCCCCATGATTCAAGTTTACCTATGTAAAAAACCCTCACATGTACCCCTGAACTTAAAAGTTTAAAAGAATCTCTGAATCCACCTATAACCTGTAAGCCCCTGCTTCAAGATATCCTACCTTTTCAGGCCAAACCAGTGTATACCTTCCATGTATTGTTTTACATGAAAGGTATACATTCCTTTATATGGAAGGAATGTATTCTTTGCCTGTAACTCCTGCTTCCCTAAAATATATGAAACAAAGTTACATTCTGACTGTCTCAGGACCACTTACTCAAAGCTTCTTGGGTATGAGTGCCCCTAGCTGTGGTCACTCATATTGGCTCAGAATAAACCTCTTTAAAATATGTTACAGTTTGGTATTTTTCCATCAACACTAGAAGAAATGTTGTACATACATACTTGAGCCAAGACTGAGAAGAATAGAACCACTAGATGGCAAAAGGCAGATTGTAAAAGAGTATAGAGCCAAGAGTCAGAGGCAAGATGGAAACCAAATTGGAAAAGAAGTGAGTGGGCTGAGGCAAATGAAAAGGGACCCAGAAAATAGGCAGGAACATTACTGGAGAGAAGGAGAAGTTGCTGCCCAGCAATAAGCAAAATGATTGACCAAAAACTGAGAGTTTAACTGAGGCTAAAGACCATGCAATATGCAAGCGTGGGTGATCTTCTCCAGCAGTCATCAGGAACAGAAAAGGTAGACTGCAGGACTGGCTTTGGGTGGAGGCTTGTAGGAAAGATGCAGTGAAGCCCATGAGCAAGCTTTGAAAGAGTAAGAGAGCTGGAAAAATGGGTTCTTATACTCTAAGAATGAAAATTGAAGTTTAGAATTTCAGAAGTAAAGCAGTTCAGGGCGATGATGAATTCCACAGTGTGGCCAAGGCGGTGGGTAAAATGGAGCAGAGCTAAAGATAACTTGAGATGAGGGGGTCCTGAAGCCAAGAGGCCAGGAGGAGGTTAGGACTTCCATATGAAACCCTCAGGCTAATGATAGGATTTGGGTGTAGAGGAGAGCACCAGAATTTTCTGTGGATACCAGATAATAGCCATGATGCCAATAAATGCTAACAGTGAGGACACACAGAGGGTAAACGGCGTAAGTGTCAAAGAAGGAAAGAATGTTGCATGAGGGTAAAAGCATGGCACTAGGAATATGCTGGTACTGTCTCTTGCTCTCAGGCTATGGGAGAAAGAACAATTGCCATAGAAGAGGGCTCCAGGTGAAATATATTCATCTGGATTGTCCCCAAAGCAGACTCTGAGATATGAGATTCCAGCCAGCATAAGTAGTTTGGAGATGATCACAGGAAATACCCAAAAGGAGTGGGGGACTGAGCCAATAAAGGGGCGTGTTATAAATCAAGTTACCACTGTGGGTAAGTGGAGCTTAATTATGCTGGGGAATTCCAGGAGGTTGTGTAGAACACGCATCTCAGAGTTATCCCACCTAAGGGATCAACTACTCCTGTCAGTCATTGATAATCCCCTGTAACTTCTGACTTCCTATGTGTGCAGGCAAAGAGGGCTCTGTAGGCCAGAGAAAAGCCTCCAGGAAAAGATGCAGGTGCTGGCAGCTGGAAGTCAGGCTACATGGACAGAAATGATGACGGCCAAAGGGATATGGGTAGAGCACCAATAATATCTGCTATAGGAAGAAATGGGCAAGGAAGGAGTCAAGATTCACTCAGGGCGAAGTGGAGGGACCATTCTGTAAAGAGACTGAAAGTGGCTGGGCTTGGTGGCTCACACCTGTAATCCCAGCACTTTGGGAGGCTGAGGCAGGCAGAATGCTTGAGCTCAAGAGTTGGAGACCAGCTGGCCAAAATGGCAAAACCCTGTCTCTACAAATAATACAAAAATTAGCCGGGCGTGCTGGTGCACACCTGTAGTCCCAGTTACTTGAGGGGCTGAGGCAGGAAGATTGCTTGAACCCGGGAGGTCGAGGCTGCAATGAGCCGAGATCATGCCACTGCACTCCAGCCTGGGTGACAAGGTGAGACCCTGTCTCAAAAAAAAAAAAAAAAAAAGAAAAAAAAGAAAAAAAGAGAGAGAGAGAGAGAGAGAAGGACCTCATTTACTTTGGAATGGACATTTAAAAATTATTTTATTAATTCTTTGCTTCAGTGTGCAAATTCCTTAACACTTAACAATGCTCAAGCCATATTCAAATTTCCCCAATCATCCCAGAAATGTTATTTACGGCTGGTTTGTCCACATCAGGATTCAGTTTCAAATCATGCAGTCATCTTGTTATGTCCCTTCAATCTCTTGAACTAGAGAACATTCTTTTTCTATTTCACATTAAATTGACTCATTGAGGAAATCAGGCCAGTGGTTCTAAAAAATGTCCCACCTTTTATATTTGTCTAAGTGCTTATTTGTGGTGTTATTTAGCTTGTTTCTCAATCTCCTGTATTTCCGAGAAACTGCACATTAGACCAAAAGGCTTGATACATTCAAGTTAAATATTTTTGGCTACAGCACATCCACATGACATTGCATCACATACAGCAGAATGTCAGAAGACACATAGTGTCTGGTTGTCCCGCTGTTAGTAATGCTATGGTTGACAACTAGATCTGTATGATGGCAGCCAGACCCATTGTACAGTTGCTTTCCTCTTGATGACGAGAAAATAGTCTGCGTGCTATTACCTTGGCACCATACAAATGTCCAGGTCCCCATCAGCTATTCACCTAATAGTTTTAATCCCACTTGATGACTCTTGTCTGAATCAATGAATTCATGACAGGCTTAAAAACGATTTTTAAATTCTATCACCCTGTCTCTATTTCCAAGCCAGTGTTGTTCAGGAAAGTAGAATTTACCTTGTTCACCCAGGGCAGCCCAGTGCAGTGGATACGAGCATGGACATTAGAGCCAGAGGGTCTGGATTCAAATCCTGGTCCCACCTCTTGCTAGCTATGTGACTGTCACTTAACCTCTCCATACCTCAATTTTCTTATCTATAAAATGTTGTGTTATGATAATTAAATTAAGTAATACTAGTAAAGCAATCAGAATAAAGCATGCTGCCTGGTAAGCACTATGTAAGTGTTAAATAAACAAAAAGCAAAACTATGGCTATTTGATTATATTGAAATATAGTCCTTACTGGAAAGGCAAAATAAATGCTTAATTCTTTCCCTTTAATTACCAATTCTCAAAGTAAGGATTTGGTTTTATAGCTGCCACAAGGGGTGACAAATAAGTGGAAAGAACATTAAAGAGCTCAGGGAAAGATTTGGGAGGGAGGAGAGCTGGGAGAAGAGCCCAGAATGAGGACACACAGAGCAGCATGAGGCTGGGAGAAGGAGAGCACTGGAAATAGCTTTCTTTGTCTTTTTTATCCACTTTACAGAGCCTCAGTCAAAATCACACGGGGCCAGAGAAACTAAAGAAAATAGGAAGTAGCTCCTATTTAAAGGATAGGTGTTTGGCATTCACACAAATTTGCAAAAAAAAAAAAACTTTTTATTTGTCATTAGAATACTATTGCATTATCATAATATATATTAAGTATAATATAAAATCATAAAAGAAGTTTTAAAATTTACAAAACAAAACTTTGAATAAAACAACACAAAATTATTCTAGCCCTATCATCTTGATTTATTAAATAAAATAATGAGCCTACATTTGGTGAGCCACGTAAAAATGTCCCTAGGCAGTGCCAGCTTCATGAGCATGAGGCCCGATGCAATTGGGGGCCCCATGCTCAGAAGGGTCCAATTGGTTTAATGACCTACTATTTTGAAATTCTGAATAATTTTTAAACAAATAGTAATAATTATATGTTATTAATAACACAATAATAATATAATGTGTTTATTTACAATAATTACACTTATAACATCATAATAATAACATAATTTGCAATGGATTCTGCAAATTATGTAGCTAGGGCATCTCTGGGCCCCTACTCCTGACCCCAAGCCAAGCCACCAGCCTGCACCCTGCAGCGCAGCAGTAGGTGGATAGTCCTTTGCATGTCTAAGCTTTCACTCTTTCTTTCTTTCTTTTTTCCTTTCTTTCTTTCTTTCTCTCTCTCTTTCTCTCTCTTTCTTTCTCTTTCTTTCTTTCTTTTTGTTTCTTTCTTCCTTTCTTTCTTTCCTTTTTTTTTTGTGTGTGTGTGTGTGTTTTGCTCTTTTTGCCCAGACTGGAGTGCAATGGGGTGATCTCGGCTCACTGCAACCCCCTTCTCCTTGGTTCAAGCAAATTCTCCTGCCTCAGCCTCCCAAGTAGCTGGGATTACAGGTGTGTGCCACCATGCTTGGCTAATTTTTGTATTTTCAGTAGAGACGGGGTTTCACTATGTTGGCCAGGCTGGTCTCAAACTCCTGACCTCAGGTGATCCACCTGCCTTGGCCTCCCAAAGTGCTGGGATTACAGGCGTGAGCCACTACGCCTGGCAGCTTTCATCTTTAACTCTCCTTTGGGTGCCCTAAGCCTTGCTCTTCTTACTGACAGCTTTCTGATTTAGTTGCCTGTGTGGCTAATTTCAGTCTCTGCACCCTCCTAGGGTTCCTTTTCCTTTTCAGAACCGCTGGTGAAAGGCACTGCTCTGTGGGCAGTGCTTCCTCCCCACCCCCAAGAACACACTTTCGCCAAAGCTGTGAGGATTGTCTGTCTTGTCCTCTTCCCCCTCAGTCTGAGCATTCTCTGTATTGCTTGTTGCTTGTTAGTAAAATAAGACACATGGCCAAGAAAAGAAAAGAAACCACCCAGGCTCTACCAGGCAAGCATTTTATCAACATGTGGACCAGCTTAGCTCTGAGGCTCTTGGACAGTTAAATAAAGGTGAGGGCTGGGTTGGAAAAGAAGGGAAGCAAAACGAGGAAACTCTGAAAAGGATAAGATGACTCAGTCTCTCTCCCTCTTCCCGTAGGAGGGTACCTCCGTCTCTATGCCAAACAGATGTGGGGCTAATTCTTAACGAGCTCCAGGGAAGGCCATGTCGTGGAGTTTTTAATTATAAAAGATTTAAGATATTTTGCCCATTTACAGTTTATTTTCTGTTGCCAAACACCTTTCCACAAATGATCAATATCACTTTTAAACACTCTAAACTCTAATGTTCATTCTTTCCCCATCTATCGTCCCCTACACCATATTTAATACATGCTTGTTCCTGCATCGACTCTGCTGTGCCTGTATACATCAGCATTCTCAAATTTGGATGAGCCTTTATGTCTAAGATCGTGCATTTGCCCTTTCCCCTTTGATCCACTCTCTTTCCTTACCTTGAAACAAAAGGAATTTTTTATTAGGGGTAGCATAATTTCCAACAGTGTATTTTGTCTGTTCACCTTATTTTTTTAATTAAAAGGATGATTGCATAATGACAGAAAAAGCAATAGTAGTAGTAGTAGTAGTAGTGGTAGTATTGAGTGTCTCCTATGTGCAAGTCACTGTTCATGCACTGCTTATCCTGATGACAACACTGTGATTTGAGTTTTATTGTCCCCATTTTACAGATAAGAAAACTGAGGCTCAGAGGTCAAAGGAGCTTGGCCAAATAAGTTACCTTTTAAGTGATAGGACTGAGATGTTAATGCCACTCTGTTGACACCAATGCTTGGTCAACCCGATTACCCCAGTATCCTCTCTGTATATAAAAAAAGAGCCTATAACATCCTCTTTTGTCTTCACAAGATCCCATTAGCTCTGTAGCCATGGCACTCCACTCTTTATATTCAGACACAAAGTGCTGGGGCACCCCGGCCCCTCTACCCTGTGCGTACCCTTCTTTCTATCGTGTTATGCATTAACTTTCACAAGCTGCTTGTTATGTAATGCGTTCCACATGACATCTCTGCTTTGCCCTCAATCTTACATTCCCTGAAGCCTCTTAAAGATCTGTTTAATGTCCTCATCCCCTCATCCATCGATTTCAATTTTATAGGCTTAGCCCTCCTTTGATATTTCTCTGTATATCACTTTCTCAGCCTCCCCTTTTAGGTCATTACCCTTTCTTTTCCCCACTACCTTTTCTTTGTCACGTCCTATTCACAGGTCACTCTTTCCCAGTACTATATATCTTGCTTTAAGTGACATGGGCTTCTCCTATTCATTTTTAGTGTTGGAAGAAGGAATTTGAAGTCTGCCCCCCAGTTGTCCTCTTTGGGTATCTTACTTTGAAACACAAAAGCATTAAATTGTAAATCAATTCTGCATTGATCAAGGCTGGCCACCATCCCCACTGCCTGGCTGTGACCTTTGAATGCTGAAACTATGAGTTTTCTTCTGTACTTGCTCTATTGTTGTACAAGGCCAAGAAAAGGTTCTCATCAACGAAGCTACACACCCTGTTGGCAGGAATCAGGCAGAAAAGCTGGCAACAAAATCTTGCTCAGTTCTACTTTTCTTTTCTAATGATAACTTTAACCCCTCTAATTTGCTTCCTTTTTAAATTTCTGCCCTCCTATTGCATCTTATCCTCCTCCCAGGTGCAGTCATAGAATTCTTATCCTTCACATTTACATTTTTTTCTCTCCTTTCCTCTTATTCTGCTCACTTGTCCTTTTGGTTTGATTCTCGTCTCAATTTTTACGTGAATTATTCTTTTAGTAGCTTTAAAACAATTCAACAAGCACTTATTGAGTGCCTACTATGTTCCAACTACTGAACCAAGTGCTAGTCCTTGCCCTCAAGGAGTTCAGTATTTCAATGTGCTTTAAACACTTGTGTTACTCCAGGGAGGGAAAAAGAGGGTGATTAGACCAGTCTGTTAGTTGGTCAACAACATATACATGAAGTTCAAGAAAATGTACAAAATGGCCTTTACTCTCAGTCTACATCACTTATTCTAACCAATAGGAGTCAATAGTACATGTAGTTATCTTGTTTGTTGGAATTTTTTTTGTTTGTTTTGTAATTAGTATATTAAGGAGACAATACATTTCAAGAATTGCTTAAATTCTGATACCCAGATTTAAGCATGTAAACATATGATGAGACTTTTAAACATACAATTAAAGCTATTCATCATAATTTGCTATGCTACCAACATTAGTTACTTTGGAGCATAAGTCAAATGGTTTAAAGTAATCCTGTAACATATCTAAAGAATACCTTCCTATATTACCCATACAAATTATTTCTCCATGTAAAGGTCTTTTCATTTTAATTTCTACATTACCCAGCTCTGAAGTCACTACTCAGGTTTATCATGGTCCACAGACAAGGAGGGGGGCAAATAACAAGGACTGGTCAAGATATATATGGAGATATATATATATATATATATATATATGGAGATATATATATATATGGAGATATATATATATATATGGAGATATATATATATATGGAGATATATATATATATGGAGATATATATATATGGAGAGATATGTATATATGGAGATATATATATGGAGATATATATATATCTATATATGGAGATATATATATATGGAGATATATATATATGGAGATATATGTATATATATGGAGAGATATATATATATGGAGATTATATATATATATGGAGATATATATATATGGAGATATATATATATATGGAGAGATATATATATATGGAGACATATATATATATATATGGAGACGTATATATATATATGGATGGCACAGCAGAAGGAAACACAATTCTGGAAGTGCAAGCCTTCAAGAAGCAGCAGCATTATGATAATCCTCTCCTACAGAAAGGTATCATTTTTATCACTGATGCCACAGGACAAATTATATATTATGCCATCTTCAAGTAACAGTTGAGGCAATAGAATAAATGCAGAGGCTTTACAATGAATCCCACTTAACACAAAGAACTATACAGACCAAATCTCCTCTACATATTTTTTTTCCTCATTGCCAGTTAAATACAGAGTTTTACTTTCATAGCTTAACAATGAAGGGTCATACACTGAAGCCAATACACATACCTAGCATTTCAGTCTAAGCTTGTCCATGTACATAGCTGAAGTCAATTACAAGGTTTGGCCTATAAATGCTAGGGGAACTTCTTTGTAAAGTAGTTTTTACAGGTATTAAACTTCATCTTGCACACCGAAGTCGTCATACATACAGGGCAAAGTCGGAGCTTTTACATTTGCATTTATTCTTCGTTTAACTTTTTAAAACACTAGTATAGTTGAATATTAAACCAAAACAAGAGCAAGTAGTGAGCATGTTATGATTACAGTCCTTCACTCATTTACTACTGCACGTAAAATGCCACCAGTGGGTGTTATTCACTGGCCCATTAAGAGGTCTGACACCGAACACCATCTCTGGGATGATGTTCATCATCCTCATATGCTTCTCCATTGTAATGGCGCCATCTTTCCTGATTTGGATCAAAGTCCACCAGTTCTACTCAATCCATCTCGTCAGTTTCTTCCACTTCCTTCCTCTTGGGTGGGAGTTTTTCCAGCAAAGACAGTTTATCAGGAGAGAGAAAGTCATTCTCAGGAAAGTTTACCTTGAATTCAATGATTAGGCGACCCTTTTCATATGGTCTAGGATAAATTGGCATTCCTTCATTTATTACACACTTGATATCTCCATGCTTGACAATCTGACCTGGATGAGAGGTGATGACTATGGTTCAGTTGTCAAGAGTAGATATTGTCTTCTGGAAGCCACATAATGCTTCAACCAGCTGTATGTCCATACACATGAAAAGGTCTTCTCCTTGTCGAGTAAAAACAGCATGGTCCTTCTGATCTAACACAATGATAATATCTTCTCCCTCCAGTCCTGGTTCTTGGTATCCTTCACCATGAAATGTTATCTTCTGGCCATATTTCATGCCTTTGTCAATATGAAATTTTAGAATCTTCACATCTATCTTTAGGACTGATCTGCTCCCCATGGCCCTGGCACTCCATGCACAAAGACTGAATTTGCTGAACCTTTCCAGGTCCTATCTGATGAATTCTTATTTGCATTCCAGTACCTCGGCAATTGGGACAGTACTCTACTCCTCCTTTCTTACCTCCTCTATCTTCACATTTGTCACAAATTGCATTCTTTTGCAGAGCCAGTTTTCTTGTTCCACCATTATATAAGTCTTCTAGGGTTACTGAGAGCTGACGTACAACATTTTTACCTCTCCTTTCTCTGTGCATCCTTCCTCCTCCTCCAAAAAAACATATCAAAGATGTCCATGGGGGAGCCAAAACCTCTACCTGCTCCATCCTCTTTAATTGTCTGTTCTCCTCCTTTGTCATATAATTAATTCCCTTTTCTTTGCATCAGAGAGAACTTCATATGCTTGAGAAATCTGTTTAACTTCTCTCCTTCATTTGGATTCTTATCAGGATGGTACTTCAAGGCCAGTTTCCTATAAGCCTTTTTCAATTCTTCCTGAGTAGCATTGATTTGGTTTGACCCCCAAAACATCATAGTAAGTGGTTTCTTTCACCATCTTCTGCCGGTGAGCAGGCTGAGGCCGGTGTGTGAGGGAGCAGAAAGGAGCCCGGAGCCGTGTGCAGCTTCGGCAGCTACCACTCCTCTGCCTCTCACGGGGCATTCTGGAAAGTTCCCGGATTTTTTTTTTTTTTTGACAGAGTCTTCCTCTCTCGCACAGGCTGGAGTACAGTGGAACAATCACAGCTCACTGCAGCCTCAACCTCCTGGGCTCAAGAGATCCTGCCACCTCAGCCCCACGAGTAGCTGGGATTACAGGCACAGGCCACCACGCCTGGCTACTTTTTAATTTTTTTTTGAGATGAGGTCTCCCTATGTTGCCCAGGCTGGTCTCAAACTTCTGAGCTCAAGTGATCCACCAGCCTCGGCCTCCCAAAGTGTTGGGATTACAAGCATGAGCCACTGTGCAAGGGCGGACATGTAGATTTTTGAGTGACCCCTCACTATGCCACTCATTCTTAGTTACTCAGGGGGCATAAGACCATTGGTAGCACTCCTTCCCTCTTGCAGACAGTGGAGAAACCTCCCTTGACTACTTCTTCTCCTCCCCGATGGGCTCTGGGAACCTCCTTTTCTGATGTGAGTCTCCAGTTTGGGTAATCAGTCACTGTCACTCATTTGGTTCCATCCAGTTCCAATGAATTGGAGTGTACATGGGGGAAGCTCCTCCAGTTCTGGGGGAGTGGGGGCAGGAAAAGAGGTCCTGACTAAAGACTAGCCTCAGAGTGGGATATCTATGAGAGAGCTAATAGTATTCCACACTACCAATATTGACATTCTCTTACCATTCCTTCATTGGATTATTATGCTAATAGAGTCTCTGTACCTTTGCCTACCTTGATTTATAGTAACGAAACCCCTTCCTATTGTGATAGCTTGAATTTTTGCCAGGTCCTGGTTGGGGAAATCCTGAGAAAAGAGATATATTTCTCTCTTTAAATTATTGGAAGTGTGATGTGCTCTGCACGGTGATGGTTGGGATACTCCTTGTTTCTCCGGGTTCTTTTTGTCCTAATACTTTGCATCCCTTTGTTCGACATATATTTCTTTTTTCCTAACCTCTTCACATCTCGACTTAGATGACTAATAGGCATCTCAAACTTAACAGATTCCACACAAAATTCATGATGTTCTCAGTCCCCTCTCCTGTGCCTCTCGCATTCTTTCCCATCTCAATAGTTGTCACCCTGATTCACTTTGTTGCTCAGGCCAAAACACTTGGAGTCATCCTTGACCATCTCTCATACTCCATGTCCAATTCACCAGCATAGTCTGTTAGCTTTAATTGGCTTTATCTTTAGAATATATACTGAATCCGTATACTTTTCACTGCTTCCATTGCTCCCATCTTAGTTGACACCACCATCATCTCTCACATAAACTAATGCAGTAGTTTCTCAGCAGGGTGCAGTGACTCACGCTTGTAGTCCCAGCACTTTGGAAGGCCGAGGTGGGAGGATCGCTTGAGGCCAGGAATTTGAGAACAGCCTGGCCAACATGGCAAAACCCTGTTTCTACTAAAAATACAAAAATTAGCTGGGCATGGTAGCACACGCCTGTGATCCCAGCTACTCAGGAGGCTGAGGCACAAGAATCGCTTGAACCTGGGAGGCAGAGGTTGCAGTGAGCTGAGATCGTGTCACTGCACTCCAGCATGGGTGACAGAGTGAGACTCTGTAAAAACAAACAAACAAACAAAAAACAATAACAAACAACACCACCAAAAAGTATCTAATGTAGTAGTCTCCTCTGTGGTCTTCCTGCTTCCACTCTTATTCCCTATGGTCCATTCTCTACACAAAAGTCAGAGGGAGGCTTTTAAAAGGTAAACTGATCCTGTCAACCCGCAGATCAAAACATTCTAATGGCTTTCCATCACAATTAGAAAAAAATACAAAGTTCTGAGCCTAACCTTCAAGGCCTTCCACAATTTGGCCCTTGGCTACCTCTCTGGCCTAGTATCCCACCATTCTTCCTTTGCTCACCTCATTTTACTGGCATTTCTTGCTTTTTCAAACATGTCAAGCAGTTCCAGGCCTTTGCACTCTTTGTCTCTTTAGCCTATAATATTTTCTCCTCAAGTACACACATGACTCACATTCTCACTTCATTCAGGTCTGTGCCCTCTGCAGAAGGCCTTCCTAGACCATACTGCCTAAAACAGCAACCCCGCTCCATTACTTTCTATCTTATTTACCTGCTCTATTTTTTTATAATGCTCATGAGATTATATTATACATGTAATTATTTGTTTGCAATCTATTTCAAGCTTCATATAGACAAAAATGTTGCCTATTTTATTCATTTCTATATTCTCAGCTCCTAGAACAGTGTTTGGCACATCATAAGAACTCAACAAATATTTGTTAAATGAACAAATGATATGTGAAAGGGCTCAACATGGCAGCCCAAATTGTACTCTCCCAAAGATTCATATTCATCTTGTGTGTATCTGGAGGGTCTAGGAGGCAGGTCCACTAGGGAACTATTTGTTTAGGAGCCTAAGGGGCCTCTCAGGAAAGATATATACTAATGAAAGAAAGAATAGCCATATAAGGAGGGTCCTCCTAGACCTCAGGATTGAAAGAGAGAGAAAATTTTCAATACAGCTCTCATGTTGTAATTAATCAGGACATTTAAAAATAATTAATAACAGAAACTGAATCCAACCCAGCTTATGAAAAAAAAAGGCACTATATTGGTGCAAAAGGCTAGGAAGGAGAGTGGAATGCTCAAAGGAACCAAGCCTAGGGATTCAACGTTGTCAGAACTGTGTCTGTATTTTATCTCTGCTTGCCTCTGCATCTCCTTTCCCATTTGTCTCACTCTCTTGATATAGACTGGTCTTCTCCATATTGCAGGAAACACAGCTGCCATCAGCCATAGCTTAGCAAAGAGAATTTCTGTCTCCCAGAGTCCATTCATCTATCCCAGGGAACAATTCTGATTGGCCTTCCTTGGTAATGCGCCTGTAATTTGGTCCAATCACTGTCACTAGGAGAATGGATACTCTGTGTTTGTCCAGGTCTACTTCACATGCTTGCCCTTAAGGTCAGGAGTGGAGTCTATCATTAACGGAATGGGAGAGAGAAAGCCTGCTGGGAAGACCAAAAACAAACAAATAAAACAAAACAATACCTACCAGAGGACACTAGCCTGCTTATCTTCTGATTCACCTCCCAGATCTCATAGTAAGTCCTAAGTAGAGAGAGCTTTTTAAGAATAAGTACCAATTTAAAGGACTATTTCACTAAAATCTCTGTGGGGCACTGAGTACACAAAGCCACATCAGAAGCATTGGTTTTAGTAGTTTCAGTTGGGTAGGAGGCAGCTTGTGACAGCAGCAGCAGCAGCAGCAGCAGCAGCAGCAGCAACCTCATTGTATGGATGGCTTTGCTATGGGCATTAGAAGAGGATTATCACCCCAGGGAGCTAGAAAAGGAACAGAGGAAATGCTGGAAGCCACTGGGGAGGCAAAGGGGTTTTGTTAATGAACCTTGGGACAGACCTCTGGGAGACCTGCAGAAATAGTTGGGTTGGTGGAAGACTTTGAAGAGGGGCCAATACAGGCAGGGGCAGAAACAGAAATTTCTATGCGAGATTATGTTGTGAACTCGATTTTATTTTCAGCCTGTTTCCCAGCTCACAAGGATATCCACCGGCCACAGAAATGCACGGAACAGGACAGGGACAGTAAATTACCCAGTGATGCCCGGTCCCCTAGAGGGCTAGCACTGTGCTGAAGTCACAGAAAGCTATGAGATTCTGACTCTCTCAGGAAGCTGGAAAACAGGGCAGAAAGCAGATTGGTACCAGTTCTAGGTTCCACTGATACAGGCTGGCTGGCTAAGATGTGGCTGCACCTAGCTGTTCTGATTCAGGAGACACTTTTCCCACTCTGATTTTCTCTCCACCTATTTCCCTCTTCCTGGCTTGAAGCCCAGCCAGAGACCAACACCACTATTAGAATGGGCTTCTCCTGACACTGCCTTCTGCCTGGCTTGGACCTCTGCAGCCTCACTCTTGCCTATCTTTTCAGACTCCAGACCTTGTCTGTGTCCTCCAGTTTGGCTTTACACCCTGGATTCAGACCTTGGTTTCCCCCTCATAACGCACTTTTACTAGCTCCCTGGTCATTCGTTCTAGCTTCCCTATTCGCCTGCTGACCCAGCCTGCCTGTGAGTCCTGGCATGTGTTGTTTGGCAGCCACCCATGACCTAGCATTGACAGCACCCTTCCACCTTACTCCTCTTGTCACTTGAATTGCTTTCTCTACCCACCCTTAGAATATAAAGATGCTGCTCACGTTGATACATAATGTCTTCATATTTCAGCAGCTTGTCTGGCTGAAGGAACCTTCATAACCTCCTCTGACAATCCATTCCACTGTCTAATCACCATGATAGTCAAAGTTCTTCGTTCTGTCATACCATTTAGTAGAAGCCTGAGTGCTACTGAACAATAATCATTCTAAATGTCACCCAACCGGGAGAGATGAGAACAATGATCCTCAGAGTATGCACTGCTTGGGATGTGCCCAGAATGTAGAAACACTTGTTTGGAATGGAACCAGTGATCCCCTGAACATATGTCACTGATAGGCCCAGGGATCTATAAGAGCCACTCCCAGAGCTGGATGGAGGCAGTGAGATTGCCCAATTCATGCAGTTTGTAAATGCCCAGTCTAGTGCCAGCCAAAACAAATTCCCATTTATTCATTTTTCCTTCTCTCCATCTTGACTGTCACTGTCCCCCTGCCCAAATCCAGGCCACCCAACTCTTCCTGCTTAGATTACTGCAATAGCTCCTAACTGATTTCTGTGACATCACTCTTGCTCCCTTCTATTCTATTTTCCCCATAGCAGTGAGGAAAGATCACAGAGTAATCTTTTAGAAATGTAAATTAGATCATGTCACTCTCTTGCTTAAAATCCTTCAAAAGCTCTTCATTCCACTTAGAATAAAATCCAAACTCCTTACCATGGCTTATAAGGTTCTACAGGATCTGGCCTCTGCCCACCTCTTAGACCTTTCTGGTCTGCCTTGCTTTCTATGCTCCTGACACATTGAATTTATTTCATTCCCTCCTACATGCTGATCTCTTCCTTTTCTGGAGTGTCTTTCTTTACACGTGTGGTTTCCTCTGCCTGGAATACCCTTTCCTAGGCTTTTCTCAAGGCTGGATCCTTCTCAGTTTTTAGTTCTCAGCTAAAATGTCACCTCCTTTAGAGAGGCTTTCCCTGCCCACACTTGCTAAAGAAGTTCTCTCCAATCTTGTTTAATTCCTTCTTTGGCACTAGTCACAATTACAATTGGTTGATATGTCTATTATTCCTTCAATTTTGATCTTCTTTACAAGAAAGTAAGTTCCAAGACATCAATGTCATGCTATCCCCAGCCCTACCAGAGTACTTGGCACATAATAGGCATTTAATAAATATATGCTGAACTAATGTTTTTAATAGTAAGTACTGAATATATATTTCTTGAGTGAATGGGTGAAAAGTAGAAGGGATCCCATAGACATAACGAAGAAAATAAAGGAATATTCTCAACAACTCTATGCCCACAAATTTGATAACTTAGGTGAAATGGACCAATTTCTTGAAAGACATATCTACATTTTTCCTTACACAGGGAAAAATGGGTAATCTGATTAGGTCTACATCTGTTAAAGAAACAGAATCAATAATTAATAACTTTCCAAAACAGAAAGCACTAGAACCCGATGGGCTCACTGGCAAATTCTACCAAACACTTTAGGACGAAATCATACCAATTCTCAACAATCTATTCTGGAAAATAGAAGCAGAAGAAACTTCCTAATTCATTCTATGAGGCCAGCATTACCCTAATATTAAATCCAAACAGAGACATTACAAGAAAGGAAAACTACAGACCAACATTTCTCACGAATATAGATGCAAAAATTCTCAATAAAATATTAGCATATCCAATCCAACAATGTATAAAAACAATAAGCTATGAACAAGTGGGATTTATTCCAGGTATACAAGGCTGGTTTAACATTCAAGAATCAATTAGTGTAATCCATCACATCAACAAGCAAAAGAAGAAAAATTATATGATCATATTAATAAATGAAGAAAAAGGATTTGACAAAATCCAATGACCATTCATGATAAAGACTCCCAGAAAACTAGGAATAGAGGGGAAATTACTCAACTTGCAAAAGGACATCTACAAAAACAAGGAAGAAGTGAGGAAGGACAGGGAGGGAGGACTGGAAGACTGGAGGGACAGAGGGAGAGAAGGAAGGAGGGAAGGAGGGAGGAAGGAGGGAAGGAGGGAGAGAGGGAGGGAGGGAAGACAAAAAGAAGAAGGAAGGAAAGAAGGTAAGGAGAACAATTAATGAAGAAGCAGAAGTCATTTTACAGCTGACTTTGGTGGAGTAGATACATTCCATTAAAGTGTGGCATAATTGAATGTCTCTGGATTCATAGACCCTTTTTATCCCATTGGAAAAGAGATGGCTAGCACATTCACACTGTAGTTTTAGTGACTGATACTACGTGTTCGCCCCATCAGAGCTATTTATAATTACCTAGGGATTCTTGGAGTCATGTGTTAGGACGAAATCAGAC
This sequence comes from Pongo abelii, assembly GCF_028885655.2. NCBI lineage: Eukaryota > Metazoa > Chordata > Mammalia > Primates > Hominidae > Pongo > Pongo abelii. The sequence continues at coordinate 113,167,098 of NC_072008.2, forward strand.
TTGTGTGAGAATTCCAGGCACTAGTGAGTGCTGGGGTCAGTGGGGAAAATTTCCCCCAGGCTGTGTGTTCAATCTCATCTTCTGAGCCACAGGAAATTGAGGAACAATAGAAAGAGGAACATGGACAAGCTCCAATTCAAGAGTTTCTGTTTTTGTGCTTAATTGGCATATCTCTGAAAGATGGCTTAGGAGGGAGATAAGCTGTGTGGGCCAGATAGGAGAGAATAAGACCTAGTTCTAGCCTCACAGCCCTCAGACAGTTGGCATTATTTTCAGCCAGAGTCATGGTTGTAGGCTGAGGCAATGGCAGAGGTTAGATGGGGAAGTGTCCTTAGTCCCTCATTATTTCCATTGGCTTTTCCCTCCCCACTCTTTTTAACATGCACAAATGAAGTTTTAATGTTAAGCATAAACAAAAGCAGCTTTAGAAAACATTGTGCTGAGTAAAAACCTTTGCTTGCTTTGCCAACGCAGCCTCAAAGCAAAATCCCTACCTCCTCTCCCTTCAACCAAAGGGTTCCCCACAAACCCCATTTATATAGACATTATGAAGCTGTCACAGGCAGGAAAGAGCGAACTTCATTGACTCCAAGGGAAGAAAGGTGTCCCTAGAGTGGCTTGTGAGGGTGGGAGAGGGGAGAGGGGAGAGGGAGGGTAGTGGTAATTGCCCTACTCCCTAGTGGACTTGGTGTGGTTCATTCTTTACTCAGCAGAAACTATAGTCTGAATTTCCCTCATTATTAAATTTTACACAGCAGGGACTTCTCCTGTGTCCCAAGATGTCCAGGATCTTCTCAGAGCAACCTGTGAAAAGGGCTGGCGAGATCTCAGTTCTTCCCAGAAAGCAAAGTGTGACTGAAACCAAGGCTCACTGTGTGCTGAGTTACTTGCAAGGGTTGCAGACCCAGATTTGTTCCAACACCGGTGGTGTGGAATCTGGAATCAATTTTTATTTTATTTTATTTATTTATTTATTATTTATTTATTTATTTTTGAGACGGAGTCTCGTTCTGTTGCCCAGGCTGGAGTGCAGTGACACGATCCTAGCTCACTGCAACCTCCGCCTCTCAGATTCAAGTGATTCTTGTGCCTCAGCCTCCCTAGTAGCTGGGATTACAGGTGTGCATCATTATGCTCGGCTAATTTTTTTTTTTTATTATACTTTAGCTTTTAGGGTACATGTGCACAATGTGCAGGTTAGTTACATATGTATACATGTGCCATGCTGGTGTGCTGCACCCATTAACTTGTCATTTAGCATTAGGTATATCTCCTAATGCTATCCCTCCCCCTTCCCCCCCACCCCACAACAGTCCCCAGAGTGTGATGTTCCCCTTCCTGTGTCCATGTGTTCTCATTGTTCAATTCTCATCTATGAGTGAGAACATGCAGTGTTTGGTTTTCTGTCCTTGTGATAGTTTACTGAGAATGATGATTTCCAATTTCATCCATGTCCCTACAAAGGACATGAACTCATCATTTTTTATGGCTGCATAGTATTCCATGGTGTATATGTGCCACCTTTTCTTAATCCAGTCTATCATTGTTGGACATTTGGATTGGTTCCAAGTCTTTGCTATTGTGAAAAGTGCCGCAATAAACATACGTGTGCTTGTGTCTTTATAGCAGCATGATTTATAGTCCTTTGGGTATATACCCAGTAATGAGATGGCTGGGTCAAATGGTATTTCTAGTTCTAGATCCCTGAGGAATCGCCACACTGACTTCCACAAGGGCTGAACTAGTTTACAGTCCCACCAACAGTGTAAAAGTGTTCCTATTTCTCCACATCCTCTCCAGCACCTGTTGTTTCCTGACTTTTTAATGATTGCCATTCTAACTGGTGTGAGATGGTATCTCATTGTGGTTTTGATTTGCATTTCTCTGATGGTCAGTGATGATGAGCATTTTTTCATGTGTCTTTTGGCAGCATAAATGTCTTCTTTTGAGAAGTGTCTGTTCATATCCTTTGCCCACTTTTTGATGGGGTTATTTGTTTTTTTCCTGTAAATTTGTTTGAGTTCATTGTAGATTCTGGATATTAGCCCTTTGTCAGATGAGTAGGTTGCGAAAATTTTCTCCCATTTTGTAGGTTGCCTGTTCACTCTGATGGTAGTTTCTTTTGCTGTGCAGAAGCTTTTTAGTTTAATTAGATCCCATGGGCAAGGACTTCATGTCTAAAACACCAAAAGCAATGGCAACAAAAGCCAAAATTGACAAATGGGATCTAATTAAACTAATTTTTATATTTTTAGTAGAGACGGGATTTCACCATGTTGGCCTGGCTGGTCTCGAACTCTTGACCTCAGGTGATCCACCAGCCTTGATCTCCCAAAGTGCTGGGATTACAAGCGTGAGCCACTATGCCCAGCCAATATTTTTTTTAAAGTGTGGTTAAAGGAGTAGCATCCTCAACAACACTTGGAATGCTTGTTAAAAACTCAAATTCCTGAATTCTCCCCCAGACCTAGTGAGTCTGAGTGGGAGTGGTGGTGAGGGACCAGGAATCTGCATATAAAACAAGCTCCCCACGTGATTCTGATGTCCAGTCAAGTTTGAGGAACACTCTGGGAGTGGAGGATAAGCTGTGTGGTTTTAAGGGCCCTGAGGACAGGGATCCAAACTGGTCAGGCTGAGGCCATCAACTCTAAGGCTAGGCCTGTCTATAGCAGTCAGAGGGTTGCTTAATGCCCTAAAACAACTGAATTGTCCTTTATTTCTAAAACTTGCCCTGTTTTGACTGTCAGGAGATGAAATATTCCCCCCTCTGAGTTTGATCAGGTACTATACCACCTCTGCCAACAGTTGGCACTCTATCTGCACACCCCACCCAGTTCAGACTGGCTTTTTGTTTTTTTTCTCTCTCTCTCTCCAAGCAAAATTTTGGTGCACCTCCCAGCTGGTCAGGGTCCCTTCTCCTGCAGAGGCCCCCTCCCGCTGTATGTCAGTAGGAGGCCCAATTCTGGAACTTGCTCTGTGGGACTGCACTGGGGAGAATTTGTTGTAAAGTCGCTGCAGGGGCTGATCCCTCCCCACCCTTGCCATCCAGACCCCAGGGTAGGGCATGTCAGTGTTAGAAGACATAGTCCTAGTTTCTCTCAGATTTTAAAGTCTGTAAAGTGGTGTGGACTCCCTCAGGCTACAAGACAAGTTTATAAATATAAGATGTTGTTATCTCACTGTTAAACAGTACTACAATTGGGTTTTATTTGAACAAATGAATCAGCTTTCTTCACTCTACTGGAAGTTCTCAAACGAGGTGCCAAACTTCATTTTTAGTGCCTGTTGAATAAACAGCCCACTGAGCTGCCTTTCTCCTAGCAGAAACTTTCAGCTTTGCAATTCCAGTCACCTCTCAATTCTGGTGGAGCCTAGGTAGCCAAAAGCAGTCAGCCTCCTTTTTCTACCTGACAGAGTGACAGCTCTGGCCCAGGGGTTTCATTTCCAGTTCATAGGCCCACAGGCAGCTTCAGGTTGGCATAGTCCTAAGTCATTCTGATAGAAACATCAGAGCATAACAGGTGCTTCCTGGATTAGCTTCACAGTTTCTTTAACCTACCACTCTTTCTGTAATCGTCAGGACTACCATGTAGGGTCAGGCAGGTTGGTCAATGCATGACATCCAGCTGAGGAAATGAGGGTAATTCTAACGTGTAATTTTAATGTGTTGGTCAGCTGTTTCCCTGATGAAGGGGTCTCTAAGTGTGTCTCATAAGAGGACCAGGCTGCCTTTGATAGCTCAACCTCCATGGCAAGATAATGTGGTGAAGGGGAAGTAGAGACCCACTCTGACGTAAAACAGCTGTGCAACCCAAGTAGTCCTCTCATTCATGTCTCCAGGCCTCCACTTCCTCATCTGGAAATGGGGGAGTTGGCGTAGCTGATTTTTGAGGAGTGCTCCTGAGATGCACAACTCCAGGGGGCACCATTTACATTGTCCCTGAATGAACGTGAGGTGTAAACTGCCTCCATGGCCCCAATTAGATGATGGCAGAGCTAATTGTTCCCACTTTTGATGTGTCCAAGCCAAATGCTGTCCTTCTCTTCAGGTTCTCTCTCACATCTGAGGCCAGTTGGCCCAGCTCTCCATCTTCTTGGTACACAGTACTCATCCCTTCCACACCCTCATTTTATATCCATTGTGCTGTACATGAACTCTTAATACTCTCACTTATTTATTTTCCTTATTAGACTGATTTCTTCCAAGAGAGCCTCTGCTAGAATATAGAATAGGCTTTTTTTTTTTTTTTTTTTTTTTTTTGACAGAGTCTCACTCTGTCACCCAGGCTGGAGAGCAGTGGCACAATCTCAACTCACTGCAACCTTTATCTCCCAGGCTCAAGTGATTCTCATGCGTCAGCCTCCTGAGTAGCTGGGATTATAAGCATGCACCACCACACCCGACTAATGTTTTTGTATTTTCAGTAGAGATGGGGTTTCGCCATGTTGCCAGGCTGATCTTGAACTCCTGGCCTCAAGTGATCCATCTATGTTGGCCTCCCAAAGTACTGGGATTACAGGCCTGAGCCACTGCGCCTGTCCAGGCTCCTTTTACCACCCATCTTTGCATATTAGTCCTACTGCCCATCCACCAAGTCCCCCACACCTGGAGTCAATGTGGCTTCTTTAGCCAATTAGAGGCTTTTAAGTGTGTTTAACGGTCCCTGCTTCCCTCTCTTAAAATTTAACTTTGAAGAAAAAGGTTGGGGTGGGGGTTACCTGGGAGACCACTAGAAATCAACCATTTCCCATCTAGTCTCCCCTTCGTCTCTAAGAGGTCCTGTATTGATACCCCCTCACTACAGAGGTAGAGGGGTGGAGGGGAAGAGATTAGCTGATATCTAATATCTCTTCTGTTTCTGGCTTCCCATGAAAACATCCTTGTTGCCCTTAGTAACCAGCTATGCATAAATTTATGAAAGCATCTAACCCTTTCAAAAAGGTATTTATACATACTTTCAGCTTATACTAACTCTTGAGGATAATGAATTCCATACATTATTTGTTTCCTGTTGCATAAAATCACATTGATTTGTGTTTCTCTAAACATACCTCTTTCAAAACCTCAAGTGGGCTCTGAAAGAGTCTCCTAGATTTAGTGACCACATCTACACTCACTATCTCTATAGGCCTTCCCCAGCTCTAGTCTCCCTGCATACTGAGATCTGGGGCAGACGTTCTTTGTGTAAGAGGAGAAATAGGTCTTCCTGAAGAAATTCAATATTTGGTTGACTGCCTTGACCACAGTGGTAAGTGGCTTAACTGGCTTTTAAAAAAATCCTCAAAAAAAAAAATCCTCTATGGAAGAGTGCTTATTTCAACCTTTTGCAGTCATCCCTCCCCAATTTCTTCCCTCTTAGCTAGTGTTGAAGTGGGTTTTGAAAATGAGGAAATATACCCCAAACAATTTAAACAACTCTCATAGATCTTGAAGATCCTTTCAATATCTATATTTCTTCCTTCCAAGATCTGTATTTTCTCCTAGATCTTGAAAGTTTCTTTGGCTGCATTCCAAGAACACTCAATTCTTAGGGAGGTGGTGTTTTCACCTGAGAACCTAGAGAAGCATGTAGCCTAGGGGATAATGACAAGATCATCCACTGTGTTAGTCCATTTTGCATTGCTATAAAGGAATATCTAAGACTGGGTAATTTATAAAGAAAATAGGTAGATTTGGCTTATGGTTCTGCAGGCTGTACAAGCATGGTGCTAGCATCTGTTCAGCTTCTGTTGGGCCTCAGGAAGCTTTTACTCATGGCAGAAGGTGAAAGGGAGCGAGAATGTCACCTGGTGAGAGGGGGAGCAAGAGAGAGAAAAGCCAGGAGGTGCGAGGCTCTTTTAAACAACCAGATCTGGTGTGAGCTAATAGAGTGAGTATTCACTCACTACTGCTAGGACAGCACCAAGCCATTCATGAGGGATTTGCCCCCATGACACTAACACCTCCCACTAGGCTCCCCTCCAACACTGGAAGTCACATTTCAACATGAGATTTGGAGGGAACAAAACTACCAAACCATATTATCCACCATCCAGAAAAGATTCCTCATTAGAACATGTGCAGTTGGGGGCCGGGCACGGTGGCTCACACCTGTAATCCCAGCACTTTGGGAGGCCGAGGCAAGCAGATCACTTGAGGTCAGGAGTTCGAGACCAGCCTGGCCAATATGGGGAGGCATTGTCTCTACTAAAAATACAAAAATTAGCCAGGAATGGTGGCATACTCCTGTAATCCCAGCTACTTGGGAGGCTGAGGCAGGAGAATTGCTTGAACCCAGGAGGTGGAAGTTGCAGTGAGCCAAGATTGTGCCACTGCATTCCAGCCTGGGCGACAGAGCAAAACTCCATCTCAAAAAAATAAATAAATAAAAGAACATGTGCAGTTAGCAAACCTATTACAAAGAACAAAGAGTGCTCTTAAGAAAAGAGAACCAGGCTGGTATACAAAGGACTTGTGCTTGGTCCTGCGCAATACTGTTGGATTGCTATATGCCTATTACCTCTGTTTTTCCACCTTTCTTATGGGAAAGTATGAGGACAAATGATAGCGGCAAAAATAAATACCTCCTTTTAAAGAGGATGGCTACTGGAACATGGAAGAAAGATTCTTAATCCTGTTGAGGCCTTGATGGATTGACTTGCTAGATGCTCTAATAGAGGGAGAAGAAATTGCAGGACAGGTAGGAACACAATCTAGGATGGAGGAAGGTAAAATAAGCATAAAAGGAAGGATAGGAAGAAGAATATAAGAGGTCTGGCAGACACTGAAGGGCTCCCTGCTGTGACCCCTCCCTGGCATCCTCCCAAAACATCAGTGAAGGTTATCCAGACTTGCTGAATACTGAGTATGAGCAGATTTCTTTCGGAATTCAAAGAGGAACTAAGGTTGTGCCTGGTGACCCCAGGGAAACAAAAACACATGCAGATGCCGAAGCCAGAAGCAGAGTAGGAAGCAGAGAAAAAGAAGCCTTCAAAATGACACACTTCCCTTCCATCACACTGAGCTGCTCCTTATGGCCTTCAGTGATCTTTCCTGCCAAGAAACTATGGTCAGGCCTACCCACTCGGTCAGATTTCCCTAATCTGAAATCTCCAGGAAGACAGCTTGGGGTATCACTCCTTTTCCTTTCAGAAGCCACCACCCTTCCCTCCCCACTCCACACGCACACCTGGAGCTCTGTTTAAAGAAAGAATTAGAGAAGCTTAGGGCAAAAGACTCTGTAACACCCTTTCTCTTGCACAAATGTACACACTGGCCTTAGTTTACTTAACTAAGGGAAGCCAGTCAAGGGATTCTGTGTCATAATAAAAGGAAGTGAAATAAAAGTAAAATAAATGAAAATAAATAAGAATCAGCAAGCTCAGACAACATGCAGATTAAGCTATTATTTTTTAAATGCCACCTCACAAGTCCTCAGAACTTCTCAATGAAGCTCATGTGGTTTTCAGATTTTGAGGCACTTCTCCCTTGGATCCATCCTTTTCACCTACAGATTTGGCTAGTGCTGGCGTCAGCGGTGCAGGATAGATGGATCAATATTTATGAGGAAATCTCCCACCTTGCTCCATGGAACAAACAGGTCACTGAGCAGCAGCCAAAATCTGCTGCTGCACTGAGCTTAAGGCCTGGGCCCAGTGATCCTGTTGGCCTCTCCTTTCCTGGGTACTGTGAATCAGGTGCACCAGCAGCATTTCTTCATGCCAGGGCTGAGACATTAAAATTAAGTAATGCAACTATGCCTGCTACAGAAATCAAAGGGGAAGGACAGTCTCAGACAGGAAGGACTCAGTAACAGCTTCAGCTGTCTCCATCTGCCTCTCCTCCTCCTCCACAGGCTTTCCCGAGAATCCTGAGCTGAGATGAATGCTGCCACCCCGACACCTGGCCTCTGAGAAGCCACTATTTCCCTATCTAAGCTGGCCAGTCATGGACAAATCCCTCAGTTCCGCAGAGATAAGGTTGGAATTAGAAGTCAAATGCAAATGCATATAAATGGAGGAGTTAACAGCACAGGCATCTTCAAGCGAATCCACAAAAATTTGTTCAGAGCTTATAGTCCACCCAGCCCCAGTTCCTTTTCCTCAGTAAAACCTTACTTTGCACAAAAGGTGAATGTTAGGTCAAGGCACTTAGACTTCCTGCCCAAAAGTCTTTTGAGTTTGTGCAGCAGCAATTGCATGAGGAAAACACGATGCTTGCACAGAAAAGAGGTAAGGACATTTACATGTATATATGATCCTTAATCAAATGTATCTACTATCACCATAAATGAGCGCTAGTACCTTGTGATAATGCCACCAGTTGAAGTGAGAAATATTTTTCATTCTTACAGTTAAGGGCCCAGCTGACTCAACTGGTTTGGCTCTGTTCCCCAGCCTGTGTGCAGCCTGATTTGTACTTGGGTTGGCTGATGGATAGACATCATCAGAGCTCCTTGGCCAGTTTTTGGTTTTGAGCTTTACCTCTGTGGCAGAAGGATTAATCTGTTCAGAGAGAGTTTGTTTTTGGCTTTTGAAACAGCCATACTCCTCTCCTCTGGGAATGATGGGTTGTTTCAGAAATGGGAGCTTTAAAGAAAGCTCTTATTGGATCTGGACTTGGGCCACTCCTGCAACCATTTGTTTCATCTGGCCCATCACTTTGTTTACTGCCACCTACAGATAGGAAACATTGCCTAGTACTGAAATCTGCAGGCCCCTTGCATCCAAAGTGCTAGAGCCTACTTTCTGGAAACTGATGTCTACTGATGATTGCAATATTGAGACATGCACAGATGATGCATAAGTGCTGTTAACCTGTGAAAAAGAGCCAGCCTAGACCTCTGGACTGATAGGGGCCTGAGTAAGGTATTAAATGTGATCTGCCTACAACAGGAAACCCAACATATAACCATGACTCAAAAATGAGCCATGCAGAGCTGAGAGCTGTCACCAAATTTTAGAACGTAAACATCCCATAATCATTGACAAAGAGGAAAAGCTCAGTAAGTATTTTCAGTGTATCTTCTGGGAAACTAGCAGAGAGACATGTCTACAAAATCTACCTTGAACCCCTCATGTGAATTAGGCAATACCATAACCGGTCAGCGGGAAGGACAGTGTAATATAATGGTTAGAAGCTTAGGCTTGCTGTGAGACAGATTGGGTTCAAAATTCTCTTGAAGCATTGACCAAGATTTCTTTCTGGAAATCAAAGAGAGAGTAATGTTGTGTCTCACTTACTCAACTTACTCAAACTCTCTGAGTCTTCATTTTACCATTTATAAAATGGGGATAGTAATAGTACCACCTGTTGGGAGTTTCAGATAAGATAATTCATGTAAATATTTAGCATAACTCCTGGCACAATGTGAGATTCACTAAACATGAATTGTTACTGTTTACAAGGTTCAGGGAACCCATGAACCCATAGCAGATTTTGGTTACTGCTTCTAATGCCAAAGAGTATGACTTTTTAGGCCTCCAGAATTCCAGTTTAGACTGATATCCCCCAACATAGAAACACAGTACCCAATCATAGGGAGACTGGATTTTCAAATTAGATCTGGGGATGTATTAACCAGGGTTCTCCAGAGAAACAGAACAAATAGGATATAAAGATGGATCATAGACAATAAATAGATATCGATATGGACAGAGGTATAGATAGAAATATAGAAAGAAGGCTGGGTGTAGTGGCTCACGCCTGTAATCCCAGCACTTTGGGAGGCCGAGGTGGGCAGATCATGAGGTCAGGAGATCAAGACCATCCTGGCTAACACGGTGAAACCCCGTCTCGACTAAAAATACAAAATATTAGCCGGGCATGGTGGCGGGTGCCTGTAGTCCCAGCTACTCGGGAGGCTGAGGCAGGAGAATGACATGAACCCAGGAGGCGGAGCTTGCAGTGAGCTGAGATCGCGCCACTGTGCCACTGCCCTCCAGCCTGGGCGACAGAGCGCAACTCCATCTCAAAGAAAAAAAAAAAAAAGAAAGAAAGAAATATAGAAAGAAATTTATTATAAGGGATTGGTTCCCATAATTACGGAAGCTGAGAAGTCTCAAGCTCTGCAGTTGGCAAGCTGAAGACCCAGGAGAGCTGACGGTGTAGTTCCAGTCTGAAAGATGGCCAGCTTGAGACCCAAGAAGAGTCAGTGTTTCAGATCAAGTCCAAATACAAGAGAAGACCAATGTCCCAGTTCAAGCAGTCAGGCAGAAAAGCGTTTCCTCCTACTTGTAGTAGGGTCAGCCTTTTTGTTGTATTCAGGTCTTCAATCAATTGCATGAGGCCCACCCACAATAGGGAGGGCAATCTACTTTAGTTAGTCTGCCAATTCAAATGCTAATCTCATCGAGACACACCCTCACGAGCACACTGAGAAGAGGATTTGACCAAATGTCTCCATATCCTGGGGCCCAGTCAGGTTGACATATATAATAAAATTAACCATCACAGGGAACATATGCTAAACCCTTGGTAGCCAAAGTGTGGTCTATAAACCAGCAAGCAGCACCACCATTTCCTGGGAGCTAGTTAAAAATGCACAATCTCAGGCCCCACCTCAGACCTTTTGAATCAGAATCTAAATTTTAGCAAGATTTCCAGATGATTCATATGCACATTGAAGCTTGAGAAGTTCTGAGCTAAAACAAAAGCTGTGATTCCCAAAGTGTAGTTCTTGAAGAACCAGTAGCATCAGCATAGGTGACAATAGGCTTGTTATAAATGCGGATTCATGAACCTTAACTTAACTGACTAAGCAGCTATGGGAACGAGGTCTGGGAAACTTTTTTAACAAGCACATTAAATGTTGAGAAACACTGAGTTACAACTAGACTCCTCCATAAGGATCAAATAAGCTGAGGCCTGAACAATAAGATGTTCCTTCAAATCAATGGTTTGGTTTTTTTAAGCTGACAGATTTGTCTCCACCATTCCTCTCTTCTCTGAGCTCTTTGATGCTTATGACCTTGTTTCCGGTCACATATTTGGGGCATTCAGCCAGGAGGTCCTGCTGGGTATCCCAGATGGTCCAACTTTCCATCAGACTCTAAGCTCCACAGTCACCATTCTCACCTCCCAAAAATGACCAGTCCCCACAAGGGATTTTTGACCTGGCCCAGAGAAGGTATTGGAGTTAGTGCTAGAGGAAGAAAAGTATCTGGTATGGACAGTGGATGGGAGCTGAAAGGATTCTAAGACCCTCTCACCCCAGAGGGTGTTAGATTATTCCCTCCAACACACACACACACACACACACACACACACACACACACACACACACGATGGTTATCTTTCCCCTGAATAAAACTGAATGGTTTGATTGTTACCCTGGGCCCTCCCACACATATTCAGGTGTAATCCTATTAACAGAGTTCATCCTGTCTCCTGTCTTTTTGTAGAGGAAGGGAGCAATTTGAGTGATCTGTAAATGTTTGGATCTGGGATTACATTTTTATTGGCTCATAAAAGATACAGGACTTTGCAAGACTGAGAATTTTTCAAGGACTTTGCTGTTTTAAGTATAAGATATATTGCTGTTGGTTGTAGGATATTGCTTAGAAATTGCCTTGATATATTTTTGACAACTGGTGTATGTAAATGTGTATATGTATTTACAGGCGTGTATGTATTTGCAGTCATGTGTCCATATTTCTTCAAGAATACTCATTATTATTTTGCACCACGAGTTTGTTTCTTTTCTTTCTTTCTTTCCTTTTTTTTTTTTTCTTTTTGAGATAAGGTCTCACTCTGTTGCCCAGGCTGGAGTGCAATGGTGTAACCCCGGCTCACTGCAGCCTCGACATCCCAGGCTTAAGCAATGCTTCCACCTTAGCCTCCCTAGTGGCTGGGACTACAGGCACGTGACACCAGGCCTGGCTAGTTTGTGTATTTTAGTAGAGGTGAGGTTTCGTCATGTTGCCCAGGCTGGTCTCAAACTCCTGGGCTCAAGCAATCCACCTGCCTCAGCCTGCCACAGTGCTGGGATTACAGGCGTGAGCCACCACACCTGGCTATTCTTCTTGTTATGCACTCTTTTTTAAAAAATTATACTTTAAGTTCTAGGATACATATACAGAATGTGCAGGTTTGCTACATAGGTATACACGTGCCATGGTGGTTTGCTGCACCCATCAACCCGTCACCTACATTAGGTATTTCTCCTAATGCTATCCCTCCTCTACCCCCCAACTCCCTGACAGGCCCCAGTGTGTGATGTTCCCCTTCCTGCGTCCATGTGTTCTCATTGTTCCACTCCCACTTATTAGTGAGAACATGTGGTGTTTGCTTTTCTGTTCCTGTGTTAGTTTGCTGAGAATGATGGTTTCCAGCTTCATCCATGTCCCTGCAAAGGACATGAACTCATCTCTTTTTATGGCTGCATAGTATTCCATGGTGTATGTGTGCCACATTTTCTTTATCCAGTCTATCATTGATGGGCATTTGGGTTGGTTCCAAGTCTTTGCTATTGTGAATAGTGCTGCAATAAACATATGTGTGCATGTGTCTTTATAGTACAATTATTTATAATCCTTTGGGTATATACCCAGTAATAGGATTGCTGGGTCAAATGGTATTTCTGGTTCTAGATCCTTGAGGAATCGCCACACTGACTTCCACAAGGGTTGAACTAATTTACTCTCCCACCAACAGTGTAAAAGCATTCCTATTTCTCCACATCTTCTCCAGCATCTGTTGTTTCCTGACTTTTTAATGATCACCATTCTAACTGGCATGAGATGGTATCTCATTGTGGTTTTGATTTGCATTTCTGTAATGACCAGTGATTATGAGCTTTTTTTCATATGTTCGTTGGCTGCATAAATGTCTTCTATTGAGAAGCATCTGTTCACATCCTTTGCCCACTTTTTGATGGGGTTGTTTTTTTCTTTTAAATTTGTTTAAGTTCCTTGTAGATTCTGGATATTAGCCACTGTCAGATGGATGGATTGCAAAAATTTTCTCCCATTCTATAGGTTGCCTGTTCACTCTGATGATAGTTTCTTTTGCTATGCAGAAGCTCTTTAGTTTAATTAGATCCCATTTGTCAATTTTGGCTTTTGTTGCCATTGCTTTTGGTGTTTTAGTCATGAAGTCTTTGTCCATGCCTATGTCCTGAATGGGATTGCCTAGGTTTTATTCTAGGGTTTTTCTGGTTTTACGTCTTACCTTTACATCTTTAATGCATCTTAAGTTAAGGGGTCCAGTTTCAGTTTTCTGCATATGGCTAGCCAGTTTTCCCAACACCATTTATTAAATAGGGAATCTTTTCCCTGTGCTTGTTTTTGTCAGGTTTGTCATAGATCAGATGATTGTAGATATGTGGCATTATTTCTGAGGACTGTGTTCTGTTCCATCAGTCTATATATCTGTTTTAGTACCAGTACCATGCTGTTTTGGTTACTGTAGCCTTATAATATAGTTTGAAGTCAGGTAGTGTGATGCCTCCACCTTTGTTCTTTGTTCTTAGGATGGTCTTGGCTATACAGGCTCTTTTTTGGTTCCATATAAAATTTAAAGTAGTTTTTTCTAATTCTGTGAAGAAAGTCAATGGTAGTTTGATGGGGATAGCATTGAATCTATAAATTACTTTGGGCAGTATGGCCATTTTCATGATATTGATTCTTCCTATCCATGAGCATGGAATGTTTTTCCATTTGTTTGTGTCCTCTCTTATGTCCTTGAGCAGTGGTTTGTAGTTCTCCTTGAAGAAGTCCTTCACATCCCTTGTAAATTGGATTCCTAAGTATTTTATTCTCTTTGTAGCAATTGTGAATGGGAGTTCACTCATGATTTGGCTCTCTGTTTGTCTATTATTGGTGTATAGGAATGCTTGTGATTTTTGGACACTGATTTCATATCCTGAGACTTTGCTGAAGTTGCTTATCAGCTTAAGGAGATTTTGGTCTGAGATGATGGGGTTTTCTAAATACACAGTCATGTCATCTGCAAACAGGGACAATTTCACTTCCTCTTTTCCTAATTGAATACCCTTTATTTCTTTCTCTTGCCTCATTGCCCTGGCCAGAACTTCCAACACTATGTTGAATAGGAGTAGTGAGAGAGGGCATCCTTGTCTTGTGCCAGTTTTCAAAGGGAATGCTTCCAGCTTTTGCCCATTCAGTATGATATTAGCTGTGTGTTTGTCATAAGTAGCTCTTATTATTTTGAGATGCATTCCATCAATACCTAGTTTATTGAGAGTTTTTAGCATGAAGGGGTGCTGAATTTTATTGAAGGCCTTTTCTGCATCATTTGAGATAAACATGTAGTTTTTGTCATTGGTTCTGTTTATGTGATGAATTACGTTTATTGATTTGTGTATGTTTAACCAGCCTTGCATCCCAGGGATGAAGACCACTTGGTCGTGGTGGATAAGCTTTTTGATGTGCTGCTGGATTCAGTTTGCCAGTATTTTATTGAGGATTTTCGCATCAAAGTTCATCCGGGATGTTGGTCTGAAATTTCCTTTTTTTGTTGTTGTGTCTCTGCCAGGTTTTGGTATCAGGATGATGCTGGCCTCATAAAATGAGTTAGGGAGGATTTCCTCTTTTTCTATTGTTTGGAATAGTTTCAAAAGTAATGGTACCAGCTCCTCTTTGTGCCTCTGGTAGAATTCGGCTGTGAATCCATCTGGTCATGGACTTTTTTTGGTGGGTAGGCTATTAATTACTGCCTCAATTTCAGAACTTGTTATTGGTCTTTTCAGGGATTTGACGTCTTCCTGGTTTAGTCTTGGGAGGGTGTATGTGTCCAGGAATTTATCAATTTCTTTTAGATTTTCTAGTTTATTTGCGTAGAGGTGTTTATAGTATTCTCTTATGGTAGTTTGTATTTCTGTGGGATCAGTGGTGATATCCCCTTTATCATTTTTTATTGTGTCTATTTGATTCTTCTCTCTTTTATTGTTTATTAGTCTGGCTAGTGGTCTATCTATTTTGTTAATCTTTTCAAAGAACCAGCTCCTGGATTCATTGATTTTTTTGAAGGGTTTTTTGTGTCTCTATCTCCTTCAGTTCTGCTCTGATCTTAATTATTTCTTGTCTTCTGCTAGCTCTTAAATTTGTTTGCTCTTGCTTTTCTAGTTCTTTTAATTATGATGTTAGGGTATCGATTTTAGATCTTTCCTGCTTTCTCCTGTGGGCATTTAGTGCTATAAATTTCCCTCTACACACTGCTTTAGTTGTGTCCCGGAGATTCTGGTACGTTGTTTCTTTGTTCTCATTGGTTTCAAAAAATGTATTTATTTCTGCCTTAATTTCATTATTTATCCAGTAGTCATTCAGGAGCAGGTCGTTCAGTTTCCATGTAGTTGTGCAGTTTTGAGGGAGTTTCTTAATCCTGAGTTCTAGTTTGATTGCACTGCCGTCTGAGAGACTGTTTGTTATGATTTCAGTTCTTTTGCATTTGCTGAGGAGTGTTTTACTTCCAATTATGTAGTCAATTTTAGACTAAGTGTGATGCAGTGCTGAGAAGAATGTATATTCTGTTGATTTGGGGTGGAGAGTTATGTAGATGTCTATTAGGTCGGCTTGGTCCAGAGCTGAGTTCAAGTCCCGAATATCCTTGTTAATTTTCTGTCTCATTGATCTGTCTAATATTGGCAGTGGGGTGTTAAAGTTTCCCACTATTATTGTGTGTGAGTCTAAGCCTCTTTTTAGGTCTCTAAGAACTTGCTTTATGAATCTGGTGCTCCTGTATTGGGTGCATATATATTTACAATAATTAGCTCTTCTTGTTGCATTGATCCCATTACCATTACGTAATGCCCTTCTTCATCTTTTTTGATCTTTGTTGGTTTAAAGTCTGTTTTATCAGAGACTAGGATTGCAACTCCTGCTTTTTGTTTCTTTTGCTTTCCTTTTGCTTGGTAAATATTCCTCCATCCCTTTATTTTGAGCCTATGTGTGTCTTTGCACATGAGATATGTATCCTGAATACAGCACACTGAAGGGTCTTGACATTACGCCCTCTTTTTAGGCCCTGGGAATTGTGAAAATCAAATAATAATCTTAAAGGAACTGCTAGGCCCATGGGGGCCATTAAATAAGTGGGAGGGGGAAAGTAGAGGTGCTGTGCCCTCAAAGTTAGTAACAAGTGCACCCCAAGTGTGAGGAGATCTCAGGGACTCCAAGAAGGTGGATAATCCCTTTGCCTATAGGTTTTGATCCCTACTAAAATGAAAATATTCCTGGAATTTTTACTCCTTAGTTATCAGTGAATAACTAAATACTCAGAATGGATATACAAATATCTCAGAATGGACATACAAAATCCACTTTTTCAACAACTATTTTTTTAGTTCATCAGGCAAAGGTTAAAGGGAAAGTTAGAAATACAATGGGGAGAAGGAATTAAAAAGAAAAAAAACAGAGAGGAATTGGAATAAGGAAGAAGGCGGGACTTGGTTCTTAGGCTCCTTCTTGTCTGGAATGCTCATTCATTTAACAAGTTTTTTTTGAGTACCTACTATTTGTGAGACACTAGACATTAGGCACTAGAGTTAGAGCAATGAACATGAACAGACAAATGAACAAAACAGACAAAAATCTCTATCCTCATGGATCTTACATGACAGCGCAGAGAGATAGGTGATAAAGTAACAGTGAAAATATATAGTATATTAGATTGTTGTAAACGCTATGGAAAAAATACAGCAGGATATGGTGAAAGAGATGTCAGGAGTTGCAATTTTTAAATGGGGCAGGGGCATAGAAGGCCTTGCTGAGAATGTGGCATTTGAGTTAAGACTTAAAGGAGGTGAGGGAGTAAGCCAGGTGAATGGCTGCAGGAAGAACTTCAAAGGCAGAGGACAATAGCAAGGATGAAAGTTCCGAAATGGGGCTCTGGTTGTCATGTCTGCAGCAAAGTGCAAAAGTCAGTGTGACTGGAGCAGAGTAAGCAAGGGAGAAAGCAGCCGGAGAGAAGTTTGGAGAGGGAAGGGCAGAGCAAGAGATCAGATCATGAGGACCTGGCAGGCCATTGGGAGGATTTAAGCTTTCATTCAGAGTGAGGTGGAAAGCTGTTGGAAGATTGTGAACAGTGCCAGGATTTGAGTTTATCAGGCCATTTCATATACATACACACCACACGTGCACACACACACACACACACACACAAGATCAAAAGATCAAATAGTTCATAAAAGTATGAACTGAAAAGCAAAACTCTCCCGTTCATCATCCCATGTATCCCCACCAGATCCTTTCTCCAAAGAGATACTATTTTCAGTATCTTGAATAAACTTCAAGAAAAAAGTGTATGATATACATATATGGAGAGAGAAAGGGAAAGAAAGAAAGGCATATTTCCTGTTTTTATTTACACAAATGAAATCATATTTTTACACAGTTCATAGCTTCAAGTTTTATCCAAATTGGTCCATATAGATGTATCTCATCTCTTTCTTTTTAATGACAGCATAATGACAGTGCATAAGTATATCATCATTTATTAAAGCAATTCCTTATTGATGGATATTTAGGTTGTTTCTAGGGGTTTTTCTCATGATAAACAATGGCTGCAATGAATATCCTAATAAATGCCCCTCTAAGCACAACAATAATAATAACAGCTAATGCTTATTGAGCACTTACTATGTGCTAGGTACTGTGCTAAGCACTTTACATGCCTTATCTCATTTTATTTTTACAACAACTCTATGAGGTAAGTACTCTTATTACCCTCATTTTGCTGATGGGGAAACTGAGGCTTAAAGAGGTTAAGGAACTTTCCTAAGATCACAAAGCTAAGTTGTAGAGACAGAAATTGAATGTAGACAGTCTTATTCCAGAGCCTGTGCTCTTAATCACTACAATATAAGTAGAATTGCTAAGTCAGAGAATATGTACCCTAAAAATTTTAGTAGCTGAATTGCCTATTCCCCTATACTCTCATCAACAGTGGATATTACCAATCTCTTTAAAAATTTGCCAGTATGCTTGGGAAAAAAAAAATAAAAAGCATCTTGCTGTTTTGATCTGCATTTATTTGTTTACAAGTAAGGTTGAACTTTAAAAATATGTGTATTTGCCATTTGTATTTCTTTTTTTTTTTTTTTTTTTTTTTTTTGAGACAGAGTTTCACTCTTGTTGCCCAGGCTAGAGTGCAATGGTGCAACCTTGGCTCACTGCAACTTTTGCCTCCCGGGTTCAAGCAATTCTCCTGCCTCAGCCTCCGGAGTAGCTGAGATTGCAGGTGTCCACCACCATGCCCAGCTATTTTTTATTTTTTATTTTTTTTAATTCTTAGAGACAGGGTTTTACCATGTTGGCCAGGTTGGTCTTGAACTTCTGACCTCAGGTGATCCACCCGCCTCAGCCTCCCAAAGTGCTGGGATTACAGGTGTGAGCCACCATGCCTGGCCTGTATTTCTTTTTATTTGAACTGCCTATTCATATCATTTGCTCATTTGTCTCTAGGTTGTTGGTGTTTTTCTTTTGATTTGTTTGAGCTCTTTGGAAATTAAGGAAATTTTAAGTGTCGCAAATATCTTGTAGTTTGTCATTTGCCTTCTGACTTTGTTTCTGTATTTTTTTTTTTTTTTGCTGTGGCAAGGTTTTAAATTTTTATGTGGTCACATTTATCCAATTTTTAAGGTTTTTGAATTTATGGCCTGCTTAGAAAGGCCCACTCCTTTCCAGGATTGTATATATTTAAATTCTCCAATATTTTCTTTTAGCAATTTTAAGATTTCATTTTTCATGTTAAAATGTTTGATTCATCCGTAATTAATTCTGGTGTAAAAAGTTAGTTTGAGAATTCAGCTAGCTTGTTGTACAGGTATAATTTTTGAATAATTCATCTTCCCCCTCTGTTGATTTGATATGCCATCTTTAAAATATACTAATTTCCCACATGTGTTTAGGACTGTTAATAGACATTGCTCTATTTTTCTCTCCAGAACCCAACTGTTTTAACGTAGCATCATAACATGCTTCAATATCTAATAGGCCTTATTCCTCTTTAATGCTATTTTTCAGTTTTCCTGAATTTTATTTATTCTTTTCTCCCTGGGTTTCAGTTTCCCCTTTTGCCTTCTCTCCCCCCCACCAAGAGCAGCAGCTATTCTCCTAGTTTATCCATACTGTCTGAGTTCTGTTCATTTGTTCAACAAATATTTACTGAGAATTGCCAATTGACAGATACTGTGTTAGGGACTACAGATATAAAAGTAAATAAAGACACAGTCTTTGTCCTTACAAAACTCACAGCCCACTGGGGGATATCTGTATCTGTAACTCAACAGATAACTACAATGCAATTTAGTTATTGCATTTCCTGAAAGATACATGAGTACTGTGGGTCCCTGGCAGAAAAGTAACTAATGTAGACTTTGGAGGAGGTAGTACATGAGCTCACCCTTGAAGGACTAGGAGTAATAGGAGTAAATTAGATAAAGGGGAAAGAAATGGGAGCATGTTTCAGGGAAAGCAAGCCTCTTGTGCAAAAGATCAGAAACTTGATAAGTTCAACAAACCACAAAGAGTAGTTAGTTGTGGCTAAAGCGTAGGTCATGTGGGAAGTGTTGGGGTGGGGTGAGAGATGTGACATATGGCTGGGGATGCAAGAGCTGGGTCACGTGTGGAGGGTCTTGAGCGCTGTGCTAAGTAGGCTGACCTCTACCCAGTAAGCAATAAGATTGCATCGATGTGTTTTAAGTACGGGAGTGGTATGATCACATTCTCATGTTAGAGAATGGTTGCAGGGTGGAGAATGGGTGGCAAAAGGGGGAAAAAATAGGACTAGGGAGATGAGTTAGGAGGCTTGTGTAATAAAGTAATGCAGATAAGAAATGAGGATGACCTGGACTAGGGTAGTGATTATGGAGGTGAAGAGAAGTAGATGGTTTCGAGAGATCTGAAGACGTTAGAATTGACATGAAGTAATGATTAGTTGGACTTGAGTGCTGAGAGGGAGGTATCGAGCATGCCTTCTAGGTTTAATGAGCTAGGATAAAAAGGGAATAGACTTGGGAGGAATTTGAAAAATCAGTGTGTACTGAGGAGTTCCCAGTATTATGAACCTATTCCTCACCCTGCATCAAATTGATCTATACTGTGTCTCAGGCCCTCAAGAGCTCTGTCCTCCCTTTCTAATTTACTCTAAGGCTTTACAAGCTAGTTCTTATTTCCATACACAGGAAGCATTTTAATTTGGCAGCTATTTTTAAGGCTTTCATCTATATAAGTGATTCTAATAATGGGAGTTTTGTGCAGGCCAACGGATAAAGAGATTTTTAGCAGAAAGGCTTCAAATTATACTGTAGTCCTCAGGTTACTCCCCAAAGCAGGTCCTGGTACTGTGCTCTCCTAAAGGCAGATCTGGTGTCAGTGTAAGGTGGAGGAAGGAGAGATGTGGACCTTGGACTGGTCAGAGGCTGGCCCAGACATCAGCAAAATTAGGTCACGTGCCTAATTGGAACAATCTGTCTTCTCTGGTCTAGTCTCCCGCATGTCGGGCTCCCTCTGCCCCAAACAGAATGTGACCTTAGGGTTCCAGAACAAACAGTCCTGGGAGACAAGGAGTTATTATATGAGCCCATCATTGAGCCCTTGAAACCATGCACAGCATTTACCGTGGAAAGAAAACTGGCATTCGGATTCTAAAGGAGGGGGAAGAGCAGCCTGACATCAGAGGAGAGGGATTCACGTTGTCATGGCAACCATAAGAGTTACACTGTATTGTTTGTACCCAGAATTTAAGAGATTATCCTTGGGCTAAAAAAAAGGAAAGTGTCGCCCCTTTCACTTCAACATCACCATCACAGGACACCTGCCACCTTCCTGTGAGGGATTTTTATTTGTTCACTCATCATATGTCACTTGGGTATTTATTGATGTACTAATCTGCCTTCCTCCATTTATTTCTCTTTCTTTCCTTCCTTCCCTGCATCTGACCAGCACAGCCAGAAGGGGCCATTTGTCTTCCCACAGATGGTGCCAGTAAATCAAACTTCTGGCTGGTGGAAATTGGGGCCCTGGAAAACCTCCCAAGTTGGGAGGCGTCCTTCCTACGCCTTAGCGCTGCTTCTAGTCTGCCCTGAGAGAGTGGGGAAGTGTGAAGTGGGGAAGGGAGGACCTCTGGCCTCTGGGAAACGGCTGTCTGTCCAAAAAGGTGACAGAATATCAAGCACCCAAGGAACCACAGAGGTCATTTTCCCAGCCCAAACCCATATTGGGTTATTGGAGAACCTTAGCCTTATCTTTCCTGAGATGACATAGTTTCAGGCTGTGGTCACTAGGCAGGGAGCTCACTCAAGTTAATAGCGTTAAAGGTGTCAGAGCAGTATTAAGGACTTGGAAAATGAAGAAACACCATTTTAGAATCTTTACACAAGTCAGCAGGCATTTCCTCATCACCACATGTTTCTTCTCATGTCACAGAAGGTAAACTGAGATAGAAAAGATACACCTGTCCAGGTTAAAGGAAACTGAATCGAAGAAGGATCTGGAAGCAACACAGTGCTTATTAATTCCCTGGCTCCAGTTAACCCCTCCTCCCATCGATAACACTAACATCACCTAGCTTTTTAATCCCATGGTCTAATTGGCATCCTGTTTATTAAGCTTTAAAAATCCTTTTCTTTCTTTCCCCTTCCTGGCTCAGTAACTCTCACTTTGGAAATCTCTGAAGATTTTAATTTCCCGAAGAGCCTGTTGTCATCTCTTACAGTAAGTCTTTTCATTTCACCTCGTTTAAGTATATTGGCTGGTTTAACGGCTTAATTGCGATGAAGAAGATTAAGTCCGAATTTAATAAGCATTAAGAGTAGAACAACATCTTTTATTTCTTCTGGCTTCAATAACCATTGCATTTGGCTTTTTATCTTTAATGGAGAAGTTCAGATGACCCAAACAGAGGGAAGGAGGTGGCCTAGAGGGAAGGACATGTTGTTTAGCTGGCCTTTTCTGAAGTCTGTAGTTGCTGCTGCTGCTGCAGCAGCAGACAAATGGTTGGAAGGTAAGGGGTTTGGATACAATCCGGGAAAAACGCAAGATGAAGCAGGCAGCAAGGGAAGAAGGAGCGCCACCAACCTCTTCCCCAGTTTCCAAATGGGCTCTTTACTTCTACCAGCATGAGTGGCCTCAAGAACACTTTGGATTCTCTAAGTCTCCTGGAATGGGTGTAGACAGATCTTTTTTTTCCTGTTAGTACAGCTAACACCAGATTAGCATTTTTCAAAAAGAACTTGACTAGAAAATGAAGGGAAACACAAAACTAAAAAAAGAAAATGCAAATGCATAGAAATGAACACAGATTCTAAGATAAAGTCTAGCCCCAGATTAACTCGACTGGCATAGACTACCACTCACCCACATGTGCACACATACACACACATATACACACCTGGTCCTTTCTCCTCCTCAACCCTATCTGTGGAACTCTGCCTCAAACCACTCCCCCTCCCTTTCAGGCCTTGAGTGTTTCTCTTATGTATTGCAGTCTCAGTTCTCTCCTCTATTACATTCCTTATCCCTCTGTTTTCTGATGACCTCAACACGTGTTTGTCTCTTTCTAGTGGACTGTAAAGCTCTGAAAAGACAGGGACTAATCATATTCATCTTGGTACCCACAGTATCTGGCATGTGAAATCATCCATAAATGATTGTGGAACTGAAGTGTACCAGATTAGTTCTCCACAACCTAGAATCATGACTATCCCTGGAAAGTAGCTCCTCTAAAAGCAAGGTTCTGAGAGGAGACAGTGCTTTACACTCTAAGCTTAGATTTGTTTGACCCTGTGTAAACAGTTTGGGCAATTTAGAATAGTACTGCCTTACAATCGTATAGGACTCTGTGGTTTTCCAAACATGTTTCACACAATATCTCAGTTGATTTTCTTAACAACCCTGTAAGGAAATAAGACTTAGAGAGGTTAGATAACTAGCCCAAACTGATAGAGCTATACAATAGTAGACTTAGAACTAGATCCATGTCTTTTAATGCATAATCCAGTAGTACTTTTAGTTTGATATGCTGTATCCTCAGAGACCTTTCTTGGTTGGGTCATCAGTAACCTCACGCAACAATGCTAAGGCTTGCCTCCCTTTATCCTCTCTGTCTTTCACCCACCCAATATGCACCAGCCCAGCCAGGAAGAGTGTCCAGCAATCATCCTGGAGCAAGCAAGCAGAAGAACATTGCCAAATCATAACCAAGTGCCACGAGACCCAGCAGTCTTATTCCTAAGAATGTATCCTAGCAAATCCCCCCAACCCAGAATAACTTTTCTTTAAAAAGGTGTGCTATCTAAGCCAAACATATCTGTGAGCAGAAATCAGCCTGTGGGTTAGCAGTTTTCTACCTCTGAAATAACTGGACAAGTGTGGAAAGATGTATGCCTAAGGGTGTTCATAGAGCTAGGTTACAGTGGGAATATGCTGGAAACTACCTAATATCTAACAATAGGGGAAGAGGTAAAAAAATTAAGGCACAATCATACTATGGACTGTCATGAAGTCAATAAAACCAATAATTTGATGTTCATCTATATTTATTGACATGGAAATATACACATGGCACTGTAAAGCTTTTTAAAAAGCAGAATAAAAACCAACATTATATTATAACATTACTCTTCAGAAAACAGTCTGGAAGAGCATTTTTAAAATGTTAACAATAGTGGAATGTGTGACCTTGAGATTGATGGAAAAATACATGATCTTCATTTTTTCTTACATGTATTTTTTTGCAGTAAACATACATTACTTTTGCCTTAAGAAAACATATAACACATAATTTTTGAAGGAAGAACTAACTGAATGCCAACCCTTACATTTACGGTCAATTGATTTTTGACAAGAGTAAAAATTCTGGCTCAAGAATAGTCTTTTCAACAAATATTGCTGAAACAACTGAATATTCACATGCAAACAAATGAATTTGGATCCCAATCTCACACCATATACAAAAATTAACTCCAAATAAATTCCCTAATATAAGACCTAAATATAACAGCTAAAATTATAAAATTATTTGCAGAAAACTTGTATGAAAATTATTAATTCTTTGGGCTTAGAGCATTGTCTTCCCCATTGATGATTTTTCAAAACTGTAACTACCCTCAGACAGGTATATAAATAGGTTGTTTTAGACCTTGATCTCTAGCAAACAATGCTGTGTGTGTGTGTCTGTGTGTCCACGTGTATGTGTGTGTCTGTGTGTGTGTTGAGGAAAGGTGTACACAGAGGATGAAGGAGCCCTCCACCATCAGTCTTTTCCTGCTTCACACTGTGGCTATTAGCAAAGTGCTATTTTCTGAGCTTGTTGAGCCAGGAGTTTATTTTCATAAGAAAAAAGCAGTGAGGGGTAACCTAGACTAGCTGCATAAAAAGGACCTCAGCTGAAATCTGCTCATGAGCAGAGGTAAGATCTTTCTAAGCTATGCCTGTAATAGCACAGCCTTCCCTATTCGTTCCCTGATCTGTAGCCATCTTGGCTTCCTTGTAAGTAGAGTTGCTCTGTCTCCCTCCATCCCACACTTATATTAATGTGTCCCTTTGTATTAAATTGGATGTTGCCTCTGGCTACTTCACTTTTCTAGGTAGGCACAATTTTAGTTTATCTTAGGTCAAGTTTCCTGGAAACAGACTCTGATACAGAGATTTGCATACAAGAGGTTTATTAGGGAATACATTTGGGATCAATGCCTGTGAGGAAGTGAGGGAAGCAGGACTTGGAGGAGGGAGAAGTTAAAATGGAAAGCTCCAGCTGCTCCCACGTGGAGCTCTGGAACCGGAATGGCCTTTCAGAGTTGTCTGAAACTGAGGCAAGTAGTGTGAGTTTTTGTACTCTCATTGGATGCATGACGCTTACCACCTCTATCCTTCATGGGAGGACATAACCATGGACAAGGAAACCTTAGGCTAAGAGCAAATCCCTAAAGAGGGATACAGCTGTGAATCATCAGCAGCCAACACTTCCAGCAGCTGGAGGAGATCTAGGTGGTGCACTACGATATCCATGACAGTTACCTGGCCAAACCTCAGAGAAAGCTTTCAGAACAGGTTGCTGTGAATCCTTTCACCTCTTTTCCCACATTCTTTCATGGCTAGAATTGACAATTAGGAAGAAAGTTATAGGATTCCCAGATTTTGGATGTGAGCAACTGAAGAACTTTTTTCTTTTTTTTGAGTCTCAGTCTGTCACCCAGGCTGGAGTGCAGTGGCACCATCTCGGCTCACGGCAACCTTCACATCCTGGGTTCAAGTGATTCTCCTGCCTCAGCCTCCCGAGTAGCTGGGATTACAGGTGTGTGCCACCATACCTGGCTAATTTTTGTATTTTCAGTAGAGACGGGGCTTCACCATGTTGGTCAGGCTGGTCTCAAACTCCTGACCTCAAGTGATCCACCCGCTTCCCAAAGTGCTGGGATTACAGGCGTGAGCCACTGCACCCAGCCCAACTAAAGAACTTCTTAAAAAGTCCTTGATTTGAGAAAATGGATGGATGTTGGTGCAGTTTATTGAGATGGATAAGAGAAAAGCTTAGGGCAGAGAGAAATCAAGATTTTAGTCTTGGACAAGCTAAGTTTGAGATGTCTGTGAAGCATCCAAATGGAGATGTAAATTAGGTAATTGAATATATGAGTGTGGAGCTTAGAGAAGTCTGGGATATTTCTGTTACTTGGGATTTAGGATTGTGTTGAAAGGCATAGGAATGAATGAGATCATTTAAGAAGGGAGTACAGAATAAAAAGAGAAAACCTAGAACTGAGTCTTCATGGAATCTTCAGCACTTAATGGCTGGATAGAGGATGATGAGGAGACAGAGATGGGGTAATCAGAGGGGTAGGAAGAATGCCACAAGAGTACTGTGTCACAAAAGCAATGGGAAGAGAACGCTTTAAAGAATGAAGAAATGTTTAGCAGAATTAAATATTGCTGGGCTCTTCATGGGCTAGAATGTATGGGGAAAAAAGAAAAATAAATAAATAAATAAATAAATAAATAAATAAAATAAATATTGCTGGGAAGTGAAGCAAGTTGAGAATAGAATTTTTTCCTTTGGATTTAACAACATGAGAAGCCATTGGTGATCTTTGTGAGAGCTCATTTTGGGGAATTTTGGGGACAGAAGGCCACATTGGTGTGGGTTGAATAATGAGTAGAAAGTGAGGCAATAAAGGCAGTGAGTATAGAATATTCAAGAAATTGGTTGTGATTAACAAGGGGCAAAGAAATATGGGGCAGTTAGCTGAAAGGGTATATGAATTTGAACAATTTGTTTGCTTATCTGCTGGCTTACTTGTTTTTGGAAATTTTCATTGAAGTATAACATACATAAAGAAAAGCACAAATCAGGTGTACAGTTTGATGAATTTTCAAAATCTGAATACAATCCGTGGAATCAGCATCCAGATAAAAAAAAGAACACTCCAGGAGTCCCCTTGTGACCAGTTCAGTAACTAGCCCCTGCAAGGGTAACCATTATCCTAACTTCTAACACCACAGAGTAATGTTCCTTATATTTGAACTCTAATGGAGTCATCCAGTATGTATTCTTTTGTGTCTGGCTTTTATCACACAGCATTGTTTGTGAGATACATCCATATTACTATGTGTAATGGCATTGCATTCATTCTCATTGTAGCATATTATCCCAGTGGGTTAATTTATCCATTCTACTGCTAAAGGATATTAGGGTAGTTTCCAGTTTGAGGTCATTACAAGCAGTACATCCATGTATGTGTTTCTTCTTTTAAATACTCAAATGAACCTTGAATGTATTTCAAACAAGTGATTTTTCACAAAGCACTCAAACTTTAAAAAACATAACTTTGTAAAAAAATACACAAATCTTAAAGACTATCCTATGATCTGATTTTGTAAATTAACTTCACGAATCTCAGAGCAATTTATTAAGATTGTAAATATTCATAAGATGTTTCTAGTTATATTTCCATATATTTGAATGTTACAATGAAAGAGCTGCTCAAAAACTAATCCCCTCTGTAAATCTCCAAATGATTTTCCAGCTTCAAGTAATCCATAAGCCCATTTATGGCCACATTCCTTAAATGATTGCTACAACATAAGCCAGCAGTTAAGTACTGGAAAGAAACTTCTATTTCCAGGACCTATGTGGATAGGCAACAAGTCAAATTCAAACACCATATTTTTAAAAAAAAATTTTATTGAGGTGAAACTTACATAACATAAAACTAACAATTTATTTCTAAAAGCGAACAGTTCAGTGGCATTTAGTGCATTCATGATGTTGTGCAACAATCACCTGTGTCTACTTCCAAAACATTTTCATCATCCGAAAAGGAAGTCCTTTACCCATTAAGCAGATTCTCTGCATTCCTCCTTACCCCCTCTCTCTGCCCCTGACAACCACCAACCTGCCTTCAGTCTCTATGGATTTGCCTATTCTGAATATTTTGTATAAGTGGAATCATACAATATGTGACCTCTTGTGTCTATCTTCCTTCACTTAGCATAGAATTTTTAAGGTTCAACCACACATTGCAGCATATATCAGTACTTCATTCCTTTTCATGGCTGAATAATATTCCATTGTATGAATGTACCACAATTTGTTTATTGATTCCTTCATTGACAGATATTTGAGCTGTTTCCACTTTGGCTATTGTGAATAATACTGCTGGAACCTGAGTGTACATGTATTTGTTATAGTACGTTTTCAATTCTTTTGGGTATACACCTAGGAATGAAATTGCTGGGTCATATCATAATTCTATGTTTAACTTTTTAAGAAACCACCAAACTTTTCTTCATAGTGGCTCAACCACTTTACATTACCACCAGAAATGTAGAAAATCTTCTGCAATTTAAGACAGTCTCTTCACATCCTCTCCAACACTTACTATTTTCTGTTTTGTTTCCTTTCATTTCTTGGTAACAGTCACCCTAGTGAATGTGAAAACCTCATTCCAGTTTTTATTTAAATTTTCTAATGACTAATGATGTTGGGCATCTTTTCTTTACATGTGCTGTTTGGCCATTTATATATCTTCTTTGGAGAAACGTCTCTTCAAATTATTTGCCAACTTATAATTAAGTTGTTTGTCTTTTTGTGTTGAGTTGTAAGAGTTCTTTATATTTTCTGGACACTAGACCCTTATTAGATATATGGTTTACAAATATCTTTTCCCATTGTGTAGGTTGTCTTTTCACTTTCTTGATAATTTCTTTTAACGAAATTGAGATAATCATGTGGTCTTTTTCCTTCCTTCTATTAATGTGGTGGTTTACATTGATTGATTTTCCTTTGTTAAACCACTTTTGCATTCCTAGGATAATTCCACTTGGTCATGGAGAATAATTCTTTTAATGTGCTGTTGGATTCAGTTGGCTAGTATTTTCTGAGGATTTTTGCATCTATAATCATAAAGGATATTGGTCTATAACAAACATCCTATTTGAAAGGGAAAAAGAAAAATGTAACAATGCTTTTAAATCAAGAAACAATAGGGAAAGTCAAAAATCACATAACAGCAATATAACCTTGAACAATATTTTGTAACATTGGAAAACTTAATTGTCCATACATATTGCAGGGAAATTTCTTTCAAGAAGGACCTTAATCTATTCTATATATTAAAAACAACTAAATTTTAAGTTCAAGACATTTTAAAGAAGAGGAAACAGTGCCACAGAAGATAAGCGATTTGCATGTGGTGACATTTATGAGAAGCAGGAATTGGCAGTGTAATTTTCTAACCACTCACTTTCCACTACACCACTGTCTTTTACTACTAATCTCCAAGACTTTGGCTTCCTTACCAAAAAATCCATACCACCAAATTTCCCCTTGCTTCTAACTGCAAAAGTGTTCTGCAATTTAAGCCAATTTCTCCCCTGTGCATTCTTTGGTAAGGCTAGAAAACAATCAGTCAGGATTTTTTTTTTTTTTTTTTTTTTGAGACGGAGTCTTGCTGTGTCACCCAGGCTGGAGTGCAGTGGTGCAATCTCTGCTCACTGCAAGCTCCGCCTCCCGGGTTCACGCCATTCTCCTGCCTCAGCCTCCCGAGTAACTGGGACTACCAGCGCCCGCCACCACGCCCAGCTAATTTTTTGTATTTTTAGTAGTGACGGGGTTTCACCGTGTTAGCCAGGATGGTCTCGATCTCCTGACCTCGTGATCTGCCCCACCTCGGTCTCCCAACGTGCTGGGACTACAGGCATGAGCCACCATGCCCAGCCCAGTCAGTCAGGATTTTATTATAAAAACCTTTCATAGCTGGGCACGGTGACTCACACCTGTAATCCCAACACTTTGGGAGGCCGAGGCCAGAGGACGGCTTGAGGCCAGGAGTTTGAAACCAGCCTGGGCAACACAGTGAAATTCCATCTCTAAAAAAATATTTTTTTTACACTGGTTTCCATCTCTTTATTACCTCATGGAATTTTTAAATTTTTTAACTTTTGATTTTTGGGGTATATAGTAGATATATATATATTCATGGGTTACATGATATATTTTGATGCAGATATGCAATGAGTAATAATCACATCAGAGTAAATGGGGTATCCATCACCTCAAGACTGTATCCTTTATGTTACAAACCATCAAATTATACTCTTAATTATTTTAAACTGTACAATTAAATTATTTTTTACTATAGTTACTCTGTTGTGCTAGCAAATACTAGGTCTTATTCATTCCTTCTATTTTTTTGTACCCATTAACCATCTCCACTTTCTCACCATCCCCTACTACCATTCCCAGCCTCTGGTAACCATCCTTGTACTTTATCTCCATGAGTTCAATTGTTTTAATTTTTAATTCCCACAAATAAGTGAGAACATGCAAAGTTTGTCTTTCTGTGCCTGGCTTATTTCACTTGACATAATGACCTCCATTCCCATCGATGTTGTTGCAAATGGCAGGATCTCATTCTTTTCCATGGCTGAATAGTACTCCATTGTGTATATGTACCACATTTTCTTTATCCATTCATCTGTTGATGGACACTCAGGTTGCTTCCAAGTCTTGGCTTTTGTGAGTAGTGCTACACTAAACATGGGAGTGCAATCTCTTTGATATACTGATTTCCTTTCTTTTTGGTATATACCTAGCGATGGGATTGCTGGATCACATGGTAGCTCTATTTTCAGTTTTGTGAGGAATCTCCAAACTGTTTTCCAAAGTGGTTTTACTAATTGACATTCCCACCAACAGTGTACGAGGGTTCCTTTTCTCCACATCCTCACCAGCATTTGTTATTGCCTGTCTTTTGCATATAAGCCATTTTAACTAGAGTAAGATGATATCTCATTGTAGTTTTGATTTGCATTTCTACAATGATCAGTTTTATTGAGCACCTTTTCATCTGACTGCCATTTCTATGCCCTCTTTTGAGAAATGTTTATTTAGATCTTTTGACCATTTTTAAATTGGATTATTAGATTTTTTTTTCCTATAGAGTTGTTTGAGCTCTTTACATATTCTGGTTGTTAATCCCTTGTCAGATGAATAGTTTGCGAATATTCTCTTTCATTCTGTGAATTGTCCCTTATTTTGTTTTTTTTTTTTTTTTTTTTTATTATTATTATTATTATTATTATTATACTTTAGGTTTTATGGTACATGTGCGCAATGTGCAGGTAAGTTACATATGTATACATGTGCCATACTGGTGCGCTGCACCCACCAACTCGTCAGCTAGCATTAGGTATATCTCCCAATGCTATCCCTCCCCCCTCCCCCCACCCCACAACAGTCCCCAGAGTGTGATGTTCCCCTTCCTGTGTCCATGTGTTCTCATTGTTCAATTCCCACCTATGAGTGAGAATATGCGGTGTTTGGTTTTTTGTTCTTGCGATAGTTTACTGAGAATGATGATTTCCAATTTCATCCATGTCCCTACAAAGGACGTGAACTCATCATTTTTTATGGCTGCATAGTATTCCATGGTGTATATGTGCCACATTTTCTTAATCCAGTCTATCATTGTTGGACATTTGGGTTGGTTCCAAGTCTTTGCTATTGTGAATAATGCCGCAATAAACATACGTGTGCATGTGTCTTTATAGCAGCATGATTTATAGTCCTTTGGGTATATACCCAGTAATGGGATGGCTGGGTCGAATGGAATTTCTAGTTCTAGATCCCTGAGGAATCGCCACACTGACTTCCACAAGGGTTGAACTAGTTTACAGTCCCACCAACAGTGTAAAAGTGTTCCTATTTCTCCACATCCTCTCCAGCACCTGTTGTTTCCTGACTTTTTAATGATTGCCATTCTAACTGGTGTGAGATGGTATCTCATTGTGGTTTTGATTTGCATTTCTCTGATGGCCAGTGATGTTGAGCATTTTTTCATGTGTTTTTTGGCTGCATAAATGTCTTCTTTTGAGAAGTGTCTGTTCATGTCCTTCGCCCACTTTTTGATGGGGTTGTTTGTTTTTTTCTTGTAAATTTGTTGGAGTTCATTGTAGATTCTGGATATTAGCCCTTTGTCAGATGAGTAGGTTGCAAAAATTTTCTCCCATTTTGTAGGTTGCCTGTTCACTCTGATGGTAGTTTCTTTTGCTGTGCAGAAGCTCTTTAGTTTAATTAGATCCCATTTGTCAATTTTGGCTTTTGTTGCCATTGCTTTTGGTGTTTTAGACATGAAGTCCTTGCCCATGCCTATGTCCTGAATGGTAATGCCTAGGTTTTCTTCTAGGGTTTTTATGGTTTCAGGTCTAACGTTTAAGTCTTTAATCCATCTTGAATTGATTTTTGTATAAGGTGTAAGGAAGGGATCCAGTTTCAGCTTTCTACATATGGCTAGCCAGTTTTCCCAGCACCATTTATTAAATAGGGAATCCTTTCCCCATTTCTTGTTTTTGTCAGGTTTGTCAAAGATCAGATACTTGTAGATATGTGGCATTATTTCTGATGGCTCTGTTCTGTTCCATTGATCTATATCTCTGTTTTGGTACCAGTACCATGCTGTTTTGGTTACTGTAGCCTTGTAGTATAGTTTGAAGTCAGGTAGTGTGATGCCTCCAGCTTTGTTCTTTTGGCTTAGGATTGACTTGGCGATGCGGGCTCTTTTTTGGTTCCATATGAACTTTAAAGTAGTTTTTTCCAGTTCTGTGAAGAAAGTCATTGGTAGCTTGATGGGGATGGCATTGAATCTGTAAATTACCTTGGGAAGGATGGCCATTTTCATGATATTGATTCTTCCTACCCATGAGCATGGAATGTTCTTCCATTTGTTTGTATCCTCTTTTATTTCCTTGAGCAGTGGTTTGTAGTTCTCCTTGAAGAGGTCTTTCACATCCCTTGTAAGTTGGATTCCTAGGTATTTTATTCTCTTTGAAGCAATTGTGAATGGGAGTTCACTCATGATTTGGCTCTCTGTTTGTCTGTTATTGATGTATAAGAATGCTTGTGATTTTTGCACATTGATTTTGTATCCTGAGACTTTGCTGAAGTTGCTTATCAGCTTAAGGAGATTTTGGGCTGAGACAATGGGGTTTTCTAGATATACTATCATGTCATCTGCAAACAGGGACAATTTGACTTCCTCTTTTCCTAATTGAATACCCTTGATTTCCTTCTCCTGCCTAATTGCCCTGGCCAGAACTTCCAACACTATGTTGAATAGAAGTGGTGAGAGAGGGCATCCCTGTCTTGTGCCAGTTTTCAAAGGGAATGCTTCCAGTTTTTGCCCATTCAGTATGATATTGGCTGTGGGTTTGTCATAAATAGCTCTTATTATTTTGAGATACGTCCCATCAATTCCTAATTTATTGAGAGTTTTTAGCATGAAGGGTTGTTGAATTTTGTCAAAGGCCTTTTCTGCATCTATTGAGATAATCATGTGGTTTTTGTCTTTGGTTCTGTTTATATGCTGGATTACATTTATTGATTTGCGTATATTGAACCAGCCTTGCATCCCAGGGATGAAGCCCACTTGATCATGGTGGATAAGCTTTTTGATGTGCTGCTGGATTCTGTTTGCCAGTATTTTATTGAGGATTTTTGCATCAATGTTCATCAAGGATATTGGTCTAAAATTCTCTTTTTTGGTTGTGTCTCTGCCAGGCTTTGGTATCAGGATGATGCTGGCCTCATAAAATGAGTTAGGGAGGCTTCCCTCTTTTTCTATTGATTGGAATAGTTTCAGAAGGAATGGTACCAGCTCCTCCTTGTACCTCTGGTAGAATTCGGCTGTGAATCCATCTGGACCTGGACTTTTTTTGGTTGGTAAGCTATTGATTATTGCCACAATTTCAGCTCCTGTTATTGGTCTATTCAGAGATTCAACTTCTTCCTGGTTTAATCTTGGGAGGGTGTATGTGTTGAGGAATTTATCCATTTCTTCTAGATTTTCTAGTTTATTTGCATAGAGGTGTTTGTAATATTCTCTGATGGTAGTTTGTATTTCTGTGGGATCGGTGGTGATATCCCCTTTATCATTTTTTATTGCATCTATTTGATTCTTCTCTCTTTTTTTCTTTATTAATCTTGCTAGCGGTCTATCAATTTTGTTGATCCTTTCAAAAAACCAGCTCCTGGATTCATTGATTTTTTGAAGGGTTTTTTGTGTCTCTATTTCCTTCAGTTCTGCTCTGATTTTAGTTATTTCTTGCCTTCTGCTAGCTTTTGAATGTGTTTGCTCTTGCTTTTCTAGTTCTTTTAATTGTGATGTTAGGGTGTCAATTTTGGATCTTTCCTGCTTTCTCTTGTGGGCATTTAGTGCTATAAATTTCCCTCTACACACTGCTTTGAATGCATCCCAGAGATTCTGGTATGTTGTGTCTTGGTTCTCGTTGGTTTCAAAGAACATCTTTATTTCTGCCTTCATTTCGTTATGTACCCAGTAGTCATTCAGGAGCAGGTTGTTCAGTTTCCACGTAGTTGAGCGGTTTTGAGTGAGATTCTTAATCCTGAGTTCTAGCTTGATTGCACTGTGATCTGAGAGACAGTTTGTTACAATTTCTGTTCTTTTACATTTATTGAGGAGAGCTTTACTTCCAAGTATATGGTCAATTTTGGAATAGGTGAGGTGTGGTGCTGAAAAAAATGTATATTCTGTTGATTTGGGGTGGAGAGTTCTGTAGATGTCTATTAGGTCTGCTTGGTGCAGAGCTGAGTTCAATTCCTGGGTATCCTTGTTGACTTTCTGTCTCGTTGATCTGTCTAATGTTGATAGTGGGGTGTTAAAGTCTCCCATTATTAATGTGTGGGAGTCTAAGTCTCTTTGTAGGTCACTCAGGACTTGCTTTATGAATCTGGGTGCTCCTGTATTGGGTGCATATATATTTAGGATAGTTAGCTCTTCTTGTTGAATTAATCCCTTTACCATTATGTAATGGCCTTCTTTGTCTCTTTTGATCTTTGTTGGTTTAAAGTCTGTTTTATCAGAGACTAGGATTGCAACCCCTGCCTTTTTTTGTTTTCCATTTGCTTGGTAGATCTTCCTCCATCCTTTTATTTTGAGCCTATGTGTGTCTCTGCACGTGAGATGGGTTTCCTGAATACAGCACACTGATGGGTCTTGAGTCTTTATCCAGTTTGCCAGTCTGTGTCTTTTAATTGGAGCATTTAGTCCATTTACATTTAAAGTTAATATTGTTATGTGTGAATTTGATCCTGTCATTATGATGTTAGCTGGATATTTTGCTCGTTAGTTGATGCAGTCTCTTCCTAGTCTCGATGTTCTTTACATTTCGGTATGATTTTGCAGTGGCTGGTACCGGTTGTGCCTTTCCATGTTTAGCGATTCCTTCAGGAGCTCTTTTAGGGCAGGCCTGGTGGTGACAAAATCTCTCAGCATTTGCTTGTCTGTAAAGTATTTTATTTCTCCTTCACTTATGAAGCTTAGTTTGGCAGGATATGAAATTCTGGGTTGAAAATTCTTTTCTTTAAGAATGTTGAATATTGGCCCCCACTCTCTTCTGGCTTGTAGGGTTTCTGCCGAGAGATCCGCTGTTAGTCTGATGGGCTTCCCTTTGATGGTAACCCGACCTTTCTCTCTGGCTGCCCTTAACATTTTTTCCTTCATTTCAACTTTGGTGAATCTGACAATTATGTGTCTTGGAGTTGCTCTTCTCGAGGAGTATCTTTGTGGCGTTCTCTGTATTTCCTGAATCTGAATGTTGGCCTGCCTTGCTAGATTGGGGAAGTTCTCCTGGATAATATCCTGCAGAGTGTTTTCCAACTTGTTTCCATTCTCCCCGTCACTTTCAGGTACACCAATCAGACGTAGATTTGGTCTTTTCACATAGTCCCACATTTCTTGGAGGCTTTGCTCGTTTCTTTTTATTCTTTTTTCTCTAAACTTCCCTTCTCGCTTCATTTCATTCATTTCATCTTCCAGGGCTGATACCCTTTCTTCCATTTGATCGCATCGGCTCCTGAGGCTTCTGCATTCTTCACGTAGTTCTCGAGCCTTGGTTTTCAGCTCCATCAGCTCCTTTAAGCACTTCTCTGTATTGGTTATTCTAGTTATACATTCTTCTAAATTTTTTTCAAAGTTTTCAACTTCTTTGCCTTTGGTTTGAATATCCTCCCGTAGCTCGGAGTAATTTGATCGTCTGAAGCCTTCTTCTCTCAGCTCGTCAAAGTCATTCTCCGTCCAGCTTTGTTCCGTTGCTGGTGAGGAACTGCGTTCCTTTGGAGGAGGAGAGGTACTCTGGTTTTTAGAGTTTCCAGTTTTTCTGCTCTGTTTTTTCCCCATCTTTGTGGTTTTATCTACTTTTGGTCTTTGATGATGGTGATGTACAGATGGGTTTTTGGTGTGGATGTCCTTTCTGTTAGCTTTCCTTCTAACAGACAGAACCCTCAGCTGCAGGTCTGTTGGAGTACCTGGCCGGCCGTGTGAGGTGTCAGTCTGCCCCTGCTGGGGGGTGCCTCCCAGTTAGGCTGCTCGGGGGTCGGGGTCAGGGACCCACTTGAGGAGGCAGTCAGCCCGTTCTCAGATCTCCAGCTGCGTGCTGGGAGAACCACTGCTCTCCTCAAAGCTGTCAGCCAGGGACATTTAAGTCTGCAGAGGTTACTGCTGTCTTTTTGTTTGTCTGTGTCCTGCCCCCAGAGGTGGAGCCTACAGAGGCAGGCAGGCCTCCTTGAGCTGTGGTGGGCTCCACCCAGTTCAAGCTTCCAGGCTGCTTTGTTTACCTAAGCGAGCCTGGGCAATGGCGGGCGCCCCTCCCCCAGCCTCGCTGCCGACTTGCTGTTTGATCTCAGACTGCTGTGCTAGCAATCAGCGAGACTCCGTGGGCGTAGGACCCTCTGAGCCAGGTGCGGGCTATACTCTCCTGGGGCACCGTTTCCTAAGCCCGTCGGAAAAGCACAGTATTCGGGTGGGAGTGGCCCGATTTTCCAGGTGCAGTCTGTCACCCCTGGAAGGGGAACTCCCTGACCCCTTGCGCTTCCCGAGTGAGGCAATGCCTCGCCCCTGCTTCGGCTGGCGCACGGTGCACTCACCCACTGACCTGCGCCCACTGTCTGGCACTCCCTAGTGAGATGAACACGGTACCTCAGATGGAAATGCAGAAATCACCCGTCTTCTGCGTCGCTCGCGCTGGGAGCCGTAGACCGGAGCTGTTCCTATTCGGCCATCTTGGCTCCTCCCCGTCCCTTATTTTGTTGATGGTATCCTTTGCTGTGCAGAAGCTTTTAACTTGACATGATCTCGTTTGTCTATTTTTGCTTTGGGTGCCTGTGCTTGTGGGGTATTACTCAAGAAATCTTTGCCCACTCCAGTGTCTTGAAGAGCTTCCCCAAAGTTTTCTTATAATAGTTTCCTGGTTTCAGGTCTCATATTTAAGTCTCTAGTCACTTTTGATTTGGTTTTTGTATATGGTGAGAGATGGGGTCTAATTTCATTCTCCTGTATGTGGATATCCAGTTTTCCCAGCACCATTTATTGAAGAGGCTGTCCTTTCCCCTATGTATGTCCTTGGCACCTTTGTCAAAAATGAGTTTACTCTCAATGTATGGATTTATTTCTGGGTTCTCTATTCTGTTGCAATGGTCTATGTGTCTGTTTTTATGCCAGTACCATGCTGCTTTGTTTACTATAGCACTGTTGTATAATTTGAAGTCATGTAATGTGATTCCTCCAGTTTTGTTTGTTTTTCTTAGTATAGCTTTGGCTATTCTGGGTATTTTGTAGTTCATATACATTTTAGGATTGTTTTTTCTATTTCTGTGAAAAATATCATTGGTATTTTGATAGGGATTGCATTGAATCTATAGATTGCTTTGAGTAGTGTGGACATTTTAACAATATTGATTCTTCCAACCCATGAACATGGAATATACCTCCATTATTGTCTCCTCTTCCATTACTTTCATCAGTGTTTTATCATTTTCATTGTAGAGATATTTCATTCCTTTAATTCCTATGTATTTAACTTTACTTGTAGCTCTTGTAAATGGTATTACTTTCTTGATTTCTTTTTCATATTGTTCACTGTTGACATATGGAAATGTTACTGATTTTTGTATGTTGATTTTGTATCCTGCAAATTTACTGATTTCCTTATCAGTTCTAATAGTGTTTTGGTGGAGTATTTAGGTTTTTTCCAAATATTAGATCATATCATCTGCATAAAAAGGATAGTTTGACTTCTTCATTTCCAGTTTGGATGCCCTTTATTTCTTTCTTCACTGTGGAGACTTTATTACAGCTTCCACCTCATTATTTGTTAGTGGTCTGTTCAGGTTTTGGATTTCTTCCTGGTTCAATCTTGGTAGGATGTATGTGTCTAGGAATTTGTATATTCCTCTAGATTTTCCAATTTATTTCCATAGTAGCACCAATGATCTTTTGAATTTCTGCAGTATCAGTTGTAATGACTCCTTTTTCAGCTCTGATATTATTTGAGTCTTCTCTCTTTTTTTCTTTGTCAGTCTGAATAATGGTTTGTCAATTTTCTTTATGTTTAAAAAAAGTTTTTGTTTCGTTGATCTTCTATATGTTTTCTTCATTTAAATTTCATTTACAATCTTTCTGCTATGATCTTTATTATTTCTTTTCTTCTACTAATTTTGCTAATTTTACTAGTCATGCATTTGAAATTTTACTGATTTTACTAATCATGCATTTGAAATGTTTCATCTTTTTTATGTAGGCATTTATAGCTATAACTTCCCTCTTACTACTGCTTTTGCTGTATCCCATAGGTTTTCATATGTTGTGTTTCCAGTATCACTTGTTCCAAGAAAATCTTCAATTTCCTTCTTAATTTCTTCATTGACTCACTGGTCATTCAGGCACATATTGTTTAATTTCCATGGGTCTGTAAAGTTTCCAAAATTCCTCTTATTTATTTCTAGTTTTATTCCGCTTTGGTTAGAGAAGATACTTAATATTGTTTCAATTTTTTAAATACTTTAAGATTTGTTTTGTGACCTAACATATGTTCTATCTTTGATAATGATCCATGTGCTGAGGGAAAAAAAATGCATATTTTGCAGTTGTTGGATAAAATGTTCTGTAAATATATATTAGGTCCATTTGTTTCGTAGTATAGATTAAGTCTCATGTTTCTTTGTTGGTTTTTTGTCCGGAAGATCTGTCCAGTGCTGAAAGTGGGGTGTCGAAGTCTCCAGCTATTGTTGTATTGGAGTCTCTCTCTCTTTTGCTCAAATAATATTTGCTTTATATATCTGGGTACTCCAGTGTTGGGTGTGTATATATTTAGTTGGTGTTCTATAACCTTCTTGTAATTGGATGTTGATATCTTTCTCTAGGTTTAGACAAAGTCTTCTTTACTTTTCCCCCTCTTCTCCTCAAGTAGAAGGAAGCGGTCTTTTTAGGAGCTGTGAGCTATGCTGTCTGGAGTTCGGGGACAGGTGGTACAAGCACTCCCTTAGCCACCCTGGCTGGTGTCCCAGTAGGTCACATGTTCCCCAAGTCCACTGGTTCTGAGTCCAGCTCAGTACTATGACTTGGCTAGGAGTTGCAGTTCTTGTGACCTAGACTACTTTCAAGTTTTTTTTAGGGCCCCAGACAACTTTAGCCATTAGTGGTGAGGCTTGGTGGAACTCAAGTTCCCACCACTGGGATGGGCAATTCCCCTCTGGCCAGGGCTCATCTAAATGCTCCCTCTGTGGCTGGGCGTCAGCTAAGTTCAGTGCAGTTTTGCTTTCTGTTGTGACAGGGCAGCACTGAATTCAATGCAAAGTCTCCTGATCGCTGTGCTCTCTCTCTCCCAAGCAAACAGATCGTCTCTCAGTGATAAATGGCTACTGTCAGGGGGTGGGGGACAGGTGGTGTCAGTAATTCAAGATTGTCTCTCCTATCCTCTTCAGTGCCTATTTCAGCAGTGTGAAGTTAAAACCAGGTACTGTGATTATTTACCTGATTTTTTATTCTTATGGAAGTGCTTTTTTTTTCGTACAGATAGTTGTTAAATTTGGTGTTCCTGAGGAGCAGATGATTGGTGGAGACTTCTATTTGGTCATCTTGCTCCACCTCCTCTCCAAAATATATGTATTTTTTAGTTAGCTGGGCATGGTGGTGCATGCCTGTAGTTCTAGTTATTCTGGAAGCTGAGGTGGGAGGATCCCTTAAGTCCAGGAGGTCAAAGCTACAGTGAGCTATGATGCCACTGCTGTACTCCAGTCTGAGCAACAAAACAATACCCTGTCTCTAAAAAAACAAAAAAACCTTTCAGATACTTGAAGTACAATTATCCATGTGTCCAAGTTATTTAATATTTTCTTTGTTAGTATTATTTCCTAAGCTTTTCAAGCTACAACATCCTGGACTGGTACATGCTTTCTATACCTCTCAAGGCTAATATACTATCTTAATAAAGGTGAGTTCACAGGATAATCTGAGCAGCTGTTGATTGTGAAAGTGGATGTGAGATTTTAAAGTTTGAAAAGTGACATGAAAATACCAAACCTGTTTGAAATGTTCAGGTTGAAATGTTCAAATCAAGAGTAATGTTGAGAGACAAGAGAGTAAAAACATGTACAATAATGGTTTAATTCACATGCATGAGTCAATCATATTAGTAGGTGGGTGGTACTAGAAGTAGGTGGAAATAGGATGGTGAAAATGAGGGAGAAAAACCAACTATAAAAAAATGTGTCAATTCAAAGTTCAGAGGAACTGTAAGTGAATCAATTTGCATCCCTGCAAAATAATTTACACAATGATCTGTCATATATCAAGCTTAATATGGCATGCTGCCTCTGGTATCCTTATGAGGAAGTGTCAAAGAGCCCAACATTTCAGTTTTTTTCATTGGTAATTCAAACTCTGTAGCACTCTGGTTCTATTGTATTTTGTCCTTTTGAATTTTTCCTACATTTCCCCACTTTTGGTGGTTCTTTCTCCTTGTTTTTACTCCCCACAGCTGAACTGCTTCTCCTGCCCACCCGTCTTTGCAACTGTGGAGCCCCACCCTGGCCACTGTGCTTCTCCAATGGCCTTGACCACCACTGCAGCCACCATCTAAAGAGAATTGAGAGATTCCTCTCACTTCCCCTTTTTCAGGCTCCCAAGTGCTGCAGCGGCAATAGTAGCCTTATACATATTTTTTGGTAAACATAGTTGCACTTCTGTTGAGTTTATGCTTAGAATTGAAATCATTAAGTCATGCAGTATGGATATATACTCTGCTTTGAAAGATAGTGCCAAGGAATTTTCCAAATTCTTGTACCAATTTATAATCCTACCAGTGATGAATAACAATTCAAGTTTCTCTTCATCCTTGCTAAACAGTTGGTATTGTCATTTTTTTTATTCTTTCATTTTAGCCATGCTGATGAAAATGTAGTAATATCTTATTTTGGTTTGCTGTTGTTGTCCGTGTCTTTCTTTTAATTATTTTGAAATAATTGTAGACTCATGAAAAAGTTACAAAAATAGTACAAAGCATTCCAAGATACCCTTCACCTAACTTCCCCTGATATTAGAATCTTTTTTTTTTTTTTTTAAGACAGTGTCACACGCTATTGCCCAGGCTGGAGTGCAGTGGCTGGCACTATTATAGCTCAAACTTCTGGGCTCAAGGGATCCTCCTGCTTCAGCCCCCCAAGTAGCTGTGACTACAGCAGTGTGCCACCATGCCATCTAACATTAACAACTTAAACACCCATAGTTCAGCTTTAGCAACCATGATATTAATATTGATCCAATACAATTAACTAATTTACAGACCTTATTTGAATTTTGTCAGTTGCCCCACTAATGTCTTCTTTCTGGTCCAGCATCCAATTGCATTTAATTATCATGTCTCCTTAGTCTCCTCCAATCTGTGACAATTCCTCAGTCTTCATCTTTCATGACTGTGGAGGTTAAATAATGGCCCCAAAGATGTTCATGTTCTAATCCCAGTCTTATATGACAAAAAGGACTTTGCAGATACGATTAAGTTAAGAATCTTAAGATGGGGTGATAACTCTGGATTGTTCAGGTAGCCCCGATGTAATCACAAGGGTCCTTAATAAGGGGGAAGGCAGGCAGGAGAGAATAGTCAGTAGTAGGAAACACAACAATGGAAGGAAAATGGTGGAGCAGTGTAAGAAAAGGGTTATGAACCAAGGCATGCAGGTGGCCTCTAGAAGGTTAAAAGACAAGGAAATTGATTCTCCCTTTAGAGACTCCAGAAGGAATGCAGCCCTGCTGATGACTTAACTTTAGACTTCTGACCTCCAGAACTGTAAGAAAATGAATTTGTGTTACTTTAAGCCGCTATGTTTGTGGTAATTTTTTACAGCAGCAATAGGAAACTGATACAATGACCTTTATACTTTTGAAGAGCACTAGTCAGTTATTTTGTAGAATGTCCCTAATTGGAGCTTGTTTGACATTTTCTCATGATTAAATTGAAGTTATACATTTTTTGGCAAGAATATCACAGAGGTGATATTGTACTCTTCTTAATGCATCATGTCAGGGTGTACGTGGTGCCAATATGCCTTATTACTGCTGATGGTAATCTTGATCACTTGGCTAAGATGGTGTTTACTCAGTTTCTCCACTATAAAGTTGTTATTTTCCCTTTTGCAGTTGATGAATTTTGGGGGGTAAATACTTTGAGACTATACTAATATCTTTTTTCTCTTTACACTTTTGCCCACTAATTTTAGCATCCATCAACATTTCTTGCTTGCAATAATTATTACTGTGATGTTTGCCTAATGATAATTATCTATTTCCATCATCCTTTATACACTTATTAATTGGAATTCTTCTATAAGAAAAAGCTATCCCTGGCTTTTCTAGAATGGAAGGGGAAAAAGAAAGAAAGAAAGAGCTATCCCTCTCCTAACTTTATTTAATTATTTATTTATATCAGTGTGGACCCGAGTATATTTCTTTTATTCTATCAGTTATAATCCATTATTTACTTTGTTGTTGAAATTGTCCCAGATATGGCCACTGAGAACTCCCTATAGTTGCCTATTCTATAAAGGTATTCTCCTGAATTTTTTTCTGAAAGCTATATTGTTTTACTTTTCACATTTGTATCTGCAAACCATCTGGAATTCATTTCTGTATATGGTATGAAGAAAAGGTCAACATACATTTTCCTTTGTATGGATACTCAAGTAATTATTTACTGAAAAGCACCAATTATTGAAAAGACTGTCATTTCCCCCACTGAATTGCAATGTTGTCTTTGACATAATGTATGGTGGATTTGTTTGTAGATCCTCTGTTCCATTGGTCTAGTTGTCTATCCTTGTGTCAATACCATATTAACTTAATACTTGTAGCTAGATAAAGCTTGGTTTCTGGTATTACGTCTTGTTTTGTCCTTCAAATTTGCCTCAGTTATTCTTGGCCTTTTACATTTCCATATAAATTTTTGAGTTGGCTTGTCAATTTCCACAAATAAAAAAAATCCTGTTGGAATTTGGGATTGTCTTGAATCTATAGATTAAATCAGTAAGAATTGATGTCTTTACAATATTGAGATTTACAATTTACCCATTTATTTAGGTCTCATTTACTTCCTCTCAAAAAATGTTTTAGAACTTTCTGTTTAGAACCCTTGTACACTTTTTCTGGTTTTGCTCTTAGATATTGGATGTTTTTCAATGCTATTTTGTTTTTGTTTTATAGCTTGCTTTTAGGAATAAATCCATTTGAGAATACAGATATTTTTCATATTTTCTTCCCATAATGACAAATAGAAGAAAAACTGACAAAGGGGAGTTTTATAATTTTTAGATGAAGCAGGATGTGAATACGAAGAGAAAGATAACAGCACTCCAGACTGATGATAGTGAAACTGATTATGTAAGTGAAATCTCAGATTATGAATCTTCTTCAGACGAAGATATCTTAGATGAATTTCTTCAAACTCAAGAATTGACGAGTGGAGAATATGTTTATAAAGACAAAAAAGAATGACAAAACAAAAAAGACACAAAAAAGAATAACAGTTATTTAATGGGACTTTTTTTTTTTTTTTAGATGGATTCTCGCTCTTGTCGCCCAGGCTGGAGTGCAAAGGTGCGATCTCAGCTCACTGCAACCTCTGCCTCCTGGGTTCAAGCGATTCTTCTGCCTCAGCCTCCAGAGTAGCTGGGATTACAGGTGCCCACCACCATGCCCAGCTAATTTTTTGTATTTTTGGTAGAGACAGGGTTTCACCATTTTAGCCAGGCTGGTCTCGAACTCTTGACCTCAGGTGATCCACCCACCTCGGCCTCCCAAAATGCTGGGATTACAGGTGTGAGCCACCACACCTGGCCAGAAGTACTTTTTGTGCAGTATTTTGGACATGGAACTGAACCATCACTTTTTGCTAAGAGGCCATGTGACCACATTCTATGTTTTTATGATGTTTTTGTGACAAAATTTACTTGATACAAAGGCAAGAGGATCACTTGAGCCCAGGAGTTAAAGACCAGACTAGGCAACAAAGCAAGACCCCATCATTACCAAAAATAAATGTTTTAATTACCTGGGTATAATGTCATGCACTTGTCATCCTAGCTACTTGTGAGGCTGAGGCAAGAGGATCTCTTGAACCCAAGAGTTTGAGGCTGCAATGAGCTATATTCACACCACTGGACTCCAGCCTAGGCAACAGAGACCCCACCACCAAAAATTTTTTTTTTTAATTTTTAAAGAAAGACAGTGTACTTTCTCTATTGAATTTTTGTAGTATCTTTGTCCAAAATAAGTTGAATATATATACACCTAACATTT
Source organism: Pongo abelii (assembly GCF_028885655.2). NCBI lineage: Eukaryota > Metazoa > Chordata > Mammalia > Primates > Hominidae > Pongo > Pongo abelii. The sequence goes on from NC_072008.2 coordinate 113,211,176, forward strand.
AGATATGTTGAAATTATATATTATATATATTTATTTGTACATACGCTATTTTGTTCCACAGATCTGCATGTGTATTCTTACATCAATACCACATTGTCTAGATTAGTAGAGTCTAATAGTAAGGCTTAAGGTAGTGGGGAGCTGGGGAGGAAGTGGGGATGGTTAATGAGTACAAAAAAAATTAGACTGAATAAGACCTACTATTTGATAGCACAACAGGGTGACTATAGTCAATAATAACTTAAGTGTACATTTAAAAATAACTGAAAACATGTAATTGAACAGTTTGTGACTCAAAGGATAGATGCTTGATGGCATGGATCCCCCATTCTCCATAATGTGCTTATTTCACATTGCATGCCTGCATCAAAACATCTCATGTACCTCATAAATATATACACCTACTATATACCCATGAATATTAAAAATTTTAAAATAAAAACATTAGAAATCAGGTAGTATATATACTACGATTTCGCTCTTTTTCAAAATCATTTTTGATATTTTAGGTTCTTTGAATTTTCATACAAATTTTAGAATCTTGTCAATTTCTACAAAAATATGCTAGGATTTTAATTGAGATTGCCTTGAATTTATAGGTCAATTTTCAGAAAACAGACAATGATAGGAGTACAATTAATTTTTATATATAGATCTTGTGGCCTGGAATCTTGATAAACTAACTTATTTTGCAGAGGAAGTAGCTTTTTTTGCAGAGGAAATGAAGGGAGAGACTATATACCGTTCTGTCAAGACATTTGGCTGTGGTAAGGAGTAGGAGAGAGAGTAGTTAGCTGAAGGGTAATGTCAATTTGAAAGTTTTTTATTATTTGGCTGGATGGTTTTCTTTTCTTTTTATTTTTGCTCTATTGTATTAATGAGGGAGTTTTAAACAGGTTTAAAAGCTGAAGGACCCAAGAGAGAAGAAATACTTTAATGTAGAACAGAGAAAACATGATCAAATCATCAATAATTTAAGGAGGGTATAGAATTTTTGTTCTGTAAAACACACCCTTCCTTACCAACACACATAAACATGGACTTCCCTACCCTTCATCCTTCCAATAGAGTCATGTTGCAATTATTATTTAAACTGATGTTCGTTGTTTACATTATTATGACTACGTCAATATCTATCACTGCTGAGTCAAGTTATACTATGATTATATTTCTTCTTCTCTTCTACATCTCTTTTCTCCCTAAAGTTAGTTTGTCCCTTTTAAAAAAGTGTTGATTTTTTATTTATCACCAATGTTCCTTAAATTTCCCTCTTCCCCAAATACTGTTTTTCACATGATCAAAGGAATCTAGAATTCTGTCAGTTTCATATTTTTAATGGATAATCTGTCCTACAGGCCTCCATTTTTTTGATCCACTCTGGACTGATTGCCCTCTAGGCTTGCTGCACAGCTACCATCTTAGTGCTTCCTTTCATTCCCCTGCTATATAATGGATTTCCTATTTCCTGGGTCCCAAACAGTCCTGCCTCTTGGAGCCTTTCCTCTAGTCACTTCCTAAGAAAGGGTATATGGGAGATAAGTTTTCTTAGATCTTACATTTTAAACAGTCCTGCCTCTTGGAGCCTTTCCTCTAGTCACTTCCTAAGAAAGGATATATGGGAGATAAGTTTTCTTAGATCTTACATTTTTGAAAATGTATTTATTCTAAGCTAAATCTTGGTTAATAGCTTTGCTAGGTATAAAATTCTTATTTAAAAATAATTTTCTTTTAGAATTTTGAAAACATTTTTTCATTGTCTTCTAACTTCCAGTGTGCCTATTAAAAATTCTGATGCCATTTTGGCTCCCCAATCCTTTATATATAACCTGGATTTTTTTTCTGGAAGCTTTTAATATATTTTATTTATCCCCTATGTTCTCAATGTTTGTGATGATTTGCCATAATGTAGCTTCATTTTCATTAATTGAACCGGGCACCTGTTGGACCTTTACAATCTGGATATTTATGTCCTTAATTAATGGGAAATGTATACCATTTCTTTTATAACTTCCTACTACCCATTTTCTCTCTTCTTTCTTCCTAGCACTCCTATTGATTGAATTTTGGTCTTCTCAATTGACTCTCTGTTTTTTCTTATCTTTTCTCTCCAATTTTCCATGACTATCTTTTTGCTTTCCTTTCTGGGTAAGAGCCTTATTTTACAACTTTTCCAATGATTATTTAAAATCCAGTAATACTGTTTTAAATTTCTAATGGCTGTTTCTTGCCCTATATTCCTTTTTTTAAAGGATCCTATTTCAGTTTCTTGAATAAAATAACTTATCTCTTTTTGGGGGAGGGGGAATGAAGAGAAGTGAATTAATGGGTTCGAATATACAGATTGGTAGAAGAAATAAGACCTAGTGTTAAATAGATCAGTAAGATGACTATTTTATAATCGATTGTACATTTCAAAATAGCTAGAAGACAAGAATTTGCATGGCTGTAGCATTAAAAAAGATATTTAAGGTGATGAATATCCCAAGTATATTGATTTGACCTTTATAAATTATATGAATGTATTAAAATATCGCATGTCTCCCCCCGCCAAAAAATACCACAGGCTAGATGGCTTAAACAACAGAAATTTATTTTTCACAGTTCTGGAGCCTGGAAAATCTAAGACCAAGGCTCTGTCCAATTCAGTTTCTGCTAAGGGTTCTTTTCCTGGCTTGCAGATGGCCACCTTATTGCTGTGTGCTCACACAGTAGGAAGAGAGAGAGAAAGAAAGAGAGAAAGAGTGTGTGTATGTGTGTGTGTGTGTGAGCTCTCTGGTGTTTCTTCTTATAAGGGCACTTATCCTATTGGATCAAGGCTCCACTCTTATGACCCCATTTAACCTTAGTTACTTTCTCACAGGCCCTATGTCAAACTACAATCACATTGTGGGTTAGGGCTTCAATATATGCATTTGGGGTATACTCAGTTCAGTCCACAGAAGGGGCATTATCTCACAGCTGCCTAACATATACAGGATCAAGAGAGGTTTTATTAAAAATAATTATAGGCAGTGTGCAATGACTCATGTCTGCAATCCCAGTGCTTTAGGAGGCTGAGGCAAGAGGATTGCTTGAGGCCAAGAGTTTAAGATCAGCCTGGGCAACATAGGGAGACCCCATCTCTACAAAAATTTTTTAAATATAGAATTAAAATTTAATTATTATATGTAATTAAAAATGTGTCTTTGGAGTTATAAATGAACCCAAGATCCAAAGAAACCCTACAAGGTTGTGAGAGAGATGTACTGACAAAAGCACCACTTCCTTTAACTAAAAGAGGCTGAGACTTTCCAAAATGGAAAGAGGCTTCTGGACCATCAAGTTTCTATGGACAAGAAGCAGACCAAGAAAGCTACTAAGGTACAAATATGGATCATTTCTTTTGGAAAAGAAAAGATATATCAGAGTGCAGAGCCAAGAATTATGGAGAACACTGAACTGGGGAATGGGAACCACTCCCAAAGAACAGAAGTAGGTCCTAATTACACTCCTTGTCCCAAGAAAAGGAAGTCCTGACAACATGTCCCAGTCTAGATTTCAGAATGCCTTCTACTTGCTTCCTGTTCCTCTTATTTTTGAAGGGAAATGTCTACTGAAGCTACCCTGTTCCTCTCACCACTGCATATTGAGGTGTGATGAGGACATGTAAATTTTCATTTCAGTTCACAGGTCTTTAGAGTAAGAGGAGTCACATAGGAGGTTCAGTACCTGAGGTGTCTCATTCACATCTGGACTCAATTAGGTAAGAACCTGGACTCCACGTCTGAAACCATAATAAAATGAGAATTTTGCTGGGGAGGAGGTGAGTACATTTTGCATCTGGAATGAATGTAAATGATTGTAGCAAGAAAGAAGACTGTTCTGTTTGCAAGAATGTAGATTGTTTACAAACAGTGGATTGCAGCAGAAGCAATGTGACTTCAAGAAGCCTTTCAGTTTTCACTCTTGCCATCTAGGAACCTTGGGACCTCCATGAATAGAAGCCCAAACTAGCCCCCTTGAGGACAGGAAACTAAATAGATTAAAAAAAAAAAAAAAAAAAAAAGGCCCAGCTGACAGGTACCACCAACTGACGGAATGTGAATGGGACCATCTAGGACCATCCAGCCCCAAGAACATCATTAGATTACTGCAGTCACAATGAGCGACCCTCAGCAAGATCAGCAGAACTTCCCAGCTGAACCTAGACCAAATTCCTCACCCACAGAATCATGAGCAAATAAGAGTGGTTGTTGTTTTAAGGCACTAAACAAAAGGAAGAAATGTCTTATCTCTCTAAGGAAATTAATTATTGAGTTTTTAAAGTTTTCTGTTCTATGCATTGTCTCTGTTTTCTTAGAGTTTTTTGTTCTCTTTGTGTGTGTGTGTGTGTATGTGTGTGTGTGTGTGCTTGTGTATGTATTTGTGTGGTTTCTCTCTTTCACATTAGAGGCTTTTCCCAAATGCCTGAAGATCCTCTACTATCTATTTGTATTTTTAAATGGAAGTATTTTTAAGTCTTACTAACTGGTAGGCTTCACTGTAGATGATTGGGCAGGAACCCAGAAATTCCATTGGAAGGACAATTATCAACACAAGAGATCCTTGTTTTGCATGATCCCAATTTGCACAAATTTTAGTTAACACCAGTCCCCCAACAGCACAGTTCAAATTTCAGTTATCACAGAATATTAACTGCAAGGAATACCATAAAGTGCAAACTTTGCTGCTAGATCTTCAGCCCATGAATAATTATGTAAATAACTGTATATAACTATGTAATAACTATGTAAATATGTAAATATTTAATAAATATGTGCATCTATGTAAATAAATAAATATGTGCATCAGTACCAAATCTATAGGTGATTGGTCACTGTGCATCTGTTATCCAGTTCATGCACACACCACAAAGCATGGACTGTTCTTGTGTTGTCTCCTTGTACCCCAGTGATAAACCCACATGATATTTTACAAAAATGAGTAATCAAAGAGGGAATTGGCTAACAAAGGTGAAAGTACAGCAAAGAAATGAAAAGTGAAAATGCTGGAAGTGAAATTGAATGTGATTTGAAAATGTGACAGCAAAGCAAAGATAGGACAAAGTCTACATAAACCTATGATGCAAACAATATCGAAAACTTCAATGAATATTTTTAAAAGGTAAAGTCACATTGACATCTTTTAATCTAAATTGCACTAGGAACAGAAAGCTGCTTATGGTTAAAACAATACTTTGGATTGAAGACTGTAATTTAAAAATCCCAATCAGTTTGGCTAGTGTTCAGGCCAAAGCATTGAAGTTATTTCCAGTAAAGGCTGCTTTAATCATTTCAAAAGTTTGCATGAATTGATTAGTGCTAACCTATCCAGAGAAGTTACTAGCACATATACTACTGTAAAAGTTGCACCCAGATTCCAAAGATTAATTAAGGCTGGTGGTTATGATAATCATCAACCATTTGATGTTGACAAGACAGGTCTTTTTTGAAAGGCAACCCCATCAATAACTTATACAACAAAAGATGAAGGGCCACCAAGTGACCATAAAGGAAAGATCCTAGATATGCAGCCAGAGAAACTTAGTGAAGATGAACTTATTGACATAAAGGAGGAAAGTGGTTGTGACAAAAAGGATGTAGATGTCCCAGAGGAAGAGGTACTGGGGAAAAGATCTTCACATTAGAAGAACTCTCAGAGATATTTTGCAAGATTGAAAGTACAAAGGATAAAATGTTGGAAGCTGATCCAAACTTAGAAAGGAGTATGACAATTTCCATGCCAAGGCATGGAAAAGATGCTTGATTCATATTGTAAATTATACTGCAAGAAGAAGAGAAGCACTGTTCAAACTACTTCTTTTCAATTTTTTGTTTTGTTTTGTTTTTTGAGACAGAGTCTCACTCTGTTGCCCAGGCTGGAGTGCAGTGGCATGATCACGGCTCACTGTAGCCTTGACCTCCTGGTCTCATATGATTCTCCCACCTCAGCCTCCCCATTAGCTGGGACTACAGGTGTATGCCACCACACCTGGCTAATTAAAAATATATATATTAGTAGAGACAAGGTTGTACTATGTTGCCCAGAGTGGTCTTGAACTCCTTAAGAGATCCTCCTGCCTCAGCCTCCCAAAGTGCTGGGATTATACATATAAGCCACCATGCCCAGTCTTAAATGTTTTCATTTCTATATATTTAGAGGGTACAAGGGCAGATTTCTTACATGTATATGTATATATTGCATGTATATATTGCATAGTGGTGAAGTCTGAGCTTTTAATGTGCCCATTACCCAAATAGTGAACATTGTACCCAACAGGTAATTTTTCAGCCCTCATCCTCTCTACCCTCCCACCTTTTGTAGTCTCCAATGCCTATTATTCTACCCTGTATGTTCATATGTACCCATTGTTTAACACCCACTTATAAGTGACTACATGCAATATTTGACTTTATGTTTCTGAATTATTTCAGCCAGGATAATGGCCTCCAGTTCCATTTATGTTGCTGCAAAAGACATGATTTCATTCTTTTTTTATGGCTGAGTAGTATTCCATGGTGTATATATACTACATTTTCTTTATCCGATCCTTCCTTGATGGGCACTTGATTCCATATCTTTGCTATTGTGAACACTCCTGTGATAAACATATGAGTGCAGGTATAATGATTGCTTTCCCTCTGGGTATACACTAGGTAGTGGGGTTGCTGGATCGAATGATAGTTTTATTTTTAGTTATTTTATTTTATTTTATTTTTTTTTTGAGACAGGGTCTTGCTCTGTTGCCAGGCTGAAGTGCAGTGGCATGATCTCGGCTCACTGCAACCTCTGCCTCCCGGGTTCGAGCGATTCTCCTGCCTCAGCCTCCCAAGTATCTAGGATTACAGGTGCCCGCCACCACGCCTGGCTAATTTGTTTGTATTTTTAGTAGAGACAGTGTTTCACCATGTTGGCCAGGATGGTCTTGATCTCTTGACCTCGTGATCCGCCTGCCTTGGCCTCCCAAAGTGCTGGGATTACAGGCGTGAGCCATTGTGCCCGGCCTATTTTTAGTTCTTTAGGAAATCTCCAAACTGCTTTCCACAGTGGCTGAACTAATTTACATTCCCACCAACTGTGTTTAAGTGTTCTCTTTTCTCCACAGCCTCACCAATATATGTTGTTTTTAGACTTTTTAATAATAGCTATTCTGACTGGTGCAAGATGGTATCTCGTGGTTTTAATTTGCATTTCTCTGATGATTAATGATGTTGAACATTTTTCATATGTTTGTTGTTTGCTTGTATGTCTTCTTTTGAAAAATGTCTGTTCATGTCCTCTGCCCACTTTATAATGGGCTTATTTGGTTTTTTTTCTTATTGAGCTATTTGAGTTCCTTGTAAATTTTGGGTATTAGCCCTTGTCAGGTACATAGTTTGGAAATATTTTTTTCTGATTCTGTAGTTTGTCTATTTACTATGTTTTTTTTTTCTGTGCAGAAACTTTTTAGTTTAATTAAATCCTATTTGTCTATTTTTGTTTTGTTGGGTTTGCTTTTGAGGACTTGACTTGGTCATAAATTCCTTGCCTAGGTCAATGTCCAAAAGAGTTTTTTTCTAGGTTTTCTTCTAGGATTTTTATAGTTTCAGGTCTTATGTTTAGCTCTTTAATCCATCTTGAGTTAATTTTGTATGTGGTGAGATGTATGGATCCAATTTCATTCTTCTGCCTATGTCTACCCAATTTTCCCAGCACCATTTATTGAATAGGCTGTCCTCTCCCCAGTGTGTATTTTTGTTGACTTTGTCAAAGATCAGTTGATTGTAGCTACATGGCTTTGTTTCTCTATTCCTGTTCCATTGATCTATATGTCTATTTTTATACCAGTACCATGCTGTTTTAGTTATTATAGCCTTATAGTATATTTTGAAGCTAGGTAATGTGATGCCTCCAACTTTGTTCTTTTTGCTGAGGATGGCTTTGGCCATTTGGGCTTTTTTGCTTCCATATACATTTTAGGATTGTTTTGTCTAATTCTGTGAAAAATAACCTTGGTAATTTGATAGAGATTGCATTAAATATGTAAATTGCTTTGGGCAGTATGGTTATTTTAACAATATTAATTCTTCCAATCTATGAACACAGGCTATTTCTCTATTTATTTGCATTTTCTTTAATTTCTTTCACAATGTTTTGTAGTTCTTATAGAAATTTTTCACTTCTGTATTAGTCAGTGTTCTCCAGAGGGAAGAACCAATTGTGTGTGTGTGTGTGTGTGTGTGTGTGTGTGAGAGAGAGAGAGAGAGAGAGAGAGAGAAAGAGAGAGATTATTAGGAAGAATTGGCTCTCACAATTATATGGCAAAGTCCTACAGTAAGCCTTCTGCAAGCTGGGGAAAGAGAGAAGCCGGTAGTGGCTCAGTACAAGTCTAAAAGCTTCAAAACCAGGGAAGCTGACAGTGCAGCCTTCAGACTGTGGCTGAAGGCCCAAGAACCCCCAGAAGCTGCTGGTGCAAGTCTCAGACTCCAGAGGCCAAAGAGCCTGGAGTCCAATCCAAGAGCATGAGGAGAAGAAGCAAGTGTCTGGCATGGGAAGAGAGACAGCCAGAAGATGAAGCAAGCAAGCTTATTCCCTCTTCTTCCACCTGCTTTGTTCTAGCTGGCTGGCAGCCAATTGGATGGTGCCCACCCACAGTGTGGGTGGATTTTCCTCTCCCAGTCCACCAATTCAAATGTCAATCTCCTCTGGCAACACCTCACAAACACACCCAGAAAGAATACTTTACCAGCCATTTAGGCATTCCTCAATCCAGTCAAATTGACACCTACTATTAACCATCACAACTTCCTTGGTTAAATATATTCCTAGGTATTTTATTTTTTTTGTAGCTATTGTGAGTAAGATTGCCTTCTTGATTTGGCCCTCCACTAAATCGTTATTGGTGCATAGAAATACTACTGATTTCTGTACATTAATTTTGTATCCTAAAACTTTACTGAATTTATTTATCAAATCTAAGAGTTTTTTTTGGTGGAATCTTTAGAGTTTTCTAGATGTTAATATAATAACTTATCATCAGTAAACAGGAATAATTTGACTATATCTTTTCCAATTTGGATGCCTTTTTATTTTTTTCTCTTGCCTGATAGCTCTGATGAGGACTTCCTGTAGTATGTTGAATAAGAGTGGTGAAAGTGGGCATCCTTGTCTTGTCCCAATTTTTAGAGGAAATGCTTCAACTTTTCCCCTTAAGTATGATGTCAGCTGTGGGTTTGTCATATACTGCCTTTATTATGTTGAGGTATGTTCCTTCTATGCCTAGTTTGTTGAGGATTTTTATCATGAAGCATTGCTGAATTTTATCGAATGCCTTTGCTGCATTTATTGAGATGATCCTATGGTTTTTGTCCTTAATTCTGTTTATGCAATGGATCACATTTATTGATTTGCATGTGTTGAACTATCCTTGCATCCCTGGGATAAATCCAACTTAATCACGTTGTATTTTCTTTTTGATGTGCAGTTGGATTTGATTTGCTACTATTTTGTTGAGATTTTTTGTATCTATGTTCATCAGGGATATTGTTCTCTAGCTTTCTTTTTTTGTTGTGTCCTTGTCTGGTTTTGGTATCAGGGTGATACTGACCTTATAGAATTAGTTAGGAAGAATTCCTTCCTCCTTGATATTTTGGAATAGTTTCAAGAGGATTGGTATTAGTTCTTCTTGGTATATTTGGTAGAATTTGGCTGTGAATCCTTCTGGTCCTGGGTGATTTTCTTGGGAGATTTTTTTTATTACTGATTCAATCTTGCTGCTCATTATTGGTTTGGTCAGCAGTTCTAGTTCCTCTTGTTTCAATCTTGGGAGGTTCTGCGTTTCTAGGAATTTATCCATTTCCTCTAGGTTTTCTAGTTCGTGAGTATATAATTGTTCATAATAGTCTCTGACGATCTTTTTTATTTCTGTGGTATCAGTTGTAATGTCTCTTTTTTCATTTCAGATTGTGCTCATTTGGATCTCTTCTTGGTTAGTCTAGCTACTGGTTTATCAATTTTATTTATTTTTTTTCAAAGAACCAACTTTTTGTTTCATTGATCCTTAGTAATTTTTGTTTGTTTGTTTTCTATTTCATTTAATTGTGCTCTGATTTTTGTTACTTCTTTTTTTCTGCTAACTTGGGATTTGGTTTGTTCTTGTTTTCTAGTTCCTTGAGGTATGACATTAGGTTGTTAATTTGTGATCTTTCTGCTTTTGATGTAAGCAATGTATTTTGTTTTTGCTTCAGAGTTTTTCAGTTCCAGAATTTCTGCATTTTTTAATGGTATCTATCTCCTTGTTTAATATTTCATTCATATCTTGAATTAATTTTCTGATTTCTTGGTATTGGTTTTCAGATTTCTCTTTCATCTCATTGAACTTCTTTAAAATCAATATTTTGAATTTTTCTTTATCTGACATTTTTAGGAATTCTTTGATTGGTATCTGTTGCTGGACAATTGTGGTCTTTCGGTGCTGTCGTATTTCCCTGCTTTTTCACATTTCTTGTGTCCTTTCCATTGATATCTGCACATGTGGTGTAGCAGTCATTTGTTCCAACTTTTTAAAATTGCTTTTATGAGGGATAATTTTTTGCTGAAAGTGATATATATTGTTGGTTAAATTGGATACTTTGGCTTTTATTTTAGGTATCTGCAACAGTGTGACTTTTGTATGACTCTTTGGGTAGTACACAGGCAGTACACAGTCAGTGGTATCTGTGATTTCCATGGTGGCTAGAGTACAATTATTAGCTGAGGTGATGGTGAAGTTTTTCTGAGGACTTGGATGTCAACTGAGCCAGTATTCAGGCCCCAGTGGTGGCAGCAGTGTGGCTGATGTCCCTGGTTTTAGGCCCCAGAGCAGCTTACACTGGATCCAGTGTTAGTGGGTCTTGGAGAGCTACTTCCTGGGCCTCCAGGTGGCTTCCTTAAAAGCTAGTAGTTGGGAGAGTGGTGGGCCTGGTGCGTGGCCAGGTTCTCAGGCCCCTGGGAAGCTAGTGTCATGTGGGTGATGGCAGTAGCAGTGATGGAGCAACCCAGTGGAACCCAGTTGGTATTCCTGGTTGCTGTGATAGGTTGGGCAAGCTAGTCCCCAGTCCCACAGCCATGCATAGTAGGGTGGTGGATATTGTGCTATGTGTGATTAGGAGAGCTTGGTCTTCTGTGTCCCTACCCTAGATATGTGGCAGCTGCAGCCAAATAACTTTGAACTCAGCCTGAGAGTAGGCCACAGCCCAACTTTAAACTCTCAAAATGGTGCCACCTGTGGGCTTGTGACCAGAGAGAGAGTGGGAGGACTTTTAGGCAAGCAGCATTGCAAGAAGCCGTGGGAAGTGTGGTCTGCTTGAATCTCAGTCTCACAGCAGCCCATTGCAAGGCAGTGGATATTGTCTTATGTGTAGGAGAGCCTGGTGTCCTTGTCCCCCTCAGCCAGGCTGCAATCCACATCAACTTGAACTCAGCCCGAGGGTGGGAAGCAGCCCAAGTGTTAAACTCTTAAAATGGCACCTAGGGCGTGCTACTAGAGAGGAGAGGGCAAACTAATTCTTAAGTTAAAAAATAAGTTTAATTCTCAATGTTGTTTTAAATTACAGTGCACTAATATCAGTTTTACTATTCCATCTATTCCCTACACATTTATACCTGACAGTAAGAGTTGTTCATGCTTTGACAAACAATTTTAAAGGTTATGGAACAATTGTAATTTTCCTCATTGATTATTAAGGTTCCAGCTTGCAATGGTCATTTTTATGGTCTTGCGCTACTCTGAAAGCAACGACTACCAGCATCTGCAGATCTTCTGTCTGGGCTGTTCAGTTTCTCTGGGGAACAGTCCTTCAATCTCTTGCCTGGTGACTATATATCTAGGTGCTAACATTTGGATTTGAGTAGCACAAGAGTTACAGGGGATCTCACCATTGAATATGTAGACTTTTACTTAATACCACTGTTTTCTAATGGTACCTTGCTGTGTGCCTAATATCCCCAAAACCAAAGCCTCTCTGATTCAGTTTCTCCATGGAATAAATCTCCTGTCTTGTACTAGGATAGAAGAAGAGACTCAGGGGTGTAACTTTTTTTTTTTTTTTTTTTTGTCTTGCTCTGTTACCAAGCTGGAGTGTAGTGGCATGATCTCTGCTCACTGCAACCTCTGCCTCCTGGGTTCAAGTGATTCTCCTGCCTCAGCCTCCCAAGTAGCTGGGACTACAGGCGCACGCCACCATGCCCTGCTAATTTTTGTATTTTTAGTACAGACAGGGTTTCACCATGTTGGTCAGATGGTCTCGATCTCTTGACCTTGTGATCTGCCAGCCTCAGCCTCCGAAAGTACTGGGATTACAGGCGTGAGCCACCACGCCCAGCCAACTCTTTCTTATACATGCCTTTAGCCAGACTCTTTTCAACTCCACTCTTTTCCCAACCCAACTTTACTCCAATTCCTGTCTTTCTGGGATTCTGTAGGTAAATTGGTTTGCTTCTCATTGGCATTATTCCTTGCATGGACTTGGTGTTCTGCCTTTTCAGCTCTGCTAACTCCTCTATCTGCTTTCCATTTTCCAAATTTTTTCTTATCTCTTATCCTCTGTGGTTTCTTTTTATGCTCTCTTTATTCTCATGTGTTTACACTTTTTAAAAAATGTCTTTAACCCCATTTTAGTGGAGTTTAATGAAAGAATAGGTGCTCAATGTGTATGTTAAAATTTTGTGCTCTATTATAAAAAATGTATAGTGATCCCATCTGTCCTATTGTGTAATTTCTTTGTCAGTGCTTAGGTGGTTGAGTAAAGACATCAAGGTAGTAGACAATAGAGTTCATCCAGAATTAGGGTTTTACCAGACAGACACAGCAAAAATTCAGAGGGACAAGAGAGCTTGAGACAGTGGCAAGATGATAAAATGATGAATCATGTAATATAAATTGAATAAGAATGGAAGAAAAAAAAGAAGAGAGTCGATGGACTGAGAGAAAATTAAGGGGTTAGTATATTGTAGTTTCTAATTAGGTTTTAAAAAGGTCATAGTGGGAATAGTCAAATAATTAATCAAGAATGAGAGGAACTCAAACAGTGGGATATTTGAGTTATTGATTGTGGAGATTGAAAAGTCATGGGTGGCTGAGGTGATATAGAGAATAAAGTTATTAGAATGAGGTACCAAAGAACTGAGAAGCCAGATGAATGAGTTGTCCACATGGATGTTGAAGTCATACAGGAAAATAAGCAAAGTTAATCCTACTTGAAGGCAGTGGTCCTTTTGAAGAATAACAGTAACAACCAGAAGAAGCCAAAGAAAGAGGAAGAGGAGGTGGAGGATGAGGAGGGGAAGGAGGAGGAGAAGTCTAGAGTAACTTTCATCACATTTCCATTCTAGACAGTAGAACAAAAGAAGTTTCAAAGAGGCAAAGGACATGGGCAGCTTTTTTTTTTTTCGGAGTCTTGCTCTGTCGCCCAGGCTGGAGTACAGTGGCACAATCTTGGCTCACTGCAACCTCTGCCTCTCGAGTTCAAGCAACTGTCGTGTCTAAGCCTCCCAAGAAGCTGTGATTACAGGCATGTGCCACCACACACACCTAATCTTTGTAGCTTTAGTAGAGACAGGGTTTTGCCATGTTGGCCAGGCTGGTCAATTCCCAGCCTCAAATGATCTGCCCACCTTGGCCTTCCAAAGTGCTGGGATTACAGGTATGAGCCACCGTGCTCAGCCAACTTTCTCAAAAAATATTCCTAGAAGCTGACACATATCACTTAAGCTTACATCCCACTGGTCTGAACTTTACATACCAATGGCTTATACACCCATGGCCACTTTTATCTAGAAAGGAAGCTGGGAAATAGAACATTTTTTCTCTGGGAAGCCAAAGCCATGCACCTAGCTAAAGTTTATATTACAATGGAAGAATAAGAGAATAGATATGGGGCAGGGGGTAACCAGCAGGCTCTGTCACAGCCCTGGAAATCAGGTAAGAGGGGAGAATTGGTAAAAGGTTTATTGGCCACGGAGAAATATTCTCACCATTTAAATGATGCTCAAAAATAATCTTAAATTATTTATGCTCCAATGTTGCCTCACTTCTTTAAAAAATAACTGAATATACCAGGCACAGTGGCATATGCCTATAGTTTCAGCTACTTGGGAGGCTGAGGCAGGAGGATCACTTGAGTCCAGGAGTTTGAATTTAGCCTTGGTGACAGAGCAAAATGCTGTCTCTAAAAAGTAATAATAATAACTGAATAAATCTTTGGTATCCCTTAACAGAGAAGCCAACAGGAATTCAGATATGCCAAATTAAATAATTAGCCCTTTAAAGTTACCAAGAGGCATGTGAACTTTCACTCTCTTAAATAATAATAAGGGCTACTGTGGTGGGCTAAAAAACACCACCACCACCTCCCAAAAATATTCACATCCTAATCCCTAGAACATGTGAATGCAAACTTAAATGGCAAAAGAGGGGGATGAGGGTCTTTGCACCTGTGATTAAATTAAGGATCTTGAGATGGGGAGGTGTTTTGTCTGCCTCCACTTCATCCCATTATTGAGAGAGGGAGTACTGCCCTAGGTTTCTGGTAATGGCCAAATACACGACACTTGACACTGAACGAATGAGATTGACAGCAGTTTATTAGTTACGTACAGTCACAGCCCAAAGGAGAGGGACACTACATGACATGCAGGGCCACACAGGGGTTGCATTTGGAAACAGAGTAAACCAGAAGAGACTGGGAGGCAGGCTTTGTAGTAACAGAAGGGTGGGGTATCCCCTGGTTTCTCTGGGAGGATGTGATTGCCTTGTCTGAATAATTGCATAGGCTCCCAAAGAGGAGAAACCCATTAGGTTGAGGACTAGGTGGTGTGTAGCTGGTACAGCTGATAGAGAGACTAGCTGGGTAGGAAACCATTCCTGCTGGATGGGGGACATACCAGGCAAGATTGGAGGAAATGATGGTTGGGCTTTGAGGCCCTGTGAGGCTCAAAGATGTCAAAGCAGCACATGAAAGTTTAGTTCTTACACTATAGGAGATTATCCTGAATTATCTCAGTAAATCCTAAATGCAAGCCCCTGTATTCTTATAAGAGGGATGCAGAGGGAAACGAGACACACAGAAGAGGAGAGGGCAATGTGATCAAAGAGGCAGAGATTGGAGTGCTGCAGCCACAAACCACAAAATGTCAGCATGCACCACAAGCTGGAGGAGGCAGGAAACAGATTTTCCCCTAGAGCCCCTAGAAGGATGGAGGCCCTGCTGACACCTTGATTTCAGTCCAGTGAAACTGGTTCCAGCCTCGATAACTGTGAGAGAATACATTTCTGTTGTTTTCAGCCACCAAGTTTGTGGGAATTTATTACAGAGGCCATAGGAAACTAATTCAGCTACCAACCACTGAGCATTTACCATGTGCCAGATACTGTGCTAAGTCCTTTACATGCATTATCTCATTTAATCCTCACAACATCCCAAAGAGGTAGATACTATTGTTAACTTCATTTTGCAGATAGAGAAACTGAGGTTTAGGGATGATAAATAACTTGTCCAATGTCACACAAAGCTCAATGGTTACATTGAGAGAGCTACCCCAAATTTACATGGCCCTGGAGCTCATGCTCTTAATCACTACCCAATGTTACAATTAGAACATCTAATTTCATGGCCTTGAGGAAGGCTATCTGAGAAAATGGGAAAAAGCATAAGGAAGTTTGGGCAGTAAAGGAGAAAGCCAAGGCATAGAAAATACCAGGGAATGAACAAGAATCTCTCCACGTGCATGGGCTAACAAAGCAGCTATTCATTTATCTCTTCATCCATTCTACACATACTTAATGAGTGTCTAATATGTGCTTGGCACTCTGCTAGATGTTGGGGGAATAGAGATAATAAATAACTGAACTTCTCCTTTTGGAATCTCTTCTATTTTCTCCGCCCCAGAGTGAACCAAAAACAGCTTTCTTGGGCAACACTGGCCAGAGACACTATTCCACCTCCATGCTGAGGGCCAGCTTGAACTTTATTCATTCCAAAACCCAACCATTCAACCAGATCCTCAAACCACTGAAGACGCTCAGTCAGTCAAAAGGGGTCAGAATCAAGGGCAAACCTCTCTGAAGTGCTTATCACTCTCCAGCATCCCCTAAATCTTGAAATGATCCTAGGCCTTTCTTAAGCCTCCCTTCCACCTGCTGGTCAGATAGACCCTGTGTTGTAGGACTCTTCCAGCCTTGGAAAGTGGTTTCCAGAACAGTTTGCTTGAAGTCTCTCTAATACCCAAGAAAGACATGGAAGCCACTTGAGGTAAGTGCTGTTCTTCACTGATTGCCCTGCAACACTGCTTTCTGAACAACTACACTTCACCCTTTGCTGCCTTTATCCACAATTCATTAGTTTCCACTGATGAAACCAATCAAGTTGGAATAGATGAATACAGCCATGTGTATGCATTAGCTTGGTCCATTTCCCAGTATGTAGACTGTCATATGATAAAGCTTCCATGAATACATTGCATTGCAAAAACAGGAACTGCATACAAATTGACCTTTTATCATCTTAAAAGGTCTTCCCTGGGGACTTTCTAAGCATAAATTCAGTGGAGGAAGTCACAAAGGAAAAATATAGATACATGTAACAAAGTTGAAATCAAAAACTTATGTGTATTAAAAAAACATAGACATTGCTGGCAGGTAAATAAATTGGTACAACTTTCATGGAGGGAAATCTGGTATATGTATTAAAAGCCTTTCTAATGTGCTTACCATGTCACCCAGGAATCCCACTGCTAAGAATTTATCCAAAGGAAATAAACCATATGGGCACAAAGATTTTGCTATGAGGATATTAATCTAAACTTTAATTATAATAGTGGAAGGTTGGAAGCAACCCAAATGCCCTATAATAGAGGGCTGATACATTGATATGATGGAATACAATGCAGACATTAAAAATCATATTTTAAAATAATATTTAGTGTCATAGGAAATGTTCAGGATTTAATTAGGTAAAGAAATCGGGATGTAAAATATACAGTACTTAAAAATATAATAAGTATATATATTCATTATTTCAAAAAAATATGTATCAAAGATCTACTGAGTATAGTGATAGATTTTGGGGATATTGCAGTGGGCCAAACAGTCTTTGCCCTAATGAAGGAAAAAAGACTAAAAGGAAATAAACCAAAATCTATATCATTAAAGATACCTATGTTCGGGTGGGTTAAGGGTGATTTAAATATTTTGCTTAATACCTCTCTATATTTTCCATGATTATATACTGTTTTCACAACTAAGGAAAAGTTATTTAAAAAATATCTTCCAAGCCAGGCATAGTGGTACATTCCTGTAATTCCAGCTACTCAGGAGGCTGGAGGAGGAGAATCACTTGAGCCCAGGAGTTCAAGACCAGCCTGGGCAACATAGCCAGATCTTTTCTCAAAAAAAAAAAAAAAAAAACCTTCCTTCAAATTGAGGCTAGCTACTATGCCTTGTGAAGCCTAATACATAAAAGCATCTTATATTTAATGAACTCTGGAGGATTTGGACCACTTCCATGACCTTCAATTAATTTGATCCTCCATACAATTCTGTGGGGATAGGGAAGGCAGGGATCATCATGCCCATTGTACGGAAAGAGGTTGAGGCAGAAAAAACAAGCGATTGCCCTGGAAAATAGAGTGGGTTTGGGATAGAATCATAACCCTAAAATCAAATTTCAGGGCTCTCTTAACTCTGCTGTATTTCCCTGAATGTGTTGGGAAGGCAAAGGACCTCCCAAGGCTTTGATCCAAATTCCTTTCCAGACATTTGCCCCTCTTATCTTTCCCGCTTTTTTCAAGTGACTGGATACTATGGAATTCCCAAATGAGCAAGAGAAATAGCTGAATCATTTTACTTTCTAGCTTTCCAAAGATTTAGAATTGTAGAATCGCATAAGGAAGAGATCTTGGAAAGCATTCCAGCCTTCTATCCAAGTTGAGAAGATTGCCTCGAGGGTACCCCTGCTCCTGATCTCTCTCTCTCTCTCTCTCTTCTCTCTCTCTCTCTCTCTGTCTCTCTCTCTCTCTCTCCATCTCTCTCTCTTTCTCTGCCAGGTACAGGTACCCTTTCTTTTCCTCCCTTCCCCTTTTGAGAAGTCTGCTAGATGGCCATTTGATTGACTAAACAAATTAGACTTAATGTCTTCTGGCTGGTAATGAACTCATGCCTGAACAGCAAATAGCCATGGCATTTGCATTTTAACTCAGAACTCTGAAGACACCAAACCCAAAAGAGGTATGGAATTTCAGGCAGCATAATAGGCTAGTTAGGGAGGTATCCCTGGGCAGGATCACATTTTGGCAGCTCTGCTACAGATTTTACAAAACCTAGGCAGGCTACCTATTCCTACCGCATATATGATCAGCCTCATCCTCAGGGAGCTGGCTCCATTGGAGGAGAAGACTGAGGATACAGTTCACAGCAGCAGGTCCTTCTAGCCTCTGCCTAAGGGGTTAGTGGGTGCAGCCAAGTGCAGTGCCCACAATCACTCAGGAGGAAGTGAGGGAGGTTGCTGAACAAGGAAGGGAATGAGTTGCTAGTGGGAAGATTTTCAATCCTTCTGAGAGAAAAACAAATCCAATCTTATTCATTTGTCTCCTGGTTCCAGCCTCCACCCTGCTTAGCCTGCTTGGGTCAATGACAGATTTGAGCCTTTGTATTAATAGTCAGCCTTCTTTCCTTAGTTCTGGCCTCTACTTGAGCCTACTGCTGCTGCCGCTGCTGCTGCTGCTGCTACTTAGGACCACTCTCCATCCATTAACACATCTGGCTCCCCAGTTTGCTGCAAGCAAAAATTGAGATTTTGTTGCTCAGGTTCTGCTTCACTGCTTCTGTTCAGGGCTTACCCTCCCTGGGGCATGCAGCTCTTCCCTGTACCCACCCACCACCCTCCCCCATGGCTTTTGCTCAAATTTAAAGCTGTTTTTGGAAGCATCATTTCTGGAGCCAAAGGAAGTAAAATTCAGACTTACACCAAGCCTGACTTGATGTTGGCTGCAGTGGTCACCTGCCTGGCATAGTTTTCAACAGCATTAGGAAAAGATTCCCTGTCCAGGGAATAGTAACAACTAATATTTATAAATAAATATGTGCCGGGCACTGTGCTAAGCAATTTACATGCATAAATCATTTAATCTAAAAAAAAACTATGTAATAGGCACCACTATTATCCCCATTGTACAGTTTTCCAGTTCAAGATGGTAGACTGAGCACAAACATTTAAGTCTTGTCCCTCCAGAGGCCTCATTAAAATAATAGCACAGACATTTTAAAATGCATAAACCCACCACAACAAAGAGAACAGGAGGGAGGCCATCAGTGGCTGAGAAATTTAAATAAATTTCTGAAGTCAGAAAGCATCTGAGCAGTGCTAACTGATGAAGTTGAGTGGAGCAAACAATCAGTTGAAACTCTGTGTGGAAGGGCTGCAGCTAAGGAGACAGCTCGCCTACCTTGCAAACCTTAGCAAGACTACAGGTACGACAGAAATAAGAGTGAGGACTGGGGCTGACAACAGGGAGATTAACTGAAGGTCTGCATAAAGAAGAGTTGACCACCAGTCCCTACATGGAGATGACATGGAAGACAAATATTTACTTGCCAGCCTAAAACCAAAGAGTTTCTTCACTACAGAAATTGAATAAAGTCTCTAGAGAGAATTAGGGCAGCTAGTTGGATGTCAATGACTCAGAGTTAGGCCTTTTGTAGTTTGGTATTTAAACTCCACCCCATATCCTCTGCAAAAGATTAATATACAGATCCTCCCATTGTCCTTAAGCAAAATCTGCCCATTGTCAAGGTCTGCTCACATATGCCCAGCTCCCAATCAGACTCTCTATAGCCTCATTTTAAAAGATAAACAGGAAACAAAAGAATATAAGACAATTAGACATATGAGGGAAGACTGGAACTTTAAAGAAAAATCACAAGATTTAATGAAACGAGCAGAGTTGATTTAGGGAACTAAAGGTACTATAAATAAAATTCCAAGTAGTATCCACAGAGAAATTTGAGATGGTATTACATCTGTAAAACAATAACAGAATGCAATAAAAAATAAGAACAAAGAATGCAATTGAGCTCTTTGCGAGACTTTTCAATGTAAACATTTGTACATTGCTTTAATGTTTGAACCACGCAAAGGTACTACTTTTTTGAAATAAAGTAGTTTAATTTTTTTTTTGAGACAGAGTCTCGCTCTGTCACCCAGGCTGGAGAGCAATGACGCAATCTCAGCTCACTGCAATCTCCGCCTCCCAGGTTCAAGCAATTCTCCTGCCTCGGCCTCCTGAGTAACTGGAATTACAGGCGCCTACCACCTTCCCTGGCTAATTTTTGTATTTTTAGTAGAGACGGGGTTTTGCCATGTTGGTCAGGCTGGTCTCAAAGTCCTGACCTCAGGTAATCCACCCACCTCGGCCTCCCAAAGTGCTGGGAATACAGGCGTGAGCCACAGCGCCTGGGCAGTTTAATTTTTTAAAATGATGAGCTATTGGAAATAAAATATATGATTGGCAAAATAAAATATCATAAAAATTTTCTGTTGCTTCATAACAAATTACCATAAGTTTAGTGGCTTAAAACAACCCATATTTTTAATCTTATGATTTCTGCAGGTCCAGAAATCCAAGCACAACATAGCAGGGGTTCCCTGCTTAGAGCCTCATGAGGCTGCAATCAAGGTAACCTTAAGATGTGTTCTTATCTGGAACTCAGGGTCCTTTTCCAAGCTCATTTGGGTTGTTGGCAGAATTCAATTCCTTAAAGTTATAAGAATGAGACCCTTACAACTCAAAGTTGCCATCTCTATAGGCAGTCCACAAAACAACTGTTTTCTTATTCAAGGCCAGTGAAAGGGTCACTCCAGGTTCTGTCTCTGACTCCTAGACTCTCTTTGAAAAGCTCACTGATGAGCTGACAGAAGTAAGCTTCAGAAGGTCGGTAATAACAAACTTAACCGAGCTAAAGAAGGATGCTCAAACCCATCGCAAGGAAGCTAAAAACCTTGAAAAAATATTACATGAATGGCTAACTAGAATAAACAGTGTAGAGAAGACCTTAAATGACCTGATGGAGCTGAAAACCATGGCACGAGAACTACGTGACACATGCACAAGCTTCAATAGCCGATTCAATCAAGTGGAAGAAAGGGTATCAGTGATTGAAGATCAAATTAATGAAACACAGTGAGGAGACAAGGTTGCAGAAAAAGAGTAAAAAGAAACGAACAAAGCCTCCAAGAAATATGGGACTATGTGAAAAGACCAAATCTACATCTGATTAGTGTACCTGAAAGTGACGGGGAGAATGGAACCAAGTTGGAAAATACTCTTCAGGGTATTATTCAGGAGAAATTCCCTAACTTAGCAAGGCAGGCCAACATTCAAATTCAGGAAATACGGAGAACACCACAAAGATACTCCTCGAGAAGAGCAACCTCAAGACACATAATTGTCAGATTCACCAAGATTGAAATGAAGGAAAAAATGTTAAGGGCAGCCAGAGAGAAAGGTCGGGTTACCCACAAAGGGAAGCCCATCAGACTAACAGCGGATCTCTCGGCAGAAACTCTACAAGCCAGAAGAGAGTGGGGGCCAATATTCAACATTCTTAAAGAAAAGAATTTTCAATCCAGAAATTCATATCTAGCCAAACTAAGCTTCATAAGTGAAGGAGAAATAAAATCCTTTACAGACAAGCAAATGCTGAGAGATTCTATCACCACCAGGCCTGACTTACAAGAGATCCTGAAGGAAGCACTAAACATGGAAAGGAACAACCAGTACCAGCCACTGCAAAAACATGCCAAATTGTAAAGACCATCGAGGCTAGGAAGAAACTGCATCAACTAATGGGCAAAATAACCAGCTAACATCATAATGACAGGATCAAATTCACACATAACAATATTAACCTTAAATGTAAATGGGCTAAATGTCCCAATTAAAAGACACAGACTGGCAAATTGGATAAAGAGTCAAGACCCATCAGTGTGCTATATTCAGGAGACCCATCTCAAGTGCAGAGACACACATAGGCTCAAAATAAAGGGATGGAGGAAGATCTACCAAGCAAATGGAAAGCAAAAAAAAGCAGGGGTTGCAATCCTAGTCTCTGATAAAACAGACTTTAAACCAACAAACATCAAAAGAGACAAAGAAGGCCACTACATAATGGTAAAGGGATCAATTCAACAAGAAGAACTAACTATCCTAAATATACATATGCACCCAATAAAGGAGCACCCAGATTCATAAAGCAAGTCCTTAGAGACCTACAAAGAGACTTAGACTCCCACACAATAATAATGGGAGACTTTAACACCCCATTGTCAATATTAGACAGACCAACAAGACAGAAGTTTAACAAGGATATCCAGGACTTGAGCTCAGCTCTGCACCAAGCAGACCTAACAGATATCTACGGAACTCTCCACCCCAAATCAACAGAATATACATTCTTCTCTGCGCCACATAGCACTTATTCCAAAATTGACCACATAGTTGGAAGTAAAGCACTCCTCAGCAAATGTAAAAGAACAGAAATCACAATGAACTGTCCCTCAGACCACAGTGCAATCAAATTAGAATTCAGGATTAAGAAACTCACTCAAAACCGCACAACTACATGGAAACTGAACAACCTGCTCCTGAATGACTACTGGGTAAATAAGGAAATGAAGGCAGAAATAAAGATGGTCTTTGAAACCAACAAGAACAAAGACACAACATACCAGAATCTCTGGGACACAACTAAAGCAGTGTGTAGAGGGAAATTTATAGCACTAAATGCCCACAAGAGAAAGCAGGAAAGATCTAAAATCAACACCGTAACATCACAATTAAAAGAACTAAAGAAGCAAGAGCAAACAAATTCAAAAGCTAGCAGAAGGCAAGAAATAACTAAGATCAGAGCAGAACCAAAGGAGATAGAGACACAAAAACTCTTCAAAAAATCAACGAATCCAGGAGCTGGTTTTTTGAAAAGATCAACAAAAATGATAGACCTCTAGCAAGACTAATAAAGAAGAAAAGAGAGAAGAACCAAATAGAAGCAATAAAAAATGACAAAGGGGATATCACCACCGATCCCACGGAAATACAAACTACCACCAGAGAATACTATAAGCACCTCTAGGCAAATAAACTAGAAAATCTAGAAGAAATGGATAAATTCCTCGACACATACACCCTCCCAAGACTAAACCAGGAAGAACTTGAATCTCTGAATAGACCAATAACAGGCTCTGAAATGGAGGCAATAATTGATAGCCCACCAACCAAAAAAAGTCCAGGACCAGATGGGTTCACAGCCGAATTCTACCAGAGGTAAAAAGAGGAGCTGGCACCATTCCTTCTGAAACGATTCCAATCAATAGAAAAAGAGGAAATCCTCCCTAACTCATTTCATGAGGCCAGCATCATCCTAAGACCAAAGCCTGGCAGAGACACAACAAAAAAAGAGAATTTTAGACCAATATCCCTGATGAACTTTGATGTGAAAATCCTCAATCAAATACTGGCAAACCGAATCCAGCAGCACATCAAAAAGCTTATCCACCATGATCAAGTGGGCTTCATCCCTGGGATGCAAGGCTGGTTCAACATACACAAATCAACAAACATAATCCATCACATAAACAGAACCAATGAAGAAAACCACATGATTATCGCAATAGATGTAGAAAAGGCCTTTGACAAAATTCAACAGCCCTTAAGGCTAAAATCTCTCAAGAAAGTAGTTATTGACTGGATGTATCTCAAAATAATAAGAGCTATTTATGACAAGCACACAGCCAATATCATACTGAATGGGCAAAAACGGGAAGCATTCCCTTTGAAACCTGGCACAAGACAGGGATGCCCTCTCTCACCACTCCTATTCAACATAATGTTGGAAGTTCTGGCCAGGGCAATCAGGCAAGAAAAAGAAATAAAAGGTATTCAATTAGGAAAAGGGAAGTCAAATTGTCCCTGTTTGCAGATGACATGATTGTATATTTAGAAAACCCCACCGTCTCAGGCCAAAATCTCCTTAAGCTGATAAGCAACTTCAGCAAAGTCTCAGGATACAAAATTAATATGCAAAAATCACAAGCATTCCTATACACCAATAACAGACAAACAGAGAGCCAAATCATGAGCTAACTCCCATTCACAATTGCTACAAAGAGAATAAAATACCTAGGAATCCAACTTACAAGGGATGTGAAGGACCTCTTCAAGCAGAACTACAAACCACTGCTCAATGAAATAAAAGAAGACACAAACAAATGAAAGAACATTCCATGCTCATGGATAGGAAAAATCAATAATGTGAAAATGGCCATACTGCGAAAATGGCCATACTGCCCAAGGTAATTTATGGATTCAATGCCATCGTCATCAATCTACCAATAACTTTCTTCACAGAATTGGAAAAAACTACTTTAAAGTTCATATGGAACCAAAAAAGAGCCTGCATTGCCAAGAAAATCCTAAGCAAAAAGAACAAAGCTAGAGGCATCATGCTACCTGACTTCAAACTATGCTACAAGGCTACAGTAACCAAAACAGCATGGTAGTGGTACCAAAATAGATATATAGGCCAGTGGAACAGAACAGAGGCCTCAGAAATAACATCACACATCTACAACCATCTGATCTTTGACAAACCTGACAAAAACAAGAAATGGAGAAAGGATTCCCTATTTAATAAATGGTGCTGGGAAAACTGGCTAGCCGTATGTAGAAAGCTGAAACTGAATCCCTTCCTTACACCTTATACAAAAATTAATTCAAGATGGATTAAAGACTTAAATATTAGACCCAAAACCATAAAAACCCTAGAAGAAAACCTAGGCAATACCATTCAAGACATAGGCATGGACAAGGGCTTCATGACTAAAACACTAAAAGCAATAGTGACAAAACCCAAAATAGACAAATGGGATATAATTAAACTAAAGAGCTTCTGCACAGCAAAAGAAACTTCCATCAGAGTTAACAGGCAACCTACAGAATGGGAAAAAATTTTTGTAATCTACCCATCTGACAAAGGGCTAATATCCAGAATCTACAGAGAACTTGAACAAATTTACAAGAAAAAAACAAACAATCCCATCAAAAAGTGGGCAAAATATATGAACAGACACTTCTCAAAAGAAGACATTTATGCAGCCAACAGACACATGAAAAAATGCTCATCATCATCACTGGTCATCAGAGAAATGCAAGTCAAAACCACAATGAGATACAATCTCACACCAGTTAGAATGGCGATCATTAAAAAGTCAGGAAAAAACAGATGCTGGACAGGATATGGAGAAATAGAAACCCTTTTACGTTGTTGGTGGGAGTGTAAACCAGTTCAACCATTGTGGAAGACAGTGTGGCAATTCCTCAAGGATCTAGAACTAGAAATACCATTTGACCCAGCCATCCCATTACTGGATATATACCCAAAGGATTATAAATCATGCTACTATAAAGACACACGCACACGTATGTTTATTGCGGCACTATTCACAATAGCAAAGACTTGGAACCAACCCAAATGTCCGTCAATGATAGACTAGATAAAGAAAATGTGGCACACATACACCATGGAATACTATGCAGCCATAAAAAAGGATGAGTTCACGTCCTTTTCAGGGATATGGATGCAGCTGGAAACCATCATTCTGGGCAAACTATCACAAGGATGGAAAACCAAACACCGCATTTCTCACTCATAGGTGGGAATTCAACAATGAGAACACTTGGACACAGGGCAGGGAACATCTCACCCTGGGGCCTGTCATGGGGTGGGGGGCTGGGGGAAGGATAGCATTAGGAGAAATATCTAATGTAAATGATGAGTTAATGGGTGCAGCAAACCAACATGGCACATATATACCTATATAACAAACCTGCATGTTGTGCACATGTACCCTAGAACTTAAAGTATAAAAAAAAAAAGCTCACTGATTAAGTCAGGTCTACCCAGAATAATATCCCTTTTGGTTAACTAAAAATAAACTTATTTGGGATCTTAATGATGCCTGCAAAATTCCTTTACTTTTGCCATATAACCTGATCATGAAAGTAATATGCCATCCTATTCACAGGTCCCACCCACATGCAAGAGGAGAGGGTTACACAGGACATGTACATGAGTCAGGAATCTTGGGGGCCATCGTAGAATTCTGCCTACTACAAAGGACTGGAAGATAGAGATGAGGAAATCCCTCACAATGGGGAAAAAATAGATAAGAAATAAAGGAAAAGCAATAATGAAGAAAAATTTAGAAAGTTCAACATCTAGCATCCAATTATTAGAAATTCCAGAAAGAATGGAGAAAATTATCAAAGAAGTAATATGATAAAATTCTGAAAGCCAATGGAAAA
Organism: Pongo abelii; assembly: GCF_028885655.2. Lineage (NCBI taxonomy): Eukaryota > Metazoa > Chordata > Mammalia > Primates > Hominidae > Pongo > Pongo abelii. Next base: position 113,237,567 of record NC_072008.2, read on the forward strand.
CATGAGTTTTCTAACTGAAAAAGCCAACCAAATGTCCTGTAGAGTTGTGTTTTTCAAAGTCACATTCCCAACCATGCCAGGGTTCATATGCTGAATACTATGAAATGCTGATAAAAGAAATCAGATAAACCTAAATAATGGAGAGACATACCATATTCATGAATTAGAAGACTTAACATGGTTAAAATGTCAATTATCCCCAACTGGCTATAGATTTAATGCAATATTTATCAAAATTCCAAGAGGTTTCTTGCAGATATAGATAAGCTTATTCTAAAATTAATATGAAAACGCAAAGGTGTGGACAATGCCCGCATCATTCTGAAGATCGACAATGCCTGTCTTGCTGCTGATGACTTTAGAGTCAAGGATGAGACAGAGCTGGCCATCCACCAGTCTGTGGAGAGTGACATCCATGGGCTCTACAAGATCATTGATGACACCAATGTCACTCAGCTGCAGCTAGAGACAGAGATCAAGGCTCTCAAGGAGGAGTTGCTCTTCATGAAGAAGAACCACGAAGAGGAAGTAAAAGGCCTACAACCCCAGATTGCCAGCTCTGGGTTGTCCATGGAGGTAGATACCCCAAATCTCAGGATCTCACCAAAATCATGGCAGACATCCAGGCCCAATATGATGAGCTGGCTTGGGAGAACCAAGAGGAGCTGGACAAGTACTGTTCTCAGCAGACTGAGGAGAGCACCACAATGGTCACCACGCAGTCCGCCGAGGTTGGAGCTGCTGAGATGGCGCTCACGGAACTGAGACATACAGTCCAGTCCTTGGAGACTGACCTGGACTCAGTGAGAAATCTGAAGGCAAGCTTGGAGAGCAGCCTGAGGGAAGTGGAGGCCCGCTATACCCTACAGATGGACCAGCTCAACGGGATCCTGCTCCACCTGGAGTCGGAGCTGGCACAGGCCCTGGCAGAGGGACAGTGCCAGGCCCAGGAGTACAAGGCCCTGCTGAACATCAAGGTCAAGCTGAAGGCTAAGATCGCCACCTACCGCTGCCTGCTGGAAGATGGCAAGGACTTCAATCTTGGTGATGCCCTGAACACCAGCAATTCCATGCAAACCATTCAAAAGACCACCACCTGCCGGATAGTGGATCAGAAAGTGGTGTCAGACATTAAGCCAACAGAAGCAGGGTACTCTTTGGGGAGCAGGAGGCTGATTAAAAGTTCAGAGGAAAAAAAAGAAAGAAAAGAAAAAGAAAAAAAGAAAGAAAAGGCAAAGGAATTAGAAAAGCCAAGACAATATTTGTGGAAAAAATAAAATTAGAGGAATCACATTGAATGATTTTAAGATTTATAGAAAGTTAAGTAATCAATACTGAGCGTTACTAGTGAAGAGATAGGCACATAAATCAATGAGATGGAAAAGAGAGTTCAGAAAAAGATGTACAAAAAGAGACAAAAGGTCAGGTGTGGTAGCTCACGCCTGTAATCTCAGCACTTTGGGAGGCCGAGGAGGGCGGATCACCCTAGGTCAGGAGTTCAAGACCAGCTTGGCCAACATGGAGAAACCCCATCTCTACTAAAGATACAAAAATTAGCCAGGCATAGTGATGGGCACCTGTGATCCCAGCTAATAGGGAGGCTGAGGCAAGAGAATTGCTTGAACCCAGGAGGCAGTTGAACATCCACAGTTTTAAAAAAAGAACATTGACCTAAATATTATACCTTATATAAAAGTGAACTCAAAATAGATACTAGATCTAAATGCAAAACCTAAAACTATAAAACTTTTAGAAGAAGATGTAAGTGAAAATCTTTGTGACCTTGGGTTAGGCAAAGAACTTTTAGACATACCACCAAAAACTTGATCCATAAAAAAGAAAAATTGGTAAATTGGACTTTATAAAAAGGTAAAACTTTTGCTCTGTGAGAGATACTGTTAAGAGAATAAAAATACAAGCTACAAATTGGGAGAAAATATTTGCAAATCACATATCTGACAAAGAACTTGTATCTAGAATATATAAAGAGGCTATTAAAACTTAGTAAGAGGCCAGGCACAGTGGCTCATGCCTGTAATCCCAACACTTTGGGAGGCCAAGAAGGATCACTTGAGGCTGCAGCCTGGGCAACAGAGCGAGACTCCATCTCCGAAAAAAAATCAAACTCAATAAAACTTACTGAAACCAACCAATATTTTTAAGTGGGAAAAAATTTTTTTGAAAAGTCACTTTACAAATGAGGATACAAAAACGGCTCACAAACACATAAAATTCATCATTCAGGAAATGAGAATTAAAACTGCAAAAGTGTGCGTTTAGAGAGCCACTAGTAATTGAAATAAAAAGGAATGTTAATACTAAGTTTGGCAAGGATGTAAAGCAACTGGAACTCTGTTTCATTGTTGGTGGGATTCTAAAATGGTACAACCACTTTGGAAAGTACTTTGGCAGTGTCACAAGGTTAAACTTAATACCAATCATATGATACAGCTTTTTCACTCATAGAGAGAATGGAAAACATATGTCTGCACAAAATCCTGTAAACAAATCTTCTTAGCAGCTTTATTTACAATTGTCAAAAAATGGAAACAATCCAAATACCCAATAAAAGTGAATAAACAAATTTTGGTAAATCCATACCATGGAGTACTACTCAGCAACAAAAGGGAATTGACTAATGATACATGAAACAACATGAATTTCGTAAATATTATGATGTGTGAAAGAAGTCAGATGCAGAAGTATACATACTGCATGATTCTAATTTATAGTGACAGAAAGCAGGTCAGTGGTTGCCTAGGGATAAAGAAATGATTTACAAAGGAGCCTGAGGAAAACTTTTGGAGGTGGTGGGTATGATTGTGGTGATGGTTTCACAAGTATAAACGTATGTCAAAACTTATCAAATTGTACACTTTTAACACGTGCAGTTTATTGTAGGTCATTTACACCTCAGTAAAGCTATTTTAAAAGATTATAAAAATTACACTAATTTAAAGAAGTCATGCACAAAAGGTTACCTACATATGATTCCATTATATGAAGTTTGAGAATGTGAAAATGTTTTAATATATTTTAAAGTCAGAAGTAAAAATGGACTTTTAGGTCAAAGATGTTTCAGCATATAATATTAATATACTTATCTTTATACTAATGCAGTCATAAAATACAGTTTGTTTAATGAAGGAAGGGTGCAGGAAGGCCAAAGTTCCTTGGGCCCATGCAAATCATAATACATTCCTCTCTGTAGTGAATTATATTGGCAAAGTCACAATAATGTAAACATGATTTATTGGCTGTCAACTTTTAGAATCTACCTATAAACAAAGCATGGGAGATGTATTCATTGTTATAGAAGAAAATGTAAATACTATAAGCCTTGACAGTGTAGAAGTAATTAAACATTTGACAGAAAATGAAAGTAGAAGGGGAGAAGAGGTGGAGGGAAGCATATGGACTTGAATAGCTCCATCTGATAAAAATGGGGAGTCAAGAGACGCTATCTATAGTTTATGGTATAATATATAAGATTTCAGATACATTATTCAATGTTCTAAAAGTAATTAGTAGTAGAACAACAATATTACATAACTCTATTGGGGGTGTGAAGGAGTGGAAGTGGGTATGTTATTGAGTACTGCCCTCTCATCTATCATAGTAGAAATTCAATAGATAAGTATCTCAAGTTGATAAATCAAGGAAGAGAGCAGAGGCATATTACTTAGTGAACTAGAGGTCAATCGTCAGAAGAATTAAAAGAGAAAGATTAAAAATGGCAGCTTTGTGGGTCTGAAGGTGGATGGGGTGACAGAAAGGGTTTTGCTCTTCATTGTAAGTTTTTCTGTACTGTTTGATTTTTTTAATCAGGTTCATGTGTCATTTCAATTAAAAAAAAAGTCATCTTCTCTCACCCCTGTCAGTCTCTACTTGAGCATCATTTGTATCCTTCATTGTTCTCATCACAATCTGTAATTATTTTAGTTATATGTGTGATGATTCAGTTAATGTCTTTTTCTCCCATTAGACTGTAAGCTCCGCAAGGACAAGAACAGAGTCTGTCTTCGTCGCCACTCTGTCCCCAGTGCCTAGCATAGAATGTAGCCCAGGAACCAGGATCACACCATGCATAGCACTCCGGGAACTTCTTATTCAAAGGCCTCTCCAAGCTTCCTCTAGGACCAACCGGCAGTTGAGATAGAAGATGTTCTGTTATGGAAAGGCAGTGTCCTCCAAAAGGGTAAGAGCAGGGATGGCCATGAGCAGAGAAAGGCACTACAGCCAAATAGTACCCCAGAAAGTGTTCTAAACCTTCCCTGGTGAGGGCGTGAGCTGGGGCAAATCAGGTTATTCCTCCAGCATTGAAATCCTCTTTAAAAGAACATTAAGGAGTGCCTTCAAGTGGGCATTTTGTAGGGAGTAAAAGGAAGAGGGAATAGCAAAGGCACCTCTTAGCCCTGGGAGATATAAGCCGTTGGCATTTCCACACTAGCTAAAAAGGCTTCTCTCAGTCTGCCTGGGCTTGTGTCTGCCAGCAAGTACAGGCAGGTCCAGTAGATGCAGCTGATTTTTGTGGTCCTCCATGGGCAGTTCTGAAGAGGTCTCTGGAAACTGCTTGATAGCAAAGCTGGAGATTATCTTACGGTCAGAACAAGAGAGCCTGGGGCATGGAGCAGAGGAATTGGACTGTCATATCTTCTAGAGCCACTTCCACAAGAACCTTGGGTATGCTGGGGTGAATGGTATGGGCAGACCTGTTTGCTTCCTGATTAAATGAGGAAAGGTGATCTGTGAGGCCACTCCCTCCTGGCCATAGCCTTACACATGATCCCTGGAGAGTAATAGACAGGGAGATTTCAAGGTTCAGACAACCCCATTGGACCCCTTGGGCTGTCTAGGGCTTCCTGGAGAGAACACTCTTCTTTTTTTCAAATTATTATTATTATTATTATACTTTAAGTTCTAGGGTGCATGTGCACAATGTGCAGGTTTATTACCTATGTATACATGCTCCATGTTGGTGTGCTGCACCCATTAACTTGTCATTTACGTTAGATATATCTCCTAATGCTATCCCTCCTCCCTCCCCCCACCCCATGACAGACCCCGGTGTGTGATGTTCCCCTTCCTGTGTCCAAGTGTGAGAGAACATTCTTCTAATGAGGGGAACTAAAAAGAGGGAAGCATGGAAAAAAGCCAATGAGGAATTATGACGCCACCACTGGAGGAGGTGGGTTAGAGTCAAGATGGCTCACAGGGAGAAGTCCTTGCTTAGCAGGCCTAGAAACCTAGCACCCGTAATTGTGCCTCCCTCTTTCTAGGAAGACAACAAACTGTCTTTCAGCTTTGTCTACCAGGTGCTGAAACCTCCCTGTGGCCAGATTCCTGGGGCCGGGTGAATTGTCAATAGGCAACTGCAGTCACTCAGAATCTTTCTAGAATGAGTAACTCAAAGACACGGGTTTGTTTGATCCATTTTGAACTACTGCTGCATGTAGCTCAGTCTTTGGCTCTCATCGGGAGACTTCCAAGTAAACTGAAAAAAGGCAGGAGCTGCTGGGTCAACTGGCAGATTCATTCAAGTCACAGAAAGACGGGGAATTGTAAGAGGAGAAATGAACACTAAGGCCATTTCTCTTAAGTGGAGAGGGCTTGGAGTAGAAAGCATGAAAAATGCCCCTCCTGTGCTGGGCTCACTTCTCAGGGCCTAGGGCAAAGGCAGGACATGGTGTTCCTGCTTTCACAGGGATTGAAAAAAACTGGTGGCAGCACACAGCTTGCTGCTGGGCAGACAGCATGAGTGTCTTCACTACTACTCTTGGTGGTTCAAGGGCAGGTTTGCCTCAGCCCTTAGAACACAGTTCCCTGGATTCCTTGGCCCTCCCACATCTGGAGAGCAGCAGTAACCACTTCACTGTGGGCAATGAGGAGTCTCTTAGTTGGACAATGTTAGTATATGCAATTGATTCAGAGCCTAACTTCATTTCTTCCTAACTTCTAACTGGTTTCTTCCAAGTTCCTACACTTGGCCTGGCTTCCTTTTCTCTGAGTTGGTCATCAAGTACCCAAATGGAATCCATATTCTATAAATTCTTCCTCTCCCATCTCTGGAGGCAGTAGAGTAGTGCTTAAGGGTACATGCTCTGGGGTCACACTGCCAGGGTTCACAGCCCAACTCTTGTTTGCCAGCCTTGTGCAGTTTACTTACCTTTCTGTGCCAGTTTTTCATCTCTATAATGAGAATGACAATAGTACTTAACTCATAGATCTGTTGTGAGGATTAAATGAGATTGTAATGAGCCTGGCACCTAGTTAGGGTTCAGTAATATTAGCTATTATTTGGAATGAAAAATCTTTCTTTCTCTCTTGCACACCCCTGCTTCTCTAGTTTCAGATACTTGTTCCTCCTCTCCCCAACGAACTTCTCCCATCCTTCTCCAGACATTGCAAGCCTTTCAGTGTTAAATGTTCTTAAAAGAAGAGATTTCCGGCTGGGCACCTTGGCTCACGTCTTTAATCCCAGCACTTTGGGAGGCTGAGGCAGGTGGATCATGAGGTCAGGAGATGGAGACCATCCTGGCTAACACGGTGAAACCCCGTCTCTACTAAAAATACAAAAAAATTAGCCGAGTGTGGTGGCGGGCGCCTGTAGTCCCAGCTTCTCCTGAGGCTGAGGCAGGAGAATGGCATGAAACCGGGAGGCGGAGCTTGCAGTGAGCTGATTGCGCCACTACACTCCAGCCTGGGCGACAGACGTCTCAAAAACAACAACAACAACAACAACAACAACAAAAAGAATGGGTTTCCCTTTGATCTTTTCCATCTCTTATATGTCCCATACCCAGGTAATCATTTTTTAATTATTTTTGTATTTTCTGATACATATTTTACATATTTATGGGGCATGTGTGATACTGTGTCATATGCATAAAATGTGTAATGATCAAGCCAGGATATTTGAGATGTCCATCACATTGAATATTTATCATTTCTATGTATTGGGAACAATTCAAGTCCTCTCTTCTAGCTACTTTGAAATATGAAATTCATTGTTGTTAACAACAGTCACTCTACTCTGCTGTCAAATGATAGAACTTACACCTTTTATCTAACTATATGTTTGTACCTGTTAACCTACCTCTCTTTATCCTCCCTTCTCACCCATACACCCTTCCCACCCTGTAGTATTCATCATTTCTCCCAGGTAATCACTGATTATCAGAATTGGAAAGGTCTTTTATAAATAATCTAGTTTAATTTGCTCTTTTTACAGATTATCAAAAGTTGGATCCAGAAAGATAAAGCGACTTAGTAAAGATCACATTGAATTAGAATCACAACTTAGTCCTATAGATATTAGCAATGTCAGACATCAAAGACTGCACATTTAATTCTAATAAATTCAACATATATCCAGTAAGGATCTACTATTAGTGTGTGTGTGTGTTTGTATGTGGTAGTAGGCCATACGCTGAGAGAGATACAAAGATGATTTCAAATCACTTGTCCACTAGAAAAGCTGGCTCTCAGGAGGAGGTTACGAGGCATTGTATGTCTTGGGGGGTAGCTCTCCATTCCTTTTATACATAGATCTATAAATAGAGCTATAGTTATCTATATCTATAAATGTATACCTATGTAAGTAGAAATGCATAAATAGATCTATGTCTATATATGAGCATATATAGAGATATATAATTTATGTATATATTATTTTATATATAGTTTTGCATATGTATAGTTATATATGTGTGTGAATATGCATATACACATATATATGTATATATAATTGAAATTAGTTTCACTTCAAGAATTTAGTGAGCTGACTCCTTTTAAAATACCATCCTTCTGCCCTAGCCTGGAGTACAGTGGGCATATCTATGCTAAATGATGGGGACTGTATATGCACAGAAATGTAACTACAGTATAACCGGTCTTGAGGACAGGTCCCTTTGGCCCTGAATGTAGCCAACTGGTCCTCATTCTACAAGCAGATGAAATATAAGCCCCCCTATTTTTGGTGGGAGCTAAGTAAAGGATAAAGGGAGAGCAAAACAAAGTAGTGATAGGTCTCTGTGAGACCTGGAAGGCAGAAGAGACCTACTGATTATTCAAGTAAAGTTCAGCCTGGATGAGAGGTCGATGTTCCTAGAAACAGAACATACTTTTCTAAGAGCTGGATAGTGACCAGGAATAGATCAGAGTGAACTAATAATCCAGAATCAGGGAATCCCTGAGCAAGACAAAACTGGACTCTGGGCCTTCACTGTAAAAAATTATGTATAGAGCGTGTTTGTTCCATGGAAAATCTTCATGTGTTGAGAAAGGCATGGTAGTAGTTGTTTATGGCTTACTGTGAAGAAATGTCCAGCAGAGTGGAAAATACAATGCTCCTGAGGCTGTGTTCCCAGGAAGGAGGCCCAAGCTGCTGAGGAAAATTGGTGCCAATTTCCTTACCTTCAAAAAATTAGCAACACCCTAAGGCTGTCTTGTCCCACCAAAATCCTTCTTTGGGGTCAGGCATGACTGAATTCTCTTGCAACCTGAAACTGACTCTGAAATCCCTTCCAAAGCAAATACTGAGTAGGAAACCGTGAGATTCTAGATCTGAACCTTTTGGTCACCTTTCATAGATACTAGTACAGAAGTGGACCTCAGTATATTTGAATCGGTGAATGAAAGAGGGAAGGAAGGAAAAAAAGAAAGGGAAAGGAAGGAGCCATGTATTATACAAGTCTTGATATGTAAACATTAGTAAACTACCCTTCCTTTCATTTAACATTGGTCACACCAATATGATTATGTTTCTGTCCTCAGCATACAGGCCCTTTCAGGAGCACTGGACACAGTTGGCCTGGGACACTGTCCTTTTTAGGCTGTCATGATACCACATTTTCGTGGCTTGCCTCCTGCCTTGTGCTTTCTCTGTCTGCTTTGCTGACTCCTTTTCTTTTATTCATCCTCCAAATATTTGAGAAGCTCTCAGGCTCAACCCTAAATCTCTTTTTCACTCACTTCTTTCCAAGATAATTTCTTTCAGCCCAATAACTCTAAATAGCATTAATAAGATGAACACACCCAAATTTATATTTCCAGCCTTCCCCTGCCCTTTGAGCTCTAAACTTATGGCATTCTGGCACAGGGTCTGGAGTTCAAATCCTGATTCCATCACTTACCATGTCAGTTGTTTCACTGTTTTGCCTCAGTTTCCTCTTCTGTAAAGTGAGAGGATAATAATACCAGATTTTACAAGGTCATTGTGAAAATTAAGTGATTGAATATATGTAGAGCATTAGGGACAGTATTTGGTACACAGTAAGCATCAATAAATAGATGATGATGATGATGGTGATGATGATGATGGTATCTGACTGGCTAACTTGGCATTGCCTCTTGGAGGTTTCATAGGCATTTCATACTTAACATGGCCAAGACAACACTTGTAACTTCTGCCCTCCAAATTAGTCCTCCCACTTTTTTCCTCACCTTTAGTAAGTGGTGCCACCACGTATCCAGTTGCTCAGGAAGAACCTAAGTGTCATCCTTTCACCTCACTTCTTACATCCAATCCAATAGCAGGGCCTGTCAAACTCCCAAATATATCCAGAATCTATCCACTTCTCTCTATCTCTACTGCTGCCATCATTAAGCCAGTATCACCTCTCACCTGGATTCATCCTCCACACAGATGCTATTAATCTATTTAAAGCAGTTATTCAGATCATGTTGCTCCCTTACTTAAAACTGCTTAATGGCTTTCTGTGGATTTAGATTGGAATCCAAACCCTCATCATGTAAGGACTTCCAGGATCTGGCCTCTGCCCATTTCTCCAAACTAATCTCCACATTCACTGGACTTTTTTAGGTTCTTAGTTTGCACTAAACTAGTTTAAGCCTCAGGGCCTTTGCACTAGCTGTCCCTTCTACCTAGAATGTCCTTCCCCCAGGTCCTCATATGACTGGCTCCTTTTCATTCAGAATTAAGGTCAATGTCACAATGTCACTTCCTCGGAGAAGCATTTCTTGACTATTTAATCTAAAGGAACTTCCCCCATCACTGCTCTGTTTTCTTCATAGCACTTATCACTATCTGAAAATATTCATTCAATTGTTGAATAGAGTTTTCTCTCCCTCTCCTCTAAAATACAAGCCCCCTGAGAACAGTAACCTTGTTTGTTCTGTTTACTATTTCCTCCTCAGTGCCTAACAGTATCACAGGGTTGAGGAATTTAAAGGATTGTTTTTTTAAAAAAAATTCTGGTAAAATATACATAACAGCTGTACCATTTAACCTTCCCCCCAGCAGTATATGTGAGGGTTCCAATTTCTTCACACTCTAGCCAACACTTGTTATTTTCTGTTTTTGTTTTTGTTTTTTTCATAGTAGCCACCTTAATGGGTGTGAAGTGGTACATTGTGTGGTTTTGACTTGCATTTCTCTAATGATCAGTGATGTTGAACATCTTTTCATGTGCTCATTGGCCATTTATATATCTTCTTTGGAGAAATATCTATTAAAATCCTTTCTCCATTTGTTAATTGAGTTGCTTCTTTTGTTGTTGAGTTGTAAAAGTTCTTTATATATTCTGAATATCAATTCCTTATCAGGCATATGATTTGCAAATACTTTCTCCCATTCCATGAGCTGCCTTTTCACTGTGAATAGTGTCCTTTGATACACAAAAGTTTTTAATTTTGATGACATTAGGATTGTTTTTTAAGGGTTAATAGTTGGAGAAGGGGTTGGACTCAGCATGAACTTTGAGGTGAGAAGGCTGATATTCAAAGGAGGACAGTACAGAAACAAGCCTGAAAAGGGTGCCATGGACAGAAATCCTTGATAATCCAAGGATGGCATAAGGCCTCTGGAAACCCTAGGTAAGAAAGGGCAAAAGATGGGAGAATTACGATACAGAGCATTTGCTGAGACCTTACTAGGTACCAAGTATTGTACTAAGCCCAACACTTCTGCTATTTCATTTAATTCTCTTAGCAATTCTGTAAGGTATTATTTTAGCCCTAATTTGTAGATGAGGAAACTGAGGCACAGAGTGATTAAGCAACTTGCCCAGTGTCACAAAGCGATATGTCAGAGTCTAGATTTGAACTAAGGTAGTCTGGCTCCAGATTCTGTGCTGTCATCCATTGGCCTGTAATGCTTCTGTACTAGATAAGTAAAGGCGATTTGAGCAGGGTGTGGGGCATATTGTAGTTGTTAAGACTATGATGAAGAGATAAGTTGCAGGTAGTAGGTTGAAAACATGCCTTGAGGGCATAGAGAAGGTAGTCAAAGGGTAGCCTTTGTTTATATACTTGCTCTGCAAAGGCAGTTTTGTCAGGGCAGAAGAGAGAGGTGATGAAATTCACAGGCTTTGGCAACAGAGAGACCTGGGCTTGAATCCTAACTCTGCCACTTACCAGTGGGACCCTTAGGCAAGTTTTGTTTCTCTGTGCCTCAGTTTCCTCATCTACAATTGAGGATAAAAACACCTCATAGAGTTGTTTAGATCTTTGATATAACCTGTGGGGCATGATCCCTTCCTGGCACCTGATAAAGGCTCAGTAAATATTAGCTCTTTTTCCTCAACCAAACAATGATGCAGCCCCTCCTCCAGCTAGAACATCCCCATCTTCTGATTAAAGAGAAAATTTTCCAGGCCAGGCTGAAGTAGTTGTACTTGAATACCTTAATGGGCCTTCAAAGCCCATGAGTGAACATGTAACTGAAAGTGATCCCTCCCAGAACAGAGAAAGGTTCTTCCTTCCCTTAGGACACATTCCCACCAGCCTCCTTTAAGACCCAGGAAATGCATTTCTGTCTATCTTAGAACAACCATTTTGTCCCAGCTTCTGGCTACCCAGAGTTAAGAAACTCCTAGCTTCTTGCTAGGCTATATATATATTTGTAAATTATAAAAAGGACATTTACACGCCTATTTTTAGTGAAGTTTACTCTCAGGGAACAGGAAGTGAAAATGAGGGTTGTCTGCCTCAATAGCAGACACTGAGCAACCAGAAGAGGGAGGGTCGTATGAAAGACAAACTTCTTCGACTTCCCAGTTTTTTTTTTTTTTTTTTTGGCTGCCTCTAGATTTATTAATTTCAAAGAAACTGAAGAGGGTCCAAGGAAGAACCATCAAAATGATTAATAAAAGGAAGAAGCTACTGAGTGATGCTAGGAGCTTCCAGTGAAGGACAAGAAAAGGGGATGGGGAGGAGGATGCCCTGAAGGCTGAAAGCAAAGCACCCGCCAGAGACTGCAGAGCTGCAGGGATCTGTGGGAGGAGGGGCAGTTAGCAGGGGCCCAGGTACCTTCATTGAGCACCCCACCATGGGCCCAGCACTGGGCCAGGCATTCTGGGAGATCAAAAGAGGCCTAAGGCTTGGCCTGTGCCCACAAAGGTAGAGAGACAGGGCTATACCCACAAAAGGACAAAGTACAATCCAAGCCAAGAATGTAAGCGCTGCGACAAGGAACTCACTAGCTGCTATGTGCCAAATGACTGGTGCAGTGAGAAGTGTTCAGCATTCCTAGGAGGAAGGGATCTTCTCAGGTGGTGGGGCTGGAGCCTAAGGGGAGGGACACAATGTGGGTAGGCAGAGAGGGTGGAAAGCAACATAGGTCTGGGAAACGGTAAGACCAAAATACAGGAGGTAGGGTATGGGCAAGGAAGAATGAGGAGCCATACCTGGCTGGGGTGAGCAGTTCTCTGAAGGGAGTAGTGAGAGATGGACACTAGCAGAAGAATGTGTATTTTCTGCTGCAGGTATTGGGCAGTCACTGAGGCTCCTGAGCAGGAGAATGTCATGGTACCAGTTGTGCTTTGGCAAGATCAATCTGTCTAGGCATGGTGGACTGGAAGTGGAGGTGGGGAGACCAGGCCTAAGACTACAGTCACTAAGAAAACACCTGCAGCTGTAGCCATTGAAAATGTGCCCAAGTGCTGACAGGGGCCAGGTCTCAGATGACAAAGCTGGCTGGGGCCCAGTGATCTCTCCAAAAGGTGCAGTCTGGACTCCATACCCTGAGACCACAGCCTCAGTTCCCTCAAGCCCACCCAGCCCGAGGAGCTGGGCATCATTCGCAGCACATCTCAGCAAGCTTAGGCCCGTACCAAGGACAGATTTCTGGGCGGATGATATCTTTGTTATAAATAGAGAATTTGACTCCAGGTGGGAAATTCAATTTGTGGGAGCAGATGAAATCTTCTGAAACCAAGATCTGATTTCCTGAGCAAATGTCCTTTGGTCTTAATGAACAAGAGAAAGAGATAAGGAAAAGAAGACACTATAATTAGGCATTCCCCCTAAATGGGAGGCTTCTTGGATACCCAGGGACCTGCCTGCAGTGCCTTAACGAATGCTTCCCATTTCTGAACCATGGCTTTTGAGGCGAAGAATGACATTAAATATCGATGCAGCACTTAGGAATGGTTGCAAAGTGCTTTTCTGCTCTTGTTATTCATTAGCCATCCCTATCTCCCACCCGCTCTCCTCTCCCTCTCTTTCCCTCTCACCAACCCTGCCATGAGCCTGGCAAAGTTTATGCAGGTTGAAAAGATGAGAACTTGCAGACAGAAAGGTTAATCAATTGACTCCAGGTCAAACACAGGAAGCTACCGACAGTCCAGTGGTGAGAATATTCTTGTCAGGCCTTTCTGGAATTTATTGCTTTAGCCCACCGAGACATATAAAACCACACCTGCTTTTCCTTTCAAAGCTGATTTTTTTTTCTTCCCTGTCTGGTGAAAGGCAGCCAGAGAAACAGAAAACGGGGTCTAGGAAAGACAGAATGAAGAAAAGAGAAATTGATGACAGACAGAAAAAGAGAACGGGAGAAGCCAGCTGATCTCTTCCAGGCCTGGTATTTCTGAGCCCCTTACTCTGCTCAGGTGGAGTAGGCATGGAAAAGAGTGAAGAGCACTTGATCAAAGAATCAGTTGCTTCTTACCTGTGGGATTTTTGAACAGTCATTTAGTCAATCTAAGCCTCAACTTCCTTATCTATAAAATGGGAATTACAGCTGCCCTACCTCTCAGTGTTATTGTGAAGATCAAATTAAACTGTAAAACTTGGTATACCTATAAGGGATTATCTTGGTGAACCAGGAAAGGCCACCATACCCTCAAACTCCTCAGCTTTCTGCCTCCAAGTCAAACATCCCCACTACCAATCATGCCTTTAGAGAGAGATATTGAGATAGGTTTGGACAAAATGCAAACTGCTCAGAGGTTAACTCATTGGTCCATTACCATTCACTAACACATTAGCAAAAATTCATTTATCAAATTGGTGGCGACCCCTAGGGCCTTTGGATGGATTTTTAACACCCTTTCTTCCTCAGTCTTTCAAGGGACATTTGTCTCTGCATGGTAATTTTTGTTTGTTTGTTTGTTTTTCTCAAAAAGCTCCAGGTGCATCCTTCTTTAAGTCTGCATTCCGGTAAAAAGCAATAGGCAGGCATTCAATTCTCCTTCATGTTCTTTTTTCCCAGGGGGACCTTAGCGCAGAGAGGTTAAGTAAAGTGTCCATGATCACACAGTGCCCTACCCAGGATTGAGAGCCTATCAGAGGCACCTAGTCCTCTGCTCTCCAGCCTAGCTACATTTCCTGTCCATCCAGTTTTTCTTCTGCACATATCCCCCCATCCTCACCCCACCCAGTCAGGTGAGGAGGGGGAGGAGGCTGGCTCCTGGCAGCACTGTCCCAAGCACACGCCTGAACTCCCTCATGAGGAATAGCTGTACTGGTGGCAACCGCAGCAAGCACTTGGCATCTGACAGGCTCTGTCAGCATCAATTTAAATTGGTATTTTGCTTCCTAACTCCAGGAGGGCAAACATGCCTCAGATGCCAGCAGGGGGGACAGCAGGAAGGCATTCAAGGAAGCCATGGGCGATTCCCTGGAGTCTGTCAACTCAGTTTCCACTCCAAGGCCTTCCAGAGCCACAGGCCTTCCCTCTGTGGGGCTCCCTCTGCACAATGGAGGTGGGCAAGGAGGAGGCAGCACCTTGGAAGCTCTCTAGAGAAAGATAAAAAATAAAAATAAAAAAGAAGCAACAGAAGAAGAGGAAGAAAGAAAAAAGGAAGCTCCAGAACAGGGTCAGAGTTGAGGTGGATTGCCCCCACAAAGTCCTCTTAGTACTGGACCCCATGCCCTCTAGAGTAGCATTCCTCTTCTCAGGCCTGCTTCAGCTGTGCTTCGTTGCAGATGCAACCTAGACCCAAGGGGCTTGTTAAAAAAAATAGAGTCCTGGGCTCTAGGGTGGGGCCCAGGAATCAGCCTTTCTACAGCTCCCCAGGTAGAAAGAATTCCCAGATCCCCAGGATTCTGATGCAACTGGGTCAAGGCCCATAGGTGGGGAAATGTTGCACTCAAGCTCTCCCACCTCACCCCACGGCATCCCAGGAAAACGTCCCTGATCAGTATTTCATTCCTTTACCGCTCTACCCTCCTGTGAGAGGTGACAGGCAATCTGATAGATTTATTCAGGCGAGTGCCTTAATGGGCGCTAATGACTTAATGTGCTGTCCATTCCAGATAACATGTGCAATTTACCGGGACCTTCTGGAGATTGGGCTTTAACCCAAAGGAGAATTTCTGGCACACACAGCTGGAGAGCAGGTGAATTTGAGTAAGGGGAAGGCTGGTATCACACCAAGTATGTGGCTGCATGCACCTTCTATGATCTAGGGGTGTGGCTGGCTCTGCTGTAATTCCTGTGGGGGGAAATGGAGCCTGAGAAGAAGACAGGCTCACCCACCATGCCCCCACACCCCAGCACTCTAAACGATTCTAGTCATTCATTCTGCTCACTTCTGTCTTCAATAGAGATCGTGGGTCAAAAGGCAAACAGGTTCTGGGCATTCATTCAGCACTTCTCAAATGGGGGTCTCTCTACATCCTAGGAGGTACATAGAGCCACAAGATCAACAAAGTTCATCTTTTTCGAGCTTCAATTCATGCAAGGATTTTAGAGACATGCAGTACTTTCATGGTAAATCAAACACAAGTATACTACAGAGTAAAATGTGAAAGTTCTCGTGTTTTCAAAATAAAATGTGAGCCTCATAAAAATTTTATGCTTTTGGCCACGATGGCTTTCACTTCCAGATTCTCACTTTATTCTATGTTTAGGGATTTTCTCTCTCTCTCTCTCTCTCTCTCTCTCGGTGTGTGTTTGTGTGTGTTCGTTTTAAAGGTTGAGAAGTGTTGCCAATTACCATGTGTTTACCTTAGTATAGATTCATTTATCAGATTATCTAAGACTAAGACTAGGGATGGATAAATTTTGATGGGGGGCAGAAATTGCTTTCAGAAAACACCCAAAGCCTGAGGTGCTGTCCAGGGAAGGGCACTCAGAGAGATCTAGGAATCAAAGGGCTTATTGAAGGGAGGTGCGTCTCTGTATGCGGGAAGGAAATCTTGTCAACCCAATACTTAAGTAAGTGAAATGGGCAGAAGCAAGGAAGGCTAGGAATCAAAACAGCCAGCTTCCCTGGGCTGTTTTAAAGAGACCTGGGCTTTACTGATGTAAGTAGTGGCTGCATGACCCCAGCCCCTAGAGAGGAGCCAGGAATTGAGTGACCTCATTCGTGTCACTGGGGCACCATGGTAGTATGAACCCCAGTTTTGACCCAAGGATCCCCCTCCCATAACTGGGCACTTTTCCAGCAAGTTTGAGGGTCTGGGAAGGGATGAATTTTGACAGGGAAGCCGGGAGCTAGCTGAGACACACGAATCTGGCAGGCAGTGAGTCCTGCCCAGCAGCTGCATTTGAGGGGAGAGGGTGCCTGCCAGCCAGCTTCGCGAAGGGGTTGGCTGGCACTTTGCAGCTCATCAGCCCAGGGTTGTTCCATGCCTGGCCCTTCAGTGTCTTCCAACCCAAACCAGGTGGGCAGGCTCAGCTAGCACACAAAAGGCCTCTTAAAAGCTCTCTTAGCATAATTTCTCAGCCTTTTGTCCTTCCTTCTCCTAGTGACAAATCTTTTGAAATGGTCCTTTTCTTCCACATTTTCCGCAGGCATTCTCTGTCATCCAGCGTCCCTGCTAGCTCCCAGTTTCCCCAGTAGCTCAGTATCTCAGGAGGCTTCTCTCCCTTTTCCTTCACCCACCATGTACCAAACATCAGAGCCCTGGTTGGCCCTAGATGCTTTGGGGTGACTGGGTGTCTTGCTGGAAGGCAAGATGGAAATTAAAGGGTTGGAGGCTGCAAAATTATAAAGTGGGTTCCCTCCTTGACCTTTCTGATGATATCATCCCCTTTCTATCATCCCAGGGCCAGCTTAGCAACCTGCAGAGTCCCATTGCTGCCTTAGGCAGATGCAGTTCATACTCCAGCCATTGATGACACCCTGCCCTTCAGGCATTTATCTTTCCTGGGTGCTAATGAGTGGGCGGGCTGCCCCAGCAGAGGCAGGCAGTTTAGCAATGTGTCTGCGAGAAAGGCTAGTAACCTGTCTCTCTGTGTAATCTCAGCTGAAGTCTTGGAGTCATGGCCTTTTTGGAAATACTATCACTCTGCAGTCAAACAAGCATGGGTTCAAATCCTAGATTAGGTTCTACTAGTTGTATGACCTTATGGAAATTACTTAGCAGCCTCTGTGAGCCTACCCTCTTGGGTTTATTGTGAGGATTAAATTTGATAATGCATGTAAAATGCCATCATAGTGCCTGGCCCATAAAGTGATAAATAAAAGCAATAATAATTATTATTATGAATTGTCATGTGGTTGGAATCCAGGTTCCACTACTTACTGCTACATGAGTCTTGGCTTCCTCTTCTGTAAAATAAGAATAATGATGTTACCTGGTAAGAGGGTTGTGGTGATCCTGAAATGAGTTAATACATGTAATGCTCTCAGGGCTGGCTGGAGGTCCTACCAGCAGAGTTGAACTAATTGTACCCCTGAGATGAAGAACTGCTGTCCTTTTCCTAGGAGTGGTAGCAGCATGCCTAGCTCACAGTTAAGTGTCGGATCAATAAATGGTAGTCAGTATTACTATTATTACTAGAGGCCAGGATACTCTCTGTCTTTTTATCCCTGGATTCTCAGTCAATGGCGAGTTGGTTGCCTGGTTATTAAGTGCTGATTTCAGAGCAAAGTGCTAGTGAAGCCAGGCTGCCTCCATTCACTCTCAGTATGCAGGGAAGAAAAACAGTCACTTATTATGTTCATCTCAATGTATTGGTTTCAATAGGAAATAGACTTCTGGCTGGAACGTCTTCATTTGTCATCCAATTGTCCTCAGATTTAAAGAGATTTAAAGAGAACTCTTGCCCCAGGGGCCCTCACCAAATTTCAGTGCAACTGGATCCAGGGTCTCCCTTTTGAAAGTGTTTATTTTGCTGCATTTTGGTACAGGGTTAAGAACACTGAAGAATCTTCACCATGCTCTCTCTGTACCCCATCTCCATCATTTCTATTGGACATGGGAAGTACACACAACTTGTCAAACAACAAAAATAAGAACAAGAAAATCCCAGCTACATGATTTTCTGGGGTGAGAGTTCTCTCTCCTTGGAAGTGAAACAAGCTAGTGTTCATCAAGTCCTGAGAACTCACTTTAATCGAGAGCAAGAAACAATGCAAATGCTGCATCACTTCAGACTGGAATTAGGCAGAATATGAACAGAAAAAGGAGCCTTTAAATAGATGACTAGGAGGCAGATTGGTTTTGAGAAAGAATGACAGCTAACATTTACTGAGACCTTTTATATCTGTTATCTCATTCAACACTTCCAATAACTCCATAAGGTAGATTCTGCCATCATCTTCATTTCTCAGGTAAGGCTTAAAGAGGTTAAGTGAGCTACCTGAGATCACATCACTAGTAAGAAGCAGATTCTGAAAGCCATGCACCTAATCGCTATCCTAAACCAGACAGTGCCTCACTGGTCACCCAGGAGCCCTCAAATGTGCATTCGTCCAGTGACACAGTCCCTCTCAATACTCTTTCCTGCTTCACCACCCCTTCTTTATTTTGTTTACCACACAGCAGCTTGAATGAGCCTGAGCATATGCTTTGAGTGAGCCCAGAAAGCAGCAGAAGAGGGCTAATCAGATTCGTGAGAGGCATTTATTTTAGTTCTTAACCCATGAGCTTTATTGTAATAACTGATACAAACCAATTTGTTGGGACCTGTGTTATTAATATTAATAAAAACTGAACTAGGTGAGGCTCAGGAGACCCTGGAGGGGATCCCACCTCCTGAGACACCACCCCAAGAAAATCTGCCAGTGACAGTCTGGCTGGAAATATTATTATTCATACTGGACAGCTGGTTCCTGGCTCCCTCTCCAGTCCCTGGAGATGGGAGGCCAATTCTTCCCTGCTTCTCTTCATCTCTTTCCTTCAGAAGGATTAGAAATAAAGTCTGAGTCACTTTTCTGGCTAGCCTTTTTTTTTTTTTTTTTTTTTTTTGCACTAGCTCAGTGTGTCTGTGGCCCCACATGTGATTGACTCCATGTGTGTCCCTTTGTGTATGCTGTGTTCCTCAGAGCATCTTCTCAGGTTGGGCTCTGCCTGTGCATTTGCAGGGAATGTTGTGTGTTTCTCTCCCTGCATGTCTTCACTTTCACTTGTCATCCGCTTTTAATAATTCCATCAGCTTGGTTTACCAGCTTAGGCTACTCCCATCCAGATGCAGGGAATTTCCATCCTTTTTTCAAGGTGGGAAGTGCCAGGAAGAAAGCAAAAAGTGCTCAGTGGACGGATGGCCAAATCTGCTAGTCAGCTACTCCACTGCTGAGCCCAGCTGTGGGAAGCCACGGAGCCCTCTGCCCGGAGCTCTCCTCTGTATCCTGGAAATTCCGTGCAGCCTAGGAGAACAGCCCTTGTCCCACAATTGCCCCTCAGTAGCCCTCCAGCCTCTTCTGAAGCTTTAACCAAGTGCTTGAAAAGAACCGAAAGTGAGGAAATATTCCAACTAGAATGGATCCCTTTGTGCCAACAGCCTCTTTTGGAGTTCAGGAACACAGAGGAAATCGAGGAGGGCTCACTTTTCACCTTAGAACTCACAAGGCCCAAATGTGCCAATGTTTAACTGTCTCTCCGAGGTGCTTCTGACACTCGGAAATTCACCATGTATTTGGCATCACCAGGAGCTCCTCAACTCCACTGCTTCCTCCTGCTTCTCTCTTCTCTGGCCTTAACTTCACCACCCAGACCCACTGTCCAGCTTCCCAGTCTCTCTGGGTCCCCACTGAGGCTGCCCTTTTGGGGGAAGCAAGAGTGGCCTTTTTTCTTGGCCCTCAAAACTCCTCTGAAGGGGTCTGGAGCCCGCTGGGAGACCAAGAGCTTCTCTTGAATCTCGGCTGCTGCATGTTTAGTATTCACAGCATGTCTCTAAAAAATGTCCTGAGATCATTCATCAGGCACTGTGCTGTGTGCCTAGCTGCTCTCCTTCCGGGTGTGTGTGTGTGGCCAGGACCCTCACTCCATCTGCTGGTGAACACACATGCACACACACCTTAACCTTCTTCCCTTTTCACCAAACCAATCGCATGTCCTAAGCAGACCTTTGCCAGCTGGCAGATCGCTCCCTTACTGAGGTGGGCTCCTGACGTTGGGCCTGGGCTCGAAGCCGCTCACACTCCAGTGCTGGGGCGAGGCGCTGAGAGCAGGAGCCCGAGCCGAAACTCAAGGTGCGTGTGGACGTTTGCGATGGTGACCAGGAGGGGAGCTGCAGGGAGGGCATCCCCAGCAGAAGGCGAGCAAACAAGGGGCGAGAAGCAAGGTCAGGGGCCAGGGAACGGAGTCTCCGAAGCAAGCGTTCCTGCTGCCCCTTCTCTGCAGTTCACTCCCCGCCCCCCTTTCCCGGGTTCACTTTGGAAATTGGCTTGCCCTCTCGGCAGCCAGCAGTTCCCGGCAGAGTACGGCCGGAACGGTCAGATTCAAGAAGTGAGGCAGCGCCAGGCTGGGTGGCTGGGTTGCTGGGTTGTTCTTGGGAGATTCTTTCCCCAATTGTCAATTTTTTGCTTATTTTTAGTAGTGACCCGAGCCAGGAACTGCGCCTTTAAGCCGCTTTCCCATTCGGGGAAATCGACGCCAGCACTCGAGGGTCGGGAGGCGCCGGAGAGGCCCCTCATTCTGCACTCCCCTCTTTCCTCCCCCTCCCCCTCCCCCTCCCCCCGCCCCTTCTCCCCTCCCCTCCTCGGCCGTCCGGCCGCCTCGCAGCCATCCGTCACCTCGCAGCCTGCCGCACTCCTGGAGCGAGAGAGCGACGAGCGAGCCACGGCGATGGTGCCGCCTGCGGCGCAGCCATGAAGCCCGCCCGAGGAGCCCGCGCGCGCTGCTGTCATCCTGCCCGCAGCCCGCCGCCTGCGCGCCAGCTCCCCGCGTCCCGGGCCAGCTGCTGCCGCCCTGCCAACCTCTGCCCGCCCCGCCGCCCGGCGCCACTGAGCCCCAAGCCCATGCCGGGCTCGGGGACACGGGCGCCCTAGTCCCGCTGCCGCCGCCGCCGCCGCCGCCGCTGCGCCGCCGCTGCCGCGCCGCTGAGGAGGCGGAGGAGGAGGAGGAGGAGGAAGAGGAGGAAGAGGAGGAGGAGGAGGAAGAGGAGGGGGAGGAAGGTAAGAGGCGCGCTGCCTTCAGGGGGGCGCGCCCGCTGTCTCAGCCCAACCGGGGGTGGGTCGCGGCGGGAGCGTTCCGCCGCGGGCCGGCTGGGGGGCGACTGGCGCTTGGGCGCCCCCGGGAGCCGGGGGCAGGGCAGGGGGCGCCGAGCGTCTGGCCGCCCGGAGTTTGGGCGGGCGGGGTAACGGCCCGTTGCGTGCCCACTGCCCCGGCGAGTCTCTGGCTTGGCGGGCTCGTTCGGCCGCCGCGGGTGCGGGGTGAGGAGTCGAGCGCAGGGGAGTGCGGCGCGTTCATTATGGAGCCTTTGTGTGCGCGCCTGGGCTGTGGGCACAGTTGGGAGAGCTGGCGAAACGCGGGGCCTGGCTGCTGGGAGGTGGCCACTTAGCCGGGGTGCCCGGCGAAGCCCGAGCCCAGGGGCTGCCAGAAACAGCTGTCTGAAGCATGTGCGTGGTTCCCGGGGCCATGTTCACAAGCGGACACGGAGGCGCACACACACGCACACACAGCCGCACAACATACCCGGCGCTCAGCCACACAGTCAGCCCCATGCAAAGACCACACACACACACACACACACACACACACACACACACACAGAGAGAGAGAGAGAGAGAGAGAGAGAGAGAGAGAGCTACACTTGCCCCCTCCCACCAAGATGCTAATAAAGCTCAAACACATATACAGATATATGCACCTCCCCCCAGCGCTGCTAAAACATGCACACACATACACACTCCTCTACTCCCCAGCCTAGTGCTTTGGAGGTTGGAGAGTGTGTATGTGACTGTGTGTGTGTTTTCTCAGAGTGGTCTTGAGAAACTACATGACAACTGCACATTACTGCAGATCCAGTACCTGCTGCTTCCCCCCAATACACACCCAGCAACCCCCCATCACACGCAGCTACTGTAGACACCTCCACCAGAGCCCTTAAGAACCCCATTCTGGCAAAAAGCGTGCCCAACTCTGGTAGTCATACCCTCCACGCTCGAGCTGCTGGGTTTCCTGCACACACACACCACACCCCCATACACACACACTGAAACCACTGCAGGGGCAAATGTTTGACACCTTCCCCCAGAAGCAGGTGGCACCTCCACCCTTGCAGCTGCAACTAAAGAGCCCCAGATCACAGCAAACGCCGAATTCTGCTAGACCTGCCCCCTCTCCTTGGCATCTTGGTCCAGGTGCAAAACCCTGGAGTCCAGCGGGTGGTCTCAGCATCCTGCAGCTCTTACGGAGGGCGGGGCAGTCTCTGGACTCCTGCCTTCGGAGAAACTGCTATAAGCGCAAGGCTCCCTTGGGGGCGCCCTTCTCGAAGTGGAGGGTGGGGGATTCTATGCTGACTCAGAGCGAAGCACCAAGTGAGTTTTCCCAGCTGGAGACCGGGGTAAGTGGCGAACTCCACCTGGGCCTAGAGGACCCGGGATAGTGTGCCAGTTCAGCCACAGAGGCCCTCAGCTTGGAGGCCCTGCCCCTCCCTCGCCTTCCTTGCCCATGAAGCTCACTGCAGGAGAAGCAGGGGGAACCCAGCTGCCAGCTTCTTGGGAGCTAAGAGAGGCTTTTCGGGAAGCCTTTGCTGTTTCCACTGAGCAAAGGGATCTTGCTCTACCCGGGGAGACCTCAACAAGATTTGGCCGTGCCCAAGCAAGCATGCCAGCGTCTACCCAATTTCATGGCTTGTTTTTTTGTTTGTTTGTTTTTGTTTTTCATGTGAGAGGACTAATTCAACCTTAGCAGCTTGTCATGAAGGCACCCCTGAGGTTAAATAAGGCATAATGTATTGTGGATGGGGGAAACAAGGTTGAGGGGAGCAAGGACTAGTGGGTTTCACTGTTTTAAGTAGAGATGCGGAGTTAGAATGTAGACCGTGGTGAAATCGTGACGGCGATGGCTTCGACGTCAGAGCCCCTTCCCTGCTCCTGCCCCTCCCGTCGGCTGCTCAGGGCTCCTCTGGGTCCTCTCCCCCGCCCCCTTGGATTATTTAGGTGGGGCTTTGCTCACTGCTCGGGCAAATTTGATGACAGAATCCCTGCCAGGCCAAGGTGTTAATAGCTGATAGAGGTTTACTGCTTACACCTCATAGGTAACATTTGCATTTTTAAAGGAGACAGAGGAGTGACTCTGTTGGTGGGGCTTTCAGGCACCTGTGGCAGGACCCAGGCAGGAGCAGTTTGTGGACAACGTCATCTGTCTACTCTACTGTCTATGCCTAGGCCAGAGTTATGGGTGATGTGTGTGTGGGAGTGAGGGTGTCAGAAGGTGAGATGTAATTATGGAGGGTTTTGAGGCCCACAAAGAGAAGGTTTCAATTGACTTGAGAGGCAATTGGGAGCCACTGCTGGATTCTGAGAAAGGAGGGAATAAGATATAAGCAGGAAAGAAACACCCATTGCTGCATGTGGAGAGAATATCCCCTATCTCTCGCTGGCACCCACCACCACAACTGCCTTGCAGTTGTGGGCTGAAGGCCACCAGGGAGAGGAGACTGGCCAGGGGAGGGTGGCAGCTGCCCCAGGCTTCTGGCCCTGAGGGTTTCCCAGATATGTGAGGCATTCTGCTGAGTGGCCAGACTATTGGCCTGAACTCAGTAAGTTCCCCCTCCAACATAAGCTCGTGATGCTGTTGGTGCTATGGCTTCTTTGGATAGTGCAACAGAGCCTCTGCCCCACTGGAGGAGAGGTCTGGGGACTTCTATGAGGCTGCGGGCTGCATTTGGAATGAGTCAGGGGACCCCTCCCTCTTGTAAGTGGTGCAGTCCGAGGGTCTTGAGAAGTGAGCTGTGTGGCCCAATTGGGGGATTTTGTGACCAACGACATCCTCTAGGAGCAGTAGTAGATTGAAAAAGTGCAACAAGAAAGCCCTGGGATTGCTGATGACAGCAGCAAGCTGGGAAACGCTTGCTGGAGATGGAGGTGGGGGTGGGTAACAGAGGAGTCTCGGGTGGGATGGGTAGAGGAGAGGAATTGCCCCACCGCAGTAATCCTTACTTCGGCCCTTGGAGGGAGCATGGGTGGATGCAGGACAACGGAAGCACTCTGTACCCACCCTCCCCCACTACGCATAAATGACTGGGCTCCGTGGCTAATGCCTGATAAGGCACTTGGAGGGGCAGCACCAATGCAACAGAGGAAAGATCCCTGTTTTTTTGGCACCTCCAGGCTAACTGAAGCCATAAGACACATACATACACACACACACACACACACACAAATACACACACACATATCACACACAAGACACACACCCCTCAGGCACACCCTCACACCCCAACACATACCTGGGGCAAATTGTGGAAAGAGAGGCTCATGCAGACAAGCTTGGTTTTGGGGGGTTCGTGCCTTCACATATAGGCCCTAGCAATCATTGCTAGGGGGAGTAGAATTGATACCTATTGATACTAGATGAAGACCCTTAGCTTTGACAGGCCCCCTGGGAGGAAGCACACTCAAGTCAGCTTCTGTTTGTGGGGCAGCCTTAAGGCCGTTAGCATTC
This sequence comes from Pongo abelii, assembly GCF_028885655.2. Taxonomy (NCBI): domain Eukaryota; kingdom Metazoa; phylum Chordata; class Mammalia; order Primates; family Hominidae; genus Pongo; species Pongo abelii. Next base: position 113,262,593 of record NC_072008.2, read on the forward strand.
CCAGCAGAAAACTCTGTTCTGGCTCTTCTCTCAAGGACTTCTATTTTCCTTTTTACCATAAATGCAGAAACAAAAACATTCTCTTGCGTTATTGGCAGCCAAAATGAAGGACTCTCAAAATGGGGTGGACCTTATTGTCTGCTGAGAAATCCTGGGGCTAGGGGCAAAGGGGTAGGGTAGGGAGCAAACCCAGAGAAACATGCCATTTTCCCTCCTTTCCTACCCTCAGCTGAGCTGCCGAAGGCAAGGACAGTGATCTTGGGGTTCTGTATTATTTCCCACCCATGACAGGCAGAGCCCCCTTTTCTGAGACCTGAGGCACCATCCTTAGAACATTAACAGCCTGCGGCACACTAGTGCCCGATCCCTGGTAGTCAGAAAATGAGCCTGGAAATGGGAATATGTGTATAACATGGGGGCGGGGGAAGGAGAGAGAGGGAAAGAGGTGCTACTTGTGTATCTGTAGGAGCAGGTGTGTCTGTTTCTGTGTGTTTGTGTTAAGGAACATGAGAATGAGCAGGTGTGTGCACTCTTGCAGCTTTCTCAGCACGCGTGCCATAGCCAGTGCTTTTGCTCTGTGCCTCAAATTCGCTTTGCCATTAGCCACACTACTAGCCACCCGCAGCTTTTGAAAGAACTCTCTGCTAGGTTCTAATATCTGGGTCTCCTTCCAGCCAAGTGACCCCTCCTTTTTTCTCTTTTATTGCTAATTCTTCTTACTGCCCCTCAAATCTGGGTGTTCTCCAGCTCCTCTTGCTTTCCACTTTCTTTATTGACAAGGACACACAGGCATGCCTGGCTTCCCTTCTCACCTCTTTATCAACCATTCCCATTTCTCTAGCCCAAACTTAACCCCACTCCTGAGGTTCAGTCCTATATTTCCAGCTGCTTGCTAAACATTTCCTCTTGGATAGCTTGCTCTCAGACTCAGTATTCACAAACTCATCTCATTATTTCTCAGAGATGACTCACTCTTCTCACCTTTCTTTTACCATAAGGCTTCTAGTCTCCCAGACTAGAAACCTCAAAGCCATCTCTGACTCTTCCCCTATACCCCAGTCCACCCTGACTCCTGCCACCACCTCACAGCCACACTGCACTAGTCTCCTTCCTTTCCAGTCCATAATACACACAGCTGCTAGATTAATGTTCTGGAATATCCTTTATTCATAATGCTTCTGATCATCATCCTTGGAGGGTGATACCTGATGGCCTGCAGGATAAATTTCAGCCTCCTTAGCCTGGCATTCAAAGTTCTCCTTGTGTGGACCTAACCCTGTATATTCTTCCAACCCTATTTCTCATGCTTGGTCCACATCACTGATTCTCAAATTTTAATGTGTCTTAAAATTGCTTGAGAGAACTTGTTATAATGCAGATTCCTGGGTCCCACCTCCTGAGCTTCTGATTCAGTAGGTCTGGAAGCTGGAGTCCAGGAATATGCATTTTAACAAGCTCCCCAAGTGATTTTGATATACTTGATCTACTTGTGAAACAAAGCCCTACATGGACCCTTCTACTCCAGGCAAGTTTCTTACCCCAGGATCTCCTAAACATGCCTTGTACATTTTTTTTGCCTCCATGTTTTTGTTCATTCCATTTCACTCACCAGGAATGCCCTTTCCTCTCTGCCTATGCTTCTCTCCTATTCAGTATCACTATACCTATCCTTCAGCTCTACATTCAAATTCACCTCCTCTGTGAAATCTTCTCTGATCATTTTAGACTAAAGTGATCTGTCTCTCCTCTGAACTCCTCCATCTCTAAAATACATTTGGGGCTGGGTGTGGTGGCTCAGGCCTGTAATCCTAACACTTTGGGAGGCTGAGGTGGGAAGATGGCTTGAGCCCAGGAGTTTGAAACCAGCCCTTGCAACATAGTGAGACCCTATTTCTACAAAAAACTAAAACATTAGCCGGATATGGTGGTGCATACCTGTTATCTCAGCTACTTGGGACTACAGAGAGGCTGAGGCGGGAGGATGGCTTGAACATGGGAGGTCGAGACTGCAGTGAGCTGTGGTCGCACCAATGCACTCCAGCCTGGGTGACAGAGTGAGACCGTCTCTAAATAAATAAGTAAATAAAAATACATTTGGCAAGTACACCTTTTTCTTTTTATTTTTTTAAATCCCCATAGCATATGTGCCTAATACATAGTAGGTGCTCAATAGGCATATGTTGAGTTGGACCAAATACTTGTTGATTCATATTAGACAGGAATTTTATCGCTTCTCCCCCTGCACATTAGTTCACAAAACATTTATTGAGCACCAATTATGTACAAGGCACTGTGCTAGTTGCTGTGGATAATACAAAAGATGAAGGAGGCTTCCTGTCCTTCTCCTTCTCAGTTATCTTTGAATTTACAGTGCCTAGTGCATAGAAGAGATACTTAATAAATATTTGTTGACTGCTCAAATGAATGACTTCATGAATAAGTGAAGGGATGAAGTTCAGACTGGAAAAAATGTGAGCAAGTACGTAGGGTGGCTGTGTCATAGAGAAATAGGGCAGGAATGGAAGATAAGGTTAGGAAGATAGAGTGGGTATAGTGGATGACTATTATTATTATTATTATTATTATTATTATTTTTAGAGACAGGGTCTCACTCCATTGCCCAGATGAGTGCAGTGGCATGATCATGGCTCACTGTAGCCTCAAACTCCTGGGCTCAAGTGATCCTCCCACCTTAGCCTCTCAAGTAGCTAGCTAATTTTTAGTGTTTTGTAGAGACAGGGTCTTGTTGTGTTGCCTAACCTGGTCTCCAATTCCTGGGCTCAAGCAATCCTCCCACTTCAGCCTCCCAAAGCACTGGGATGACAGGCATGAGCCACTGTGCCCAGCCTGTCTTTATTTTTTCTTATAAATATTTTCTACCTCAAAAAATTTAGAGAAAATAGTCTAGTAACCTCCACATACTCATTATCCACATTAACTAGTTATCAGGACTTTGCCATATTTGCTTCACCTATCATGCCAAACATCGATCACATCATTTTATTCCTAATATTTCTCTATGCGTCTCTTAAAAACTGGACATTTTCTAACGTAACTACAGAACTGCTAATACACCTAACAAAAGTAACAATAATGCCTTTGTATTATCCATTACCCTGTCCATAATCACGTGCCCTCAATTGTCTCAAAACATGTTTTACACTTGGCTTGTTTGACAGACGTTCCAAAAAAGTTCCACACATGACATTTGGTTGTTATGTCTCTAAAGGCCCTTTCAACAGCCCTCTCTCTTTGACTTGTCACAGAAATCAGGTTGTTTGCTCTGCACAATTCCCACATTCTGGTTTGTCCTCTTATTGTCAGTTAGCTTGTTCACCTATCCCCTACATTTTCTATAAATGGAAGTTAACTCTGGGCTTGATTAGATTCAAGCTCATTTTTCTTTTATTCTCACTTTGGCATAATGATTAAAACAAGATCATTCTGAAGGCAAGAAGACCAGTTAGCAGGTTGTTACCATAGCTGGTTGGGGACAGAAAGAAGATGGGTGAATGTATTTGGAGGTAGAGGAAACCTGATTTACCTACCAATTGAATGCTTGGGGTGAGGAAGAAGGAAGAGTCAAAGATGATTCTAAGGCTTTGAGCCTGCATAACCAAGAGGGTGCCAATGTCATCCTATGCGAAGGATGAGTTTTTAATGAGAGCAGCAGGTATCATGGTTACATTAAAGGAGGAACTTTCTCACAGTAAGAGGCCATCTGCTCTGTTTTTTTTTTCCATAAAATACTATCTTTCCCAGAAAAAAATTTGATTCGTGGTATAGCTAAACATTTGCTAATGTTTGGAAAACATTTGGAAAGGGACTCCTTATTTTTTGTTAACTGCAAATAGTTAAATTTCTAGCCCCAGCTCCTTGAGAGGGAGGATAGTATATACAATTCTGGATAGAGAGAAGGTAATGCTGATATCTCCCTTGCAGATGAGCCTACTGTCCCATATCATCATGGGTTTCTGAGTCATCAGGCTTGGGTAGGGGAGTGTAGGATGCCAGAACCTGAGATTTCTCTAGACACAGCCAATGAGCATAGCTCAAGATCCATGTCTTTCCTTGATATTGCCTGAAGTCTCTATCCCACACCCACTCTTCCACCCAATATGAAGGCTGTGTGGACCCTCAGTGGACCATGGCAACAGTGTTCTTGCCAAGGTCAAAAATTGCCTAAAAGCCCTGGGATATTCACTGAACTCTGACAAAGCCCCAAGATTATTTCGACACCTCAGTAGGAACTTGCTTAAGTCGTTGAATTGGATTAGGTGAGAACTACTCTCAGCTCCATCCCATCATACCCTCCTTCATAAAGGCTCTTCTCTCTGTTCCTTCCCCTAGCTCATCTTTCTTCTTGCTTTTTCTTCTGCTCCCCCCTCCCTGCTCTTTCTCTTCCAGCGTACATTTATTCTCTCAAGTTAATCAAACACTGGCCCCTACAGCCCCTTGTGTCTCAGATTGATCACTTAAGCAGCATTATTGATTGCCTAGAAAACCTTAGGAGGTGAGAGTGTTCTGAAAGCTAGGATCTGACAGCTGATTGGCTGCCTATGTCTCACTCGGCAGCCTCAGCTCCTCTGCCGTCTGGAACATCTTTTGAGAAAGGTGAGGGAATGAACAGGGGAGATCCTTAGAGGGCTTCACTTATCTCATCCTTCCTTCATACTGGAGTTAAGGCATGGGAACAGAAGTCTATTGACCACTCCAGGATCTAGCCCTGTACTAATGTTGTGTTGAGAAGGGGAAAGCAAAGGCCCTGCTCTCTGGAAATCCGTAATTTAACAGAAAAATAATACTCATTCATATGAAGTAACTAAGAATAATACAAGATGGAAAACAATTATGTGCCACATTTTTTTGCTCTAAACAGTAAGCACTGTAGGGGTTCAAAGCACAGAGAAAATGAGAGTGTGAGCTGGAACGAGGGGAGAAGGCTTCCCAGAAGAGGTTGAAACTGCGTTATGTTTTGAGTAACATGTGAGATTGAGATTGTTGACTAGAAAAAGAACAGGCTTCTGAGGGGGAGGCACAGCATAGGGAAAAGGCTGGAGGTGAAAATGGTCAGGTTGTTATCAAGAAAGGGTCAGGAAGAAGTCTGACTAGAGGAGAGGGTGTATATGTAAGCACAGTGGGGAAAAAATTATTGACTGGGTATGGGACTCCCAGATTTGAAGAGTCTTTGATGTCAGAAGAAGTTTGGACTTGGGGAAACCTTGGGGGCTGTTGGACAATTATGCATAGTGATTTAGGATGGTTAGCTATGCAGTTGGAAGCAGAATTGATTGGAATAGGGAGAGACTTGAGACCTGCCTGTAAGATACTACAGCAATCTAAGTGAGAGATGATAAGGGTGGTGGCAGTGGGCATAGAGAGGAGGGTCAAATCCAAAAGGCTCTCAAGGCATCGGCATGGCTGATAAACCACCAAGTAGATTTTCTTGACTTGTTTTTGTTTTACTTGCTCCTTCCTCTTAGCCTCAATACTTACACTTTCTTTGCCTCATGCCCTTAGGACCTTAAGGTGTCAGAGTTTCTGGAGCTAAGATAACATTGGGCATTATAATCAGTTATCCATTCCAAGTAAAGTAGATGCGCACAGGGGCCTTCAGTACCATGACCTGAAAGAGTGAGCAATGAGGAATCTGGCTGCAGAATTCAGTTGAGATGATAGCCAAGCTGGGGTGCTGAGTATTACATCCCCCAACAGGGAGGCTGGAGGCAGGCGATGCCTGTGTCTGGTCTGTTTCAAGTCCCCCAAGGCTTCTGAGAGCTGGTAAGAGTGAGGAGACATCTTTCAACTTCCCTGGTATAATCAGTTTGAAAACTCTTCTGAGCACTTGGGAATCATCTCAGTGGAGGTCACACTTGTGCCAGAGTATGGCAAGAGCTACCACAGCACTTTGATGCCAGCTGGAGCCCTGTTGTTGCAGCTGGTATAAGGAAACTAAGTGAGGAGTCCACAGGTTGATGGGAGAGTCATGGCCAGGGCCTCTGCCTGCTAACTTGCCTCCCCCACCAACTTTCCCCTCCCCACCCAATCCACTGAATATCAGCCCTGGGTAGGTGTCTGGGCCAGGTCTGCCAGCCCTGGATTGGAGGGAAATAGAGAACTGCAGATAAAGGGATATTTGTGAGATTTTAGTTTCCTTTTACTTGTTCTTCTTGTGGGAGCATATGACGCCTTGTAAAGATGAATGAGTACAGTAGTTCTGCTCAGGCTGTGGCCTCCTAACTGCCAAGGGAGCTCTGCTCTGAGGGCAGGACCACCCAATCAAACAGGCTTCTCCTTGCTTCTGATCCAAACCCACTGGGAAAACAGAGGAACAGATGGCTAGATTGGTGTATGAACACACGTGTGTGTGCATGCGTGCATGCAAGCATACACACACACACACACACACACACACACACACTGCATATTCTGTTAATCAGACGCCTCCAGCACTTCCCTGCTAAAGATTTCTGTTTTGATTTCTGTAAAGTCTTCTGATTGCAGATTTGAGGCAGGGGTGGTGGTTGGTGGCTAAGAAGTAGGCAGGTGTCCAGAGTGGAAAATGCTTATGCAGGTGAAGGATTGAGAAGAAAGAATGCAAGTCACTGACTAGGGTAGTTTGTATATTTACTACCCTTCTGATGGAAAAACCCATTTAAGGCAGAAAGAAGAGGGCATGATGGCAACAACTGGCTTAGGAGTCAACCAGGTAAGTGTCAAGATCTCTCAATTTGGAAATTCTGCTACAATCTGTACTCACTGTTTCTCTCCTAAGTTTTGTCATTGGTTTATACATTTCTTCCTTCAGTAATTGTTCTCTTTATCATCCCACTTCTAACCTAGACCCAAGCAAGTTGGTTTCAGAAACTGAAGTACCCAGAGGATTTTTTTTTTTTTTTTTTGACAGGGTCTCGGTCTGTTGCCTTGGCTGGAGTGCAGTGGCACTACCACGGCTCACTGCAACCTCTGCCTCCCGGGCTCAAGTAATCCTCCCACCTCAGCCTCTCAAGTAGTTGGGCCTACAGGTCCATGCCACCACGCCCAGCTAATTTTGTTTATGTTTTGTAGATATGAGCTCTCACTATGTTGCCCAGGCTGGTCTTGAACTCCTGAGCTCAAGCGATCCTACCACCTGGGCCTCCCAAAGTGCTGGGATTATAGGCATTAGCTACCGTGCCCAGCCCCCAGAGGATGTTTTAAATAAATTTGCCTCCAATCCTGTATCAATATGGCCAGGAATCTGGATCTCGCTTTTGTGGACTGGGGTTCTGAAAACCAGCCCACTCACAGGGCTGACGAGGGTCCTGTGTGCTGCACTGGCTCTGTTGCCACCATCAGTAAAATTGCAGAGAATGCAGATATGATTAATAAAGTGAGTGTTGTTCCATATTCATCTCATCACCTACAGTCGAGCTGTAATCTTTCTAATATGTAGAGAAATCACTCACTGACAGAGGAAAAAGAGGGGGTTCTTTAAACAGACCCACTAGTCCACTGCTGCTACACAGTTTAGTGTCTGTCACTTGCAAAGTCCAAATCAGCATTGGCTGTTGGGTCTGCTTTCTTTTCTTCCCCCGACCCGCTTTAGAGATTTCCACACTTAGTCTAAATATAGCTTGTCCTGCTTTGGAATTCTAGGTGATTGCTGGAAATGATAAAGTCTGGCCTTTAACTGGAGCTCCAGTTGCATTTCATTATTACCTTTAAGGACATTTTCTCTTTGGAGTTTACCATCATTTTAAATTCATCACATCTAGAAGCAAACTCAGGATCTCCTCTCCAACCTTACCCTCCACGCTGAAAGCTCCTGCCCCTCTTCAGCAGGCTGTATCTCTGTCTCTATTAATGACACCATCACTCTTTTGATAGCCCAAGGCCTGAGATCTGGAATCAATCACTCCCTCCCCACTCCAGTCAGTCACCACAGTTCATCTCTTGGCAGTTCATCTCTCACAGGTGCCTCACGAATCCACCCCCTCTTGACCATTCCCATGGCCACCATCATAGCCCAAGCTCTCATTACCTCATGCTTAGATTACTGCAGCAGCCTCCTAACTGGTCTCTCTGCATTCAGCCTCCCCATCAGCGCCAAGTGATCCTTCAACGCTGCTGCCAGAGTAATCTCCTTAAAACATCTTTCATCATGTCATTCCCTGCTCAAGAACCTATAATAGTGCTCTTTTGCTTACTATATCAAATAGAAGCTCCTCTTCCTGGTATATAAGGCCTGCCTTCCACAACAGCTGGAATTCACTATACATATACATATACATATACATATACATATACATATACATATACATATACATATATGTGTGTGTGTGTGTCTGTGTGTCTGTGTGTGTGTATCCCTCTGCCCCACTTCTTCCGAACACCCAGACTCCCCTAGCCTCCTTACTCTCCCTGTCCACTGTACCCCACTTGGTGCTTACTCTTATCCCTGCAGTCATTTTTTTTTTCTTCCCCCAGCCTGCAGTGGCCCCCTTTGCTCCATCTCTGGAAATCCTTCCATCGTATCCTCTAACCAACAAGCTCAAGTCCAGCCTCTGCTATGAAGACTTCCTGATTATTCTAGCTCTCATTGGCTGCCCCCGTTTTTAAAATTATAATTTTTCCCTTATCATAAAAGTAATATCTATGCATAGTAGAAAACTTTGAGAATACAGAAAAATATAGAGGAAAAAAAAGCACCCACAATTCCACCTCTTCCTTTTTGGAATCTGAACAGTCTTTCCACCACAATTCAACACTTGATCCCACCGTCTCACATTACTTTAATTTTTCTTTCTCCCCAGCTAGAGAGTGAACTCTTCAGGGGCCTCTTTCGTCAGGTATCTTCCAGGCCTGATCCAGACACACATTGCAGGGGCTCAACAAACACTAATTAGTAGAGGAAGGGGAGATGAACTGTGCATCATCCAGGCTGTATCTTCCACACCCTCCACCATGGCCTAGGGTAGAGGGGTGCATGTTTCAGCATCAGGGCTTGGGGCTTCATGCCCCACACAGCCATTGGCTCTGTTACTTCCTCTTCCAGGTGAGGAATGATGCACCTGGAGAGAAGGGAATGCACATCAAGAGAGGGCTGAAAGCTTAGGGTGCAAAATGCCCTGGAATTCTGCTGCCTCTGATGACACAATCCCCTTGCCATGCTAGATTTTTAGCCCTTTAGGAAGCCCCTGGAAACGTTAATTCATCCTGGTGGCCAGAATCAGCTTTTCCTAATATTTTGGCATTAACTGGCAAGAATCCACAGTTGCCACCTTTGCCCATCATATTAAAGGGAAATCTCTCATCTGGGTCTTTGCAGACCACCTGCCAGTTCATTTGCCTTCCCTGTTTCTCACTAAAGTATTTCTTCTGATTTCACCAACTAATCCCTTCACTTTAACCAAGCCAGCCAATGTACCATCTCCTCAAAAACTGAATTTCAGTTATCTGCTGTCTGCCACCACCCCCACAACCTCAGCTCCAGGCACAGCTCAGGGTAGTCCTTCTTCCATAAATACTGTCCCTATTTTTCTCCACCACTGAGGTTTGTGACCCCCAGCAACATGATTTGCCATTGACCTCATACTCAGTGTGCAATCTTCTGGGTGCTTGTGTAATTATTTTGTTTTAAAATATTAATATGTACTTGCTATTATATGATCATATCAAAGTGTTCCCCAGCTATTTCCCATTTGGGTTTTATAAAAAGCATTAGGCAGAGCGTGTACTCTGGAGTCGGCCTTACCATTTTGTGTATTTCGTATTTGAATACACATTTTTAACATTTCTGAAACTGAAATGCTTCTATGATCCATGGTTCATTGTAGTTTAATTGGCAGCATTTCTTCTTTGTTAGGGAAATCCGAGAAAATGTTGCCTCTTACAGTTGATAGCATCTTAGAGTCAATGAAATGCAGTACTAAGTTACTTAACCTCTCTGAGACCCAGTTCCTTTATCTGCAAAATACCTATGTCAGAAGGCTATTTTTGCGAGAAATCAAAGATAATATTTCTATAGCACTCAGCACAGGGCTAAGTGCTATACTTCCCACTTTGGTAGAGGCTCAATAAGTGTTAGCAATTGTAATCCCCCCACTATATTAACTGTAAACCCCACAAGGGCAGGAACATGTTGTTTCCTCTTCTAGCAGATGGTCTGATGTGAAGGATGGAAAAAGGTTCTCTTTCTAAAAATATCTCCTTGCTGGACTGCCAAACAGACAAAATTTCAACATTAATCACTCCTTCGAGTTAAGGCGTTATCTCCAGAAGACCTCTGTTAAAATGCAAATATGTCACTTGGGAAGGTAACACATTAATTCATTAGCATTTCTGATCCCATTAGTGCAGATTAGTTTATCAGATTAACTAGCTGTCACCAAGCAAACCCTGAGAGCCCTAGTATGGGGGATGGTAAGATGTGATGATTTCAGGTGGAAGTGGAGCTAGGGGACCAGGTAGTCCTGAGTTTGGGGCCACCTCTAATCTAATCTTGCCTTTTGGGATTTGTTTGTAGGTAAGATCGTGGCTCTTTTCTGTGATAAACTAGAAAGGGTCTCAGTGACATAAACATGTGGGTGGGAGGAAATGCAAAGCAGGAAAGGACGTTGGACCTTAGAGATCATCTAATCCACTCTCCCCCTCAAATTTTTAACTCTCATCATCAAGGCATTCACTGCCTCCCAAGGTAGCCCATTCTGTTGAACAACTCTAATTAGCACAATTTTTGATATCGAGCTGATAGCAATCTTATACTTCTTTCCTCCTTCCTGTCGGCAGCCCCTTTAAAATATCTGAATATAGCTATCACGTTCCCTCAAGTCTGTCTATCTTTTGACTTTTATTTCTTTTTTTTTTTTTTTTTTTTTGCTAAATCTACCCAGTTTGCTCAGTGATTCCTTTTCTGATATGGTTCCACAGCTGAGCTTCTTAACCTGGAAGTCCGTGAACCTTCTGAAATTTTATGTAGAATGTTGGCTTGTATCTCCATGTCTAGAAAATGTCCTAGCCTATTGACCCACTAGCATATTAGTCACTTTCCTTTGGCAACACTCCAATTTGTAAGGCTACCTCTTAGGGGTCCTTTCCAGAACTGAGCACAGTACTCCTGGAGTACTCAGAGTAGCACAGTGTACAGTAGCCAGAGTGCTTTTATTAGCTGCCTGATGTTGCACAGTTCTCAACTTTGCAGAGTTCTCAATTTAATGGATGAGAACTTCCTGTTCTTAGGTAGCAGACGCTTCCCAAGATTAGGTCACCTGATTCAAAAGAACACCTTGGTGTCCACCCCGCTCAGTTCACCAGGTTGATGAGCATCTCAGCTATTTTAAGGGGAGCTACTGGAGGTCACTTTTGGGGACCTATCTGGTCAGGACACTTAATAAGCTGGCAGAGAAGCAGTGTGACTGAGTATAGCCCTCAAGTTCTCTCCAATGCCTCCCATTTTTCTAATACCGTGCACAATAAAGAAGTGACTGGTTCATGCATATATATGGGAGAACCCAGAGAGAGGACCAGTGCTTCCAGCTAGGCTTTCTTGAGGCATCATGCCCAGTGGGGTTTAGAGAATGGAGTTTGGGGGATTGGTGTTGTCAGTGAAGAACAGAGTCACAAATGGCAAATGATTCAGGAAGGACCTGATTCAGCTATCAAACATGAGTGTATCAACGTGAGAAATAGACATGTCTAGGCTGGGCGCGGTGGCTCACACCTATAATCCCAGCACTTTGGGAGGTCAAGGCAGGCAGATTGCTGTATGTCAGGAGTTTGAGACCAGCCTGGCCAATGTGACACAACCCCGTCTCTACAAAAAATACAAAAATTAGCCAGGAATAGTAGTGCGCACCTGTAATCCCGGCTACTCAGGAGGCTGAGGGAGGAGAATGACTTGAACCCAGGAAACGGAGGTTGCAGTGAGCCAAGATTGTGCCACTGCACTCAGCCTGGGTGACAGAGTGATACAGTGTCTAAAAAAAGAAAAAGAAAAAAGAAATAGACATGTCTTGAGATAGGCTCTCCTCTATTCCCTCCATACTACTCTCCCAGACACAGCACACACAAAAAAAGTATTAAAGACCCTTGGGACTGTATGAGATTGGAGCAGGCCAATTGGTAAGTGACAACCACCTATAATGTGTGGCACCAAACAGCCAGATCACCAGGGTCCTCTGGTCATTTATATCTTCCCTATGGCCTGGTGGTTGATCCAGTCTAACCATCACTGCCTTCTCTAACTGTAAGGGTGCCTGACTTTCCCACTATTACAGTCACTGTTTAAAGTTTAAATATTAAGGACTGTTATGAAATGCAACTAAGCTATCTGAGAGGGGAAATACATCAAATAAAATACTGGTCCTTTAAGCTGCTCTACCAAAAAAAAAAAAAGAAAAAAAAAATCCGTGGCTGGCCAAATAAGTTAGAGAACTCCTGTATACCTACCTCTCTTAGAGCTTTGTAATGCACATTAGCATATGAAAGGCTCTGAGAAGTTTTGCAGTAGAGAAACTTGCTAAAAACATAGTTTTGTGGCTTCCAATACTTATTTGACTATAGGTCGCTATCTCTTTCTTTTCCTCCTCAAATACACCTTATTAACAGCCACATAACAGCTGTGGAGAACAAAGCTTTCAGCCATGACCACCATTTCACACCTTGCCGCACAAATGACTCAATGCACCCAACGTTCTGCAGAAATGGGACAGGGACAGGTGAATTTTGTTTTGTGGGGAGGTTGTGCAAGACTCTTGGGACAGGGAGAAATCCCTGCTAGTCTGGAAGAGGGGACCTCAAAATGGAGATGAGGACCAGACAGGGAATACTGGAGACCAGCTCCCCCAACCTCACAGTTTTGCCACTGGCCAGCCCTGATAGATTCTGTGCTCTCTGCACTGAGCCAACAGTGAACAGAGTGGAGCAGCTTTGGCCAGGCTAGGACCCTGCGGGGCCATTTGTGGTCATTGGCTTCTCAGCTTGGGGCTTTCCACTTTCATTCCCTGTCCTGCTGCTCTCCACTTCCCTCCCTGGGCCTCTGGCACATTTTCAATTTCCCAGTCTACTAGTTGATCCATTTCATTTGGGTCTTGTTCTTTCCTTTTCCCTTCAGTGGGACTGAGAAGGCCTTTGAGTTCGCTGCTACCAAAGGGAAGAAGGAGAGGATGGAGTGAGAGGAAAGGCAAGGAAAATCACATGGCCTCTTCTGCAGTGCATGGAGCAAGTCTGTATTTTCCCTGGACCCTCAGAGCAGGAATGGGCCCTTTTATAGTCACCACTGGGCCTTGGGGCAAGGGATACCATAGATTCCTCTGGAAGCAAAGAAAACTCCCACCTTTAGCCAAGAGACTCTAAGAGGAGTTGACGTCAGAAAGGCCAAGAAAGGACTGACTGACTCTAACGCCTCCCCCAACTGACCACATTCACAGTCCATAGCATTCTGGGAACCAGAAAGACATGAGGCTGGAGTCCAGCTGATATCTTTTGAAACTGAGTCAGGTTGGAGGGGTGTGTGTGTGTGTGTGTGTGTGTGTGTGTGTCTGTGTGTGAGAGAGAGAGAGGAAGTATACATGTCTGAAGGTAAATCTGCAAGGTTGAATTTTTCCTGACTGGAGAGACCTGAGAGACACCCGGATTTTTGCAGGGGTACATCAGGATCACAAGAAGTCACTTGTCAGTGAGGAGAAGTAATACATTCTTTATACTGTGATAGCCCTTTTGTCTTCAATGAAACAGATAAGCTGTAGGAAGATGGAGCAGAATTGTTTTTTTCCATTTAGTGTACAAAAGTGTAAATGTGAGTGTGAGTGTGTGTGTGTGACAGAGAGAGTGCAAGCACATGTGTGGTGGCCTCTGAGGACTGACTCCAACACCTCCCTCCACTGACCACGTTCACAGTCCATAGGCACAGGCTCACCAAGAGACCTAAGCATAGGACTATAGATAAGTAGTCCCTTGCTACTTATAGGGGACTTCCTTTCCCCTCACACCTTATGACTACATCACTAAAGGTCTATTTATCATAGTTCCTTTTACATGGAACATCATGTCTGGCCGATTTCCCCTAATTTGAATGCTTCTAATACCAATGACTCAAGATCCTCACTAGGCAGTTTATTCTGCTCCCTAACTGCATTACGGTTAGGAAATGGGCTTTTCCCCCTCTCTCACTAGATTATTCCTGGTTTTAGATGTGAAGAGCCTAGGACTCTCTCTCTCTCTCTCTCTCTCTCTCCATTTTTCCTCACCCACAACAGGGTCACTGAGGCCTGCAGTATTATTCCACATTCCTACTCAGACAGAGACTCCCAGAGTTTGCTTTGCAGCCTCAAAATGTCCTAGCCACCTTGCAGTTTGGGTACCAAATGCCCTCTCCTGTTCTAAGACCAAGATTTCCTTAGATTTTCTTTTCTTCAACATATATTGATGGCCTTCAGCTTTGCCTATCTGGTGGGCCCTTCTATCTTTCCTTTTGACTTCTTTGTGGCTTCTCCACTACAAAGACTCTTTCCACTACCCAGAAACTGCAGAAAACCTGCCAATCTTCCCACTCCCACATCGGGCTTCTGCAGATCACCTCTTTGGAAAGTTCAAGACCAGAACTTTGTGCAGTCCAAAAGCCCACCCTACTCTACTTCTCCCCATCCTAGGCAGTCTATTAAGGCAGGGTGGTGTGGTTAAATGGATGAAAACATTGAGGCATGGGCAAGAACAATTTTACTCCCCGAAGTATGGTCTCAGGATTTACTAGATGCCATGGAAAACTGAAGACAATAACATAGGCCTTGCCCTCATGAAACTTGTTCTCTAGCTAGGGAAAAGCACACAAACGAACTTGCAGGTGAAAAATTGTTTTCATTCAACCAACAAATATTCATTGAGCACCTCCTATGTGCCAGGCTCTGTTCTAGATGCTGGGGATACAATGGTGAACAGGACAGACAAAATCCCTGCCCTGCTGGAGCATGTGTTTCAATAGGGACACATGTTTAAAAGTGAACAAATAAATAATCACTATTTGTATTGATATGTGCTAGGAAGGAGAGAAACAAGGGGCTGTGCTGAGGAGTAACAGGGAGCTACTTCAGCTAGAGCAGCCAGGAAAGGCTTCTCTGAAGAGGTGACATTTGAATTAAGAATTGAATGGCCTGAGAACAGTCTACATTGCATGCCTCAGACTACAGATAGCATCAGATTTCAGAAATAAGAAAAATGTGGGCAGGAAAAACTGGGGAAGACTTTCGGGAGGAGATGGGGTCTGGCTCAGTCCAGTGCATGAGACAGAGCTTTGGCCACCAACTTTGCAGCATTGGCCTCACTTTGGCAAAACTGAGAGATACACTTCCACTTGAGTAGAGGATCCATAGTCTTCTCTTTGGAATTTCACACAACCACTGTAAGAGAAAGGGTCTTCAACATTTCTCCAGATGATCTGACTATACAGCCCTTTCGTATTTCACACCTAATTGTTTCCAACAAACATTGATGATTTTCAGGTGGGAGAAAATCAGGAAGATGATATATGGGGAAATCAGGGGATTATTGTGGCTACAGGTAGAAGTTATGTGGTGGAGAATAGAGAAAGATGTGTAGAGTGGGGGTGGATTATGGTAAGGGTCATGAAGAGGAATTTGGACTTGATCCAGTAGGCATTGAAAAACTGCTGTAGGTTTTTGAGCAAGGAAATGTATATTAGTCCATTTTCACATTGCTGATAAAGACATACCTGAGACTGGGCAATTTACAAAGGAAAGGTTTATTGGACTTACAGTTCCACATGGCTGGGGAGGCCTCACAATCATGGCAAAAGGCAAGGAGAAGCAAGTCACATCTCACGTGGATGGCAGCAGGCAAAGATGGCTTAAAATGGTTTTAAAACCATCGGATCTCATGAGACCCATTCACTATCATGAGAACAGCATGAGAAAGACCTGCCCCATGATTCAGTCATCTCCCACTGGGTCCCTCCCACAACATGTGGGAATTATGGGAGCTACAAGATGAGATTTGGGTGGGGACACAGAGCCAAACCACATCAAAATGAAAGGAAGAAAAGGATAGAAAGAAAGGGCTCTGATACCTCTTGGTAACCAGAATCCTTCCTTTTGCCCAACACATGTGGACTTCCCATGAGTAATATGGTTATGCACATGGGCTCAAATCCCAGCTCTGCCAACTTAGTGACTGTGAACTTGCACAAGTTGCTTAACTCCTCTGTGCCTCGGTTTATTCCTCTTTAGAATGGGGTGGTTATGAGAATTGAATGAGTTAATAATTGTGAAGTGCATAGAACAGTGCTTATTTAGTTAGTACTCAATAAACTTTAGCTATCATTATCCAAAGAGGAAACTGGTATGAGGAGGGTACAGTCTCGATACTGCCCTTAATTTGTATATTTGGGTCAAAGTTTGATCATCTGAGGATTCTAAGACACTGTGAACATTGCTTAGGCTTAGGACTCACTGTATGCAAAGTAATGGTGGACACTCTGCCCCAATAATCTTTTCTATTAGCCTTCTGCCAGCATCTAAAATCCCCAGTGTTCATTAGTAGCAATCTGAAGACTCAAGTATTTTTAAATGAATTAAGGTCTCCTCTTATCTGGCAGTAAAAAAAAAAGAAATTGAACATTAGATCACCAGCCATTGTCAATTGGGATAAAGCAGAGCTTTGAGGAAATGGATACTATTGCTCTATAACAAATTATCCCAACATTTAGCCAATAAACAACAATAAACATCATCTTACAGTTTCTGTGGATCAGGAACTTGGTTATGACTTAGTTGGGTGGTTCTGGCTCAGGGTCACTCATGAGGTTGCGTTCAAGCTGTGGGTCAAGGTTGCAGTATCTGAAGACTCAACTGGGGCTGACGGATGTGCCTCCAAACTCACTCATGTGGTGCTGGCAGGCTTCGTTTCCTCACAGGCTGTTGGACTGAGAGTTTCTGTTCCTTGTCATGCCATTTGGGCCTCTCTATTAGGTTGCTTCTCACAACACAGCAGCTTGCTTTCTGTGGCATGATTGATGAGACAGAGAGAGTGCACACCTAGGCCAGCCCAAGGCAGAAGGCACAGTCTTTTTATAACCTTGTCTTGGAAGTTGTATCCCATCACTTCTGCCATATTCTATTCATTAGAAGTGAGTTACTAGGTTCAGACCATGCTCAGGGGAGGGGATACACAAGGGTGTGAACATCAGGAGGTGGGGATTATTTGGCAACATTTTACAGGCTGGCTATCACAGATGGATAAGTATTGATGGTAGGAGGTAAAAGAAAAGGCCCTAGTGAAATGAAAAATTGGAATCTCCTGGCTAATTGGAAGCCAGCACAAATAATTACCAGACTTAGTGGTAGCCAAAAGTGTTGGGTACCTAAAGAGCAAAGAGAGGAACCAAAGGGTGGGTGGTGGTACCTGGAAGGTATTTGACCCACACCCAGAGTTGCTGAAGTCCTGGGACCCTCCTTAGATCCAAGCTCAAGTTTGTTGTGCAGAGTATCTACCTGCCTTTGCTCAGAAAGCCCAGCGCTGTGGGCGTGGCCAGGGAATAAGGAAAAAGCTAGGATGAGGCCCAGGAAGCTCAGTGGCAATAGAAGCAGGAGAGGGGAATGCAGGTTCAGCAATTGCGTTTGTTTGCAGTTGGGAAAGTTGTTAATTTTAGCTTCACACAAGGGGCTGAAGCAGGAGGGTTTGTCATTTGTGCTGAGCTAGCCCTTGGCTGCCTCCCACAGGCCACTGCCGCAGTCGCAGTGTCAGCTCCAAGCCTCTTCTTTCCCTTCCTTCCTTCCTTCCTTCCTCCCTCCCTCCCTCCCTCCGTCCTCCCTTCCCTTCCCTTTCTTTGTTTCTCTTTCTTTCTTTTCTTTCTCCTTCCTTCCTTCCTTCCTTCTTTCCTTCCCTCCCTCCCTTCCTTCCTTCTTTCTTTGTTCTAAAAAAAAAAACGGGATACATGTGCAGAACGTGCAGGTTTGTTACATAGGTATAGCTGTGCCATGGTGGTTTGCTGCACCTATTGACCTGTCCTCTAAGTTCCCACCCCCCATCCCCCCAACAGGCCCTGGTGTGTGTTGTTCCCCTCTCTGTGTCCATGTGTTCTCAATGTTCAACTCCCACTTATGAGTAAGAACATGCAGTGTTTGGTTTTCTGTTCCTGTGTTAGTTTGCTGAGAATGATAGCTTCTAGCTTCATCCATGTCCCTGCAAAAGTCATGGTCTCATTCCTCTTTATGGCTGCATAGTATTCCGTGATGTATGTGTGCCACATTTTTTTTAATCCAGTCTATCATTGATGGGCATTTGGGTTGGTTCCACGTCTTTGCTATTGTAAATAGTGCTGCAATAAACATACGTGCGCATGTGTTTTTATAGCAGAATGATTTATATTCCTTTGGGTATATACCCAGTAATGGGATTGCTGAGTCAAATGGTATTTCTGTTTCTAGATCCTTGAAGAATCGCCATACTGTCTTCCACAGTGGTTGAACTAATTTGCACTCCGACCAACAGTATAAAAGTGTTCCTATTTCTCCACAGCCTCGCCAGCATCTATTGTTTCCTGACTTTTTAATAATCGCCATTCTGACTGGTGTAAGATGGTAT
This sequence comes from Pongo abelii, assembly GCF_028885655.2. Lineage (NCBI taxonomy): Eukaryota > Metazoa > Chordata > Mammalia > Primates > Hominidae > Pongo > Pongo abelii. The sequence goes on from NC_072008.2 coordinate 113,281,169, forward strand.
CTCATTGTGGTTTTGATTTGCATTTCTCTGATGATCAGTGCTGATGAGCTTTTTTTTCATGTTTGTTGGCCACGTAAATGTCTTCCTTTGAAAAGTGTCTGTTCATATCCTTTGCCCACTTCTTGATGGGGTTGATTTTTTCTTATAAATACGTTTAAATTACTTGTAAATTCTGAATATTAAACCTTTGTCAGATGGGTAGATTCCAAAAATTTTTTCCCATTCTTTAGGTTGCCTGTTCACTCTGATGATCGTTTCTTTTGCTGTGCAAAAGTTGTTCAGTTTAATTAGATCACATTTGTCAATTTTGGCTTTTGTTACCATTGCTTTTGGTGTTTTAGTCATGAAGTCTTTGCCCATGCCTATGTCCTGAATGGTATTGCCTAGGTTTCCTTCTAGGGCTTTTATGGTTTAGGGTTTTACATTTAAGTCTTTAATCCATCTTCCATCTTGAGTTAATTTTTGTATAAGGGCCAAGGTGGCCAACTAGAAGCAGTGGTGTTTGGAGGCTCCCATAAAAAAAAAAATAAAACCATAATAAGTGTGTGAATCCTTCACCGGCAACCAAGGTATCCAGGTTCTCTCATCCAAGCCGCTTTTTACGGGAGGGTGAGCTCGGCTCACAGTAATGAAAGGTGTATGGGCTCCCTTGGGCCTGTTGGGTCTGAGGCGCTAGGTAGAGGGGCCCAGCCAGCCCCAGGCAAAACAGTGCACTAGGCCAGCAACTACCTGCTGACATCTCCATTTTCCCTTTATCACTTCTGTGTTCCCATCCCGGATCTACCACTTGCTGATTTTGTGACTTAGGGCAAGTCATTTTATTTCTCAGCACCTCCATTTCTTCCTCTGCAAAATGTAGATAAATAGTCTCTAGTTTAGAAAAGTGGTGTAAGGAATCAGTGAGCTCATGTAGGTAAAGCACTAATAAATGGTAGCTGCTGTTACTTAATTTACCCAGCCCTGACTCAGACCACCCAGCCCAAAAGGGGCAGGTCTCTGCTGGAACAGGACCCCTTACCCAAGCCAATCAAAAACCCTCTCTGAGTGTAAGTGGCTTCTTTTGCAGAGAACTTTACATGAGTAAGGCACTCTAATGACCTTCAGTTTATGTAAAAAGATACTGGCTCAGAGAGGTGTAGTGACTTGCTCAGGGGCACACAGCTAATAAGTGGCAGAGGTGGGACTGTAACTCAAATCTGTTATGGTCCTAAATCTGGCCTTTCTCTCTTTTTCTATGGAAAGTATTTGATTGACACCTCTATGTGAGAAATATGAGCTCTTGCAGAGGTGAGAAAAAGTTACAGTGGATTCCAGGCCCTGGAACCAGAGAGGCTGGAAACCTTTCAGTTGGTGGCCATAATGTCCTGGATGCACTTGTAGTTGCAGACTTTTGTGTAGATGCCAGGTTTGCCTTTGCGGGCACGGAATCTGTCCTTTTTCTATTCTACCCCACAGTTGTTTGGCTCTGAACATGATTTCAGGATGTGATAGAGGTAGATACCTTGCCAGAGTTTGGCTACAAAGGTAGAAAGCTTTAGGTCCAGATCATGTGACCTTTTGGAGCCCCACAAACTTGACTTTGCAGAGAAGTTTCTACTACACTTCCACATGGCAGAGCCAGGAGTAGAGATTCTAATTAGTGTAATATGACACTCTTTTACCCTCACTCCCAACATACACACACTTTTCTCCCAAATGGCCAGTTTCCTTTTGGACACATTTCTGAGTCCAAGAAACAGGGATGCAGGTGTGGGTGTGTGTATTTGAGGGTCTGTTCAAAATGCTAAGCTCGGGACTGGGTGTGGTGGCTCACGCCTGTAATCCCAGCACTTTGGGAGGCCGAGGCGGGTGGATCACCTGAGGTCAGGAGTTCGATACCAGCCTGGCCAACTTGGTGAAACCCCGTCTCTACTAAAAATACAAAAATTAGCTGGGCGTGGTGGTGGGCACCTGTAATCCCAGCTACTCGGGAGGCTGAGGCAGGAGAATTGCTTTAACCCAGGAGGCGGAGGTTACAGTGCGGTGAGATCACGCCATTGCACTCCAGCCTGGGCTACAGTGCGAGACTCTTTCTCAAAACAAAACAAAACCAAAATGCTAAGCTCCAAGTACACAGTCTTCCTCCCAGAGATGCAGGCATCCTTTCCCTGTTACCACGGGAACCTCAGTCCCTACAGCAGGAGGAGGTCATCTGGGCTGGCCACAACTTGCCCTGGCTGTGCAGCTTAGGGCAGCCTCTCCTTTATTTACAATAGCTGCAGAGAAGGAAGAGCTTGAAACCCTTGGAGCTTGAGGTAAGGAACTCGGAATAGAGAAGATTCCAGAATTGAGGCTTGGTCTAGAGAGAGGGAGGCTAGGTGAAGAATATGCATGCCTGAGAGGTGGAAAGAGGATAAAGAAGAAAAAGCACAAGGATCAAGAGATAGGAAAAGAGGAAATCAAGGAAGAGAGGAGTTTGAGAGATATGAAGGAATGGGTAAAAGATAAAGAGGGCAACTCAAAGAGCAAAATGTAGAGAAATACTAGGTGGCTTCCAGAATTGTCATATAGGAAGAATTTGGGGGCAAAAATCTCATTGGTAGGGGTTTTAGGAGGCTTCTCTGAAAACTCCTTTTGCCACATGGTTTTTACATAGGTTGCATATTCACTGGAAATAGCTTGTGGGGGTGAGTGGCAGGTGATGCTAAGGATTAATGGGGTAAGGCTGATTCCTCTGCAAGCCACCCCTTGCCACTACTGCCACTAATGAACAACATTTGCAAAGTGCCTACTCTGTGCTGGAAAATATGAGTTTGAAGAAAATGAAACAGCAGAAAGTACATGGGGGGAAAAAAGGATAAGGCTCAAAGGCTTAAATTGCCCTGACAGGGCTGGTGATGGGGATTTTGTGCTCTGCAGCCCAAGGAGGACAAACGGACTAAATGAAGGTTCAGTATGGGAGACTACAAGTAGAGAACGGGTGTATATTTCAGAATCTTATTTTAGAGTACTATCAGGCCCACCTCCAACAGGGGGACCAGCTCTGAATTTAGAGTAGAGAACACCAAATGTGTCTGAATATGTGTATGTGTGTGTGTGTGTGTGTATGTTCATAGGGAGAAAAATTTCCTCTCCTGGAACACAGATGTATTGCACATCTATGGATAACACATATGAATATGTATGTATGAGAGATTATTCTCTCTCTTGTCCGGGTGTCAGTAGGTCTTCATTTGGCCGATGAAAGCCACCTTAATCCCAGCTCTCCTCCCTCTTTGAGCTACTTTCAAGTGTCTGCTCTGCTCTGTGGAAGAGGGGCCCTGATTGGGGATGTGTTTTTGTTTTCTGCGATTCCTTTTTCCTCTGCCCCAACCTTAGCCTGAGCTGCTATTTTCTCAACAACATCCAAAGGGGGAAGCAATCATTGGTTTGAGAAGAATCTCTGAGCCAATAAAATGTCAGCTCAGCTATTATTTCCAGGTGCCTAAAGGAGAATTATCCATAGACGGAGCAAAACCTCTGTTGACCAGAATATTTGAGGATGGGCAGATAATTACACAGCTTTCCGGTCAATCAGGGTTATAATTTTGATTCATTGTTGAAGTTCTCTCTAAAGTATGAAACCTCTTTCTTGCCTTAGAATGTAAGGCCCAGTGAAATGGATTCTGTGTTTGATGACTAAGGATCTTGCTTTCTAAATATCAGCCATAATATTTAGTTTCACAGAAAGGTTGTATGGTGTAGCAGTTAGAACACCGAATTCTAGGAGTCAGAGGATGTGGGTTCCCCTTTGAGTGCAGCCGCATATTAACAGGTGATTTTGGGCAGTGGTTTATCATTTCTGAGCCTCAATTTCCTCACCTGTAAAATGAAGTGGTGTTATTTTTATTTTATTTTATTTTATTTTTGAGACAGAGCCTTGCTCTGTCGCCAGGCTGGAGTGCAGTGGCACAATCTCGGCTCACTGTAACCTCCGCCTCCTGGGTTCAAGCGATTCTCCTGCCTCAGCCTCCCGAGTAGCTGGGATTACAAGTGCCTGCCACCACGCCTGGCTAATTTTTTGTATTTTTAGTAGAGACGGGTTTTCACCATGTTGGCCAGGATGGTCTCAATCTCTTGACCTCAGGTGATCTGCCCACCTCAGCCTCCCAAAGTGCTGGGATTACAGGCGTGAGCCACCATGCCCAGCCTGAAATGGTGTTATTTTTATAAGATGGAGAAAGTATAGGTAAAAATGTGGACTGAACTCAGACCATCTCTTGGAAATCACTTACTTGAATTATCTCCTCATGCAGGCTTACTTCATTATTCTTTGCCTCTTTCTCCAAACAGCGGAGTGAAGGAAAAAAGTATATGATCAATCAATAGATCGAATACATTGGATTTTGTTGGCTGAATTTTTATAATTTACCCCATTTCCTCACTAGAATCTTAACCACTGAGGACATACTGTATCTGTCCAAACCATCCAGACCCCTTAGCTCCCGGTTGCAAACATGTCACCAATGCTTAGTCATATTTAGTAGTGGTGCCAGTGCTGATGCCTTTGTCACCCTACCACTGGGCCAGGCTGTAGGCTCAGACAGGATCCTCACATTGATATCTCTGGACTAGCACAGTGCCTGGCATTCAGTGAGTGCTTAGTAAATGGTAGCTGCTATTTCTGGTATCATTATTCTTTGGGGCTACCCAGAAACTGAGGAAGACAGTGGAAATGAATGCAGAGTTTCCAATTCTCTTGAGATTGCCAGAGTTATATGCAGAATCATGGTGAGGAGAATGTTAGATCAGGAAGATACCTTACAGATGAAGAAGCTACAGCTGGACAGTCCTAACTCAGGCCATATGCAAGAGGCAAGTATAACCACTCTCTCCTCAGAAAGGAAAAAGCTGACGAAGTTTGTAGTTTCAGCTCAGTCCCTTCCCCTATCTCTTTCCCATCGGCCCGTTGGCTGAGATTACTTCACCTGGTTAGGCTGAGGGTTTGGGATAGAGGAAGGACCGGCCTCCAGGGTAGGATTCCAAGCCTAGGTGACTTGAGAGAACCTGGGGCCTTAATAAAGGAAAGCAGGAATGAATGGGGAAGCCAAGCTAGAAGGACAGCCAGAGGGCATCTAGCTAGGGACTGGTACAAGGGGGTGGTAGTGGTAGCATATATGTCTCTTCTTAAAGATATCCAACCTATTCCCTAGTTTTGCCTAAGGATACTGGATTTGTAGTGTGCTGGCCTTGCCCCAGGGAATCCCTTTGGTGCCCCAGGACACAGGAAGAGCCAGCTGGGTGCCCTAGGGCTGCTGGCATCCTGGCTCAGTGATTCTGCAGGCAGAGCTGAGCTGGTGGAAGTGCGGGGGGTGGGGGAGCACTACTGCAGAGAGAACTGTCGGGGGAGAGGCCAGGCAACTGGCTCACCCAGGATGGGACTGTCATATAGAAATATTCCCATCTGGATAGTTCTAGAGAAGCAAGTCTGGGTAATGATAAACTATGAATTTTATGCATGAGCTGAACATTGAAAAACTTCAGCCCCAAGCTCCCGGCTAGCATCTGAGCCAAATCCCACTCGCACAGCATTTAATCAGCTTCCTGACAGATCCCAGTAAAAGGGAGATGAATTTACGAGATTGATTAGCTAATACCCGAGTGTTATGCTTACTCTGTGATCCAAGAGCACCAGGCTGGGCCTCTAGACTTTCTGCTGCTCGGATTCTGCAGCTGCTGCGATGGTAAGTGGGCCTGGGGGTTGCCCCCTGGAGAGGGGGACTGAGTGAAGCTGTTCCAGCTCTCAGACTCCACAGCCCAGGAAACCCTCCAATCTAGGATGTGTCTGGGCCTTGGGAAAGAGTTATTCTCATCTTTGCCCTCCACCCCCTATTATGGCCTCAGCCAGTTTTATTATTCATCTCCATCTTATGCCAGAGATGCCCTCTCCTTGTCTCTACCAATCCAAAGCATGCCAGCCCTTCAAGACCCACCTAGATCCTCATCTTCTCCAGGAAGCCTTCCCTGGCTATCAGAATCCTCAGTAAGCTTTCCCTTCTCCCAACTCAGAAGGCTCTGTGTCATCTGAACCACAGATAATCACAGACTATGGTTAGAGCTAAATGAGAATTTAGCTAGTTCCATTCATTCTCATTTGTAAATGCTAGATTTATTTAACCACAAAAGTAATATATGCTTATTATAACAAGTCAAAAAATAGAGGGTTAGAGAAGTAATCTCCCTCTCAAATCCCATCCTCTCAGAAAACCAGTATTGCAAGTATCCATGTTCTGTCTCTATGATCATATAGACATTTATATACAGCCCCTTTGTTTTACATATAAGGAAACTGAGGCCCAGAGAGGTAAGGTGACTTTTCCAAGATAACACAGCTGACAAGTAGCTGAGCTGGAAGTAGGACCTAGATGTCAGGCTCCCAGTTCCCAGGCCAGTGCAGTTGGGTTTAGTTGTCTCCTCAGAGAGTTTTGTCTCCCTAGGTGAATTGTAAACTCAACTGAGGGTTTAAAAAAAAAAGAAAAGAAAAGAAAACCATGTGTTCTCTCTTGCATTTTCCACAACACCTAGCACAGTTTCAAGCATCTGGTCCAGGGTGTTTACTAAATGTTTGTCTCCTCATTTTAAATCCTTTCTGAAACAAGACACAATATAAATAAAGAAAAAAAAATGTTTGACTCCATGCCTGGTTTTGCTAGATTGTAAAGCCGAGCCATGCAATCATACAGAAATTGATTGTTAAGATGGCTGGGTAAAAAGCAGCCGAAAACTCAAGTGATTGGTGACCATGTGCAGATATCTGGAGGCAGAGACAAATCCAGAGACTAAGCAGTTCAAACATGTGAGGGGCTTGTGTTCTGTGCTAAGCTAACAGAGCTGAGAATCTGGTTTGGGGTGGGGCCGGGGTAGTGCTAGAGGTGGAGAATGAGGCTGCTCGGCACCTCACTAGGTTCTTTGGCACCTGTCTCTCCACCCCCGAACCAATGACCAAGTTGGCTGCTGCAGTCCTCCCTGTGCTGCTGAAGCCCCCAACTTGGCTGTGGCCAAGGACTTAAGGCTCCTCCATGCTTGAGTCTGGAGAACCTGTTTCATGGCCTTTATACTTTTCTGTGGCATCACAGTGCTGGGATTTGTATGGATTTATTTGATGTATTTGTTTATTGCTAATCATTTGTAAGGATATAGGAGGCTGGGCTGGAATTAAGGAAGGCCATTGCTTCCACCCATAGGGATTGTCTCCCCGCCTTAGGGAGCTGGGAAGGTGTTGAGAGTGGCTCTTGGCCACATCAACTGCTCTGGAGGGGGAACCCTTTGGAAAATCATAAACATTAATTGAATTTTGAGCTGAAAAAAACTTTTAAGATCATCTAATAAGATTATTAATGTCTCACGTTTACATAGCACTTCATAGTATAGGAAACAACTAAATGTGACTCATTCCCTTCATTTTAAGCGTAGAAACTTTTGTTTATTTAGGAAGACCCTGACAACTGGATAGTAGATTGCTGTGAATGTCTTAGGTGTGAGAATAGTATTGTGGTTATGTAGGAATGTTCTAATTTTTAGGAGATGACTGATGAAATATTTAGGGAGTGAAATATGATGTTTGAAACTTTAAAATGGTACAGCATTTAGATATAAATAGGGGCTGGGGGTGGGGAGCTATTGTTTAATGGGTACAGAGCTCCTGTTTGGGGTGATGACAAAGCTCTGGAGATGGATGGTGGTGATGGTTTCACAACATTGTGAAGGGACCTAATTCCACTGAATCGTACACTTAACAATGGTTAGGGTGGTAAATTTTGTATTATGTATATTTTACCACAATTACACACACACACACAGAGAGAAAGAGAGAGAGAGAGGGTGCAAAACTGGCCAAAATTTTAATAAATGTTGAATTAAAAAGGTGATTACAAGGCTGGGCGTGGTGGCTTATGCCTGTAATCCTAACACTTTGGGAGGCAGAGGCAGGAGGATTGCTTGAAGCCAAGAGTTCAAGACCAAAACCCTGTCTCATTAAAAAACAAACAAACAAACAAACAAAAACAAAAAAAAACATGATTATTGTATTGGTCTTAAGGATACTTTAGCTGCTCTGTATATTTGAAAATATTCATAATAAAATGTAGGGAATAAAAGAAATTCTTAATGTGAGCAGGCTTCTGGAGAAATAGACACCAGGCTATCCATAGCAGCCAAAGATTGTACCAAAGATGAGTCACAGGCCCTAAGAGCATATGGAAGATTGGAGTGTGGTGATGGAGAGGAGGCAATAGATGAATCCCTGTGCAGTTGAGCATTGTTGATCCATTGATAGGTAAAATGGCAAAGCTGAGCCAGTTGTCAACTCTGACTGATACTTGGGGTGAGTGAAAGTTGTTACATGGAGGGTACTTAGGTCACAGCGTAACATAGCTCACAGTTAGGTGTTTCTCAAGGGCTCTGAGTTACTCAGAAGCTGACTATGCAGTTTCTGCCTCATACCTCCTATGGGCCATGGTGGTGATTGTGGTTTCTATGTGTGAATGAAGCAGAGAGACAGTCGTTGCTGGCTGGGTGCAGTGGCTCGCTCCTATAATCCTAGAACTTTGGGAGGGTGAGGCGGGTGGATCACCTGAGGTCAGGAGTTTGAGACCAGCCTGGCCAACGTGGCAAAACCTGTCTCTAGTGAAAATACAAAAATTAGCCAGACGTGGTGGCGGGTGCCTATAATCCCAGCTACTCAGGAGGCTGAGGCAGGAGAATTGCTTGAACCCCGGGGGGCGGAGGTTGCAGTGAGCCAAGATCGCACCACTAAACTCCAGCCTAGGCAAAAGTGAAACTCTGTCAAAAAAAAAAAAAAAAGAAAGAAAGAAATAGACATTGCTGAAACTATCACCAGTTCATTTAGATTAGCTTTGTGCCACCCAGCTTTACTCTTGAAATCTCATCAAACTACACATCTTCTAGGTGGGGGTCAGAAGGGCTTTCTGAAAGGTGACCCAGAATGGCTTGATAGCCCAAGCTTGGGTGAGAGGAGATGTCAAAAGGACGGACCTGTGACTCAGTCACCCGGACCACCTTATGTGTGATCTGTTGGCCATTTGAGGCTTTGCTGATGAGGGAGAAGGGGAAGATCTCCTCCAGCACTAGGGCCCTCCAGATATTCTGGCCTGGAGTATAAAGGTGCCATCCGTCTCAGTGCTGGCAGGGCCTGAGGGTGAGTTCAGCACCAACAAACAGATTCATTAGGTTGGGGTCCAGCTCCCCAACCACATGATGAACTGTAATTTGTGGGGATCCCTTTGTCCCCAATGTTGCTTTGCTAGACCTGCCCACCAGGGACTCATCCTTCCTCAGCAGACAGGCTTTTGACCCTCCTAGTGCACAAGGAAAAGAGACAGGGACTTAATTTACATTTTTCCTTGGCCAGCATTTGCCTGGTGTCTACATTAATCACCATAAAGGATAAATGCCACAAAGAAAATGAAGAGAGAGAGAGAGCAAGAGAGAGGGAGAGCTAGCGCTCGGGCAAGCAGCGGGGCCTAATGGAAGGAAAGAAGCTGGTCTGGAGAAGAGCTGGTCAGAATGAATCCTTGGTGAGCCCTCACCTCAACTCCTGAATCTGCAGGACTTCACCCTTCTTGAAAATTAGATCTCTTTCTAAGTCATGTTTGAGAACCATGTTCCAAAATAATTGAGGCTAGGTCTAAAAGAAATCAGGCTGTAAGCAAGGGTTAATGCAGTGTAGTTATAACACATGAATGTAGGTGGGAGATTGGATAGACTAGGATAGGCTAGAATGTTAGAGATTATTTACTAGTTCAATTTCCTTCCTAATTTTGCACATAAGTAAACCGAGACTCAGTGAGGGGAAGGGACTTAACCAAGGCTACCCAGCTAATTAGTCCAGGTAGAGCCCCCAAGTCCCAGTCCAGTCCTTTTTTATAAATCATAAGACACATTGTGCTGGCAAGCAAAACCCCCGTGAGCTGAGAGGTTTTTTTTGTTTGTTTGTTTGTTTTTTCTTTCAAACATCTTTGCAAGGCGGCACTGACTGAAACCCAGTCTTGGAAAAGGCTTTCCCCTCCTCCCCCCGGTCTTCCCACAGCAAGGTGGCCATGCTCTGGAGTCAGGCCAAGCTCCAGTAGGTCCTCGTTCTCTCTCCAGCCTGCTCCCCCTCCTTCTCCTTTGTCAGCAGAGGCTTACTGGAAAGGCCATTCCAAAATGTAGATAATGTCAGTGAAGTGCTTGCTAGTAGGTAGCTGCTGGCTGAATAAAGGCTTGACCATCTCCCTTGGTCTCAGTCTGAGGCTCCTGATCTCAGTCTGTTACACCTGGCCCAACTCTTCTTACTTTTGACTTGGAGCCCAAGGGTCACCAGATTCTGCCTTGGGGCCCATGTTTTTCTTCACCCCAGCCTCCAGGGCCACATGATCCTCTGTTGGGTTGCTGGAGGGGAGGACTAAGGAGCAAACCTTGGGGCAGGAGGAATAGACGCCTTTCAGAGTCACAAGACCCCAGAACAGGAAGGAACTTACTCCATCTCCAATGTATATATAGGGAAATGGAGGATCACTATCACAATAATGTAGCATAATTTTCATTTTAGAGCAGACTATGAGAGAGCAGAGTCACCAAAGAGTTTGCTTGAGTAGGAGTATCAACACTATTGAGCAGGGCAGTTAAGTGGCAGCTCTTGAAGAGGTAAGTGCAAGAGAGAGGTTGAAGGATGCAAAAGACATGCATGATTTTCACAATAGAATAAGACACAGTAAAAATAGAAAGTTGCAAAGTTGTTGATGGGCAGAAGGAACAGGGCAGTTCTCAAAAAAAACTCCCTCAAAAAGAAAAAGGCATCACTACCTCAACCCTCTGCTCTGATGTCCCAGTCAGGCTCACCATTGTCTCCGTCTATAGACCCAGCTGTTTCCATGCTTTGGAACGAATGAGTATGGGATGCGAGCAAGGCATTGGCAGCTCAGTCTCTCTCAGCCTCAGTATGGAGTAGGAGGGGAGTTATTTGCTGCAGATAGGGCTACCATATATAGTTGTGCAGGCTGTGAACTGCATAAAGGTACTTGACCAAGAGGGTAAGTAGGAATGGAAATCCAGCCCATGTTCTGCTCCCCAAACCATGTTCCCTGGTGCAAGACTAAGTGGACCTGGATGAAGGGGTACATTTTTCATCTGATAAAGCTATAGTGTTTGTGGGGCTGCATTCACTCAGAAGGAGTAACTTTTTCTGAGCTTTTTACACAAAGGCACTGAGTAGACTACTGCCATTAGCCAGTGCCCTATGGCAACCCATCCCTAGGCTCCTAACTTCGCCCACTGAGGCTCTTCCAGTGTACCCCGGACCCAGGCTGAGACCTTTTGTTCTTGGCAGCCACCTTCTGAGCACAAGAGCAGAAAATCCAGTGAGGCAGGTCTCTTGGGGTCTGGGGCCCACCCTCATGATGGTTCCCAGAATTCTGAGCTTTCTCAGCCCTGGATTTTTTCTGCCCTTGTGCTCTACCCACCTGTTTGGCTCAGCCACCACATCTTGGATGCTCGTTTCCTTCCTGGCAGAATGGTGCCAACTGTTTGTCTGCATCGTGACTCTGACTGCTGTGTCCCCTGTTTTCTGTGCTCTGCCCTCCCAGCTGCCCCTCTGTAATCAGCTGTCGCAGCCAGAACACGTCCTGGGTCTGCAGGGCCTAATGCGGGCGTGGGGCAGGGGTGGGGTTCGCTGAGCTCCCTCTCTTGCTCTCTGCCTGCCTGTCTGGATGGAGGCCTCCTGTTGGTACTTTTCACTGCAAAAAAACATATACACTGGGTGTGCAAGGGGGGTGACAGTGGCCAGGGGCTCTCAGCTGGAGAGTTTTGTTATGTCCGCATAGTGCCCTATCAAGACCCCACCAGACACTCACCCACCCTCCCTGGGCTGCAGGGGAGTGGCTGTGGCAGGGCCAGGGACTGGCTGTAGAAACCCCCATAGGGTGGTGGGGGTGGGGAGTCAGGTGGGTCCTTGAGATCAGAGTAGCTCCTTCTGGCTACGCTCAAAGCCCACTGCCCCCACTTTCCCACAGCACAGGCCCAAAGCTTCCAAATGAGCTCACTGGGCCCTCCCAGGGGCTTGTGGATTATGGTGCCAGATGGGCCCAATGCAAGCTGCCCAACCCAGTGCTGCTGGGGAAGAAAGGGGCCTCCAGTCAGAACCAGCACTGGGCCAGGCAGCAGGGAGGTAACAGGGAGGGAGCTGGATTCCCTAAACCTCTCCTCTCTGAAAGGCTAGCATCTTCTCAGCTGAGCTCCATCAAGTGAGGACTAGCAAAAGCCCTTGAATTAAGAAGAATGTGAATGGAACAGCTAAGCATTCTCCCTCTCTGCCTCCTCCCTCCTCCCCAAATCCCAGAGAGGGAGAGAGCCAGACAGTAGAAGAAGGGGTGGGGAAAGAAAGCAGAGGGCCTCCATCAGTCTCCTGCCCTGACAAGCTGCGTCATCGCTGGCTCCAGCTGGCTCCCCTGGGGCTAGGGGGAGGGGAGCCTGGTGTGGGTCTTAACCAGGAGGAGCAGGGGAAAAGAGAGATGAGAAGTAGTCCAGGTACTGGGTCTTAGAGCCAGGACAGAAGGTTGAGGTGCCCATCCATGGATCGCCAAAAATAGAAAAGTCCAGTAACCTGGGGTCCTTTAGGGAGGGTACAGACCAGGGCAGGTCCAACTGGGAATAGATACTGGTCAGGCAGCCAAGCTTTGTAGAGTCCAGCAATAGTCTCTGCTGCCTCTGAAGAATAGAAGCTGCTCGTTTTCCCCGTGCCTGCTTCACCATCACCCTTCAGCTCCAGGACTACTGACAGTTCAGTCAACCTCCCAGAGGTGGGTGTCAATCCCAAAGAATATGATTGGCTAATTGGGAAAGCCAAAGATCTGGTTGTGACAAGATGCGAGGCTTATGAAGGGGAGAGAACCCCAGATTCTGTTTGTTCTGTATCAGAAATGTCTGTTTCCTGGTTCTTCTGAACTCTCTTGGAAAGAACCGCATACCCTGAAAGAATGTTCCAATTTAGTCACGCCAGTGGGCTAGGCCAACCAAGTAACTTGGTAAGGGGGAAGGAAAGGGGAAGGCACACGAATGAAGTGAGCTTCTTGTGCATGGAGCTTGGGTTCCTCTGCTGGCGAGACAGTTCCTCAGGAAACTGATTTAGGACTGGGTGAGTCTTTGCAGGGACTGTGCCTGTCAGGATTTTCTTTTCGGGAGAAGGGGTGGCTCGGGGGAAAGATTGAGGCCAAGGAAAGAGTTCCCAAACTAGCATGTCCCAGCTACTGAGAAGGATCCTGGACCAAATTATGTTTTAGTTCTATTCAGATGTAGCAACAGTTTCAATTTTATTCAACCACGTTAGAAAATATGCAGGTTTCTTCCTGGGTTTAATTGGCTTCCTAGGTTTTAAAAAGCACCTCAGTGCTGTGTTCAATAAGATAGGTATCTGTGAAGTTCTAAAACGGTGTAACAAATTAACAAGTTTCATTCTGACTTAGAGCCTCATCTGATCAATTTTAGCTCCTGCCCCTGAGCAAATTATCTTGAGAAAGGGGAGCTGTGACCACCTGGTCCCTGCCAGTAGCCTCTGAGGCCTCATTTTATCTCATCCCCTTAAGCCAGGCCATTACCCCAGTGCTGAGGGCAGTAGTGGAAGGAAGCATGGATATAGGGAAAAGAGAACTGGTCCTTTTTGCTTGGTCCCATCCCACTTCATAGCTTTCCCACTGAAGAGCATTCATTTGTCACCTTTAGTTCCAGTGGGTAAGGCAGGATGATCCATCCCTCAGGCATGGGCCTATAAAAACCAGGGAATTGGCACCTGCAATCGGCGATTCTCTGCCTTTGTCTTCTCTGGCCACGACTAAACTGCTGCTAAAATGCTGACTCCTGCCTTGTCCATGAGGGAGTGAGCTTTTAACTGGTAGCTTGGCCTATCAAGCTTACTTTATTCAGAGCTGCATAAAATGCTGGAAGAGTAAAGAGCTAGGAGGGACTGTGGAGGATTGGGGAGGAAGACACGGTTGGATGTGAAAAGAGCCCCGGAAGCCTGGGACACGCCTGACCCTTTCCTGGGTGCCATCTCCAGTGATCCCAGAAGAATGGGCTCAACTGTTCCAGATATTTCTCAGACTTACATCTTCAGTAATCAGCTTCATAGTTATCTACCCACATGGTGTGCTTTGAGGATCTCCACAGGTCCCTTCTGACCACAAAATATTTTCTCCATGCTTTGCCAAGATCCCTGAAAATTATTGCGTTGGGTCAAGGCATTGTCCTCCAAAGACCTTTGTTAAAATGTACATTTTTTTATTTACATCCATATTTTTTCTGAAGGTTTTATAGTTTAGCTGTTATATTTAGGTCTTTGGTCCATTTTGGATTGAGCTTTGTATATGGGATAAAGGAAGGGTCCAACTTTTTCTTTGCACATGGATATCCAGTTGTCCCAGTACCATTTGTTGAAGAGATTATTCTTTTGCCATTGAAAGTTCATGCCACTCTTGTCAAAAAATCGATTGACTGTAGATAAATGGGTTTATTTGTAGATGCTCATTCTTGAATATGTCCATTCTTATGCCTGTTCCACAGTATTTTTATCAGCGCAACTTTGTAGTAAGTTTTGAAATCTCTATTCCTTAAAAGGATGTGGTCATCTTGTGTTTTGACAGAGATTTCCTTGAATACCAAAAGCTCAAAAAAGAAAAGAAATAAGTAAAAAGTCTCAGTCTTCGGAAAAAAAAAACTTACATTTTTGTTTTGTCTAAGGAAAGTTTTCATATAGCAGATTCACTGGGTTTTATCTGTCAAAGAGTACGCTCACAGAGAAATGGGATCTAGGGCCGGGCATTGTGGCACACCTGTAATCCCAGCACTTTGGGAGGCTGAGGTGGGCGGATCACCTGAGGTCAGGAGTTCGAGACCAGCCTAGCCAACATAGTGAAACCCCATCTCTACTAAAAATACAAAAAAAAAAAAAAATAGTTGGGCGTGGTGGTGGGCGCCTGTAATCCCAGCTGCTTGGGAGGCTGAGGCAGGAGAATTGCTTGAACCCTGGAGGTGGAGGTTACAGCGAGCTGAGATTGCACCGCTGCACTCCAGCCTGGGCGACAGAGCAAGACTCCGTCTCAAAAAAATTTTTTAAAAATGAAAAAATAATTTACAAAAAGAAATGGGATCCAGGGAAAATAATGCTTGATAGGAATGAAAGATAAGAGATGTTTGCAATGCAACATGGTGAGGCATAATGGGTTGAGTTGGAAGTCATAATTGCTTGGGTTGGGAGGCATTATGGACAGCCAAGAGGGAAGTCAGAGGTGAATGGCATCAGTTATGCCTGTAGTCTGGATATTCTCGTGGTCTCCCCTGCCCTTCAGATCGAGATAAGTTTCCTTCAAAATCCATGCTTTCCCAGATCTCTGCATTCCCAGGGAGGGCTTCCATTCTCCTTGCCCCCCACCCCACCGCAGGCTCTTTTCTAGTTCTCCGAAAAGAAAGAGTTCCACGGAGACCAGAGTTTCTAAACTTCCACTTGGGGAGCTTTTTGAGTATTGATGCCAGGCCCCATCCCACACCAGTTACACCAGAATCTCTGTGGGGACTCCCTGGGGGCATCCCCAGGTTTTAAATGTTTCCTGAGGTGATTCTAATGTGTAGCCAGAGTTAAAAAGTGCAGGTTGTCCATTTGTTTGTATCTTTTCATGTCACCCAAAACGTGGAGCTTCACTCTCTTCCTTAATCTCACCCGAATAACCATTCACCCAAGGAAACGTGTGTAGAAGGCTTAGGAGTGACAAAAGGATTTTCCTCGCAGCAGCACAAAACAACTGAACATTTAAAGTTAGCAATCCTGGGCTGAAGAAGTCCCTTGGTCATTTTCTCAGTCAAGCTCTAGGCTCACACCCAGTGCCTCATTTCCCCTTTCTCCTCCATCTCCTCCTCTCCTCTCTGCTCTCTCTGCAATCTCTAAGTCCTGTTTAATGTTACCACACAGCGTTAAGCTCTTTCCTTCGTTGCCTTGGCTCCTGCCTACCCATGCTGTCAAGGCAAGCAGCTTATCAAAACCTTTTCCTAAAGACAGTCCCAGTTCCCTCCCTAAGAAGGATTCTGGTGCCAGCTGGTAAGATGATTGAAATTTCACCCCAGATCCACATGGTTTTGACAAGGACCCTGAATGGCCTCATCATTATATCTCCACTTGCTCTGAGAACCATCACAGCCGCATGCTCTGCTATTTCCGTCCAAAGAACCAGGGCCCAGATCTTGCAGGGGAGGCCCAAAGTTGGCAAAGCATTTGGAAAGTGATTGTCTGTGTATCCACTTGAGGGAGTCTTTGTGTACTTGTGGGTGTTTAGCCCTTATGGCTAATATTCAAATTTGGCCCATTTGCAGACTGACAGGACTTTCCCAAGTGCAGAGAAAAACATCCTTGATTCATGGCCTAAAACAATATAGAGACACCATTACCACAAAAGTATTTTGAGATGAAAATGTGACGTTTTCTTCAGTGGATATTTACTGTGCATCATCATATGCCAGCCACTGGGCTAGGTGTTTTGGATTTGATTGCAACCCGGCACTTTCAGTCCAGTGGGTTTTATTAATGTCCTTTTCAAACTCCTTTTCTTGAACTAAAAAGCACTCTCTGAGGGTCAAAACAAAACAAAACAAAACAAACAAACAAACAAAAAACACTTTAAGTCTTGAATCAAGAACTTATTTTATTTTATTATTATTATACTTTAAGTTTTAGGGTACATGTGCATAACGTGCAGGTTAGTTACATATGTATACATGTGCCATGTTGGTGTGCTGCACCCATTAACTCGTCATTTAACATTAGGTATATCTCCTAATGCTATCCTTCCCCCCTCCCCCCACCCCACAACAGGCCCTGGTGTGTGATGTTCCCCTTCCTGTGTCCATGTGTTCTCATTGTTCAATTCCCACCTATGAGTGAGAACATGTGGTGTTTGGTTTTTTGTCCTTGTGATAGTTTGCTGAGAATGATGGT
The DNA here is from genome assembly GCF_028885655.2 of Pongo abelii. Lineage (NCBI taxonomy): Eukaryota > Metazoa > Chordata > Mammalia > Primates > Hominidae > Pongo > Pongo abelii. The sequence goes on from NC_072008.2 coordinate 113,298,159, forward strand.
TTCCAGCTTCATCCATGTCCCTACAAAGGACATGAACTCATCTTTTTTTATGGCTGGATAGTATTCCATGGTGTATATGTGCCACATTTTCTTAATCCAGTCTATCGTTGTTGGACATTTGGGTTGGTTCCAAGTCTTTGCTATTGTGAATAGTGCCACAATAAACATACATGTGCATGTGTCTTTATAGCAGCATGATTTATAATCCTTTGGGTATATACCCAGTAATGGGATGGCTGGGTCAAATGGTATTTCTAGTTCTAGATCCCTGAGGAATCGCCACACTGTCTTCCACAATGGTTGAACTAGTTTACAGTCCCACCAACAGTGAAAAGTGTTCCTATTTCTCCACATCCTCTCCAGCACCTGTCGTTTCCTGACTTTTCAATGATCGCCATTCTAACTGGTGTGAGATGGTATCTCATTGTGGTTTTGATTTGCATTTCTCTGATGGCCAGTGATGATGAGCATCTTTTCATGTGTCTTTTGGCTGCATAAATGTCTTCTTTTGAGAAGTGTCTGTTCATATCCTTCACCCACTTTTTGATGGGGCTGTTCGTTTTTTCTTGTAAATTTGTTTGAGTTCATTGTAGATTCTGGATATTAGCCCTTTGTCAGATGAGTAGGTTGCATACATTTTCTCCCATTTTGTGGGTTGCCTGTTCACTCTGATGGTAGTTTCTTTTGCTGTGCAGAAGCTCTTTAGTTTAATTAGATTCCATTTGTCAATTTTGGCTTTTGTTGCCATTGCTTTTGGTGTTTTAGACATGAAGTCCTTGCCCATGCCTATGTCTTGAATGGTATTGCCTAGGTTTTCTTCTAGTGTTTTTATGGTTTTAGGTCTAACATGTAAGTCTTTAATCCATCTTGAATTAATTTTTATATAAGGTGTAAGGAAGGGATCCAGTTTCAGCTTTCTACATATGGCCAGCCAGTTTTCCCAGCACCATTTATTAAATAGGGAATCCTTTCCCCATTGCTTGTTTTACTCAGGTTTGTCAAAGATCAGATGGTTGTAGATATGTGGCATTATTTCTGAAGGCTCTGTTCTGTTCCATTGATCTATATCTCTGTTTTGGTACCAGTACCATACTGTTTTGGTTACTGTAGCCTTGTAGTATAGTTTGAAGTCAGGTAGTGTGATGCCTCCAGCTTTGTTCTTTTGGCTTAGGATTGACTTGGCAATGGGGGCTCTTTTTTGGTTCCACATGAACTTTAAAGTAGTTTTTTCCAATTCTGTGAAGAAAGTCATTGGTAGCTTGATGGGGATGGCATTGAATCTGTAAATTACCTTGGGAAGGATGGCCATTTTCACGATATTGATTCTTCCTACCCATGAGCATGGAATGTTCTTCCATTTGTTTGTATCCTCTTTTATTTCCTTGAGCAGTGGTTTGTAGTTCTCCTTGAAGAGGTCCTTCACATCCTTTGTAAGTTGGATTCCTAGGTATTTTATTCTCTTTGAAGCAATTGTGAATGGGAGTTCACTCATGATTTGGCTCTCTGTTTGTCTGTTATTGGTGTATAAGAATGCTTGTGGTGAATCAAGAACTTCTGTACACTGGAAAGTCTCTTCTGAAAACAGGTGGGTTTCTTTATGTGGGCCTGAATACGTTATGTCCCTGTGTGTGTGTGAAATGGTAACGTGTGGAAAGGCATGTGGTATGTACATAAGCTTTTCATGGGCCTGTCCATGATTTTCAAATTGGACTGTGAGGGCACTTTTACCCCTGAAACTTTCCTTCCTGGAGCTCTCTCAAGTTCTCAGATGCTGGATGACTAGCTAGCTGGTTGATAGCTTTTGGTGTTTACAGTGCACCAGGCACTGGGCTTTGGTACCTCACATACATCATCTCATTTCATCCTCACAGCGGTGAGGTAGATGTTGTTATCATCTGCATTTTACAACTGCGAAAACTGACCACCTACTATTGGGTAGTAGAGTCAGGATTGAAACCCATGACTATCTGACCCCAGAACCTTTCAAATCACATCATCTCCTGATGCCAACCTCCAAAACAGAGCTGAGGGAAAGCAAGCTCCCTTATCATCAATAACAGCAACATCATCACTGTTGGCGTGCTTGTTGTCATAATGTCATCATATCAGCTGTCATTTGTGAAGCACTTTCTTTGTGCTAAACACTGTGCTAAAATGCTTTTAATAATAATAAATAGTATTAATATCCATTAGTAATTACTGAGTTCTTATTATGTGTCAGGTATGGTCCTAAACCTTTTCCAAGGATTACATTAATCATTCCTCACCATGTTGCTATGAGATAGATACTATTCTTAGCCCTATTTTAGAGAAGAGAAAACTGAGGTTTCGAATGGTTAATTTACCCCATGACCTCACAGCTAGTGAGGAGCAGAGCTGGGATATGACCTCTGTCTGACACGAGAACCTTCTATGTTGTACTATCTCTCATATTAGGGGCTCTGCCTACAAAGAGGTTTCTGTCTCTCCCTTTTTACGCTTTTGGGAGCACTGTCTGCCACTGGCTTCTGATAATCGGAGAGCTCTCTCAGACCCATCTGCTAACTGGGATAGGGGCTGGAGTGGCGGGCCACCATGGGCATGAGCAGATGCCCTCCTGATGAACTGACAACCCAGACCCTTTCCATCTGGCAGCCAATGCAATGAGAATAAGGAATCTGCCCAGAGAGGGCCTTCTGGCCAAACAATTTGTACAGTAAAACAAATACAGTAGCTGAGACCTGTATAGGTGGAGACCAGGTAAACAAGATGACTCTTCCCTTCATGTTTTTTTCCTCCTCATTTGATAGAGTAGGACTTTACAGAGTAATTGTTCTCTCCTCATTCCACCCCCGAGACACCCTGCTCACTGACATCCCTTGCTGATGCCTCCTTCTTTCTCCTCACCCCAGCTAACCTGAGTCCCTTACCTCCTGTCTAATTTCAGTATCATTTGCTCATTGTCTTGTTTCATACCTCCTTCGAAAACGCCAGGCTCCTCTCTGCTCCTTTTTTCCCTGCTTTCACTTCCTTTTTTCCTTGCTTTGATTTCAGTTCAAGCCACATTAAGGTTGTAAAGCACTTTGGAAAGTAGTGAATATGGCAGGATAGTAAGTAGAGTTTTATGATATTTTGCTGTCATTGAGCTTGGAGTCTTTGAATACCAATGGCAATTCACAGCCCTGGCATACCTGCGTCTCTGCAGTGCTATTAACTAGCTGTAGATGAGGTCTATGGCCATGACCCAAAATGTACATTTCTCAGATGATGCAAAGTGAGTCCAGGTAGAGTAGTATTAGCTTGATTAGCATTTCCCAAATTGGCTTTCATGGTACCCTGAGTGTGAAAGAGTAATAGGTACCATGGGGAAAAAAGGGTTTCTGGGTACCAATGAGTTTGAAGAATGCTGGGTTAGATAAGCTAAACTTTACTGCAGAGCCCTTAATATTCTAATGAGGATCATGAATATCCAAGAAGACATTTCGAGCCTTGCCAAAGTGTGATCTGAGGATGGCAACATAGGCATCACCTGGGAGCTTGCTAAAAATGCAGAATCTCAGGCCTCTACCTCAGAGATTCCAAGTCAAAATTGGCATGGTAACAACATCCTCAGGTGATTTGTATACACATTAAATTTCGAGAAGCACTGATTTAGAGTACATCACATTTCTCAAACGTTTTTGCCCATGGATCCCTCTTATGAAGACTAGTGTTCCCTGGAACATACTTTGGGGAAATACAACAGCTAGAAACCCTTTCACGGGAGTTTTCATTGTTTGGAGACTATAGAAAGACACTAGCAGCAGGGCATGGTGGCTTACTCCTGTAATCCCAGCACTTTGGGAGACCAAGGCAGGAGGATGGCTTGAACCCAGGAGTTTGAGACCAGCCTGGGAAACATAATGAGACTCCCATCTCTACAATAATAACAAAAAATTAGCCTGGTGTGGTGGTGCATGCTTGTAGTCCCAGCTGCTGGGAAGGCTGAGGCAGGAGGATTGCTTGAGCCAGGAAGGTTAAGGCTACAGATAGGTGTGATTGCATCAATGCACTCCAACCTGGGTGACAAAGCGAGACCCTGTCAAAAAAAAAAAAAAAAAAAAAAAAAAAAGACACTAGCTGAAGCAACATTTAGAAATTGGGGAACTGATTCATTATATGTTACCCAGAGACTCATTTTACAGACGTTTCAAGTCTTCTGAATCTTGTGTTACCAGAAAGTCTTCCCATACCCCCGTGCTCCCAATTAACTCATTTCCTGGGGCATTTTAAAGCAGTGTCACGTCTGTGCTTCCTGGTCTGTTCTCTGGTCTGGATTAACCTGTTTGTTTCTTAAACCCAGCAGCTTCTCCAGAGTGCTAAAGCTCAGGATTTGAGCAGCCAAAGAATATTGCATGATCTCCTGCTGTAGAACATTAGAAAGGCAGTTTTATAGAAACTGGGCAACTTTTCAGTCCAGTGTGTTCTGTTTGGTTAAGGTGTAATTGTTTTTCTTTTAGGCCTTTAAGCTATTGTGCCAAACATCAAAATAACGTTAGCTATTTTTTATTCAGATCTTGTGACTCATTTGGGGGCATTGTTAATATTTTATAAGAAAATTCTCATTTTTTCCATTCACATTTGTGATTTTCAAGTGTGTTGCTGCATTGCATTCATAAATATGATTTTTATTAAGTCTCAGAGCCCCATTTTTTTGCCCTCGGAGAAACACATATCCAATTATATGTTAAAAGTTAAATGGAAAATAGGCTTTGATATGTGAACATTTGATTTGCAAGAAACTTGTCCAGGATGCATCCATTCTGTATGGTAAGGTGCTCCTGTGACCAAGCTCTGCCATGCACAAGCTCAAGAAAGCTCTCAGCAAGGTTTCTTGGAGATTGTCGCCATGCACCTTCTCAGTGGCCACTCTGTGGTTGGCCAGGATCATCTGTTCAGAGTGCAGGCAGAAGAGGAAGATGAGCCAGCAGGAGGGTACCTAGAGATATGTGAAAGTGAGGAAGACTACACCATTAGGCCCCTAGGGCTGGAAGGTCTACCAGTCCCAGCGGTTGCCTGCTATGCATTTATGCATTTGGAACAGTGATTCTTACCTCTCCTACATTCCCATCAGAGCAGAAGCAACAAAGTATAGGGGGAAGAGACTATGTAAATACTTTCCTCGAGCTGGATATGGTGAGCTAAGTCTTCACTTGAATTTCCTACCTGTTCAATGATGCTGGAAATGATACCACTCAGAGGCCCTATCAGCTTGAAGCTAAATGCAAACCCGCCTAGAAAAGGCAACCATTGATGCCAATGGTTTCTAACCTTTCTAAGTATCAAAACCCATTTGTAATGTTAGGCATTTAGGACACTTCCCACAATGATGATTCTACTTGATTTTTTTTCTGTCTACTGACAATCCACAATTGGCGTGTTCAAGAATTTTCCTTATACAAAATCCACAGGCTTTTCAGAGGACTGAAGGTGCACAGATTGTTCTCTATAACTCATGCTTGGGTGTAGATGAGTAATAGCTATAATTTCTTGAGCAGTTATTAAGTGCTGGGTACTGGGCTTAGCACTTTACATACATTATCTCAATCCTCACAATACTTTATTATTTCCATTTTACAGATAAGGAAATTGAGGCTCAGAAAAGTAGATGATGTGCCTACCCAAAGAAAGTCACAGAGCTAATAAGTAGTGGAAACTGGAAGCAAGCCCAGATCTGTGAACTCCCAACTGTACTCTTTATTCCTTAAGCTGGGGACTGGCTGTGATGGCAGAGAGCACTGCAGAGGCCCTGAATTCTGAGAAGGCAACTTGGCTCCTAGAGAGACAAAAAGGAAGGACTAGGGGGTTGAGGATCAACAGGCATGCACATTTGCCTCATAATTTCACCTAGGACTAGTCCAGCAAGCAAGTGTCGTTAAGGTGGGCCTCATAGCCCACTTGGAAATCTAATGACACAGCCTACTGCTGAATCGCTACACACACAACCATTCACATACATTGTCACAGACAAACTCTTTCAGCAACACTGGACTTCTTCACAGTCGTTGGTCTCCCCAGGCACATTCCATCTCTGGACTTTTGCATGTGCTACTCCTTGTGCCTGACAGGCTCTTGCCCCAGAGATCAACATGGCTGGCTCCCTCTCTTCTTCAGCTCTTTGCTCAGTCATCACTTTCTCAGTGGGGCCTCTCCTGACCACCTTTTTAAATATTGCACCCTCTTTTCTTGCTGTATTTTTTCCAAAGCACTTATTCTCTGAACTATCTCATAATTTTGCCCATTTATTTGTTTACTGTCTGTGTCTTCTCACTAGAATGCAAGCTCCATTAGGACAGGAATGTCTTTAAAATCTATTTTGTTCACTGAGTATCCCTAGTGTATAGAACTGTTTGGCACATCATAAGATCTCAGTAAATGTTTGCATGACAAGTGACTGAATATGCAGATAGCTGTAGACATAGCTTCCTACTCCTGCCGTATATACAGAGACACATGGGGCCTTTGAGATAACATAGAAGATGAGCAGATAAGAGGAATGTGTGACTTCATGGGTAAGAAGACATAGGGTGGGCATACTGTATGCACAAAATGTTCCTGGTTTTCAATCCAGCCAAAGCCACGGACCCGTAATCTGGATTACTCTTCACAGCAACTTTACTCTTAGTAAACACATAATGACCACAAACTAATATGAATGCAGTGATATTTTAAAATAGAAATGTGTTTTTTAAACATTATGACATCTGCCTAAAGTTTGGTAAATAGTGATACATACATGTGTGAGATGTTTCAGGATAGCACTTAAATGCCCAGTCTCTGGCATCTGTCAGCTAGGAGTTTGATTTCCGGTGTTGCCTCTTCCTTGTGTGATCTTTAGCAAGTTTCTTAAACCTTTGCCTCAGTGTCCTTGTCTGCAAAAGGGGGCTAATGATAGTACCAAGCTGACAGAGTTGTGAAGATTCAGTGAGATACTTCATGTAGAGCTCATGTAAAGTGACTGACCTGTAAATGCTCCCCAAATGGAAGCTGTTCTCATCATCGTCATCATTATTGTGGGTTATTATTTGAGACCACAGACAATGCTTCCAGGTGTATGGATTTGCATCCCTCTTGCAGTACTGTGTACTCTGCAGTCCCTGGGGTCCTTGGCCGATACTTCTGGGAGCTGGTGCCACAGACATTAAGTGTTGCTGGGAGTCAAAGAAGATGGGTTGAAGCCTGGGTGAATAGGGGCCTGGGCATGGTGAGAATGGGAAGGTAGACAAGAGTTGAGAGTGGCCATAGGCAGCAACTTGGAATGATGGCTCCATGTACATATTCAGAGAGGAAGCCAGCAGCTGCATGGGAGGCCATCTAACACTTTTGAAATCCTGATTTAGCTAAAGGTTAGTCAGGAAGACAGATAAAGATAGTTATTACCTAATGGCTTTAAAGTTCCAAGTGTTTTATCACCTCTGAGTGTTAGCTTTTTAAGCATGGTAAAGCCACTGTGATCACCACTGTGTCTGACCGTGCATTCCAGAAAGCGCTCTGAGTTCTAGGTGGTAACCTGTTAGTGGGGGCTTTGGGTCTGGGTGACTTGAACAGTTTCTCTGCAGTATTTCCGTGCACAGAGAGCTCTGCAGCTCTCCCCTACCCTCAGTGAAGACTCAACAAAGCTGTTCTATAGGGCTGCAGCTGAAAGAGCCATAGCCACCTGAGGTCCTGGGGAGAGCTGAGCTGGGCAACAGCAGTGGGTTGCCAGTGGGCAAGAATGATCTCCTCTCTGGCACTTCATTGCTGTGCCCTGCAGAGCAGGAAACACAGGGTGGATTTACCAGGGAGTTCAGTGAGCCCTGGTGGTTTGAGAGATCAAACAAGAATGAGGTCAAGGATGGAGCTCAGTGTGGGAGTGGGAGGAGGAGTGGCCACCCCCTGAGGCTACACATTATTAGACAGGAACCAGTCCACCCGCAGAGAGAGCACACAAGCTGTGCCCATAGGCTGATTGATTTGATGAGGGAGTTGAGTACGTTCTGTGATTTTTGCTCAAAATGGGCAACAGAGCCAATTAAACTTCACCTTCCCAGGGAAGAAACTGGGAACCCCAGCTTTTGGTTTTATTTTAGGAAGCTCATCTTTCTGGAAAAAATAAAAAATTCTAGTGGCACTTGGCAGTATGCCACAAAGAGGCTGCTTCTTCCTGACCTTCAGGTGGAAAACCCAAATTCTTGTCCAAGTAAGGAGTTTTCATGCTCAAACCATGGACCTTAAAGAAATAGCTGTCAGACCTGTGCAAATTGGCTGGGGCCCCCTCCCCATTTCTCCTGGAAGCCTTGATTCCATTCTCATTGCCCTGCAGCAGACCATTTGTAATTGTCCAGTACCTTTCCAGGCCTGATGGGGAGTTCTGCTCAGGGGCCTCATTTGCATAGACAAATGCAGACTGGCATCTGTCCGCTTAGCACCTCAAGCCAATGATCTGGAGTGGCAATGGGCAACCTTCTGGGCAAATATCCTGGATATTGGATTCAAAAATGACAGTGTCAAATTAGGGCTAGTTTGCATAGGCTTATCAGGTTAATTACTACAATGTCTCCAAGAACTTAAAAATCCTTGAATTCTTCCACAACCAGAATGCTCAGTCTGTTGCTATGAAACTTGGAGTGTAAATTACCATGAATACCATTAATCTGTTCACTAGGAGGTTAATTTGCAGTTTGTTGGCAAATCACATGTGGGTCTTGTAGCAAGAGCGTGGGTGGTGTTTTCGTGCCAACGTGTGGCCCTGCCTGTGTTTCTGGATGTGTGTGTGTGTGCATGCACGTGCATGTGGCATTGGGATTGGCACTCTATGGGAACTCATGTCCTGGGTTTTCTCACTGCTCCCCGATCTTACCTGGCTCCTCTAGCATACCCTGGGTCCTTGGTCACATTCTCATAGTTGGAGGCTGCTATCAGAACACTTCTTGGCTCAGTGCCAGCCAGTTTAAGAGACATTAGCTCTTTCTGAAACAGGATTGCAAAGGTGTCCACTAATGCCTTAGAATCATCCGGCTTTTCAAAAAGATGCACTTTCCTGTTAATGGCTCTCAAGTTGTTTTTGCACGCAGGCAGGCTGCTCCTGGCAAAGGAACTCAGATCGCCTAAAGGAAACATGACAGGAAAGGTGCTATGACATAGGAGATGGTGACCAGGACCACATTAGGTAGCAGTGGAAGGAGAAAGACTGCTAAGCAGGGCTGAGGGGCTTCCATGGCTACCCTGTGTTGTTGTTAACAGAGGTGGCAGGATTGCTGATACAAATCTCACCCAGCTGTTTTAGCCTAGTCTTCCACGCAAAACTGGTACTTACAATGACTTGAAGAAAATCTTCTCCTAATTTAGGGGGCAGACTGTGGGGTGTGACTGAAGGAGGACTGGAACCTCACTCACCCAGAAATAGCTCCCCAACTAGCATCCCAATGCTGGAAATCCCCTTCAGATAGAGGTATTGGAGATCCAGATATGTTGGGAAGGAAGACATAGTGAGAGAGTAGGGCTCAAGGGAATGGGGACATAAAACATCATTTTGATGCTCAGGAGGATCCCCAGGAAATTCTCAATGCTTTGGGGACACCCTGCAAAGCCTGGGGAATGAGGAGCGCATGGATCCATCACAGTGAGAGGCTGTCCAAAGGAGAAGGGGCATGCTCAAAGTGGGAAAAGGCTCTGCAAATGGTCACGTCCACCTGTTCTACAGGAGAGACTTAGAATAGGTGCAGGAGGAGTGCAGAGAATCTATGACGTTAGTTTGAAGAACTTGGGGTGCCAGACAGAAGCAGAATTAGGAGGTTTGCTGGGAGCCAGAGAGCCCCCAACCAAAATGTGGCTGCTGGGGTGTCATCTTGAACCCTTTTCTTCCTCACACATCCCTCCCCACTCTGGTTCATTCAAAGAGCACTTACTGAGTACCTATTCCTGTGCCAGGGATACAGTGAACAAGACATATGTCCCACAAAAAAAAAAAAAAAAAGACATATGTCCCACCCTGCCCTCAACAAACTCACATTCTAGTGGAAGGTAGCCTTTAAAATTAACTCTGCCTAAGGAGGCAGATGAGGTTCAGATAGGGTTTCCCAGATAAGGTGACTCTTGAGCTAAGTCCAGAAGGATAAGTAGGAGGTTGCCAGGTAAACAAGGTGGCAGAGGGCATTCTGGGTAAAGAAACAGCAAGTGTGAAAGTATGAAAGTATGAAAGCCTGGTATGGTCCCCATGAGAAAGGCAAGACTACCTTCTCTCTAGAGTACGAAATGCCATCCTCTTAATAAAATGTCACCCAGAACCTCCATGATTGGCTCTAGAAGGAGTCTGTTTCAGTGGGAAAAAGCATCCATAATATTCCTGTTTGCCCATAATAGTGACTCATCATGGGAGTCCATTAATAATCCACAGTATCATTTAGATCCGGCTGAAACTTTCAAACAAAACCATATGTTAAAGGCTAAGGGATGACAAAAGGGAAATCAACATGGCATTTAATAATAATAAAAATAGCTAACATTTGTTAAGCACTTCCTCTGAGCCAGGCATGATTCTAAATATACATGTATGTGTACATATACTCATTTAACCCTCATAATAACCATAAAGTAGACACAGTGCTGTTATTGTTACTATGCCTGTTTTAGTAAGGAAGCCAGACTAGACAATTGGTCTTAGAAAGTATAGTTCAGTTATCTTCTGCTGCTGAGGTCCTCTGGGAACCTATTCCTCCCTCCCAACTCTGGGCCTGCCTCCACAAGCCAGAGACTGTCTATAACCTCAGCCACCTATAACTGCCCTCCAAAGCACCAATACTCTGGGAGGAGCAGGCCAAGAGTGGGGTGCCCAGCTTTTCCTCTCACCATGTTAAAGAGGCGGTGGAAGGGAATGGAGGGGACGGATTATGTACTCACTAGGGGAAGATCAAATGTATGCCGAAGAAATGTCCCATTTTCCTCTTTATTATTCTTTTAATAAAAACGGCAACACAACAGTACAAATACAATATTAAATGCTAGCTGACACTTGGCCCCATGATGAGGGTATGGAAAGAGTGGTGAGGACTGGGGTGACCTGGAGATCCCATCCCTTATCCATAAGGGGTACTGCTACTTAGGGTCAGCTAATTATTGTTGGGTGGGCCCTTCAGGTCCAGGGTTGCCAGATAGGATTTTTCAAGAGAAGACAAAAATCCAGATTCTTATATAAAATCTGAGGATTTTAAAGTGTTAACAATGAATTAAAGTGCTTTGAAAACACTATGTAGGTCAAACAAAACACCCTTGCTTCCTAGCTGGGAGGCCTTTGGGCAAGTAACTTAACCTCTTGAGCCTAAGTTTCCTAATATGTAAAATAGATATAATAGTAGTGCCTACTTCAGGCTGGGTGCTGTGGCTTATGCCTGTAATCCCAGCACTTTGGGAGGCCAAGGTGGGTGACTCACCTGAGGTCAGGAGTTCAAGCAGGCTGGCCAACATGGTGAAATCCCATCTCTACTAAAAAATACAAAAATTAGCTGGGTGTGGTGGTGGGCACCTGTAATATCAGCTACTCAGGAGGCTGAGGCAGGAGAATTGCTTGAAAGAATCGCTTGAACCTGGGAGGCAAAGGTTGCAGTGAGCCAAGACTGTGCCATTGCACTCCAGCCTGGGCGACAGAGTAAGACTCTGTCAAAAAAAAAAAAGCAATGCCTACTTCAGAGACTAATTATGAGGATTAAATGAGGTACTATAACTGAAATGCCTGTCACATAGTAAGTGATTAATACATGATAGCTATTAGGATGATTATTATTCCTAAAAGTTTATCTGTTACCTGAGGAGCACCTCTTTCTAGTTGATTGACAGCAAAGTATCTATCCTTCACCTCTAGTTAGACCCCATGGCTTCCTCAATCAGGGCAATTTAGCTCCACCCTTGCAGGCAGAAAATATTAAATATACACTTACACAGCAATTGGCAAGCATGTGCATATGGGGAGAGAGATGTGTTTCTTTCTTTATACCCCTTCCCACAGCAACCTCAGTGATGTCTAATTTATTAAGCTAGTCCACAGCATGGGGGAAGGATTGCAAAGGCCTGCAGAATGGAAGAAACTGAGGCATGGAAGCTAGGGCCATAGTTCACATTCACTCTACCTTCAGTTCCTATTGGGGAGGCCAAAGGTTTTTAAAGAAAGCTCTTGGCCACTAAAGCCAATTCTCTTGTCTCCTATTTTTATATCTTCTTTTCAGGCAGTGGTGCTCACCCCTGGCTGCACCTTAGAATCACCTGAACAGCTTGTAAAAAATACTGACACAGGGGCCTGACCCTCAGAGGTTTTATGACTGCTTACACAATAGTAAGCAAAATATATATGTGTGTGTGTGCATATGTACACTTTTCTGGGGACTCAGTTGGGGCCTCAAAGGGGCATTGCAGAAGATGAATGACATAAGCATGTGGGGTGCCATGGGAATGAGCTGTGCTTCTAGGCCAGCTTGGACATCACACAGTAGCTATCCATGCAAAAAAGCCTTCTCACCTCTCCAAGCCTCAGTTTCCTCACTCATTCCACAGGGATCAGGAATCACTCCGGCCTCATATCCTCTGGTGATTTTGAGGATGTGGTGAACTTACTACATCACATATAAAAAGTGCTTTCAAAAGCCCAGCCCCCATCTCCACAGGGGAGGGCACATTATTACAAGGTTAAGGAGGGTGTGGGTGGGGAGGCAACAGAGGTAGCAGGGAGCAGCACTACACATTGAGAAAAGGCCACGCACGTTAACAAAGCAGCTCACAAATGAGAGCAAATTAATACCGGGCCCAGCGAGAACAGAACATTCGCACCACAGGGGCAAAGCACCCATTGGAGCAGCTAGGCCTTGGCAGGGAGAAGGATGTGGAATAGCAGAGGGAGGAAAGAGAGGGGCCAAGTGAGGGGGGTTTTCAGTGCTAGGGAGGCTTGCTCCGGCTACGAGCAGAAAGGAAGAGGTTAGCTATGAAGGAGGGAAAAAGAATAACAGCAAGTACCCCAGGTGGGCCTGGGGGTCAGTCAGGAACACCTGACAGCCCTTGGATGAGGAAACCAGTGGTTGCAGGGATAATAGCAAGAAGGAATATCCCTGCAACTTCAACATATTTGGCCTCATCCCCTGGCAACTGGATCCAGGACACAGGGCTGAGGGTCACCAGGGCAGTTGCACTAACTACGGAGCCAGTCCCCTCCCGATCCTCCACCCCTGCTGCCTTCTTTGTCTTCATTCTGTGAAACAACCAGGGTCCACCTGACTCTGGCAGGAAGTCGGGCACCAATTCAAAAAAGCCCTTGAAAAAAACCAAAACAACGACAACAACAACGAAAGGATCCCCACCAAAAAAAAGCCCTTGACAAATCTTCATAGAGAAATGGCCTGGGAATGGAGAGGGGCATTGAACTAGAATGGAATCCTGGACTAGGGTGATATTTAAAATCTTGTATTGCCTATATGGCAGGTGCACTGACAAAGCAGTGTTCTGGAAGGCCCCTATGGGGCCAGGCATTAACCCCTAAGTTGCTGGATCTGAAGCAGTGTTGGGGGTGTGCCAGGACAATTAGGGACACTCAGAGGGGTTTGAAGCAGCAGTTGTTTACCCATCACTAAGTAAGGAATGTAAGATTTGAACAAGTGGGATGGTGGTATAGGTGCTGATGGAGGGAATGTCAGCCCTCATCCTAGGGCAGATATAATTAGTCATGGGGGGAATGGGGGGGTTTCACAGGCACATAGCTACCACTGGGAGCCTGAGGGGTACAAGAAGGAGTGGAGGCAATGAACGAATTCTCCCTTTGCTCTCATAGCAAAGGGTGGGTCAGACACTGGCTGCACTGTTGAACAGGAGCACCAAGCCCATGTCCATAGTGCCAGCCCTTCCTCTCTGTTTAACCCCCATGCCTACACAGTGCCATGGCCAGAGTCCTGGAATCAGGGCCCACTCTTGGAGGAACATCACTCTCTTTCCATGCCAGACAGCTTAGAATCTGAGCTTATTAAAACAACAAGGAACCCTGGAAATTAGCTAAGTCAGTGATCTCTTGATATATGGGGGAAACTGAGGCCTAGGAAGGGAAGGTGTGGGGTCATACCTCTAATTAGTGTAAGAGCTGGGATGAGCAGCAAGATGTCCCTGTTCCCAGCCTGGTGTATTTTCTATCGCCTTTTTTGCTATTATCTATCCCAAGTCTTCATTATATTTGAGGGAAAATACCAGAATATCCTCAGGGCCAGCCTTACACATAGATAAACATGATGTGATCAAATATGTCTCCTCAATTGCCTGTCATTGTGCCTGAAATTTCACCATCAGTGATTCATTCATTTGGATCTTGAAGCTTTCTGGTCTTTCATGGGGGCACAGATCCCCTGACAACCACTGGGAGAAAGGCTTCGTAAATTAGACACAGGTTATACAGTTGGAGAGAGCAGTGGCAGCTGGTCCAGTGAAGAAGTTGCAAGCTGGGGTAGGCATGGGAACTCAGGGCAAGAGTGAATCCAGGGTTCAGGCCACCCTGATGGGCAAGGAAGGAGTATTTGATACGCCCACATCCAAAGCTCCCATCAAACCCTAGCTTGAGCACTCAGAAAACATTTCCCCAGGAGACCGCACGGTGACCTGGGAGGCCTGAATCACTGCTGTGTGACCCATGCTGGGAAGAAGGGCAGGAGAGTGAAGGATAACATCAGCCTGTCTGGAGTGGCCACGGTGGCACTTTATTAAGAGGAGCAGCCTGGATGAGATGGATATGACAAGGGAATCTATGAAGACATTGAAAGGAGCTTCAGCCGCAAGAGGAACAGGCTCTGAGACTGCCAAGGGAGGCTGGGTGTGGAGTCTGTCTGTTCTGCACTTCCCCCAGGGACTTGCTGGCTGCAGGTGCCTTGGCTTAAGGCCGGGTGCTTTCTGTTGCTCCCTCTGACTTCCATTCTGGTTCAGCTCCAGAGCTGTGCAGTGCAACTCCAGGCTTGCCTGTGGTTCCCAGGTTCCTTTTCTGCTCTGCCATCAGTTCTAGCATTTTTATATCCAAGGGGCTTCAGGATTACAAACTAGTGGGAAGGAGAGGGGAAGGGAGGAGGCTAGTGGATTTGTCTGGAAACTGGTTTTGTCTAGCAAGACCCTATATTTCCTTACAGTGTGCATTTACTTGGGGTAGGAGAGAGTAGAAAAGAGTGCTTCTGGAAATTTGGGAAATCGTCTTGAAGCTATGTTTGCATAGCAAGCATAGTACTGTAATTTAGATTGTAGGTATACTTGGGGTGGCTTATAGGGGGTGATAAGAGCAAGCTAAAGACCTTCCCAAAGTCTCCACTAGTTCTGTTGTAGATCTCAGCCATCTGGGCAGAATACAGAACCCCCAGCTTCCAACAAAATAAAGCACCCACCCCCATGGCCAACTTCTGCTGTCTGACGTGAGCCCTGTGCTTTCTGAAATGGGTGTCTTTGGAGGCCTCAAGTGGTTTCTACCCAGACACCTGCAGTCCTTGAGTTGGGTGGGCTCAAGTGAGAAGAGGAGATTGCCATTGCCAATAATTAGAAAACCAGAGCCAAGTCTGCCCTGCTGGTTCCATTCAAGTCCCCAAAACAATCTCCGAGGCTTAAGGCCAAGTCATCACTAACTCGTGTGTCATGGGCACTGCTGAGGGAGAACGGTATTTCACAGAGCAGAGACTCCCACCCAGGTGCAGGCTCAGTGATTCAAGGAAGATGGAATTTAGTGCAATCAGTTTGGGAGAGTCAGCCAGGATTTCTTTTAAGCTTTACTTTCCAGCAGCCCCCTCCCACCTTGGAGACAGACTAATCCCTGACATTTGTCTAGTGGCTTTATACTTTTCAAAGCTCCTTCACATCTATTATCTCCATCGAACCACACAAATACTCCCGTGAAGTAGGATAAGAAGGTGTTATTATCCCTGTTTGACCAACAAGAAAACTGAAGTCCCCAAAGGATACATGACTCATCCAGGGTCACACAGCTATGTAGTCAAAAGAACTAGTGATTCAAATGTGTTTCTTAACTTCCAGCCCTGTAATTTTTCCACCTCCATGCAGACTCCCCTCCACAGAACTACAAAGGTGCCCTGCTTCTAGCACAGTGCCTAGCATAAAGTAGATGCTAGTAAATATTTGCTAAATGACCAGGAGGCAGAGGTTGCAGTGAGCTGAGATCGTACCACTACACTCTAGCCTGGACAATAGAGACAGACCTTGTCTCAAAATAAATGAATACGTAAATAAATATTTGCTAAATGAATGACTGCATGGATAAGCTGGGGCAAAGCTGAAAGAAATACGGGTTCTAAAAGTGCTCTTTTTAAAATTATCAAACTAAGAAGGGGCAGGAAATGTTGTGTTATTTCATCATTTTGACCAGAAGGAAGGCATAAGATATCTTTCTCATTTCACAGATGCCATCGCCAAGGCATGAAGATTGGGGTAGCTCCCATAAAGAAGCCACGGAGCTTAATGTCCCAACAAAGCTGCCTTCCACTCATCCTTTAAAGAGGAATGGGTGGTGTGGGTCCTTACTCCAGTAGCAGGAAGGAGTCAGAATCAGCCCCATGGGACGAGGATTCTCTCCACATTGTCTCTGCAAGCCCTGTCTCTCCCCATGTCCCCTAACAGTGGCTCCAGAAGTTCTGCCATGGAAGGGGTGTCTGAGAACACTGGTTGCCTCCTCCTTTAGGACTGCTGCACCGTCACCCCCTTGACACTTCTAGCATAACCCAGACCTCGAAGACTCAGTGACTGTCTCCTGGAATGCCACCTGGACTGAGACTTCTTCCTTTTCTTTTTTCTGTCTCCCATAGCGTCTGGCACATAGTAGATACATAATAAATGTGGGATTAATGAATTGTCTGAGGTAAAGAGGGATGGCCACTCCCTGGCTCTAGGCACTGCAGTCAGGATCCTGCCTGCCAGGGCCCCATCTCCACAGGCAAACTGACTTGGAGTTGCCGTTTGTTCCCAATCCAGTCAGAAAAAAATTGGGAAAGTGCAGGTAGGGACACAGGTATTCAAATGCTGCTTTGCAATAGCACAAGGTAGCTTTTGAGGCAGGCAGCCCGGAATTTGAGATCCTTTGGGGTTTAAATCAGTCCCACCACATATTATTAGCGCTTGTACTGGGGGCTCTTTGCTTTGCTCCTCTGAGCCTCAATTTTATTTTCCGTACAATGGAGAGGATGCTGGAATGAGAAAATGGATGTAAAGCACAGTGCCTGGCACTTAGTAAGTAAGCAAGTGGCAGCTGAATTGTCTGCATATCTATGTCCTCCCAGCCTATCCCTTCCCAGGTCCCCCGAGTGGGCTGGTCCCCGGTGGCGAGGGGAGGGGTCCTCCTGGGGGCGCCGACTGTCCCGGGCGGCGGCCGGATTGCGGGTGGGTGAGAGGCAGCAGACGCCGTGTTTACAGCTCTCTTGCTAGTTTGCCACCTCAGCCACGGCTCTAGGGCTGAGCCAGTCGCCTCCTTCTTTAAGATTCTGGTCACAGCAGGGGCTGGGTTTCTAAGGCAGGCGTGATCTTTCTCTTCCTACAGACGCCGCTGCCGCTACCTTCGGCGCTGGGCACAGCCAGGGGCAGCGCGAGAGGGAGGCAACGAGAGGGTTCCCGGGCCGGGCAGCAGCCCAGCCCCGGCCGAGAGGGGGGCCCGACAGTAAGTACTGCGCTCTGAGCAGCCGGGTTGGGGGACACCTGGCCATTGAGGCAGGGGTCTGTGGGGTTAGGGGGTCGGCAGTCGAGCGCTAGGGTCTTTACCCGCCCCTCAAAGTGACTTGAGGGCGGCGCTGGCATGGGCCCCCCTCCACCTGGTCTTTGGAGTGAGTTGGCGCGTCGGGAGCAGACATCCATCTCCGTCCCTCACCCCGAGATCCCAAGGATTCGTTTGGGTTGCCTGGCAGCCCTCGGGTCCCTTCGAGGCCACGAAAGAGGAAATTGGAAGGCAAGATACGCGGGGATGAGGTTTTGGAAGCTGTTGGAAAAGTGGCGGCGCGAGCGGGAAGTTTTCCCCTGCGGGGTGCGGGGGGATCGGGGAGATAAGGGGTGAGGAGAACCAGAAGCTGGGAGGGGAGCCAGAAGCTGGGAGGGAAACCACCCGAGTGCAGCAGGGGCGGAGGCGGCCCCTCTGAGTGCTAGGACCCCGCTCTCCCCGCCATTATGCTTCGGAAGTGTCCGGGACTTCTAGCTGCCTCTCCCACCCCTGCCCCTCAGCGCCTCTGCTTCCATGGGGCCGGAATACCCTGGCTGGCCTGCCCTCCGGTGGGGCGGGTTGGAGCCTCAGCCTTCACGAAGCTCCGCGGGGTGGAGAAGCAAGACCACCCTTAGAGGTGGTGCACCAATCACAGAAATGTTAGCAATCGGGAATATGCAGGAGCATACCTGTCACTTTCCTTTCTTAAGCTCTGTAAAACTCAGGGGAGAGGGGCCTGAGATCCTAAAGGCGAGTTTATCCTAACTCAGTCCCTTCTCAGAGAACACCCAGATCTTCCTTCTGTTCACTCATTTTACTTAGAGTACTGATGATCCTAGTAGCTACTATTATAACTATGTGGCCGACATTGTGCTAAGCTCTTTACCTAGTCCATGTACAGTAAGAACAGTAGCTGGCATTCACTCAGTGCTTTCTGTGTGCCAGGCACAGTTCTAAGTGCTTAATATGCATTGCCTTGTTTAATCTTCACAACATCCTTATGGGGTAGATACTATCCCCATTTTACAGATGAGGAAATTGAAGCACAGAGAGGTCCACAAGCCCAGAGTCCCACAGCCAGTGAGATGCAGACCTGGGATCTCAAAACAGTTTTACTTCAGCCCCCCCACTGTTAACTACTAGAAATATGATGAGAATTTGGCTTTAATGCAGTAGTAAAATCGAGTTTGCTGTCCCTACAGCAAAGTGTATTTATTCTGTAGATCTAAAGTCATGGCCCAGGTGCAAAGAGTTTTGAATCAATTTTCAAATTATCCCTATTATTTCTCCTGTGGAGAAAGGCAAATCGAGTGCACTATAACAAGACAGCAGAATGTATCAGTAGGTGCCTTGTAATGATGATAACAATAATTGCTAATAGCAGTTACTGATTGAGCACTTACTTTGCACCAGCACTTCATGTATATTTAATCTTCACGTAGGTGCTTTGAAGTAGGCACCCCATGAACCCCATTTTGTAGATGAAGGAACTGAGGCTCAAGAGGTTAAGCAATTTGCCACAGATTTGGGATTCCAGCCCAGATCACTAACTCCAGAGCTCAAGTTGGAACTACCCTTTAGAAGATTTGTGCATGAGACAGAGGTTTGTCTTCCCTACAGTCCCCTCCTCCCCCAAGCCAGTTGCCCAGAGCTCTACACTATGCTCTCCATTCCCCAGCCCCTCTTTGCACTAAGGAAGTGATTGTACAGGTTGGCGGAAAGAGGGCTTCCTAGAGAAGATGGAGTGTTCTGCATGGATTTGGGTTTTGTTGTTGTACTAAGTGCCATGCCTGTAACATCAATAAGTTGTTCTGCTTTATAATTTTTATTAATTAGACAAGTGTCTGGTCTGCTGGCTTGGAGGTGTTAATACGATATTATGGCTCTGAGTACCTTTATTAGGAATTATTTTCTGAAAAGTTTTTAGAGCCTTACTTGCAATACTGGGCAAAGCCATCTTCCTACCTCCTGGGGAGGGAGGGGGGGACTTGTTTCTAGGATATGAGAAATAGTATTGCTGTGCTCATTGATATTCGCCCCCCTCCCCCCAGCTTGGCCTCTGTGAGCTGAAACCTGAAACCTGAATGTGGCCAGGTCCCTTGCTGATGTTCCTGTGTCACATCTGGCCCTGCAGCTGGGTTATTTATAGCTCCTCACTGTTGGCCCTGGCCCATTCATAGAGCTGGCTTCGCATAGACCCTCTTCAATGTGGGCATAATGGGGTATGTGAGCTTTATAGCTTTGGTCTCTATTACTCTGGCTGGATCTCAATGCGTCTGCTGGTGGTCCACCCTTCCTGCCTTCTCTCATGAGAGGAAGACCTTCCATGTGTAGCTTTGGGGTGGTGCGTTAGATATGTGGCTGGCAAGTCCAGTGCTGGGCTATGTCCCTGGTTGTCTCTGTGGCCTCTCAGAGTGCACTGTACCATTTCATAAGGTGACATGAAAGGAGTCAGTGGATAGCATTAATCCTCGAATTAAACGTTCCCTTCAGTTTTGCCCGAATTTATTCTATGATTTCTTTTTATGATTGTAGTGACTTAAATACCTAGAGGTTTCCCTCTTTACTGAATCTTCTTAACTTTTCATTTGCTGTCAGGTTTGACATTCCTTTCCTGGAATGTCCTTCTCACCTTTGGTGAGAGGAGGGAGTGGTGGTCTTCTGCTGGGAGTCACAGCACGGTTGGGGCATAGTCTCTTCTGTGCTTACATAGCATCCTCTGCTTCCCTCTGTGGTACCAGGTAGCACATGGTTTTATATTAGTCTGTTTACATACCTGCCTCCACCTCAGACTGCAGCCTCCCTAAGGGAACAGACTGGGCCTTATTTATCTCCATATCTCAGCACTATGCTGGGCACATAGTAGGTGCTCAGTAAACTTTTATTACATATATTAATGAATGAATGAATGCTATCTAAAAGCTGGTGGAGGAAGTCCTGATTCACAGTAAGGGACTCTGCTATTATTACCCTTATAAGAAGGGAGACATCAGAGCAGAGCTTGCATTCTTCCATAACAGAGAGCCCCAGCTCTGTGGATTTTAATTATTGAAAGAAAAAAATGAAACAAAAAACAAAACAAAAATTGTAATCCCCAAACCTGAATACTTAGGGAATGGATTTTCTGGTTAATAGATTGTTTCTGAGTAACTGAAAGTTGGGCCAAAAAAAAAAAATCATTTTTCCTTACTCTTTTTGATTCTTCCTAAAATGCCTGGGTCTGCTTTTCTACCTTAGTGAGTCAAGTCTGGGGTCCATCATCAAATCAGTGTTGCCAGATAGAGAGCTTGTGGATTCTCAGGATTCCCTAGGATTCTGTTTCCCCCAAGCCTGGTTGTATAGTAGGATGCAATCTTCTTCCCCACCCACTCCCTGCCTGTCCTTGATGCACCCAAAGACAAGCCCACAGGTGCTCTGAGGTTTGTAATTTCTCTGTCACTCACCTTCAGGAAACAGACAGCGTTTTCCCAGCTACCAATGTGGGGGAGGTACAGAGTGTTTTGGTGCTAACTCATGCCCTCTGTGCTAGTGGTTCAGCACAGCACGTGCTCTTGCCCTTGGTTTTTATTCTTAGGTGGAGGGTTCGCCAACTTCACTCCCCTTTTCTGACCACTGTTTAAGAAAGACCTTATAATTCTTTCCTCCCTCTCAGCAGGAAGATGCAATTAGGCAGAATAAAAGGTGTCTCATTGTCCTGGGGCTGCTGTTGGCGTTTCTGGATGCCTCCAGACAAGGTGACATGAGTTTACCAGGCCTCTGTTCATGTACCTTCCTTTGATTACTGGCTTTTTGGCCTAATTTTTGCCCTGTCCCTGGACTGTACTCCTGATTGGACAATTCAGAGATGGTGCACTGGAAGGAGTCAGGGGTTGCTGCCTCACAGGAAGTCAGCTTGGCAACTGCTGGGCGTAAGTCCTTGGCTTCAGATGCAACCTGCATCATCTCGGGCAAGCGTGGGGAGCAGATAGACATCTAGGCAAAGCGTTGACATAGATGTGCCTTTCTCTGTCCAGCTCTGGCTAGACTGGCCTGCCCCTCTCTTCACAAGTTCCCCAAAGGGGCATGGGAGTTGAGGGTGGAGGGTAGAACCTAGAGTCCCAACGGAGCCAGACATGAGAGAGGGAGTGAGAGAAAGGCCTACTCACTGTCTATGCCGGGTCAGCTATGCTTCTTGCTTCCCAACTAATCTTTTTCCAGCAACCCCCTCATCTACTCAGGCTATTGTGTTCATGCCTTGTGCCACATATGCCTGTTCCCTTCTATCTCTGGGCCTATTCTCAGTGCCCTCCCTCTCCACTTGCTCAAATCTGGCCCTTCCCGCCATACCCAGCTGCAGTCATCTTCTAGAAAGCTTCCCCCTGCTGCTTCTGGAAATCAGCAGAGGGTGGACAAGGGGGAAGTCAGTAACCTCCAAGCTCCCTGCCAACTCTGAGATTCTCCAGGAGTTTCATGAGCATCAGGGGTTGGGGGCATGGAAGGCTGGTGGCCCAGGCCATTGATGCCTTAGTAGCCTCACAGGAAGGAAGGAGATGGCACAGCCAGCCAGCTGAGTAGGCCCACATTTGGCTTCAGGAGGCTTTGCCCAGAGCCCTGTGCAGCAGGCACCTGCCAAACAGCCCCCAGAGGGGTGCTATTTGAGCCCTGGGTCTTTGGCTGCTGGAGGCAGCTACTTGTTGGGAAGTTCCCAGAAGCTCCTGCCCACACCTGCTCCCCCTTCTGCCCTCCAAGGTTTGTTTACAGTTCAGCCCTTGACAGGCTGAAGTCTGAGATCTAAGAGGAGAGAGAGATCTGGGTGGCCGGGGACCCTCTTCTGGCTTAGCATTCTGTGCCAGGGCTCTGCAGCCCAGCTTGGCCTCAGAGAGATGTGTTCACTGAGGGGAAGAATTCAGGCCTGCTGGTCTTTTCCCTGCCAGCTCCACTTTTCCCATCATGACCATTCCCTCCCGCCTTCTGGAATTCTCTCCACTTCCTACTTTCTTTTTTTGATCTCCTCTTTCACACACACACACACACACACATGCACACACACAGACACACTCACACTACAGCCTCTGGTGAGTGGGAAATTGGCCTAAGTCAGGAAGGTGTCCTGGGTCTCTTCCTCATGCCGTTTCTGATTTGCCCCTTGCCTGCTGCATCCCCATCTGTGAGATGGGGAGGGTGCAGTTAGGCTCTCAGTATGGCAAAATAGCAGTCCCCTCACCTAGAGCTTCATCACCCAAGGTCCTCTACCAGAAGACTGTCATTACCATGTGGCCCTTTAGCAGTGGTGGGGGCCCTGAGGGCAGAGCTGGTGGGGGGCAGCTCAAGAGCATTTTTAAAAGAGCAGGTGAGGAACTGGAGAGCACCTCCAAAAAGCCAAGACAATCAGAAGTGGCTGCATAGCTTCTGCAGTGCCTGCCTTCCCCAAGCCTAAACTTTCCTCTTCACCGTCTGCAAGGCCCTCCTCTTGTCTCATTTCTCCTCTTTGTCTTGTTTTCTTGGCCTCTCTTTTCCTCTCCTCCTTTGCTCTGCCTGGTCCCCTTTCCTGCTCAGCTGTCTTCCCCTCTTGACTGTGTCTTTCCCTTCATTCCTCATCTCTCCCCTTCTGGCTCAGTCAATCCCTATATATCTCTGCCTCTTTCAGAATTAGTTGGTGTGGTACATGGAGGGTGGGGGCTGGGGTGCCCAGGGCTCTTTGGTGTGATATGGCAACTCCTTCAAGCTCCTATGAATATTTCATTGCTCCAGTTCCCCCTTGCTGCCTCTGCCAGTGACAGGTGAGTGGAGGCTAAAACACAAGGATCTCCCCACTAAATCTTCCACAGCTCAGTGGCAGCAGCTTCAGACCTTGTGACACACAGTGCCATATGGCAGCAGCCTCACATCTGGCACAGCCCTTACATCTGTCACCTGGCTGGCAGCCCCAACAGGGAGGGTTTAGGAGCATGTCTGGACCTATTAGACAACATGTCTGAATCTATTGACTATAGCTGCAGGAGGGAGGAGGGAACAGGGGAAGGGACAGCTGTATAGAGGGTCCTCTGCAGTTCCCTCTTTGAAGCATTATGGGGTTGGTCTTTTGGAAGGTGACTCCAGGCTTCCAGGTATTTGTGAAAGGAAAGATGACCTTGGCCTCTCCCCCTGCTCCCTCCTGACCTGCTAGAATGGGTGACAGGTGTCTCCATTCCAGCCCACTGGGGAAAAGCAACTGTTTGGACAACCAGAAAAAGAATCCAGATACCACCATGTTTTCCAGAAGATGCCTCTCCAAGCTCAGCTGAAGAGGAAGTTGCAGGGCCATGAAGACCTGCAAGGGAAATAGAAAGGAAGCCCTAGGAAAGTAACCAAATCATCTACCCAGAGACTCTCAGAGTGGGAAGGACTATTCAAAGTCACCCTGCCCATCCTCCTGGCCCTTGCCATTCTGAAAGGATAGTTGTCTACCCTTAAAAAATTCCTTCCCTGAGAAGGAATAGCTGTTGGATTTCCCACTGTCACTCCCCTAAAAAGGCTGGAGCCATGCCATCTCCCATTCCTTCTTAGCTTGTAGCCCTCCCTGTACTCTTTCTTTGACTGCATTCTCTCTCTGACTTCGTCTTTGCACAGAGATGTTGACGGGTTTCTCCCATGGGCCAGACTTCTCATTCAGAAACCTGCCTTTCACAGGCTGAGACACAAGCAGTAGGCATTTGATAATAAACTGCATGGAATGGCCAGAGGATTCTAATCTGTATGCCTCAAATTCACTTCTATTCATGCATTGGTTGATTTAAAAAACACTAAGCACTTAATTGTGTGCCAGGTATCATATCAAGTGGAGGAGATATACTGTTGTACAAAAAAGACAGAGTTCCTACTTTTATGGGGTTTAAAGCCAAATAATCACATAAATGAATATATAACTAGAAATCGTGATGAGTCTCCAGAATGAAATGAACAGGTTGCAATAGTAGAGAATAACCAAGGTAAAGTTTCCAGGGAAGTTCTCTGTGAGGAGGTGATATTTAAGTGGAGACCTAAAGGATAAATTCAGCCATATGAAGAATGGGAAAAGAGGTTTCCAGGAAAAAGTACTACCAAGTGGAAATGCCTTAAGGTGGCAAAGACCTTGGTGTGTTGAGAAACTGAAAGGAGGCCAGGAGGGCCAGATTGTAGGCAAGAGGAAGAGTAGCATGGAGGGGTGGGGGAGTTGGCAGGTAGAGCAGAAAGAGATCACACACGGCCTTTTGGGCCACACAAAAGGAGTTTGGATATTATTCGCTTGCAGTAGGAAATGTCTGAAGGGTTTTAAGCAGGGGAGTGACAGGATCTGATATGGACTTTTTGCAATATCTGTAGAGACCAGACTTGGAAAGGGGCAGCAGTGGATACAGGGAGACCAGTAAGGAGGCTGCTGCAGCAACTCACAGGAGAGATGATAGTGGCTTGAACTGGGTGACAGCCATGGAGAGGGAGAGAGCTGGTCAGATCCTGAATGAGCTTTCTTTTTTTCTTTTCCTTTTCCTTTTTTTTTTTTTTGACAGAGTCTTGCTCTGTCACCCAGGCTGGAGTGCAGTGGTGCGATTTCAGCTCACTGCAACCTCTGCCTCCTGAGTTCAAGTGATTCTCCTGCCTCAGCCTCCCGAGTAGCTGGGATTACAGGTGTGTGCCACCAAACTCAGCTAATTTTTGTATTTTTAGTAGAGACAGAGTTTCACCATGTTGGCCGGGCTGGTCTCGAACTTCTGACCTCAGGCGATCTGCCCACCTCAGCCTCCTAAAGTGCTGGGATTACAGGTGTGAGCCACTGTGCCCAGTCTTGGATGGGTTTTTAAGTGACAGCTGACAATACTTATACAATACTGAGGGACTAGGTGGGGAGGTAAGGGAAAGGGAGAGACAGGCCTCAAGAATGACTCTCAGGTTTCTGGCTTAAGTAATTGAAGAGATGATGGTGCCATATGCTGAGATGAGGAAGACTGAGGGAAGCCTAGGCTTGAGATGGAAAATAAATCAAGAGTTCAGTTTTGGACATGATAAGTTTGAGATTCCTGTGAGGCATAAAAGTAAACATGTCAGAGTATATGAGTTTTGGAGCTCACAGAGGAGGTGTGGTTAGAATGCAAATTTTGGAGTTGTCTGAATATAGATTGTATTTAAAACCAGGGGACTGGATGAGATCACCTTAGGAAAGAGAGTAGAGAGAGACTAGAAGGCCTGGAACTGAGTTCCAAGGAACCCCAATATCTAGTGATTAAGTAGGGGAGGAGAAACCCACGGAGGAGACTAAGAAAAAGTGGCCAGAGAGGTTGGAGGACAGTCTGGAGGTAGTCCTAGAAGCCAAGAGAGGAGAATGTTTCAGCAAGGATGCAGTGGCTAACTCTGTCTACAGCTACTGAGAAGTTGAGTAGGTAAGGACCGAGAGATGACCATGGAGGCCACTGGGGACCTTAACAACAGCAACTCTGCAGAGTGATAGATGTGGAAGCCAGGGGATAGTGGATCGGGGAGCAAATAAGAGATGAAGAAGTCTTGTGTCCTTAATGCAATGTACTTAAAAGAAAAAAAAAAAGAGATGAAGTGGAGCCATATGTGTAGAAAACGTTTTTGAGGAATTTTGTTGCCAAGGGGACCAGGAAAATGGGGCAGACACTGCAAGAGAATTGTGGAGTAGAGGGAGGTGTATTTTGTTTGTTTTCTTAAGGATGGATTATTTCCATCAGCACGCTAGCATGGTTCTGGAGCAGTGGAGAGATTGGTAATTTAGGGAAGAGAATGAATGCCCAAAGGAGTAAAATCCTTGAGAAGATAAAAGGGGATGGTACCAGAACATAAGTAAGGAGATTCGCCATGATAGAAGAAAAGAAACATCCTCCATTTTTTTTATTACACTTTAAGTTTTAGGGTACATGTGCACAACGTGCAGGTTAGTTACATATGTATACATGTGCCACGTTGGTGTGCTGCACCCATTAACTCATCATTTAACATTAGGTATATCTCCTAATGCTATCCCTCCCCCTCCCCCCACCCCACAACAGGCCCTGGTGTGTGATGTTCCCCTTCCTGTGTCCATGTGTTCTCATTGTTCAATTCCCACCTATGAGTGAGAACATGTGGTGTTTGGTTTTTTGTTCTTGCGATAGTTTGCTGAGAATGATGGTTTCCAGCTTCGTCCATGTCCCTACAAAGGACATGAACTCATCATTTTTTATGGCTGCATAGTATTCCATGGTGTATATGTGCCACATTTTCTTAATCCAGTCTATCGTTGTTGGACATTTGGGTTGGTTCCAAGTCTTTGCTATTGTGAATAGTGCTGCAATAAACATACATGTGCATGTGTCTTTATAGCAGCATGTTTTATAATCCTTTGGGTATATACCCAGTAATGGGATGACTGGGTCAAATGGTATTTCTAGTTCTAGATCCCTGAGGCATCGCCACACTGACTTCCACAATGGGTGAACTAGTTTACAGTCCCACCAACAGTGTAAAAGTGTTCCTATTTCTCCACATCCCCTCCAGCACCTGTTGTTTCCTGACTTTTTAATGATCGCCATTCTAACTGGTGTGAGATGGTATCTCATTGTGGTTTTGATTTGCATTTCTCTGATGGCCAGTGATGGTGAGCATTTTTTCATGTCTTTTGGCTGCATAAATGTCTTCTTTTGAGAAGTGTCTGTTCATATCCTTCACCCACTTTTTGATGGGGCTGTTTGTTTTTTCTTGTAAATTTGTTTGAGTTCTTTGTAGATTCTGGATATTAGCCCTTTGTCAGATGAGTAGGTTGCGAAAATTTTCTCCCATTCTGTAGGTTACCTGTTCACTCTGATGGTAGTTTCTTTTGCTGTGCAGAAGCTCTTGAGTTTAATTAGATCCCATTTGTCAATTTTGGCTATTGTTGCCATTGCTTTTGGTGTTTTAGACATGAAGTCTTTGTCTATGCCTATGTCCTGAATGGTATTGCCTAGGTTTTCTTCTAGGGTTTTTATGGTTTTAGGTCTAACCTTTAAGTCTTTAATCCATCTTGAATTAATTTTTGTATAAGGTGTAAGGAAGGGATCCAGTTTCAACTTTCTACATATGGCTGGCCAGTTTTCCCAGCACCATTTATTAAATAGGGAATCCTTTCCCCATTGCTTGTTTTTGTCAGGTTTGTCAAAGATCAGATGGTTGTAGATATGTGGCATTATTTCTGAGGGCTCTGTTCTGTTCCATTGGTCTATATATCTGTTTTGGTACCAGTACCTCCATTTTAACAGGGAAAAAATAAAACATGGCTACAGATGTAGACAGGGTACTGTATAGATTTGGTGGCGGTAAGATGAAGGAGCTCTCATCTGATAGCTTCTGTTTTTTTCAGTAATCTATGGGATGAGGTCATCAGCTGAGATTTCTTGGGGACAATGGGAAAGTGAGGAAGATGGAGGAGAGAGGGCGAGTGATGAAATAGTCATTTTAGAGACAGAGAAAGTGTTGACCATGGCCAGGCGTGGTGGCTCACGCCTGTAATCCCGGCACTTTGGGAGGCCAAGGCGGGCGGATCACCTGAGGTCAGGAGTTTGAGAGCAGCCTGGCCAACATGGCAAAACCTTGTCTCTACTAAAAAAATACAAAAAATGGCGAGGCGTGGTGGCAGGCGCCTGTAATCCCAGCTACACAGGAGGCTGAGGCAGGAGAATTGCTTGAACCTGGGAGGCGGAGGTTGCAGTGAGCGGAGATGGTATCATTGCACTCCAGCCTGGGCATCAACAGTGAAACTCAGGGGGGAAAAAAAAAAAAGAAAGAAAGAAAAGAAGGAAAGGAAGGAAGGAAGGAAAGAAGGAAGGAAGGAAGGAAGGAAGGGAGACAAATGGCCAGACAGCATTGAGAGCGTATACCCATGGATTTTAAAGTGAAATCCAGCTACCCAGTTGTGTGATTTTTCTCCAGCACCCTTCAGCTACTTCAACGCAGGCATGGAGAATTGAGTTCATCGAGGGATGAGATACAGCAGGGGGAGAGGAAGTAAGGAAGTTGAAGGTATTTGGAAGGGAATGATCATAATGATAGACCAGGAACTCTAAGCTGGACATGAAGAGAAGTGAAAATAAAAAGGAACTTGAAGGAGAGTAAGAACGGTAATAAGTAGGAGAAAGTGCTGGCAGATGGGCATCTACGAAAAGGTGACATTTAAGCTGAGACCTAAAGGATGAAGAGCCAGCTCTGTGAAAAATGAGGGAAGAGATTTCCAGGAAAAGGGAATATCAAGTGGTAAGTGAATAGGTGATCATGACGCGTTCAGATGCTTCCTGCAGTGGGAGCCCTTGTGGAGGTAAACTGGAAGAACGGATGGTGTCGTAGAGTGGGATATTGGGCATTGAGATTTGGGGGTAGTGCAATATCTGATAACCCAAAGTCTAGGTAGGTGATGATGGAGTGAGTGAAGTGGAAGAAGCAATTGTTAGAGGTCTCCTCGTCACCCTGTGGATGTTGAATTCACCAATGATATCAAGACTTGGAGAGGACATACCCATTAGGGAGGTTATTATTTAAAAAAATGAAAAACACAGAAAATAATAAGTATTGGAGTGTTGGCCAAACTGTGGAGAAATTGGAACCTTTGTGTATTGCTGGTGGGAACATAAATGGTACAGCTGCTGTGGAAAACAGTATGATGATTCCTCAAAAAGTAAAACATAGAATTACCTTACGAGGAGGAGGAGCCAAGACGGCCGAATAGGAACAGCTCCCGTCTACAGCTCCCAGCATGAGCGACGCAGAAGACGAGTGATTTCTGCATTTCCATCTGAGGTACCGTGTTCATCTCACTAGGGAGTGCCAGACAGTGGGCGCAGGTCAGTGGGTGAGTGCACCGTGTGCCAGCCGAAGCAGGGGCGAGGCATTGCCTCACTCGGGAAGTGCAAGGGGTCAGGGAGTTCCCTTTCCAGGGATGACAGACAGCACCTGGAAAATCGGGCCACTCCCACCCGAATACTGTGCTTTTCCGACGGGCTTAGGAAACGGTGCCCCAGGAGATTATAGCCCGCACCTGGCTCAGAGGGTCCTACGCCCACGGAGTCTCGCTGATTGCTAGCACAGCAGTCTAAGATCAAACAGCAAGTTGGCAGCGAGGCTGGGGGAGGGGCGCTCGCCATTGCCCAGGCTCGCTTAGGTAAACAAAGCAGCCTGGAAGCTTGAACTGGGTGGAGCCCACCACAGCTCAAGGAGGCCTGCCTGCCTCTGTAGGCTCCACCTCTGGGGGCAGGGCACAGACAAACAAAAAGACAGCAGTAACCTCTGCAGACTTAAATGTCCCTGTCTGACAGCTTTGAGGAGAGCAGTGGTTCTCCCAGCACGCAGCTGGAGATCTGAGAACAGGCAGACTGCCTCCTCAAGTGGGTCCCTGACCCCTGACCCCCGAGCAGCCTAACTGGGAGGCACCCCCCAGCAGGGGCAGACTGACACCTCACACAGCCGGCCAGGTACTCCAACAGACCTGCAGCTGAGGGTCCTGTCTGTTAGAAGGAAAACTAACAGAAAGGACATCCACACCAAAAACCCATCTGTACATCACCATCATCAAAGACCAAAAGTAGATAAAACCACAAAGATGGGGAAAAAACAGAGCAGGAAAACTGGAAACTCTAAAAAGCAGAGTACCTCTCCTCCTCCAAAGGAACGCAGTTCCTCACCAGCAACGGAACAAAGCTGGACAGAGAATGACTTTGACGAGCTGAGAGAAGAAGGCTTAAGATGATCAAATTACTCCGAGCTACGGGAGGATATTCAAACCAAAGGCAAAGAAGTTGAAAACTTTGAAAAAAATTTAGAAGAATGTATAACTAGAATAACCAATACAGAGAAGTGCTTAAAGGAGCTGATGGAGCTGAAAACCAAGGCTCGAGAACTACGTGAAGAATGCAGAAGCCTCAGGAGCCGATGCGATCAAATGGAAGAAAGG
This sequence comes from Pongo abelii, assembly GCF_028885655.2. Classification (NCBI taxonomy): domain Eukaryota; kingdom Metazoa; phylum Chordata; class Mammalia; order Primates; family Hominidae; genus Pongo; species Pongo abelii. The sequence goes on from NC_072008.2 coordinate 113,328,752, forward strand.
GTATCAGCCCTGGAAGATGAAATGAATGAAATGAAGCGAGAAGGGAAGTTTAGAGAAAAAAGAATAAAAAGAAATGAGCAAAGCCTCCAAGAAATGTGGGACTATGTGAAAAGACCAAATCTACGTCTGATTGTTGTACCTGAAAGTGACGGGGAGAATGGAACCAAGTTGGAAAACACTCTGCAGGATATTATCCAGGAGAACTTCCCCAATCTAGCAAGGCAGGCCAACATTCAGATTCAGGAAATACAGAGAACGCCACAAAGATACTCCTCGAGAAGAGCAACTCCAAGACACATAATTGTCAGATTCGCCAAAGTTGAAATGAAGGAAAAAACGTTAAGGGCAGCCAGAGAGAAAGGTCGGGTTACCATCAAAGGGAAGCCCATCAGACTAACAGCGGATTTCTTGGCAGAAACCCTACAAGCCAGAAGAGAGTGGGGGCCAATATTCAACATTTTTAAAGAAAAGAATTTTCAACCGAGAATTTCATATCCAGCCAAACTAAGCTTCATAAGTGAAGGAGAAATAAAATACTTTACAGACAAGCAAATGCTGAGAGATTTTGTCACCACCAGGCCTGCCCTAAAAGAGCTCCTGAAGGAAGTGCTGAACATGGAAAGGCACGACCGGTACCAGCCACTGCAAAATCATGCCAAAATGTAAAGACCATCGAGACTAGGAAGAGACTGCATCAACTAACGAGCAAAATAACCAGCTAACATCATAATGACAGGATCAAATTCACACATAACAATATTAACTTTAAATGTAAATGGACTAAATGCTCCCATTAAAAGACACAGACTGGCCAATTTGTTAGAGTCAAGACCCATCAGTGTGCTGTATTCAGGAAACCCATCTCACGTGCAGAGACACACATAGGCTCAAAATAAAAGGATGGAGGAAGATCTACCAAGCAAATGGAAAACAAAAAAAGGCAGGGGTTGCAATCCTAGTCTCTGATAAAACAGACTTTAAACCAACAAAGATCAAAAGAGACAAAGAAGGCCATTACATAATGGTAAAGGGATTAATTCAACAAGAAGAGCTAACTATCCTAAATATATATGCACCCAATACAGGAGCACCCAGATTCATAAAGCAAGTCCTGAGTGACCTACAAAGAGACTTAGACTCCCACACATTAATAATGGGAGACTTTAACACCCCACTGTCAACATTAGACAGATCAACGAGACAGAAAGTCAACAAGGATACCCAGGAATTGAACTCAGCTCTGCACCAAGCGGACCTAATAGACATCTACAGAACTCTCCACCCCAAATCAACAAGATATACATTTTTTTCAGCACCACACCACACCTATTCCAAAATTGACCACATACTTGGAAGTAAAGCTCTCCTCAATAAATGTAAAAGAACAGAAATTATAACAAACTGTCTCTCAGATCACAGTGCAATCAAGCTAGAACTCAGGATTAAGAATCTCACTCAAAACCACTCAACTACATGGAAACTGAACAACCTGCTCCTGAATGACTACTGGGTACATAACGAAATGAAGGCATAAATAAAGATGTTCTTTGAAACCAATGAGAACCAAGACACAACATACCAGAATCTCTGGGATGCATTCAAAGCAGTGTGTAGAGGGAAATTTATAGCACTAAATGCCCACAAGAGAAAGCAGGAAAGATCCAAAATTGACACCCTAACATCACAATTAAAAGAACTAGAAAAGCAAGAGCAAACACATTCAAAAGCTAGCAGAAGGCAAGAAATAACTAAAATCAGAGCAGAACTGAAGGAAATAGAGACACAAAAAACCCTTCAAAAAATTAATGAATCCACGAGCTGGTGTTTTGAAAGGATCAACAAAATTGATAGACTGCTAGCAAGATTAATAAAGAAAAAAGGAGAGAAGAATCAAATAGATGCAATAAAAAATGATAAAGGGGATATCACCACCGATCCCACAGAAATACAAACTACCATCAGAGAATACTACAAACACCTCTACGCAAATAAACTAGAAAATCTAGAAGAAATGGATAAATTCCTCAACACATACACCCTCCCAAGACTAAACCAGGAAGAAGTTGAATCTCTGAATAGATCAATAACAGGAGCTGAAATTGTGGCAATAATCAATAGCTTACCAACCAAAAAAAGTCCAGGACCAGATGGGTTCACAGCCGAATTCTACCAGAGGTACAAGGAGGAACTGGTACCATTCCTTTTGAAACTATTCCAATCAATAGAAAAAGAGGGAATCCTCCCTAACTCATTTTATGAGGCCAGCATCATCTTGATACCAAAGCCTGGCAGAGACACAACAAAAAAAGAGAATTTTAGACCAATATCCTTGATGAACATTGATGCAAAAATCCTCAATAAAATACTGGCAAACCGAATCCAGCAGCACATCAAAAAGCTTATCCACCATGACCAAGTGGGCTTCATCCCTGGGATGCAAGGCTGGTTCAATATACGCAAATCAATAAATGTAATCCAGCATATAAACAGAACCAAAGACAAAAACCACATGATTATCTTAATAGATGCAGAAAAGGCCTTTGACAAAATTCAACAACACTTCATGCTAAAAACTCTCAATAAATTAGGTATTGATGGGACGTATCTCAAAATAATAAGAGCTATCTATGACAAACCCACAGCCAATATCATACTGAATGGGCAAAAACTGGAAGCATTCCCTTTGAAAACTGGCACAAGACAGGGATGCCCTCTCTCACCACTTCTATTCAACATAGTGTTGGAAGTTCTAGCCAGGGCAATGAGGCAGAAGAAGGACATAAAGGGTATTCAATTAGGAAAAGAGGAAGTGAAATTGTCCCTGTTTGCAGATGACATGATTGTATATCTAGAAAACCCCATTGTCTCAGCCCAAAATCTCCTTAAGCTGATAAGCAACTTCAGCAAAGTCTCAGGATACAAAATCAATGTACAAAAATCACAAGCATTCTTATACACCAATAACAGACAAACAGAGAGCCAAATCATGAGTGAACTCCCATTCACAATTGCTTCAAAGAGAATAAAATACCTAGGAATCCAACTTACAAGGGATGTGAAGGACCTCTTCAAGGAGTACTACAAACCACTGCTCAAGGAAATAAAAGAGGATACAAACAAATGGAAGAACATTCCATGCTCATGGGTAGGAAGAATCAATATCGTGAAAATGGCCATCCTTCCCAAGGTAATTTACAGATTCAATGCCATCCCCATCAAGCTACCAATGACTTTCTTCACAGAATTGGAAAAAACTACTTTAAAGTTCATGTGGAACCAAAAAAGAGCCCGCATTGCGAAGTCAATCCTAAGCCAAAAGAACAAAGCTGGAGGCATCACACGACCTGACTTCAAACTATACTACAAGGCTACAGTAACCAAAACAGCATGGTACTGATACCAAAACAGAGATATAGATCAATGGAACAGAACAGAGCCCTCAGAAATAATGCCACATATCTACAACTATCTGATCTTTGACAAACCTGACAAAAACAAGCAATGGGGAAAGGATTCCCTATTTAATAAATGGTGCTGGGAAAACTGGCTAGCCATATGTAGAAAGCTGAAACTGGATCCCTTCCTTACACCTTATACAAAAATCAATTCAAGATGGATTAAAGACTTAAATGTCAGACCTAAAACCATAAAAACCCTAGAAGAAAACCTAGGCAATACCATTCAGGACATAGACATGGGCAAGAACTTCATGTCTAAAACACCAAAAGCAATGGCAACAAAAGCCAAAATTGACAAATGGGATCTAATTAAACTAAAGAGCTTCTGCACAGCAAAAGAAACTACCATCAGAGTGAACAGGCAACCTACAAAATGGGAGAAAATGTATGCAACCTACTCATCTGACAAAGGGCTAATATCCAGAATCTACAATGAACTCCAACAAATTTACAAGAAAAAAACAAACAACCCCATCAAAAAGTGGGCGAAGGACATGAACAGACACTTCTCAAAAGAAGACATTTATGCAGCCAAAAAACACATGAAAAAATGCTCACCATCACTGGCCATCAGAGAAATGCAAATCAAAACCACAATGAGATACCATCTCACACCAGTTAGAATGGCAATCATTCAAAAGTCAGGAAACAACAGGTGCTGGAGAGGATGTGGAGAAATAGGAACACTTTTACACTGTTGGTGGGACTGTAAACTAGTTCAACCCTTGTGGAAGTCAGTGTGGCGATTCCTCAGGGATCTAGAACTAGAAATTCCATTCGACCCAGCCATCCCATTACTGGGTATATACCCAAAGGACTATAAATCATGCTGCTATAAAGACACATGCACACGTATGTTTATTGCCGCATTATTCACAATAGCAAAGACTTGGAACCAACCCAAATGTCCAACAAGGATAGACTGGATTAAGAAAATGTGGCACATATACACCATGGAATACTATGCAGCCATAAAAAATGATGAGTTCATGTCCTCTGTAGGGACATGGATGAAATTGGAAATCATCATTCTCAGTAAACTATCGCAAGAACAAAAAACCAAACACTGCATATTCTCACTCATAGGTGGGAATTGAACAATGAGAACACATGGACACAGGAAGGGGAACATCACACTTCGGGGACTGTTGTGGGGTGGGGGGAGGGGGGAGGGATAGCATTGGGAGATATACCTAATGCTAGATGACGAGTTAGTGGGTGCAGCGCACCAGCATGGCACATGTATACATATGTAACTTACCTGCACATTGTGCACATGTACCATAAAACCTAAAGTATAATAATAATAATAATAATAATAAAGATTTTGGCATGTCCTTTTTAAAAAAATAAAAAAAAGTGAAAAAAAAAAAAAGAATTACCTTACCAATCAGCAGTTCCACTTCTAGGTATGTACCCGAAAGAATACAGGGGCTGCAACAGATATTTGTACACCCATGTTCATAGCTACATTGTTCACAACAACCAAAAGGTAGAAACAACCCAAATATGCATCAACAGATTAATAAAATGTGATACATACATACACATTTTATTAGTCTTAAAAGGAAGGACTATTAGTCTTAAAAGGAAGGAAATTCTGACACATGCAGCAATATGGATGAACCTTGAAGACATTATGCTAAGCAAAATATGCTAGTCACAAAAAGACAGGTATCGTATGATTCCTCTTATATGAGATACCTACAGTAATCAAATTCATAGAGACAGAAAGTAGAATTGTGGCTTCCATGGGTTGAGAAGGGAGGGGTAATGAGGGATTACTATTTAATGGGTACAGAGTTTCAGTTTGGGAAGATGAAAAAGTTGTGGAGATGGATGGTGGTGATGGTTGCATAATAATGTGAGTGTACTTAATGCTGTAAAACTGTACTTCTAAAAATGGTAGGCTGGACATGGTGGTTCACACCTGTAATCCTGACATTTTGAGAGGCTGAGGTGGGTGGATTGCTTGAGCCCAAGAGTTCAAGACCAGCCTGGGCAATATGGCAAAACCCCATTTCTACAAAAAAATATAAAAAATAGTCAGGCAGGGTGGCACACGCCTGTGGTCCCAGCTACTTGTGTGTCTGAGGTGGGATTGCTTGAGCCTGGGAGGTCAAGGCTGCAGTGAGCTATGATTCTGCCACTGTACTCCAGCCTGGGCGACAGAGTGAGACCCTGTCTCAATCAATCAAATCAATCAATAATAAAAATGGTTAAAATGGTAACTTTTATGTTATGGATATTTTGCCATGAATTCTTTTAAGGACTGGAAGGAAAAATCACATGTGACTGGGAACTAAAGTCCTCAGTGAATGTGGGACCAACTTAGGAAATCTGTAGATAACAATGAGGAGAAAGAGAGTGGTAGAGGTGGGCAGCAGGCAGGTTCCTCAAAGACGCAGGATATTTTGCAGAAAGAAGGAGGAGTAATGGCCTGGAGGCAGCATTGGCAAGCAAGGAGGACACTTATCTCACCTGCAGGTCCCGGAGGACTTGAATTTTGCAAAAGAAAAACAAAACAAAGCAAAACCAAAAACCCCAGTTTCCATTTGAGAGGGCTGGTGGGGAAGTGGTGCCCTCAAGGAATACACAGGTCTCAACTGGGAAAGAAGGTGAAGGACACTTTCTGAGAATAAATTGAGGTTATAGGAGAGTTTGTTGTTGACTGAGAGTTCCAGTGGACACACTGGAAGGATTTGAAAGGGAGGAGAAAAATGGGATAAGAGTGTAAACAGACTGCTATGGGGAGGAGAGTCAGGGTTCTAAGGACCAGAGGCAAGTAGACTTCTTTCTGGTGGTGACTGAAGTGAACAGAAAGGCAAGGCCTTATGGGATGAGTCTCACATATGGGAGGGTGGGCTTAGAGGCATGTAGAAAGCCAGTTCTGGGGCTGGAGTCTCTGATAGGTGAGCCGCCGGGTCGGGGGGCTTCAAGGGAGGCTGCTTTTACAGACAGCATTGAAGCGGCCCTCAGTTCACTTAGGGAAGAGTAGTCTGCTGAATCCTCCTACGAAGCCTATCTCATTGCCTTCTAGAAAACTACTTTAGGCTGGGTGTGGTGGCTCATGTCTGAAATCCCAGCACTTTGGGAGGCTGAGGCGGGCGGATCACTTGAGCCCAGGAGTTTGAGACCAGCCTAGCCAATATGGCAAAACCCTGTCTCTACTAAAAATACAAAAAAAAAAAAAAAAAAAAAAAAAAAAAAAGCTAGGCATGGTGGCATGCACCCGTAGTCCCAGCTCCTGGGGAGGCTGAGGTGGGAGGATCATCTGAGTCCAGGAAGTCGAGGCTGCCGTGAGTTGTGATGGTTCCACTGGGCAATGAGAGTGAGACGCTGTCTCAAAAACAAAACAACAACAACAACAACAAAACCCCTACTTTATGCACAGGTCCTTGGCACAAATTGTGGAAGATGATTTGCCCTGGAGTTAGGCAGACCTGGGTTCACATTTTGGTGCCACACAATATATATAGTTGTATATCCTTCAGCAAATTACTTAATCTCTCTTCCCAAATCTCAGTTTCCTTATCTGTAAAATGGACATAATACCACCTAGCTCATGAGGTTATTGTGAAAATGGGGTGACATAATTTGTGGACAGCACCTGGAGCATAGTAAGTCCTCAATAAATGGCAGCTGATATTATTGTTTTCGGCACTGTCCCCTTTTTCAGCATTTTGCTCACTTTTCTCCCAGATGCCACTGTTCTCAGGCTATCCTTTTGCTGACCAAACTCTTCAGCTGGACTTAAACAGCGCCCCGTCTTTCAGATCTTCTCTCTACTTTTCCTCAGTGCAACCATATCTGTCTTATTTCATGTCAGTTTAGAGCCCTCCCTGTTCTCTCCTGGGGTAAATCTGATTTAACCAGCAAGTCCTTTGTTTGCATGAATTTATGTGTCCACAAAAGATAACATCTGTGTTTTAACCCAGGCCTTCAATGCTGTAACCCAGTGGAATAAATGTACCTCAGTTTTCCCACCTGACTGTAGCTCTTCTGTTGTCTAAAAATAGCACTCTTTTCAGTCCTGGCTTTTCAGTGTGGTCTATGGACCAGCAGCTTGGGCACGACCCTGGAATTTGTTAGAGTCTCAGACTTTGCTCCAGACCTACTGCATCAGAATCATTTTAGCAATACTCCCAAGTGATTTGTATGTACTTTAAAGTTTGAGCAGCACTACTAGAATAAGGAGCAGCTAGCCAAAATAACAAGCAAGTATTCCTTTACAGGAAGAAAGGTTTGTGCCCAAGCTCCTTACAAAAGAGCACCCAGAGCAGCTACTTCACAGCACTGGGGATGGGCTGCCATCTCTGCCACCAGGGGAATGTTGCATCTCATGGGGGCCCAGTTGCTAGCCTGCCATGCTGGATCTCTAGAGCTTCCAGTAGAGTCAGGCTTCTGTTACCGGAATCAGAGGGCTAATTGGCCCCACATGGTTCCAAATCCTGCCAGTCTTGAGGGGAGTGACAAGACTCCCCAAGGAGCCAACCAAATGTAAAGAAAAAGGAGCCAAAGGCAAAGAGGGCTGGAGAACTAAAAGTGGATGCCTGGAAATTTAGCTGTTACATTTCCATCTTCCTGCATGAAAGCACAAGTAGGCAGAGCATCAGCTTAGAATCATTCCATATTCTTCTCGGTTCATTTGTCCTTTAGCCACATCTGCCTAGCAACAGTTGTTAGCATGAGCTCGAGCTACCAGTCTCTCTTTGGACAGTGATGGAGGGATCAGTTTAGCCCACGGAGGAATCAGGGCATCCAGAGGGAGCCAGGTTGTCTGGTAGTTGGGTCAGGGAAAGAGCTGCCGGGAGAATGAGCGGACAGAGTGCGTTGCGGGGCTGTCTCTTAGAGGCAAGGAGTTGGGGGTAGGGCTTCGGCTGTCTGAAGTGGGTGAAGTTTATATTTGGCTCCCCTTCTCTGCTCCTCCAGCCACCCTGAATAATGCTATCAATAACGTCGCCACCTCTACATTTGTGTGATATGCTTAACCTTCCTAAGTGCTTCTGTAACCATGATCTCATTTCGTTCTCCCAACAACGCGGAGTGAACAGGCTCAGAGATAGGTTAATTATGATGTGGGCTGAGCATACAGGCTGGGCTAGGACATAGAGTGCTGCTGACTGTAGGGTTGGGGCAGCTTGCAATGGAGACTCTGGATAGCCGGAGGGTCCAGGACCGTGAGTGGGAGCAGGTAGGGGGTGCTGCAATTGTGGGTCCTAGCATAGAGATGTGGCCCCAGCTGGGCCACCAATGTGCTTAGCCATTGTGGGTCTGTGCCTCTTCATCTCCTACCTAGAAGGCTGGGATGGAGGAGGAACAGTCACCTAGCCTATTTGGCAGGACAGAGGAGATAATGGATGTGAAAGCATCTTTTCTCAAATGAAGTAATGAGTGTAAAAATGAAAAGAACCACACGAATATAAAGTGTTGTTATCATTAGGCAGAAGAGAAAGGCTAGGCCTTTACCCAGGTCACTAAATAGAGAGTGCAAGCCTGGCACAAGGTGAGGGAATGCCTTTGGGGACTTTGGTAAGAAGAGGAGAGAATGAAGGCACTACATACTTTGGGGCAAACAACAGAAGCAAATAGCAGACCTCAGAAACAAACCTCGTGGGGTGGCGGGGGGTGGGGGATAAGCATTGGCTGCTTCACAATTTTGTTCAGGGATTCCCTATTTGAAGGGACCAGAAGCCAAATATCTTTCAAAGTCAAATTGCCTGTTTCCCCCAGGAGGATAGTCATGTGACCCATGGACAGCTGAGCTCCTGTCATCCATCACTGCTTGCCTTCAGTGTCACTCCCAAGTCTCCAGGCACTTAGCAAATTTCAGAGGGACTGAGCTGCAGACACTGAAAAAGGCAAACCCCAGGAGGGAAGGAATAACTTCCATTTGAATTGTGAAATGGCCTTCTGGTCTGTTAATGGAGGTGTTTTTCCCCTGTCCCAAGATACCTGGGAGGGGTGTGAGGAAAGGGCTGCTTGCAGAATTGAAGGCAGTTAAGGGCAGTTAGTCCAGCTCAGTTAGGGACAACCCAGGGATGATTGTGCTCCAGCCACACCTGGAGACATGCCTGCACCTATGAATCACATAGCTGGGCCACCTGCAGGAAGATGGAATGCACCTATGGACAGAGTTTGGTTCTTGCCTCTCTCCCCAACTCTGCCCTTTCTTGGCCAGCGAGTACAATCCCCACCTCCTCCATGGAGTCTTCTCCAGCTTCTCCGCCCCATCTTCTGAACACCCAAGTTGGAACTTAGTTGCAGATCTCATCCACCAGTCTCAGTTAGCACTGTAATTGTCTTGTTCAGTATGCACACTTGTCTTTTCTCCCCCAGCTAGACTGAAAGCTCTTTGAGGACAGAGACCTGTCACTTCTCCTGTGTCCCCCACAGTGCTGGACTGTCTGAGTAGGCACTTGATAAATACTTGTTGATTAATTAATATGAGTCAAAAGAGTAAAGCAAAGCGCTTGTGTCACAAAACGCTGTTTGCTTATTGATTCCTCTGGCTCCAGGAGTGCCCATTTTCTTCAGAAGTGGTAGTACCTCAAGGCCCAATGGAACCTGAAATGTCCTCTGCTTCAAAAAAGGAAAAAGGGGCAAAGGGGAGGCTGCAGTGGCAGGGATCAAGGGGGAGCGCTGAGCGTAGGACAGTATCCCAAGCGCTTCTGCAGTACACCTGTGTCTGTCTTCCTTGCCGGAGTTCCTGTTCCCCACGCCACAGTCTGCACAGCCTTCCCTGGCTGATGCCCATGTCGGAAATGAGCTGGTGCCATCCCAAGAAGTCCTTTTAGTGCCAACAAGTTCGGGTGGCAGGAAGCAAAGGGCTCATTTTCCAAATAGCCCTAGGGGTGAGGCAAGACGGCAGCTGCAGGAAGATGTTCTCTGGCTCCCTTCAAGGACAAGCTCCTGCCTACCACCAGGAGCCAAAATGAAAGAGGCGCCAGCCTGTGGCCACCCTCAGAGGGTCCCTGTCCCAGGAGGGTGCCTGTCCAGGACACTAACCAGCCACGTTCCAGCTTTGGAGTGACTTTCTATTGAAAAGTGACCATTTATCTTAGTGGTGTGAGAGGGAAGGAGCAAGTTTCTGAATTTGCCTTCCAGAGACTTGACCTCATCCTAGCATCCCCTTCCACCTCCCGAAGGGGTGACAGACAGACTCCAAGCCAGTGTGAGGTGTAGCCAGAGAGATCTCATATGATAGAGACAACTTCAGAGTTCTTTGCTGGACTATGAATTTCTCTTTTATACAATTATTCTAAATCTTTTCCCCTTCCCCTATAAATAGTCCTAAAGCTTCTCTCTAATTACTGAAACTGTGTCCTGATAAATAACCTAAATGGTTTGAAGCATTTGCTGCTGATGAATTTGATATTCTTAGCTAATAAAGAATTGCATTGCTCTCGGCTGGGCGCGGTGGCTCACTCCTGTAATCCCAGCACTTTGGGAGGCCGAGGCGGGTGGATCACCTGAGGTCGGGAGTTCAAGAACAGCCTGGCCAACATGGTGAAACCATGTCACTACTAAAAATATAAAAATTAGCCAGGCATGGCAGCACGCACCTGTAATCCCAGATACTCTCCTGGAGCCTGAGGCAGGAGAATCGCTTGAACCTGGGAGGTGGAGGTTGCAGTGAGCCGAGATCGTGCCACTGCACTCCAGCTGGGGCAACAGAGGGAGACTCCATCTCAAAAAAAAAAAAAAAAAAAAAAAGAATTGCATTGCTCTCAGAGTGTCAAAACCTCCTACTTCTTTTACAAACCTTATACTAGTTTCATTAATTAGCTACTGGCCCTCTGTATCTTGTTCCAAAGGGCTCTGCCTGGAACTATAATTTTAGCAAACACACATACTGAGGCTAGAAAACTTAAACACGTCTATCTAGAAGGCCTAAAAGTCTGGGGCTGTAGTGGTGCCTGATGAGCGAGCTAAGGCTCTGGATCACTTGGCCCTGGCCCTCTCTCCTCCATCTCCACCTGCCCTGCCCTTCTCCTTGACCATCCATTCCTCCTTTTACCTTCTTCCTTGGCCTTGGCACCAGTGCTATCACAGGCCTCAGGGTCTCTACACCCTTACCCTTCAGTGCTCTTCATCTGAATACTACACTCAGACCCCTTCTTGCTTGCAGTATGCCTCCCCTGGCCCTTGATGGAGAACATTTATGAAGCTCTTGTGGAATTCCTAAGCTTTAGTCACTTAAGTTGTGGGAATCGGGAGAACAATGTGTAATCTCTCCCCGGTGTTAGGGCAGTGATTTCTCTTCTCCCAGCTCCTCTGGGCTTTCAGGCCTGCTGGTAGCCCCAAGATGCAGCTCCCCTTCTGGCCAACAGGAACTCTTTTCCAGGTGTCTCATTAACTGAAAGAAGTTGGCATTATGGACAATTTTGGTCCCAGACATTAGCACATTTATTTATATATGCTACCTAAATCATTTATTTTTGTATACAACGTAAGATATATTCAAGTTTAAAATTGCATCAAGACGAGCCAGGCATGGTGGCTCACGCCTGTAATTCCAGCACTTTGGGAGGCTGAGGTGAGAGGATCACTTGAGGCCAGGAGTTAGAGACCAGCCTGGCCAACATGGCGAAACCCCACCTCTACTAAAAATACAAAAATTAGCAAGGTGTGGTGGCACATGCCTGTAGTCCCAGCTACTCGGGAGGCTGAGGCAGGAGAATCGCTTGAACCCAGCAGGCGGAGGTTGCGGTGAGCCAAGATCGTGTCACTGCACTCCAGCCTGGGTAACAGAGTGAGACTCTGTCTCAAAAAAAAATAAAAATTAAAAAAAAATTTTTAAATATTGCATCAGGGCTTCATGAAGATGCTCCATCTTCTGGAACAACGTCACATTTCTTCCGCCACTGGCTTGCCTGTCTTGTGGTCTCTTCCTGCAAGGTTTTGGTTTCCTTTAGGGAGTTAATAGCTAAGTCAGTGGAGGATGACAGTTAACTTCTGCAGAATATTTGCATTGGGTTCCTTCTGGAGTTCCAATATCTGAGAGGAAAGGTCTGACTCTAATTTCAGGCTCATGGTATCAGTTTCTTCTATTGGCTGTAGCCCTGAAGACAGTAGCTTCTACCTTCTAGATTTCTCTTTCGCCAATCTGAAATATGAGGCAGTCATCATCTCTTGGCTCCAGAGGATGTAGGAAGCTAAGCTGTAAACTCCTGGGTGCCAGGGCCAGAACCCTAACTGGCGTCTCTCCCTGCTGGTTCTGAGGCTTAGTTCCCTGTGCATCTTGTTTTGCTCCCACCTTCCCTTTTCCCCAGTCATGTGATGCAGGAAGAGAGCGCAAATGATATGGAATGTGAGCAGCTGCCAGCAGAGATACTGCGACAAGTGACCGTTCACCGAGACCCTATATATGGCTTTGGCTTCGTGGCTGGCAGTGAGAGGCCTGTGGTGGTTCGATCTGTGAGGCCAGGTAGGTGTCCCTCAGAGTGTCCCCCTAGCCCTGACTCCTGTCTCCCAACACCCACATATCTTCCCAAAAAGCAGAGCTTCCAAGCATTCTAACTGTCTTGCTGAAGAATTCATGAAGAATAGTTGAAGACTTGACAACCAATAACTGTGTGAGGGAGCTGGCCTTTTAAGACTGATAGACACAACCATTGAGGCCCTAGAAAAAGGCTGCAGCTGATTGTTTAACAGTGTCTGGGTCTTAATAAAGCTTCCCTTTGCATAGAACATTCATAAAAGAACCATAATGTCTTGCAAAAAAAAAATGTACCTATTCTATTTAATTCAACAAGTATCTATAGCTTGCCTACTCTAAGCCCAGCAATGTTGTCGGGAAGTACAAGACACAGTTCCTGTTCTCAAGAACCTAACCATCAGGCTGTGGAGACACGTACATACTCATGAAGTAGGTCAGCCATTGAAGACCAGAATCAAGATACAGACCACAGGTGGGATAGGAGAGGAGAGGATAATGGAATCTCCGAATGCTTGAGTGGCAGTAACAAACATCTACCATTGATTAAGCATCTACTATGTGCTTTACATCATATTGTTTAATTCTCACAGCCACCCCTGCAAGGTAAATAAGTAATATCATTCCCATTTTGCAAACGAGGAAACTGAGGCATAATGAAAGAGAAATGACTTGTCCAGTGTCACTCAGCTATAAAGCAACAGAGCCAGGGTTTGCACCTGGGCCTGTTTGATGCCATGCAGGGGAAGTAGGGCCTGAAAGGGACCATGTGGGATGGAACAAGCAAAGCCCCCACCTAAGCTATGAAGCCCTGCTATCATGAATGAAATGGAAAAAGACTGAAGTACTGTTTTGTTTCGAATCTGCTAGGCATTGACAAAAAAGACAGACGGAATGGAGCTTTATTCCCGGCTTGCTGGGCCTGAGGCTTTAGATGTTTACAACAGTTTCTCGCTCAGTCAAGAGGAGCAGCCAGAGTACAAACTGGTCTTGCAGAAATTTGATGAATTTTGCAATCCTCCAAGGGAAAGAAAAAGATTTTTGTAAGCTCTCTCTTCAACTAGAGGGCACAGAGGAAAAAACACACACACACACACACAACAACAACAATTTAGTACAGGAGTCCGTGGCTGACCTAAGGCTCTGGAGTCAGTCATGCAGTTTGGCAAAAAGGTTTTGAATCTCTGATCAGAAATCAGAGGGAAGGGGGACCAGCTAACACTCAGTAATAGACCACCAGGAGCCCCTACTTTAACTTCAAATGAGACAGAATCTGCACAGCTAAAGGAAGCTCCCAGGCCTAGAGGGGTTCAGCTGCCAAAGGTATAACAATGAAGAAGGAGTTGGAGGGGTGAAGAGAAGAAAATCCCCAGGCACGAACCACAAAAAGCCATGGGGCTGGCATGCATAGCCCAATAAAAGCCCTATAAAAGGCTGATCCGTAGTGCTGCTTCTGGCCCAGGTGGCTCCTGAATGCACAGGACTTGTTTGGTTCTTTATTTGAGTCCATAATAAAGACAAAAAAAGTATCCTACAGAGGAGCAATTATGGTTGATCAAGCCAACAAACCATTTGTGAAAGCAGTAGTAGACTGATGTTACGAGTACCATCAAAGGGCCAAGGCCCATAAAGGAGGTTGAGTTCCATGAGGACCTCTTCTGTTAGACGGAATAAAGGGAGGGGAGGGAAGGGAAGAAGAAGATAGATAGAGTGGCCTCCACCTAAGAGACTGACATTTTTGGCAGAAGTAGATAGAAGGAATGAAATGAGTTGAAGGAATTGTCCCTTGGATGGTATAATAACTACCATTTATCCAATTCTTAGCAACATCAATCAGCTGTTTTAAGTGCTGTATATTTATCATCTCATTCATCCTCCCAACATTTCTATGATGCATATGTACTGTTATTTTCCCATTTTATAGATGAGGTAAGAGAGACTCAGAGAGATTAAATATCTTGCCCAAGGTCACACAACCAGTGAATTGCAGATTTGGAATTAGAGTCCAGGTCTGTCTGGCTGTAAAGAGTGTTCTGTTAGCCACCATACTTTGCTCCTGAAGCCAGTGCACTGTCAGGAGACTTGGCCTAGTGTGTTTAGGGCAATTGCTCCTCTAGCAATGGTGCTGGCACAGCCATCCTCGGCACATAGGCTCTACACTCCAGAGCCATTGAGCTGTGCTCAAGTGATGTATTTGTTGTGTATGTTCACGTTTTTGGAATTTGGGCAGCCCCCTTCTTTGGAGAGAGAGGGAGAAGTTGGGATCTGGCCCTTCAAGGTGGACACAAACAAGAGTCAAGGCTGGTTTGATACTGGGTCATGTCAGTGAACATTTCTTTCAAATTTGAGTCAGGCTGGTTCTGACTTCTCATTCTCTCCAAGTCTCTGAAAAGCTTTTCTCCAATAAGATCTTTGCTAAACATCAGAAGCAGCATAGCCTTGTGGTATCCTTCTACCCTCACCCTTTGCCCCAACCAAGAAGGTACAGCCCTCAGATAGGTCTGCTTTCTTAATCTTGCAGTAGAAATGGGAAGGAGAGCCAGGCACAGTAGCTCACGTCTGTAATCCCAGCACTTTGGGAGGCTGAGGTGGGTGGATCACCTGAGGTCAAGAGTTCGAGACCACTCTGGGCAACATGACGATGTTCCACCTCTACTAAAAATACAAAAATTAGCTGGGCGTGGTGGAGTGTACCTGTCATCCCAGCTACTCAGGAGGCTGAGGTGGGAGAATCTGTTGAACCTGGGAGGCGCAAGTTACAGTGAACCGAGATCACGCCACTGCACTCCAGCCTGGGTGACAGAGTAAGACTCCATCTCAAAAAAACAAAAAAAAAGAAAAGAAAAGAAATGGGAGGGAGAGAAAACAAATATCCAACTGCCCAGCAGTATGTGCTTTGTTCCCCTCATTTATTGGACAGTGGCATTTCTCATTGTTGAAAAAAAAAATAACCCTTTAGGTCTTTTTCCTCTGTCTTCAGACAAGTGAATGCCTAAGTCCTTCCAGACTAGTAAGTATGAATAATATTCAAGTAAGAAGATCCTTCCTCATCCTCCTTTCGCCTGACCACCTCCAGTAGTCTGGAAGTCATTCCTTATACCTAAGCAAGTCCCGCCTATGAAATGGAAGTCTGTGTTCCTTGTTAAGAAGCAAGCCAGTAAAATGTTTATTGACCTTATCTGAGTATGGTACCTTTGGCTACTAAACCATACCCAGCTAAAGTGTTTTCATCCCACTTATCTTTCTGGGGCTCACAAAAGCCCACCTGGTTCTAGAGTACCTCCCTTGCCTTCAAAGGCAGACTTAGCATTCTGTGTTTGGAACAGCACCCTCTAACTAGCTCTGGAGGGCTTTGGAATGCTCGCTTCTGAAGTCCAGAGCATGTCTTTCTTGGCGTGGAACTAAAGGAGGTCCACTCCATTCTCTGTCTTCATTCCTCTGCCCTCTATCTGCTTATAGGCAGCAGCAGCAGCAGCAGCAGCAGCAACAGCAGCAGAGAGCTCGAGTAGCACCCCCTACACCACCACAGCTCAGCCTGCACCATCTCCAGGCCTCAGCACCCGCTTCAGCTCCTACAGGCACAGGGGACTTGCCCAGATCTGGACTTTCCCAGCAGTAACCCTAAGCCCTCACACCTCTCTCCTCTCTTTTGCAGGAGGCCCCTCTGAGAACAAGCTCCTGGCTGGTGACCAGATTGTGGCTATTAATGAGGAAGACGTGAGTGAAGCCCCAAGGGAGAGGCTCATAGAACTTATCAGGTAACAGGGGCCTCTTGGCAGGAGCTGATCAGTATCCCCACCCCTGACTCACCAGTGACATGGGGCTACCACTATCCCCCGCTCGCTCTGAGAGCAGAATCCTTCCAGGCAAAGAAGCCCTATACAGGGCTCCTGGCTAACCCAGAACTTCAGGGGCCAGCTATTCAGGGTCAGCAGGAGCCTTCATACACACTGGCTTAGCATCTCCAATGATGTGAACAGACACAAAGAACTCCCTACTGGAGTCTCACCCCTACCGCCCTCCACTCGAACAATCTCTTCACCCCAGCCCCTTTGTTTTTGTCCAGTGGGACAGACCAAGTGACAGATGAGAATCAAGCCATTAAAAGAACATCCTAGATATGCACAGTGCAAGCAAGACATTGACCAACTCCCCCACTCCAGAAAAAAACTCAGAATCCCTGGCCAGTGGGTTAAGGAAGAGAACCTCCCAATGTGGATACTGTCCATAGTGTTTGTGGCCCCTAAATGCCCTCCACAGATGGGAGCAGATGACAAAAGGAACGTTGTGGGATTACCACTGTTTGTACATGGAGAGTAATCACATTGTCTTTACCTATCCCTTACCCCCTATGCACATTACACACACACACACACACACACACACCATACACACTCTCCTACCCCACATTCACACCACATACACACACCCTGGCATAGATTTGTTGAAAAGGAATTAGAGAATAAGAGGTAAAGATTCCAAATTGCATGGGCTAACCTCAGTTTGGGGGAGCTTGGCTATCTCACTCCAAATGGAACCATGTACATGCTGGCTCTTTCTCTCGCTCTCCTTTTCTCTCTCCCTCTCTCTTTCTCTCTCTCTCTCTCCTCCTCTCTCTCACCCCCTTGCTTAGTCTGACTTCATCTCTGCCTCCATCTCCTTCAAGTCCTCCTGGTTCAGAGTGTTTTCATCCCACTCATCTTTCCGGGCTCCCAAAAGCCCACCTGGTCCCAGAGCTCCTCCCTTGCCTTCAAAGGCAGACATAGCATTCTGTGTATGGAACAGCACCCTCTAACTAGCTCTGGAGGGCTTTGGAATGTTCCCTCCTGAAGTCCAGAGCATGTCTTCCTTGGCATGCTCCTTCCAGCTCAATACCATGAAATGTGTCTGATCCCTAATGACCTTTGACTCTTCTCCAAGTTCAGTTGTCTATTGCATTTCCCTACCCTCCACCCTCCACCCTCTGCTACCATACCAATATGAGGTGAGTTCTTTCTATCCTATTAGGGCATCTTGGGGTTTTTTTTCAGCCTGGTCCCTCGGAAGTCACTGCTTTGTTTTTAGTAGATATCTTTGCACTCTAGAACAAGGTATGCTGATTTCGTGAGGGGTTCCAGAGCTCCTTCAGGGTTAAAGCAGAGTACACTCTTGATAACCTTGGGAGCCAGTGGATTATTCATTCATTCATTCAGTCAGTCAATCAACCAGTATTTATTATTGTCCTCGATGCACCAGGCACTGTTCCACACACTGAAGATACAGCAGTGAATAAGACAGACAAAGATCCCTGGCTCATTGGAGTTTACATTTTAGTGAAAGGAGACACATCATAAGCAGAAAAGATTATAAGTAGTTATACAACATATTAGAAGCTGATAAATGTTATTAAGAATAGAAAGTAGATCTAGGTAAAGAGGATCAGGAGTGCTGGGCACAGGGGTGCAAAATGTAACTAAACAGTAGGGTCAATGTTGGCCTCATTGAAAAGGTGACATTTGAAGAAAGACTTGAAGGAGGAGAAGGTGTTGGACAGAGAACAGCCAGTGCAAAGGCCCTAAGGCCAGGAGTGTGTTTGTCACGATTGTGGAACAGGGGAGAAGCCAGTAGGACTGGAGTTGGTAAGGAAAGAGGAGGGTTGTAGAAAATAAGTCCAGATAATGGAGAACCTTTGAAGCCACCATAGGGACTATGGCTTTGTTATAAATGAAATGGGGAGACATGGCAAGGGGCTGGAGGAGACGAGTTGCATAATCCAACTTATGTTATGCCCCTTCCCTGTTCAAGATAAAGGATTTTCTTTAGCATTTTTCCTGGAGCATAACTCTTTACTTCTGGTAACTTCCCAAACCCTGGGGCTGATTAATCCCTGTAATCTGCCTCACCAAATGTGGGAGATGTTCAAAGTTCTTGAGCTGCGGGCCTTGGTATTTCTTGAATATCCAGAATCAAGGGCAGCTTGACTCTACTTCTTAAATGACTTTGTTCACATAAACATTTGAAAAGGGCCAACAAGGAGAGGGGAAGCTCCTTCAGGGCAAACTATTTCCATTTCTTTTAGTTCTTTTAAAAGATTATGTATTCCTGGGAGAGAATTTTCATACTTCACGGCCTGTTTGATCATTGGCATAATTCTTGCCGGAAGAGTTTCATAGTCTTCATTCTTTTGAATATTTGCTATCTGGAGAGTTTTGGCTTCCATCTGTTGCTCCCTGGCTCTCTTTTTTGGTCCCCCAATTAAAACAAATCTGCTGAGTATGAGTCATGGTGACCAAATGACCTCCTTTGGGTTTTTCCTTTGAATTTCTCTTCTCACTTAAATACCAAATTACCAATAATCATTGTATGTGGTTCCCAGGACTCTCTGATTTTGAGTTCCATAATGCAGGCTTTTAGTTTTCCTTGAGAATTTTGTAGTCTACAGATAAAATTGCTACTAAGGTTTGGAGATTTCTACAGAGAGTATGTGAGAAGGAATGTGAAAAGAAGACCTAAAAAATGACAACCCCAGAGGTAATGATTATACCATCTTCGGATGCCTGTGTGAATTAATATGGATGGTTTGTGTCGGCCTCCACAAATAATGGGAGGTGAAGTGTCCATGCAGACACTCAGATTACCCTCTATCCTAATCCATATACCTGAATGCAGCCAGGGGAAGATTCTGGTGTTGCTTCTTGTACTAGATGAATACCTAGTGCATGATACACTACTCTCCTATTCCCTTTTCTCTGTAGGAGCGCTAAAGAATTCATCGTTCTTACAGTTCTGCACACTCATCAGGTGAGTGAGCCTCTTTGCCATCTGACCTTCCTCCTGACTGAGAAGAGATGACATTTCCATATTGGAAAGCAACAGTGATGGGGTTGGGGGTTCAGAGACTACAACCAACATATGAGCCAAGGATTTAGGAGTGAACTTAAAGAATACCTTCTGAACAGCATGTCTCTGCTCATGTCCAAAGCTGAGGATTTTGAAGGGCTGTGCTGTGCTGTGTTCTGTTCTATGCCTTCTGCTTTACCCACTTAAGCTACCCACTGCCTCAATTCCAAATACAGTTTCCACTTCTTTTTGGCTGTACTCCATTAAAATGTATCTGTCCAATGTGAACTCTCATAAAGTCCTGGACAATGATAGGTGCCAATCTTATTCATTCATATAAGTTACCTACAATGTATGAGACACAGCACCATATGTAAGAGAATTTAATATAAAGTTCCTGGGGGGTACACTTGGACAAACAGATTCACCTTTGTCCTGGTACAGTCACTTAACTGGCTGTGTGACCTTGGATGAGTCCGTTCCCCATTCTGGACCTGTTTCATCATCTGTACATTGAGAGATTTAAAGTAGAACAGTGTTACCTAAACATGCCTGATCATAATAGTTGCCAGGACTACTTATTAAAAGTAAAAATTTCTAGTCCCCTCTCCTCAAGAGTTGGATTTAGAAAGTTCAGTGTCCATTATTGATTGTACCCTTATAGCAATCTTAACTTAAATGCACAAACCCAGGTGCACAACTTCCATGTGCAAAATTCAGAGCCCTCACTCTACCTCCAGCCTACCTGTCCCCTTATTAATGTCCCCAACAGTCCTCTGCACCCCAGCATGGATGCCATGCCCTCAATGTATAGACACAGGAGAGATCACATCTGTTGGGGGTGAGGGACATGAAATCAGGGAAGGCTTCAAGGAGGAGGCTGCACCTGAGCTGGACCTTGAGGGATGGGGCAAGATTTTCTATAGAGAGATGACACAGCGAGGGATGGAACACAGGTGCACAGCATGGGCTCACCAGGCAAGAGCAGGATTCAAATCAATCTTGGTTCAAACTGCCTCTCCCCATGGACCCCAGCTCCCAGACCTCTTCTGCATCAGTGTGAACTTCACTCACAAACTCATACACTCACACACATATACAAACACACTGACACACACACACAATACACTCACACATTCATTCACAACCTCATGCATAATAGACTCACACATATCCTCACATGTACACTCACACACATACACTCACCCACTCATACCTATACATATACATACACACACTACTCACATATACATGCACTCATGTGCTCTCTCACATATGTACACACAATGCTCCCAGGCAGATAGGCCTCTCTCAGTTCCAGTTCTCTTGTCTCTGGGCAGGCAAGCCCCACCACTCCATTGTTGTTACCAATAGTCCCCTCCCCACCACTTTGCTGCACGTGTGCAGTTGCCTAGTGGGCAGTAGGCAGTCAGTCCCAACCTCCCAATCTCCTGTCTTGAAAATGACCACCAGTTCTCCCACTAAAACATGCTTGATGTGTGGTTAGAATTTACTACTGTGATCAGAGACCCAGTGTGGGTTTACTTTGTTAGTCAGGTCTTCTCAAATCTCACCTTGCAGAAGCCTTCCTTGAGTACCCTTTCTAAAATAGCATCTACCTTCACTATCTTCTGATACTGCTTACTTTTTCATCAGAGCTGAAATATTATATTTTTTAACTTTTCTTTTGAAATAATTATAGATCACAAGAAGTTGCAACGATAGTACAGAGATATACCATGTACTTGTTACCCTGTTTCTCCCAGTGGTTATATCTTACATAACTATGTGCAATAGGCTGGGTGCAGTGGCTCACACCTGTAATCCCAGCACTTTGGGAGGCCGAGGCAGTTCGATCACTTGAGGCCAGGAGTTCGAGACCAGCCTGGCCAACATGGTGAAATCCTGTCCCTACACAAAATACAAAAAAATTAGGCTGGGATGGTGGAACGCACCTGTAGTCCCAGCTACTCAGGAGGGTAAGGCATGAGAATCGTTTGAACCTGGGAGGCAGAGGTTGCAGTGAGCTGAGATTGCACCACTGCACTCCAGCCTGCGTGACAGAGCGAGACTCCATCTCAAAAAAAAAAAAAAAAAAAAAAAGCAAAACAGAACAAAAACTATATGATGCAATAGCAAAACCAGGAAATCAACAATGATACAACATATGTGTATGATTCAATATGTGTTTATCACATGTGGGTTTATGTCTCCACCAACACAGTAAAGATACCCCATTTACCATAATATTGTTATTATACGTTGCATACCTGTGTCAAAGTATCTTATGTGCCCTAGACATATATATACCTACTATGTACTCACAAAAATTTAAAACTTAAAAAAGTCACTGGACAAGTCTGTCACCCAAAGGATTCCTCGTGTTGTCCTTTTATAACCACACTCACTTCACCGCCTACATCCAATCCCTGTCAACCACTTTACATTTCCCTAATTTTATTTCAAAAATATTATATAAATGGAAGCAAGGCACTGTGGCTCCTGTCTGGAATTCCAGCTACTTAGGAGGCTGAGATGGGAGGATCACTTGAGGTCAGGAATTTGAGATCAGCCTGAACAACATAGAATGAGACCTCATCTCTAAAAATTTTCTTTTTAATTTAGCTAGGTGTGGTAGTGCACACCTGTAGTCCCAGCTACTTGAGAGGCTGAGGCAGGAGGATTGCTTGAGCCCAGGTGTTGGGGACTGCTTTGAGCTATGATAGCACCACTGTACTCCAGTCTGGGCAATACAGCGAGACCACTTCTCTAAAAAACAAACAAAAATAATATATAAATATAATTATATAATACGTAACCTTTGGGGATTGACTTTCTTCACTTAGCAAAATGTCCTCAAGATTCATCCAACTTGTTGCATGTATCAATATTTTGTTCCGTTTTATTGCTGAGTAGTACCCCACGGTATTCCATGGTGTGGATGTACCAGTTTGTTTAATCATGTACCCATTGAAGGGCATCTGGGTTGTTTCCAGTTTTGAGCTACTACAAATAAAGCTGCTATAATATTTGTGTACAGGATTTTTGTGGGCATAAGTTTTCATTTCTCTGAGATAAATGCCCAAGAGTACGATTGCTGGGTCAAATAGTAAGTGTATATTTAGCCTATTAAAAAACTGCCAGACTGTTTTTCAAAGTGGCTGTGCCACTTTACATTCCCATGAGATATTATATTTACATGTTTATTGTCTCTGTCCCTCATTAGAATGTCAGCTCCATGAGGGTAGAGACTGTGTTTTGTTACTGCTGTATCCCCAGCACCTGGCACAGAGTAGGTGCTAATAAATATTGGTTGAAGGAATGAAGGAAACCCAGTTTCCAGCCAACAAAGCAACCTGAACAAAACTCAAGTGTCCAAACTTAGGTGCAGAATAAAGGGCGTAACACTCACCCCAATCTCTATCTCGACTTTCCCATCCCAGTGCCTCCAACATTTTCTTACCCCCTGTTCTGCTCACTCTGCAGGTCCCAACCCACGGCCCCTTTGCTGTGGCCAGGCTGATTTCCTTCTCCTTCTTAGGTACATTTCCTTCTTAGGTCTTACTGCCCTGTGGACTTTTGTCCTTGTGCTATTCCACATCTCTTCTAATACATGTCTGTTTCTTTTAAGACCTTGTTCGATACTCATGTTCTCCAAACAGCTTTGCCTGACTAATCTCAATGAGCATTTCCCTAATTTGTTCATTCACTCATCAAGCATTTATTAAATACCTACTATTCTGGACACTCTTCTAGGCTGGGAATATAGCAGTGCACAAGACAAACATGGTCCCTGCCCTCACAGAGCTTACATTCTAGTTCTCAGTCTTGTGCTGTCTAAATCCTTGGAGCATAGAAGTGGACGAGTACACACACACACAGGGCTAATTGTCAAAACATTTAATGACCTGTACAGTAGGAGCCAATCCAGTCAAAATATAAGCCAGTAATAGCACCGGAGCAGAGTCTTGAAGCCTCCTAATTATGCCAGATGTTAACCCTGTAGTTGATCTACGTTTGTAAGGAGGTCCAGGGGGAGAGGTCAGGTGGCATCCAGGAAGCGTAGGGCAGTGCCTATTTACCAATCAGTGTGAAAGAATCTCTCTGTATTTTACAACTGGTATGGCCATCCCAGTGCATCCCAATTGAATGTCAGCCTTACATACATGTGCAGTCGATCCTCATTATTTGCAGATTTCCTATTTGTAAATTTGCCTACTCCCAAAAATTTATTTATAACCCCCAAAATCAATACTCACGGCACTTTCCTGGTCATTTGGAGACATGTGCAGAGTGTGAAAATTTTGATTTACCCAATGCACACATTCCCAGCTGAGGTCGGACAAGGTGATGCTCTGCCTTCTTGTGTCAGTTCTCATACAGAGGTAATCAGAGGATGAAGACGATAGGGGGCAGTGCAGTGTAGTGCAAGAAACAAACTGCAGTTCTGGGGCCAGTTGGACGGGGTTTGAATCTTGACTCTGGCACCTGTGAGTGGAGTGGCCTCAGGCAAGTCACTTAACACTTTTGAGCTTCATTTTCTCTTTGTAAAATAAAGAACATAGAAGCTATTAGGGTGAGTTGTTTTTAAATTTTAACACCATAATTTATGTGAAATATTGGAGCAACAGTTCAGTATTCACTAATTCAGTGTTCATGGAAATGTCATAGAACGTAACCACCTTAACAAGTCTCCATTGACAGATCTTCTCTCTTTAGCTATACTGAAAGCTTCTTGAAGACCCCCAATATGTGTTTAATGTTACTCCCTACATCACAGAAAATAATACTGTGTTCACAGCAGGCACTTGGCATCTCATGGGTGCAAGGAGACTGCTACCTATTACAGAACTTTTGTCATGTTAAAGTTTGATTACCACTACTTCCAGAAGACAACCTCCTAATAGGTCCAGGATGTGGCCTAGGAATCTATATTTGTTAAAAAAAAAAAAAAAAAAAAAAAAAAAAAAAAAAACCACTGGACCAGTCAATCTGCAAGTCTCCTTCTATTAATAGCTCCTACATTCTGTGGCTGATAATGGCCTAATACCTACTCCTACATACTGTGGCTGGTAATTTTTTTTTTTAATATATAGAGTCTCGCTCTATCACCCAGGCTGGAGTGCAGTGGTGCCATCTCAGCTCACTGCAAGCTCTACCTCCTGGGTTCAAGCGATTCTCCTGCCTCAGCCCCCCGAGTAGCTGGAATTACAGGCATGTGCCACTACACCAGCTAATTTTTGCATTTTTAGTAGAGACGATGTTTCGCCATGTTGGCCAGGCTGGTCTCAAACCCCTGACCTCAAGTAATCTGCCCGCCTCGGCCTCCCAAAGTACTGGGATTACAGGCGTGAGCCACCACACCTGGCCCGGTAATGGTTCTTGACCCTGTTTATCCATTATAACCATCTGAGAAGCTCTGAAAACTATTAATAGTCACTTCTGATTCATTCGAGCAGCAGAAACAGAAAAAAAAAAAGAAAATATGAAAATATTGATACTTGGGCTCTTGCCCTGACTCATTGAATTAGAAGCTCTGGAGATGAGGCCCTGGTATTTGTCTTTTGAAAAGGCTCACCAAATGATTCTGATATGGACTCTCTCTCAGATGACATTTTCCTTGTAAGAGTGACTCATAGCATGGCAGACAATTGGGGAGAGGGGTCACAGAAGTTCTTTCCCAGGGCCCCTCAAACCATACTGCATAGATAGCCACTTAATAAGCTTCTGTGTATTTAAGGGTGTTCCTTAATCTTTGAATTACCAACTAGTCCTCATGACTGACTGGATATGTATTAATCTTGAAACCTTTAGACCTTGGCACACAGTAGGTACTCAGTAAATATTTTTAAACGGATAAAGTACCGGATTATGACCAAGAATGACCCTGACAAAGCAAGTACAGACAATCTGTTTCAAATGAAACCCTAGTTTTCTGGTTCTGAAAACAGCCTGTACTTAAAGAACTGAAATCCCTTCTGCTTGGAGCCACCTGCCCAGAAAAAGAAAGCCAAAATAATGGGAACCACCTCAGAGAAACTGGTTTTCTACAGAGCTTCCTGATGTATAGTGTTTGTCAGATGGTAGATACTCCAACCATATATGCTGAATTAATGAACTAATTCATTACTAATTTTAGCAATCAACTAATACATTTTATGCCATGTCTACTATGTGCTTGGTGCTAGGGGGAGAAATATTAACATAAAATGGCATCTCTGCTTATACAGCCTGGTTGGGGATGTGAGCGATGGCAGTGTGGATTAACAGTAGTACTATAGGAAATCCAAGAAGGGGAATTGAGGAGTTGGGGAAGGATTGAGGATAAAGGTAGAGTTTGAACTAAACTGTAAAGTGATGGCATTTAGCTAGTCAAAGGGACACTCTAGACCCTGAAGGATGGGGACAGGGAGGAAACAGCGTGAGGTGGGTCCAGGAGTGATAACAAGCCCAGTGTGTGCAGGGAGCTGTGGATAGAACTACCAAATGTAGCAAAAAGGTGATCTTGGAGAGAGGTGGTTAGAGAGTCAGGTGTAATTTGTGGCGGGCTTTGGAAGTCAGGCAGAGGATATGTTCATGTCCAGGCAGTCTTGAGTGTGGGAAGGAAGGCCCCCTGGTTCCCTTAGTAGTGATCTGGTGAAACCAAGATGGTCCTCCATTAGGCTCACACAGTGGTTGCTATAGGAATTGATTATAAGTAGGCTCAGGTGTCAAAGGCAGTGAGCCAGAAGGGCTAATCAGTCAAAGCTTCAAGAACCTGAGTTTCATTTTTTTCAGTTACCAAAGCGGGGCCCTATCTTGCTCTAAAATATTTGGCCCTATATCTGACTGGTCAAGATTTGAGTGATCACAACCCTGACATCTGTACTAATACAGACAACAAATTTTAAAAATGGCCAAAAAATAACCAGCTGCTGAATTCTGCACTGAGAGTAAGTCAGACTCTCTTCTATTCCTTATTCCACCAAGCTGCTGGCTTCATATTTGCTTCAAGCAGCTTGCAGTGGCCCCAGAGGTACTTAGCAATTCTAGTCCCGTGTTTCAAGCCAAAATTCATTTCAGCCAGAAAGGGTGCCTGTTGCAAAATGAGATTCCCAGCTGCTTGGAGAAAAAAATAGGGTCAGTGAAGAGCTCAAACATTCCAGCCTTAAGGTGCTCAATTAATCTATCCTTAATGGATTGGGATATCTTCAACAATGTCAATTTCCGGGCCCCACTCTTCCAGAGATTCTAACTTTTAAAATCTGGTGTGAGCCTAGGCATCTGTGCTTTAACAAGCACTCCTCAGTGATTCTTATCATCAGGCACGTTTTAAAAACAGCTGGTTAGTTCATGGTTATGAATTAGTTCAGAGGTTGGCAAACTGTTTCTCTGAAGGGCCATATAATAAGTATTTTAGGCTTTGCAGGCCATATGTGGTAGCACAAAAGCAGCCATAGGCAATACATAAATGAAGATCACGGCTGTGTTCCAGTAAAGCTTTATTTACAAAAGCAGGTGGTGAGCAAGATTTGGCCTATGTAGGCCTGTAATTTGCTGGCCCCTGAAGTGTATTATGCCTTCCTGCTACTGTATTCACATTTTGACCTGGGCCTTCCCAATTCTCAACATTGTAATTCAAAGGAGTGACCCTAATATTACGAACTTCAAGCCCCACAGCTGAGCTTTGAAGATGCTTTGGGACACGGAGGCCTCTGAGAGGCCCCTCATATCCCACTGCAAAGCAGGCCTCACTTGTGTCTGAGCATAAGGCTAGATGTGACTCCATGACATCTAGCAGAGACCAGCTGGCAATGAATGAGTCACCAGCATCAAGGCTGAAGACTGAGAATAGGATGGAATCTTAGAGACCAACAGGACAAGGGTCAATGAGGAATGAAATATAAACAAGCTGAAAATAACTCTGAAACAGACACCTGGAAATGATTACAATCCCTGAAAATATTGGCAATTTCATTTCCTCCTTTGTGGTTTGTGCCTATAATTAACTGAATCTTTGGTTTTCAGTGGTACAAACAGAAACTCTGTAGGACAGGATCTAATCTTGCATCTTTGGTAGGGATAGCAAGGATGCCATCCTCTTCACTGTGGTGAATACATAAAAGGATACTAGTTGAGGTTCTTCTTTTGTTTGAGTCCATTACATAACACCAAGGTAGAACCAGAACCAGTGGATGAAAGATCAGGAAAGGACTCCCAGCTTTAGCCTGCTGTGGGGGAACAACCACTAAGCAAAGGCTCAGGAAACCTGGGTTCTGGTTTCGGCTCTGCTACTCAATTATTTCAGTACTTTGGGTAAAGTATATCCTCTTCCCAGGCCTCTGTTTCACATGTGAAAATGAAGGTTGAGCTGCATGGCCCATTCAGGTCTCTAGAGATGCCTCATTCTACACACTGTGCCATGCAGGCATCTGAGGGCAGATGATGGCAGAGAAGAGAGGTGACTGTCAGGTAGAAAGATTCCACTTGGCTCATGTTTGTGGCACCTTGGTGGAACTTTGGATGACTGTGGAGATGGAATCAAACACAGCTGCCTGAGCATAGGTACAAATCTTTCTATCTTGCCCCTTTCTCTTGCTTCTGCCTCAGCCCGCAGCCCCTGCTCAGGATTGGAGCACCAGGCTATGCAACACACAAAGGCATTTATCAACTCCATGTATAATCAATACTGTAATCACTTTCTGCAATGATCTCCAGCTCTGGATTTCATTGTGCTATATTGTCTGCTGCCAACAAATTGCCCCTTTGGCTCAGGATGAGAAGTCTAAGGTTCCTTTAGCTCAATGGTTCTTAATCTTGGCTGCATTTGGAAATCATCAGAAGCTTGAAAAAATACTGATGCTCAGACCTCACCCCCGGGAATTCTGATGTAATTGGTCTGTGGTGGGCCCTGGGCTTCAGGATTTTTAAAAGCTCCTCCGAGCATTTCTACTATGCAGCCAGAACTGACACTCACTGCCTGAGTTCCTGCTGGACTCAGGTGAAACAAGTGGTTTTTTGCAATCTCCCCTCTGTGGGAATGAGATTGCTGGCTCTGACAGAGAACACAGCTGGGACCAGGGCCTAAGACACAATGAGGACGTTTGTTTCTGATGTGTATCTTAGGGCCCTGCCTTCCTGTGGCTGATCTGGTAAATGAATCTCAACTGCAGTGTAAATGGTAGATAATAGCTTAACGTATTCCCAGCTGGCAGGGACCTTCAGGGCCTTAACACAAAGAAATTCCTCATTGTAGGACTCGGGTTCCATGGCAAGGCCCATGGGGTGGTGGTTTGAAGTAGCCCCAAACCTGATTCACTCCCTAGTCCTCTTCATCTCAGTAAATGGCAAGTCCATTCTTTCAGTTGAAGTCTCTCTTTTTCTCACTCTCATATTCAGTCAGTCAACATATCATCCTAATTCAGTATTCAAAATATATCCAGAATTCACTCACTTTTCAACTCCATCAGTACCATCCTAGACCAAGCCTCCATTATGTTTTAACCATATTATTGCAGTTACAAATATTGTACTTAGAGACCCTCGACTGGTCTCCATGCTCTTGCCATTGTACTCCTACACTCTGTTTTCCACACAGCAACCAGAGGTTTCCTTTTAAAATGCACATCAGACTCTGTTCAATCAAATCCCTCTAGTGGAGTGAAATCCAAAGTTCTCACTGTGGTTTACAAGGTCCTACATGACCCAGCCCCCAGCTGCCTCTCTGAGCATCTCCCCTCTTGCTCCCCCTCCATCACGCCACTCCAGCCACCTTGGGCTTCCTTGCTGTTCTTCATACACCTCAATTCACTTCAGGGCCTTTACTGTAGTTTCTGCCCAGAAGCCTTTCTCCAGATAACCTGGTGGCTGTCTCTCCCTCACTTCCTTAAGTTTCTGCTTAATGTCTCATCCTCAGAGAGGTCTTCCCTGACCATCCTGTCTAAAATAACCTCCCACAGTGGCCGGGCGCCGTGGCTCATACCTGTATCCCAGCGCTTTGGGAGGCTGAAGTGGGTGGATCACTTGAGGTCAATAGTTCGAGACCAGCCTGGCCAACATGGTGAAACCCTGCCTTTACCAAAAATACAAAAATTAGCTGGGCATGGTGATGCCTGCCTGTAATCCGAGCTACTTGGGAGGCTGAGGCAGGGGAATCACTTGAACAGGGGAGGCAGAGGTTGCAGTGCGCCGAGATCGCACCACTGCACTCTAGCCTGGGTGACAGAGCAAGACTCCTTCTCAGAAAAAAAAAAAAAAAAAAAAAATTAAAAATATAACCTGCACAATCCTACTTGTGGATATATATCCAAGGGAATTGAAATTAGTATGCCAAAGAGCCATCTGCATTCCCATGTTCATGGCAGCACTATTCACCATAGCTAAGATAGGGAAACAACCTAAGTGTCTGCCATCAACAGATGAATGGATGAAGAAAATGTGGTATAAATACACAATGGAATACTATTCAGTCTTTAAGAAGAAGTAAATCCTGTCATTTGCTACAACATGGATGAACTTGGAGGACATTATCCTAAGTGAAATAATAATAATTATTATTATAAGCCAGACACAGAAAGACAAATGCCACATGATCTCACTTATATGCGGAATCTAAAAAAGTCAAAATCATAGAAGTGAAGCATAGAATGGTGATCACTAGAGGCTAAGGTTGGGAGGGAATGGGGAGATGCTGTTCAAAGGATACAAAGGCTCAGTTAGACAGGAGGAATAAGTTTTTGAGATCTATTGCACAGCATGGTGACTATAGTTAATAATAATGTATTATGTATTTCAAAATTGCTAAAATAATATCCTCACTACTCCCACTCTAACTCATTCTCTTGTGTAGTCCTTTACCCTGCCTTATTTTTCCTCAAAGTCCTTCTTTGCTACCTAAAAGATATTTATCGTCTGTCTATTCCTGCTGGAATGGATGCTCCACGAGGCCAGGGAGTTTTGTCTGTCTTATTTACTGCTCTATCCCTCATCACCTAGAACAGTGTGTGGCATGTAGTAGGCCCTTGCTAAATTTGTCAAATGAATGAATAAACGCCCCCCCAAAGACAATAAGGATGCCCCTCAGCACGACTCCTGTATTTCTAATTGCTGGGCCTTACGGAGCTCAGCAGGGAGCTAGAATCCAAGGGGCACCCAGGAAAGGCTTAGTTTCTAGTGTTTGCTAATCATGCTTCCAATAAAATTGTGGGAGAGTTTTCAAGAACTAAAAAGCCAGCCAGGCATGGTGGCCTGTAAGCCCAGCAGTTTGGGAGGCTGAGGCAGGTGGATCACCTAAGGTCAGGAGTTCAAGACCAGCCTGGCCAACATGGTGAGATCCCATCTCTACTAAAAATACAAAATTAGCTGGGTGTGGTGGCACATGCCTGTAATCCCAGCTACTCAGGAGGCAAGGCTGGAGAATCGCTTGAACCCAGGAAGCGGAGGTTGCAGTGAGCCGAGATTGCACCATTGCACTCCAGCCTGGGTGACAAGAGTGAAACTCTGTCTAAAAATAAATAAATAAATACAAGCCTGGCTGATTTTTTGGGCATTTCTTACAGAATTGGATAAACAAAGTGGTGCAGAGCCCAAAACTAGAAAGCCAGGAGACTTGGGTTAAATCTCTCACATCTCTATTCCCCAATAGTGTAGTAACTGTGGATAAATCCTTTTGGAGTGCTAGGTCTCCTTTCTCCCACATCTAAAATAGTATTTATTATGCAACTCCTTCCTAGGGGCAGGGCATGTCTGTGAGGTGAACAAGATCATTTCTGTAAATTCTTTGGGATGCTTATATTCAGATATAATAATAACAATAAAAAGACACCCTTTAGGTCTATCTCACTTTAAGAAAACCAAATATATAAAAACTCAATGTATGTTATTACTAAAGAACTTTTGCAAACTCCCCTAGGCCTAGAGTATTAATAATGGGGTTCAATCTACCCAAATTCAATTCATGCCCAGCTGTTTCAGAACACACCAATTACATAGGGAAGCATTTAGCACATTGCCTTGCGCCTAATAGGTAATTAATATTTGTTTATTGACTCCTTGATCAGTAATGCAAAGTGTACCTGTACTGGGACATCTTAACTCTGACGTGACAAAGGTTAGGCTTTCTCTAGGAGAACTCACCATCTCTCTGTTCTTTTTCCAGTCCCCCAAATCTGCTTTCATCAGTGCTGCGAAGAAGGCCAAGTTGAAGTCCAATCCTGTGAAGGTTCGATTTTCTGAGCAGGTGGCAGTTGGAGAAACAGATGCAGTAAGTGTAGCTTTGGCTCCCTCTCCTCAGCCCCTGGCCATAATCTGCCTGGCTGTCAAGCTCTCGCTCTGGGGCTTCTTATAGTGGACAGCTTTCCGAATGGGTTAGAGTGGGAGCGTCCAGGTGCTGGAGGGGGAAAAGTGGTGAGTGAAGAGGGATACGTGACATCCAGCGAGGCCCCAGGCATTGTGAGGAGAAGGAATATATATTGATTCACTCAAGATCCTTCTGATGCTTAGAGAAATTTCCACCCCTAATACAGTAGCTTACACTCAGAGCAAGTGCTCCATAAACATCTTTTGCTACTTGATAGAAACAGGAAGGAAATAATGGCTTCCTGAAAACCCAGGGAATGAGTGGCTGGTGAAATTGAGCTCTCTTCACATTTAAGTGATCTTGCAACTCCACATCTTGACCGGAAAAGGCCATGCAGTGATGAGTAAAATTGCCTAAGGGAAATGATACAGACTCTCATTAAGTCACCAAGTTTTTATTAGGCACCTGCTATGTTCTTAGCACCAGAGGGAAGGCAAAATAAATACCTGTTCCCTGGACAAGTGGTTCAGATTGAGACAATACAAAATCTACTACTGGGTGGTATTGTTTCGAAGGACAGGTAATATTTGACAGCCCATGCCATGCAGCTGCCAATTTGGGGAGACTTGGCCAGCCACAGTGTTTCTCACTGCTTTGGGAGGTTTACATGCAATGAACTGTTGGCTCCAGATGTGCAAATGAGAAGAGGCAGGTGAAGAGCAGAAAAGAAGTGTGTTAAGCAGTCATGCATTATGGCCAAGTCCCTCAGGAATCTGCAGAAGTTAGTGATAACCCGATGGGGACAGAGGGGATAGCTAGAGCTAACAGGCACTTGTGTGCTTTTGATAGCTGTGATGGGCAGAGCTGTCTGGAGGCCCTTGGCATTTACGTACTGAGGCACAGCCACAGTTGTTGGGAGAAGATAGCAGGCCCAGAGCAGGGAAATCAGCAGGGTGCCAGGCACTTCTATATTATTTGAGGCAGAGTTAGTGAGAAGAAGGGATAGAGGACACAGGTGTCTTCCATCTCCATTTCCCTGACTGTCATTCCCAAACTCAGTCTATGCCCTCCTCCATCTCTGCATGAGGAAGGCTGGCAAACCCAGGGGACTACAGGACCCCACTGGGCAAGCTGTCTGAATAATTGATGGTTGGGATCTGTGTCAATCCTAGAAGAAAAGGTTTAAGAGAAGTGATCATTGGTGAGCAGAGGGGAAAAGGAGTAATATGGAGTCCCTGCAAATCAGGGTGAAACAGACCCCGAGGTCCAAGTCACCAGGAGGATATTTGTGTCCTGAATGCTTGAAAACCCAGAGGACGTATGACTTGGATTTGGGAAGTATGAACAGGCATATCCTATCCCATCTCAACATTGCAGAGTAATCAGTCAAGGGCAGGCCACCCAGTGAAGAACTCCTTCCCTTCCTCCCCACTTCCCTCCCCTCTCTTCTCTTCCTCTCCCTTCTACTTCCCCTTCTCCACTTTCTCCTTCTTGCACCATGATTCCCCTCTCCATACGTCACAGCTAGGTTACAGGCACAGCTAGTCTACAGGCATAATGATGCCCCCCACTCCAGTCTATTCTGAATGCAAATGCCACAGAGTAGCTAGGACCCACCTAGAGTGACTTCATTCTCTCGGACAGGCCACCAGGCATAGTGTGAGGCTCTTGTCTGGGTGAGAGACAGACATCAATCTTCCAACTCTCGCTGCACTTGTGAAATTACCTGATGTTACAACAGCACCCTCCTCCATGCTGCCGCCAGTATGGACCATAGCAGCCTCATCACAGGTCGGGACCTGGGGGAGTCGAGGCCCAGGTGACTCCAGGCTCTCCTATCAACCCTTTCCTTTTGTGTTCCAAGGCTTTATTAAACAGCCAGAGCAAAAATAAATCCTGTGGGTGTTCCTTGCCAACTCTATTTTTAAGCTAATTCAATTAAGTAATTATCTGAGTCCAACCCAGTGTGCTAAATAAAACCTGCCACCACTGGGATCCGGGGCCTCTGGGCCTGGCAGGAGCAAGGCATCTCAAGATCAGGGAGGGGACCAGGGAGTCACACTCTTCCAATTTTATATCCCATCACTTCCCACCTTGGCTTGACCACAGCCAAGCTTGTCTCTTGGCTCCTCACCACCATCAACCATACCCCAACCCAGAAGGATTTGTTTGTTCCTCTTTCCATGCTTTGTCCATGATCCGTGACAGTCTCTAGGTCTAGACTGTTCTCATCTGGCTTCTCAAATCATCCACACCCACTGTCTCCTTCAAAATCAAAATCTAATTTGCCTTATCTAGGAAACTTTAGCCATCTTATACCTGTTGGTTTGCTTTGGTTTTATAATGTGTATGTGTGCCAAGTCACTACAACAAGAATTTAAGACTGGATTTAAATCTCCTGTAGCTCTCATAGAGACTTAGCATAGTGTTGGGCATACAGTAGAGGTTCAATGAATGCCCAGTGAATTAAGGAATCTGGTTATCTCTGCAGCTTTTCCATTCCTATAGAACTAATGATGATGTTGGCCTAGGGAAATGGTTGGGATGACAGTGATCATTCAGTAAGTGCACATCAAGCACCTACTGCCCATTCATTCAGCAGCCATTTATTGCGCACCAAATGTGTGCCAGGAACTTTGTTTAGTGTTGGGACTACAAAGATAAATAGGACATGGTCTTTGTGCTCTCACTTCACCATTTGATTGTGAAAGACAAATATCCTTCAAAAATATGATAAAGGTGAGTTTCAGCAGCATAGCGAGACCCTGTCTCTACAAAAAGTAAAAAATTTAGCTAGATGTAGTGGCACATGCCTGTAGTCGTAGCTATTTGGGAGGCTGAGGTAGGAGGATCACTTGAGCCCAGGAGTTTGAGGCTGCAGTGAGCTGTGATTGCACCACTGCACTCCAGCCTAGGCAATAGAGCGAGACCCTGTCTCAAAAACAAATCAAAACAAAACAAAATACGGTAAGAGCATTGTGAGAAGTGTGCATAAATTGCTATAGGAATGCATGGAAAGACCAGGTCCAAGTATCTGATGATATTAGACCAAGGCTTTACAGAATACATATTCGAGCTGGGTTTTGAAGGATAAATAGGAGTTTGCCAAAGAGGAAAAGAGAAAGGCAGAGGGAACAGCCTTTTTTTCTTTCTTTCTTTTAGAGTCCTCAGAGAAAGAGAATAGTGTTTATTTAATGAATTTTTATTAAGAATATCTCAATCAGAGTCAGTATCTCCCACTCCTAGAGAGCTTTTGAAAATGTCTGAGGGCCAGGCGTGGTGACTCTCACCTGTAATCCCAGCTACTACTAGAGAGGCTGAGGCAGGAGGATCGCTTGAACTCAGGAGGCAGAGGTTGCAGCGAGCTGAGATCACACCACTGCACTCCCGCCTGGGCGACAAAGCGAGACTCCGTCTCAAAAAAAGAAAAAGGAAAAAAAAAAAAAGAAAATGTCTGAGGGTGTTTCAGGTCATCCCAATGCTTTGGTGTGCTACTGGCACTTCATGTCTCAGGGTCGGAGATGCTAAGTGTTGTGCAGGGAGGGGGACAGTCCCTGAATAATGAAGAATCATCAGAGGTATGGAGGTGTGAAAGAGGCGTGGGTGCTAGGAACAGCAAGACGTGACTCTGGAGACTAGGCAGGGGCCAGGTCAGAAAGGGCCTAGGGAGGGGAAAAGGCAGAGCAAAGGCCTTGACAGAACATGATCTTGGCTTGTGAAGGGCCTCAGGGAAAGGGAGGTATCAGGAGATAAGATCAGTCTAGAAGCTTTGTAGAAGGTGTTTTAAAAAATGTCAGAGATAAGATCAGGTGGGTGAGGTAGACTCCAAAGGAGGCCTCTCATCAGCCCTTCAGGGGGTGTGTGGAGATCCCTTTGCTCTGATCTGTGGAGGTTTGAACTACAGTAGAATGTGGGTGCTCCGTGGTGTCAAATGGAGGTGGGCTTTTGCTATGGCTCAGTGTCTTGTTGGGGAATTTGGTTCTGGTCCCCATGTATTATTGATCTGCTCTTTCCTCTGTCTCTGTCCTCCTACGCCTTTGGCTCTCTGTCTCCATCACCTTTTCTCTCTCCTTTTTCACACCCTTCCTCTGGCTTCCTACCTCCTTCTAAATGAGCCCCTCTCCTTGTCCTTTCCCTGCTTGTTCACAGAAAATGATGAAGAAGGAAGCTCTCCTCCTCATCCCCAACGTCCTGAAGGTTTTCTTAGAAAATGGGCAGATCAAGTCATTCACATTTGATGGTCGGACCACTGTTAAGGTACATACAGTCTCCTCCCCCTGGTCAGCATTGCCCTCTCCAGAGTACAAGCGGTTGTGTGTCCTGTGTTCCTCTGAGTCTGCACATAGCTGCTTGCCACTGGAGTAAGGTGGCCTTTAAGCTCTGGATGCTTGTTAGCACAAGGCTGCAAAAATGCACAGTCCCAGATGACAGTGGTGGTAGAAGTTTGCATGCCCAACTGTGTGCTAGTAATTGTTAAACCGTGTGTGTGCACTTATACTTGTGAACTGATTTGTGTTTGTGTTACATGGGGTCCTTCAGGACTTTTAAGAACTAAAGAATATGAAGATAATTAAGCCATTTATAAAGCAAAAGTGATTTATATTGATACAATAACACCTACACAAGTATATGCACAGAAATAAACACAGTCTCTTGGGAGATTAGCTTAGTTATGCCTTGCTTTTTAAATAACAACCTGATCTCAAGCACTGAACCAAGATTTGAAATGTCCAGCCACAGCCTCTTTGGCTGTTCTTTTCACAGGAGGAGCAATTACTGAGCTGTGATTCTTTACAGCTCAGCCAGGTGTCAGAAAGTCCTAGTGACTTTCCTCTAATCCTTAGGAATAGAAGTGATGATATGATTCACCCCCAGATTCAACTCTGCTCTGGGACAGAAATATCCATTCCTGCATCTTCTGGACTCTCTCCAGAAAGAGAATGCCATCCCCAGAATGAGTATTTTAATGCAACTAATGCCGCCCAAACTGCTGGGCAGCTACGGCGTCTACCCAGAAAACCTAGGTTGGTCCACAGGTACCCTGTGGTTCCCATACTGAGACCAAGGCAATCCTATAAGTAAAGAAAGTCTTGGACCAACAAACGTTTGCTAAGAGGAGTTATCAGGTACTCAGAATGGGTCTTGCCAGTGATTTTCAACCAGGATTGGTACTTCCCACTCTTAGAGAGCTTTTGGAAGTGTCTAAGGGTGTTTTAGGTCATCCCAATGATTTGGTGTGCTACTGGCATTTTGTGTTTTAGGGTTGGAGATGCTGAATATTCTGCAAGGAGTGGGACAGTCCCTGAATGGCGAATTTTTTTGAAAGGCTTAGGCCTAGGTGGGTCCCCCAGGGGACCTAGGACCAAAACATACTACTTAGGATGCCATAGAATGTTCTTTTGGCTATTGAAGGGGGCATGGAAGGGGGCATTGAAACAGAACTAGACCACCCAGGAGGTGTCCAAATGTGCCTTCTCCAGATGTGAATATCGCTTTGTGTCAGAATCCTCCTTGGTGGTTTATTCATGGGTTGGTATGTCCATTGTGGACTCTGTCTCCATACTGGAGTGTTTAGTGCCCTCTCTTTCCCCTTGGAGACTTCTCTGAAGTTCTCCCACCTCACATCATCAGCACCACTGTGGCTTCCAGGTAGCCCCAGCCTTCCAAGACAGCAGTGTTCCCCTCGCTTGTGATCTCAATCTGACTCCAGGAAGGGTGTGCTGGCGACTTATTGGAGCTTTGACAGGCTGCCAAACCACTTGTCCCAAAGAGGTACCTGGGTGAATTGACAGCCTGGCACAGGGGCTGTTACACTTGTAACACCAGTTGGCAATCGCCAGATTGGCTGTCCACAATCCCAGTGCAGCCAAACTGCAAAGAAAACCTCATCTGTCCCTGACAGAGCTCCAGCAACACTGGCGCCTCTGTGACTACTTGGACAACACAAGAGATGCTCTGAAGTACCCACCAATTTCCAGCCTAACATTTGAATAACTGAACGTCTTTCAGTGTTCATTGAGCGGCTTGTTTGGCAACTGCAGTTGTAAAGATGTTTTATATTCCCAAGCTTGATTCTTTCCAGCCTTTGGGGGCTGAGAGATGCTGACTCCATGAACACACACATTGGAGCCCAGTGTATAAGCCAAAGTCACAGCAAATCAGTGGCAGAAGTCTCAGAACTGACATTTGTGCAGCCCCTACTGAAATGTTTTCAGACACCCTAATATTAAAAGTAGGGCAGCAGAGCAGATGGAACCCAGAAGTAGTCAGATTTATGACTGTACACAAAACACATGACATAGTTCCTCTGCATGGATACATTTTTCAAGTTGCTAAATTGATCATCGATAAAATCCAGTTGTGGTCAAAAATGAACATTTTGCCAGTAACTCAAGTCATTTGATTTAAATTATGAATCCAGAAATAGTATGCTTTTTAATCATATAAATGTCACTTTTGCTTTTGCTCATTCCTAAGAGTTGACAGACTATCCCAAGTGGATATTCTGACTTATAAGAGAAGGTGAAGGGAGAACCAACACAGTGCCTGGCATTTAGTAAGCGTTTAAAAGATAATTTGTTGAGTGGAAGGAGAGAGATAGGGAGGGAGAGACATGACCTTCTTTTGCCATATGCCTGGCCAGGTGAAATTCAGAAACACCTACCTCTAACCCCCTGCACCTCTCCCCGGGGCCCAGGCCTCTGAGCAGCACTCATGGGTCACTTTACTCATTGTGGATCACAGAGCCTGGGCTACCATAAAGGCCAGTGTTGCAGCCTTCTCCCCAGGACTATATTTCTTTTCTTGGTGTTTAATCCCCCCTCCCATGTTTGGTGCTTAGAATAGCTTAGGGCCAGAATTAGCCTCCTTCTCAAGGCTCTTTTCTGTCCCACAGGATGTGATGTTGACATTACAGGACCGCCTTTCCCTGAGGTACATTGAGCACTTTGCTCTTGTCCTTGAGTATGCCGGGCCAGAACAGAATCACAAGTTTCTGCTTCTTCAGGACAAGCAACCCCTGGCTTATGTAAGTAACTCTTTTTTACAGATAGCTTTGCATGTGGCCTCTAGTAGAGAAGACCCAAGGCACTCCCTGTCTGGAAAATTTATAATGATATGCTCAGCTGGTTCCCAGAAGTCACAGTTCTCACCCAAAGCTGGTATTATCCACCTCCAGAGGGCTTTTGGCAGTGGCCTTTGTGAGCTGAGAAGAGCATGAAGATCATTAGTCTTGGTCTCTAGGGGGAAGAGTATGGGGTGATTCACCACATGGCACCCAGAATGCTGAGATAAGGAGCAGTTGCAAGTCTCCTGTCTCCTGGAAACCCCACATGATAGATTTTTCGGCTTCCTGGGAGAAAACTTGGCCTTTTGCATGAAGGCTGTTATGGAAGGGTCAGGGAGTGGACCCTACTCAGCCAATTCCCAACTCCCACTTATCCTAGGACAAGTGGGAGTTGGGAATTGGCTGAGTAGGGCCAAAAATAGGCAGCATGTCACCCACATCAATTTACAAGGTAGAGTAGGAAAAAGTATCCGGTCTTTCTAGCCTTCACCATATGGAAAAGGGCTGGGGAAATCCAGGATTCCTGGATAGCATTTCATCTACAGTGAAGCACCAAGAAGTGTCAGAGATGCAATCAAAGCCGATCAGTACTACCAAGTAGGGTGGGACAGAGTTGGAGAGGAACAGTGGAAGAAATACCTTTTCAGAGCCTACATGAAAGCCAAACAAAACCCCAAATCAGACACAAAAAGATGAAAGGATTTTTGGAAAGAGAGATTCAAGTTTAGCTCTCAGCCAAATGCAATACAGAGACTCACTGGTGGGAAGGAAAGGTTGTGGGTGTCCTGCCTGGAGGGAGGCCTAAGCACCTCCCTCACCCCCAAGCAACCCTTTGAATTCAGTTGGTCTGTTGTTCCAAATGGGATCTTAAACTTTTTTATTATGAAAACTTTCTCACATACACACAAGTAGGAGGAATATAGTATCATTAACCCTATTACCTATTCCCAGGTTCAACAATTATCAATACAGTGCCAAGATGTTTCATCTGTACCTTGAAATAATATTTTAAACCTTTGATTTACTCTAATCAGCAATTTACTCTGCTTGAGGCTGAGCCCCTCTGCAAGGTAAAGGCATGAATCCCACAGCAAGAAAAGAGTCTGAGCCATTGCCAGGAGCCCTCCCTTCCTGCCTAGTGTCTTGGGCTTTAGACCCAATGGTTGATAAAGGTCATGTCCTAGATAAGTGATTTGAAAATTCCTCTTATTTTGGGTCAGAAGTGTAGAAAAGACCTGACTCCTCACTACTTTCCTCTGAGGGTAATTGGAATCAGCCAGCTCGGAGACAGAGTAGGAAACCACAGCTTAGCTCTGCTCCAAGCCCCACCTTAAGGAGCCACTGAGCTGCCTGCCCAACACCCCAGCCATTGATTCCAGATCTCTTTTCTTCTCCCCTTTCATCCCTGGAATTCAGGTGGTACAGCGGACACACTATCACGGAATGAAATGCCTCTTCCGAATAAGCTTCTTTCCCAAAGACCCTGTGGAGCTGCTGCGTCGGGATCCTGCTGCTTTTGAGTACCTATACATCCAGGTAGAGTCTGGCTTGGGGATACACAGACAGACCAGTGGACAAAGAAGCAGGCAGGCTGTTCTGCCATCACAGTGAAGTAGCTATGTAAGTTTTTCCAATCTCCAGGTAGCCCTGAAGGCCCTTTCCTTCCTTTTCTGCTACCATTGTAGGCCATGGCCAAGTTGGCTGGCCTGGTGACCTGAGCTGGCTGTGGCTCAAAGTCCTGTCTATTTGTCCACTCAGATCTCATCAGTTTTCAGAAACAAGCAATCCCAGTAACTCTGGCATCCTCACAGGATCCTAAAGTTTAACAAGCCCATTTCGGTTTCAACGGGTCTCAACTCCCAATACCTAGCTCCAGTATGAGATGATTCCCCGTTCAGTTTATCCAGAAACATTTACTAGACACTTACTCTGGGTTAAGCCCTATGCTAGGTACTAGCAACCAGAAGTGAATGAAGAACTGTCCTGGCTCACTAGAGCTTATATGTGTCTGAATAAATACGACAGCAGCAGGGTACAATGAAGATGAGGGCACGCAGGAAGCATTTTTCCAACTCTACACAAGAGAGATGGTGCAGGCTTCATGGAAAAAGTGATATATGCATGCTCTTAGCCTTGGAGAATGAATGAGAGTTTGTTGTATAGAGAGATGGAATGGAGGGGGCATACTCTAAGCAAAGGGCCTTGCATTTACAAAGCCATGGTGGCATGAAACAGCATGGGATCAAGAGAGAAGCATGAGTGATTTTTTATGGCTAGAGTACAGGATGTGAGGTAAAGAGGAGTAGGGAATAAAATTGGAGAGACAGGAGGCAGTGATCAAAGGCTTTTGGTAGGCCAAGGCAAGCATAGACTTTATGATTGAGCCTGGGCAGCGGTTCTTAAAGTGTGGCTATTATAGATTCTTTGCAATTTCATGCTTCTTGGAGTGGTAGCATCAGCATCAACTGGGACCTTGTTAGAAATGCAAATTCTTAGGCCCCAGCCCAGTCCTACTGAGTCAGAAAATCTGGAGGTAGAATTCAGTACTCTGTGTTTTAACAAGCCTTCCAGGGGATTCTGATGCCCAAAAGACTTTGAGAACCTCTGCTTTATGATGGTGGTTTTAACCTTAGATGCACATTAAAATTATCTGGGAGGCTTTGGGAAAATGCTGTGCCCCATCCAAGACCAGCTTAATCAAAATCTATGGGAGTGGGGTCCAAACACTGGCATTTTTTTAAATTCCTCAAGTGATCCTAATGTGCAGCCAAAGTAAAGAAATTCTGCGGGAGAGTAGGAGAGCAGAAATTATTAAAAGACAAGAATAGCCTGGTCAGATGAGCAATTTCAAAAGACCACACAGTGCTAAGGAAGTACACCAGCTAGGGAGCAATGGCAGTTATCCAGAAGAAATGACAAGGGCTAGAACCAGGGCCATGATGAAGGAGGTGGGATGGGTTTCAAGAGAGATTTAAAGGGTAGAAGGGATAGGCTTTAACTTAATGAGTGTCTTGTAGAGGTGGTATCCTTCCCCAAGTTAGAGAATACAGACAATGGAATGAGTTTAGGGAAAAGATGAGTTCATTTTGGGAAATGTTGAGTTTTAGGTGCCCATAGGACATACAACAGCACTTAATGAGAGAAAAAAACCTCAAACTTCATCTGTCTCTGATGGTGATATCCAGGGAGGTGCTATGAGACATTGTCGTTGTCCTTTTTGACTGTTCTGACAACCTAAAATTTTAGGAACGTTTCCCAAACAGCATCAGGTTCATTTACCAACCTTCTAGGAGACAATGAGTTGTGGTTGCTCTGTGAATTTTATAAGTTTAGTTCTCATTTTTTTTTTTTTGCCCTGAATTTCTTAATTCAAGCTTCCAAGGATTACCTTGGTTTGAATATTTTAGAATTTAGTGACAAGATCATGTCCATCCTATCCTTCTGCTTCACGATGATATGGACTTCAGCTGTATTCTTTCTTTTTTACATGTAACAGCTTTATTGAGGTCTAATTGACAAATGATAAACTATACATGTTTAAAGTACACAATACCATACGTTTTGACCTATGTTTATGCCCATGAAACCATCACCACAATCAAAATATTGAACATATCCAACACACCCAAAAGTTTATTCAGGCCACTTTGTAATTCATCCCTCCCAGCCCTATGCTACCACTGACCTGCTTTCTGTCACTATAGATTAGTTTGCACTTTTTAGAGTTATATAGAAATGAGATCATATGGTATGTACACTTATTTTGATCTGACTTATTTGGCTCAGCATACTGATTTCGAGATCCATCTATGTTGTTGCATGTATCAATTATTTCATTCATTTTTATTGTCAAGTAGTATTTCATGGTGTGGATGTTCCAGAAGTGTTTATTAATTCACCTGTTGATGAACATTTGGGTTGTTTCCAGGTTTTAGTTATTACAATAAAGCTTCTATGAACATTCATGTACCAGTCTTCGTATGGACATATGCCTTCTTTTCTTTGGGGTAAACATTTAGGAGTGGAATGGTCTGAGCATATGCTAGATCCCTTTCTTTAATTTTGTAAAGAAACGTTACTGTTTTCAAATGTAATTGTACCATCTTTCATTCCCACCAGCCATGTATGAGAGTTTCATTTTCTTACATCCTTATCAGCACTTGGTATTTTCAGTATTCTTTTTTTACTTTAGTCATTCTGATAGTGCCTAGTGGCATCTCATTGTGATTTTCATTTGCATTTTCCTAATGACTAATGATGTTGAGCATCTTTTCATGTGTTTATTTGATGCTACGCATCTTCTCGGGTGAAGTGTCTGTTTAGATCTTTGCCTGCTTTTTTGTTAGGTTGTTTTCTTATTGAGTTTTGAGAGTTCTTTATATACTCTGGATACAAGCTGTTTGTTAGATATATTATTTGCAAGTATTTTCTTCCAGTGTGTAGCTTTCCTTTTCAGTCTCTAAACGATGTCTTTCACAGAGCAAATGTGTGAATTTTGATGAAGTCCAGTTTGCTAATTTGTTCTTTTATGGACAGTGCTTTTGGTGTCATATCTAAAAAATCTTTGTCTAACCCAAGGTTACAAGAATTTTCCCCTATTTTTTTCTAGATGTTTTATCATTTACAGCTTTATATTTAGGCCTATGATCCATTTGAATTAACTTTTGTATGTGGTGCAAGGTGTCCATCAAAGTTTCGTGTGTGTGTGTGTGTGTTTTTTTTTGCGTATGGATATCCAATTGTTCTAGCACCTTTTGTTGAAAAGAGTATCCTTCCTCCACTGAATTGCCTTTGTACTTTTGTTACAAATCTGTTGTCTATATATATATAGATCTATTCTTGTACTCTCTATTCTGATCTGTCGGTCTACTTGTCTGTCCTTATGTCAACATCACACTCTTGATTACTGGAGCTTTATAATAATTCTTGAAATCAGGAAGTATTTGTTCTCCAACTTTGTTCTTT
Organism: Pongo abelii; assembly: GCF_028885655.2. NCBI lineage: Eukaryota > Metazoa > Chordata > Mammalia > Primates > Hominidae > Pongo > Pongo abelii. Next base: position 113,372,776 of record NC_072008.2, read on the forward strand.
TTCAAAGTTGGTTTGGCTATTATAGGTCCTTTGCATTTTCATGTGAATTTTAGAATCGCCATGATAATTTCTACCAAAACCTGCTGTGATTTGGATTGGGATTGTGTTGAAACTATAGATAAATTTGGGGACAATTGACATCCTAACAATATTGAGCCTTCCAATCCCTGAACACAGTATTTCTACATTTAATTATACCTTCTATAATTTTTCTCAGCAGTATTTTGTAGTTTCAGTATATAGGTCTTTCACATGTTTTGTCAGATTTGTCCCTAATTATTTCATATTTTTTGATGCTATTGTAAATGATTTTTATTGTAATTCCAATTTTCAGTTATTTCTTGCTAGCATATACAAATAGAGTTGGGGTTGGGCATGATGGCTCATGCCTGTAATTGCAGCACTTTGGGAGGCTGAAGCAGGAAGATCACTTGAGCTCAGGAGTTCAAGACCAGCCTGGGCAACATAGTGAGACCCCCATCTCTATACAAAAAGATTTATTTTTAAAAGAATAGAAATACAATTGATTTTGGTGTATTGATCTTATATCCTGAAACCTTGGTAAACTCACTACATTTGGCCCTTCATATCTACAGGTTCCATATTTTTGGATTTTGAAAATATTCAAAAAATAAAAAATAACAGTACAATAATAAAAAATAAAAAATTTAAAAATATAATATAATAACTATTTGCATAGCATTTTTATTTTAGTTTAGTTTGAGACAGAGTCTCACCCTGTCACCCAGGCTAGAGCGCAGTGCCATGATCTCGGCTCACTGCAACCTCCACCTCCCAGGTTCAAACAATTCTCCTGCCTCAGCTTCCCAAGTAGCTGGGACTATAGACATGCACCACCACACCCAGCTAATTTTTGTATTTTTTAATAGAGACAGGGTTTCACCATGTTGGCCAGGCTGGTCTCAAACTCCTGACCTCAAGTGATTCACCTGCCTCAGCCTCCCAAAGTGCTGAGACTTCAGGCATGAGCCACAGCATCTGGCCTACATAGCACTATAGCACTTTTTTTTTTTTTTTTTTTTGAGGTGGAGTTTCGCTCTCGGCTCACTGGAACCTCCACCTCCTGAGTTCAAGTGATTCTCCCGCCTCAGCCTCTCGAGTAGCTGGGATTACAGGCGCCCGCCACCATGCCCAGCTAATTTTTGTATTTTTAGTAGAGACGGGGTTTCACCATGTTGTCCAGGCTGGTCTCGAACTCCTGATCTCAGGTAATCCACCAGTCTCTGCCTCCCAAAGTGCTGTGATTACAGGCATGAGCCATTGCACCTGGCCTTATATAGCCTTTTAATTGTATTAGGCATTATAAGTAATCTAGAGGTGACAGAGGTATACAGGAGGATTTGCATAGGTTACATGCAAATACTACAGCATTTTATATAAAGGACTTAAGCATCCACAAATTTCAGTATCCATGGGGGTCCTGGAAGAAATCCTCCATGGATACCAAAGGAAAACTGTAGTTATAGTAGTTTTTTGTAATAGAATCCACTGAATTTTCCACATAGATGATCATTGATGATGTATTCCTTTTCCCCTCTCTCCTATACTATAGTGATATCACTGTGGCTTCCTAGTCCCTTAGTCCATACTGGTTCCACTTTAACAAAATGGGCAACTGGTCTAACCAAGGCTGACTCATTGATAGCTGGGGCTGTGACCCTCAGGGTTTGGGGGTTGTCATACCCTTGGCCAGTAGTTCCTGGAGACCTCCTCTAGGATAGCATAGGGAAGATTGACTCATCAACATTTTTGTCCTTCAGACACCAAGAAGGAGAATGCCTCCCCCATCCCTGCAATTCAGCTCTCACCCTGGGCTTCTGGGCCAGGGCCCTGTGGAGAGTGCCTCCCAGTATCTTTCTCCCCTTGTTTCCATCCGAGCTAGTAAAGGAGCCTTGTATGGCTTGGGGGTGAGTATAACCCCCATGAAAAAAAGTAGGACAGTCTCTTATAAAAGGAGGAAAGAAAGGGAGTGGTGCCATATCTCACTTTTGCAGTGAACTGGACTGTCTGCTTGTAGCTTGCCATTGTGTGCCCCTGTCACTGAGAAGAAGGCTATCTAGTATCTGCTGAATGAAGTGAACAGTGTCTCTGAGACCTGAGCCTCCTCTGTTGTCTCTTCTCCAAGGGGAGCTCCTTCCTCTGTCCCTTGATCTAGCATGCCTTACTGATACTATGAGTATTGTCTGGGATGTAAGGGATTAGATCAGGGGGTGGGGAAGGAATGTTTCCTTCAGCTGATAGGTTTGGACTGCCCTCTCTCACAGAGTCGGAATGATGTTATTCGAGAACGCTTTGGAATGGATCCCAAGCCAGAGATGCTTTTGGGCCTTGCTGCACTCCACATCTATATCACTGTCTCAGCCACTCGACCTAGTCAGAAGATCTCGCTCAAGAATGTGGAGTGAGTTGTGCTGGGGCCCTTTGGGATGGGGGGCGAATAGTTGCGTAGGGAAAAGGTACACTGGTTGAGCTATGCTATGCTTTTCAGAAATGTAGGGCATGGGATGGGAGTGAGAATTGGAGTCCCTCATGTCTAGACTATGAAGCCCTAGAGCTACAGCTTCTAGTAGGGAGCTATGGCTAATGTTATTTTCCTGTCCCTGTCCCTTTTTCTTTCTCTCAGTCTCTATTCCTCCATCTCTACCTCTCAGATTCAGTCAATTTCTGTCTTACCATCTTCTCTCTGTCCCACTTTGCCTCTCTCACTAATCTCTTACTTTTCTTCTGCTTTTAGGAAGGAGTGGGGCCTGGAACCCTTTCTTCCCCCCTCCCTCCTGCAGGGCATCAAAGAGAAGAACCTCCGGAAATCTCTCTCTCAGCAACTGAAGGCTCACCAAACACATCCTTCCTGCGGCACCAAGGTATCCAGAGTAGGCCACTGGGCATGGTGCTCCAGGCACTACTGGCCACAGGGAAATCCTGGGTGGTTTCCCAGCAGAGTCTAGTCCTCTAGGGATCCTCACCACTGCTTTTGACTCAGGTACACATACGGCTTGGCCAGGTGTGGGGGCAGTTGTGGAGAGGAGTCTTCCCCAAGCCTGAGCATCCCAAAGAGACAGCTGAGTGACACATCACTGAGAGAGCTCAGGGTCCTCAAAGCAAAGGGGCCAAGATGCAGGAGATAATTCTCAGGTCCTTTTCACCAATTAGTCAGTGCCGACTGAGCATGTATCATGTGGAAAGCACTGGACCCTAGGGAGACACATGTTTTCCGTGGAAATGACTAGGCTGGTGTGGTGGCTCATGCCTGTAATCCCAGCGCTTTGGGAGGCCAAAGCAGGAAGATCACTTGAGCCCAGGAGTTTGAGACCAGTCTGGGCAACATAGTGAGACAGCGTCTTTACTTTTTAAAAAATAATTTTAAAAAAATGTAAAAAAAGGAAATGTACCTCTGTACCTCTAATTCATCAGTCCTAGGGTGTGGAATTCTGGGAGACAAAACCCCAGCCCAGGGGAAAGTGGGAGAGTTGGGGGTACAAGACCTGACCTGGAGAATGGATCACTGGGTGGAATGGCGAGGGATCAGGTTACTGTCTCCACTTTCTAGTGCTCTGAGGGACTCCCACTGTCTGCTTTCCCAAGCCCCGCAGCAGCTTCTTAGCTTTGTAAGATTCAATCTGCCTGTGCTTCCTGCCCAAGAAGCAGGAGAGTGGTGAGAGGCACTAGAATCAGCATGCAGATGTACACATGGGACGCAATCGCCCCCATACATTCCTCCCGTTCCAGATTTCTTGCATTACCAACTAGCTTCTCTTTTAAGATGCAAATTTCCCCAGAGAGTTAAGCCATTCCCACCTTGCTGTGAATATTTAATCAGATTGTTTTCTTCTCAACTGAGAGCATCAGTGCTCACCACCATCTCCTCAGGTAACATTTTTTTCAAGGCACCCCAGTGCTTGGGTTGGAAATATGAAGATGAAGAGGGCCTGGTCTTGGCCCCTGAGTCAGGCACAGTCTAATGGGGAAACACACTAGTCAGTCCCAACACTGCATTAGGCACAGGTGCTCTGGAAGCACAGAGGAAGAACACTAAGCCCAGCCCGAGGGAGGTGGAAAAGGCCAGAGCTGGGTCTTGAAAGACAGATAAGAGTTTGTCTAGATTAATCCGTGGGCATGGGTCATGGGAGGAAGTGTTTCCCAGGCAGGGAGATCCATCTGTACAAAGGACCAGAGATATGAGAAACCATGGTGCAAGGACAGAAATGCAAATCATTCAGCCTAAGCAAGTACAGAAAATGCAAGCTGTGTGCAAGGGGTGAAGGTAGGGGCAAGAGAAGAGGCCAGAGAGGTTGGCAGGAGCCAGTTCATGGAGGGCCTTGTGTGCCAAGGAAAGTGGTTGTACTTCATCCTCTAGGCAGCTGGGAGCCATTGAAGGATTTAAAGCAGGGAGCTGAGGTGATTAAACTTATGTTTTAGAATGCTCCCTTTAACAGTGTGGAGGCACTTGAGGGAAAGAGGGAAACGAGTGTCAGTCCTGAAGGTAACCTGGCTGTCACCCTGACACAGGTGGGAATGTCAAGGCAATGACTGGCTAGAGAAGAGGGATGGATAGATTGGAAAAGGAGCTAGGGGGTAAGTATCCAGATGATCTGGTAACTGCTGGCCCTCACATGAGACAATTAAGGAGGAGTCCAGTGTGACTCACAGGTTTCTGACTCGATTGCCCAGGGGATGCTGATATAGACCAGGAATGCCTGAAGTGCAGGCCTGGGACTTAGGAGTGCTTAGTATGAAAGGTATTGAGTGGGACCCCCAGCTGGGGAATGACCAGCATCTACATGACTCTAGGGGTCTGAAAGATCTCAGGAGAGAGGTATGGATTAGGTGGGGCGTCAGTTAGTTGGAATTAAACCAAAAACAAAATGAGTAAGCTGGATACTTTAGGAATGAAGATCAGGAGGTAGGACAAGATTTTGGAAAGGGAGATGAGATACTAGAGGGAAGAGCTGTCCAAACTAGAACCTTGCTGCTGTTTTACGAAGGATATCTTCACATCTCCACAGTGTCACTTGCTGACTGGTGCCTGTCCTAGGATGTTGAGACTCCTCGTTGAGAACATGGGTTTGCTTTTCCTGTGCCCCTCAGGCTTCTCATATTTCTGGATGGGTTTTTCCACAGGGCTCTGCAATTCAGGCAAAGCTCCAGTATCTACGAATTCTGAATGAACTTCCTACCTTCACGGGCGTTTTGTTCAACACTGTAGGCCTGGTCAGTGGGGCAGGATGGGGGGATGCGGGGAGGGAGCCCTTTGTTGGCTCTTGTCCTTGGGTGTGGGGGCAGGAGGGGCAAATATTTCTAAAGGCCTTCCTTCCTCTTCCTCCTCCTTCTACCTCTTACCTTCCTGGCCCTGCCTCTGCTAAAATGATAAAGTGGGAGGAGACATTTGTTTTGAGTATCCCTCCATGACCTTTTTTTGTTCCTCTTCCTCGATTTGGGGGCACAGCATACTTTTTCCATAAAGGGCCAGATAGTAAATATTTTAGGCTTTGCAGGCGGGCTATACTGACAACTGTGGCAACTACTCAGCTCTGCTGTCAGATTATGAAAGCAGCCACAGACAATGCATAAACAAATGGGTGTGGCTATGTGCCAACAACTATTTATGGATACGAAAATTTGAATTTCATGTACTTTTCACATGTCACAAAACACGCCTCTTCTGATTTTTTTTCCCTACCATTAAAAAATCTAAAAGCCATTCTTAGCTCCTAGGCCATAAAAAATAGGTGGTGGGTGGTATTTGGCCCATGGGCCATGGTTAGGCAACCCCTGCTTTATTTCATTTTTGTTCCACATACTCCCACAGTCCCCTACCCTAGGTTTCCTGAGTCCTTCTTCTTCTCCCCCTGCTTGCTCAGCACCTTTGCTGCAGGAACAAGGCTCTGGGGCAGGGCACAGCTGGTCCCACCCTAAGACTGTGCCCCAGGCTAGTTTACCCTGGTGAAAGGAAATTCAAATCACCTTGCTAATTGGATCCAGGTGCTTGTCTTGCTCCCAGGAGCACATTGTCAGCTAGTGCGGCACATCGGTGGAAAGCCACTTATCAAAGTGCCTATAGACAGGCACGAGAGGTTCCTCAGGGTGATGCTAATACCAGGGAATGGGCCGCCAGAGGACCCAAGCTTGATTGCTCCAAGGAATCTGTCAAGAACTCTTAAGGGAATCCAGTCCTTCAGGCCGAGAGGTAGCCATTTACATACTGGGATTTGCAGAACACTGAAAGCCCACTGTCCCCTCCCACCTCCTTCATATACTGTCAAATCTTTCTTCCACCCACCTACCACTGCTAAAATTTCTATTGGCCATACCTGCTGGAGTGCCCATTAAAAGGCAAATCTCTGCTTAAGGAGGGAGGCTACCATGAAGTACCCAATCAATCCTCAACACCTTAGGCAGAGTTACTGTGCCAGTTTAGTTTTTGGCCTGGGTGAGAAGTGCAAGTTTGAGTGGCTGTTGGTGGGGGGAGGGTAAAGACCAGACACAGGATGCCGCCTTCTCAGGCAGAGCACTGGGTGGGGGCCTCAAATGGCGTGCAGCAACAAATGGGAAGTCCCTGGGGCTTGGAAGGGGAGGGTGCTCCAAAGGCCCCCAAACAAACCTCACCTACTTCACGATTTTGCTAGAGCCAGCCCTTCTGCCTGTGTACTTTACTCAACCTGCTGCTGAGGCTAAGGTGTTCATTTGGACCCATAATCTAGGGCTCTATCCCAGGAACCATTTTCTGTCCCAGACCATTTTCCCCTCCAGGTTGTCCTACTGTGGCACTGAGCCCCAGATATTTTCAGACCCCACCAGAGAGTCCAATGCATGTTTTCTATTTCCTCCTCCTGCCTCCTCTCCCCACCTCCTCCACCCTTCTTTCTGTGAACGTTGCCTGCCATTCTTGGGCACCAGGATGAGAAGCAGTCGGCCACCACTCTCCTGGTGGGACCCCGTCATGGCATCAGCCATGTTATTGACCTCAAAACCAACCTCACCACTGTGCTGTCCGAGTTCAGCAAGATCAGCAAGATCCAGCTGTTCCGGGAGAACCAGGGCGTGGCCCGGGTGGAGACCAGCATCATGGATGCCAAGGTAAGCCCTGCTTTGAGGGTCTCCTTCTGTTTAGGAACAGGCCTTGGGAATAGAGGAAGAAGTAAACTTGAGAAAGAGAATTGGAGTCTGTTAGGTGAAGTTCAGTAATTCTGAAGTGGTTCAACCCTGGGACTCTTTGGGCTAATCTGTCTCTTCTCAGCCCTCTGGGACATGCCATTTTGACCACATAATAAGATCAGCCAGCACTAAGGAATGCTATGGAGAGTCAGATCAGCCTGAGACAGTTCTTCAGCACAGGGCAGGGAAACTGGAGAACTTGGAGCTACCCCCAGGCCACTGCTTCCCATTTTTCTCATATCATAGCACACAGAAAATTATATTCACAGGCTGGCATGGTGGCTCATGCCTATAATCTCACGCTTTGGGAGGCCAAGGTGGGCAGATAACTTGAGTCCAAGGAGTTTGAGACCAACCTGGGCAACATGGTGAAACCCTGTCTCTACAAAAAAATACAAAACTTAGCTGGGCGTGGTAGCACACACTTGTGGTCCCAGCTACTCAGGGGACTGAGGTGGGAGGATTGCCTGGGCCAGAGAGGTCAAGGCTGCAGTGAGCTGTGATTGCACCACTACACTCCAGCCTGGGCAACAGAGTGAGACCCTGTCTCAAAAAAAAAAATAAAATAAAATAAAATAATTAAAAAATAATAATAAAGAAAGAAAGAAAAGAAAATTATATTCATGTGGAACATTGGGGTAAATGTAGCAGCCCCAGAGACTCTGTCCACCCCAGGTTCTGCCTGGCTGCCCCAGAAACTATAGGAATGAATATCTTGGCCCATCTCTACCCATTCCATGTGCACAGCAGTTGGGGGGCCCTGCCATAGGGACACGCACCTTGAGTCATTGAAGAGAGGGTGTCTGAGCATGTGAACAGAACAGAGGGGGCCTGGGTAGAAGAGGAACATGCAGAGCCTTGTCCTTATTTCACCTCCCAGAGTCCAGCCCTTCCAGAACCTTAGATTCATTCCCATAGATCAACTCCTTCGGACTGGCAAGCAGCTGTCGCCTGTGCAAAGTCTGGCAGTCTTGGTCAGCCACCCCCTCCACAGCTCTCCTGTTTGAATACCAGTGACCACTGTGGGTGGGGGGCAGGCCTGCCTGCCAGCTGGCGGAAGCTCTTAGAGGAGTTGCAACTTTCCTTTCTTAAACGATTTCCCAGGGGGAGATATTGGTAGCAGATTAACAGGTGGAGTGTTTGCTGTTTCTAAAAGAGAAAATTATTTGCTTTATTTTTGTCTTTGTGAAACCCAGAAAGCTTTAATATGTTGATTTTTCCACCTGTGATTCACAGGATTCCCATTGGTTTAGGAACTGGCTTGAAGCCGATGTTTAATTGGCTTGCGGCTACCTCCTCAACCAATGGTTGCTGCACTCCTCAGATGTTGTTGGGTAAAAAGCCAAATGGACGGGCAGAGAAGGGGGCAGGGAAGACAAGGCATGCAGGGGAGATGTGGCTTCCTGAGAAATAAAAGGGGTTTAAAATAGAGACACAGCTTTCCAACTGAGTCTTCTATGTTCTGAGTGATTCTCAACATTGACTACACAATAGAATTTCCTTAAGTGCTTTAAGAAAAAAACAGATGCCTGGGTCCTACTCTCAGAGATTATGATTTCTTTGGTCATGGGTGAAGCCCAGGCATCAGGATTTATTTATTTTTTTCAGTTTCCTAGGTGACTGTGTAATGCAACCACTTTGAGAATGCACAGGCTTGAAACCTGTATTACCAGAGCTCTGGGAGGAAACAGGCTGAACAGGGGATCAGTGGGTGTTGCCTGAGTGAGGAGCACTATGCTTATTTCTAGGAGTGATCCAGCCACAGTTGTGGGAATGAATGCTGCCCTGGAGAGGCTACATTGTCACTGGGGAGACTAGATTCACAAAGACACATGACCTGCCTTAAAAGCACAATATCAGAACATGTATAGAGCTCTGGAATCAGACAAGGCTCAAATCCCAGCCTTGCTGTGTGACCTTCAGAAAGTGTCTTAACCTCTCTGAATCCCGATTCCCTCAACTGCAAAATGGAATGCCTATCTCAAAAGGTTTTTGTCAGGATTATTATTATTATTTTTAATTTTAGAGATGGGGGTCTTGCTATGTTGCCCAGGCTGGTTTTGAACTCCTGGGCTCAAGCAGTCCTCCCAAGTCGGCCTTCCAAAGTGCTGAGATTACAGGCATGAGCCACTGCACCCGGCCTATTGTGAGTATTACATGAAAAAATGTACATAAAATGTCTTAGCATACTGCCTGGCACACAGTAAGTACTCAATGAATGAGACCTGTTATTTTTTCAAAAGCAAAACATCAGTAAAGAAAAAGTAATATGAAGTAAATGTTACAGACAAGTGTGATGTGGAATATGGAACAAAAGAACAGGAAGGAGTTAATCAGATCTGGCTTCCCACAAGAGGGTGTTTTAAGCTGGATCTTGAAGTGATAGGCATGAATTAGCAGAGAGAAGTGGGATGTGTTCAAAGGCAAGGAGCAAGCACAGAAATAAGCAAGCCATATGTGCAGGTCGATAAGCATAGTTGCTTGGCTGGAGAGGAGAATAACGAGAAAAGAGATTGCAGAGATTGGGGGTGGGCAGAACAAGTTGGTTAAAAGCCTCAAAGGCCAGTCTGTGGAATTTGGATTCAATGTGGTAGAACAGTGAGAATCCACAGTAGGTCTTTGAGCAGAGCGGTGATCAAATAAAAGTTGATTTGGACCAGGGTGCAAGACGGGTGAGAGCAAAGCTAATGTCGAGCTAGGGCAGTGAGGAGGGGATCATGGCACTAGTCCAGGAGTGAAGGGACAAGGGCCTGTGCTGGAGGGACAGCAGTGGTAATGAGAAAAAAAGAGGAGATGTGAAACATGCGAAATCAGTAAGATGTGGGTGCATATTCTCCCCTGCATACCACTCTTGCACAGACAATGCACATGTCTTATTATACCTAGCCCTTCTGCCTACTTCATGGGTCCCAAGTACTCTGAAGAATGGTACCATGTGCCCAGCAGAAGCAAAATGGATGATATTGTGGTGAAAGGAGAAAGGGAAGATTGAGGGAGAAAAAAAGATCAAGGTTTAGATTTGACAGTCATTTAGTATGAACTTGCTGTTGCTGGGAAGCATGCTAAACACAGAATTTTTTTTATTATTATACTTTAAGTTTTAGGGTACATGTGCACAATGTGCAGGTTTGTTACATATGTATACATGTGCCATGTTGGTGTGCTGCACCCATTAACTCATCATTTAGCATTAGGTATATCTCCTAATGCTATCCCTCCCCCCTCCCCCCACCCCACAACAGTCCTCCAGAATTTTTTTTTTCTTTTAAATAAAGAGTCTGGGCACAGTCGCTCATGCCTGTAATCCCAGCACTTTGGGAGGCCAAGGAAGGCAGATCACTTGAGGTCAGGAGTTCGAAACCAGCCTGGCCAACATGGTGAAATCCTGTCTCCACTAAATCTCCACTAAAAATGCAAAAAAAAAAAAAAATCAGCTGGGCGTGGTGGCACACTCCTGTAATCCCAGCTACTTGGGAGGCTGAGGCAGGAGAATTGCTTGAACCTGGGAGGCAGAGGTTGCAGTGAGCCGAGATCATGCCACCATATCCCAGCCTGGGAGACAAAGTGAGACTCCGTTTCAGAAAAATAGAAAAAAAATTAAAAGAGAGAAAAAAACATGGCTTGCTGGGTGCAGTGGCTCATGCCTGTAGTTCTAGACTTAGGAAGGCACAAGTGAGAGGATAACTTGAGCCCAGGAGTTCAAGACCGGCCTGGGCAATATAGTGAGACCCTGTTCTCCACAAAAATGAAAGAGAGAGAGAGAGAGAGAGAGAACCATGGCTCCTTGCCTTCAAGAAGCTTGCCTAGCTTGTAGGATAGAAATGCACAAATACAGCCGTGCACGGTGGCTAATGCCTGTAATCCCAGCAGTTTGGGAGGCTGAGGCGGGTGGATCACCTGAGGTCAGGAGTTCGAGACCAGCCTGGCCAATATGGCAAAACCCTGTCTCTACTAAAAATACAAAAATTAGCCACGCATCGTGGCACACACCTGTAATCCCAGCTACTCTGGAGGCTGAGGCAGGAGAATCCCTTGAACCCAGGAGGTGGAAGTTGGAGTGAGCCAAGATTGTGCCACTGTACTACAGCCTGGGTGACAGAGCAAGACTCCATCTCAAAAAAAAAAAAAAAAAAAAAAGCACAAATACATGGCACACAGAAGGAAGTGCCATAGGAGAGCTACCAAGAGCATGTTAGGGAAGTACAGGGGAGGACAAAATTCTGGCTGGGGGTATTAAGGAAAGCTTCTTAGAGGTGCTTTATATCAGCAATATTTGTGTTTAGTGAGAGGTGGCTCTGGGAAGGAATTGGGAGAGTAGGGTTGGGAAGCTTCTTACTAGAGAATGGCTTCCCTGGGCTCAGTAAGAATCTACCCACCGAGCCAGTGGTGTGCTGGAGCTGGCTCACACAGTGCATCAGAGCCAGCTGGGCACATCTCTCCCCATCTCTTTGTTCAGTGCCATCATGTTAATAGTTTGAAAGCAGCCATGGTGGGTGTATGTACACCAGGGAAATTGGCCAGTGCTACAAATTACTACTTGAAAGAACTGGCTGTGGGCCGGGCGCAGTGGTTCACACCTGTAATCTAGCACTTTGGGAGGCTGAGATGGGTGGATTGTTTGAGGCCAGTAGTTTCAGACCATCTTGGCCAACATGGCGAAACTCCGTCTCTACTAAAAATAAAAAAATTAGCTGGGCATGGTGGCTTGCGCCTGTAATCCCAGCTACTCAGGAGGTTGAGGTGGGAGGATGGCTTGAGCCTGGGAGGCAGAGGTTGCAGTGAGCCGTGATCATGCCACTGCACTCCAGCTTGGGTGACAGAGCAAGAGCCAGTCAAAAAAAAGGAAAGAAAGAGGAAAGAGAGAGAGAGAGAGAGAGAGGGAGAGGGAGAGAGAGAGAGAGAGAGAGAAAGGAAAGAAAGGAAGGAAAGAGAGAAAGAAAGAACGAATGAACGAAAGAAAGAAAGGAGAAAAAGAGAACGAGGAAGGAAGGGAAGGAAGGAAGGGAGGGAAGGAAAGGAAGGGAAGGAAAGGAAGGAGGGAGGGAGGAAGGGAGGGGGAACGGGGGAGGGAGGAAGGAAGGAAAGGAAGGAAAGGAAGGAAAGGAAAGAAAGGAAAGAAAGAACTGGTTGTAAAATGTTTACCAGCACACAACTGCATAGGATACACTGAAGAAGGACTGTCTGAACATCCTTAACAGGGGACATGGAAGTTAGAAACCAGACTTGGCCAATTTCCCCCTAGACAGGCCACTCTGGTCTGGTAATATTCTGTAAGGGCCTGGTGAAATTAAGATGATTCATTTAAAGTAGTTCTCAGCCCTGACTGCACATTAGAATCATATGTAGAGATTTAAAAACCACTGAATGCCCAGACTCTTCCTCCCAGACCATTTAAAATCAGAATTCTGGGGGGTTGGGGCCCAGGGATGTACAGGTCTTTACCACTTCCAGGTGATTCTAATTTGTATCTGGCCTGAGAACCACTACCTTAAGTGATATTCTGCCTTGCCCCCAAATTGGCTGGCTGTGCCCAATTAGCCTTTCCCAGTGCTGTGGAGGCAAGGACCAAATATACTGATCCCTTGGGTCTCTAGACCATCATCTTTTACCCTTCCCCTCCAGGCCCCTGGATTCCATCCTTTTCCTGTTTTCAGGGATGCTAGAGTGAGCGAAGGCTACCCCAGGGAAAAACCTTTTCCTAGTTGGCATCTCAGAGTGCTAAGTGCCCTGATAGCTCCCAGGGCACCCTGGGAAGGAGATGTGGCTGGAACATGTCAAATTAATCCCTGCTGTACCTTCTTCTGGCTGGCTCATGCCTCCAACTCCATTCTCCTTTCCTCATGCTACATTTGAAGATGGCCTGGGCATATTAATTAGTTTTCACTCAGCTTACTTGCTCTTAGTGGAGCAAACATGAGGTAGTATTCAAATATCTTTCTTCAAGAGATGGCAGCCTGGGACTGAGGCATACCTGGGCCATTACCATACCCCATTACCACAGAAGCACATAGGGTGGAAAAAGAAATCATCAAAGGAATGTCCCAAGGGATGTCTTGTGGCCCAGCATGTCTCCTATTCTCATGTTTGAGCTTTATTTCTCTAGTGCTCTCTGTAGGGACAAGTGTTACATTACACGTCATGATCATTAAATTCCTATCTAAAATAAAAAATTGTTTTTGAAGGTTTCTAAGGAACCTGTCCAACCTTTTTGTTTGCCTGCTTTTGATTTCATTTTTACCTGTTAGCAAAAATTTCATTTTTCTCTTGGCAAAAAGTGCATCTGTGTTCCTTTTACTGCGAGCTGCATTTGGCCCATGCTGGGGCCAACTTGGCTGTCCGGGGATGCCAAGGAGAGGCTCCTGATGAGCTGTGCTGTGCTCAGCCAGCTGGGGTTGTGCTTGGCCCTCTCTGTGCATGGGATTTTGCTTTCGTGCTGTTTTATTACTGGCACTGGGCTATATTGGGGGTAAGAGGGGAAACTGAAGTGGTCAGACAACGAAGTCAGTCAGCCATTCTCCCAGCCTCCAGTCAGTAATTCTGTCCATTAGCCAGCCAACCAGCCAGCCAGGCAGCTCAGCAGTCAGAATGTGAGGCTGTTAGGCATTCTGTCTGTCCTGAGCTGGCTTGTCAACCAGGGCATGAGTGACTCAGACTGCCCTGCAACTGGCCAGCTCATTAGTCAGCCAGCCATTCAGCCTCTACTTTGGTCAAATGGTCTCATATTATATTTGTCAGCCAATGCTATTTTCTCAAAGCTGTCTCCAGCGTCTGAAACCAAATTAGTCACACACGCACACATTCACACTTACCCACCCACATACCACTCCAGGACATTCTACGTTTGGGTAGCTCTCTATACGTTTTCCTCAAAGTACTTATCACACCTCGCAATCATATTTATTTGCATGGTTATTTGATTTGGGTTATGTCTTATTTCCTGCTTGATTGTAAGCTCCATGAGGGCAGGAACTAGGTTGGCCTAGTTCTGGAATGAATGGATGCATCTTTCACTTGGTCATGTTCTCCAGGAGGCATCTAGCCAGTTTATGGCAGCTTGTTGGGTGGACAAAGCAGGGCACAGGAATATTTCAGCCAGAGGGAACAGCATAGGTTAAGGTATGAAGATGTGAAGGAACATGAGGAACTGTATTTGTAATTGCTGGAGTATAAGGTGAGGGACAGTGATGGGAGGGGAGCACCAGTGGAGTTAATGGGAGATATGGTTGGAGATGGAGGTTGGGTCCAGGTCCTGAAGGGCTTTGTATGCCATTGTTTAAGGCAGTTGGATTTTCTACAGGTGATGAGCTATTGAAGATTTTAAATGACAATGAGACTTGTGCTTTAGAAAGAGCCTTCAGACTTTGGGAGCCTGAGACGGGTGGATCACTGAAAGTCAGGAGTTCGAGACTAGCCTGACCAACATGGTGAAACACCATCTCTACTAAAAATACAAAAATTAGTCAGATGTGGTGGCACACACCTGTAATCCCAGCTACTTGGGAGGCTGAGACAGGAGAATCGCTTGAACCCAGGAGACAGAGGCTGCAGTAAGCCGAGATTCTGCCATTGCACTCTAGCGTGGGCATCAGAGTGAGACTCCGTCTAAAAAAAAAAAAACAAAAAGCCTTCAGGGTCATTCAGGGTGTCTCATGCCTGTAATCTCAGCACTTTGGGAGGCTGAGGTGGGAGGATCACTTGAGGCCAGGAGTTTGAGACCAGCCTGGAAAACATAGTAAGACCACATCTCTACTACTACTACTACTACTAATAATAATAATAATAAAGTAGAAAAGAATCTTCAGGCAACAATATGGAGGTGAAGTGGATTCAAGTGGGTAGAAACTAGAGGGAGAAAGGCCAGTCAGGAGGTTATTGGAGGTTCTTGGGTTAGTGTGTCCCAACCTTTTCCATATCATGAGAAATGTCACAATTTATATGACAAAACATACAAACAAATGAGGCATACATATATACCAGATGAGGCAACTTGTGGCCAAAGGCAATAGGACTGAGAAGCCAAGAGGCTCAGTGTCTCAGCACACAGGCCACCCACTCACACATACCTTGAGGAGTTTTGATCTGGCAGGAAGATGATAAGGTCCTGAAATGAAGCAGTGACAGTAGGGATGGCCACGATGTGAATACACCTGAGGCAAGCCTAGTGAGTCTTGGGCCCTCGTGGTAGCCGCCATTTACACTCAAACCTCTGTATCTGTATATCCTTCTGCCATCAGTGGCAGGGCTACAGTGGCAGCAAGACAGCAAGAAGGGGTATCTGACTCCCTGCCCCCCAAGTTCATTTCCTTTCCATACGTTTTTGTCTTTATTTTGTTGTATGCAAGTTTGGCCATTCTGTTGTGACTGAGAAACATTCATTAACTGGAGGTACGAAAGTCCCTTCTACCCCTTCCTAATAATGACTAAAAAGTAATACCTGTCTCTGGCCCCTTTCTCACTGGAAAAAAAAGCCACTGCTCCTCAAGGTACAAACTGTTCCTTTTTCCTCCCAATGGTATTGCATGAACTCCATAGTAGCATCACTAAGTTGTTGCCTTAAAGTTGGGGCAGAGTCCAAATGCCTTATTGTGGCATGCATTGTAATTGAATGTACAACAACTATGAAAGAATTCAAGTTAGTATTTGATCCAACACAAGACTGTGTGGTATAGACATAGCACCATATGATTTCTGCGATAGGAAAAGAATTCAAAGGAGTAGACTGGGCGTGTTGATTTTTGAATCTCCAGCATAGAGGTTAAAACAGACACCCTGATGGAGAAGAATTGAGGGCTGTAGACTGAGCCTAGGATATAGCTAGGGCGAGGAGGTTGCACATGAAGAGCCAGCCAAAGAGAGAGATGAAGATGGTCAGATTACAGAACCAGAACGCAGCTCACAGAAACAGAAGCCAAGAGAAGAATTTCCAAAGAAGGTGACTGCTGTTAGCAAATGTAATAACTTGAGCTGTGTGATGAATGAATACAATTGTTTCTAGCTGTAAAGAAGTTTCACTTCAGCGAGCGCTGTGGCTCATGCCTGTAAATCCCAGCACTTTGGGAGGCCAAGGAGGATCACTTGTGCCCAGGAGTTCAAGACCAACCTGGGCAACATAGTGAGACCCTGTCTCTATTGAAAAAAATAAAAAAGGCAAAAAAGAAGTTTCACTTCTAGATCAGGTGGCTAACTATGGCCCATGAGCCAAATCTGACTCACTGCCTGTTTCTGTAAATAAAGTTCTGTTAGAACACAGTCATGCCTATTCGTTTAGTTTACAGATGATCTGTGGCTATTTCCACACTATGTACAATGGCAGAGTTGTTGTGACAGAGCCCGTGTGGCCCACAGTGCCTAAAATATTTACTCGCTAGCCCTTTATAGAAAATGTGTGTTGACCCCTGGCCTATATGAACTACAAAATATTCAACTCAGGCTCTGTGTTGGAATCCTGGGAAAAAGAAAACCACTGCAACTTTAGCTAACAGCTGAGCTGGTTTAGAATCAGAATTGAGCCCAAGGTAATGGTGATTCAGCCAAGGAAGGCTAATCTAGTTAGTGATCAAGTTCTGTCAGGTCTTCATAATGTCCCTTCCTTTTCACTGGACCAGCCACCACCCTAGTGGAGGCCCTAGCCACCTCTCTCCTAGACTGTTGCAGTAGCCTCCTCATTGGTCAGAGAAGGGCCTCATTTTCTCTGCCTAATTCTCCTATTTCTTAATGCCTGGTCTGGGTGACCCACAGCCCCATGGCTCCCTCTTTAGCCAGTCTTCAATGATCTTTGTCTGGAAACCACTGCCCTATTCCAAGGAGAATGTTCCCAAGGCTGACTTCAGTCTGACTCAAACTTGGTCAAGCCACAGTTAAAATTACAATACAGATACTAGGAGGTTTTCTTGAAATAGTGCTGATTTTCTTGAATAGCATTGCCTGGTCTCTGAAGCAGTTAACCAGTTAACCCCAGGACTAATCTGACTGATTTAGAGTTAGGAACAGAAGTCAACAATGTATGCTAGTATTTCCCAAGGTGGGTTAACAACAACAACAACCTTGTTACCATGAGATTTTCTATAAAAATAGATCTTTGTGGTCTAATAAATTCAGAAAACTTAGAATATTAAAGCCTTTCTTTTGAGGTTTCCCAGTGCACAACTATATATTAAAGGGTCTTATGAATTCTCATAGTAAAACTATCTGCATAGTGTTATTTAACCCAGTGTCACAAACATATTTGACGAAGGAGCTCTTTTAATAAGCACCAATTAACAACATCTCAAGGACACAGGGAAATAAAGGAAAGGGGATAGAACATGACTCTTTTTTTTTTTTTAGACGAAGTCTCACTCTGTCACCCAGGTTGGAGTGCAATGGCGCCATCTTGGCTCACTGCAACCTCCACCTCCCTGATTCAAGCAGTTCTCCTGCCTCAGCCCCTGGAGTAGCTGGGATTACTGGCGCCTGCCACCACGCTAGGCTAATTTTTATATTTTTAGTAGAGACGGGGTTTCACCATGTTGGCCAGGCTGGTCTCAAACCCCTGACCTCAGATGATCCTCCTGCCTCGGCCTTCCAAAGTGCTGGGATTACAGGCATGAGCCACTGCGCCCGGCCGAGCATGACGCTCTGAGCAGAGCTGCAGGCCGGAAAGACTTTGGCCCAAAAGGCAGAGTTACGACTTGATTCCACAGAGATTCCTCCATGTCCAGGGAGGTGTTCTGGGTGTTACAGGGGCATGTGAAGATGAGCAAGACGTAGCTCTTGCACCCAAGGGACTTAGAATCGAGGGTGTTCTAGGCCGTTCTGAAGTCTAACCTAAATTCCCAGCTTTACCCCCGCTCTCCTGGCTGGCCTGTGTATCTGCTGAGCCCTGGCAAACACAAATACAGCTACACAGCAGTCACATGAGGTTGTATAATTTTAGTCCTTTTCAGCAAAGGTGCTTCATTAAATGTATAATTAAAGGTTGATTTAATTTTGATACCTGGGTAAAAGGTTATTACAAAGAAATTCTCAAATCAGAATAAACTATTTGTCAAGCCATGTGCCTCAATTTTTGGTTCAGAAAGTATGGTTCCTTTAACTATGCAAGTCATCTTTTCCTAGCTACCATGCCTCTGAAAATGCATCTGCCTCCCTCCTTCCCATGTCTTCATGTTTCTTCCCTTCTCTTCTGCAGCCTCTGGTGCTGTTGATGGAGTGGCCTGAAGCCACCAACTTTGCCTGCCTGATCGCGGGGTACTGCCGCCTCTTGCTGGATTCCAGGAAGATGGTCTTCTCCAGGCCTGCCAGCCAGCCACTTCCACCTCCAATGATCAAGGCAGGTAGGGCTCAACCTCGGTTGGTTTTTGCTGTGCCAGAGGCCCTTTGGACCCTGGAGACATGGAGGGAAGAGCTTCTCTGCCTTAGTGCTCACCCCGTGCCAATAGTGCCTGATTTGCCAGGAGCCAACACTGTACCACTATATCCTAGCTGGCACAGCCCAGTGGGAAAGACAACTGGCCTTCACATGTACTTGTTCCACAAAGGATACCTGTGACAACATTGTGATTGAGTCAGCCAATGAATGTATTATTAAAATAGCAAACATGATAAATAGAGCCCATTAAATGGTTGCATTGGATCTAAGGCAAACTTAGCAGTGCAGAGATCTAGAGGAAATTTACAGGTGTTCTGGCTCAGTTGAAGTGAAGATGAAAATGAATATAAAGGTCTGATGAAAAGGAGGTGGCTCAAAGAACAGGTACTTCACATATTAGACCTAAGGCTCATGTAGATGCAGTAAGTGCTCCCCAACCCCAGCACCCGGAAATAATGAGTGAAGCTGAGACTGACATCCAGTAGTTTGCTCTCCTCACATGCTGAATACTCTCAACCCACTTGCCCTTGCTGCTTGACTATTTCTTTCTTCAAGGCTGTGGTTTTCTGAGTAGTCATATCACACTTTGGGAGGCCGAGGCAGGCGGATTACTTGAGGTCAGGAGTCTGAGACCAGCCTGGCTAACAAGGTGAAACCCTGTCTCTACTAAAAAAAAAAAAAAATACAAAAAATACAAAAAATAGGCCAGGCATGGTGACTCACGCCAGTAATCCCAGCACTTTGGGAGGCTGAGGTGGGCGGATCACCTGAGGTCAGGAGTTTGAGACCAGTCTGGCCAACATGGTGAAACCCCATCTCTACTAAAAATACAAAAATTAGCTGGACATGGTGGGGTGGACCTATAGTCCCAGCTGTTTGGGAGGCTGAGGCAGGAGAATCACTTGAATCTAGAAGGCGGAGGTTGTAGTGAGCTGAGATCACGCCACTGCACTCCAGCCTGGGTGACAGAGTGAGACTGTCTCAAAAAAAAAAAAAAAAGCCAAGTGTGGTGGTGGGTCCCTGTAATCCCAGCTACTCGGGAGGCTGAGACAGGAGAATCGCTTGAACCCGGGAGGCAGAGGTTGCAGTGAGCCGAGATCCCGCCATTGTACTTCAGCCTGGGCGACAGAGCAAAACTCCCTCTCAAAAACAAACAAACAAACAGTAGTCAGATCAGATCTCGATCGAGGTGTTTGAGAGCAGACACACACTCCTGATGGATGGCCCAGACCTAGAAGGCTGTGGACACCCCCCCACCCATACACATCTTCTCACCTCTTGTCTCTTCATCATGATCATCATGACATGCCTAAGTTTACATCTCATGACATTGTCCATAGGAACTAAATGGCAACCCACCAAACACAGATTTGGGAAAGGATAGGTGGCCCCAAGGCATATGAAGGAGATTCCACATAGAAAAGCAAAGGAGCTGACTTAGGATAGTAAGAAACCAGGGGGCTGAGTTGCTGCAAGTCTCCAGGTGAACAGCTTTGAAGAGGTGGCCATACTAGCAAACCTACAGATGGCTGAATGATGAAAAAGCCAGCATTAGCATTATCACTGTCACTTCTGGTCTTCCTCTCTCTAATCACGTCCAAGTAAACTATACCTCCTACTGAACAGGCTAGAGAGGGAGAAAATGAAAAGGGAAGATAAAGTGAAGAACCTGGAGCCCAGCCAAAGACCAAATGTGACAGTGAAGATTATTTGGAGGGAATCGACTTTCAGAAGGCACTGGAGGTGGCTCTGTAGTCCCACCCTACCTAATAAACAGTTTTTTGTCATCCCATCAGCACCCTAGCCAATGCTGGCCCCAAGTATTCCCCTTGCTCTGGGGATAGTGGCACCAAGCACAAGAGGGATATGGGCTTCCTGTGTTCCTGCAGCCTCACTGAACACATTCCAACATTCCATGTTGCTTTTCCAAAGGCAAATCTGTTTTCTTGCATTCTTTATGGGCTAGGTGTGGCTTTAGAACACCCCACCCCCCACCACCTTCCTGACTTCTGAGATCCACCTTGGGCCTGCAGAATGATGGGGGCTCAGGTTGCCTCTAGCACAGGGCCTCTGTGTCCATGCAGGAGCCAGATGGACCACTGTGATGTCTCTGTTTTTGCAGTACTTCTCCCTCTTGGGGTAGAAATAATCAGCTCAGGGGCAGAGACCTACAGAAAGTTCTGCTCTTCCTTCCCCATCTCTTCTGGCCAGAAACATGAGAACTTGAACTAGGCATTGTCTCCCTAGGTACATGGTTTAAATCTTGGGCCCCGTTACTTAGCTTTTTGAACTGTTAGGTGCTCTTGGTGGGTGGAGTGGGGCAGAGTGAGCCTCACAGCTCTACCTGAGTTCACTGAGCTGCCACTGCCCCAGCAAAGTTCTAGGACTTGGACTTGGTGTGCACATTTTGTCTCCTGGCCGCTAAGAAGGGAAGGGCACAACTGAGGAGACCTCAGCTCAGGTTATAGTGAAGGGATTATCAGTTCCTGATATTGTAGACTTTTAGGACCAAGGTCCAAAGTTGAGATCAGTTTCCTACACCAGCCCTTACTTTCATCCCAGAACAGAAGCCCCAATGCCAACTGTTGTTCCTTAACAAAGGCCAATAGGGAATAGGCATCCTCCCAACCTTATCTGGGCTTTTCTCCCAGGGTCCAAAGCCACAGCCCGGTTAGGTCCTGGTCTCTCAGGAAAGGGAGGAAGAGGTCTGGCCAGCTCTATTCTTGTCCCACAGCAGCTACTGGTTGTCAGCAAGTCCAACTCAGGGCTCAGCCTATTGGGCCTAAAGGATGAAGTTAAACCAGCAACTGGGAAAGTGAAAACATCACTTTCCTTCAAGTCTCAGAAAAAAAAGGAGAATGGGAACATGGTAGGGAAGGGACTCCCTCTTGGGCTTTATCAGTAGCTTCACCAAAGGTACTACACTTATTCACTGAACAAATCAAGCACTCATCATGTGCCAGGTGCAGAAGAAGCAGCCATGAATAACAGACATAGTCCTTATGATCCTTGCCCTCACATAGCTTACAATCTAGTAGAGGGGAAATACTGACAGATGATTAAAAGGATAAGGCCAATAACGTAAGTACTTTTGCATGTATGTATAAGAGATTCAATAGATACAACAGAGCAGCGCCTGGGTTTGAGGGCCCAGAAAGGCTCTGAGCTTAGAGAAAGGTCCAGAAAAATGCCAGTTCTCTATCTGTAATGAGGTTGTGGGCAATCCAAAGGCAGCTACCATCTTTCTGCAGCCCTGAGCTCTCTGTATCCTGGGGTAATCCAGGAAAAAAAGGCTTTGAGGGCCTCAGTTGGAGGAACTCACTCTACGTTTTCTACCATGGTTAGAAAACAGTTTGGTCTGATGAACTGAATATTTTGGTTAATGGCTACTATATGAGTGGCTTACCAATTTTCATGTAGTTGAAACCCAGCAAAATGTACAGAGTAGTAAAGTAAGACTGAACATAGTAGACTTGTTTTGGGTGATTCAGAAAGAACATGAGATTCTTGCAAGCCCTCTAGGTTGTCATTATGACCAGCGATTATTGGACTATAGAATAGAACAGGGCCAAGTACTAGAATGCTGGCTGAGTCAATGTCATACAGACGGTATGTTTATATATATAAAAATAAGCTGCACATATTTTCAAACATAACTCCAGTTGAATCACCGTCCTGTTCTTTGCAAGCATTCTTTTCTAGTCAGTCTTCTGAGTGACTGAGTACAGAGGGATAGACTAGGGCAATCCCCTTGGGGAAAGCTGATGAGCAATTTACAACATATTTGCAATCCTGGAGGCATACTGTCCCGAACCATCAGCCAGCCGCACCTGGCATTTTACTGGCACTTCTAATCTTCTGCCAAGAGGAGATTTGGGATTCTTCAGACACATTTTGTCCTCTGATCTGGAAGTCATGGTACCAAGTGGTGGACAGGGCATTACCTGGCCTTGACAGTCTAGTGCTTAGAGATGTTTCCATCTTGCAGGGAGGGAAGCCACCCTTAGAACTCCAGCCTCTGCCTGAGAGGAGTCACCATCTGCTTATTGGGCATGCCGCTGGGAGCCACCTTTGATGGCAGCTTATTGCCAAGCTGGCTATCCTGATTGCTCAGCTGTCTCGTAGGTAGTTAGCACCTGGTACATCCCCAGGACCTGTGGACAATGTCTTGGTGTAGAGAGACATCATGAACTTATAGTTCATACTCCTGGCTGATTGCTCCTCTGGAGCACTTATTCCCTAAGTCTCAGAGGCCTGGATGGAGGGTAATTAAATAATATTTCCCCAACTGACCCAGAGTTCCCTAGATACAGTAAAGCCCAGTAAGTCCTGAACCAATCCCACTCATTGATTCTGTATTTAAAGCGGCAACATGGTCTATGGAAAATTGCAAGAGCTGGAGATCTGAAGTCACAGAGACTTGGGTTCCAGTCCCTGTTTTGCCTTATCTTAGCTATGTGATCATAACTAAATGCCAGAAACTTAGTCTCAGTTTCCTCATATGTAAAATGAGATAATAATATTACCTACCTCATGAGGAATTTGACAGGATTGTGTGAGATAAACCACATAAAGTCCCTTCACAATACAGAGTACCCTTTTTTGCTCTGTTTGTTTGTTTGTTTGTTTGTTGAGACAGAGTCTCACTCCTGTTGCCCAAGCTGGAGTGCAGTGTCATGATCTCGGCTCATTGCAACCTCTGCCTCCTGGGTTCAAGCTATACTCCTGCCTCAGCCTCCTGAGTAGCTGGGATTACAGGTGGCCACCACCATGCCCGGCTAATTTTTTGATATTTTTGGTAGAGACAGGGTTTCACCATGTTGGCCAGGCTGGTCTCAAACTCCTGACCTCAGGTGATCCGCCCACCTCGGCCTCCCAAAGTGCTGGGATTACAGGCATGAGCCACCACACCCAGCCTTTTGCTGTTTTTTTTAAAGACTGAGAGTTCATCATGTGCCCAGAGCTGTGCTTTAAAAATAAATGAACAGCTTTGTTTAGATATAATTTTGAAGCCATAAAATTCACCCATTTGAAGTGCACAATACAATTTTTAAAACATATTTAATATATTCACAGGGTTATACAGCCATTATCACAATCTAATTTTAGAACATTTTTTGCCCCTCCCAAAACAAACTCTGTACCCATTAGCGGTCACTCCCTATTTCCCTCCTAATCACCTCCCAGCCCTAAGCAACCATTGGTCTACTTTCCGTCTATAGCTTTGTCTATGCTGGACATTTTGTGTAAGTGAAATAATAAAACGTATGATCTTTTGTCACTTGCTTTTTTCACCTAGCATGTTTTCATAGGTCATTCATGTTGCAGCATGCACCAGTACTTCATTCCTCTTTATTGATGAATAACATTCTATTGTATGGATATACCATGTTTCTTTATCCATTCATCAGTTGATAGACATTTGTTTTTTTCTCACCTTTTGACTATTATGAATAATGTTGTTATAAACATCCATGTTTATATGGGGACAGTTTTTACGGGGACATATGTTTTCCTTTCTCTCCAGTATATACCTAGGAATGGAATTACTGGTCAAATGGTAACTCCATGTTTAACTTTTAGAGGAACTGCTGAATTGTTTTTTAAAGAGACTGTACCATTTTACACTTCCATCAGCAATATTGGAGGGTTAAATTTTAACCATATCTTCGCCAACACTTTTTACTGTCCATCTTTTTTTTTTTCGGAGACAGAGTCTCACTCCGTCACCCAGAATGGAGTGCATGTGCACAATCTCAGCTCACTGCGACCTCTGCCTCCTGGGTTCAAGCAATTCTCCTGCCTCAGCCTTCTGAGTAGCTGAGACTACAGGCGTGTGCCACCACACCTGGCTAATTTTTTGTGTTTTTAGTAGAGATGGGGTTTTGCCATGTTGGCCAGGCTGGCCTTGAACTCCTGACCTCAAGTGACCCACCCGCCTTGACCTCCCAAAGTTCTGGGATTATAGGCGTGAGCCACCACACCTGGCCATCTTTTTATTTATTAATATGTCTGTCATAGTGTGTGTGAAGTGGTAGCTCATTATGTTTATGGTTTACAGTTTCCTGATGGCTAATGATGTTGAACATCTTTTCATGGGCTTATTGGCCACTTGTATATCTTCTTTGGTGAAATATCTATTCAAATCATTTGTCCATTTTTAAATTGAGCTATTTCACCATAAATGTGAGAGGTTATTTGTGAACTCTCAATTCTACTGCCTTGATCTATATGTCTATCCTTATGCCACCACTTTACAGTCTTGATCACTATGGCTTTGTAGTGAATTTTGAAATCAGAAAGTGTGAGTCATCCTACTTTGTACTTCTTTTTCAAGACTGTTTTGGTTATTCTGGGTCTCTTGTGATTCTATATTAATTCTTGAATTAGCTGTCAATTTTGACAAAGTCAGCTGGGATTTTAATAGAGACTGTGTTGAATCTATAGATCAATTTGGAAAGTACTATCATTATAACAATATTGATTGAGTCTTCCAATCCATGAGCAGAGAATATATTCCAATTATTTAAATCTCCTTTAATTTCTTTCATAAATGTTGTATAGTTTTCAGTGTACAAATTTTGCATGTCTTGTTTTTTTCTTTTTCTTTTTTTTTCTTTTTCTTTTTCTTTTTTTTCTTTTTACTTTAAGTTCTGGGATACGTGTGCAGAATGTGCAGGTTTGCTGCATAGGTATACATGTGCCATGGTGGTTTGCTGCTCCTATTCACCCGTCCTCTAAGTTCCCTCCCCTCGCCCCCCCACCCCCAACAGGCCCAGGTGTGTGTTGTTACCCACCCTGTGTCCATATTTTCTCATTGTTCAACTCCCATTTATGAGTAAGAACATGCAATGTTTGGTTTTCTGTTCCTCTGTTAGTTTGCTGAAGATGATGGCTCCCAGCTTCATCCATGTCCCTGCAAAGGACATGATCTTATTCCTTTTTACAGATGCATAGTATCCCATGGTGTATATGTACCACATTTTCATTATCCAGTTTATCACTGATGGGCATTTGGGTTGGTTCCATGACTTTGCTATTGTAAATAGTGCTGCATTAAACATACGTGTGCATGTGTCTTTATAGTAGAATGATTTATATTCCTTTGGGTATATACCCAGTAATGGGATTGCTGAGTCAAATGGTATTTCTGGTTCTAGATCCTTGAGGAATCACCGTACTGTTTTCCACAATGTTTGAACTAATTTACACTCCCACCAACAGTGTAAAAGCATTCCTGTTTCTCCACAGCCTCACTAGCATTTACTGTTTCCTGACTTTTTAATAATCGCCATTCTGACTGGCATGACGTGGTATGTTATTGTGGTTTTGATTTGCATTTCTCTAATGATCAATCATGTTGAGCATTTTTTTGTTTTTCTTTTTCTTTTTTTTTTTTTGAGACAGAGTCTCACTCTGTTGCCCAGGCTGGAGTACAGTGGCATGATCTCGGCTCACTGCAACCTCCGCCTCCTGAGTTCAAGCAATTCTCCTGCCTCAGCCTCCCAAGTAGCTGCAACTACAGGCGCCTGCCACCATGCCCAGCTAATTTTTGTATTTTTAGTAGAGATGGGGTTTCACCATGTTGACCAGGCTGGTCTCGAACTCCTGACCTCAGGTGATCCGCCTGCCTTGGCCTCCCAAAGTGCTCAGATTACAGGTGTGAGCCACCATGCCCGGCCCTTTTTTTTTGGTTGTTGAGCATTTTTTCATATGTTCATTGGCTGCGTAAATGCCTTCTTTTGAGAAGTGTCTGTTCATATTTTTTGCCCACTTTTTTATGGGATTGTTTGGTTTTTTTTTCTTGTAAATTTGTTCAAGTTCCTTGTAAATTCTGGTTATTAGACCTTTGTCAGGTGGATAGATTGCAAAAATTTTCTCTCATTCTGTAGGTTGCCTGTTCACTCTGATGATAGTTTCTTTTGCTGTGCAGAAGCTCTTTAGTTTAATTAGATCCCATTTGTCAATTGTGGCTTTTGTCGTAATTGCTTTTGGCATTTTTGTCATGAAATCTTTGCCCATGCCTATGTCCTGAATGGTATTGCCTAGGTTTTCTTCTAGAGTTTTTATGATTTGGGGTTTTATATTTAAGTCTTTAATCCATCTTGAGTTAATTTTTGTATAAGGTGTAAGGAAGGGGTCCAGTTTCAGTTTTCTGCATATGGCTAGCCAGTTTTCCCAGCACCACATATTGAATAGGAGATCCTTTCCCCATTGCTTGTTTTTATCAGGTTCAATGAAGATAAGATGGTTGTAGATGTGTGGTGTTATTTCTGAAGTCTCTGTTCTGTTCCACTTGTCTATATGTCTGTTTTGGTACCAGTACCATGCTGTTTTGGTGGTATAGTTTGAGGTCAGGTAGCATGATGCCTCCAGCTTTGTTCTTTTTGCTTAGGATTGTCTTGGTTATACAGGGTCTTCAATGATTCCATATGAAATTTAAACTAGTTTTTTCTAATTCAGTGAAGTACATCAATGGTAGTTTGATGGGAATAGCATCGAATCTATAAATTACTTTGAGCAGTATGGCCGTTTTCACAATATTGATTCTTCCTGTCCATGAGGATGGAATGTTTTTGCATTTGCTTGTATCCTCTCTTATTTCCTTGAGCAGTGGTTTGTAGTTCTCCTTGACAGGGCCCTTCACGTCCCTTGTTAGCTGTATTCCTAGGTATTTTATTCTCTTTGTAGTGATTGTGAATGGGAGTTCATTCATGATTTGGCTCTCTGTTTGTCTATTGTTGGTGTAAAGGAATGCTTGTGATTTTTGCACATTGATTTTGTATCCTGAGACTTTGCTGAAGTTGTTTATCAGTTTAAGGAGTTTTTGGGCTGAGATGATGGGGTTTTCTAAATATACAATCATGTCATCTGCAAACAGAGACAATTTGACTTCCTCTCTTCCTATTTGAATACCCTTTATTTCTTTCTTTTGCCTGATTGCTGTGGCCAGAACTTCCAATACTAATGTTGAATAGGAGTGGTGAGAGAGGGCATCCTTGTCCTGTACTGGTTTTCAAAGGGAATGCTTCCAGCTTTTGCCCATTCAATATGATATTGGCTGTGGGTTTGTCATAAATAGCTCTTATTATTTTGAGATATGTTCCATCAATACCTAGTTTGTTGAGATTTTTTAACATGAAGGGATGTTGAGTTTTATTAAAGGCCTTTTCTGCATCAATTGAGATAATCATGTGTTTTTTTGTCTTTGGTTCTGTTTATGTGATGGATTACATTTATTGATTTGCGTATGTTGAACCAGCCTTTCATCCCAGGGATGAAGCCAACTTGATTGTGATGGATAAGTTTTTCGATGTGCTGCTGGATTCGGTTTGCCAGTATTTTATTGAGGATTTTTTCATTGAAGTTCATCTGGGATATTGGCCTGAAGTTTTGTTTTTTTTGTTGTATCTCTTCCTGGTTTGAGTATCAGGATGATGCTGGCTTCATAAAATCAGTTAGGGAGGAGTCCCTCCTTTTCAATTTTTTGGAATAGTTTCAGAAGGAATGGTACCAGCTCCTCTTTGTACCTCTGGTAGAATTTGGCTGTGAATCTGTGTGGTCCTGGGCTTTTTTTGGTTGGTAGTCTATTAATTACTGCCTCAATTTCATAACTTGTTGTTGGTCTATTCAGGTATTCAACTTCTTCCTGGTTTAGTCTTGGGAGGGTGTATGTGTCCAGGAATTTATCCATTTCTTCTAGATTTTCTAGTTTATTTGCATAGAGGTGTTTATAGTATTCTCTGATGGCAGTTTGTATTTCTGTGGGGTCAGTAGTGATATCCCCTGTATCATTTTTTATTGTGTCTATTTGATTCTTCTCTGTTTTCTTCTTTATTAGTCTAGCTAGTGGTCTATTTTGTTAATTTTTTCAAAAAACCACCTCCTGGATTCATTGGTTTTTTTTTTTTTTTTTGGAGTGTTTTTTGTGTTTCTATATCCTTCAATTCTGCTCTGATCTTAGTTATTTCTTGTCTTCTGCTAGCCTCTGGATTAGTTTGCTCTTGCCCCTCTAGCTCTTTTAATTGTGATGTTAGGATGTCGATTTTAGATCTTTCTAGCTTTCTGATGATGTAGGCATTTAATGCTATAAATTTCCCTCTTAACATTGCTTTAGCTGTGTCCCAGAGATTCTGGTACATTGTCTCTTTGTTCTCCTTGGTTTCAAAGAACTTCTTGATTTCTGCCTTAATTTCATTATTTACCCAGGAGTCATTCAGGAGCAGGTTATTCAATTTCCATGTAATTGTGCAGTTTTGAGTGAGTTCTAATTTGATTGCACTGTGGTCTGTGAGACTGTTATGATTTCAGTTCTTTTGCATTTGCTGAGGAGTGTTTTACTTCCAATTATGTGGTTGATTTTAGAATAAGTGCCATGTGGCACTGAGAAGAATATATATTCTGTTGATTTGTGGTGGAGAGTTCTGTAGATGTCTATTAGGTCCACTTGATCCAGAGCTGAGTTCAAGTCCTGAATATCCTTGTTAATTTTCTGTCTCTTTGACCTGTCTAATATTGACAATGGGGTGTTAAAGTCTCCCACTATTATTGTGTGGGAGTCTAAGTCTCTTCGTAGGTCTCTAAGAACTTGTTTTATGAATCCGGGTGCTACTGTTTTGGGTACATATATATTTAGAATAGTTAGCTCTGCTTGTTGAATTGTTCCCTTTACCATTATGTAATGCCCTTCTTTGTCTTTTTTGATCTTTGTTGTGTTAAAGTCTATTTTGTCAGAGACTAGGATTACTACTCCTGCTTTTTTTTTTTTTTTTTTTTTTTGCTTTCCATTTGCTCGGTAAATTTTCCTCCTTCCCCTTATTCTGCGCCTATGTGTGTCTTTGCACATGAGATAGGTCTACTGAATACAGCACACCCGTGGGTCTTGACTCTTTATCCAATTTGCCAGTCTGTGTCTTTTAATTGGGGCATTTAGCTCATTTGCATTTAAGGTTAGTATTGTTATGTGTGAATTTGATCTTGTCATCATGATGCTATCTGGTTATGTTGGACACTAGGTGATGTCGTTTCTTCATAATGTCATTGGTCTTTATATTTTGGTGTGTTTTTACAGTGGCTGGTACCGGTTTTTCCTTTCCATATTTAGTGCTTCTTTCAAGAGCTCTCATAAGGCAGGCCTGGTGATGACAAAATCCCTCAGCATTTGCTTGTCTGGAAAGTATTTTATTTCTCCTTCACTTGTGAAGCTTAGTTTGTCTGGATATGAAATTCTGCATTGAAAATTCTTTTCTTTAAGAATGTTGAATATTGGTCCTCAATATTTTTTTTTAGACAGGATCTCACTCCATTGCCCAGGCTGGAGTGCAGTGGCACAGTCTTGGCTCACTGCTACCTCTGTCCCCAGGGTTCAAGTGATTCTCCTGCCTCAACCTCCTGAGTAGCTGGGAGTACAGGCACATGCCACCACACCCGGCTAGTTTTTGTATTTTTAGTAGAGAGAGGGTTTCACCATGTTGGCCAGGCTGGTCTTGAACCCCTGGCCTCAAGTGATCCACCCACCTCGGCCTCCCAAAGTGCTGAGATTACAGGCGTGAGCCACAACGCCCAGCCTGGCCCCCAGTCTCTTCTGGCTTTTAGAGTTTCTGC
Organism: Pongo abelii; assembly: GCF_028885655.2. Lineage (NCBI taxonomy): Eukaryota > Metazoa > Chordata > Mammalia > Primates > Hominidae > Pongo > Pongo abelii. Next base: position 113,402,903 of record NC_072008.2, read on the forward strand.
TAAGAGGTCTGCTGTTAGTCTAATTGGCTTCCCTTTGTAGGTGACCTGGCCTTTCTTTCTGGCTGCCCTTAACATTTTTTCCTTCATTTCGACCTTGGAGAATCAGAGAATCTGATGATTATGTGTCTTGTGGTTGATCTTCTTCTTCTTCTTTTTTTTTTTTTTTTTTTGAGACAGTGTTTTGCTCTTGTTGCCCAAGCTGGAGTGCAATGGCACAATCTCAGCTGACCACAACCTCCGCCTCCCAGGTTCAAGTTATTCTCCTGCCTCAGCCTCCCAAGTAGCTGGGATTACAGGCATGCACCACCACACCTGGCTAATTTTGTATTTTTAGTAGAGATGGGGTTTCTCCATGTTGGTCCAGCTGGTCTCAAACTCCCGACCTTAGGTGATCTGCCTGCCTCAGCCTCCTAAAGTGCTGGGATTACAGGCATGAGCCACTGCACCCAGCCTTGCAGTTGATTTTCTCGTGGAGTATCTTAGTGGTGTTCTCTGTATTTCCTGAATTTGCGTGTTGGTCTATCTTGCTATGTTGGGGAAGCTCTCCTGGATAATATCCAAAAGTGTGTTTTTCAACTTACTTCCATTCTCCCTGTCTCCTTGCAGTACTCCAATCAATTGTAGGTTTGGTCTTTTTACAGAGTCCCATATTTCTTGGAGGCTTTGTTCATTCCTTTTCATTCTTTTTTCTCTAGTCTTGTCTGCATGCCTTATTTCAGCAAGGTAGTCTTCAAACTCTAATATCCTTTCTTCCACTTGGTCGATTCAGCTATCGATACTTGTGTATGCTTCATGAAGTTCTTGTGCTGTGTTTTTCAGCTCCCTCAGGTCATTTATGCTCCTGTCTAAACTGATTCTAGTTAGCAGCTCCTCTAACCTTTTATCAAGGTTCTTAGCTTTTTTGCATTGGGTTAGAACATCCTCCTTTAGCTCAGCATAGTTTTTTATTACATATCTTCCGAAGCCTGCTTCTGTCAATTCGTTCTTATCATCCTCCATCCAGTTCTGTGCCCTTGCTGGAAAGACGTGATCATTTGGAGAAGAGCACTCTGGCCTTTTGAGTTTTGAGCTTTTTTTCATTGATTTTTTCTTATTTTCATGAATTTGTGTAGTTTCGATCTTTGAAGCCTCAAAGACCCTTGGATGGGGTTTTGGTGGGAGCTTTTGTTGTTGTTGATGCTGTTGTTATTGATGCTGATGTTGCTTTCTGTTTGTTTTTCTTTCATTGGTCAGGTCCCTCTTCCGTAGGGCTGCTGCTATTTGCTGGGGGTTCACGTCAGGCCCTATTCATCTGGTTCACTCCTGCGCCTGGAGATGTTGCTCAAGGAGGCGCCTCCCTTGGCTGGGGGGTGGGGGCTCCCTTGCCTTGTGTGGCTCTCAGGTGGGCCACCTCACCACACTATTCCTCCTTCCTCTCCATGGATCATGCCAACCTCCTAGTCAGTTCTGATGAGAGAACCTGGATATGTTGGTTGCCAGTAAAGGATTCACATGCTTATTATGGTTCTTTTCCATGGGAAACTTGATTGCCGCTGTTTCTAGTCAGCCATCTTGACCCCGCCCTGTCCTCCTTTTTAAATTCATAACTAGTTAAAAGACAAAGTCAAATTTTAAAAAGACAAATTATTAAGTAAAATAAGGTTTAAATAATAAAAAATAAGTATATTTATAACTATTTGTTCTTTTTTATGTTATTGTAAATAGAAGGGCTTTCTGATTTTATTTTCAGGTTGTTCATTGCTAGTGTATAAAAATGGAATTGAGGTCGGGCATGGTGGCTCATGCCTGTAATCCCAGGACTTTGGGAGGCCAAGGCAGGCGGATCACTTGAGGTCAGGAGTTCAAGACTAGCCTGGCCAATATGGTGAAACCCTGTCTCTACTAAAAATACAAAAAATTAGCTGGGTGTGGTGGCGTGTGCCTGTAGTCCCAGCTACTCAGGAGGCTGAGGCAGGGGAATCGCTTGAACCCAGGATGGGGAGGTTTCAGTGAGCTGAGATCGTGCCACTGCACTCCAGCCTGGCGACAGAGCAAGACTCCATCTCAAAAAATAAAAATACAAAAAAAATTGATTTTTTGTACATTGAGCTTGTATCCTGCAAGAAATAGTTTTACTTTTTCCTTTCCAATCTGGATGTCTTATATTTCATCTTAATTCCTAATTGCCCCAGCTGAAACTTTCAGTCAGTACAGTGTTGGATAGAAGTGGTGAGAACATCTGGACAGACCCCAGACAAAAAAGAGAAAGAGAGAAAGAGAGAAAGAAAGGAAGGAAGGAAGGAAGAAAAATGGTGAGAACAGACGTTCTGGTCTTCTTCCTGATCTAAGCTTTTATCCTTTCATTCGAATCAAGTATGATGTTAGCTGTGAGTTTTTTATAGGTAACCTTTATCATATTGAGGAAGTTCCCTTTTATTCCTAGTTTATTGAGTGTTTTATTATGAAAGGGTGTTAGATTTATGTTTTTATTTATGTTTTTGTGCATCTATTGAGATGATCATGTAGTTTTTGTCCTCTAGTCTATTTACATGGTGTATTACATTGATTTTTGGATGTTAAAGCAACCTTGCATTACTGCAATAAATCCCACTTGGTCATGGTGTATAATTCTTTTTATATGTTGCTGGATTCAGTTTGTTAGTATTTATACACCGCTGGGTCATGGTGTATAATTCTTTTTAGATGTTGCTGAATTCAGTTTGCTGGTATTTTGTTGAGGGATTTTGTGTCTGTATTCATGAAAGATATTTGTCTGTAGTTTTCTTGTGACATCTTTGTCTGGTTTTGGTATCAAGGTAGTATGGGCCTCATACAATGAGTCAAGAAGTGTTCTCTCCTCTTTTGATTTTTGGAAGGGTTTGTGAAAGGCTGGTATAAGTGCTTCTTTCAGCATTTGGTAGAATCCACTGGTAGAAATCACCTGGGCCTGGACTTTTTTTGGGGGTGAGGGAGGAGTTTTAATTCCTATCCTAATTCAATTTCTTTTCCTGTTATTGTCTATTCAGATTTTCTATCTTCTTGAATCAGTTTTGGCAAATTGTATATTTCTTTCTTTCTTTCCTTTTTTTTTTTTTTTTTTAGATGGTGTTTTGCTCTTGTTGCCCAGGCTGGAGTGCAATGGTGCAATCTTGGCTCACTGAAACCTTTACCTCCCGGATTCAAACTATTCTCCTGCCTCAGCCTCCCAAGTAGCTGGGATTACAAGTATGTGCCACCATGCCCAGCTAATTTTTTGTATTTAGTAGAGATGAGGTTTCACCATGTTGGTTGGGCTGGTCTTGAACTTCTGATCTCAAGTGATCCACCTACCTTGGCCTCCCAAAGTGCTGGGATTACAGGCGTGAGCCACTGCACCCAGCCTAAGTTGTATATTTCTAAGAATTTGTCCATACCATTTAGGTTATCCAGTTGATATATCTTTATTCATATTCCCTTATAATCAATTTCATATCTGTATGGTCAGTAGTGATATTCTTTCTTTCATTCCTGATTTTAGTAATTTGAGTCTTCTCTCTTTTTTGTTTGATCTTTCCAGCTAATCTGTTCAAAGCACCAACTTTTAGTTTCATTGATTTTCTCTATTTTTTTTCTATCCTCTATGTATTTCCTTCCACTTGCTTTGGGTTATTTGCTCTTCTTTTTTTGCCTTTATTTTTGTTTTGTTTTTAATTTTTGTGTGTACATAATAGTTGTATATATTTATGGGGTACATGAGATGTTTTGATACAGGCATGCAATGTGAAATAAGCATATCATGGGGAATGGGGTATTCATCCTCTCAAGCATTTATCTTTTCTTTGTGTTACAAACAATCCAATTATACTCTTTTAGTTATTTTATTTTATTTTTATTTCAATAGTTTTTAGGGAACAGGTGGTGTTTGGTTACATGGATAAGTTGTTCAGAGGTGATTTCTTAGATTTTGGTGTACTCATCACCCGAGCAGTATACCCTGTACCCAGTGTGTAATCTTTTATTCCTCACCCCCTCCCACCCTTCCCCGCAAGTCCCCAAGGTCCATCCTATCATTTTTATGCCTTTGCATCCTCATAGCTTAGCTCCCACTTGTAAGTGAGAACATATGATGTTTGGTTTTCCATTCCTGAGTTACTTCACTTAGAATAATGGTCTCCAACTCCACCCAGGTTGCTGCAAATGCCATTATTTCATTCCTTTTTGTGGCTGAGTAGTATTTCATTGTATATATTTACCACATTTTAGTCTACAGCCATACCTTCCTGAATGTGTCCAATCTCATCAATCACATTTAAAACTTTTTTTAATATTCATTTATTAATGTTTTTAGATGGAATCTCGCTCTGTCACCCAGGCTGGAGTGAAGTGGTGCAATCTCGGCTCCAAAAGTGCTGGGACATGAGCCACTGTGCCCAACTGTACCACATTTTTCTTCATCTACTCGTTGATTGATGGGCATTTGGGCTGGTTCCATATTTTTGCAGTTGTGAATTGTGCCTTTTTTATGTAATGACTTCCTGGATCAAATGGTAGATCTACTTTTAGCTTTTAAAGGAATCTCCATACTGTTTTCCATAGTGGTTGTACTAGTTTACATTCCCACCAGCAGTGTAAAAGTGTTCCTTTTCACCATATCCACACCAACACGTATTTTTTTAAATTTTTAAATTATGGCCATTCTTTTTTTTTTTTTGACGGAGTCTTGCTCTGTCACCCAGGCTGGAGTGCAGTGGCACAACCTCCGCCTCCCGAGTTCAAGCCATTCTCCTGGCTCAGCCTCCTGAGTAGCTGGGATTACAGGCATGCACCACCATGCCCGGCTAATTTTTGTATTTTAGTAGAGACGGAGTTTCACCATGTTGATCAGGTTGGTCTCGAACTCCTGACCTTGTGATCTGCCCACCTCAGCTTCCCAAAGTGCTGGGATTACAGGCGTGAGCTATCGTGCCCAGCCATTATGGCGAATTCTTGTAGGAGTAAGATGATATTGCATTGTAATTTTGATTTGCATTTCCCTGATAATTAGGGATGTTGCACATTTTTCCATATGCTCGTTGGCCATTTGTATACCTTCTTTTGAGAATTGTCTATTCATGTCCTTAGCCAACTTTTTTGTGGGATTGTTTGATTTTTCTTGCTGATTTGTCTGAGCTCCTTGTAGATTCTGGATATTAGTCCTTTGTTGGATGCATAGTTTGCAAAGATTTTCTCCCACTCTGTGGGTTGTCTGTTTACTCTGTTGACTGTACCTTTTGCTGTGCAAAAGCTCTTTAGTTTAATTAAGTCCCAACTATTTATCTTTATTTTTATTGCTTTTGCTTTTGGGTTCCTGGTCATGAAATCCTTGTGTAAGCCAATGTCTAGAAGGGGTTTTCCAATGTTATCTTCTAGAACTTTTATGGTTTCAGGTCTTAGATTTAAGTCCTTAATCCCTCTTGAGTTAATTTTTGTATAATGTGAGAGATGAGGATCCAGTTTCATTCTCCTACATGGGGCTAGCCAATTGTCCCAACACCATTTGTTGAAAAGGGTGTCCTTTCCCCACTTTATGTTTTTGTTTGCTTTGTCGAAGATCAGTTGGTTGTAAGTATTTGAGTTTATTTTGGGGTTCTCTATTCTGTTCCATTGGCCTATGTACCTATTTTTATACCAGTACCATGCCTCGTAGTATAGTTTGAAATCTGATAATGTGATGCCTCCAGATTTGTTCTTTTGCTTAGGATTGCTTTTGCTATGCAGGCTCTTTTTTGGTTCCATATAAATTTTAGGATTTTTCTTTTCTAGTTCTGTGAAAAATGATGATGGCATTTTGATGGGAATTGCATTGAATTTACAGATCGCTTTTAGCAGTATGGTCATTTTCACAATATTGATTGCACCCACCCATGAGCATAGGCTGTGTTTTCATTTGTTTGTGTCATCTGTGATTTCTTTCAGCAGTGTTTTGTAGTTTTCCTTGTAGAGGTCTTTCACCTCCTTGGCTAGGTATATTCCTAAGTTTTTTTTGTTTGTTTGTTTGTTTTTTTTTGCAGCTATTGTAAGAAGGGTTAAGTTCTTGATTTGATTCTCAGCATGGTCGCTGTTGGTGTATAGCAGTGCTACTGATTTGTGTACATTGATTTTGTATCCTGAAACTTTAATGAATTCATCTATCAGATCTAGGAGCTTTTTGGATGAGTCTTCAGCGTTTTCTAGGTATATGATCATATCATCTGTGAACAGTGACAATTCGACTTCCTCTTTACCGATTTGGATGCCCTTTATTTATTTCTCTTGTCTGATTACTCTGGCTCTTTTAGTTATTTTTAAAAGTACAATTAAGTTATTATTGACGGTAGTCATCCTACTGCGTTATCAAATAGTAGGTCTTATTCATTCTTTCTACTTAGTTTGCTCTTGTTTTTCTGGTTTCTTAAGGTAGAAGTGGAAGTTTATGGTAATTCATATGGAATCTTTCCTCTTTTTTAACGTAGGCACTTTCAGCTACAGATTTCCCCTTTAAGAACTATTTTAGGCCGGGCGCGGTGGCTCATGCCTATAATCCCAGCACTCTGGGAGGCTGAGGCAGGCAGATCACTTGAGGTCAGGAGTTCAAGACCAGCCTGACCAACATGGTGAAACCCCATCTCTACTAAACATACAAAATTAACCAGACATGGTGGCACATGCTTATAATCCCAGCTACTTGGGAGGCTAAGGCAGGAGAATCGCTTGAACCCGGGAGGTGGAGGTTGCAATGAGCTGAGATTGTGCCATTGCACTCCACCCTGGGCAATAAGAGCAAAACTCCATCTCAAAAAATAAATTAATAAAAAATTTAAAAAAAGAATGACTTTAGCTAGATCCCATAAATTTTGGTATGTTGTATTTTCATTTTTATTCATCTCAAAGTATTTTCTAATTTCTCTTGTGATTTTTTTCCTTGACAGCCTGGTTATTTAAGAGTGTTTTGGCTGGGCACGGTTGCTCATGCCTGTAATCCCAGCACTTTGGGAGGCCGAGGCAGGCAGATCACTTGAGGCCAGGATTTTGAGACCAGCCTGGCCAACATGGTGAAACCTCATGTCTACCAAAAATACAAAAATTAGCCGGGCGTGGTGGCAGATGCCTGTAATCCCAGCTACTTGGGAGGCTGACGTGGGAGGATCACTTGAGCCCAGGAGGTGGAGGTTGCAGTGAGCCAAGACTGCACCACTACAATCCAACCTAGGTGACAGAGCGAGACCCTGTATCAAAAAAAAAAAAAAGTGTTTTGTTTGATTTCTACTTGTGAATTTCCCAGACTCCCTTCTGTTACTGATTTCTAATTTAATTATGTTGTGCTCAGAAAATATATTTTGTATGATTTTATTCCTTTTAAATCTAGTAAGGCTTATTTTAGATCCTAACATACGGTTTATTCACAACAGTGTTCCATATGCACTTAAGAATAATGTATATTCTGCTGCTGTTAAGTAGATGGTTCTATAGATTTCGGTTAGGTCTAGTTTGATTTATAGTATTGTTCAGGTCCTCTGTTTCCTTGTTGATATTCTGCTTAGTTGTTTTATCCATTATTGAAAGTGGAGTATTGGCCAGGTGCGGTGGGTCACGCCTGTAATCCCTGCATTTGGGAGGCCAGGGCAAGTGGATCACTTGAGGTCAGGAGTTTGAGACCAGCCTGGCCAACATGTTGAAACCCCGCCTCTACCAAAAACACAAAAAATTAGCCGGGCGTGGTGGCAGGCGCCTGTAATCCCGGCTACTCGGGAGGCTGAGGCAGGAGAATCACTTGAACCCAGGAGGCGGAGGCTGCAGAGAGCCGAGGTCGCACCACTGGACTCTAGCCTGGGCAATGGAGTGAGACTCCGTCTCAAAAAAAAAAAAAAAGAAAAGAAAAGAAAAGAAAGAAAGTAGAGTATTGAAGTCTCCTACTACTGTTGTTGAATTGTGTATTTTTCCCTTCAGTTCTGTCAGTTTTTTCTTTCTGTATTTGGGGGTTTTGTTGTTAGGTACCAGTGCTGTACTTTTGTCATAGATGTAATCTCTAGTGAAAGGCAACACTGGCATATTGACTCTGTCAAACTGGAGTTTGAGTGGCATTTCGAAGGGTTGTCTTCCAGCATCTTGACCACCATGATGAGTTATAAGGGTAATGGCTAAAAACATGGGTTTTGAAGTCTTTCAGACCTAGGCGGAAATCCAGTCTACCACTTGGTCTGTGTAACCTTAGGTGAGTCAGTTTCTTTATCTGTAAAATGTGAATAATGATAATAACTACCTCATTGGGTTGTTATGAAGAATAAGTAGGATCATGTATATTAGGACCTTAGCCTAAGTTAGTGCTTGTTTGTCATCTGTCTGTCTGCTGTCTGAGTATATTCTCACAGATAAAATGGGGAAGAGCTCCAAAAACAGTGAGAAAAGGTCTTCACAGATAAAGCATTTGCTATAGATAATTCTCAGATGCACACACCTACCATCATTAAGAGCGGTTGACGAGAGCATTTGCCATATGTATGTGTAGCACGTAGGGCTGGCCCTGCATGAATGCAGAAAAGAATAAAATTTGAAGAATTATAAGAATGCTTCCCCTGCCCTCCTCCCACATATGCACATCCCAGCATATCTCCCATATACTTTACACATTCAGACCCTGGAATTCTAATATACAGCATTATTCTTTTAGGATCCCTCCATCAACAGGCCTCTTTGAAATGCAAACTCTTGGGCATTATATGTAGCCTGTTTAACAGGTTCTGACTAAAGCATTAGTAACTTGTCAGATTTATTTCCTTCTGCTAGAAGAGATTCAAGATAACAGGAACAACAGAGCACTGGTGGTTGGAAAAGCTCTGAAAAGGGGTGGGGACAGGGGCAGGAACAGTTCCAAGTGGGACATACGTTTACAGCTGACTTTCAGATAGAGAGTATCCATGTAAGAGTCCAGCTGTGCCCAGATACCAGGCCCTAAACCAGGGTGTTCACCCCGACCCCTACCATACCCCATGCCTTTTCCCATTTCAGAGGTGATGGGGCTATTAGCAGCTCAAGTTATTAGACTCTATTCCCTCTACTTTCAGGGTCAGCAGTAACATAGCTCATCAACTTCCCTACCCCTAATCTTTGGCAGCCAGGTAATGCTTTGTCTTGGGACCTGCCACTCAGCTGTGCTGCAGAGACATGGGCCAGAAACAACAAGGAAGCTCATTCACAATCCTTGGCACCAGGGCTCATCTGTTGATTCTCTTTCTGGGTTTAGATTACATGCACAGCGCCCACCGCCCTGTCACTGGGGGCCATCTGGGGAAAAAGGAGAGTAGTTATGTGGGCAGCGTGGGCACCAGCCCCAGGAAATCGAGCCGCTGCACGCCCCCGCCTGCCGACTCTGAGCTTGTCAGCTTCTGCTACCTCCATATGCGGGAACAAAGGAAGGAGCAGGAAAGCCGGACAGATGTCAACGAGAACCTAATCTTCTTTGAGGAGACCAGGCCCCGAACCAAGTCTGACCCCACATCCAAAAGCTCTGGCCAAGGTTATGAGGTAGTCCCTGATGACTTTGATGCAGCTAGCCTAGACCACGAGCCTTGTGCCAGCAGGGCCCGGTCCTACACCTTGGACAATTCCCTTGGGGCTGAAGCCCTGAATTTCTACTGTGACTCTTGCAAAGCCAAACTTCAGGAGCAGCTGGGCCCTCGCAAAGGTGGGAAGCCTGGCTCCTCTCGTGACAATATAGTAGATTTGATGTCCCTCCCACCACCTGGGAGTGAGGAGGAGGAGGAGGAGGAAGATGAGACAACTTCTCTGTTGCCAGCCATTGCTGCCCCACCCCCTGGTTTCCGAGACAACAGCTCTGATGAGGATGACCCCAAGCGCCGGGCTGTCCAGAGCCAGGAACAAGGACGCCACCTGCGTGGGCTTCTGTACGATGAGATTCCAGTGACATTGATTGACAGCGTGCAGACCCGGACAGTTCGAGATCATGCCCAGGAGCTAGATGATGCCCTGGTGTCTACTCTGCAGGCTCTGGAAGCCCTGGCTGCATCCGAGGATGGACCACACCCACCACCCCCACAGACTGCAGGTAATGACCGATTCCTTCTCCTTCTTTCCACCCCCTTCTCTTGTCCAAGAAGGGCCAGTAGGTAACATTGTGTCTTCCCAAATAGGTGTCAGAGTCACTGAGGTATGTCAGGGCAGTGGATGTACCAAAGGTTGTTTAGATAGGGTCAGAGGAGCAACGATGTTACAGCAGGGAGCAGCTGCTCAGCTCTAGCTAGAGTTCTGGCTCTCATCATAGCATCTCTTTGGAAATGCCTTACAGATAGATCGCAGGGATTGGGGTCATGACAGCTATGGATGCAGGCCAGGATGGAGGATCAGAGAAAAACTGTGAGAGATGTAAAAGACAGGCGAAGAACAGAACATCCAGCATGCACATGATTGAAAGAAAAGCAAAACGACCAACTCACTACCTAGTGACCTGGGACCAGGGGAGCCAAGGGCCATCACTGCTTATGGCTGAGGTCTTTCTCCTGCCTAAGAACATGGGCTCTGAATCAGATGCACCCAAGTCCTGGTTTCTTCAATCATTGTCAGTGTAACCTTTGGCAAGGCACTTACTCTCTCTGAGCCTCATTCTGTCATCTTAAATGGGTTTTATAAAAGTAGTTCTATCACATGGGGTTGTCATAAGGATTGAATGAGATCATTCATGCAAAGCATGTAAGCACTGCCTAGCACACAGTAAGACCTCAGTAAGTGGTAGCTATTGTTACTAAGTATTAGTTCACAGGAGAACCGTACAACGTGCATGCTGTTCCCCGTTATAAACACACGTATGTCCATCTTGTAGACAAACACACGTCAGACACACACACATAGTCACACATATGTCCCTCCATATACATACACCTTAAAAAAAAAGAAGAGAGCTGGGCGTGGTGGCTCACACCTGTAATCCCAGCACTTTTGGAGGCCGAGGTGGGCAGATTACTTGAGGTCAGGAGTTCGAGATCAGCCTGGCCAACATGGTGAAAACCTGTCTCTACTAAAAATACAAAAATTAACTGGGTGGGCTGGTGCACAACTGTAGTCTCAGCTACTCACGAGGCTGAGGCAGGAGAATCGCTTGAACCTGAGAGGCGGAGGTCGCAGTGAGCCGATATTGCACCACTGCACTCCAGCCTGGGCGACAGAGTGAGACTCTAAAAAAAAAGAAAAAGAAAAAGAAGAGGTAAATGACACAGCAACAGAAAAGGAATAGGGAGGAATAGGGACCATGAGGGATTGGGGTCAGAGAGAGCCTGCCTTTTCCGTGTGTGAGGACACCCTTGACTTTGGACAGCCCCCATGTATTTGGCCCCCAGGGCTGGCATTTCTCTTTGCTTAGAGTCTGGAGAGAGTGCTAGCTGCTCCCAGGCTTGAGTCCCACGTGGCTGCTGGAGAGAGGACAAGCTCAGCTAAATGGCCTCAGCTGCAATGACTGTAGGCAGGCCTGGCCAGATGAGGAGGGATAGAGAGAGACCTCTCTTTGCCAGCCCCTCTTTAGGACAATTAACAAAAATTTCCTAGCTGTTGAATCTAAAAATAGTTGTGATTAGCATGCTGTTTAGCATGTGATTTGCATGGTAATTTGCCATAAAACTGCCCAGATCCTCTCGCCACCTCTTTTGTTTCTGTTTTGGATTCCAGCCTTTCATCCCCTTCTTATAGCTTGCCCCTCTTTGTCCCCTCCCCTCCACTCTTCCCACCCTCAGCCCTGCATTCTCGCCAGGCCTGACTGTTTTTCTCCAGCTGGAAATACTGCTGGCTAACCTTGGCTTCTATGCCCTTCCTATACAGTCAGCCCTCTGTATCTGAGGGTTCTGCATCCACTGATTCAACCAACTGCAGATCAAAAATATTTGAAAAAAAGAAATATGTCTATACTGAACATGTACAGATTTTTCTTGTCATTATTCCCTAAACAACACAGTATAACAACTATTTACATAGCATTTACATTGTGTTAGGTATTATAAGTAATCTAGAGAGGCTTTAAAGTACATGGAAAGATGTACATAGGTTACATGCAAATACTATGCCATTTCATATCAGGACTTGAGCATCTGCAAGTTTTGGAATCTTCAGGAGTCCTAGAGCCAATCGCCCATGAATACCGAGGGACAACTGTGTAGAGCTGGAAAAGAACTTGATTTCAGTAAGCATAACAAGCCCTATCCCTGTTCCTCCAGGTCTGATTGTGCTGGCCACAATCACTCCTGAATCATCGCTGGACTCGGGTCATGAAACCAACTCTTCAGAGCTCACAGACATGTCAGAGATGATGTCGGCCATGAAGCAGCACCAGAACACCACCTACTTCCTGGCCCAGCACCTCAACAAGGACAGCCTCCTTGCCCGCAAGGACCTGCCCTTCCGGATCCAGAGCTGTGCAGCCCAGGCTGTTCTTACGGCCCCTTACTCTCTCGGGCGCCCAGATCCCAACCCATCTCTCCAACCCATTGCCACAGGCCAGAGTCCTGGCCCCCCTGGCGCTCGGAGGAAGCTGCCCCAGTCAGAGGGCCAGGTACAGGCAGAACGAACATACTCCTTGGCAGTGCACCCAGCACTGTCCCCACAGCTTAGTGAACAGAAGAATCTGAGTCTGCTGTCCCCAGTTCCTGAGGACAAAGGGCCTGGCCACACTAGGGCAGGCCTAGAAATGTCACTGAGGGCAGCCACATCATCCCTCAGTGAAGAGCAGGTCTCTGAGCTGAGGGACAACCTGCCCAAGGAGGTCAGGTTGAGCCCCAAGCTTATCCTGGACCCAAAGGGCAGTGTGACCCCTGCCATCATCTCGGCCGCCCTACAGCAAGTGGTTCACAGTAAGAGTCTAGTCACTGCTGGTGGGGCTTTGGGGAACCCCCCCAGCAGGGGTGAGAGAAGGCTGGAGGCCAGCATGGGGAGGCCAGAGGTTAGCATGATGAGCAGCAGTGCCAATAAGAATCTGAAGTTCAAAATTAGCCCCAGTACTCCAGAGACCTCACGGAATTCTCAGCATCAGCTGGGCGCAGAGGTCTCTTCCAGCCCCAGAGCACCCACAGGCAGCCGGGCTGACAGCCTGCACCTCTCCCAACAAGAGGACAGGCTGCCTGTTCAAAATTTCCCTCCCAAAAGCTATCTTTTGAGAATGAGCCGAGAGTCAGTGGGCAAGCAGGCTACAGGGGAGGTAGCAGGCAAAGGCGGGCCAGAGGGTGGTAAGCCCACCCTGCAGAAGCAGGGCACCATCTCCAGCCAAGGGGAGAAGGCGCAGCTGGAGAGCACACCCAAAAGAAGCAAGCTCGAAGAGACCAGCCTGGTTCCCCGAGCTACCTACCCCATGGCTCTGCAGAGCCCCAGCTGCCAGTCAAGAAGCCACAGCCCCAGCTGCCAGCCTCATGGCCACAGCCCCAGCAGCCAGTCTCGAGGCCAGAGCCCCAGCTGCCAACCTCGAGGCCAGAGCCCACTGAGATCTCAGGCTGCCAGCCGGCAGGTGAGCACCATGCCCTCTAGGAAGCTTGAAACAACTCTCAATGGAGCCCACTCGACCTCTGAAGGCCCTGCAAAACCCAAGTCATCCCGAGGTCCTTTCCGGCTACGCAATTTATTCTCTGCCACCTTCCCAACCCGCCAGAAGAAGGAGACAGATGAGCGGCAGGCCCAACTGCAGAAGGTAAAGCAGTATGAGCTGGAGTTCCTTGAGGAACTTCTAAAGCCACCAAGCCAGGGGGAGCTGCCAGGCACCGAGTACCTACAACCTCCAGCACCTGGCCGCTGCAGCTGCCAGCTCCGCAGCAGCCCTGTGCAGCAGGGGCCTGGCATGTCCCGTGAGCAGAGGCGCAGCTGCGACTGCAAGCGCATCTGCCGGGGGGGCCGGCCACAAGCCACCCAGACACCAGTGCCCAGCCTCCGGGGGAGGGAAAGGGACAGGGTCCTCCCTAGCCAGAGGCAGCCAGAGGCTGGCCCAGGCGTGAGCCTCAGCAGCCCCATCAATGTCCGGCGCATTCGTTCTACCAGCCTGGAATCCCGAGAGTGCCGATCGGACCCTGAGAGTGGTGTTTCGTGCCTGACCACGTGTGCCTCGGGGGGCGAGTGTCTGGGAGCTCCCAATTACAGGAAACTGATGCGCCGCTACAGTATCAGTGAGCTGGACGAGGGTGACAGGGCCTCGCTGACCTCGGATGTCTACCCACATCCTCCCCTGGGCATGCTGCCCAGGGAGGCCAAGGAGGTAGAGGCAAGCCTCCCCATAGCCTTGGGTCCCAAAAGCAGGTCTCTGGAGTCACCGACGCTGGGAGACCCCTCCTACGTCCAGGTTGCCCCAGAGACCAAAGGCCCCAGACAGATGGCGGTGTTCTCACTGCCCGAGGAGGTGTACCGGAAGCCTGCCGAGCTAGACGAGGACAGTGAGAGCAGCAAGTGCTGCTCCATCCGCTACTGCTTCTACTACCGCAAGTGTGACATGGCAGATGACGCCAGTGATGGCAAGGATGAGCTCTCCTACTCTATCCCCATGAAGATCCTGCCTGGCATGAAGCTGGATGAGCAGGTGGTGCCTGTGGTGAGCAGGACCCTGCAGGTGCTGGATGCTGCTACCTGCAGCAGCAGCAGCCCTGAGGCCTCCCGCACTCAGGAGATTGACCTCCGTGTGTCCACCTTCGAGGGGAGCCTGGCCAAGATCAATGCCCTGCGGGCCCATGCCTATGGCCTCCCTGATGGCTTCCTGGCTGCCCGGCTGGACACCAACGAGCTGCTGACAGTCCTGCGGCAGTGTGTGGCCAGCCCCGAAGCCCGTGCCCCCAAGCCCTATGTCTCTCAGATCTCCGAGTATAAGCTTGAGCTAGCTCTCAAGTTCAAGGAGCTCCGGGCCTCCTGCCGCCGTGTGGCCAATGTGGACAAGAGCCCAACTCACATGCTGGCAGCCATCACGGGCAGCTTCCAGGTGCTGAGCAGCCTCATTGAGACCTTCGTGCGGCTGGTGTTCATTGTGCGCTCCGAGGCCCAGCGCCAAGAGCTGCTGGCCAAGGTAGAAGAGGTGGTGAGGAACTACACCTTCCTGCTGCGTGCAGCTGAGGAGTCCACAGCCCGTAACCTTAACCAGCAGCAGCAGCAACAACAACAGCAGCAGCAACAACAACAGCAGCAGCAGCAGCAGCAGGTGGCAGCAGCTGCAGGGGCAGCCACAGAGCATCCACCAGGCTCCCCAGCTTCGGCGACTGTTATGAGCACATTCACCCACTCCTTAAAAACCCTTATTAAGTAGGGCATCTGCCCACACCTGTTCCCCTTCCCCAACCATGGCCCCAGGTTTGAGCTTTGTGGTCCTTGCATCTTGTGGTGAGTGTGTGTGTGTCTGCTGAGCCAGTCAGGGTCCAAGAGCCCATCAGTCTCCGGGGAGTGGAAACGCTCTTGATTGAGGCTCTCTCTTAAGGGCTGCAGGCTTAGCTGCCGCCCTGGGTGTCCTCACCCCTTCCCTGGCCTCTGGGCCTCACTGTGAGGGCAAAGGCCCCTCTTCACTCTGCTCACAGCAGAGCTGTATTTTATCTCTTCTCTGGGGCTGAGAGGTGACATCAGGCTCACTTCCTGCTCAATCCGTGTTGGGCGCTGGGGGAGCCAGGACCTGAAGCAAGCAGACCCTCAGGCTTTGAGCTCCTCGTGGCATCGGCTCCCCTGCTGGGAGCAGTGGCAGTAGCAGCAGGCCACATTGCCGTGCCGAGGGGAGAGGGTACTCAGTCCAGATGTGCCCAACCACCTTGGGCTCACGCTCACCTGGCAGGTGCCACCCTGAGGGCCTGTGCCTGGGTGAGATGTCTGCAGAAAACAGCCACACTAGGCTGTTTGCAGCTGCCCAACTGGCCGGCAGCCTGGGGAGCCCTCACCTCCAGGTCCAGTAGCTCCACACCAGCCATCCCCAAAGTGCCCTGCCCCTCCCTGATGGGCAGGGCAGCTCAGTCCACTAGGGAGCAAGCATCTGGGATCACCCCACTCGTTTTGGGTAAGGTACCTGGTGAAAACGTCTGCCTGGGGAGACCCAGTGCAGGCCTAGGAGCCCGCCTAGCCCGGCCCAGCCCAGCGCAGGGGCTGTTGCTGCAGGCGTGAGGCTTCTCTCTCAACATCTCTCTACCAGAGAGACTGTCCTTAGGAGTTTGACTTAGCTGTGGATCGGGGAAGGGGGTGGGGGGAGGGGGGAAAGGGGTAGGGGTGGGGGGTGTTGATGACTATATCTTAAACTTCTGGAAGCTAGCGTGATATGTTAATCCTGAGTATATGCTTTTGGCTGTGTATTGACCCTGTGGATTTGTCTCTCTAAGAAAAGAAGCTGAGCGCCTTACCCGGTGCAGTCCTGCACCTTTCTCCCTCTCTGGAGCCATCTGGGAGGGAATTCACACTGTTTAACATCCACCTTGACACACACCTCCTATTGCCACCACCGCTGCCACCACCGCCGCCGCTGCCACCACCACCACCACTGCTGCCAACCCTCCCCCGACCCTCCCCACCCCCGCAACCTTCCTGGGAGTGAAGACACGGAGTCCCTACCAACTGTCCCACTGTAGGGAACAAAGAAAGCCAATGTTTCTTCTGTATAGATTGCTTCTCGTCCGCCTCTCCATATCTCCCCATTTCCCACACCCTTGTGCCCTGTGTCTGCCTCTGTTTCATCACTGTGTCAGAGGCCCATGTGAAATCTTTCATTCTGATGTGAGTTTTATAAAGATGTACACTGTGCTTAACTCCTGCCCATCCTTGGTAGCCCCTAGTGCAATAAAGTCTCCCTGAGTGGTGAGTTCTCCCGGCAAGGAGGAGGGGAGTTTCTTCTACAGAATCCAGCCCCTCACTTCCTTGCTTCTCCTACCCCAGGACCAAGTTGTTGAATGGGCCAGAGATGCAGCCAGTGGGGAATCCTTTTCCCCTCAGCCACTGCAAGCTGGAGTGCTGACATGGTCTTCTTTTTCTCCCAACTTCGCCACTCAGCCCCTGCCTGTGTCATTCCACCGCCATCCTTCACCTCTCCCTCAGCCTCATGGAGAGGAAACATTTTCTAATGTCTGTATATAGTATATATACTACATAAAATATATAAATTATATATATATATACACTAATTTATGTCTTGTTTTTCAAACAAGAATGATTAAATCTATTCATCTTACTATCCCAATAAGTCTTTGCGGTGCCTCTTTGTGGGTGTCCTTGTGTCCTTGAATTGTGGGTTGGTGGTGGCCCTTTGTGTGCTCGTCCTGGGCCCCTGCTCTTATGTACTGGGCACTGGTGGGTGATGACAGCTAAGGACCCTGTTCCTCCCACCTCCCCAACACACAGGGGATCCTCTTTGCTCCTCTTTGAAGCCTCCTGTTTCTCATGGGAGTTGGAAATTGTCTACCTCTTTCTCTTGACCACGAGGCTTCTGGCTCACCTGGCCCCCATGGCTGTGACCTCAGAGCGGAAGGGCTGGAGGTGGTGTGGGGGAGTGTGTGGAGAAACACAGTGTGCTCTGTGCCTAGTGTATCAGATGGCCTGGGAATTAGGATTTTAGGCCACTCCTCAGACTGGGGTTGGGAAATGGGGCCTCTCCCTCTGAACTGTGCCTTCTTGCTCTCAGAGTGCAGCCTGACTGCCTCGCAGTTTAGGCTATGGAATCCCTTGCAACAGCCTCTGGCCATGTAGTGGGGTAGGAAGGAGGGATTGTTTCCATAGTATGGAAGCATTAGGACCCTAATCAGAGCTAACCCTTCTGGCTTTTCAGAGTTACCCAAGGGTGAGAAATTATTTTGTTTCTCCTGTTTCTTAATTTTCTTCTGGTACTTATAGGTCTTCACTAGCCTGAGGCATCTTTGTCCAAATTAGAAAAAGGTTCTTCCTGCTGCCCATGCCCCCACCATGACACCCTCTGTGTGATGGGCACATGGCTTGGTAATTTCAGCCCTGTCCAGCCCGACTTGCCTCATTGGCTATGTATACAAGCTACACAATTGTGTACAGTGATCCTACTTAGTCACTTCCAAAGATTGATAACAGACCCTTTTTTTTGAGACAGATTCTCGCTCTGTCACCCAGGCTAGAGTGCAATAGCGTCATCTCAGCTCACTGTAACCTCTGCCTCCTGGGTTCAAGTGATTCTCCTGCCTCAGCCTCCCAAGTAGCTGGGATTACAGGTGCCCACCACCACGCCCAGCTAATTTTTTTTTTTTTTTGGCAGAGATGGGGTTTCACCATGTTGGTCAGGCTGGTCTTGAACTCCTGACCTCAGGTGATCCACCCACCTCATTCTCCCAAACTGTTGGGATTACAGGTGTGAGCCACCACACTCGGCCTACAGACTCCTTTTTTTCCATGTCTGCAAAGATTATGGCTAAAGAGGTTTGGAAGCAAAGCATTGAAGAGGAGCCAGGGGCAGCACAGTCAGGGGCAGCACAGTCAGGCTGGGATTCTCTGCATGTTCCTCAACACCAAGCCAAAGCTCCTCTTTAAACATGGGAGGGAACCACAGGCAGCAGCCCTTGGACTACAGGCAGAGCTCTCCGGGTGCTGCCTGCCAGGCATACTGTCCCACAACGCTAAGGCTGGGATTCAGTGCGAGTCAATGCCATGATAAACTGAAGCCCACTGCCACTCAAAATGACCCAACTGGACAGTCTGAAAACTTGGGAGCCCTAAGGCCCTGCACTAACTACACTGGTAGCTCCTTAAGGTCAGAAAACATTCTTATTTAGTTTTACACCCTGGGTACCCACCCACACAGTACCTGGCACATAGTAGTATTCAAATATTTGTGGAAGAAATGAGTGTTGAAGGAGATGACTCTCATGAGAGATCCATCCCAGACTTGTGTGTGAGTGAAAAGGGCTCTGTGTCCTCTGGGAGTGGTTGATTTGGGGCAGTGTACTTGGACATGGCTAGACAGCCTGGCATCCTTCTATCAAAAGATGAGGTGTTGGGGCTATCATTCCATGCCCCACCAACTCAGCTGAGTTTCACCAACTACTTTCCAAAACCTCCTGAAACTCTCCTGAGGTGACTGACAGTCACCTCAGACCCAGGGTCATTCTCTGCAGTATCTGGGAGTGCAGGGAAAGGCCATATTGCCACCAGTGTCTTCCTTGCCATCTTTGGCCTCAACCTGAACCTGAAGCTGATGCTCTCCAGTCACCCCATCCAAGTGTCCCAGAGCCTGACTCCTGCCTTTCTGACTTCAGCCACTTAAAGGAAAATGGGTTCATACTGTTGGCGTGGACCCAAAATGCCAGTGGGTGCTGGCACAATCACATTTTTTTCAAGGTGTTGTGAAGGCACTGTGGATAATAGGTAATTTCATCAGCAATGAATTGAAAGAACCTGCCTCCGCCAGAATTTTTGCTGCCAAAGAGGTAGGGGAGGCTCAACTGCCAGCATTGGGAGGGGGCATACATTTATGTCTTAGGATCGAATTCCTCCAAACAGCCAGTAGGATAAGGGTAATAACCACATCTGATTCCAAGGTAATAGCCACATCCCATTCCTCATCCTGCAGCCTGGAAGCGAGACTGTGGGTGTACATCTGGAGCGAGGAGGAAGTCCTCCATGGAGTCGGAGGAAATGACCTCTGAGCATTCAGTCCTGGTCCCTGGAGAAATGTCCGGGACTCCAGGCGGGTTTCTTGGGTTCAATGTCCTGACCGGCTGGAAGCCACTGTAAAGTGGAAATGATGAAGGCTGCCTTCTTGCAGGTACAGAACTGCTTGTTTCACATGAGCGTTTCTAGTGACACCCACAAAGGCCTACGCATCCACGCACCAAGTCATTGGTTGATGCCACACCCCAGCATAACAGGGACATGTTCTGGTGTCTGTGTGATGTTTTCAGCTGCAGGATTTTTACCTACCACTTAGGAATAAGCTCAGGTTTAGCTTTTCCTGCTCTCCTGTCTGTGATGTCCTTCCCTCTGGGTACTGATACCTCATTCTCATTTTCAAGGCTTTGGCTAAAAGGAACATACATCTGTACTATGTTGGGAGTCTTCCACAACACAGAAAAATTGAACCTTGCCCTTAAATAGGCAAAAACAACTATGTATGAACACTTGCCATATGCCAGATACCTTGCTAAGTACTTTACACACATGATCTCATTTAACCTTCACAATAATCCTTTGAGAGAGGTACTATTATCATTTCCATTTATCAGAGGAGGAAATTGAAGCCTAGACAAGTCACTAGCCCAAGGCCACACAGATGGTAAGTGGTAAGCCTATCAGTTTTCAAACCCAGCCCATCATGCTTTCAGCTACTACCCTACAGTACTTAGCCCGACCCCACCTTTCTGTGGACCCAGGGTCATTCTCCGCAGCATCTGGAAGTGCAGGGAGGAACCTACCTTTGTGGGGTTTTTGTTGTTGTTGTTAAACAGGTTCTCACTCCGTCACCCAGGCTGCAGTGCAGTGGCATAATCACAGCTCACTGCAGCCTAGACCTCCTGAGCTCAGGTGATCCCCCACCTCAGCCTCCCAAGTAGCTGGGACTACAGGCACCCACCACCACATCCAACTGATTTTTATTTTTATTTGTTCATTTTTTTGTAGAGACAGGGTTTTGCCATATTGCCCAGGCTGGTCTCAAACTCCTGGTCTCAAGTGATTTCCCTGCCTCAGCCTCCCAAAATGCTGGGATTACAGGCATGAGCCACCATGCCTGACTTCAACCTTACCTGCTAATCACTTCTCCCGGAAACAGAGGCATGGATGCAGCCACACTCATCAGAAGATGACCTGTAATTGCTGCTCAGCATCCAGGCGGCATGTGTGTAACAGGTGGCCTGTAACATTGAAGTGTGAGTGCAAGCCCACCTGTCCCCTAACCTATCTTCGCTGGTCTGCCCTTGTGCCTCATGCCCCTTTGAGGGAGCCAGGGATGAAACAGTATATGTGCATGGAAATTTGTGGGTTGAGTGTTATGTCCAAAAAGCAGCCTTCAAAATATGCACGTGGCTCCCAGGTGGTCCCCTCATCCTCTACCATCTGCCCATTGTTACGGGACTCCCTGTGCTCCTCCACATGGTCTGAGCCCCCCAGAGTATGTGGCAATGTGCTGGCAGACACAAAAAGCCACAGTTACAAGGTGGCCCATACTCCTGACACATTTGAATTTTTCTCCAAGATTTTGGAAGAAAATATCATTCTGATGACACATTATTATTATTATTTATTTATTTTGAGACAGAGTTTCACTCTCACTGCCCAGGCTGGAGTGCAATGGCGTGATCTCGGCTCACTGCAACCTCCGCCTCCCGGGTTCAAGCAATTCTCCTGTCTCAGCCTGCCGAGTAGCTGGGATTTCAGGCATGCACCACCACGCCCAGCTAATTTTGTATTTTCAGTAGAGACGGGGTTTCTCCATGTTGGTCAGGCTGGTCTCGAACTCCCGACCTCAGGTGATCTGCCCACCTTGGCCTCCCAAAGTCCTGGGATTACTGACGTGAGCCACCACGCCCAGCCCACATTAAATATTTTTATCTAAAAGTATCATGTGAGGAATGCAAACATGAATGCCTTTTAAAGATACATATCATTTCAAAGACACTTGAGTCTTATGTCTGATACTTTCGGTGACATTCCCACAGCCATCTACCTAGCATCCAAGTTCACTCTCTTTGACTAATAGACATGCTTGGATGGAAGTATTGACACACTTGGGGCCCATCAGATGAGCCAGCTGGTTGCATAAGCCTCAAAGGGAGGATAGCTGGGACCCGTCTATTTCCGTGGATCTGGGCACAGGGTAGGGGTCAAGTGCTTGTTCAGGGATATGAGACCTGGAATGGCCAGGTAGGGTGGCTCATGCCTGTTTTCCCAACACTTTGGGAGGTAAGGCAGGAGGATCGCTTGAGCCTAGGAGTTGGAGACCTGAGCAACATAGCAAGACCCCATCTCTTTAAAGAAAATTAGCCAGACATGGCAGCACACGCCTGTTGTCCTAGCTACTCAAGAGACTCAGGTGGGAGGATCCTTTGAGCCCAGGAAGTCACACTGCCACTGCGCTCCAGCCTAGGTGATAGAGCAAGATCCTGTATCTAAAAAAAAAGAGAAAGACCTGAAGTGACAGGGTGTCAGAAAGGGACACCAAGAGGAGATGGGGCAGCATTATCAAAGACTCCCTCCCCTTCCCTGCCCCTGCCCCCGCAACTGTTGCCTATTACACACTTTAGCAGCAGGTCAGCCCCAAGCTGAGACTGAGGGGAACCAGCCGGAGATTTCTGCATCTGCAATGAGCAAGCAAAGCAGGGATGCTGTGTTGGCTAGGCTGAGCAGCTCACCCTAGAATCAGGGCTCACTTCTATTTTTCAGCCCAGCCACTAACTTGCCATATGATGGGGTATACATCATTTTACCTCTTTGGGCCTCTCCTCTAAAATGAAGATGACTGAGTCTTCAGCCTCCCTCTATGGCTGTGAGGATTAATGAGGTGGTGCTGAAAACGCAGCTGTAAAAATCCTGAGTCTTAGCTGTACAAGCTTAACAAGTGCAAATCGAACTGCCCCATTTGCAGCTGGTCCACAGAAACTAATTAAGCTTGCACCAAAGGCCTGGAACTAGAAACTTGGCCAGCAGAGCTTTGGGGGACTGTTTTCTCCAAATATCCATTGCTCTCAGGCAAAGCCATTTTCAGTCAGTTTCCCTCAAAAAGGACATGCAAGACCTCTTTTTCCCTTTTTTTTTGAAATTGCGAAGCCAGTTCACTTCCTCAATGGAGAATCCCTGTCCTCAGTGGACACAGTCTGGTGAACACAAAGCTCATCTTGGCCTTTGGCCAATACCCCTCACATGTTTCTCTGACATCTTCCTGCTCTTCCTCCATCCTCATCCTCCTTGCTAAAAGCAGCTGTAATAAAGGAAGCTTGAATCTCTAATTTTTCCTCAACATTTAGGCTTAATAAGAAAGGGTTGTGGTTTTGGGTTTTTTTTTTTTTTTTAAAGAGAATATTCATGCCAGGTACGGTGGCTCACACCTGTAATCCCAGCACTTTGGCAGGCCAAGGCCGATGGATCATCTGAGGTCAGGAGTTCAAGAGCAGCCTGGAAACATGGCAAAACCCTGTCTCTACTAAAAAGACAAAAATTAGCTGGGCGTGGTGGTACATGCCTGTAATTCCAGCTACTCAGCAGGCTGAGGCAGGAGAATCGCTTGAACCTGGGCAGCAGAGGTTGCAGTGAGCCGAGATCGTGCCACTGCACTCCAGCCTGGGTGACAAAGTGAGATTCTGTCTCAAAAAACAAAAACAAACAAAACAACAACAACAACAAAAACCCACCTTTTTCTCTTCCTCTCCCCAAGCAAAAACTGGTATCATAGACATGTTACATGTTGTACATTAGATCTCTAGACTTCATCCTACATCCTGCATCCTACATATTTGCTACTTTGTATCTTTTGAACTACATATCCCCATTTTCTCTGCCAGGGCAAAATAATGAACTTCAGCCATCTGATTAGCTGAATAAAGCACTTTGTGCTGGGCATAAGGGCTTCCTACAATGTCAGATATACTCATATCCAATGCAGAATGCAATGAATCTGACTTTTTTTTTTTTTTTTTTTTTTTGAGATGGAGTCTGGCTCTGTCACCCAGACTGGAGTGCAGTGGCACGATCTCAGCTCACTGCAACCTCCGCCTCCCGGGTGCAAGTGATTCTCCTGCCTCAGTCTTCCAAGTAGCGGGGACTACAGGTATGCACCACCACACCCAGCTAATTTTTGTATTAAAAGAAAAAATTTTTTGAGACGGAGTTTCGCTCTTTTCACCCAGGCTGGAGTGCAGTTCTTTCTCTCAATGGCACGATCTCTGCTCACTACAAACTCCGCCTCCTGGGTTCAAGCGATTCTCCTGCCTTAGCCTCCCAAGTAGCTGGGATTACAGGAGCCCACCACCACACACAGCTAACTTTTGTATTTTTAGTAGAGACAGGATTTCACCATTTTGGCCAGGCTGGTCTCGAACCCCTAACTTCAGGTGATCTGCCCGCCTCAGCCTCCCAAAGTGCTGGGATTACAGGCATGAGCCACCATGCCCGGTCATGATTTTTTAAATTGATATGCATCCAGTGTTACCTTGGTAATGTGGCTGTCAGAAATCCCTTCTCTCAATTATGTGATTATGACAGTGGGGAGTGCCCAAGCTACTGAGGTAACATCTGTTCTCTCTGCCTTCTCTAGAGCCCTAATCACTCAATCCCTCAGCCTGCTCCCTTATAAACTAAGGATCCCAAGTGCCCCTCCCTGATTCACTCATATAAATTTGAGAATAAATCTGCAGTATGGGCAAGCCGTTTGCAGTTTCTTGGAAGTAAACGCAATTCCTGCTTCCTAGTTTGACTTATAGACAAAAAAGCCGATATGGCCTTGGTCACCAAGGACAGAATTGGTAGTAAAGCAAGGCAGCAAAGACAAGCATCCCTGCCGCTTTCCTAACCTGGCGCAGCAGGAATGTACAGTGCCTCCAGGGACCTGAAAAGACTCAAGGAACCAAGAAGAAACTGGACAGATTTTCTCCTGCTGAACAATGAAAGAGACTTTTATTTGATTTGCAGTTCCTGCGGCCCTGAGCCCATATTAGCTTGGCTCTGTAACAAAGCTGCAAGCGAAAGCCCTACACCATGAGCCAGAAGACTTTGATTCGACTTGCAGTTCTTCCAGAAACTAGCTGTGTGACCTTGGGCATTCACTTCCCCTCTCTGGCTATCAATTTCTTACTATATAAAATGAATGGGTTGAGCTAAAGGGTCTATTGGCTTTTAAAAAGCACCTTTTCTCATCATACTTTCACTTGAGCATTTTTAAACGAAGGCAAGTACTTCCAGCATCACCCAACATTCCCCAACTCAGTAATTAAACTGGAAGAACTCCCCAGTTCATAAAACTTAAGCACCAGAACAAACTACAAAGCTCACTTGGCCCCGCTGTTTTTATCTAATCACCTTCTGTCAAGAAGGACTGAAACCTCCCATATTTTAAATCCCTACATGATTCTAGCTCCCTGTCATACTGACCTTGTACAATAACACCTACATTCACAAGAAACCAACTCGCGGGAACCCTTGAAGAGTGAGACACATCTAAAGGTTTCAGCCAAATCCTATCTAAGGTAAAACAAGCCAGCTTCACTTTATGAGATAAATCTTCCAGAACAGGACTCATTTTAAGATAGACTTATATTAATAAAACTATGATTTACATGTATAAGTCCTCTGCTGTTTCAGAGGACTCCTATGTTGAAGTCTTTGGAGAAGCCATTAATAGTCACCTCCTGGCAGGGCATGGTGGCTCACGCCTGTAATCCCAGCACTTTGGGAGGCTGAAGTGGGCTGATCACTTGAGGTCAGGAGTTTGAGATCAGCCTGGCTAACCCCGTTACCCCTGGTAAAACCCTGTCTCTACTAAAACAAAAATACAGAAAGTACCCAGGTGTGGTGGCACGTGCCTGTAGTCCCAGCTACTCAGGAGGCTGATGCATGAGAATCGCTTGAACCTGGGAGGCAGAGGTTGCTGTGAGCTGAGATTGTGCCACTGCACTCCAGCCTGGGCGACAGAGCCAGACTCTGTCTCAAATAAATAAATAAATATATATATAAAGTCACCTCCTGAGATATCTGTCAGTGTCAATCCAGATTTTCAATTCAAATCCGTAAGTGTTTAAAATGCATCCTCTCTGAGGCTGATCTATGCTAGAGACTGTAAGAGCTATATAGCCTCTGCCCTCAGACAGCCTGCATTCTTGCTGAAGACTCAGAGACTGTAAGATTGGGAGTCTGTCAGGAGATCAAGACCATCCTGGCTAACACAGTGAAACCCCGTCTCTACTAAAAATACAAAAAATTAGCCGGGTGTGGTGGCATGTGCCTGTAGTCTCACCTACTCGGGAGGCTGAGGCAGGAGCATCGCTTGAACCCAGGAGGCGGAGGTTGCAGTGAGCCGAGATCCCGCCATTGCACTCCAGCCTGGGTGACAGAGCATGACTTTGTCTCAAAAAAAAAAAAAAAAGATTGGGAGTCTGTGCCCCACTAGAAGGGCCAACTCCTGAGAGGTGGTGAGGCCGGCATGGGCTGCAGCGTGGGCAGTCTCTGTATCTGTGATAGACTCTGTGGTGGCCTTTGAAAGCTCACCACTTGGCATTGAATTGGGGGTTGGCTGACAAGGCCAAGGAGGGAATATGAACAATGAGAGCAGGTCACACTAGCTTCGAGAGGGAAAAATTGGAGCAGACATAGGAGATAGAAAAGAGAAAATACCCTGAAAGAAATGCTAATACCCAGGAGTGGGCCAGGTTGCTTGAAGATGAAAAGGAAGCCCAGCTAGTCAAATCTTCCATTGGGCTGCAAGAAGCCCACTGTGCTAGGGATCAAAGTGGCAGGCTCAGAAAAGGATGATTTGGTCCTGCAGGGAGGAGAGGAGGGGGCTTCTTTCTCTCTGTCTGCTGTTAAAGTTAGTGCTCGACAAGTCTGTTTGTAAAGCTTCTTGGAGGTAAGGGCCACATTTTATTCATTTCTGTAATCTGGAAGCTGAGCACTGTACAGTACTTTGTCCACAGTTGCTGCCCAAGAAATGCCTGCAGAAGGACGGGCGCGGTGGCTCACGCCTGTAATCCCAGCACTTCGGGAGGCCGAGGCGGGCAGATCATGAGGTCAGGAGATTGGGACTATCCCTGGCTAACACAGTGAAACCCCATCTCTACTAAAAATACAAAAAAAATTAGCTGGGCGTGGTGGCAGGAGCCTGTAGTCCCAGCTGCTCGGGAGGCTGAGGCAGGAGAATGGCGTGAACCCGGGAGGCGGAGCTTGCAGTGAGCCGAGATCGTGCCACTGCACTCCGGCCTGGGTGACAGAGCGAGACTCCTTCTCAAAAAAAAAAAAAAGAAAAAAAAGAAAAAAAAAAAAGAAATACCTGCAGAATGCCGGGTGCGGTGGCTCACAACTGTAATCCTAACACTTTGGGAGGCTGAGGTGGGTGGATCACTTGAGGCCAGGAGTTTGAGACCAGCCTGGGCAACACGGTGAGACCCCGTCTCTACAAAAAAAAATACAAAAAATTTTACCTGGGTGTGGTGGTGCACGTGTATAGTCCCAGCCACCTGGGAGGCTGAGGTGGGAGAATTGCTTGCGCCCAGGAGACGGAGGTTGCAGTGAGCTGAGACGGTGCCCCTGCACTCCAGCCTGGGCAACAGAGTGAGACCTTGTCAAATAAATAAATAAATAAAAATTATCATGTCCCAGCAAAAAAAAAAAAAAAAAAGTAAATAAACAGCAACAAAAAGAAATGCCTGCAGAAGAAATGACTGACTGGAACCAGTGGATGAATTTAGACTCTCCTATAATGCCTGGGATCTCAAAGGGAGGTATAGCCAGCCAGACCGAAACACCCCACGGGGTGGGGAGAGGGTGGGAGCCCTTCCACTGAGAAGGGTGTTTACATAATTTTCCCAGAGGCCCTGAGCTTTGGAGTTAGTTGGAAATACAAAATGTGGGCAAGAGGGCATTCCTCAGCATTTTCTAGAATTATCAATGCTCTTCTCTTCCCTTTCCTTCTAGGTCTTAGATCAGAGCTCCCCTCATCTGGACTGCACTCAGCACTCTCAAACTGGCATTCAAAGCCCTCCACAATCTGGTTTTATATCAGTCAGGGTCAACTAGAGAAAGAGAACCAGGCTGGGCACAGTGGCTCACACCTGTAATCCCAGCACTTTGGGAGGCCGAGGTGAGTGGATCACCTGAGTTCAGGAGTTCGAGACCAGCCTGACCAACAAGATGAAGCCCCGTCTCTACCAAAAATACAAAATTAGCCGGGCGTGGTGGCACACGCCTGTAATCCCAGCTACTTGGGAGGCTGAAGCAGGATAATCGCTTGAAACCGGGAGGCAGAGGTTGCAGTCAGCCGAGACCGTGCCATTGCACTCCAGCCTGGGCAACAAGAGCAAGCGAAAATCCATCTCAAAAAAAAAGAGAGAGAGAGAGAGAGAAGGAGAACCAGTATGAGACATATATTAAGAAATTTATTGTAAGGATTTGGCTTACATCATTGTGGGGGCTGGCTAGGCTAGTCTGAAATCCGTGGAGCAGGCCATCAGGAAGGGCAGGATGGAATTCTGGGCAGTAGCTGAAGCTGCACTCCACACATGAAATTTATTTTTCTTAAGGCTTTTCAATTGATTGGATCAGGCTCACCCAGACTAACTAGGAAAATCTCCTGTACTTAAAGTCGACCCATTATGAATGCTAATCACATTTACAAAATACCTTTACAGCAACACCTAGACCAGTGTTTGATTCAAGAACTGGGGCCACAGCCTACTCAAGTTGACACATAAAATTCACCATCAGCTGGGTGCAACAGCACATGACTGTAGTCCCAGTTACTTGGGAGGTCGAAGCAGGAGGATCACTTGAGCCCAGGAGTTCGAGACCAGCCTGGGCAACATAGTAAGCCCGTCTCAAAAAAAAAAAAATCTGACCATCACAGGCTTCTAGCTGCCTTTCTTGCCTGAGCTCTGAACACACCCTTCCTCGCCTCACCCCACACATACATTCACCTGCCCATGGCCTCTGTTAAAGCTCTTCTCCCTGCTCTGTATCCTCAGGTTAATATCTTTGGTCTTACCTCACCCATTTTCTGCAAGACCCTTCCCAGATTCTTTCAATATGATCATGTTTCTCACGCCCCCATTATTAACCTTATTTCTGTAAGTATCTGTCTTGCCTGCTCCACTCAAGGGAAAAGATAGTGTAGTGTTAATTCTCTGTAGGCGCACCCTCCAGAGGCCCTGGTATATAGGCACTCAGCACATTTGTTTTGAATGACAGTATATCAAATTTACAGAACTCGCCATGATTTACATGTAACTCAGCCAGTTTTTAAAAACCTCTTACGAACTTAATGCCTACCTGACACATACATTGTTCCTATTCTGATGGTCTAATTTGTCCATGTTCATCCATCTCTAAAGGTTTGAGGAGGTTTTTTTCTTTTTCTTTCTTTTTTTTTTTTTTTTTTTGAGACGGAGTCTGGCTCTGTGGCCCAGGCTGGAGTGCAATCTCAGCTCACTGCAAGCTCCACCTCCCAGGTTCATGCCATTCTCCTGCCTCAGCCTCCCAAGTAGCCAGGACTACAGGTGCCCGCCACCACGCCCGGCTAATCTTTTGTATTTTTAGTAGAGACAGGGTTTCACGGTGTTAGCCAGGATGGTCTCGATCTCCTGACCTCGTGATCTGCCCGCCTTGGCCTCCCAAAGTGCTGGGATTACAGGTGTGAGCCACCGCGCCCGGCCGTCTTTTTCTTTCTTTCTTTTTTCTTTTTTTTTTTTTTTGGAGACAGAGTTTAGCTCTTGTTGCCTAGGCTGGAGTGCAGTGGCACAATCTCAGCTCACTACAACCTCCACCTCCTGGGTTCAAGGAATTCTACTGCCTCAGCCTCCCAAGTAGCTGAGATTACAGGCATGCACCACCACACCCGGCTAATTCTGTATTTTTTTTTTTTTAGTAGAGACGGGGTTTCACCATGTTGGCAAGGCTGGTCTCGAACTCCTAACCTTAGGTGATCCACCTGCCACCTGCCTCGGCCTCCCAAAGTGCCGGGATTACAGGCATGAGCCACCATGCCTGGCTGAGGACATTTTTTTTCCTAGAGTATTTTAATTCAAATCTCCTCAAAGAGATTTAAATTAAATCTCTTGCCGGGCGAGGTGGCTCATGTCTGTAATCTCAGCACTTTCGGAGGCTGAGGTGGGTGGATCACTTGAGGTCAGGAGTTCGAGACCAGCCTGACCAACATGGCAAAACCCCGTCTCTACTAAAACTACAAAAAATTAGCCGGGCATGGTGATGGGTGCCTGTAATTTCAGCTACTCAGGAGACTGAGACAGGAGAATCGCTTGAAACTGGGAGGCGGACTGAGGTTGCAGTGAGCTGAGATTGCACCACTACACTCCAGCCTGGGTGACAAGAGCCAGACTCTGTCTCAAAATAAATAAATAAATAAATAAATAAATAAAAAAAAATAAAAAATTAAATCTCTCAAAGAGTAATTCCTTGCCCACATACCCTGATTGTGCTTATCTTTCTAGAGAGAAATAAGGAGCAAAGATAACATTCTTTCCACACACGTTTACATTCTACAGTTAGCAAATCAGATTACAGCACTTAGTTTTTGCCGTAATGGAATGTTTAGTTCCCAACCCGCCCCACCGCCCAGACGGAGTCTTGCTCTGTCATGCAGGCTGGAGTGCAGTGATGCAATCTCAGCTCATTGGAACCTCTGCCTCCCGGATTCAAGCAATTTTTCTGCCTCGACCTCCCAAGTAGCTAGGATTACAGGTGCGTGCCACCATGCCCGGCTAATTTTTGTATTTTTAGTAGAGACAGGGTTTCACCATGTTGGCCAGGCTGCTCTCAAACTTCTGACCTTGTCATCCGCCCACCTTGGCCTCCCAAAGTGCTGGCATTACAGGAGTGAGCCACCGCATCCAGCCTGTGTTTAGTTTTAAACTAATGAGTCCAAGCTTCTATGATAATTTACAGGCATACCTTGGAGATATTGTGGGCTCAGTTCCAAACCACCACAGTAAATCAAACATTGCAATAAAGCAAATCACATGAATTTTTTTGATTTCCCAGTGCATATAGAAATTACGTTTACACTATACTGTAGTCTGTTAAGTCTGCAATAGTGTTATGTCTAAAATAACAAGTACGTGCCTATATTAGGCTGGTTTTTTTTTTGCATTACTGTAAAGAAATACCCGAGTCTCGGTAATTTATAAAGAAAAAGAGGTTTAACTGGATCACAGCACTGCAGGCTTTATAGGAAGTGTGGTGCTGGCATCTGCTCCTGGTGAGGACCTCAGGGAGCTTCCAATCACGGCAGAAGGTGACAGGGAGCCAGCATGTCACATGGCAAGAGCAGAAGCAAGGGAACAAAGGGGAAAAGTGCCACACTCTAAAACAACCAGATCTCCCATGAACTGAGAATAAAGAACTCAATCACTATTGCAAGTACAGCACTAAGCCATTCACGAGGGATCTACCCCAATGACCCAAACATCTCTCACCAGAACAATTTCCAACTGGGGATTACATTTTAACATGTGATTTTGAGGAAACACATATCCAAACCATATCAATACCTGAATTAAAAAATACTTTATGGTAGGCTGGGCATGGTGGCTCATGCTTGTAATCCTAGCATTTTGGGAAGCCAGGGTGGGCAGATCACTTAAGGCCAGGAATTTGAGACCAGCCTGGTCAACATGGCAAAACCCTGTCTCTACTAAAAATACAGAAATGAGCCGATAGTGGTGGTGCACGCCTGTAATCCCAGCCACCCAAGTGGCTAAGGCATGACAATCCCTTGAACCTGGGAGGCGGAAGTTGCAGTGAGCCAAGATCATGCCACTGCACTCCAGCCTGGGTGACAGAGTGAGACTCTGTCTCAAAAAAAAAAAAAAAAAAAAAAAAAAAAAAAAAAAAAAAAAAAGCCAAAACCAAAAACAAACAAACAAAAAAACTTTATTGCTAAAAAATGCTAATGATCATCTAAGCCTTTAGCAAGTACTAATCTTTTTGCTGGTGGAGGATCTTGCCTCAACATTGAGGGCTGCTGACTGATTAGGGTGGCAGCTGCTAACGGGTGGGTTGGCTATAAAAATTTTCTAAAAAATACAACAATTAAATTTGCCACATTGATTGACTTCCTTTCACAAAAGATTTATCTGTAGCATAAAATGCTGTTTGATAACATTTTAGCCACAGCAGAACTTCTTTCTTTCTTTTTTTTTTTTTTTTTTTTTGAGACGGAGTATCGCTGTGTCACCCAGGCTGGAGTGCAGTGGCCCGATCTTGGCTCACTGCAACCTCCACCTCCTGGGTTCACACCATTCTCCTGCCTCAGCCTCCTGAGTAGCTGGGACTACAGGCGTCCACCACCACGCCCGGCTAATTTTTTGTATTTTTAGTAGAGACGGGGTTTCACCGTGTTAGCCAGGATGGTCTCAATCTCCTGACCTCGTGATCTGCCCGCCTCAGCCTCCCAAAGTGCTGGGATTACAGGTGTGAGCCACGGCGCCCTGCCGAACTTCTTTCAAAGTTGGACACAATCCTCTCAAACCCTGCCACTGTTTATATAATGTTCTAAATCTTTTGTTGTCATTTCAACAATGCCTACAGCATCTTCACCAGAAGTAGATTCCACTTCAAGAAACCACTTTGTTTGCTCATTCATAAGCAAAGGAAAAAAAAAGAGAGAGAGAGAGATGACTGCTCATCCATTCAAATTTTATCATGGGATTGCAGCAATTTAGTCACATCTTCAGTTTCCACTTCTAATTCTAGTTCTCTTGCTATTTCCACCACATCTGCAGTTACTTCCTCCACTAAAGTCTTGAACTCCTTAAAGTCATCTGGGAGAGCTGGAATCAACTTCCTCCAAACTCCTGTTAATATTTTGGCCTCCTCCCATGAATCATGAATGTTAATGTTATCTAAAATGGTGAATCTGGTGTCCCTATATGAACTGAAACTTTCTATGGGGTTAATCCAGCAGCAGCATGAACCCTGGAAAAAGGAGGAGGTGACAAGAAAAAACTCATAACATGGAAGGCTTATGAATATTTTTATCCAGTTGTCATGTGGGGAAGCCCAAGCTAGTCATGTAGAGAGAGAGACAGAGAGGTCCCAGCCTCCCAGCCAACCCTACTAAGACCCTAGATTTGTGAATGAAGCTATCCTGGATATTCCAGCCCCAGCCACCATCTGATTATAACCAACACCAGCTACATAATTTGTGGATCCCAGTGCAAAATAGAAATGAAAAATCCATTGTTCAAAAGTTATTTAGAATTTTAAGACGGCAATAGCAGAGCATTAAACTAACTGCAAGGTCCCTCTGAGTGTGGGGCTCTCTGCAGCTACACAAGTTGCATGCCTGTGAAGCTGACCCTGACTGCAACCTTATAGGATATCCCAACTGACACCACATGAAGCATAAGAACATTTCAGCTGAGCCCTGCCCAAATTCCTGACTGCAGAATTGTGAATAAATAAAATAGTTGTTGTTTTCAATCACAAAAATAAAATGAAATAAAATGGTGAATCCTTTCCAGAAGATTTGCAATTTACTTAGCTCAGATCCATCAGAGGAATCACTATCTATGGCAGCCTTACAAAATATATTTCTTAAAAAATAAGATTTGAAAGTCAAAATGACTCCTTGATCCATGAGCTTCAGAATGGTTGTTGTGTTGGCAGGCATGAAAACAATTTTAATCTCCTTGTACATCTCCATCAGAGCTCTTGGGTTACCAGGTGCATTGACAATGAGCAGTAATATTTTGAAAGGAATCTCTCTTGTTTTTAGCTGTAGGTCTCAACAATGGGCTTAAAATATTCAGTAAACCATGCTATAAACAGATGTACTATCATCCAGGCTTTGTTGTTCCATTTATAGAGCACAGGCAGGTAGAATTTAGCCTAATTATTTAGGGTCTTAGAATTTTCAGAATGATACATGAGCATTGGCTAATGCAGTCAATGGCTGCATTAGCCTCTGACGAGAGAGTCAATCTGTCCTTTGGAGCTTTGAAGCCAGGTATTGACCTCTCTAGTTGTAAAAGTCTTAGATGGCATTTTCTTCCAATAGATCGCTTTTACCATCTACATTGAAAATCTGTTGTTTAGTATAGCCATCTTTATCAATAATCTTAGCTAGATCTTCTGGGTAACTTGCTGCAGCTTCTACATCAGCACTTGTTGCTTCACCTTGCACGTTTATGTTACAGAGATGGCTTCTTTTCTTTCTTTTTTTTTTTTTTTTTTTTTTTTTTTTTTGAGACAGAGTCTCGCTCTATCGCCCAGGCTGGAGTGCAGTGGCGCGATCTCAGCTCACTGCAAGCTCCGCCTCCCAGGTTCACGCCATTCTCCTGCCTCAGCCTCCCGAGTAGCTGGGACTACAGGCGCCCACCACCACACCCAACTAATTTTTCGTATTTTTAGTAGAGACGGGGTTTCACCGTGTTAGCCAGGATGGTCTCAATCTCCTGACCTCGTGATCTGCCCACCTTGGCCTCCCAAAGTGCTGGGATTACAGGCGAGATGGCTTCTTTTCTTAAACCTCATAAACCAACCTCTGCTAACTTCATACTTTTCTTCTGCAGCTTCTTCACATCTCTCAGCCTTCACAGAAATGAAGGGAGTTAGGGCCTTGCTCTGGATTAGGCTTTGGCTTAAGAGAATTTTGTAGCTGGGTTGATCTATTCAGACCACTCAAACTTTCTCCATATTGTCAATAGAGCTGTTTTGCTTTCTTATCATTCATGTGTTCACTGGAGTAGCACTATTCATTTCCTTCAAGAACTTTTCCTTTGCATTCACAACTTGGTTAACTGGCACAAGAGACCTAGCTTTCAGCCTATCTCAGCTTTTGGCACATCTTCCTCGCTCAGCTTAATCACTTTTAGCTTTTGATTTAAAGCAAGAGATATGCAACACTTCCTTTCACTTGAACTCTTAGAGCGTACGGCAGGGTTATTAATTGGCCTAATTTCAATAGTGTTGTCCCTCAGAGAATAAGGAGGCATGAGCAGAGACAGGGAAATGGAGGAATGGCTGGTCAGTGGAACAGTCAGAACACAGAACACACACAACATTTATCATTTAAGTTCCCTGTCTTATATAGGCATGGTTCATGGTACCCCAAAACGATCACAATAGTAGCATCAAAGACCAGTGATCATAGATCACCATAACAGATATAAAATAATAATAATAAAGCTTGAAATATTGCAAGAATTACCAAAATGTGACAAAGAATCACAAAATGAACACACGCTCTTGGAAAAATGGCATCAATAGACTTGCTCAATAGAGGTTTGCCATAAACCTTCAAGTTGTAAAAAACGCAGTATCTGCAAAGCACAATAAAGCAAAGTGCGATAAAATTAGGAATACTTGTGTCTGGAGAGAGGATCTATAGTGGTCATAAAATTCTCAAAGGGGTCCATAATCTCTAAAAGGTTGAGATTCACAATGTCTTTATCATTCCTCTTCTTAAACCCTACAGCTACTGGCATAGTTAATGACATTACTAACTTGCTCTCCCAATCTGGTTTGCCTTCCTCCAATCTCTTTCCTATTCTTCACCCTACACAGAAAAGTTTACCTAAAGCACAGTTATGATCACGTCATGCTCTTACTCCAGAACAGTCAATGGCTTCCTATTGCCTGCGGAATGAAGTCCCAATATGGTACTTGATATTCCAGCAAAACTAAACTATTTTCTCTTCTTCAAAACCTCTCTCTGCTTCCTCATCTTTTCTTCCTGCCTGGGAGATCCACCTCCTCTCAATCATTGCCTGTCAAAACCCTACTCATCAATCAAGCCCTAGTTTGTGTGCTTCTACCTCCAAAAATATTTCTCAGGATACTCCATGCAGAGGTGGTATCTTCTACCTCTGGACCTGCAAAGCATTTTGTTTGGGCCTTATGGGAGACTTCTAGTTGCATACCCAAAATTCATTCTCTCTTCTTTCTGGGAACAGGGCCACCTAACAAAACATTTCCTAGTCTTTCTTGCGGTTAGGTGCGAATTGTGACTGAGCTCTTGCCAAAGGGATGTGAGAGAAAGTGGGATGGACAAATTTCATCTCACTTGCTTAAAAGGAAATCCCTTGCCTAGACCACTTCTCTGAGCTAGAATGTGGATGTGTCCATGACCTAGCATGGAGCAGAATCATCCCACTGGCTTAGACCAGCCAGCCTGTTATGCAAGAGAGAAATAATTTGTCTTACTAAAGCCGCTATATTTTAGAGTCTCCTTGTTACAGCAGCCTCCACATTATCCAAGCACAGGTTTCTCTATGGTAGTGTATTACATCGTCTGTGCTTTGTAATTATTTGTATAAATGTCTTATCAACTTTCTTTGGAAGTTAACTCCTAATCGGTCTTCCTGCTTCCTGTCTTGCCTCCTACACTCTGTTCTCAGTAGCTGGGGTTATCTTTTTAAAAGGGAAGTTAGATTATGTCATTCTTTGCTAAAAATTCTTACTCAGTTAAAGCAAAAACCCCTAAAATAACCTATAAGGTTCTGCATGATCAGCACTCTCCCCACAATCACTTTTTTTTTTTTTTTTTTTGGAGACAGGGTCTCTCTCTATCACCCAGGCTGGAGGACAGTGGTGCGATCTCGGCTTACTGCAATCTCTGCCTCCCAGGCTCAAGTGATCCTCTCACCTCAGCCTCCCCAGAAGCTAGGACTACAGGTGCTTGCCACCATGCCTGGCTAATTTTTGTATTTTTTGTAGAGATAAGGTTTTGCCATGTTGCCCGGGCTGGTCTGCAAATCTTGAGCTCGAGTGATCCGCCCGCCTCAGCCTCCCAAAGTACTGGGATTACAGACATGAGCCATCGTGCCCACCTGAGTCCCCTAATCACTGTTTCGTTTTGTTTTGTTTTGTTTTGGTTAGACAGAATCTCACTCTGTCGCCCAGGCTGGAGTGCAGTGGTGTGATCTCCGCTCACTGCTGCAACCTCCGCCTCCCAAGTTCAAGTGATTCTCTTGCCTCAGTGGGACTACAGGTGCCCACCACCACGCCCGGCTAATTTTTGTATTTTTTGTAGAGATAAGGTTTTGCCATGTTGCCCAGGCTGGTCTGTAAATCCTGAGCTCGAGTGATCCGCCCACCTCGGCCTCCCAAAGTACTGGGATTACAGACATGAGCCATCACGCCCACCTGAGTCCCCCAATCACTGTTTAGTTTAGTTTTGTTTTGTTTTGTTTAGACAGAATCTCACTCTGTCGCCCAGGCTGGAGTACAGTGGTGCGATCTTTGCTCACTGCTGCAACCTCCGCCTCCCAAGTTCAAGTGATTCTCTTGCCTCAGTGGGACTACAGGTGCCCACCACCACGCCCGGCTAATTTTTGTATTTTTTGTAGAGACGAGGTTTCGCCACGTTGCTCAGGCTGGTCTTGAACTCCTGAGCTCAAGTGATCTGCCCGCCTTGGCCTCCCCGAGTGCTGGAATTACAGGCGTGAGCCACCATGCCCGGCCGGCCTCCAATCACTCTTATCTCATTGATCTCACTTTCCTCCTTTTCTCTTATAGATACATTCCACCTCCACCACACAACACTCTCCCCGCATTGGTATTCCTCAAACAAGCGAGATACATCTGCCTTAGGGTATTTGCCCTTGCTGTTCTCTTTGCTTATCGAGATATCAACATGGCTCATTTTTTTGTTTTTTTTTTCCTCCTTCAGGTCTTTGCCCAAATGTTACCTTCCAAGACAGGTCTTCTCTGACCACCCTACTTAAAATTGTACTCCTCTCCTCTATGCTCTGGCACATTATCCCACTTTCCTTGCCTGATTTTTTTTTTTCCCACAGCACTCATTGCCATTTGACATACTATGTATTTTGCTTATTTACATGTTTATTGTTTGAGAATGTAAACTCCATGAGAGCAGGGTATTTTTAATTGTTTACTAATGTATTCTTGTGCCAATACACAGGGCCCAGCACATAAGGAATGTTCACTAAATATTTATTGAATGAACGAATCCCTTGGGGCAAATACTTTGTAGTCCCCTCAATGCCTAGCACACTGCCTTGTATGCAATAGAACACTCAGTAAATATTTGATGAATGGCCTATGATGGAAGACTACTAATATTCTGTCTTGCAGTTTACTTCCTTTTCCAAGTATTCCTATATACATGGGCCTACATTAAATTTCTGAGCTTGTAAAAGTGCAACAAAAGGTCAGAAGGAGAAGTCCTCCACGGACACTGCTGAAAATGGCAGTAAGACAAAGACGGGATGCTGCTTTGAGTACTTTCTGCCTTTGCCACTTACATAAATCCCTCTCCCACTTCCGTCTCAGTTTTATCATATGTAAAACGACTAAATGATCTCTGAGTTCCCTTCTGTTTTTACATTTGGTAGTTATGAGCACTATGGTCACTTTTGATTCCAGAATTGTATGATTTTTATCTTCTCCTAACCCATGCTTGAAATATGCTTAATGGAAACGTGGTGCAAGAATAAAGGCTCACTTAGGTCCAATTAACAAGCATCACTATAAAAATAATAAAACATGGTGTAAAAGGCCACATTAGCAACATGTAGATGATGACATTGAGGCTTACATGAGGCAGACAGGACTAAAACCCAGGTTTTTTCAAATCCCTTCAGGGCTCTTTATCTGAAGTCCCATAGAACACTATACTTTCTTTCCTTTCCAAGGGCTATAAAAGTTAGATCTTTATTGTCCAGATAGTTTGGAAAATCCATCCTCCTTCACTTGTTTCAACATACTTGGTTCCAGCACTAGAAACAAAACAACTTTCTCTTGCAGTGCCTCTTGGATGATTCAGGTGGCATGCCTTCAGTCACTTCCCCCTTGGAAACTGTCTTGCAGGCAAAGGCGACACTGCAATTACAATGGGCAAGCAAACTCTTTGCATGCACGTCTGTGATGTAAAAGTGTTTTAATTCAGCCCCATCCTTATAAAGAGATAAAAAATGTGTTCAGAAACATGCAAACTCGTGGCTGTCATCCTGATAAACAGATTTTCTTAAAGGAAACTGTAAACCAGAGCCAGACTTACTTTCCTGCGCTGAGGGAGGGGAAATAAAAAAGCAGGCATGGTTGATTTCCCGCTAGCGGGAACGATCTGGCCCCAGACGTCACCAGCATCCCTCCACCCCTAGTCCAACGTCTCCTGTCCCCGACCGCCTAGCTACAGGGGGCCGGGCTATGGGTTAGTCTCGCCCCCGTTCATGCTCTTCACCCAATACCTGAGAGAATCGGAAAGAGGCAGGGCTACAGCGAGGACCAAACCCCGCCCTTCGCTCCCTCTTAGCTAATCGTTGCCAGCGGGGTGTGGACTTCGCCGCTGACCCCACCTCCGCCGCTCTGGGTAATTTAGAGCCGCGCGCCGGGCGGGAATGTAAGATGGCGGAGTAGCAACGCAAAGCGCTTAGTATTGAGTCTCTGGCCGACTTCGGTTTCGGTCTCTGCAGCAGCCGTGATCGCTTAGCGGAGTGCTTAGGGTAGTTGGCCAGGATGCCGAATATCAAAATCTTCAGCGGCAGTTCCCACCAGGATTTATCTCAGAAAATTGCTGACCGCCTGGGCCTGGAGCTAGGCAAGGTGGTGACTAAGAAATTCAGCAACCAGGAGACCTGGTAAGGACCAAGTTGGGACCCCGACTAGACCTCACCTGCCCAGGCGGCGGAGGATAGGAGGAATGGGGTCGCCGCTTGAGCTCAAACAGACTGGGGGATGGGGGGAGAGGGTGCAGCTCTGTGACTAGCCTACCCCACGGGCTGTTTCCGTTATTTTACCTCTCGCGGGAGGGTCACGTTCATTCTTACCGTGCGGTGGGGTGGAGTCAAAAGATGGAGTGTGAGGCGAAGCTTATGCGTTTGAGGGCAAGGGCTGGGGGACCCAATAGATAGTGGCTGCATAGAGCGACGAGAGGGGACCGACGCTTAGCCAGGGCGGTAGGGACACGTGGCTTGGCTTTGCTGTTGAGCCACCCAGGCTGGACTGGGTTGCTTCAGCTCTTAGACTAGCTTGCATT
Organism: Pongo abelii; assembly: GCF_028885655.2. NCBI lineage: Eukaryota > Metazoa > Chordata > Mammalia > Primates > Hominidae > Pongo > Pongo abelii. The sequence goes on from NC_072008.2 coordinate 113,442,474, forward strand.
TAGAGAGCCTACCTGCGTACTGAGCTCTCCTGGTCTTTCTTTTCCTAGAGTCCAATAAGCAGCTCTTTGATTCGAAATGGTGTTGGTCCGTTCGGCTTGGTGTTGAGGGAAACTGACATTATGTACTGCAGGCGCCAAAATTATTACGACTTCCCTTAGATCAGCAAGCGTTGGCTTTTCTCATCTTATGAATCATCTACCTGAGTAATTGGAGCCATAAATCTAGTTGATTTGTTAAAGTGATGCGTTGACTCTGCATCCTTGATAGCCAGCATCTCAGCTTGAGCCATCCAAAAAATCCTGGAAATCTCAATTCTGGAATGTTTGACCTTCCCCAGTGCAGCTAGTGGTACAGATAATGCAAAAGCGTATTTTTCAGTAACCGAGTCCATCCTGGACTTGGCTCCTTCTTTAAGCTCTGCGTAGGGAATTTAGGAAGCAATTTTATACCTGAATGTTAAAGATAATTGAGGACAGGTAATGTAGTGGAAGACCAGCATTGGACAGTGCATTGCAATTGCATTTTTTCCATTGCTTTGCCAGTAAAACTTGCTTCGTCGACTCCGACTTACACCCTCTACCGGCACCACGGGACTGTTTTAGAGATGACTTGGTTACCTGATTATTTCAGTGCCCCTTCCACCTAAGTGTGGGATCTTTAGTTTCTGATAGGTGTAATTTGTATTTTATTGTTACCCTATCGATTAAATCAGAGCCCTGCCCACAATCTTACAGATCTGTTAAGGGGAAAGTTTTCACCTAATAATCAGATAAGAATATTTCGAATATTTTTTCCTAAATGTTTTTGCTTACTTTTTTGCTTTCTTTGGAGTGATTTCCAAGTTTAACTCGCTTTATCTCTTTTAGACCCAGCTGATAATGTCATCGATAATGGACAGCTTCTTCCCGAATTATTGTGCTACTGATTGTGATGCAAATGATAGTGTAAACATTGCCATCTGTAACCAGGCAATACCTTAGTTAAAAGAGGCTTACAAACTGCTGTCTTTAGATTTTTCCAAACCATTATGGCTCATGGGCCTTAATAAAGAATACAAAACAGGACTAGACTTTGTGATTGGCAATATAGTTAGGGGACAAGAATGTTTTTCATTTAGAGATTTTCTTTGGCCCCTGTGGATATTTAATCCTTTTCCTATGCGTCTAGGAAAAATGTGAAGGCATGAAAGCTTTATTTTCTCCTGGTGTTAATCCTTCTGCCCTCTGCATAATGCAGCATCCCAGAACCTGAGGCTATATTGGGAGAGGAGAGGGGGAGGACAACTTAGTTTTCTAGTGATTGATTTCTATTAAGTCCAACATGGATAATTGCTGACTGGTTAGATTTTCTTGTTTCTGGCTTAATCATTAGCTTCTTGTTTCCTAGATATTCTGAAATCTTCATTGAACATGATCACATTTTTTTTTTAATGGAGTTCCCCCATCTTTGTTTTTCCTATACTGAAGAAATGGTAACTGCTCCCTATAACTGCTGCCCCAGGTGACTCTTGGTTGATGCTCTCTTGAGCAGAGTAGCTTTTCTTCTAACATAAGGATCATCCTTGGCTGTCTAGTTATTTAGGAAACACACACACACACACACACACACACACACACACACACACGGAGGGGGTGGGTGTTAAAAGTGCTGAAATCAGAGAACTTGGATCTGAATCCTTAACCTTTCTTTGCCCCAATAATCTAATCTGTAAAGTAGTACCTACCCATACTTTTGTTATGAGGATTAAATGAGATAGAAGTAAAGTTCTTAGGATCTTGTCCAAAACACAATAAGTACAACAGTAAATGTTGACAAGAAGGGCTGGTGATAATATTGCAGAAAATGTGGAAAATGTAGAACACGGAAGGGAGAAGATATACCTCTTAATTCCACCACCTGACATAAATGTCACATTATCATTTCTGACCTCCCAGATATTTGTGTAAGATACACTTTTTCAAGAATGTTTAATATATTTATAGCTCTCTTCACTTAGCAATATATTTTGAACAGTTTCTCCCTTTAGTATATATGATTTTATTTTTTTATTATTAAAGATTTTAATTTATTTTTTAGAGATGAGGTCTCACTATGTTGCCCAGGCTGGAGTCCAATAGCTACTCACAGGCACAATCATAGCACACTGCATCCTCAAACTCACGGGCTCAAGTGATCTGCCTGCCTCTGCCTCTCAAGTAGTTGAGAATACAGGCATGCACCACTGAGGTGGGCTAGTTCATGTAATTTTAAATAGCTATATAGTCTTACCTTATGGTTATGCCATAATTTTATATAACCAAATTCTTATTGGACATTTCCAGTTTTTGATCTAATGCTTTTATATAAAAATCCATGAACATAAATCTTTGGCCATTTCTGATTATTTCCTTAGAATAAATCCCTAGGAAGGTAATTATTAAGTTAAAGGGTAGATACCATTTTTCATGCTTTTGATACCTGTTGCCAAATTATTCCCCAGAAAAGTTGAACCAATCTCATCAGCAATAATACAATATTAATAATATTTATTTATGTATTTATTTTTTGAGGCAGAGTTTCACTCTTATTGCCCAGGAGTGCAGTGGTGTGATCTCAGCTCACTGCAACCTCCGCCACCCAGGTTCAAGCAGTTCTCCTGCCTCAGCCTCCCGAGTAGCTGAGATTACAGGCATGTGCCACCACACCCGGCTAATATTTTGTATTTTTAGTAGAGACGGGGTTTCACCATGTTGGCCAGGTTGGTTTCAAACTCCTGACCTAGGTGATCCTCCGCACCTTGGCTTCCCAAAGTGCTGGGATTATAGGTGTGAGCTACCGTGCCCTGCCATAATATTTAATGTATAGTGAATGCCTAAGATGTGCTAGTTTCCATGCTAAGCATTTAGTATACATTGTGTTTAATCCCCTCAAAACTGCTATGAGGAATAACTGTTACTATCCCTGTTTTACAGATAAGGGAACTACAGTAAGATGCAGAGTAACTTGCCCAGCTCTGGGTATTATTGTTCCTTTAAATTTTTGCTGACAAGATCTCTCACCTGGCTTAAAAACTTTTAGATATTCTAAAATTTTGACTCTATTCTCTTTTCAATATTTGTAAATAACTTTGGTTTATTTGGCTATTCTGTACTAGCTGAGAGGAGGAAGACTTGAACTTTGGTTGCCTAAGGTTTTCCTGAGAACTGTATCTTCTGGTTGTGGTTAGTTTATCCCATGTATTTTGCACATGCCAATATCTTCATAATCTAAATTCTTCAGATTTTCTTAAGAATACTATCCACCTTTTAGATTCACTTTTGGTGTTTCCTGACATTCCATTTCAATTGGATACACTTATGCCTGACCTTAAAGGAAAGGGAAAAGAGAAGCTAGTTTTCTCACTCATTGGATAGACACAGCCAGTCTGAGAAGCTAGTTTTCTCACTCATTGGATAGACACAGCCAGTCTTCTGGCCTCACCAAAACAGCTGAGAGAATGATTGGCCCAAAGCCATTTGGAGAACACTCCATTAACTAGAGGGAGAGAACAAGGAGTATTACTCTCTAAATTGCTGAACTAGATTTTTCCACTTAATAGATTATGTTAGGAGCAAACAGGTTTTAGGCACAAGTGTTCTTCTCAATCACTGCCATAACTTAGAAGAAACCATAAGAATAAGGTTAAGATTTTTAGAGGACTTGTTGAACCAAGCTGTATAATCGGAGTGCAATTCACGGACTTTTTAAGACTTTGTCAAACAAAGTCTGTATGTTATAGTACTACTATAGGGAAAGATTGGTCTTAATAAGTGAAATTAGAATTATACACATTAAAACAAGGCGGTATCACCTAGTTTACTTGCACCACCTTATTTTATTTATGTATTTTCTTTCTAAGTTTCTCTACTTTTATTTCATTTTTTGTAAGATCTTTTCAAAAGCCCCACATTTTTTAAACAGTTAAATAACCTTTTCAAGTTATTAGATACATGCCTTATAACAAACACCCTTCTATGCTGAAGGTAGCTTTTAATTTTAAAAAGTTTGAGCCAGGTGCGGTGGCTCATGCCTGTAATCCCAGCACTTTGGGAGGCCGAGGCGGGTGGATCACAAGGTCAGGAGATCGAGACCATCCTGGCTAACACGGTGAAACCCCGTCTCTACTAAAAATACAAAAAATTAGCTGGGCATGGTGGCAGGCGCCTGTAGTCCCAGCTGCTCGGGAGGCTGAGGCAGGAGAATGGTGTGAACCCGGGAGGCGGAGCTTGCAGTGAGCCGAGATCCTGCCACTGCACTCCAGCCTGGGCGACGGAGCGAGACTCCGTCTCAAAAAAAAAAAAAAAGTTTGGCTTTGAGAAATAGCTGAGCTGTTGGTTGATTATTAAGTGATATAATAACAAAAATGGTACTAGCGACTGTATTGGGTGGTAAGCTGATAAGTGATTTTTATTTATTTTTATTTTTTGTTTGATAAGTGATTTATAAAAAATTATTATTCAAGCCTTATGTGATGTTAGAATATGTATATTTTTAAAATAATCACCTCGGCTGGGTGCGGTGGCTCACGCCTGTAATTCCAGCACTTTGGGAGGCCCAAGGCAGGCGGATCACCTGAGGTCAGGAGTTCGAGACCAGCCTGGCCAATGTGGCAAAACCCCGTCTCTACTAAAAATACAAAAATTAGCCGGGTGTGGTGGCACACACCTGTAGTCCCAGATACTTGGGTGGCTGAGGCAGGAGAATCGCTTGAACCCGAGAGGCAGAGGTTGCAGTGAGCAGAGATCACACCATTGCACTCCAGCCTGGGTGACAGAGTGAGATTCCGTCTCAAAAAAAATAAATACAATTAAAAAAATAAAATAATCACCTCTACTAAAGCTATATATTTATCAGATGGCCTTTGATGTTTTAATTAGCAGTGATAATTTAATTTTTAAATAATATCTCACCTGCTTTCAAGAAAGGATTTGAAGTATGTTTGATAGTCACAAGTACAAACCGTTTGTTAAGGTAGGTATCAGAAGCCTTATAGAACCATGGACTACAGTAATTGTGGCAACTATTTGGCATAAAACAATTTCTAAAGTTTAGTGTTACTTTTTATTTTATTTATTTATTTATTTATTTATTTTTTGAGATGGAGTCTAGCTCTGTCTCCCAGGCTGGAGTGCAGTGGCACGATCTCGGCTCACTGCAAGCTCTGCCTCTCGGGTTCACGCCATTCTTCTGCCTCAGCCTCCCGAGTAGCTGGGACTACAGGTGCCTGCCACCACGCCCAGCTAATGGCTAATTTTTTTTTTTTTTTGTATTTTTAGTAGAGACGGGGTTTCACCATGTTAGCCAGGATGGTCTCGATCTCCTGACCTCAGGTGATCTGCCCACCTCGGCCTCCTAAAGTGCTGGGATTACAGGTGTGAACCACCGACCCAGCCTAGTGTTACTTTTTTTTTAACTGTATCCCTTGGCTTCCTGACAGCCAGAGGGATAAAGGCATATGCAATGGATTATGTGGTTTTTATTTTCATAAAGTTATTTAGAAACTTCCAGGCAAAAAATCCTAAGAATTTTATGAGTGAGACCTCTAAATAGTGATATCGAGTAACATCATGCACAATATAGCAATTTTGTGGGTATTTTTTATATTGACTGATAGTTGAGGCATTTGTAAAGGGAGATAAGCCGCTGTGGTCTAAGAATGTTGTTTTCTGGTCTTACTTGATAATGATAAAGCTTTAAAAACATAGCGGAATAGCTTGTCCCTTATACTGTCTGATATCAATTGTCAAACTACATTTGTTCATTTGTTCTCCAACTTTTAATCAAACATCCTGACTCTGGCAAGTGAATGTTTGGGGCACAGATGATATTCTGTGTTCTTGACTGAAACAAGAGCCATAGGCTTCTGATACATGATTGGAAATCAATATGCCTGCCTGACTTTCATTCTCCTCCAGGGAAATGGATATTTTGGTCAAGGAGCTGATATATGGAGGATGAATGTGAGCAGGATTAAAATTTTCTGAGTTTTTTTTTTTTTTTTTTTTTTTTTTTTGAGACAGGGTCTCACTCTGTCACCCAGGCTGGAGTGCAGTGGCATGATCATGGCTCCTAACTCCTGGGCTGAAGCAATCCTCTCACCTCAGTCTCCCCAGTAGCTGCGATCACAGGCACTTGCCACCATGCCTGACTAATTTTTAAATTGTTTTGTAGAGAGGAGGTCTCTTTATGTTACCCAGGCTGGTCTCAAACTCTTGGGCTCAAGCGATCCTCCTGCCTCTGCCTCCCAACCACAGAGTTGTTTAACATAAAACCTAAAAGTGACTCTTTTAGCTTGAAATCTCTCAAAGGGCAGAGCTAGTAGTAAAGAAAGATCTGAGCCAGGCATGGTGGCTCACACCTGTAATCCCAGCACTTTGGGAGGTCAAGGAGGGCAGATCACGAGGTCAAGAGATCGAGACCATCCTGGCCAACATGGTGAAACCCTGTCTCTACTAAAAATACAAAAAATTAGCTGGGTGTGATGGCGTGCGGCTGTAGTCCCAGCTACTCAGGAGGCTGAGGCAGGAGAATCACTTGAACCCGGGAGGTGGAGGTCGCAGTGAGCCAAGATCATGCCACTGCACTCCAGCCTGGCAACAGAGCGAGACTCTGTCTCACAAAAAAAAAAACAAAACTGAAAACGTCCCAAAAGTCCCTTGAAATGACCCCTGCCTGTTTGTTTTGTTTTGTTTTGTTCTGTTTGAGACGGAGTCCCGCTCTGTCACCCAAGCTGGAGTGCAGCGGCTTCATCTCCGCATACTGCAACGTCTGCCTCCCAGGTTCAAGCGATTCTCCTGCCTCAGCCCCCCGAGTAGCTGGGACTACAGATGCATGTCCCCACGCCTAATTTTTGTGTTTTTTGGTAGAGACGGGGTTTCGCCATGTTGCCAAGGTTGGTCTCGAAATGGGGAGCTCAGGCAGTCTGCCTGCCTTGGTCTCCCAAAGTGCTGGGATTACAGGCATGAGCCACTGCGTCCAGTCTTAAAAAAGGTTTATCCTTTTTTAAGCATTTTCTTTTTTGTTCTGGCTGCCAGGAATCTCAGCTTCCCTGATTTTAATTGGTTTCTAGTTTGATTTTTTTTCACTTGCTTTTATTTTTCTTGCTTTACAACATAAACTAACCCCATTTGTCTTTTCTTGCTTTTGAGATGAGGGTCTTCCTGTGTTGTCCAGGCTAGACTTGAACTCCTGGGCTCAAGCAGTCCTCCTGCTTCAGCCTCCTGAGTAGCTGGGATTACAGGCATGTGCCACCACTCCCAGCTCCCTTTCATCTTGGGTTAGACAGGAATAAATAAGTAATTATCTCCTATGTCAGCTTCTTCTGGCAATAGAATTGCCTCTGCCAGTTTTCATATAAGTCCCTTTTGGAGTTCTCCTTGAAGTTTTGTTTGGGGAGAGAAGGGTGGGTAAAAGTGATCTTGACAGAAATAGGACAGTAGGTAGTTCCTGAAGCCACACAGAAGATAGTGCTTAGAGTGAGATAGAAGTATGGATCTTTTATTTAATAACTGTATTGCCTTTTGATTTGAACTGAAGTTTTCTCTTGTTCAATAGGTATTGTCAGCCATTCTGATCTACTTGTCTATATACACACATACACCTCTCCTTCACCTAGAGGATTAATTGAGAATATAGTGTTGTTTGAGGTATCACTAAGGTGGTTTTTAAAAATTTTTTAATTTTTTTTTTAAACCTGGTGAACAGGAAGAGGTGATTTTTTTTTCTAGATGATAGGTTTTTCTTGGTAGAGACCCAAGTATGGGCATTGAAACTTTTGTGGTAAAATATAGCCCTACTTCATACTTAGAGTAAATTCCTATGGAGTTACTTAGTAATTGGACCAGAGTACAGTTAACGCAGAATGAGGGCAAGGACCACATTTTATTCACCATTGTTTCCCTAGCACCTAGTACAGTGATGAGCATATGAACATTTAATATTTACTGGGTAAATTGCCAGTACGGTAGAGGTGGTACTGTCTTCTGTTAAAGTGTCATTATAGAACAGTAGTGATTCACTCCTTATGATATTTCTACTTCTTTTGCTATTTATGGTCTCTGTAACAGTAATAGGTGATGCATCAAATTTTATGTACATCACATGTACCTATATGAAATGAGATACAGGCCACCTGCTAAAATTATGGTCCGGTTATTTGTAAGTACTTTAGACTAACATGTGCCAACCATTTCATGCATCTTTTTCATGTCTGTCACATGGTAATATTAGAAAATATTACCATAGAAAATGGTAATATTCGTATAGTGCACTGGAGTAAACTGAGGCAGTGAACTGCTTCTGGTATAGAGGCTCCTTCAGAGGATCTCCTGAAGCCTGGGTGATCAATATCCACATGTAGCTGTAACCATTCACAGCATACTAGTAGGGAAGCTGTTCTTCTTAGACCTTATTATCTATAGAAGTATAGTAAAGTCATCCCTCAGTATCCACAGGGGATTGGTCCCAAGACCAAATCTGCAGATATGAAATAGTATAATATAAATATATAAATATATATATATATATTGTTTTTTGATATGGAGTCTTGCTCTGTCACCCAGGCTAGAGTGCAGAGTCACGATCTCTGCTCACTGTAATCTCTGCTCACTGTAATCTCTGCCTCCCGGTTCAAGCAATTTTCCTGCCTCAGCCTCCTGAGTAGCTGGGACTACAGGCACCTGCCACCACACCCAGCTAATTTTTTTTTTTTTTTTTTTGAGACAGAGTCTCACTCTGTTGCCCAGGCTGGAGCGCAGTAGCATGATCTCGGCTCACTGCAACCTCTGCCTCCCGGGTTCAAGTGATTCTCCTACCTCAACCTCCCGAGTAGCTGGGACTATAGACGTGTGCCACCATGCACGGCTAATTTTTATACTTTTAGTAGAGACGGGGTTTCACTATGTTGGCCAGGCTGGTCTTAAACTCCTGACCTCAGGTGATCCACCCATCTCGGCCTCCTAAAGTGCTGGGATTACAGGCGTGAGCCACCACACCCTGACTAATTTTTTTATTTTTAGTAGAAACGGGGTTTCACCATGTTGACTAGGCTGGTCTTGAACTCCTGACCTCAGTTGATCCACCCACCTCAGCCTCCCACAGTGCTGGGATTATAGGCGTGAGCCATCACGCCTGGCCATATGAAATAATCTATGCACATGTTCCCTTATACTTTATTTTTATTTATTTATTTTTTGTAGAGATGGGGTCTCACTGTATTACCCAGGCTGGTTTTGAACTCCTGGGCTCAAATGATCCTCCTTCTACCCTGCCCCCTGCCCCAAAGTGCTGAGCCACCATGCCAGGCCCTCCCATATATTTTATTTTATTTTATTTTATTTTTGACACAGAGTCTTACTCTGTTGCCCAGGCTGGAGTGCAGTGGTGTGATCTCAGCTCACTGCAACCTCCGCCTCCTGAGTTCCAGCGATTCTCGTGCCTCAGCCTCCCAAGTAGCTGGGACTACAGGCGTCTGCCACCATGCCCTTCTAATTTTTGTATTTTTAGTAGAGATACATGGTTTCGCCATGTTGGCCAGGCTGGTCTTGAACTCCTGACTTCAAGTGATCCACCCACCTTGGCCTGCCAAAGTGCTGGGATTATAGGCGTAAGCCACTGCGCCCAGCCCTGCCATATACTTTAAATCATCTCTAGATTACTTATAATACTTAATACAATATAAATAATATGTAAATAGTTGCTGTACTGTATTTAGAAAATAACGACAAAGAAAAAAATCTATACATGTTCAATACAGGTGCAATTTTTCCTCCAAATATTTTCAATCCACACTTGGTTGAATCCATAGATGTGGAACCTATGGATATGGAGGGCTGACAGTACAGTGGTTTAAAATCTATTTCATGTTGTCTTTCTTTCCTCATTGTAGTGTGGAAATTGGTGAAAGTGTACGTGGAGAGGATGTCTACATTGTTCAGAGTGGTTGTGGCGAAATCAATGACAATTTAATGGAGCTTTTGATCATGATTAATGCCTGCAAGATTGCTTCAGCCAGCCGGGTTACTGCAGTCATCCCATGCTTCCCTTATGCCCGGCAGGATAAGAAAGATAAGGTAGGAGCAGAATCTTATTTTTTGAGCAGAGGAAGCAGGAGCACTTGCCCCAAATCACAAATAAATTCCAAAATTATCAAATATATATTTAGGGGGAATTTAAAAAATCACCTTTTCTTAGGTATTACCCTATCTTCAAAACAATAGAAATATAATTCGTTTGTATAAAGCAACACATTTGTAGTCTGTATTTTATTACAATGATACATATATAACTTTCAGTTAGCTCACTGGTATTTTTAATTGTATCAGTAAGACTAAGCACCAACTCCTCTGGAGTACTGGAGTATGTTTTAAAATTACGGTAGATCCTCTCAAAGTGTAAGATTGGGATCCTAGTTGTGACCTCTTCATAAAATTTGAAGTCTGTTATATGAATACTTGATCTGATAGATAGATAAACTATATATATCTCTCACCTTATCCTGGTATATTAGAGGATAAGGCATATACGTAAAACTTTGCAAGTCTATTGTAATTAATGCCCAATTTTACACACAATGCCTCGAAGAAGGTCAGATATTTTTATTCCAACAGAGTATAAAGTAAAGGGCATGGGCCAGGTGCGGTGGCTCACGCCTGTAATCCTAGCACTTTGGGAGGCCAAGGCGGGAGGATTGCCTGAGCTCAGGAGTTTTGAGACCAGCCTGGGCAACACTGTGAAACTCCATCTCTACTAAAATACAAAAGAAATTAGCCGGGCGTGGTGCTGCGTGCCTGTAGTCCCAGCTACTCGGGAGGCAGAGGCAGGAGAATTGCTTGAACCCGGGAGGCGGAGGTTGCAGTGAGCTGAGATCATGCCACTGCACTCCAGCCTGGGTGATAGAGCAAGACTCTGTCTCTACAAAAAAAAAAAAAAAAAAAAAAAGGCATGCATGGACTTTGCTGTTTTACAGTGCAGCAAGTATGTTTTATTTGAGGAGTTCATAGTTGTTGGAAAGTTGACCTCCAGATGAGTAAGTAGTGATGTGATTTACAAAGGAAACTATAATATCTATTCTGTGATGTATCTTCAAACCTTGACATGTTAGGTGTTAAAGGTTTGCGTATGTATGTGTTGAAAGAGATTTTAATAAAATTATTTTTTAAAGTCTGCCTAGTTTGAATAATTGAGCATTGGAAACACTTGAATAGGATTGAAAATGTGTACATTAAGAAAACAAAAGTTAGGAAGGTATTTTCTTTATTGATAAGTGTATCCTGATTTGGAAAAGTGATGTTCCACTTAATATTTGTTCTGAATTATGGTCCACTTAAAGTCAATGGCCATGTCTCCTTCTATGAATTTCTGGGTACCATAGTGCCTTTAACATAGTAGGTACAAAATAAATAGTTTCTTGAGTAAATGAATTGTTTTTCAAATTGGCTTTTTGGTTTTTCTTTTCTTTCCTCCCCTCCATTTAGAGCCGGGCGCCAATCTCAGCCAAGCTTGTTGCAAATATGCTATCTGTAGCAGGTGCAGATCATATTATTACCATGGACCTACATGCTTCTCAAATTCAGGTATCAGTGGAAGCTAAATATTGGTGTTTGAAAGGTGGGAGGAAAGGACTGATGATGCTGAAGACCGCAGAGAAGCCAAAAATTATGCCCAAGTACATCTGAAATAAACTAGATATCAACAACATTTTAAATGTGTTCACCTTAAGCATACTTCATGATCTTAGTCATTTCAGGTGGTTAGATAGGGAGGCAGTCTAGTTTTATGGGAAGAGCATAGGCTTTGGGATCAGAACTACTTTGAATAAAGGCTCTGGTATTTACTAGCTTTGTAAGCTTGGGAAGGTTACTTAATTTCTCTGAACATATACTTTTTCATTATTGTGAGTATAAAACATTAAATTCATATTATAATGCCTGGCTCATGACAGGTATTCATAGATAGGAGCTGTTATTATCATTCTTATTCCCCTTGAATATTCATGGAGTGCAGTGGCACGATCTTGGCTCACTGCAACCTCTGCCTCCTCAGTTCAAGCGGTTCTCCTGCCTTGGCCTCCCAAGTAGCTGGGATTACAGGCACCTGACACCAGGCCCAGCTAACTTTTTTGTACTTTTAGTAGAGATGGGGTTTCACCATGTTGGCCAGGCTGGTCTCGAACTCCTGACCTCAAGTGATCTGCCCGCCGCAGCCTCCCAAAGTTCTGCGATTACAGGCATGAGCCACCATGCCTGGCCTCATGGTCTTAAATTTAGAGCCACAGATATTGGAGCCTACTTTCCAGCACAAACCCAAAGTAAGGGGGGTGGAATACCACTTTTATTTTATATTTTTTCAAAGAGATTTTTCAAATCATTACCATTTCAAGCTTGTGGGAATTCAGTGAAGTACATTGGACAGGGACTGTACTCCTTTTATGGAAAGGAATGACTTAATTGAGAAATACAACTAATTTGTATCAACTAGAATTAGAACACAGATCTCCTGATTTCTAATTATTCATTGTGACTATTTATCATAAGTAGCTTCCATTAAGTTTATATACCATAGCATCTCTAACGGGTTTATCCATTAGCTTTTACTCCTTAACAAATCAGTCTGACACTTAGTGGCATAAAGCAGTATTTACTAACTCACTGAGTCTGCATGTTGACTGGGCAGTTCTTAATGGTTTTGTCTGAACTTAGCCATTCTTTAAAAGGGCTCACTTATGTTCCTATGTTCAGTCATGGGTTGACTGAGGGCTGGCTTTGCTGATCTTGGCTGGGCTCTCTCACATAGCCCAGATTCAAGGAGGCTTTTATAATCTACCACACTGGGCCTGCCTTCCCATCAGTTTGAATGTTGCAGTAAGACATTCTCTGAGCAAGTTACTGCTTTGTGTTTGCCACTTATAAATGGAAGAGAAGGAAAGTGAAGCAAAACTGATCCAGCTTCTTTCTACAGGGCTTTTTTGATATCCCAGTAGACAATTTGTATGCAGAGCCGGCTGTCCTAAAGTGGATAAGGGAGAATATCTCTGAGTGGAGGAACTGCACTATTGTCTCACCTGATGCTGGTGGAGCTAAGAGGTATGGTTGAAATTAGTATTGTTCCCAATGTACTGGGAAAATCTTTCAGATGGTTGTGTCACAAAGTGAAGTTTTTCTGTCCAAGTGGCAGTTTTTTTTTTTGTATTTTTATTTATATATATATATTTTTCTTTCTTTATTATTATTATTATACTTTAAGTTTTAGGGTACATGTGCACAATGTGCAGGTTAGTTACATGTGTATACATGTGCCATGCTGGTATGCTGTACCCACTAACTCGTCATCTAGCATTAGGTATATCTCCCAATGCTATCCCTCCCCGCTCCCCCCAGTTTTTAAGTATTTTTGAATGGATGTAAGTAGCTAGCACATGGGTTGAATATAGTTTTACCCTCTCCTCTTTTACTGTCCTCAGTTACTACTCAGAAGACAAGACAGAAAAGGGGTCCTAAATCATCATATTATGGATTTGACTATAACTTATGAGTAACTTGGCGCTACAGAGCTAGCAATACAGCTATAAACCTTTTGGGAAGGGTAGAAAATGTGGTTTTCTAATGAATAGCAGCTGCTATTGAACCACATATTGGTGGACAAATTCGCTTTTACACTCCTCTTACAATGCTGTTGGTTAGATCATTTTGATCCTTGGGATTAAAATATTAAGCAGGAAGGAAAGTAAAGTGTGACATTTTTATTTAAAGCCAAGATGTTAACATTTTAAACAAACTGATTGCCAGGGATTGCCATTTAACTGTGCTTTGCAGCTCACATGGTGCAGAGTAAGAGCTCTTGATTTCCTTAGTGGATTACTCGTTAGTAATGCATTCAAAAGTGTGACACATGTTCTTCTTGTTGTGGAAATAGAATGAAGAGCTACAAAACACAGATGATTAGGAAGAGCCAATTCAGAACTTTCTAAAAGCCATTCAAATCTTCAATGACTGTTTCTCAACAACCTCTTTTATTTCAGTAACTTCAACAGAACTGATAAGCTGAGAACTTGAGTTCTGTTATCCAGCCAGATATATGGGTTGGTGAGTCCCATGTAATTGCTAGTTACCATCTGTAATGCTAGAGACAGCCTAAGAAACATCCCCCCAACTAGTAGTTGTCATATTTAATTTGTCGGTCATTATTTTCATATCTTTCTATGGGACTTAGAAAATAGTCACATTTGAAATAGGCAGGATTTTCTTTCCAAAGGTGGGTCTAGGAAAACTGCCTTTAGTAGACAACTTACTGCTACCTGATTTTTTTTTTTTTTCATTATCATTGTCTTATAGTGATGGAGTATTTTCCAATTGAGTGTCTATCACTTCTGTCTTGGCAGGGTTTGGGAAGTAGGTAGAGATCCCTGTGTGATATTCATTTGTACAGTAGTTGTCTCCTCAAAAGGTGTAGAGAGTTACTTTTTCTAGCCCTTTTTATGCTTTGTTGGTCACTGAATTTGTTGGCCTTTGAGTATGGTTGGTTTGGGATACTTGAACTAATTGATCATGCATTTGCCTTGGATAAGTAATCATTCCAAGCAAATTGGTTACCATTGATGTTATGTGCTTATGCAGTAGTAATGGAGAGTACAGAGTATGGTTGGTTTAGATCAAGGTACAAATGTTACCTAGATTATGGTTCAAACCTTATTATGTGGTCACAGGTTCTCACTTACCAGCAAAAACTCATGTGACCATAGTCACAAGAGAAACAGGACAAAATGCTATAGTTTCTTCAGTTCTACATTAAAAAACACGACAAATCCCCTAGCACAGGCTGCTTCACAATGATGGAGATGGCACAGTGGAGCACGGACAGACATGCCACTGGGGCAGCTCACTGTCACTTACACTGAATAGATTTTTGTTTGAATTATGTGGTACTTTGTCAAAAGACAAATTTGTCTTCTATCTCACCTTCTAGTCTGGTTTATTTTCTCTTGTAATAAGAAAAATAAGAATTCTCTTTGATTAGAAGATACTTTGGACCGAATGGTGAGATGTCTAGCTTGTCTGGGTAATTGGTATAACTTTCTGTCTAGCAATTGTGAAAGAAACTCCCAAGCTTGGTGTCCAGGTACTGTTGACAGTGACAGTTGATGGATGTTTTGCCAACAGCACTGAGGGAAGTGATGAGGGCACAGGCATTGGAACATGCTGGATGCTGCTCCTTTCTTGCCAGTCAGGTTCTCTTCTCACCACATCCCCAGTCACAGGTCTTCCATGATGGGAATTGGGACAGTCTGTGCACTACTGGCATTAGTTAATTCTTTCCTCATTCCTTCTGTTGCCAATCCATTAAATAAACGTGCGTGTCTTAGCGTTATGCTGCTTCCCAGGACTGGTGAGGGTGTCTGTCCTCTACCCAGAATGAATACTCATCTAAGTTTGATCAGTATATTCATAAGCTTCTGTTGAGATATGGAGGCATTGGTTTATAAAACCCAGTTTGTGATATTTGCCTTTGAGAAGTCAATCAATTATAGTTGCTTTCTTTCTTCCAGCCCTGGGAACTATTGGTTTCAAGGAGTATTCTCCTCCCCAAAACAAGCCCATTCTTTAGTCCATTTCTTTTTTTCTTTTTTTTTGTTTTGAGACAGTCTCGCTCTGTCACCCAGGCTGGAGTGCAGTGGCGCGATCTCAGCTCACTGCAAGCTCCAGCTCCTGGGTTCATGCCATTCTCCTGCCTCAGCCTCCCGAGTAGCTGGGACTACAGGTGCCCGCCACCATGCCCAGCTAATTTTTTGTATTTTTAGTAGAGATGGGGTTTCACTGTGTTAGCCAGGATGGTCTCTATCTCCTGACCTTGTGATCCGCCCACCTTAGCCTCCCAAAGTGCTGGGACTACAGGCGTGAGCCACCGCCCCCAGCCTCTTTAGTCCATTTCTTTTGTCTTAGAAGCCACACATACATATGAACACCCTCTGTTTTGCAGAGTGACCTCCATTGCAGACAGGCTGAATGTGGACTTTGCCTTGATTCACAAAGAACGGAAAAAGGCCAATGAAGTGGACCGCATGGTGCTTGTGGGAGATGTGAAGGATCGGGTGGCCATCCTTGTGGATGACATGGCTGACACTTGTGGCACAATCTGCCATGCAGCTGACAAGTAAGTGTGGATTGATGGGGCTGGTAGTTAGAAGGAAAAAGCTAGCAATTGCTGTCTGAATGTCTTCAGCCTGCTGATTCCTTTTGGAACCAAAGTGAGGGGATAAGTAACTTTGTGAGATTTTTATCACCCAAGGCTTAAATTATAATACATAGAAATTGTTGAGCACTCTTATTTTTTTTTTCAGATTTTCTTATTTTTTTAAATTTATATTGTACTAAGCTACATATAACACAATTTGCCATTTTAACTATTTTAAGTGTACAATTCCATGACATTAACTATATTCACAATGTTTGACAACCATCACCTGATTACCAAAGTTTTTTGATCACCCTGAGTATGCTACATGTGATCGTTTTTTGTTTTAATGAGTTAAAATAAAAATCCTGAGCAGACAGGCGTGTATGCTCATATTTTTATTTTACCTAAGCTGGAACCCTTGGTCTTACTTCTCGACTGTCTGTTTTACCAGCTGCTATTTTTGTTCATTATTACTTCTTTTTTTCACTCTAATCCTGTGATAGGTTAATGTTTATATTACTTGTCATCTCTTGCCTACAGTGTTCTAAATTGCCTCCCCACTCTGTTCTCCATTGCCAGTCACCGTTCTCTCACCTCCCCACTCCATCTCTCCATGCTTGCTAATCTTCCTGCAACTGAGGCTCGATCCCATCACTCTTTAAGATTTTAAGTGGCCCCTCATTACTAACAATCCAAGCCACTATGAGCAGTATTGTTTCTTAGAATGGTATTTTTACTTTTATTTTTATTTTGAGACATGGTCTCACTCTGTTACCCAGGCTGGAGTGTAGTAGTACAATTACAGCTCACTGCAGTCTTGAAATCTTGGGCTCAAGAAATCCTCCTGTCTCAGACTCCTGAGTAGCTGGGACTACAGGCAAGTGCCACCACACCTGGGTAATTATTTATTATTATTATTTTTTTTTTTTGTAGAGATGGAGTCCCACTATGTTGTCCAGGCTGTCCTTGAACTCCTGGGCTCAAGCAATTCTCCCACCTCAGCCTCCCAAAGTGCTGGGATTTCAGCTGTGAGCCACAGCACCCAGCCCTGAGAATGGTTTTTTTAAACTTTCTTGTGTCTGTGCCTTGCACAGTGCCTGGCACATAATAGGTGCTAAAAAAAAAATGTGGTGAATGATTCTTGGTTTGGGATCCTGGAGTAAACATTCATAAAACCCATTTCATCCTTGTACAAGTAAGGGAATACTAGTCGCTATAACAGATCAACTCCCTAACATGATAGTTTCCTTCTTGTCCATGGCGCACTCCAATGCAAGTGTTCTTGTTGGACTCATTTTTTCTAAGCAATAGTTAGGAGCTCAGATTCTTTCAATCTTTGGTGCTATATCTTTAACATGGGGTTTCCAAGATTACCTTGGAAGACATTTCAATTTTGGCCAGCCAGAAAAGGAAAAGGACACAGAGGATCACCCCTGGAAGATTTTTGTTAAGTCCAACCAAAAACTGATGTACATTGTGTCTGCCCACATTTTAATAGCCAGAATTAAGCCACATGGCCACACTGAACTATGTGAGGGAGGCTGGGAAATGTAGTTCAGCTATGTGCCCAGAAAGAAGAAGAAGTGGATTTTGTTAAGTGCAGCAGTCTGTGCCAGAGTCCTTTTACACTAACTCAGACCTATTCAGATAAGTTCTTAGCGCAGTTCTTTCTCGATATGGACTGAATTGTGTCCTCCCCAAATTCATATATGTTGAGGCCTAACCCCAATGTGATGGTATTTGGAGTTACCTTGAGGGGCACGTATTTAGGATTAGATGAGGTCACTAGGGCAGAGCCCTTACAATGGGATGAATGCCCTTACAAGAAGAAAATGCTGGAGAACTGGCCAGCATTTCCCCATACGCACGCATGCATGCACACACACACTCACACTCACACACAAAGAGGTCATCTGAGCACACAGCAAGGTGGTGGCCACCTACAAGAGAAGAGGCCTCAGCATGACACCTACTTTGTCTGCACCTTGATCTTGGACTTTAAGCCTCCAGAACTGTGAAAAATTTGTTTCTGTTATTTAAGCCACCCATTCTATGGTATTTTCTTTTCCTTAAAAAAATTTTTCCCCTAACCCACTGTGCCTTATAATATTTTTTTATTTTTTATTTTTTTATATGGTATTTTGTTGTGGAAGCCTAAGCAGGCTAATATGCTCCTTCCTGACTAAAATTCTGCAATGACAAGTAAGATGAATCCAAATCAACATTTTTTCCCTCTAGACTTCTCTCAGCTGGAGCCACCAGAGTTTATGCCATCTTGACTCATGGAATCTTCTCCGGTCCTGCTATTTCTCGCATCAACAACGCATGCTTTGAGGCAGTAGTAGTCACCAATACCATACCTCAGGAGGACAAGATGAAGCATTGCTCCAAAATACAGGTGAGGATGAGATTTGTGCAAAACAAGCCTTTTCTATGTGTTTAGGAGGTGGTTACTTACGTTGAATTAGGTCTCTGGATTCTGAAGATATCTTTCTTTGGTCTGAAGGATTTAGTCTTGTCATCAGAATTTGTGATCCAAAAGTTAAAAATCACCTGTTTCTTTTCCTTTTTTTTTTTTTCTTTTCAAACTGCCAAGCCTTGGGAAAATCACCTGTTTAAAAGTTTAAATTGCTAGACCTCAGAATCTCTGGAAGATGGAGCCTAAGATTCTACATTTTAACAGGTTCTCCCAGTGATTCTGATGCAAATTAAAGTTTTCAAGTCCATACTTTACAGTATGTGTTTGTCTAACTCTTAACTATCGGCCCCTGTAGATATAATGTGAAACCTTTAAACTGATTGTACACTTCTACCAACTTTAGTGTTTCTCAGTGTGCTCTGGACCTAAGGTTCTTATTAAAATGTAGATTCCTTTGCTCCACCTAAGACCTATAAAACCAGAGGTCCTGGAACCAGTATTTTAAAGTAATTCCCCAAGTAAGTGTTAGTCACTAAAGTTTGAGTGCTCTTGCACTTAAAGAACAAGGCCTTGCTTAATTAAAAATGTTCACATTAATCTATGAGCTTTTTGAAATTAATATGTGTAATTGGAGGATTATCGTCATTCTTTTTTTTTTTTTTTTTTTTTTTTTTGAGATAGGATCTTGCTCTGTTGCCCCAGCCGGAGTGTGCAATCAAAGCTCACTGCGGCCTCAACTTTGCAGGCTCAGGCAATCATCCTGTCTCAGCCTCCCAAGTAGCTGGCATGCACCACCATGCCCAGCTAATTTTTTTGATATTATGTGTAGAGACAGGGTCTCCCTATGTTGCCCAGGCTGGTCTCAAACTCCTAGCCTCAAGCTGTCCTCCTGTGTCAGCCACCCAAAGTGCTGAGATTACAGGTGATGTCATTCTTAAGGATTTTTTTTCAACTTAGTCTTTTTTTTTTTCATTCATAAGGTTTTTTTGTTTGTTTGTTTTTTGTTTTTGAGATGGAGTTTCGCTCTTGTTGCCTAGGCTGGAGTGCAATGGCGTGATCTCGGCTCACCGCAACCTCCGCCTCCCGGGTTCAAGTGAGTCTTCTGCCTCAGCCTCCCAAGTAGCTGGGATTACAGGCATGCGCCACCACGCCCAACTAATTTTGTATTTTTAGTAGAGATGGGGTTTCTCCATGTTGCTCAGGCTGGTCTCGAACTCCTGACCTCAGGTGATCCGTCCACCTCGGCCTCCCAAAGTGCCGAGATTACAGGCATGAGCCACCACGCCCAGCCTATTCAGAAGGATTTTTAAATGCAAACCTACCACCATTTTTTTTTAAGACAGGGTCTCACTCTGTTGCCCAAAATGGAGTGCAGTGGCCTGATCTTGACTCACTGCAGCCTCGAATTCCCAGGCTCAAGCGATCCTCCTACCTTAGCCTCCCAAGTAGCTGGGACTACAGGCATACACCACCACCACGCCTGGCTAATTTTTGTTTTATTGTAGAGACAGAGTTTCACCATATTGCCCAGGCTGGTCTCAAACTCCTGGGCTCAAGTGATCCTCCCACCTTGGCCTCCCAAAGTGCTGGGATTACAGGCGTGAGCCACAGTGCCCAGCCATTTTGATGAACCAGAGTCAGCGTTTTTTCTCAATTAGCATTTTGACTCTTTCCTAAGTGGCTGTTTTGTTTTGTTTTGTTGTTTTGAGACAGAGTCTCGCTCTGTTGCCCAGGCCGGAGTGCAGTGGCACGATCTTGGTTCACCGCAACCTCCACCTACCGGGTTCAAGCAATTCTCATGCCTCAGCCTCCCGAGTAGCTAGGATTACAGGCGTGTGCCACACCATGCTTGGTTAATTTTTGTATTTTTAGTAGAGACGGGGTTTCATCATGTTGGCCAGGCTGGTCTCCAACTCCTGGCCTCAAGTGATCTGCCCACCTTGGCCTCCCGAAGTGCGGGGATTAACAGGTGTGAGCCACCGTGCCCAGCCCTAAGTGGCTATCTTAAAAATGTTATGAAGAATAGCTGAGTGCAGCCTCATGACAGGCAAACAGCACAGTGTTGCAGTTTTAAGAGGAAGGGCACTTGCCTGGCTGCTCATCAGTGTCTGCAAATTGGCCAGTCATCTCTGACCATATGATAGTAACCTGATTTCCTTTCTTGCCTTTCTAGGTGATTGACATCTCTATGATCCTTGCGGAAGCCATCAGGAGAACTCACAATGGAGAATCCGTTTCTTACCTATTCAGCCATGTCCCTTTATAATAGAGTAACTTCTGAGGCTTTTTGAGAATAAAATCCACCCCACCCTTGTTTCCCCTTGGTATTTGATGACAAATTCAGCAGAAGACCCGGCTTGCTCCAGTGTAGCTTTCTACATCCCACATCAGGTATATTAGAGCTTATCCGAACTGGGGAAAGACGGATTGAGATTAACTGCTGGGACTTCCTACCTGCATTATCTCATTCTGGCTTCCTTGATAATTCTGTGGGCCTTGCAGCTTTAACTATAGCTCAGCTGCTGCAAGATTTCAGACTTTTGAGGATGTTGTGTGAGGGTGTTTGACTGTGATTGGGGAAGCTCAGACTACTTTGCATGTGAATGCTTCAGGGTTTTCTTTGTTGAGAACAACTAGCAACAAAGGCAACCCATGTGTGACCAGTTCTCCCCAAGGTCTATGCTAAATTATAGCAAGAGCCCTGGGCAACCCCAAACCTAGTCCTGGTAGCTGAGCACCCTGTAAGGCAGGAGCAGGCAGCTCAGCTTGAGCAGACATTGGGTGGGGGGGTGGGGGGTGGTTGAAGGGGGAGGCAGTACAGTGCAGCAAATGTTTCTTGGGAGGAAGAAGCCTGATCCATCACCATCTGCTTGACTATGTAGCTTGGATTCTCCTTTGTACCTATCCCTTTCGATTTGGCTTTACCTTCATCTATCTTGATCCTTTCCTGGCCAAATATCCTCTTGGGCCCAAATGAACATTGTACCATAGTCTTCTGGAAAGCAAACATGCTTCCTGCTATGTAATTGCTAACATTCACATTAGATGATGTGCTGTAGCTTGATCTTCCTTAGCCTACTGCCACTGAGGCAGTAGGTTTTAGGTGGTATCGTAGTGCCTTTTGATTAATTTAAGTATTTAATTTTCATCTTCCTTCTTTGGATCTATTTGGCCTCTCAAATGAACTGAGATTCCTGTTAAAAAAGATTGATGTTATTGTGTCTTGTAGAGGAAACTAATAAAGTGTGTGTACCTGTGTGATTTGGGGTCTGTATCATAATCTGTACTGATCTCTCTGCTAAAGGTTTGGTTTAGATAGATGTCTTGCTGTCCAATGATAGCTCTTATTTGTTTCCAAACTACGTTAGCTTCATTGTTAAACCAAGACAAGACATTGGCAGCAGTTTTATTCAACGGTAAGACTAAGATGTCTGGAGTTTACTGAGAATGTGATAGAGTGTAATTCTGTGCAGTATACCTAAATTATAGCATGTATAATGTCTGGTGGATCTCTGGTTCTTATTCCTGAAGATCCAAATTAGGTATTTTCTTATGGGAGGAGAATTTCTGTGATTTATTCATTTTGAACTAATTTTGCCAAATGTGATCATTTCCCTCCATTCATCAGTAATTGACATATGTTTGGCATTTACTTTCTTTCTT
Organism: Pongo abelii; assembly: GCF_028885655.2. NCBI lineage: Eukaryota > Metazoa > Chordata > Mammalia > Primates > Hominidae > Pongo > Pongo abelii. The sequence continues at coordinate 113,464,745 of NC_072008.2, forward strand.
TCTTTTTTTTTTTGAAATGGAGTTTCGCTCTTGTTGCCGAGGCTGGAGTGCAATGGCGCAATCTTGGCTCACTGCAACCTCCGCCTCCCGGGTTCAAGCAATTCTCCTGCTCAGCCTACTGAGTAGCTAGAATTTACAGGCAAGTACCACCATGCCCAGCTAATTTTATATTTTTAGTAGAGACAGGGTTTCACCATGTTGGTCAGGCTGGTCTTGAACTCCTGACCTCAGGTGATCTGCCCGCCTCAGCCTCCCAAAGTGCTGGGATTACAGGCGTGAGCCACCGGTGCCCGGCTGGGCATTTACTTTCATCCCTTCTAAATAAGAACTATTTTGAGAAGGTAAATGTGCAAAATTTAAGGATGAATTATTATGCATTCCAAAATTTTAAGTTTCCTTCTTTCTTTCCTTTCTTTTCTCTTTTTTCTTTCTTTCCCTTTCTTTCTCTCTCTTTCTTCCTTTCTTTCTTTTCTTTCCTTCCTTCTCTTTCTCTCTCTCTTTGTCTGTCTGTCTTTCTGTCTTTCATCTTTCTCTTGCTCTGTCACCCAGGCTGGAGTGCAGTGGCTCGATCTTGGCTCACTGCAACCTCCACCTCCTGGATTCAAGTGATTCTCCTGCCTCAGCCTCGAGAGGGATTACAGGTTATCTGGGATTACAGGTGTGCACCATCACGCCTAGCTAATTTTTGTATTTTTAGTAGAGACAGGGTTTTGCCATGTTGCTCAGGCTGGTCTCAAACTCCTGGCCTCAAGTGATCCGCCCACCTTGGCCTCACAAAGTGCTTGGATTACAGGCATGAGCCACCATGGCGGCCTTAAGTGAGTTTCTTGGCCCATCATCAAATAAGGGTGCTCTTTTACTTTGGGAAGCTACATGGCTACAGAGCTTCATGAAGAGTGCTTCCTTATTTGTGAAGCCCAGGTCTACTTTTGTTTATTTTGTTTTTGCTTTTGTTGGATATCAGGATATCTATTTTACAGCTAGCTCTTTGATAAAAGTGATTCAGGAGGGATTAAAGTATACTATGAAATGTGCACCTCTAACCCTCTAGACCTCTTTAATCTCAGATCTTTGCTCTGGGAGAAGCTGATGTGAAGCACCAATGCCTTCACTTGCTCATCATGCTATTTCCTAAAGTATTGGATCAGTGGGTCAGGTCTCATTGTTACAGAATATTTTGACATTAAGATCTCTCTTGTGGGCCCCTTTGGGTAATTCATTTCCTAGGATGAGGTTTTGAGATTATTCAAAAAAGGCCCAGTCCCCAACTTTGATCCCTTTCAAAGCAGTTCTGTTTTTTGTTTTTGTTTTTTGAGACGGAGCATCGCTCTGTTGCTCAGGCTGGAGTGCAGTGGTGCGATCTCGGCTCACTGCAACCTCCGCCTCCCGGGTTCATGTGATTTTCCTGCCTCAGCCTCCCAAGTAGCTGGCTAATTTTTGTATTTTTAGTAGAGATGCGGTTTTACCATGTTGTCCAGGCTGGTCTCGGACTCTTGACCTCAGGTGATCCACCCGCCTCGGCCTCCCAAAGTGCTGGGATTACAGGCGAGAGCCACGGTGCCTAGCCTCAAAGCAGTTCTTGACTGTGGGGAATAGTAGCAGGAGCAGACCTGCCAGGGCATGAGGAGGAAGCAGCACCAAAGCTAAGTGGAGTTGCAGTGAGCACAGTTGACAAGAAACTCTAGTTGTGATAGCTACATGATTGCCCTTGAACACCTGTCTGAAGAATGGAGGTACAGACTAAAGCAAGGGTAGGAGGCTGGCTCTGTTTCCTGACCTAATGTAATGGCTGATTTTCACACATAGAATGTCTTTACTCAACATCTCTATGAGTGGTGGTCCCCAGGGCAGTAATGCAAAGCTTCCTCCCCTCAGCCTCCCTTCAAGTTTTTTGTAAGGGAGGTGCCTCCAATAACCAGATTCCCTTCTAGAGGCCTCTTTGTTCTCCCCCACAACTGAGAACTAGTAAGGATGAGATGGCAGGAGGGCATGGCAATAGGAAAATGATGCTTTTCTGGGATTTCAGGCTTTTTATGATTTTAATGCCTTCAGGTTGTTAAGGGCTACATGCGATTAATATACAAGTTAACACTTTTAGCAGAAAACACTTGGTATCCAAATCTGGAAAGAAGACCAGGACTAGCAGCCCCAACTTAGATGAAAAAAATCTTTTATAGAGGCACCAACTTAGGGAGTTGCTGAGCTTTTTCTCTGGTCCTGAGAATGCAGGGAGGTGAGGGGGTATGACATAGAATGGATGCTACTGTTTGAAACAAGTGGCTTCTGTCTTGGCAGTGGTGGTTTAAAAAGCAAGAGTGCTACAGCCAGAGATTCCCCCTCTGCTTTGCCTCCACTGTGTTTGGAGGCTTGTTTATCTCTTGCAGATTTTTTTTTTTTTTTTTTTTTTTTTTTTACCACTCTGAGACTCCTTGTTTAAGAATAAAGCAAATTGTGCTCCAAATTATGACAGATAAAGCTTGATACTCTGTAAAATCTTGGCTCGAGCATTTCTTTTTGTGTTTATAACATTTACTTGACTCTTTACAACTCTTCAACTGCTATTTGTTGCTATAAAGTTTTAAAGTTTGGGTTTAAGACAGAGTCTCACTTTAGCCCAGGCTGGAGTGTAGTGGTGCAACCTCGGCTCGCTGCAACCTCCGCCTCCCAGGTTCAAGCGATTCTCGTGCCTCAGCCTCCTGAGAAGCTGGGATTACAGGTGCCCGCCACCACACCTGGCTAATTTTTGTATTTTTAGTAGAGATGGGGATTCACCATGTTGGTCAGGCTCGTCTTGAACTACTGACCTCAAGTGATCCACCTGCCTCAGCCTCCCAAAGTGCTGGGATTACAGGCGTGAGCCACCGTGCCCGTCCTATAAAGTTATTTTTTAAAATAAGTGTTCAGTTCTAGGAGCCAGGAAATAAATAAATAAATAAAATAGTGCGTGGGTGCGGTGGCTCACACCTGTAATCCCAGCACTTTGGGAAGCTGAGGCAGGAATGAGCCTGAGACTCAGAAACCTGCCCATGTGGGTGTGGCTCCTCTTTCCCTAGTCCTCACTGCTCATGGGCTACTGTATGCCCACTCCTTGATCTACTGTCCCCCCACCCCATGCCCTAAGGAAAACCAGAGATTCTCCACTGACAGTCAGACTTCTCTCCCCATCCTTCCCCTTTCCTGAGCTTTTCTTCCCCAATATATTCATTCCTCCAATAGCTCAGCTGCCAACTATAAAAAATACGGGGAAGCTCATTTTGAAGCAAAAATACCTGAAACTGTACAGGGTGACAATAGGCCTTATTCCCTCAGCCCCATTGTGTTTTTTGTTGTTGTTTTCTGACTGGCTCAAGATTTTATCTTCTTAGCCAAGTCCCCACCCCTCCCCCCTCTGGCGTGTCCACTAACTGCTGCGGCTGGGTTCTTGTTGCTTCACCCATAGAGTTGCCATGAGCTCACTCATGGTGTGGCTCTGATTCAGGGTTTGAATATAAAACAAAACAGGCCAGCCACGTCTGACCAATCCATTCCTCCTGGGCAATATGCTGAGCAGAGATTTTTCCCGCTTGTAAGCAGCCTGGAGCCACACAGCCCAATTTTAGTCATCGCCCTCAAAGTTCTTGGGGTAGAGCCTCTAATGATAACAATGGGCGGGGACTTTGTGGTGTGGGAGGGGCTGCAGTGAGGCAGAGAAGGAGCACGGTGACGGGAGGGTTTCCCTGGCTAAAACCTCATCCCGGCTTTCCCTAGGACTGGCTGCATAGCTGCCTCCTGGCTGAGGACACCCCCTCCACGCGCACACACTCGCTTCCTTTCCTGCCGCCGCCACCTGGTTCACAGGGCCTGTCACTGCTGCCCATCTGCCACTAGGGGGCGCCTAGCAGAGAGGATGGAGGGAAGGGGCACCCAAGGCAACAGGACTGGGGGCTCCAGCAGTGGGAGGAGCGGCAGCCCAAGCACCTGTCGGTCCGCCTGGCCCCCTCTTCCCCTGTATGTCCTCCGCAACCAGGGGACAACACCGTGCTCAGTCCACACTCATTCAGCAGACAGGAATGTGTGCACGCCCTAAGGGCATAGCTCAGTGAATTTTCACACACCAAGCACTGTGCTAGACGCTAGGAATGCAGAAGCGGCCTAACATGGTCCTTGACCCTGAGATGCACTTGATGTAGAGGAAGAAACAGATAGGGAAATGGGTAATTACAATGTGGTGTGATAAGTATTATGATGAGGGAAGAACAAAATGCTATGGGAGTGCGGGGGTTGCGGGGGGGCACCTAAGCCAGCCTAGGGAGTCAGGAAAGACTTCCTGGAGAAAAATACTTTGACTTTTGAAGTAGTTGACTAGAAGTTGGCCAAAGAGCAAGTGAAGAGAAGAGTGTTTCAGGCAGGCAGAATAGCACATTTACCTGGACAACCCAAAGGAAGTGGCGTGTGTGTGTGTGTGTGGTGTGTGTGTGTGTGTGTGTGTGTGTGTGTGTGTGTGTGTCAGTAATGCGAAGAATGGGTTGGGAAGGGGCAAATGTAGAGGAAGGAGTTTGGTTAGGAAGCTGTGCATTGCCCAAGTGGGAGAGGAAGGTGGCTGAGGTGAGAAAAGTGCTGGTGGGACAGAAGAACAATTTACAATATATTTTGGAGGAAAATTCAACAGAAGTTGGTGATGTTTCAATGTAGGGATTGGAGGAGAGGGAGAAGTCAAGGACAACTTTCATTTTTCTGGCCTGAGTGACTGGTGGATGCTGGTACTGAGCAGCACAGGAGATGAGGCTGAAGTTTAGGAACTGCTAAGTTTAAGGTGCCTGAGGGACCTCACCAGGAGGACTGAACAGGCAGCCATTGTAGCTAGCAGAGGTTTTGATCATCAATACATTTTTGCCCAAATGCCATCTTCAGATAGTCAAGAAGCTGAAGCAATGGGGCTGTAAACTAGGCCAGCTTTAAACATCCTGGGTGTTTGTCTTAAGAGGACAAGGACACAGTGGGAGAGGTTATAGAATGGAAGGAAAGCTAGGGAACAGTGAAGAAATTAAGTGTATTAAATGCAGAAGATATAAATTTGGGTTATGAGATATCTAAAGGAGAAAAATAGAAGCCAACAAAGAAGGCTCTAGTTCCTGTAATTCCAGCTACTTGGGAGGCTAAGATGGAAGGATTGCTTGAGCCCAGGAGTTCAAATCCAGCCTGGGCAACACAATGAGACCCTGTCTCCTTTAAAAAAAGACTCTAAACTTTAGAGTCTAAAGGAAAAAAAATGAGTCTTTTAACAATTATAGATATTTTACAACAGCATCACAGAAAATTTGGGAGATGTGTGTAAGAAGCCTCACCCATAACCTGGTGACCTTCTTACTGCTAGGTGGTGGTCAAATCAACATTCCTCTAGATCTTCTGACACCACCCCAGCAAGGAAGGGGAGGCTCGCCTTATTACAGCCTAGTAGGGGTGGAAGTCCAGCCTCTCCACGTGGTCTCCACTGACACCACTGGAGGCAGGATATTGTTACCATTCAGCGGGGAAGAAAGTCCCAGCTTCCTGCTTGGACTTCTCTGACACCTACCCCAGCAGGGGCTGCAGGTGGGTGTCTCGTTACATGAAGTCCCTGCTCTCCACTCAGGCTTTGCTGGTGCGGGGCGGGGCAGGGGGGGTGGGGCACAATTTTCCTTGTGGCGTGTAGCTACAATGGAGTGATCAGCATTTAAAACGTTCTGTCTTTCTAGGCTGCCCTTTTTCTGGTCCTTTGCTGAGAGAGAAGACTTTGTTTTGGTCTAAACCCATTGGCATTTCCATGTTGTCAGCTTCTTCAGCTCCAAGTCAGGGATATAGGAGGCAAAAAGCACACCCCAAAGAGAAAAAAAAGTGAAAACCCAAGGAACTCATCACAAGGAACTACTCTATCTTCCTAGAATGCTACATGCCTTTAAAAAAGCAGAAAGTGCACAATGCTTACATTTATAGCTAAGCTGGGTGCGGTGGCTCATGCCTATAATCCCAGCATTTTGGGAGGCTGAGGCTGGAGGATCACTTGAGCCCAGGAGTTCAAGACCAGCTTGGACAACATAGTGAGACCCCGTCTCTACAAAAAAATTTTTAAAAATTAGCCAGGTGTGGTGACATGTGCCTATGGTCCCAGCTACTTAGGAGGCTGAGCTGGGAGGATTGCTTGAGCCCAGGAGGTTGAGGCTGCAGTGAGCTGAGATCATGATACTGCACTACAGCCTTGGTGACAGAGCAAGACCCTATCTCAAAAGAAAAAAAAAATTATAGCTCAATGAACTTTCAGACACTGAACATACCTGTCATCCAGATAAAAAACCAGAAGTCCCCTCTTGTCCCCTTCCAGCCACTACTTTACTACACACAAGAGTAATCATTGCCTGGAGGCGTTTACCTGGCCTGCTTAGCAGTGGGCCCTGACAGCTTGAGACCCACTGTGGCTCAAAGTTCTTTCCAGACTGTGTGTGTGCATATGGGTTCTTGCACATCTAACTGTCTGACTTCCTCACCTAGGCACTTTAGGTTAGAAAGTTCTTCACAGACCTTGATTCAAATTTGAATTACATTAATTCCCAGAAGTGCAATGTAGTGGTTAAGAGTATGGGATTTGGAGTTGAACCTGATTTCAAATCCCAACTCTATAACTTCTTGGCTGTATGATCTATAACAAGGTAATAACAGCACTGACCTCAGCATGATGTTGTGAGGTTTAGGAGAAACAACTCAGGCTGGGCATGGTGGCTCAGGCTTGTAATCCTAGCTCTTTGGGAGACCGAGGCAGGAGAATTGCTTGAGGCCAGGAGTTTGAGACCAGCTTGGGCAACATAGTAAGAGCCTGTCTCTACAAAATATATATTTTTAATTATCCAGGCAAGGTGGTGCACACATTAGTCCCAGCTACTCAGGAGGCTAAGGTGGGAGGATCGCTTGAGCCTAGGAGCTCAAGGCTGCAGTGAGCCATGATCGTGCCACTGCACTTCAGCCTGGGCAACAGAGTGAGACCCTGAGGAAGGAAGGAAGGAAAGAAGGAAGGAAGGAAGGGAGGGAGGGAGGGAGGGAGAGAGGCAGACAGAGAGAAAGAAGGAAAGAGAGAGAGAAGGAAAAAAGGAAGGAAAGGAAAGGAAAGAAGGAAAGAAAGGAAGGAAGGGAGAAAGAAGGAAGGAGGGAGGGAGGGAAAAAAGGAGAGAGAGGAAGGAAGGAGAAAGAAAGGAAGGAAGGAAGTAGGAACAAAGAAAAGCAGAGAGAGAGAGAGGTGAAGAGAGGGAGGAATTACTCATGTGGTGAAGGATGAAGTGAACAGCGGTGCTTGGCATATAAGCCAGCCCTCAAACAAGGGTAAGTGTTACTATCCTTATTATTATTAAAGGTTACTGTGAACACTAAATGATATAAATTAAGTAAATTACCTGATAAGGTTCCTGGCACTCAGTAAGTGTTAATTCCCTTCCTTCCTCCCTTCAGGGGAGGACTAGGGAGTAAGTACTTTTTGTAAGTTTGATCTCCTGGGTTGAAGGGAGGGAAGGAAAAGTTCCAGGGAGGAGAGTGGCTGTACTGTGGGTGGTGTCCTTCTCAGTACTTCCTGGGAGTATGCGGTGTGACAGCTCCCACCGCCTCTCTCTGCCTCCCTTTGTGCCCCTACTCAGGACTCCATCAGCAAAGGCCTGGATGGAGCAGAAAGCAATGATGATGGGAAAGCCAACCCCTCTCTACGGGTTGAGGTTCACTTGGCCCCATAGTTTGAACACTATTCTACTTCCCTCTCAGTATGGTGGAGTAAGGGCCCTAGAGGGTTCTGGGCTAGCACAGGTGCACGTCCTAGCTTGGCCTCTGTGAGCCCTTTCTTCTCTTTGGCAAATGCCACTGACTGCTATGCCCAGGCCTTCCTCAGTGAAGTCCCAAGATGGCTCCCAGTACCCCAATTTGGGGGTTCCTGGGAGAGCTTGTCACCAAATGTCCAAATACAGTTTGAGATAACCTTCATTTTCAAACTATGTCACATTTCCGTGAGGATACAGTATCTTGAAATTAAACAGATCTAGGGCATTACAGTTCCACAAAGTTTTGGGATCAGCTACTCTCATAATTGAATGTAATTTATGAACTCCTGATCCACCTTGTTCCTCTGCAGAGAAATTTCCTACAGCCTCTAGATTTATGGAATTGCCCTTCTCTCTGCAGACAGCAGAGGGCCTCATTAGCACAAACTCAATGTCACTGGCAAATATATGGGAAGGAAAGTTTGCCAAGGTTCTAGAAGCACAGCAAAACTTTGATTAACATAAATGGGCAAGAAAATTGGCCAGTCAGCTTAATTCTCTAAAAAAAACCCTGGATTCCCTGAGTTAATAGGGGTTGAGCAGAAGCTTCTTATTGTTCCACCCTTTGTGGTCGAAAATTCATCCAAAATTCCCAAATCCTCTTTGCTCCCTCAGCTGGTAATAGGGATCCTGGGTAGAGTTGCCAGATTTACAAAATAAAAATACAGGCCAGACATGATGGCTCACGCCTGTAATCCCAACACTTTGGGAGGCTGAGGTGGGCGGATCAATTGAGGTCAGGAGTTCGAGACCAGCCTGGCCAACATGACGAAACCCCGTCTCTATTAAAAATACAAAAATTAGCCAGGCATGGTGGCACACATCTGTAATCCCAGCTACTCAGGAGGCTGAGGTGGGAGAATCACTTGAACTTGGGGGACAGAAGTTGCAGTGAGCCGAGATCGCATGACTGCACTCCAGCCTGGGTGACAGAGCATGACTCCATCTCAAAAAAACAAAAATTAAAAAAAAGGCCGAGTGCAGTGGCTGACGCCTGTAATCCCACCACTTTGGGAGGCTGAGGCAGGCAGATCACTTGAGGTCAGGAGTTCGAGACCAGCCTGGCCAACCAACATAGTGAAACCCCGTCTCTACTAAAAATACAAAAATTAGCTGGGCATGGGCCTGGCGCGGTGGCTCACGCCTGTAATCCCAGCACTTTGGGAGGCCGAGGCGGGCAGATCACCTAACATCGGGAGTTCGAGACCAGCCTGACCAATGTGGAGAAACCCCGTCTCTACTAAAAATACAAAAAAGAAATTAGCCAGGCATGGTGGTGCATCCCTGTAATCCCAGCTACTTGGGAGGCTGAGGCAGGAGAATCGCTTGAACCTGGGAGGCAGAAGTTGCAGTGAGCCGAGATCACGCCATTGCACTCCAGCCTGGGCAACGAGCGAAACTCTGTCTCAAAAAAAAAAAAAAAAATTAGCTGGGCATAGTGGCAGACACCTATAGTCCCAGCTACTCAGGAGGCTGAGGCAGGAGAATCACTTGAACCTGGGAGGCGGAGGTTGCAGTGAGCTGAGATCACGCCACTGCACACCAGCCTGGGCGACAGAGTGAGACTCAGTCTCAAAAAAAAGAAAACATTTTAAAAAAAGAAAATAAAAATACCGGATGTCAGATAACGGGTCTGGACATTATATATTGAACCAAAAGACTCCAAAAGATGGAGAGAAGGCAGATCCAGTAGAGACCTTAGGACCTGAGGCAGTGAGTTCCCCGGGTTTTCTTTTTGCCTCACATATCCCAGACTGGGTTCTAGAGAGACTGGTTACCCAGAAACTCCAGTGGGTACACACAAAAAAAGCCCTAACAAAATCTGGCTCTCTCTAGGGGAAGGACCAGACAAGAGACAGCCTATCAAGACATAAAACTTTTAGACAATAACCAAACACCACAAAGCCAACTGGCCCCACCCCACCCATGTCAGCAAGGGCCAAGTGGGAAGCCAGGTTACAAGAAGGTATTTCCAGTCCCCCACCAGGTTTCAGAAAAGGCCCAGTACAGGGCTGGGATTTTCACTGCCACCAGATGGTAACAAAGCTATGCAACACTGGGGACATATACCAAAACGTTCTTTGTTTTTCTGAGATTCAAATTCACCTGTGCATCCTGGTTTTGATTGGGCTGCCCTGATTGTGGGTGAATCTTGATTTTCTGACTGAGGTCTGGCCACCATAAGATTTGTCAGTCTGAACACCAGTAGCCCAGACAAGGAGATGGGGGAAAAGTAAGTTGAAGAGGCTGAGCTGAGCGGGTAGTTCGTGGGTAGTCCCTCCCATTGATAACTGCTTTCTTTAATTCCCCATAGCTGCTTGTTTTCTTCCTAATTGCTCATTTCTTTTAAATGCCAATTGCAGGAAGAAAACTAAGCAGTGTAACTCATGTGTGTGCTCCAGGGAAACAGCTGATTGTCTACGAGGCACCTTATCGTGTGGATTAAATAAGATCATGTCAATGAAAGCCCCTTAGCATCCAGGAATTGCTCAATAAATGTTACTTTCCTTCTTTCCCGAAACATCAAGGATAACTTTCAGACGTCCTCAGCCTGGCTGTGGCTCAGAGAGAAAATCCAGCTGACCTTCTGATCCCTGAATGCCATTATTATTTTAGTAACCAATGCTTTTATTGAAAAAATAAGCCATGGTTAACAAAAATCCAGGCAGTACAAAATTGTATACGATGAAAAGGAAGTCTCTCTCCTATCCCAGGGCACAGTTCTCCACTTCCTCTCCCTAGAGGCAACCACTGTTACCAATGTATTCTTCCAGAGGAGTTCCATGCATATGCATACCTATATATAACCCTCTCATTTCCCACCAATGTGAACATACTAGACACACTGTTCTGTAGCTTCACATGCTATTTTTAGCTCCTAATTGCCTGGCTGCGGTGGGACAGGCAGTTGATGCTGAGGGTCTTTATGAAAAAAACAGCCCTTTGAAACTTGTTGCTACCGCTATTGAAAGGATGTTGTCAAGGATGTTGTTCATTGTATCCCACAGTATCCTCTCTGAGGACCCCCGGGAGGAATTCCTGTCTGATCTTAGTACTGAAAACACTTGCCCTTCTGAGCGATTCATTTGTTTTTATCTCCTGGACATTGTGAATTGTATAACAAGTTTTCCCCTTCCCTGTTGGCTGCTAGAAAGCTTTAGCTAGAGCCAACTTTTTGGCCCACCCTTTGTGGGAGCAGAGGTTTTTATGGTATGTAACTGTAGCCTGATGCTTGGCCATATTTTCTGTCCACCCTCCCCTGCTTTTCTATCTTTAATTTATGCTGCCTTGACATACCTTGTGTGCCCTGGCAAGCTACCCGAAATCACTTCTGAAAAAAGGCAAAGTTGGAGTAATTAAATAACTGCCTGGCTCAGCAGCTCACTACCTTCAGTCTCCACCCACCCTCTCTTAACCCCCATTGTATCCTCTCAGCAGCTTCCTGGTGCTCCCTGCTGGCCTGTCTGGCAACTACTCTCCCCTTCAACCTTCTGTCCTATCTGGGCCCTCATTGCACTTGGGCCTTGCAGGGCCGCTACTGCTTGCACTGCCCGCCGCCCCCGCCCCCCACTCCCCGGCCCACATCCTCACCTCCATATGCATCGTGTGTAGCCATCAGATGCTTGCTTTGATCATTCTAGGACTGAAAACTCAGGCCCTTGGCTACATATTAGGACTGTTCTCTGTCTTTCCAAGGTTCAGTAATGCATGCTGCTAGAGCAGAGCCATCATAAAAGAAGGCTACCTCTCTGGACCAACCTGAGCAAAACTCCAGGGGCCGGGCATGATGGCTCACGCCTGTAATCCCTACACTTTGGGAGGCCAACGCGGGTGGATCAACTTGAGGCCAAGAGTTGGAGACCAGCCTGGCCAACATGGTGAAACCCCATCTCTACTGAAAATACAAAAATTAGCCAGGCATGGTGGTGCACACCTGTAATCCCAACTACTCAGGAGGCTGAGGCAGGAGAATTGCTTGAACCTGGGAGGCGGAGTTTGCAGTGAGCTGAGAGATCACGCCACTGCACTCCAGCCTGGGTGAGAGTGAGACTCCGTCTCAAAAAAAAAAAAGCTCTTGTGGAGGCTGATGAGATGATGTATTGCATAGAGGAGATGAATTCTTTTGAAGGGAGCTGCATCCCAGGGCAGCTAACCTTGTTTCCAAGGTGAAGAGCTTAGAGTCTGAAGGGCCAGGAAGGCAGAGTGGTCGTGAAAAAAGCATGAAGGCCCTACAGAAAAATCAGGGCACGCAAGTTCTGTCTGTTCCCCCACCTGCCACTGAGTAGCTAGGCAACATCACGCAAGTCCTGTCTGTTCTCTGGACCATGCTTTTTTTTTTCTTTTTTGAGATGGAGTATAGCTTTGTCGCCCAGGCTGGAGTGCAATGGCACAATCTCAGCTCACTGCAACCTCCACCTCCCAGATTCAACCAGTTCTCCTCCCTCAGTCTCCCGAGTAGCTGGGATTACAGGCATGCACCACCATGCCCGGCTAATTTTTGTATTTTTAGTAGAGACAGGGTTTCACCATGTTGCCCAGGCTGGTCTCATACTCCTGGCCTCAAGTGATCCACTGGCCCCGGCCTCCCAAAGTGCTGAAATTACAGGCGTGAGCCATCATGCCTGGCCTTTTTTTTTTTTAAAAAAAAAAAAAAACAAAAAAACTAAAACTAAGAGGGTTGTCTCTATGTTGTCCAAGCTGCAGTGCAGCGGCTGTTCACAGTTGTGGTCATAGCACACTATAGCCTTAACCTCCTGGGCTCTAGCAATTCTCCCACCTCAGCCTCCAGAATATCTGGGACTACAGGTGTGAGCCATGGCGCCCGGCCTGCATTTCCTTTTGATGCCTCTGCAGCATTGTCCATTTCTCACTGCAGTTAGATCAAGTGACTCGTAATAAATGTCATTTTACTGTTTTCCTGATAGTCCTATCTGAGCTGAACGTGCTCAGCAGTTAATAGTGGCCTTTTTACATGGAGTTGCTATTTTTGGTTTTAAATATAAATATGTTTGATTCAGAAACCCTTGAAACAAAGTATAGAAACAATAATAGCTGATTCTAATGATTCATACTTACTGGGTCTATATGTACCAGTCCTGTTCAAAGCACTTATTTATTTATTTTGAGACCATTACAGTGCTGGGATTACAGGTGTGAGCCACCATGCTCAGCCTGTTCAAAGCACTTTAGATTGATTATCTCATTCTTCACAACATCCCAGTGAGATTGGCACCATCATAATAAGCACTTTATGAAGTCACAACCCAGGTTTAACAGATGTTCACTTTTTGTCATATTTACCCTAGATCCTTTTTTTTTTTTTTTTGAGACGGAGTCTCGCTCTGTCGCCCAGGCTGGAGTGCAGTGGCGCGATCTCAGCTCACTTCAACCTCCGCCTCCCAGGTTCAAGCAATCTCTGCCTCAGCCTCCCAGGTAGCTGGGATTACAGGCGCCCGCCACCACGCGTGGCTAGTTTTTTGTTTTTGTTTTGTTTTGTGTGTGTGTGTATTTTTAGTAGAGACGAGGTTTCATCATCTTGGCCAGGCTGGTCTTGACCTAGACCCTTTTTTAAAAAAAGAAGAAAGAAAACATTGCAAACACGATTAGCATTCTCCCCATCCATTCCCCTTTTACCCTCCCCATTGGCAACCATTATCCTCAAGTTGGTAGTTGGTGAGGGTCCTTCCTATGGTATGTTTTCATATCTTTACTACATAGTATATATCCATAAATATAATATTGATTTCTGAGATTTTTTTGGCATCCATTATTTCTGTTTTGTTTGTTTGTTTGTTTGTTTGAGACAAGGTCTCACTCTGTCACTCAGGCTGGAGTGCAGTGATGTGATCTCAGCTCACTGCAACCTCCACCTCCTGGGTTCAAGCGATTCCTGTGCCTCAGCCTCCAGGGTAGCTAGGACTACAGGAGTGCACCACCACACCCAGCTGTTGTATTTTTACTAAAGATAGTTTGGCTATGTTGACCAGGCTAGTCTCAAACCCCTGGCCTCAAATGATCCACCCGCTTTGGCCTCCCAATGTGCTGGGATTACAGGCGTGAGCCACCACTCCTGGCCCAATTTCTGAGGTTTTAAAAACTTTATACAAATGGTGTTATAATGTACATTTTTTTTTTTAATACAGGGTCTGTCACCCAAGCTGGAGTACAATGGTGATGTTGGCAGCTTCGACTTCCTGGGCCCAAGCGATCCGCCCCCGTCAGCCTCCCAAGTAGCTGAGACTACAGGTGCATGCCACCATGCCCAGCTAATTTTTGTATTTTTTGTAGAGACAGGGTTTCGCCATGTTGCCTAAGCTGGTGTCGAGCTCCTGAGCTCAAGCAATCTGCCCACCTTGGCCTCCCAAAGTGCTGGGATTACAGGTGTGCACCACTATACCCGGCCCTACATTTTCTTTTAAAACTTGAGTGATTAATTTTGTATCTTGATACAGTGATGAGCTCATTCACACAATTGGATTCCAGATCATAAAGTGTCAATAATTAGGCCATATTCAGACTCATCTTCACCATAAAGCTCTTAATTCCCTCACAGCCTTGGATCTCAAAAAGTCTTCCCACCTGCCTTTCATGGACCGTCTTTATGTCTTTAGGATAGAATAAAGCTAACTAGCTCCTATCAGGTCATCAGCCAGGAATTTCCTCAACTTTTAACCTGCTCCACCCAATTCTCTGCATTTTTCTTTTTTCTTTTTTTTCTTTTTTTTTTTTTTTTTTTTTTTGAGACGAGGTCTTGCTCTGTCACCCTAGCTGAAGTGCAGTAGTATGATCACGGCTCACTGTTCATTGACCTCCCAGGCCCAAGCAATCCTCTCACCTCAGCCTCCCAAGTAGCTGGGACTACAGGCATGCACCACCATGCCGGGCTAGATTTTTTATTTTTTATAGAGGTGGAGTTTCCCTATGTTTCCCAGGCTGGTCTGGAACTCTTTGCCTGAAGCAGTCCTCCAGCCTTGGCCTCAAAAGTGCTGGGATTACAGGAATGAGCCACTGCACTTGGCTGTGTATCTTTATTCACCACCATAACTGTCTTCCTTCCAACTCATCAGATCCCAGAGCTTCAATGATTACCTGTTGAATGATTGACTTGCTACAAAGCCCCTATTTTTCTCCCGTGCTTCAGGGCTGTATATCTATCTGCCTAACTGGACACTCTGTCTGGATGTCTTATAGGTATCTCAGATTCAACCTGCCTCAAACTGAACTTATTTCCACCCTCCTAAAACAAGACACAACTCTTAAAATAATTGTCTACACACATGGCTTCAATGTTTCACTTCCCATTTACTTTTTTTTTTTTTTTTTTTTTTGCCTCAGCCTCTTGTGCAGCTGGACCCAGGCATGAGCCACCACACTTGGCTAATTTTTATTTTTATTTTTTTGTAGAGACTGGGGGGTCTCGCTATATTGCCCAGGTTGGTTTTGAACTCCCGGCCTCAAGTGATCCTCTCACCTTGGCCTCCCAAAGCACCGGGATTATAGACATGAGCCACCACACCTGGCCACTCTTCTTTTTTAATCTGTTCATTTTCAACCCATTCCAATCTAGCTTCCATCCCCATCACTTCACAAAAGCTGTTCTTGTCAAGGTCCCTGATTTCCTCCAGTTTACCAATCCCAATGGTCAACTGTCTGTACTTAACTTACTATGCTTCTTAGCACCATTTGTTCCACTGATCACTCAGTCCTTCTTGACACTCTTTTCTCACTGGGCTTTTGGGACTCCTTCACACTTTCCTGGATTTCCTACCTCACTGGCTGCTGTTCCTCAC
The DNA here is from genome assembly GCF_028885655.2 of Pongo abelii. Taxonomy (NCBI): domain Eukaryota; kingdom Metazoa; phylum Chordata; class Mammalia; order Primates; family Hominidae; genus Pongo; species Pongo abelii. The sequence continues at coordinate 113,480,343 of NC_072008.2, forward strand.
TCTCCTTTGCCAAGCCCTTCTAATCATTCGGCTCTCTAAACGTTGCAATGTCCCAGGACTTAGTCTCCAGATTCCCTCTTCTTCTCTACCTGCACTCAGTCCTCAGGCAACCTCATTCAGTTTCATTGCTGATGAATCCTGATTCCCAGCACCACTCCACACCTCTTCTCTCAACTCCAGACTCATACAGCCAACCACTTACGTGACATTTCCACTTGGATGTCTCACTGATATCCCAAACAAATCTAGCCAAAACTGAACTCAAGTTTTGCCCAAATCAGACTTCCCCACCTTAGGAAATGACACTCAACAAGTGGCCTTAAGCAGTAAACTTAGAAGTCATCCTTGACATCTTCTCCTTACCTCCTGCACCCCAATCCATCACTGCATCCTGCCAATTCTACTTCAACATAGGCTTATTCCCATCACTTCTCACCACTTCCATAGCTTTCACCCCAGTCTAAGCCACTCATTTTCTTTCCTGGACTTCTCATTGGTTTCTCTGCCTTCAATCATGCCCTCTTATAATTCATTCTCCATATAACAGTCAGATACATATTTAAGTCAAATATATCAACTCCCCTACTCCAAATTCTTTAACATATGCCCATTGTCCATAATAGAAATTTTTAAAACGTGTGTGGGTGGTGGTTTTTTGAAACAATAGGACTTTTTAAAAAGTTGAAAAAGGCTGGGTTCAGGCCGGGCGTGGTGGCTCACGCCTGTAATCCCAGCACTTTGGGAGGCCGAGGCGGGCAGATCACGAGGTCAGGAGATCAAGACCATCCTGGCTAACACAGTCAAACCCCGTCTCTACTAAAAACACAAAAAAATTAGCTGGGCGTCGTGGCAGGCACCTGCATTCCCAGCTACTCGGGAGGCTGAGGCAAGAGAATGGCGTGAACCCAGGAGGTGGTGTTTGCAGTAAGCCGAGATCGCGCCACTGCACTCCAGCCTGGGTGACACAGCGAGACTCCGTCTCAAAAAAAAAATAAAAATAAAAATAAATAAATAAATAAATAAATAAATAAATAAAAAAGGATGGGTTCAGTGGCTCATGCCTGTAATCCCAGCACTTTTGGAGGCTGAGGCAGGAGGGTTGCTCTGAGACCAGCGTGGGAAACAAAGGGAGACTCCACCTGTAAACAAATTATTTTAAAAAGTAGCCGGGCATGGTGGTACATGCCTATAGTCCCAGCTACTCATGAGGCTGAGGTGGGAGGATTGCTTGGGTTCAGGAGGTCAAGGCTGCAGTGAGCTGTGATGGTGCCACTGCACTCCAGCTTGGGTGACAGAGCGAGATCTTGTCTCAAAAAAAGTTTTGTTTTTTTTTTTAAAAAAAACCTTTTGACATAGGTAAAAGTGGAGCTATTCTGTTAGGCTGGTGCAAAAGTAATTGTGGTTTTTTTTGGAGTGGAGTGTTGATCCTATAGCCCCATCTGCCCACTGTCCTCCTCGCTCCTGCCTCCACTCTCACCACCAGCAGCTACTGGGGTAGTTCCACAGAGGCAGCTCTGTGGAACTTTAGTGCTCTGGGAAGCTCTGCTGGAAAATCTGCAGGATAAAGTCCAAACTCTCACACAACAAAGAAAACAATAAGAACAATAGAAAAAGACTTGCCCAGCCAGGCATGGTGGCTCATGCCTGTAACCCCAGCACTTTGGGAGGCTGAAGCAGGCAGATCACTTCAGGTCAGGAGTTCGAGACAAGCCTGGCCAACATGGCGAAACCCAATCTCTACTAAAAATACAAAAATTAGACGGGCATGGTGGCACGTGCCTGTAATCCCAGCTACTCAGGAGGCTGAGGCAGGAGAATTGCTTGAACCTGGGAAGTGGAGGTTGCAGTGAACTGAGATTACGCCACTGCATTCCAGCCTGGGCTACAGAGACTCTGCCTCCAAAAAAAAAAAAAAAAAGAAAAAAGAAAAGAAAAAAGAAAGAAAAATAAAAAGAAAAAGACTTCCCCATGCTCTGGGTCCTGCCTCCCTGGCCTTCTTGCATCATGCTACCCCTGCCTTGCTCCTTATGCTTTAGCTACAGCCAATCCTTGGCATCTCCCTCAGCGCCCTAGAAGTTTTGACCCTCAGCACACAAGCTTCCTGTTCCCTGGGGGCGTGCCCTATCCTCTCTGCCAGGTGTTGGTCTGACAAACTACTCTTTCAAGAGTCAAGACAAAAGTCAGGTCAGAACTGTCTCTGGGAAGTAGTATTCCCTGACTCCTCTTGGAAGAATTGGTGGCGTGGTGGGAGGCGGCTGCTCCTCCTCCCCTATCCCCCTTCCCCCTCCTCCTCCTCCTTTTTTTTTGAGATGGTGTTTCGCTCTCATCACCCAGGCTGGAGTACAATGGCACGATCTCTGCTCACTGCAACCTCCACCTCCCGGGTTCAAGCGATTCTCCTGCCTCAGCCTCCTGAGTAGCTGGGATTAAAGGTGCCAGCCACCACACCCAGCTAATTTTTGTATTTTAGTAGAGATGGGATTTCACCATGTTGCCCAGACTGGTCATGAACTCCTGGCCTCAGGTGATCCACCCACCTTGGCCTCCTAAAGTGCTGGGATTACAGGCGTGAGCCACTGCGCCTGGCCAGTGGGAGGCTTTTTCAAACTCAGAGTGCTCAGAGAATTGCATTATTTTGGCCTGGGTGCCTTGAGGACAGCTATCTTGTTTATCTCTGTATGCCGCAGTGCTTGGTTTGTAACAGGTGCCCAATCAACGTTTGGAGAATGGCCCAGTAGACTGAAGTGATGGACCTGACCCTATTAATAGACCCTATTAATATGGTACTTTAACCAACAGGACAAACTAGATATGGCTATCTTTACTGATAAGAATGAAATACACTGAGCCTGGCTTCTTCTTTCCCACCCTGAAAGATATAAACAATGTATCCCTTCTGAACTTAGCAAGTTCCTGAAGGGAAAGACAGGCTTCTCAAAGCCAGCTGGTGTTGGCAGCCTTCTTGAACCATACTTGGCCTGAGTGGGAGCACAACAGGACCTCCAGGTAATGATCACATGATTGCTACAATGTGTGGAGCTGCAGAGTGAAGAAAACAAACATTGTATTCTTTATATTGTTTACACTAACTTCATAAAAGCATTTCACACAGGTGGAGGGGCAATGACCCAAGAAGACTATCAACAGGGAGAAGGGGGGTAGTGGGGAGGGAAGTCTGCAAATTCATCAGCAATCCTCCCTGAAAAACATGCTGAGGTGGCTCCCACTATCTACCTCATGTTTTTTGTCAAAGAAGCAGCAAGGGAAAGAGGACTTAACAAATAACAGCTGCCATTTATTTAGGCTATTAATTTTTTGAGACAAGGTCTTGCTCTGTCACCCAGGCTGGAGTGCAGTGGCGCGATCTGGGCTCACTGCAGCCTCCGCCTCCTGGGTTCAAGTGATTCTCCTGCCTCAGCCACCTGAGTAGCTGGGATTACAGGTGCGCAGCACCATGCCTGGCTAATTTTTGTATATTTAGTAGAGACAGGATTTCACCATGTTGGCCAGGCTGGTCTCGAACTCCTGACCTCAAGTGATCCACCTGCCTCGGCCTCCCAAAGTGCTGGGATTACAGGAATGAGCCACTGTGCCTGTGTCTGGCTGTTTAGCCATTACTATGTACCAGGTACTGCAGTGATGGCTTTGTGTATATCAGTTAATTCCTAATAACCACTTGAGATAAATATTATTATTATCCCCATTTTACAGATGGAGACACAGGCATGGCAAGGTCAAGTAGCTTGCCTGGTGTTAGACAAGGCAGCATTCAAACCCTTGCAGTCTGGCTCCAGAGCCCCTGCCCTTAACTGCTGTACCACACTGTCTCCCAGTTTTTTGTTTGTTTGTTTTATGAGATGGAGTCTTGCTCTGTCACCCAGGCTGGACTGCAGTGGCACGATCTGGGCTCACCGCAGCCTCTGCCTCCCAGGTTCCAGTGAGTCTCCTGCCTCAGCCTCCCAGGTAGTTGTGATTATAGGCACATGCCACCACACCCAGCTAATTTTTGTATATTTAGTAGAGACGGAGTTTCACCATGTTGGCCAGGCTGGTCTCAAACTCCTGACTTCAGGTGATCAGCTCGCCTCGGCCTCCCAAAGTGCTAGGATTACAGGCGTGAGCCACAGCGCCCGGCCCTGTCTCCCACTTTTAAAAGTCCATTGCGGCTGTGGTCCTGGCTCTTGGGGAGCTGACAAGAGGGCAACCAGAGACTGACATGGTCTTCAAGGGGAAGGAATGTGACCATAAGTACACTGGGTAGAAAAATAGAAAAGGAAGCCCAAAGAGGCTCACCAGTCACCAGTCAATTGGTGCTGGGACTCATTGGTGACGGGGGCAGGGGGTAGGGTGGGGTGAAAGAAGGTGCTTTTCCAAGAGGTGCTGTTGTGTGCACAGAGACAAAGCAGAGCTGGGGCAGAAAGCTGGGAAGGCAACTTTCTTCTGAGGGGGGCCAGACCACTAGGCTGCCTCGGGAATGGGCAAACGGCCCCAACAGCCACTCCTAGGTATATAACCCAAATAATTGAAAGCAGAGACTCGGACAGATACTTGTACACCAATGTGTTTACAGCAGCATTCTTCACAATAGTCCAAAGGTAGAAACAACTCTTAAGTGTCTATCAATGGATGAATGGATAAACAAAATGTGGTATATCCATACAGTAGACAATTACTCAGCCTTAAAAGGAATGAAACTCTGGCACATGCTACAACATGAAGATTATGCTAACTGAATAACCCAGACACAAAAGGACAAATATTGTATGATTCCGCTTATATTAGGGACCTAGAATAGTCAAATTCATAAGAGACAGAACATAGAATGGTGATTACTAGGGGCTAGGGTGAGGGGAGAATGGGTATATTCTCTACCCTCACTCTGGGGGTGGGTTTGTGGGGGGGATTATTGTTTAATGGGTATGGAGTTTTGCAACATGAAAAGAGTTCTGGAGGTGGAGAGTGGTAATTGTTGCAGAATAATGTAAATGTACTTATTGCCACTGAATTATACACTTAAAAAGGATTCAAATGGCAAAAATTTTTAGGCCGGGCGTGGTGGCTCACGCCTGTAATCCCAGCACTTTGGGAGGCTGAGGGGGGTGGATCATGAGGTCAGGAGATCGAGACCATCCTGGCTAACACGGTGAAACCCCGTCTCTACTAAAAATACAAAAAAAAAAAAAAAAAATTAGCCGGGCGTGGTGGTGGGCGCCTGTAGTCCCAGCTAGTTGGGAGGCTGAGGCAGGTGAATGGCATGAACCTGGGAGAGGGAGCTTGCAGTGAGCCGAAATCGTGCCACTGCACTCCAGCCTGGGCGACCCAGTGAAACTCTGTCTCAAAAAAAAAAAGCTAGGCGTGGTGGCATGCGCCTGTAGTCCCAGCTGCTTGGGAGGCTGAGGCAGGAGGATCACTTGAACCCAGGAGTTGGAGGTTGCAGTGAGCCGAGATCGTACCACTGCACTGCAGCCTGGTGACAGAGCAAGACTCCATCTCAAAAAAAAAAAAAAAAAAAAAGATTCAAATGGTAAAAAATTTTAAAACACCACGAAAACAAAAACAAAACAACCTGTGCAGCAGCCTGGTCCACTGAGCTTGAAGCCAGACATTGGTGGTGTTTTGAGGTCTAAAAATAGGGCCTCGTATGGCAAAAATTGGTCACCTGGACAGGAACAGCAGTGAGAGCTTATTGCCTGAAGAGGGTGCAAGAGAGCTCTGGGACGGTGAGTTTCCTCACCCACCCCATCTCCCTTTCCCCCCTCCCTCCGTGTGTGCGTGCGTGCGTGCGTGCGTGCATGCGTGTGTGTGTGTGGTGCGCACCGCACCATCCCACCCCACTCCAGAGCAGACAGACCGCCAGCCCAGCAGAAGCAACTGGGTGTGGCCTGACTCCCAGGGAGTCCTGGGGAATCCCTGCAACTGAGCAAAGGTCGCTCCTGCCTCTTCCAGATAGATTCTCCAGGGAGCTGTCCTCTCCTCTGAGGTCCAAGTTAGCTAGCCTATTCTCCAGTAAAAAAACTGATAGAAGGTGTCCAGTTTTCAGGATTGTCCTGGGGGAAATGGAGGCAGTCCAGCAGAAAAGATCATCGATTCAAGTGTAGCAGACTTGGGTTCAAATCCTGATTCTCCCACTTAGTAGAGTATGACCTTGGCCACAGTGTTTAACCTCTCTGTGCCTCAGTTTCCTTGGCTGTAAAACAGGACAGGGACCCATCTCAAAATTGTTGAGGATTAAATGAGATGTGCAAAGCACTTACAATAGTAAGTGTGAGATAAGCATCAGCTAGGATTACCTCATGAAGTGATTATTAAATGGTGAAAGGGTGGAAGCACCCAGTACCGTACAGGCCCTCAATCGGTGGTAGCTGATATAATGATGCTAATAATAACGATCAAGGTGCAGAGGCCCGAGAACCTAGCAGTCAGAGCAATGGCCAGAGGAATGTGGAGATGCCTAGTGCTGGCAGAGAAAGGAAAGCCCTGTTTCAGGGGCTCTAGGGAAGACAGTGGCAGCAAGTCCCTAGAGAGCACTGCTTGGCATCTCCTCTAGGTTGTTGCTCTGTGGCTCAGGCAGCCATTCAGGAAGGCATGGGAAGGGAAGAAAAGAACCAGCAGTAGACATCCAGTGACACTGTTGGCCTTCCACCCATGGGAAACTTTCAGAGGAAGGGGAAGGGGTGGGGCCACCTTGGAGTCTCCAGGGGCCAGCTGTACAGTAACAGCCTTTTTTTTTTTTTTCTCAATTCCTCCCCTCTTGGTGTCAAGCTTGTTTTTGTGGCTGGAGAGGAAAGGCATGGGCGGGGCTCGGCTGCACAGCACTTGGAACCACAGACCCGCCCCCAGAGTGAGGGTACAGAATGTACCCAGACTGCAAACCACACCCTTGTGGCTTGGGGAGGCCCCTGAGGTGGGCTGCGGAACTGTCACACTACATTGTTTGAGCCCTGCACCTAGCAACCAGCCTGGGAGCCTGCAGTGCTCAGACAACGGGGTGTACTCAGGGGCCAGGACTGAGTTAAAGGACCTTCTGCCAAATGATCCCCCAGGACTAAGGATCCCTCTGATCGGAAAAAGAGGTCCATGGACCCCTGACACCTTCCTGGGACCAGATTAAGTCTGGAGCTGGCCTAGGAGAGGTTCCAGCCAAAGGCTACAGGCCGGGGACACTCCCAGTCACATCCAGATCCTCCTCCACCCCCAACCAATTTAGGGGAGCAGATTCTGCTTCCCTTTACCTGTCCTCCCCACCCCACTCCCTCCCAGGGAGGCCCCTCCCAGGGAGGTTGCCCTCCCTCCCCACCCCACTCCCTCCCAGGGAGGTTGCCCTCCCTCCCCCACTCAGGGAGGCCTATGTAGGGTTTCCAGAGCAGTGAAGGGAGGAAGCCAGATGGGACCTTTTGGGAGGGTGGAGACAGTTTTCAGAAGCCTGAAGTGACTTGAAAATGACAGAAGGTTGGGAGGGGGGCCAAACCCACAGCAGAGAGGGGAGGGACTTCCAGTTGGACGGGTTAGAGGAAGAAGGTCCTGTGAAACCCGGGTGAAATTCAGCAGGGATGAGTGCAAGGGGTTCGTTAGTGACAAAACCTAACAACATAATTTGGCTCGACACAAATAAACAAGGAAAACACCAAGCGAAGGAAGGAGTTGACCACAAGCTGAGTAAGATTCAGCGTCAAAATAGAGCACAGCTCACTTCTGTGGGCCACATTTTCCAAACCAAAGATCAGGACACATATTTGACAAGGATGAATGTACTTATGGGGAAACAATCCCGAGTGTTTGAAGCTGAGACTCTCCCCAGCAAACATGGGTCCTAAGCTTGTTGAGACCATGCTCTGTGACAGTCTAGAGTCTTCATCAGACAGCCATGTCCATCATCTGGGGAAAAGGGAAAAGGCTCAGAATAGGAAGAAAGAGATGAAAGATGGGGCCTCGGGGCAGAGATTGGTGAAGTAGAGGCAGTGTAGTGAGGCGGAAATAGTTCAAGCTTTGCCACTTAGTGGCTGTGCAACATCAGGAAAGTTACTTAACCTCTCTGAGCTCCAGTTTCTGCATCTTTAAAACTTGGGTAATAATCTCTGCCATAAAGGTTGTTGTGAAGATTTAAGTGATTCACAAAATATATAAAGCACTAAGCACATAGTAGGTCCTCAAGAAATGCTTGGCTGTCCATTTGGAGAAGGGAGAAATAAGATGAGAAGATTTTATAAGGAGGCTACTAAGTAGTAATTTTCCCACACTCATGGAAACTGGAACAAAAAGAAAGACTATGGCTGGAGTAGAAAGGATTTGGGTGGGTGTGGGTAAGAACCTGGTGACTGTCAGAAGTTGCAAACTGGTGGCTAACAGACTGAATCCAGCCCTTGGGCAGGTTTTGTTTGGCCTGAACAGTGTTTTCCATAAATTTGAATTAGTTGCCAACCTTTTAAAAAGTGGAAGATTTCACATAAAAATCCACACATTGGCTTCTTTTGCAAAAAAGCAGAGAATCTAGCAACTCTGGACCCTCATGGCTGCATGGCAATGATTGTGGGAAGGGAGTAAGGGCCGTTTGTTTTAGAGGGTTTTTCATGCCAGTGCTTTGCAAACCATAATGTGTGTAATTGGAACATCCAGACGGAGCAAATCCTTAGAGACAGAAAGTACAGCAGCGGTTGCCCATGGCTGTGGGGAGGGAAATGGGGACTGACTGCTAAAGGGTCTGGGGTTTCTTTTTGGAGTGATGAAAATGGAACCAGATAGAGGTGGTGGTTACACAACATTCTGAATATACTAACAACTTCTTAATTGTACACATTAAAAGGGTGAATTTTATGGCATGTGAATGATACTTTAATAGGGCTGTTATTTTTAAAATGCAAACGCTGATTCAGTAGATCCCAGCTGGGGCTCAAGATTCTGCATTTCTGACAAGCTCCCAGTTGTGGTCCATGCTGCCGGGCTTGGGACCAGCTCTGAGCAGCGAGCTCTTGTACTGCTGGTTTTCAGAGTCAGCTGCACATTGGAACCACCTGGGGAGTTTAGAAAAACACTCTTGCCTAGGTCTCACCCCCTGGGATTCTGATAACGTTGGTGTAAGGTGAGACCCGGGTGTCCGGATTTGTAAAAGCTCCCCAGGTGATTATAATTTGCAGCCAATTTTGAGAACCACCCTCTTGTACCCTAGCCACTTTCCCCTTTCCCCTTACCTGCCTAGGCGGGCTCTCAGGCATTTGACCCCTGCTGTCCTCCAAACCCCAAAGCTTGGCTTCCAAGGCTGTGCCAGGGCGGCCAGCCCTGCCTGCCTCTCCACCTCCTCCCTGCCCACCCCTCATCCCACTGTAGTTCTGGGATTCTGAGGCCAAACATTCATTGCCTCCCCCACTTGTCCCCGCCTCCCTAGTTAGTGGAGCTTGTTTTGTTTTCTTGGGCAGCTTTGAGTGAGGACATGTGTCAGAGGCGTTTGGAAAATCTAAAGAACTCACGTCCTTCCCTGGTGCCTCTTGTCCCCACTCCAGTCACCCGGAACTCACCAGGAGCCCCAGGCAGGGCGAAGCGTCCCGGTCCCGCCCTCGTCTGGCGGCCGCATGGAGGCCCACATGCCTTACGCTCCCCAAGCCGGGGCCGCGTGGGGAGACATGTGCTGCCGGTCACAGGGGAGGGTGGCCAGAGGCAAGTGATGCTGATCAGCATGGGCTTGGAAGCCGCCTAAGAACCAACCACAGCGACTTTTCCAGTGGGATGAGGAGGACCGGGAGGAGAAAAAAGTGGGCGGGGGAGGGGGAGGAGATCTTACACCAAGGCTTACTGGGTAATTTATTATTGCGTGAGAGCGTCTTAGAGCAGCAGCCCTGATCAACGTCCAGACATAGCAAGTCATTCCAAGTGAAAAGAGGTTATAACCACAAAAAGACAGAACATTTCGTTCTGAGTGGGAGGGAGACAGCTGGGCAAGGCCAATGGAAAGGCCCCCCAGCCAGGCTTGCTTTTAAAGTACTGCTACCATTTCCCAGATGTTTTAAGCATAACATCGCCAATTTTTTTCCCCCACTGACTACCTGTTTTCTCTGTGAAGGCGGCTTGAATGCAGCTGTATGTGTCCTCTTTTTCTCAGGTGCTTGCTTTTTTCCTAGAGATTGGAAAGGAGTTAATGAGATTCTACCTAGAAGGTACAGAAGAAGCTGGGAAATAAAGCTGACAAATCAAGGGCGTGATTGCCAAGGCGATCCTAATTGATTTAGCACCAAGGACATTTTCACACTTGCTCTCCATAACTCATCTGAGGTGGAGGGGAAGTAAGTGCCTTTGGAGAGACCTGGTGGGCACTTTGGAGAGCAAAAAACGCTGCCTCCGGTGGTGGGTCAACCTCAGGAACCTCTCTTTTCAAGAATAGCTTTTCCGGCTGGGCATGCTGGCTCACGCCTGTAATCCCTACACTTTGGGAGGCCGAGGCAGGTGGATCACTTGAGGTCAGGAGTTCGAGACCAGCCTGGCCAACATGCTTGAAACTCCGTCTCTACTAAAAATACAAAAAAATAGTGGGGCATAGTGGTGCATGCTTGTAATCCCAGCTACTCAGAAGGCTGAGGCAGGAAAATCGCTTGAGCCTGGGAGGCAGAGATTGCAGTGAGCCAAGACCCTGCCACTGTACTCCAGCCTGAGCAACAGAGCCAGACTCCGTCTCAAAAAACAAAACAAAACAAAAAGAAAAAAAAGAAAAGATTAGCTTCCCCGCTTGGGTTTTCAGTGGGTGGTGTGAATTGGGGCACGTGGGTGCCTGCAAGAGAGCAATCGAAGGTGGCAGTGCTGGGCTGGACTGAGGGGGCTGCCAGGAGGGCTATGTAGGAGGTGATCTTTTGAGCTTTTTAAGCTTCTTGTTCCTTCCTTCCACCCAAGAGATCAGAAACTCAGCTGGGGTGGAGGCTGTGGCCCCGGGGAAGCCCAGCTTTGGACAGGATGGGAGCTGGACGTTCTCGGAAAGCTCAGTCCTCGGTGGCTGCTTCCCCACATGGAAAAAGCGTTGACGGGACAGACTCTCAGCATCTCTTCTGCCCAGCCTGGCCTAGCCAGCTTGCTCTCTGTCCCTGTCCTTTGTTCCCTGTCTCTGGCTCCTTCTCCTACAATGGCACAAGACAGAAAAGGCAAAGTGCTGAGGTATAGAGGGCAAGTGGCTCCGAATTAGGGTGAAAGTCCCAGGGAGAACTGCCATCTGTGGAGCAAGGACTGAGATTGTCTGAGAAGGATCCATGAGGAAGCTCTGTGGCCAGGCAATGGTGGCCCGAAGGGGATGGTCCTGAGATGTGGCCTTGGGGAAAAAAGTCTGATGAGGGATGAGGGAACCAAGAGGGGACAATGGGCATAAAATCGAAGGGAGATAATCATAATAACTAACGCTTATTAAATCCTTACTATGTGCCAGATGCAAGGCTAAATGCTTACCTGAATAATCTCATTTAATCCTAGCATGTACCCTTATTATCAAAATTTTGCACTTTGGTAGCGGACATTCTGGCTCAGAGAGGTTGAGTAATTTGTCCAAGGTCTGCAGCTAGTGAGGGGAGAGTGAAGCCTAGAACTCAGATGCATCTGAGTTTAGAGCCACTCCCCTTAACCACCATACTAGGCAGCCTCCCCACTAACTACATAATGGCCTCAGAGGTTACCAAGGAAGGTGCTGGCAACTCCACCCCAAGCCCCGAGGGACCACTGCTTCCCAGATCCTAGAGAAAGGCAGCAAGGATCTTGGGCAAATTCTAACCCTACCTTTGCATCCCATGGGGAAGAGCCCTTCCCTGCTATCACCCTCCTCCTGTCCCTGATGAAGCCATGTGCAGATCCATGTGCAGCCATGAGGTCACAGGATAGGGGCGGGACTTGAGTTTAGCTCAAGCATCTGGGCCAGGGTGGAGCAAATCAACACACAGAAGCAGGCTCTGCCTTCCTGACTCTTGTATCCCCAAGGGGTACTAGGCTTGAGCTTAGGAGAGTGTTCTAGATACTCCTGGCCAGCAGCAGGGCTGAGATGGGGCATCTTTTTCATCAGTTGTGCTGAAAGTCACCCCAAAAAAAGGCCAGCATTGTTTTGGTACCTGTTGTGTCCCCCGTGTGAAGCTTTCTGAAAGAGTTTGCACAGGAGGCTGTTTGGCGTGTTCTTTGGGGTTGCCTGGCCCCTCCCCCGGCAGGCAGGACCTTCTGTCCAGGGACAGTGATTCACCCAGCCTAGAATGCTCACATCTGCATGGGAGAACACTGTTTGCTCTGGATGGGCGCCGGGGCCCGAGAGGGAAAGGGAAGTGTGCAGGACTGACTGGGGGAAAGCCTGGGAGAGGTTTCAGCTATGGCAGCTGCTCGGGCTCTTCTACCTAAGCCTCGCCTCCTTCCCTTGGGCAGCAGGAGGTAGCGAGGAAAATCATAGGATGCTCGATGCTCGCCTAGCCCCTACTTGGAGGCTGCTCCTTCTGCAAGCAACATCCCCATGCCTCACTCCCCCGGTGAACACTTGTCATTAAGGTAGCACCCTCTGATTTGGGCTGAGTTGCTCCTGTATCCCACCTTCCTCTTTATGCTCGCTCCTCTGCCATGGCTCAGGGCTTAATCCTCTGTCCCTTGAATTGCTGTGACAGCCTCCGAACTTGCTCCACCCAGCAACCCATTCTCCTTGCTCTTTCCAAGCCATCTTTCTAAAAGGCATATCTGATCTGGTCAGTCCTCAAGTTAAAACCCTTCAGGGCCTTCCTTTCCTCCAGGGCACAAAGTAAACACTGTAGCATGGCATTCAAGATTTTCAGTTTGGCCCAAACTTGCTGTCAGAAAACGCAGGATAGATGCCAGAAAACGCAGGGATGCCCACTTAAATTTGCATTTTAGAAACACAACAATGTTTTAGTTCAAGTATGTCCCTTGCATTGTGTCCTGTATTTTTATTCATTACATCTGGAAATCCTACTCTAGCTGCATATCCATTTCCACTGATAGAGCTTTAGCTCAGGTCTTATCATTGCTCTTTTGGATGAAGTCACTCACTTCCAAGCTGATTTCCTGGCTCTCTGTCTTCCAAACCATCCTGCCCTGTGCCCCAAGATGTAGCTCAAGTCACTCTCTCACTGCCATCCAAGGATGCTCTGTACATTGCCCACTCCCGCCCAAATCCTCCTGTCCTTCCCCACCCTCAGGTTCCTCCTCCATGAGACTTTCTCAAAGTGTCCCGACAACAGTCACTACCCTCTTTTCCCTGGACTCTTGACACACCCCACTGTTGCACCTAGCATTTGGCTGCGTAATGTTTTGCATTGCAATCCGTCTGTCTATGGAGTGTATCTTCTTGACTCAATTGCAAGCTCCAAGAGGGAAGGCACCATGCCTCACTCATCCTTTTTACTCTCTCCTCCCACTGTCGCACAGTGGGGACCTCAGTAAATGTAGATTGGCTGATGAATGGGCTATTTTCTCCCTCACAAGACTGTGAACTCCTCAGGGGCAGTTTCTGGACAGAGTCTTATGCTGTTCTGTTTGGTTTAACGAACACTTTTTGACCAGGATCTGTTCCAGGTGTGGGATTACGGAGATGAAAAGCATAGTCCCTGCCCTCAAGGAACTTACCATGTAGCTGGTAAACCAATGTGTGTGAATATTTACAATGCAGTGTGAGATGTACAATGAATAAAGCATAGACAAGGTGAAAAATGCCTAAAGAGGTGAAAGTGGTAAGCAGAATTTGGGGAATAGGATGTTGAAGACATAGCAGAGGCAGTGCCTGCTTAGGGGGAAGGTAAGGACATTCCAGTCAGGGGAGCCGTAGGCATAAAGGCATGGAAGCAGGAAAGAGTACATGGTGTGTGTTAGGGAACAATGGAAGTTCAAGAGCAGGGTCAGGTATGAAGGAACTTGAACAGCAGTGGGAAGTGTTCAGATGGAGAATTATGGGAAACTGTTCAAGGGTAACTGAGCAGACTTCTATATTGAGAGGCACTCAAAGACAAACACAAAAGACCCCATATCATATGATTCCATTTATATGAAATACTCAGAAAATGCAACTCCATGGATACAGAAAGTAAATTAGTAGTTGTCTGAGGCTAGGGTTGGGAACAAGGGAGTGACTTCCAATGGGCACGAGGGACCTTTCTGGGGTGATGGAAATGTTTTAGCGTTGGAGTGTGGTGATGGTTACACAGCTCTGTGAATACACTCAAAGTAATTGAATTGTACACTTAAGAGGTATGAATTTTGTTTTGTTTTATTTTGAGACAGAGTATCGCTCTGTCACTCAGGCTGGAGTTCAGTGGCACGATCTCAGCTAACTGCAACCTCTGCCTCCCGGGTTCAAGTGATTCTTCTGCCTCAGCCTGCCAAGTAGCTGGGACTACAGGCGTGCACCACCACGCCCAGCTAATTTTTGTATTTTTAGTAGAGGTGGGGTTTCACCATGTTGGCCAGGCTGGTCTCGAGCTACTGACCTCAGGTGATCCACCTGCCTCAGCCTTCCAAAGTGTAGGGATTACAGGCCCTACACCACGCCCGGCCAAGAGGTATGAATTTGAATTGGATGGTATGTAAACTATACCTCAGTAAATCTATTTAAAATTAAGAGTCTGCCAGGTGTTGTGGCTCACGCCTGTAATCCTAGCACTTTGGGAGGCCGAGGTGGGAGGATTGCTTGAGGCCAGGAGTTGGAGACTAGCCTGAACAACATAGCAAGACCCCATCTTAAAAAAAAATAAAAATAAGAGACCATCAAATCAGTCTGGCTGCAGGATGGGGAATGGATTGGAGTGAGGCTAACCTCAGTGTGGGGAGAGCAGTGAAATGACTTCTGCAATGGCCCAGGCAAGAGTTAGTGAGCTCTGGCACTAAGGTAGTGGCAGAGGGGCTGGAGGGGAGGGTTGAGAGTCAGAGGACATTTAAGAGGTTGAATCAATGAGAGTAGATAAACGGATTGAGGGGAGGGAATAAGTTAGACAGATGGAAGAGTCTAGGATGCCACTCTGGTTTCTGGCTTTGACAGGTGGGCAGATGGTGGTACTACCAAAGCCCACAGGGCTCAGTACAGTGTCTAGCCCTCAGCACAAGTCTGTGGAATGAACACACGATTGAATGATTGAATGAAGTGTATTCATGTCCTCTCCTCCCTCTCTGTGGCTCCTTATCACCCATAGGGTAGACCTTTGAACCTCAGCATACTTGATTCCACCACTGCCCATTTAGAGGCATGGAGCAGCCTGGAGATTCTGCTGTTCCTGGGTTCAGCCCCAGGATACCATTATCTTATTTCTTTCCTTCTGGTCCAGAAACCGCCTGGTCACTCAAGATATTCTTGGCCTGGGCGGAGGGATGGGAGGGAACTTGGGAGTGGATAGCCACCAAGGTTCTGAGGACCCTTGTCATGAGCTCAGGACCCTCTCTTATATCATTAACCTGCATCCTCACCCAGACTCTGCCACTCATCCACAAACCCGCCTCATCCTACCCAGCTATGCCTCCCATCAACTAGTGATGCGACTGGAATTCTCATTCCTAGGTTTCCCACTGTGGGCCTACATTTCCTTTGAAGTTCCCGCTGGAATCAGCCACCTGCCAATCCACCAGGCCGGCAGTGGGCCTCTCAGCATTCTTTTTGGACCACCTGCCTCAGAGCCACATGGATAGGGAGATTTATTAAACACGCAGATGGCCACGCTCCATGTCTGCTCCACTAAATCAGATTCTACGGGGCTGGGTAGAAGGAATGCATCAGTCCCCCATGTTTCAGAGGTTCCCTGGGTGGTCCTGATACCCAGTAATATGCTGTGGTGGAGAGTGTGAGTGTGGATTAAGGGTGCATGTGCTCCTGCCACCCTGCACACAGCCCCCGGGGGCCACTCAATGGACCCTTCCTTAGAATGCTCTCCCAACATGGGCATGCTCCCTCAATGCTCATCTTTCCACCAGGAAACACACTCCTGCTCTGCCACTAATCAGATCTTGCACAATCTTCTGCCCCTCCTCCTTCCCCCACTAAATTTCCACAGGACAATCAGTACTCAATTGCTTTTTCCTCTGTCCTCCCAGGCACTTATCACAGCCTGACTCGTGTGAGAATTGGTTGTTTACATGTGAGCTCGTGAAGAGCCTGGGCCAAGTCTGGGAAGACTAATGCTTTTAGACTAGCAGCATCTAGGACAGGGCCAGGCATACAGTAGGTGCCTGATAGATACTTAGGGAAGTGAATCACTCATGAGAGGAGCAAGAGGCCTGAATAACATAAATCAAAGTCTTGTGCATTTGGCTTTAGGAGTGACTGCATTCCGGGTCTTTTCCAAGAACAGATTTGCCTGACAGTGAGGTTAATAGGTCACCACCACTGCTTTATAAGCCCCAGAGAGGTGGGAACAGAGTGACCTGTCAAGGCCATAGCAAGGTCAAGAGCTGTGGGGCTGGCACTGTGGATTGGCCAAGCTGTCAGGGAGCTTCATGCATTCATTCTTTCAACCAATTTTTAGTGAGTTCCTCCTATGTGCTAGGCACTACCCAAGGTACCAAAGATAAAGCCGTGAATAAGATAGACGAGGTTCCTGCCCTTACAGTGTTTACAGTTTAGAAGGGGAGATGGATGTTATTAATTTCAGAAAGAATTATAGTTATGATAAGTGCTGTAAAGGAAAAGAACAATGTGCACTGAATGTGCATATAACAGGAGGACTCGATTTAGCCTGACACGAGGGCAGTGGAGCTGTTCAAGGAGGGTTTACCCAAGGAAGTGGCCATAAACTGAGATCATAAGCATGCCCAGGAGTTAAACACAAAAACCTTAGAGGAGAGCATCCAGGCAGAGGGTGCAGCTATGGAAAGACCCAAGTCAGTTGCAAGTTTGGCATGTGTCAGGAACATGCAAGAGGCTGATGCGGCTAGAACAGAGGGACTGAGGGAGTGAGAGGCAGGAGGTGAGACTACACAACTAGCTGGGGGCCAGGTCACTAGGGCTTTTGTGGGCCATGGTAAGGAGCTTGCATTTTACTAAAAGTGGAATGGGAAGGTTTTAAGCTGGGGAGTGGTACAATTTAACGCTGTGTGCGTGTGTGTGTGTGTAGGTGTGTGTGAATAGAGAGGGGAGTCTCACCATCTTGCCCAGGTTGGTCTTGAACCCCTGGGCTCAACCGATCCTCCCACCTTGGCCTCCCAAAATGTTGGGATTACAGGCAGCGTGACCCACCACACCCGACCTCATTTGTGTTTTAAAGAGAGTCCCTTGGCTGCTGTGTTGTTGGCAATGGATTGAGGTGGGGACAAGAGTGGAAGCAGAAAGACAAGTTTGGAGGTTATGATGGTGACCTGGCAGTGGGTGGTGGCTGTGGAGGCCTTCTGTGAAAGTTGAGCCCACACATTTTACAAATGAGGAAACTGAGGCCCAGAGAAGGGGAGTGACTTTCCCAAGGTCACCCTGCTTCCTGGTCCTATTCTCCCATAAGAGGGAATTTAACAGAGAACCAAGCAGATAATTCTAAGTGAATTCTGGTAGGATGAATTTGTTGGTGCACTGTGGCAAATTTGGGGTTCTGGAAGCTGATTCAGATGCTTAGAGTGGGAAGTAAATGAAGAATTCTGGTATTTGGGGTTCTCTTGTTCCAGTGCCTGGGGCTGCGGTGAGGCTGGCATCAGCCCCAAGTTACGTATCCCCACCCAGTTTAGTCTGGCCATTGCTCAGACAGGAGCTAAGTGCTTGCAGGCCAGTTCCTTCCTGCCTCCATAGTATAAGGAAGTGTGAGCTGGGCAGGACTCCCAGTGCTCTCTTGGTCTCAGAGCAAGCAAGCAGAAACCTCATGCGGGGCCATGTGAGGTCAGGAGGGAGGGGTCCGAATACCTGAGCTTGGTTGAGATTGGCTGCTCTTTGACACACCACTTCTGTGGACGGCCAATCACAAGAGCCACAGTATCCTTGCTCACTTCTTCCCCTCCTTCACTTGTCCTTGCAAAAGCCACAGAACTTCCCGCCACAGAGTGAGCAGGGGAGAGAAGTTCCTTCCCTCCTCCACTCCATAACCGGTCCAAAAGGCCTTTGGGGAGAGGCGCCTTGCTTATAGCCAAAGGATGAATGCCCTGCTTCCCAAAGCTTGGAGAGAAGCATTTGCTCTTTGTGGGGGACCAGGTTGAGCACCAATTAGGGAGAAATGACACCAAATGGATTTTCAACCAAGGCTTTGCTGAAATAGCCTAGACTGTAGATAATTGTGAATATAATCCTAGACAGGAAAATTCCTCTTCTCCCAAGGCCTTATCTTCTTTTTCTTCTTTGTTTTTTTTTTTTTCTCTGTTGCTCAGGCTGGAGTGCAGTGGCACGATCTCAGTTCACTGCAACCTCCTTCTCCTGGGTTCAAGTGATTCTTCTGCCTCAGCCTCCAGGTAGATGGGATTACAGGCATGCGCCACCACACCTCGATAGTTTTTGTATTTTTAGTAGAGACAGGATTTCACTATGTTGGCTAGGCTGGTCTCGAACTCCTGACCTCAGGTGATCCACCTGCCTTGGCCTCCCAAAGTGCTGGGATTACAGGCATGAGCCACTGCGCCCGGCCGAGGCCTTACCTTCTAGGCGGCACTGGTGCCGTTACACTGCACCAGTCAAAGGGGCATTTGCCATCTCCCCAACCTGACCTCTAGCAGGCTGGGCCTCAGTTCACTACCTACCCATCTGCTTTGGACAAGAGAAATACCATAGTGGAGTGAAAAGCGTCAGGAAACCGTTTCTAATCCTGATTCTTTTGTTGGTGAGTTGGATAACCTCCCCTCTAGACCCATTTCTCCATCTAGAAACTGAGGGAATTGGAGTAAATGCTCTCCAAGGTCACTTCCAGTTGTGACATGCAAAGGGTCAAATAGCTGCTATGCATTAGATACCAGGCTAAGCATTTTACATTTCTTATTTAATTTCATTCCCACAACAGCTCCTGTGAGTCAGATACTATTATGTCCCTCACCTCACACATAGACGTCGCAGATGAGGAAATCATGGCTCAGGGAGGTTAAATGACTTACCCCAAAACACACAGCTAGCAAAGGGAACAGCCAGGATGTGGATTCAGGTCTGTCTGATCCTGATTCCACACTCCACACTCATAACTGCTTCCCTAAGCAGCGACTTTACAGGTTCTATGCCATCCAAATTGCCCTTAAAGCCCTGATAAGCTGGGACTGCCAAGGAGCGAAAATGACCCTTCCTCCCTGTTTCACACTTTGAAGGTGGGACTGACATGTTGGTAGAAGCAGGTGGGCACTTGGATCCTATGAGCTGAATTGCCAAGAGCGATCGCCTGGCGATAATCTACTGCCATGCTGGGGTGCCCTGGGCATCCGGGGAGAAGCAGGAGGGCACTGCCAGCTGGGAACGTTGGCAGGAAGAATGCCTCACAATCCCCTAACTTATGTTCTGAAATGTCTGACAAATCCTGTACAGGTTCTCAGTGCTATACTCTAATGATATTAATGAAGGCAGGGGAGCCTAGTGAAAATTTAATAGACCAGTATAAAAAGTTGCACAGACTCCATCTGCAGAAATTCTTTTGAAGGTCCACACGAAGCCACAGAGCTGCTTGGAACTCTCCATCCAAGGAAATTATTAACCTTCCTCATTTCTGGAGGACGATGCAATCTGTTTATTAAATGCCTAAATTGAAGGGAGAGGACACAGTGCAGTTGGGGGTTTTCCACCATAATTCATCTGAGGCTCTCGGTCAGGGAAATTTGAGCCTGGGGCCCACTCAGCTTCCTGACCACTTCCTGCTCCCAGGCTTCCTCCAACCCTGTGTCTTTAATAAGTTCAGGTTGTTTAGAGTTCAGCTCTAGTTAACCCTTTGAAGTCTGGGTGGATAAATCACAGCTCAAGTCCACGAACCACTTAATGTGCATCAAAGATTGACCAATGAAGCAATTGTTCCAGCATGGAAACTTCTATTGTAAGGATCAAATGAGATAATGTATGAGTGTGAAAGCACTGTGTGATTTCTGAAGCACAGTAAATTACTTTTATTATTATTTTTCTCAATAGGATGGCTTGCTTATCTACAAGACAGATACCTGTTGTCATTGGAGGTCTTCAAACAAATCAAATTGGTACTTGTTGAGCCTGGAAGTACTAAATTTTCCTTGTATTTCCTCCTGTGTTCTTCAAGCTACTTGACACCTGTTTAAGTAGCTTCTGATGGTCCTGTAGCCTTGTGTACTTGGAGTCAGTGTAATTTGCTTATTGTTTCTCCTCAACAAAGAATGTGAAAGGCAGATGATGCAGGAGCATTTCCAGCAACATAAGGCTTGGTTTTGTCCATTGCTCCCCATACCCCAACCCTGGGATGTGAGTGCTCAAGGGGCAGGGCTGTGTTCTGAGTGCCTGAGGGGCCTTCGTGTGCACTGGGATGAATCAGTCACACACAAAGACAGGTCAGCTAGGAAAGAGAGCTAGTTAATGTTCTGAAAACACCCTCTTTCAGAAATGCCTGAAGTGACTCTCATATGTGGCTGGAGGGAAATAAAATTGATACAGTATCTCACAAAATTATATATGCATTTATCTTTTGACTCACCAATCCCATTTTTAGGAATTTACCCTGAAGATACACCTCCAACAATATGGAAATGCATATGTGCAAGAATTTTCATTGCAGTGTCATTTATGATTACAAAATATTAGAAACTACCTAAATGTCCATATATAGAAAAGTGGTTGAATAGATTATGGCATAGCCACAGAGTGAAGTATTATGCAGCTGTGAAAAATAATGCAGATGCTGTCTATGTACTGATATGGAGTGATTTCCAGGATATATTGTTAAGTAAAAGAAAAGCCACGTGCAAAAACAAAGAAACAAACAAACAACAACAACAAAACAAACATGTCTGTAGCATGCTTCCTTTTGTGTAAGAAGGAAGGGGAAGTAAAAAAAATGTAGAGCGGCATCTGCTCATTTGTACAAAAAGAGACACAAGAAGAATAAAGCAGAAACTGATGGAATGGGTTACCTACAGGAGTGGATAGGAATGGCTCATAATAGGTGCTTAATAAGCATTTCCTGATGGTGAATTACAGGACACAACAAAGGGAATGATTGACTTAGCCTGGGAGCATCAGGAAAGCTTTCTATTGCTATCTTGAAAGATGAGTGTGTGGTCATTAGGTTTGCTGACCATAATGGGGAGATTGTTTCAGGCAGAGGGAACAGTTATGAGCAAAGATCCACACGGGGAGAAGTAGCCTGGTATGTAAAGTGGCTGGAGCATTGGGTGGGATGGGGACTATTGTGAGAGAAGGCTGGACAGAGCAGGCAGGAACCAGAAGGTGGACTTTCTTCTATGCAATGGTAAGGAGTTTGCATTTTCATCTCAGTAAGATGAGAACCCATTGGAATATTTTCAGCAGGAGAGTGATATGGACCAGTTTATGCTCCATCAGTCCCTCTGCTGTAGAGTGGGGTGTGGACTGAAGGGGATGAGAGTGGAAGCAGGGAGGCCAGTTAGGAAGCTATTGTAGCCATCCAGGTAAGAGAGGATGGTGGCTTGGACCAGGAAGGTAGTACAGGTTGAGCATCCTAAATCCAAAAATCTGAAATCTGAAATGCTCCCAAATCTAAAACTTGTTGACATGGCGCTCAAAGGAAGTTCTCATTAGAACATTTCAGATTTAAGATTTTTGGATTTGGGATGCTCAACCAGAAAATATAATGCAAATATTCCCAAATCCAAAGTCTAAGTCTGAAGCATTTCTGGTCCCAAGCATTTCAGATAAGGGATACTCAACCTGTAGTAGAAGTGGAAAGAGGTGGCCATGTCCTGGGTATATTTTGAAGGTAGAGTCAGCAGGACAAATGGATGGTTTGGATATGGGGGAGGGTAAAGGAGAAAAAAGTCTTGGATAATTCCCAGATTTCTGGCTTAAGTGATGGGTGTCTGATGGAGCCATTTGGCAAGACGGGTAACAGGGAATAAGGAGCAAAATTCGTGGCATAAGGTGATGAGTTCAGTCTTGGATTTCTTGCATGCGAGATGTCAGTGGGACACCCAGCAGTTGGACATATGGATCTGGGGCTCAGGGGAGAAGGCCTGGATCAGGCCACAGATGTGGTAGCATATAGTTGGAGGGGGGAAAGATGATATTGGATGGGGCCAGAATGGGAGAGTGTATGTACTGGAGTGAGAAGAGGTCTGAGGACAGAGTCCTGGGAACCACTGACATGTAAAAGGGGCAGAGGAGGATGACTTAGTAAAGGGGGCTACAAAAGAGTGGTAATAGCACAGTAGGAGGTCTAGGAGAGAAGAGAGTTGGAGAAGGCTGAGGAGAAGAGAGTTTCCAGGGAAGCATGTTCAGTATGCTCAGGGCCCAGGGCTGAGAGGCCCTCTAATATAGGAGGAGAAAAATGTCCACCGGGTCTGGTGTTTACATTGGATCTTTGAGCAGGTCCAGGGGAGTGTCAGGGGCAGAAGCCAAACTGCAAGACTGAGGAATGAAGGGAAGGAGTGAGGTGGGATGGTAGCCAGGGGAGGAGTGGAGGGTGACAGGTTGGAGGAGAGTCCTTATTATAAGGATAAGAGACAAGTAAGCTTGTTTTAGCCACAGAGAAAGAGTCAGTAGACAGGCTAGGCTGAAAACCTAGAAGACAAAGGAATTAACTAGTGGAGCCAGATAGGGAGTGGAAGGTGGGAGCTTAGAGCCCAAGAAGAGGGGCTAGAGTTGAGTAGGAGAAGGGATACCTCTCTTTGAAGGGTTATTTCTCATGAAATCATTTTCCATGTGAGGGAAGCAGCAAAGATTAAATCATCAATGCATGAATTGGGGCTTTTCTTTTTTCAAACTTGGATAATGTGGCCTAATCATGTGTTGGTTCAGATAGAACCCTGAGCCTTGGTCATAGGCATCTGGAGAGGACAGTGCTGACAGAGACACTGCTTCCCTGCTGGAAAGTGCAAACAATGCTCCTTCAAATGTGCTTATACAGATTCAAACCATTTTAATGTATGCATGGGAGCCTACAGTATTAATCAGGGTTTAAAAGTCTCCCTTAAAACAAATTATGAGCCTTTAGAGTGAATAAATAGGACCTAATGAATAGGTGTGCTAATGGTTCTATCCTGCTCTGGACTTGGGCCAGGAGCAGGAGCACTAAAAACAGAACAGGGAGAAAGGCCTTGGGCTCTTTTCAAGTTTCTCCCCTCTGAGGCCTCCTCTAGCCCGGAAGATTCAGCAGAACTCATGGCAGAAGTGAGGCCTGGGCTTGGCAACAGCACTGATCTCTTATGAAGCAGAAGCCCACCAATCGCAGTGTTTGCCTTCTAGGGAGAAGAGCTTAGGGCTAAGATGTTCTGTCCCTTTGCAGACAATAGAACCTGTAAGCTACTTCAGAAGAGCTCATGCTAGTCATTGTCTAACAAAAACAATGTTCTGACTCTTGCTACATGGCAGGGTGACATATATTGGACAGAGAAGCAAGACAGCTGGGTTTGACCCAGGCTGTGCTACAAGCCTGCTCTGTGACTTTGCATAGGTACCTTCCACTTGCCGGGCCTCAGCTACTCCATGAACCAAGTAAATGGAGTGGACAGATTGATCCCTCGGGGACCTGAGACCACAACTTTCTTTTTTTTTCTTTTTTTGAGATGGAATCTCTCTGTGTTGCCCAGGCTGGAGTGCAGTGGCAGGATCTCGGCTCACTGCAAGCTCTGCCTCCCAGGTTCATGCCATTCTCCTGCCATAGCCTCCCAAGTAGCTGGGACTACAGGCGCTCGCCACCAGGCCCGGCTAATTTTTTTGTATTTTTAGTAGAGACGGGGTTTCACCATGTTAGCCAGGATCGTCTCAATCTCCTGACCTTGTGATCCACCAGCCTCGGCCTCCCAAAGTGCTGGGATTATAGGCATGAGTCACCACGCCTGGCCTCTATTTTTTTAAAATACACTATTTATTTATTTAGTTTTGAGACAGGGTTTCACTCGTTCACCCAGGCTGGAGTCCAGTGGCGTAATTTTGGCTCACTGGAGCCTCCACTTCCCAGGCTCAAGTGATTCTCCAGCCTCAGCCTCCTGAGTAGCTGGGACTACAGGTGCGAGCCACCATCACCTGGCTATTTTTTGTTATTTTTTTCGTAGAGACAGATTTCACCATCTTGCTCAGGCTGGTCTCAAACTCCTGAGCTCAAAGTGATCCACCTGCCTCAGCCTCTCAAAGTGCTGGGATTACTGGCATGAGCCACCATGCCTGGCTTAAGCTTTATGTTTTAGGGAAGTTTCAGGTTCACAGCAAGGCTTAACAGAAAGTACAGAGAATTCCCATGTAACTGCTTTCCCCACCCACACACATGCTGCTCCACTATCAATATTCCCTATTGCAGTGGTACATTGGTTATAACTGATGTCCCTACACTGACACATCGTTATCACCCAAAGACCATAGTTTACATTAGGATTCATTCTTGCAGTCATACCTTCTATGGGTTTTGACAAGTGTATGGTGACATGCATCTACCAGTACAGTACCATACAGAATAGTTTCACTGCTCTAAAAATCCCATTTTCCACCTATTCATCCTTCCCTCTCCATTAGCCCCTGGCAAGCCCTGATCTTTTTACTCTCTCCAAGATTTTGCTTTTTCCAAATTTCATCTAGTTAGAATCATATCGTATGTAGTGTTTTCACATTGGCTCCTTTCACTTAGTAATGTGCATTTAAAGTTCCTCCACATATTTTCATAGCTTGAACACTCATTTCTTTTTAGCACTAAACAATATTTCATTGTCTAGATGTACCACAGTTTATTTATCCATTCATCTACTGAAGGACAACTTGGTTGCTTCCAGGTTTGGGCAATTATGAAAAAAGTTGCTATAAACACCCATGTGCAGATTTTTGTGTGGACATAGGTTTTCAAATCATTTGGGTAAACACCCAGGAGTGTGATCAATGGATCATATGGTAAGAGGATATTTACTCTTGGAAGAAAACTGTCAAACTGTCTTCCAAAGTGACTGTACCATTTTGCATTCTCAACAGAAGTGAATGAGAGTTCCTATTGCTTCATATTTGGTAGTGTCAGTGTTCCAAATGTTGGCCATTCTAATAGGCGTCTTATTGTTAGCTTAAATTTGCAATTCTCTAATGACATGATGTTGAGCATTTTTTCTTATGCTTATTTTCCATCTGTATATTTTCTTTGTTGAGCTTTCTATTCAGATATTTTGCCTATTATAAAATCAAGTTGCTTGTTTTCTTATTGTTAAGTTTTAAGAGTTCTTGTGGCTTACGCCTATAATCCCAGCACTTTCGGAGGCCGAGGGAGGGGGATCACTTGAGCCCAGGAGCTCGAGACCAACCTGGGCAACATAGGGAGACTCAGCCTCTACAAAAAACAAAATTAGCTGGGCATGGTGGCACACGCCTGTAGTCCCAGCTGCTTGGGAGGCTGAGGCAGGAGGATTGCTTGAGCCCAGGCGGTCAAATCTGCAGTGAGCCGTAATCGTGCCACTACACTCCAGTCTGGGCGACAGAGACCCTGTCTCAAAAAAAAAGAATTCTTTATATAATTTTGGTTAACAATTCTTTATCAGATGTATCTTTTTTTTTTTTTTTTTTTGAGATAGGGCCTCGTTCTGTCACCCAGGCTGGAGTGCAGTGGCATGATCACAGCTCACTGCAGCCTCAACCTCCCAGGCCCAAGTGATCCTCCCACTACAGCCTCCCAAGTAGCTGGGAGTACAAGTGTGCACCACCATGCCTGGCTAGTTTTTCTTGTGTTTTTCATAGACATGGGGTTTCACCCTGTTGCCCAGGCTGGTTTGGAACTCCAGAGCTAAAGTGATCCACCTGCCTCGGCCTCCCAAAGTGCTGGGATTACAGGTGTGAGCAACCACGCCCAGCTCAGATGTGTATTTTGCAAATCTTTTCTCCCAGTCTATGGCTTGTCTCTCTCTCTTGACAGTGTCTTTCATAAAGCAGAAGTTTTTAGTTTTAATGAAGTCTAGTTTATAAGTTATTTATTTAATGGATTGTGCATTTGGTGTTGAATCTAAAAAGTCATCACCATGCTCAATGTCATCTAGGTTTTCTCCTATGTTATCTTCTGGGAGTTTTATAGTTTTGAATTCTACATTTAGGTTTGTAATCCATTTTGAGTTAATTTTTGGGAAGGGTGTAAAGTCTGTGCCTTGATTCATTTTTATGAGAGTCTTATGATAAAAACTCTCCTGAATAATTTGAATTCATTAGTTGAATGAATAGGCCTATGCCATTTCTCTTTGTGTGACTTTTGGCGGATTTATCTTTTAAAGAATCGGTCAATTTCAACTAGTTTATCGAATTTGTGAGCATAGAGTTGTTCATAAGATTCTTTTATTATCCTTTTAATGTCCTTGGGAATTGTAGTAATATCCCTCTTTCATTTCTGATGTTAGTAATTTGTGTCTTTTCTCTTTTCTTCTTAGTTTGCCTGGCTAGAAGTTTATCAATTTTATTGATCTTTTCAAAGAACCAGCTTTTAGTTTTGTTGACTTTTCTCTATTCATTTTCTGATTTCAATTTCATTGATTTCTGCTCTATTTTTTATTATTTATTTTCATCTGCTTACTTTGGGTTTAACTGGCTCTTCTTCCAGTTTCCTCAGGTGGAAGCTTAGATTATTGATTTTTCGACCTTTCTTCTTTTCTAAATACACACTCAATACTATAAAACTTCCTTCTAAGTGCACTGCTTTTGCTGCATTACATAAATTTTAATAAGTTGTATTTTCATTTTCTTTTATTTCTCTTTTTTGGGGGGATAGGATCTCTCTCTCTGTTGCCCAGGCTGGAGTGCAGTGGTGCAATCATAGCTCACTGCAACCTTGAATGTCTGGGCTCAAGTGATCCACCCTCCTCAGCCTCCCAAGAAGCTAGGACTATAGGCACAATAGGCACATAGCTAGTCCTGTTGGCTAGGACTATAGGTATCGTACCCAGTTAATTTTTTATTTTTATTTTCTTGTAGAGGTGGGGTCTTGCTATGTTGCCCAAGGTGGTCTTAAACTCCTGGCCTCAAGCAATCTTCCCACCTCAGGCTCCTAAAGTGCTGGGATCACAGACATGAGCCAACACACCTGGCCTATATTTTCATTTTCATTTAGTTCAAAATATTTTAAAATTTCTGTTGAGACTTCTTTGATCCATGTGTTACTTGGAAGTGTGTTGTTTAATCTCCAAGCATTTTCAGGATTTTCAATTATCTTCCTGTTATTGATTTCTTGTTTAATTCCGTTGTGGTCTGAGAACAGACATTGAATTATTTATGTTCTTTTACATTTGTTAAAGATATGTTTTATATTCCAGAATGTGGTCTATCTTGGTGAATGCTCCACGTGATCTTGACAGGAGTGTGCATTCTGCTGTTGTTGGATGAGGCAGTGTAAAGATTTCTATCAGCTGATGGTGTTGTTGAGTTCAACTATGTCTTTACTGATTATTTGCCTGCTGGATCTGTCCATTTCTGATAGAGGGGTGTTGAAGTCTCCAACTATAATAACGAATTTATCTATTTCTTCTTGCAGTTCTCTCAATTTTTACCTCACATATTTTGACCCTCTTTTGTCAGACATGTACACATTAAGGATTATTACGTCTTCTTGGAAAATTGACCCCTTTATCATTATGTAATTCCTTTCTTTATCCCTAATAACTTTCCTTGCTATGAAGTTTGTTCTGTCTGAAAATAATATAGGTACTCCCACTTTCTTTTGACTAGTGTTAGCACGGTACATCTTTCTCCATCCCTTTACTTTTAATATATATGTGTCTTTATAAGGTAAAGCGGGTTTCTTGTAGACAATATATATTTGGGTCTTGGTTTGTGATATACTCTAACAATCTCTCTCTTTTAATTGATGTATTTAGACCAATGATGTTTAAAGTGATTATTGATATAGTTGGATTAATATTTACCACATTTGTTACTGTTTTCTATTTGTTGCCCTTTATCTTTGTTCCTATTTTTGTCTTCCATGCTTTTTCTGACTTTTATGGTTTTAATTAAGCATTTTTATGATTCCATTTTCTCTCCTTTCTTGGCACATCAGTTACACTTTTTTAAAACAGTTTTTAGTGGTTGCCTTAGAGTATGCAATGTTGGGTTAACGACTAATCAAGTCCATTTTCAAATAACACTATACCACTTCAAAGTACTGCAAATATCTTATAATAACTGCATAATCCCAATTCTTCCCTCCTATTCCTTGTATTATTGCTGTTATCCATTTAACTTCTTATATATATAACAGAAGTTAATAATAGAATATGTATATTCTATTAATGTCTTCATATATATAATAGAACTTCATGAACTTCTTTATATATACAATAGAACTTCTATTGTATATAAAATAAAATACATTGTTAGTATTATTATTTTTAACAAACTATTAGATCAATTAAGAATAAGAAAAATAAGAGTATCTTGCTCTACGGACTGAGCTAGCCAGGCACTATGGAATACTACACACTCATAAAAGAGTATGAAATGATGTCCTTTGCAGCAACATGGATGCAGCTGGAGGCCATTATCCTAAGTTAATTAATGCAGAAGCAAAAAATCAAATACCACATGTTCTCACTTATTAGTGGGAGCTAAATATTGGGTACACACAGACATAAAGATGGAAATAACAGACACTAGAAACTCCAAAAGCAGGTTGGGAAGAAGAGGGACAAGGATTGAAAAACAAACTATTGGGTACTCTGTTCTTTACTGGGGTGATAGGTTCAACAGAAGCTGTACTCCCTGAATCTAAAATACAATTTATTAAAAATAATAAGAAAAATAATTTTTTAAAATTTTACCTTCACTTATTCCATTTCTGATCTATATTATTTTCTTGTCTCTGAGGAACTTATTTTAACATTTCTTGCAAGGCAGGTCTACTGGCTACAAATTCCCTCAATGTTTGTTTAAATCTTTATTTTTCCTTTACTTTTGAAAAAAATATTTCACAGGGTACACAATTCTAGGTTAGTTTTTTTTTTTTTTTTTTTTTTTGGTCCTCTCAACACTTTAAATATTTCATTCTACTCTCTTTTTCCTAGCTTGGTTTTTGGGAAGTCAGATGTAATTCTTTTATTTATTTTTATTTATTTTTATTTTTTTGAGACAGAGTCTCACTCCGTCGCTCAGGCTGGAGTGCAGTGGCGCACGATCTCGGCTCACTGCAAGCTCTGCCTCGCGGGTTCACGCCATTCTCCTGCCTCAGCCTCCCGAGTAGCTGGGACTACAGGCGCCCGCCACCACACCCTGCTAATTTTTTGTATTTTTAGTAGAGATGGGGTTTCACTGTGTTAGCCAGGAAGGTCCCAATCTCCTGACCTCATGATCTGCCTGCCTTGGCCTCCCAAAGCGCTGGGATTACAGGCGTGAGCCACCGCGCCCGGCCCAGATGTAATTTTTATCTTTGCTTCTCTATAGGTAAGGTGTTTTTTCCACATCTGGCTTCTTTCAGATTTTTTTTCTCTAACTTTGATTTTCTGAAGTTTGAATAAGATATGCTCAGGTGTAGTTTTTTGTGGGGGTTGGGGGTATTTATCTTGCTTGTTATTCTCTGAGGTTCCTGAATCTGTGGTTTGGTGTCTGACGTTAATTTGGGGAAATTCTCAGTCATTCCTTTCTTTCTTCTCATTCAGGTAGTGGCATTACATGTATGTTATATTTTTTGTAGTTATTCCACAGTTCTTGCATATTCTGTTCTCTTTTTTTGTTTTCAGTTTTTTCCTCTGCTTTTCAGATTTGGAAGTTTCTCTTTCTTTCTTTCCTTTCTTTCTTTCTTTTTCTTTCTTTCTTTCTTTTCTTTCTTTCTTTCCTTCTTTCTTTCTTTCTTTCTTTCCTTCTTTCTTTCTTTCTTCTCTTTTTTTTATGAGATGGAGTTTAGCTCTTGTTGCCCAGGTTGGAGTGCAATGGTGCGATCTCGGCTCACCACAACCTCCTCCTCCCAAGTTCAAGCGATTCTCCTTCCTCAGCCTCCCGAGTAGCTGGGATTCCAGGCATGCACCACCACGCCCGGCTGACTTTGTATTTTTAGTAGAGACAGGGTTTCACCATGTTGGTCAGGCTGGTCTCTAACTCCCGACCTCAGATGATCCACCTGACTCGGCCTCCCAAAGTGCTAGGATTACAGTGATGAGCCACCTGGCACCCGGCCCAGATTTGGACATTTTGAATGACAATCTTCAACTTCAGGGATTCTTCCTCGGTTGGTCTAGTGCAGTGGTTCATGCCTATAATCTCAGCACTTTGGGAGGCTGAGATGGGTAGATCACTTGAGGCCAGGAGTTTGAGACCAGCCTGGGCAACATAGCAAGACCCCATCTCTACAAAAATATATATATATAAAATAGCTGGGCATGCTGGTGTGTGCCTGTGGTCCCAGGTACTCCCGGGAGGTCCAGGCTGCAGTGAACCATAATCAAACTGCTGCACTCCATCCTGGGCGACAGAGTGAGACCCTGTCTGAAAAAAAAGAGATTTTTCCTCAGCCATGTCTAGTCTACTAATGAGCCAATCAAAGGCATTCTTTATTTCTGTTACTGTGTTTTTGATTTTTAGCATTTTTTTATTCTTTCTTAGAATTTTCATCTCTCTGCTTATGTTATCCATCTTTTTAAAAAATTTTTCTTTTTTCTTTTTTTTTCCTTACCAGCAGCTAAACCAATATCCATCTATCTTTGCATGTTGTCTCCTTTTTCCATTAAATCCTTTAGCATATTGGTCATAGTTTTTAAACATCCCTAGTCTGATAATTCCAACATCCCTGCCATATCAGACTTTTGTTGTTGTTGTTTGTTTGTTTGCTTGTTTTTATTTTTGATACAAAGTCTCACTCTGTTACCCAGGCTGGAGTGCCGTGGTGCGATCTCGGCTCACTGCAACCTTCGCCTCCCGGGTTCAAGTGATTCTCCTGCCTCAGCCTCCTGAGTAGCTGGGATTATAGGCCCGTGCCACCACACCTGGCTAATTTTTGTATTTTTTAGTAGAGACGAGATTCACCATGTTGACCAGGCTGGTCTCGAACTCCTGACCTCAAAAGATCCACCCACCTTGGCTTCTGAAAGTGCTAGGATTACAGGCGTGAGCCACCACACCCAGCCCAGACTCCCAGACTCTAGTTGTTATGCTTGTTCAATCTCTTCAAACTATATATTTTTTGTCTTTAAGTATAGCTTGTAATTTTTTTTTTTTTTTTTTTGAGATGGAGTCTCGCTCTGTTGCCCAGGTTGGAGTGCAGTGGCCACAATCTTAGCTCATTGCAACCTCTGCCTCCCAGGTTCAAACGATTCTCCTGCCTCAGCCTCCCGAGCAACTGGGATTACAGGTACGCACCAGCATGCTCTGCAAATTTTTGTATTTTTAGTAGAGACAGGGTTTTGCCATGTTGGCCAGGCTGGTCTCAAGCTCCTGACCTCAAGTGATCTGCCCACCTCAGCTTCCCAAAGTGTTGGGATTACAGGCGTGAGCCACTGCACCCGGCCATAATTTTTTGTTGATGAGTGGAAATGATGTACTGGGTAAAAGGAACTGCTGTAAATATTTGGGTTGGTGCAAAAGTAATTGCGGTTTTGACCATTACTTTTAATGGAAAAAAACCACAATTACTTTTGCACCAGTTTAATAGTTCTCTAGTGATGTGGTGGTGAGGTGTATGAGGAGGAGAAGTGCTCTGTAGTCCTATGATTCGTTCTTAGTCTTTTAGTTAGCCTGTGCCCCTAGGCAGTGAACTTCACCAGTGCTTCTCAATCTCTATCCTCCTTAGGTGGGACAAGATGGCTAGAGAAGGCTGAATTTGTGTATTCCCTTTCCTAACATGGAAGGCTAGGGGAAGCAGCAGTTGGAGATTTCCTTCCCCTGGGTTGGTTAGGCTCTGAGAAAACCCCAAGTTAGGCTTAGTTTTTCCTAAGAGCAGGCTTTTTTTTTAGACAGAGTCTTACTCTGTTACCCAGCATGGAGTGCAGTGGCACCATCATGGCTCACTGCAGCCTTGACCTCCTGTGCTCAAGTGATCCTCCCATTTCTCAGCCTCCTGGGTAGCTGGGACTACAGGTGCACATCACCACATCTGGCTTTTTATTTATGTGTTTATTTATTTGTATTTTTTGCAGAGATGAGGTTTCGCCATGTTGCCTGGGCTGGTCTCGAACTCCTGAGCTCAAACTGTCTACCTGCCTTGGCCCCCCAAAGTGCTGGGGCTACAGGCGTGAGCCACTGTGCCCAGCCTGGGCAGCTCTTTTTAAGAACAGAATGCTCTGGCATATTTCAAAATAGTTCCCTTTCCCCTCCCTCTGCAGGTAGCATGATATTTCTACCTGATACTCACTGTAAGGACATGTAGAGCTTATGGAAGTAAAACTCACAAAAGTGTGGCACCTCCCTTCTCCCCACCATAACTGGTTCCCCCTGGAGTTTTTAACTCTCAGGCTTGTTCACACTGAGCCTCCAGGAATTTGTCAGTTATAATTCAAATTTTCTCTCTGGCACTGTTTCCCACAGAGATTTCTGTTCTTGAAAGTTGTGATTCTCTATGTCAGCCTTTCTCTCTAATTTTTGAGGTAGCAGTTTGCCCTGTGATTCCACTTCTCTGACAGATCTAAGAAAGGTTGTTAATCTTTCAGTTTGTTCAGCTTTTTACTTGTTGTTGGGATGGAGTGGCAACTGCTAACCTCCTTACATGCTGGGCCTGAAACCAGAAGTCTCTCCGTTTTTGGTTTTGTTTTGTTTTGTTTATTCACTTTGTCTCCCTAACTGTACTATAAACTCTGCAGGAACAGGAACCTTGTTTGTCTTATTCGTCCTATAAACTCAATGTCTAGTGCCATGCCTGGCACATGGTAGGTGCTTAATATATGTTCAGAGAAAAAAGGAAGATATTGAGAGTCAGAAGACCTGGACTGTGATCTCACGTGAGTTCCTTCCTCTCTCCCAGCCTCAGCTTCCTTACTATCTGATGTTATTCTTGTTTGTTTCTCTATTGTCTGTCTGCCTCCCTCCACTAGAATGTAACTTCCATGAGATTGGGAACCTCATCTGTCAAAGACCCTGCCATATAATAGGTTCTCTATAAATATTTGTTGAATGAACAAATGAATGAGTGAATGACTTAATCTACAAAAGGAAGGGGTTGACTTTGATAATTTGATGGCAGGGATTTCTGGTAACTTTCCCCTTCCCTACTCAAATGGGTTACCTGTCTGGGCTAGTTTTAAGTACTCCTAAGAGAGATTAATGCCTTTCTGGGAGAGGAACTCAAATAGATCACATGGATTAGAATGATCAGCAGTATATGGAAAATCAACTTGCCAAACTTTGGAACTCAGCAGCTTTTCTTCGTGTTATCCAGGAGAGCACAGGCTGTGCTCCAACATGTGTGTGTGACAACAATTTGAATCTCAGTGTTCAGCCCTTTGAAACCACATAGACTTATGTAATGTGACCCAATCCCTTGGTTTTGCAAAGAAGGGGGGTGTACAACTGGGAGAAGAGAATGCAGTTATTTACCAGTTTCTTCCTAAGAGCAAAAAACAGAATGTTCAGCATTTGTGGGAGGGGCAAGAGTTGTGTTCTGCCTGAGTAATTCTTGCTCACTGGATGGGCAGGGTCAGGTGACAAACGTCCATATCTCTGCCTGGCACCAGCGTGAGCCCTGCCCAGAGGCAGGAAAAAAATGTTTTAAGTCCTAGTTTCCCCAGCGGTTTGTAACAATGCCCTGGTGTCCCATTTCACAGGCTCAATGGGGGAGATTGAAGGTAATCAAGCTATAGGACCTTCAAAAACAACTCGAGGTAGAAGAGTTCAATTGGGAGCCCCCAAGACCGAAGGAGTTCTAAAGGGCCCCTTGCCTTTTGCTAAAGGCAAACAACAACAGCAACAACAACAACAACAACAAAACATATGCTTTGACCTTCTACAGAGCAGACACTGCCAAGATGATATTGATGCCTTTGGAGGGAGAAGGAGAAATAACTTATGGGGAATGATCTGGCCCTCAGTGATACTCAGCTGTCTATGTCATTCTCTGTAAGGTTAGCAACTGCTCTTCAGCAAGGTTGAACACTGTTGAAATGGATCCTGTAATCCTACGTTTGAGGAAATGGGTGTTACTGAATAATTTTTATCCACAAAAAAAATCTTTTAGCTCTGCAAAAAGCTACAATCCCATAAAAAATAATTCCCTCAAATTAACATCTACTCAACAGAGCCTGTCTGTCCTGAATGTGAGACTGCAGGGTAGAAGAAAGTGTGATTGGTGGGAAGTGGTTTACTTCCCACCCAGTTCCAGTTCCACCCGCCCTCTCCCAATTCCAAGATTTGAAGATTCTGTGCTGATGTTCCTTTTATAGCCATTAAAAACTAAGAGGATCTTTTCTAGAATTTTGACTTTGGATATCAGGGCCGCAGATTTTGACCTGAGGCTGCCTATTTTAGGGATCACTATCCCCTTTGCCTCCATAAAGACATTTAAAAGGATAGTCTGGGCTCCCAGTTTCTGCAATTTCTTTAGTAAGAGGCCTCTTGGGTCATTTCCTGAGATCCCCCTTGCCTGGGCCATTCTGGCAAAACAGCTCTGTGGCAGCAGGGACACTCCCCCAATCCTCAGGGATTTGCTCTTTTCACTGTGTTCCCAAAGCATACGGCCACACCTGTCAGCCAGCTCTGACCTGCTTGAGTAGGCATAGCCCTCTGTGTAGAAGTCAGTGGTCACAGAGCCTGAGAAGCTCTTTCCTGTGCTGTCTTCCTCATTTCTTCTTCTCCCTCCTTTTCATCTCTCAATATATCCAAACACCCGAAGAAGTAACTGCTAGTTGCCTACTCCAATGTCTGTTCTTCCCTTCCTTAATAACAGAAACCTGAATCTGTTTGGGGCTAGCAATGTACTCAGTTCAAGAAAGCCCTTCTTTTAGTTAGGAGTGGGCACACTAGATTCTGGCTAATGAGCTATAAGCAGAAGTGTTGTGCAGTATGTCTGGGAAGCTTTCTTAAAAGGGAGGAGCCATCTTTCTTCCTCTTCCTCCTTTCTGTGGCCTAGATTGTGGATACAATGACTGGAGCTTGAGCAGCCATCTCAGACAATGAGGCAATATGCTACGGTGGGCAGCAACTAGGAAGAAGTTTGGGTCTGTGGTGACTTTATAGAGCTGCCCTATCAACACTGGACTGTGTACCTTCAGACTTCTCTGATGGGAGAGATGAATAAACTATCTTTTTAAAGCAACTGTTATTATTTTTTCTGTTATTACAGCCAGGGCTAATCCTAACTCATACTATACCACCCCCACCCCGAGAATGAGACTATGGCTTGACAAACAGATCCAGATAATGGTCTAGGTTTTTATGGGTTAAAATATGGATATAGGGAAAAGTAAGCATTTGAAATGTCTTAGGTATGGAGGGAGGGATCCCTAGTCAAGAGGCACAGGAATACTAGTAGACTGTAGGCAATTTCCCTTCATAGTACAATTTCCCTTCATAGTAAGCCCCATGAAGACCAGTACATGTCTCTCAGATTTACCACAGTATCCCCAGTGCTTAGCCTGGTGCCTGGCACATAGGATAGGCTAAATTAAAAATTATTAACAGAGGCTGAGTGTGGTGGCTCACACCTGTAATCCCAGCACTTTGGGAGGCCGAGGCGGGCAGATCACTTGAGGTCAGGAGTTTGAGACCAGTCTGGCCAACATGGTGAAACCCTGTCTCTACTAAAAATACAAAAATTAGCCCAGCATGGTGGTGCACACCTGTAATCCCAGCTACTCGGGAGGCTGAGACACGAGGATCACTTGAACCCAGGAGGCGGAGGTTGCAGTGAGCCAAGACCGCACCAATGCACTCCAGCCTGGGTGACAGAACGAGACTCTGTCTAATTGACAGAATAAACAGTTCAATGTTTTCATAATGGGAATAATCAACAGGCCACCAGTTTACTTACGTGATATGAAAGAATTTGGGAAAGCTTTCCCACCCCACTGTCCCTACCCAAAAATGTCTTCCCCAATCCATGACTACTATAGCATGTGAACCTCCCAGAAATTTTTCTTTTCCTTCCTTCCTTCCTTCCTTCCTTCCTTCCTTCCTTCCTTCCTTCCTTCCTTCCTTCCTTCCTTTCTTTCTTCTTCCTTCCTTCCTTCTTTCGTGTTTGGTTGGTTTTTTTTTTGAGACGGAGTCTTGCTCTACCACCCAGGCTGGAGTGCAGCGGCACGATCTTGGCTCACTGCCACCTCCACCTTCCAGGATCAAGCGATTCTCCTGCCTCAGCCTCCCAATTAGCTGGGATTACAGGCACCTGCCACCACGCCAGGCTCATTTTTTGTATTTTTAATAGAGACAGGGTTTCACCATGTTAGTCAGGAAGGTCTCGATCTCCTGACCTCGTGATTCGCCCGCCTTGGTCTCCTAAAGTGCTGGGATCACATGCATGAGCCACCGCACCTGGCCTATTTCTTTTTTTTTGAGACGGAGTCTCACTCTGTCGCCCAGGCTGGAGTACAGTGGCACGATCTCAGCTTACTGCAAGCTCCGCCTCCCGGGTTCAAGCGATTCTTCTGCTCCAGCCTCCTGAGTAGCTGAGATTACAGGCGCCTGCCACCACACCCAGCTAATTTTTGTATTTTTAGTAGAGATGTGGTTTCACAATGTTGGCCAGGCTGGTCTCGAACTCCTGACCTCAGGTGATCCACCCACCTCGGCCTCCCAGTATGCTAGTGTTATAAGCATGAGCCACCACGCCTGGCCCCAGAAATTTATTTTTTGATCAGCAAGTATCAGGCACTGTGTTCAGCTCTGAGGATATAGTGTTGAGCCAAATTGGTAGGGGTCCTGCCCACAGGGATATTCCAGAGCGGTGAGGCAGAAACAGCAAAAATTTGTGAACAAATCATTAGAATCTGGGATAAATGCAACAAAACAAAGGTAATGGAGAAAACTTATTTAGACAGAGTGACAGGCAAAGATGTCTCAGAGAAAAGGAGAGCCCAAGGATTGGAACAAGCAGCCAAGCAAAGTCAGGGGAGGGTGCTGGTGGAAGGTTCTGGGCTGACGGAACCAGACACACAAAGGCTCTGAGGAGTATTTGAGGAATGAAAGCAGCTCAGTGGGCTGGAACTTGGTAAGTGCAGGGAATTGACACGGGAAAAGCCTGGAGAGGTCAGTGGAGGCCAGATCACGCAGGCACTTGTAGGCCATGGGAAGGAGTTTGGACTTTACTAAGTACAATGATAAGCCACCGACAAGCCTAAAGCAAGAGAATGCCATGATCTGATTTTGCATTAAGAAGGAGGTCACTCTAGCTGCCATGTGGAATTGGACAGGGTCCAGTGTGGAGGTAGGGAGACCAACGAGGCTTTTGCCTTTGTGTGAAAGATGAGGGTGACTTAGATCAGGGAGTGGGAAGGGGGCTAGAGAGAAGTGGAGGGATTCGAGGTGTGTTGTGGAAGTTGAGTGGACCAGACTGGGTAATGGATTGGATGTAGGAGCTAAGGGTTGGGTGAGGAATCAGAGTTTCTGGTTTGAGCAGCTATGTAGGTGGTGGTGCCAAACACCAAGGTGGGATACGCTGGGGGAGGTGGGAGTCAGGACTTTGATTTTGGTCATGCAGATATTGACATACTTGTGACACAAACAAATGGAGCTGTCAAGGAGACAGTTGAATATTGGAGTCTGGAGCTCAGGTGAATGCTTAGGACTGGAGATACAAATTTGGGAGTCATTAGCATGGCAAATGTTACTTAAGACCTTGGGAGTAAATGGAACTGACCAGGGAGAGAGTACGGAGAGGACAGAGCTGAGCTCAGAGACACTCCAAATAGGGGAAGAGAAGCCTGCAAAGGTTACTTAGAAGGGGCCTTAGGATTATTTATATGTTGCCCATCTCCAATAGAATGTTCTGGAGTTTGAGGACGCTGATAAATAGCACCTCTTTTCTTCCACCTGAAATCAGAATCAATCAAGACACACACACACACACACACACACACACACACACACACACACAAGCCAGACAGGAAACAAAAATATTACCTTTAGCAATCATAAAGCTATTTGGAGAAAAAGGAGTAGGGGTGCAGCCGAACAGACTTGCTAATATGCACTTCTGTCCAGTTAGAGAGACTTAGCCATACTGTCCCTGCCATAGGTGGACAAGCACACACCTCCCCAGCAGGGGATGAGCCTGCCCCACTAAAGTTACTGCAGGGCTGTAAGAGCAGACCAGAACACAGAATACGTGTGCTCTGCAGGCTGAGAGAAACTACAAGGTCTGGCGAGAGTAGGGGGCAACTCTCAGTGTGCTCTGTTCTGCCTTGCCAACTCCCCATTCTGTCTTTCATCTGCTCTCACCATTGGAAAACATGAAATAAGCTTCGGAAGCACAGAGGCCACGTATGACCTGGTCATTGTTTCACCCCTGTGCCTCACAGGGTACCTGACACACAATAGGTGCCAATGTTTGTTGAATGAATGAATGAACAGATGTGGATGTCAAGACTAGAATAATCCTCACATATCATTCAGGAATCACCTATGCCCAGGCCTCAATCCCAGACCAATTTTTATCAACATTTCTGAGGATGAGGTTCAGCATTCAGGATTGCTCTAAGCTCTCCCCAGGTGATTTCAATGTGCGGCTAAGGTGAAGAACTATTATCGCAGGGCCCTGGTCCAACCCCTCATTTTACAGCAAAGTTATTTGTAGAGGGTGTAACGTCAGAGGGCTTGTCCTGGCCCTGCTGCTGACTGTGTGTGGGGCTGGGACTTGCCTATTTCTCTGTCTGGCCCTCATTGCTCTCAGGTGGGAAGTGAGGGGGTGGGGACAGATGATCTCTAGAGCCCTGTCCAACTCTAATGGTGTATTACTCTCTATTCTGATCCCAGATGTGAACTTAACTCACTAGGACATCAATTGTGCCTCAAGATGCCTTTGCACAGTGGTTAGCTTAGTTTTGCGCTTGAGGTGACAGAGTTCTGGATTGCAGTGGACAGCAAAGTAGAGATGTTTGGAAGAGTTCAGGACCTACAGACTCAGTCTTTGGTGGTTAATTTGTCCTGTTTTTTCCTTACGTGGTGGCAGCAAGTTGACCAGTGGAACAGCAAAGAAACAACAGAGGAGCCCAGCTGAGGAAGCTGCAGTGAGCTAGGGCTGCCCTCTTTGCTCCTGCTCCTCCTCTTCTAGCTCTTGTCTTCCCCTGCCCACCTCCCTCCCAGTCATCTCTTTCTCTTTCCTTTCCTGCCCTCTCCATGTATCTGCATCAATCACAAGTCTTTCAAAGGCAAACCTATTGTTTCTTCCTACCCATGGAATCCACCCACCTCCCTAGTTTGGCACCCCAGAGCTTGTAAGTGTGTTGTCACAATGTGAGCAATCAGAAGTGGCTCATGAAATGAAAAAGGGGGGAAGCTAGGTGCAGTGGCTCATGCCTATAATCCCAGCACTTTGGGATCCACCAAGGCAGGTGGATCATCTGAGGTCAGGAGTTCAAGACCAGCCTGGCCAACATGGTGAAGCCCTTTCTCTATTAAAAATATAAAAATTAGCTGGGCGTGGTGGTGCAGGCCTGTAATCCCAGCTATTGGGGAGGCTGAGGGAAGAGAATGGCTTGAACCTGGGAGGCAGAGGTTGCAGTGAGCTGAGATTGTGCCACTGCACACCAGTCTGGGCGACAGAATGAGACCGTGTTTCAAAGAAAGGAAGAAGGAAGGAAGGAAAGAAAGACAGAAAGAAAGAAAAGGAAGGAAGGAAGGAAGGAAAGAAAGACAGAAAGAAAGAAAGAAAAGGAAGGAAGGATGGAAGGAAAGGAAGGAGGCAGGGGTGATAGTTCATGCCTGTAATTCCAGCACTTTGGGAGGCCAAGGCGGACGGATCAGGATGTCAGTTCGAGACCAGCCTGACCAACATGGTGAAACCCTGTCTCTACTAAAAATACAAAAATTAGCCAGGTGTGGTGGTGCACGCCTGTAATCCCAGCTACTCAGGAGGCTGAGGCAGGAGAATCGCTTGAACCTGGGAGGCAGAGGTTGCAGTGAGCCGATCGCACCACTGCACTCCAGCCTAGGTTACAGAGCAAGACTCTGTCGAAAGAAGAAAGAAGAAAGGAAGGAAGGAAAGAAGGAAGGAAGGAAGGAAGAAAGGAAGGAAGGAAGGAAAAGAAGGGGAAATAAAAAGGGAAGAAGTAAGGGTGTAGGTGATTCTCTTCCTCTCCAAAATTGCATGGAGTTTTGTGGGTGCTGGGCCATGTATCCATCTTTAAAAGTGGCTATTTCCTCAGCCTTCTTCAAACAGGGTAACTGGATAAGAGCTAGATATGATGATGAATAGAATTTGGGGGCTAGAAGCAGAGCTGAGGCCTAGAGCAAAGAGGTAACGTGTACTAGTCTCACAGCCAGAGGACTCCTCCTGGCCCCAGTACTCACTAAGCACTTGACTTAGAAACGATCGTGTGTAGCCACCTTGTTTTGCAGATTGGAAAACCGAGGTCTAGAGATGCCAATGACTTGTCCAAGGTCATGTAGTTTGCTAGCCAAAGACTAGGACTACAGCCCAGAACTCCTGACTGCCTTTTCCTGGAATACTTCTGCTCCCTCAGCCTTCCTCAAAGTGACAGTCAGTTTAATTTTATAAGATGGCGGGGCTTGTGGTAAGGACTCTGAAGAGAAAATGTCAAAAGAATAGACCAAATGATGGAAACAGGAGATTATCAAGCCTCAGCGTTCTCTCCGACTTTCCCTAGCCCTTTTGCCAGCTCCACAGCCTGCCTGTCTTCCTACTCCCTGGAACGTAAGGCCGCCCTGGGGACAGCCTCCCCGGGTCGGCTCTGGAGCTCCTGCTCGTCCTCCTCTGTAGCCACTTCTCTGGGGCATCTGTCCGCACATATGTCTTCAGCTCCCATGACACACAGACATGCCTGCATCTCGAGCTCTAGCCCTCGACTTCACCTTCACATTTGTCTTTCTATAGGATATTTCCATATGTAAATATGCCTCGCTCAGCCAGAAATCAAAATTGGAATTCATCTTCCCTATGCAAAGCTACAGACTTTTCCTACCCCCCTGTTTCTTTCAGTGCTTCCATAGTCCACCAATCCTCCTGACTCAAAACTTCCATGTCACCAGAGGCTGGGGGAGGAGGAAATGGGGTTGGGGGGCGGCTAGTGTTTAATGGGTATACAGTGCCAGTTTGGGATGATGACAAAGTTCTTGAGAAGGATGGTGGTGATGGTTACACAACAATGTGACCATTATTAATGGCATTGGACTGTACATTTGTAACAGGTGAAAATGGTAAATTCTATGTTATGTCTATTTCACCACAATTAAAAAAACAAAAACAAAAACCCAAACCCAAAACTCATGTCATCCTTGACTTGTGGCTACCTTGCTGTCTTCTCCCCAGCTTACTTTGCCACCAAGTCATTCTGATTTTTCACCTAGTGGAGATTCCTCAAACTTTCCCATACTCCAGCACCACTAGGGATTTGTTAGAGTTATCAATTCCCCAGTCCTACTCGGCTCTTTGGTGTAGGGGTGGAGCATGGGATCTACATTTTAAACTTCCCAACAAACCTGATGTGGGTGGACTGCAGACTGCACTTGGAGAAATAAATACTGCCTCTCAGTGTCTTTCGGCTTCTACTTCCCTTCCTCTTCCTTCTACTACCCCTATCCTTGCCCCAGCTGGCCCTCATCACCTCACACCTGGATTACAGCAACAGCTGGCCCATCACTAGCGTTTCCCTATTCTAGCCTCTCCAGCTGCCAGGACCCATCTTCTACAAATATCTTTTGCATCACATCACTTCCCTGCTCAGAAGCCTACCATGGCTCCCTGAGACCTCTTAGATTCTATCTAAAGTCACTTGGCTGGGAGCCAGCCAAGTGAGCCTCCCACCCTCCCACTTACCTTCTTCTCTGTTCACTGCCACCCCTCCCGTGCTCATTAGTCATTTATTTTCCTTATGTTAGTCCCTCTGCTAGTTTGGGGTGGACTTTCTTCTACCTCCCCCTTCCCACCATGAGCCCTGGAACACTTCTGGTTACGTTGGAGGAACTATGAAAACTGTTCAGATTCTCTATCCTTCTTCTCAGTGCATTAATCTTGCCTCCCCCCAATGTGGGCTTTGCCATTCACCAGCTGTATGACTTTGGGCAAGTTGCTTAACCTCTCTGTGCCGTAGTGTTTTCATGTTCTCATGTGTAGAATGGTGATCTCAATAGGGCATACCTCATATGTCTGTGGACAGGATTAAGAGTCAACAGATGTAAAAAGTCTTATGACGGTTTCTAGCATAAAGTAAGTGCCATGTAAGTGTTAGCTATTATTAGTAATTAGTATGATCACCTCCTCTTTCAGCCAGCTCATCTCTGGAAACCATGTCTGCTTGGAATACCTAACTGATCGAGTTCTCTGTTAAACCTTGCCTGATCTTGTGGAGGCGGTTAAGTATTAAGTGTTTGGGTTTCAACAAGCTCCTGTACATGAGATAACCTGAGGAACTGGGCTGTCTACAAAGCTGTAATTATGTCCATTAATTTCTAACCAACTAGGAGGAGAGGTGCTGAGAGTTGAAAGCAAGATTTTCCAGAATAAATAAGATTGATGATGTGGATGATGTGAGGGCAACTTTGCAATACTTTTTTTTTTCTTTTCGAGACAGAGTTTCGCTCTTGTTGCCCAGGCTGGAGTGCAATGGCGTCATCTTGACTCACTGCAACCTCCGCCTCCTGGGTTCAAGCAATTCTCCTGCCTCAGCCTCCCGAGTAGCTGGGATTGCAGGCATGCACTACCGCGCTCAGCTAATTTTGTATTTTTAGTAGAGATGGGGTTTCACCATGTTGGCCAGGCTGGTCTTGAACTCGTGACCTCAGATTATCTGCCCGCCTTGGCCTCCCAAAGTGCTGGGATTGCAGGAGTGAGCCACCACACCCAGCCAACTTCACAATACCTTAGGGGACAGTGGATCATGCACCTTTTTTCCTATGGTCTTTCTGGAGTCCTTCTGCTGATACTCCAGGTCCCAGAGGCCCTGCCCCTGGCTTCCTTGTCTGAGCCCTTCTGGAACACCCTCCTCTGTGGCCATCCCCAGCTTGAGAGCCTCACACTTTGTGTCCCAAGCAGTCCTTTTCTGGAAATAACCCATCACCCACATTTCTGTTCTAGTCTACTTTTTCTTTAAATTGACAGACACAACTAAAATTGTATGCATTTGTGATGTTTTGAAATATATACACATTGTGGAATGGCTCAATCTAGCTAATTAATATATGCATTGTTATTTTAGCTTTCAAATCCATGTCTTTGATTTTGTAGTGAATATAATTAATTCCTTTAAGGCCCACTGAATTCACAGTCAGTGTTTGTAATTATGTGTCCCGCCGCTGCCCCCCTGCCCCGCCCCCCTGCGTCTCTCTCTCTCTCTCTCTATGAATACCAAAAGTTCAAGTACTATAGAGTTGGGGGAGGTTTGAGAATATTTTCGACATAAAAAAAGGGCCCATATTGTCACTAAGGTTGGGAACCACTGCCCCATGGGACATGTGGGAGCCATGGGAGTAGCACTAAGTTCTCTGGCTCTCAGTTTTCTCGTCTGTCAAATGGAGGTAAATCATAACTGCCTCTTTTTCTAAGGGCAGGAAACAGAATGTTCTGTACTCAGAAGCGGGGCCAGGGAGCAGTGCTCTTGTGATCCTTGCTGCTATGCTGGGAAGCCTCCATGAGGATGAGATGAGAGAATAGATGGGAGGGCACATGCAGAGGTGGCAAATGCAGGCAGGGGATGCGTACTGCTTCAAGCCTCATTATTATTTTCCTCGTTCTGGGTCCAGCTGGACCAGCTGAGCCCAGAAGCCTAAAACCCATGGAAGTCTTTCCAGGAACAATGTGTTCTTTTGCCTTTCTGCACCCTTAGTTGCTTTTCTGTGGAGAAACAACAACAGAAAGCTGCTCCTGTATGTGACTAAGAAACATCTACAAAC
Source organism: Pongo abelii (assembly GCF_028885655.2). Taxonomy (NCBI): domain Eukaryota; kingdom Metazoa; phylum Chordata; class Mammalia; order Primates; family Hominidae; genus Pongo; species Pongo abelii. The sequence goes on from NC_072008.2 coordinate 113,524,288, forward strand.
TTCCTCTTATCTAGCCTAGTAACTGCTGTGGCCTCAGAAGTTGCAGTGTTTGTCTCTGTTTAGTCAGCGTTGCCTAGGAAACAAAGTTGTTCTCTCTTTACCACTATGTGACTGTGGGGCCAGTTTTTTCCCCTTTCTTGTAGAGAAAGGCTTGATGACCAGAGAGGTTTGGGGCGTTGTTGGGCTATTTTCTAGGTTTCCTTTTTTCATCTGCTTTTTCTCATTCAGCTGCAAGTCTGGCATGGGAAGTCTAAAGAAGATGAACCAAATAGCCACAAAGTCTCTGAGCTAATTTTGAAAGGGGGGCGGGATTTGGGAGTAAGTGGGGATTGGGAGAGCTGGTCAGGGTGAGGAATGGCTGCCAGGGGGCTTTGAATGCACTCTTTTGAAGTTTGTATCTGTACCAGCAGCTGTAGAATCTGCATGCCATGAACCAGTTGGCAGGTATACATAATGAACCTGGCATTATGAATAGCAAGGTTGGGAGCAGGTGGGGAAATTGGGATTTGAGAGGCCAGCAAGCAGGAGTTTGCAAGGTTTTGAAGGGTTTTGGTGATTAGAAAAGAACAGGTCAGCTGGGTGCAGTGGCGCATGCCTATAATCCCTGCACTCTGGAGGGCCAAGGCAGGCAGGTTGCTTGAGTCCAGGAGCTCGAGACCAGCCTGGGCAACATGGCGAAACCTCCATCTCTACTAAAAATGCAAAAAAATATATATATATTCAGGAGTGGTGGTGCACACCTGTAGCCCCAGCTACTCAGGAGGCTGAGGTGAGGATCATCTGAGCCCAGGGAGTTGAGACTGCAGTGAGCTTTGATGGCCCCACTGCATTCCAGCCTGGGCAACAAGAGTGAGACCCTGTCTCAAAGAAACCAAACCAAACCAAACCAAACAAAACAAAACCCAAAATGTCAACATGTATGACCTTTACAGAGGAAGAAGCATGTCATTTTGATTACATTTAGGCAGTGGTTGATGTAAGGGGCAGGGGGCAAGACACCTTGAGGTTTGTGGCTCAGGAAAATCAGGGAGTTCTGTTTCCCTAATTTCAAGTGGGAAAAGGATAGGTATATATGCTACCAGAAGCTGAGATGGAATGGAGTCACTTGAAGAGAGGTGATAGTTTCCCTTGGGAACATAGTGGGCTTAGAACACAGCTCAGGGTCCAGAGGAAGTTCAGGTTAGGGCGTGGTAAAGGAGACACTAAGCACTCATCAACAACCATTCAGAGAAATGCTAGGACTCTGGATGCTGGGGACATGGAGCTGGGAAAGGGTGATGGGTGATAATGAACCCCAAAGAGAGGTGGAGGAAGGACTCTGGAGCCAGGAGCCTTAGACTTGGCCCTACCCACATGGTTGGTGGGTTTGGTGAGAGAACTTTCAGCAGTGTCCCTGAGAACTTTCAGCAGGGACTGAGGACATCTTTCCTTGGCTGGAAGTAGGGGGAAGAGCAAAGGAAAGGGGGGTGGTTTTGCTACCTCATACAGTCTCCCTCCTTCTGTTACTAGAGCCTTCTTAGCTCCTTTGCCAAGTCAAGTGTCACATGTGGATTGGTATTAAGGAGGATGCATTAAGTGACCCCAGTGATGTTTTCAGAAGAGAGAAGAGGCCCACGCCTGTTGATTTGGTTCCGCTCTTCTTGCTCCCTCCTATGTATACCCTGCCTGTTTCTTTTGGGCCTTCCTGGGGGTATCTTTCCTCCCAAATCACCCCCTCAAGCTATGATTGTGTGTTATGAGTCACCTTGCCACTCACTCCGCAGCTCTCATATGAAAGTGGAGCAGGAGAGAGAGGAAGGATCTGGGCTTGAGTCCTAATTCCCATAATAGCCATGTGACTTTGGGCAAGTCACTTAAACTTACTGAGTCTCAGTTTCTTTATCCAGACAGTGAGGGCAAACAGCATGTCCTTCATATGAGTATTGTGCAGATGACACGAGATCATGGCTGCAGCATAGGCCTGGCACTGACAGGGTGCTCAAGGGATATTCAGGGGGTCAGCAAAACAGCCCCTACCGAGTGAGGGGCCTCTCCCACCCAGTCAGCTTATACTCAGTCAGACACCAAGTTTATTTTTAGAAAAACAGAGCAAAGTTTATTGAAATTTCAAGCTACATTTGAAAAATCAAAATCCAAATCCTGGAACCATACATCAGGATAAGGTGTCAAAAAGTGGAAAGTGTTCACCCTCACAAAACCCGCTACAGACAAGCTTTCTGGGCACACCTCCCAGGCTCCATTGGATCAAAGCCATTCCCTTGTTCATCCCTCATCCACAGTAGGACACCATCCTTCTGTTCACTTGAAAGTTTTCCACAATAATTACAAAACAAAACAAAACAAAACAAAAAATGTTTTCAAATGACACTGTGAAGCCCAAACTGATCTTCTGTCAACCCCATTCTATGTAGTCAGCACCAGTGAATGGTGGGTTTGGCATTCAAAACAGGACTTCACGTTTCAGTGGACAGCTGGGGAAAGGGTTGCAGCAGCAAGGCATCCGTGGCCGCATTCAGAAGCTGGCCCCCCTCCTTGCCTTTACTCTCGAGTCTTACTTAACCTAAAGGACAAACTGGGTCAACTTGGTAAATGAACACAGTCAAAGACTTAGCCATAAGAGGTAAGGGACCAGTCAATACTCCCAAGGCTGGTTAGGCCCTTCAACATGTAGGTGGATGTGTATATGTATACATCGCTACACTAAGATACAGATCTAGCCCTATGGGTATATATACGCATTTATGGCTATATAGAAAAACTATGCCAATACTAACCAAACAGAACTTTGTAAGCGGTCATCCCAAAGCTGTAATCCCACACTGGGCTGTGCACAAAGCCATGCATTATACCATATTAACCAACAGAAGGCTGACTTGGCTCAATCTCTCCCATCTGTGTCCCCTGCCTTCACGAAACAGGGGAGAAAAGAGAGGTTGCCTCTGCTTAAAACACAAGTGGCTTCTTCATAGGAACAATCGTTGTCAGGTGAAGCTGTTGAAGATGTCCATGGAGATGAGAAACAGACCCCTTAAACTTTCTGGAGCAAACTGGTGTCACACCTCAAACTACCCTTCTCCTTTGCCAGTTGCAGCTAAGTTGCCCAGGCCCTGGGAGCCCCCAGGGCGCAGTAGCATTAGAGGCTCACTGGCTTGGTGTTACTAGGCCCCATGCAACTCAGCCTCCAGAGACCTGCTCTTGTCAGGGGTCTGTCGCTGGAGTGGACCCAGGTGGCCATGTCCTTAGGACATCTCTTGGCACCAGCTATGCTAGGTGTAAAGTTCTCCTCGTGAGATGACGCTTGGGGAGCCAAAAACAAACTGGAAAGAACTAGGTAAAACAAGTTTAGTGGCTCTGCCCACCCTGAGGACAGAGCCACTTACACCGCAGAACCACCAGGGGCCTCGGGCACTTGTGGGGATTCGGGAGCTGGCTCTTCAGGGCTCAGACAGGACTGGAACTTCTCCAGCTGCTCTGGGCTCGCCAGGGTCTTCAACAGGGTGTTCTCACGCTCTAGCTGGGAGTTCTTCTCCACCAGCTCTCGGATCTGCTCCTTCAGGATCTCCACCTCCTCTCTCACAGCATACATCAGATGATTCTTCACCAGATCCTGCCAATGAGGGAATCATAACAAAGCCATTCCTTAGCCATCGTGGCCCCTCTGCAGCACCTTTGCTCTGTCATTGGTGTGCCTGTGCTGTCCTTAATGCCAGGGCCCTCCAGCCTTCCCTCAGTGAACTGGTCTGGCAAGTCCAATTCCTCATTCACCTTTCTCTGAAGCACTTAAACCCTCATTCAGGAGAGCTACATGATTTGGCTCATGCTGGAGTTGAGAGCCCAGCTTTGAACTAGATAGGTTCTCCCCTGCAAGTTTCTAATGACTTTCAAAGTTGGCTGCTGAGGGGCCTTTGGGGTGACACTTCTGCTGTTTGCCAGTGGTTTGCTATGTCCCCCTTTTTACATAAGCCCCTGCTGCTGCTGATCCAGATCTGGGGGAAGGGGAGACCTGCAATGCATCCCATACTGTTTGTCTGCTGTACAAATCTTAACCAAGAGAATAAAATTGGCTATTTTGGAGTCTCCTCCCCTCCATATGACCCAGCACATTGAATTGCAGCTGTCCTGCAGCCGGCCAGTTAGCACACAGGACATTGGCCTTGGGGAAAGGTACAGAACTGCGGCATCCTCTCTGAATTTGATGACTGCACTGGGGGCAGGGAAGGTGTCCTTAAGCTCCAGGGCACAATTAAGTGGCTCCCAACCGCTGAAGCCCTAACCCTCTGCAGCCATTGTGGCTGCTCCTTGGAGTATGACCTCTACCTGGTAAGGAGAGGGACAGGGGTGGGGTGCTTCGCTTCCTGTTTCCACCCAACTCCTGACCCCAGTCCAGGATCTGCAGAGGCACTGCAGTGCTGTTGCATCCAATGAGCTCTGCCCCTTGCCAGCTGCACGATGCACACAAATGCAAGAGTCTGAGCTCCCTGCCCAACAACAGGCCCAGGAGAGAGTCAGAGCCTGCGGCAAAGACCTGATATGGAGGAGGGAGAAAGAAAGGAGGGAGCCCAGGAAGGGAAGACTGGAAATGCCCTAAAAGGTGCCACTCTAATCAGACTCCACCTCCAGTGGAGATAGGAGGCAGGCAGTCGGCTTCCTCAGGGTTTTGGCTAAGGGCTTTTTCACCCATTCGCTCAATCCTGCCCAGAGTTACATAAGCAGCAGCTAAGTCAGGGGATGAGAATGACGCAGTGATGCCACTCACCATGGCCTGTTCGATCTTGTTGTCTATGGCCACCACGCTGGCTCCGGAGGCACTGCCAAGACAAAAAGCAAGGCGACCCATTACCCACTCGGTTCTACTTTTGAGTACATGGCAGTTGTGGCCAAAGTCCTCCATCTGCCTGGGCTCTTCCTCTCTCTTTCTCGCCTCCCTGGCCCAGAGTTCCGGACAGTTTGTCCCCAGATGCAGGAAGCTGCATCTCCTCATCCAGGCCGGCTCAGCGCTGCCGCCGCCGCCCCGAGTTCCAACCGATCGGAGCTGCTTGCGAGTCCTGGGGCGCGCAGGCCACCGTGGCCTGCTCGGGCAATATGCAAACAATGGGGTTGTGCGACCCGGGGAGTCCCCCACCGCCGGCCTACAAGGTCCCAGGCAAACCTACCCGGCTCTGAAGCTAGCTAGGAATTCCTTCTCGGCTGGTAAGCTTCCGGCCTTCTCCCAAGCGGCGCACGGCGCTCGGCCAGCCCCCTGCCCAGCCCTGTCTGGCCCCTGCCCGCCGCCCCTCTGCCTCCGGCTGCCTCTGCGGCTGCAGCAGCTGGTTTTCACGGCGCAGCGGCCGCAGGGACGCTTCGACGACGGATCCCAGAGCGGCGGTGACCCCCCCCTTCCTGCGTCCCGTCCCCCCCGCCCCTTCCCAGGATGCTGCACCGCAGGGAACGGGGACCGGCGGCACACAGCTCGCTCAGAGATCGGGCTCCTAGCCCAGCTCCGGCCGGCGCCCCGGCTCGGTAGGCGCCGGAGCTGGGGCCAGCGGTTACCTGTTGTCCAGCTTAACGGAAACCACATCCCCTCCAAGCAGAGAAGAGAAGAAGGAGATGGAGAAATTGTGCAGCTGGTAGACCGCCACCTCCATGGGGGTCTGATACATTTCGGTGTTCATGGCTCGGGCTGCTAGGAAGCTCTGGCCGGGTTTCGTGCGGGGCTGGGCGGCTGGGCGGCTGCTGGCAGGCTGCGCTGGGCTGGGCTCTGCGCTGGAGTCCGGCCCTGAGGCTAGGAGCGGGGCGAAGGCTGCAGAACGAACCCAAAGCCAAGCGGGCGCTCCAGCTGGAGTTGAAGGGAAGTGACTCGAGGGGTGTCACCTCGTATGTCACAAACTCCACGGCCGCCAGTCCAACCCAGACTCGGAGATATTTTGGCTCCTGCTTCTTTATATAGGAGGAGCCGGCTGCGTCACATGGCGTCAGGGGCCATGCAAATGAGTCCTGTACCGGGCTTTGTGGCCCAGTTAAACCACATCCCCTCCCTGAACCTTAGGCTGGGACTGTAAACAGTTCAGCGCTTTCTTGTACCAACTGGCATCTCCAAAGAAGGCTCTGGAGATCGATAAAAACCAAACTGGAGCTGATTTCTAGAGAAATAAGAAATACAAATGCCCTAACAAGAGGCAGAGGGCATTCAGTAGAGAACAGCGCTGGTTTGAAAAGCTCTTCTTCAGGTGGCAGCCACCATGCCCCCATGGCTTTGCATGCTCTCCTATGTCATACTCCCTGAACACCCGCCCTCACCATCACGGCCTCACCTTCTTCCCAGTCACTGCCCTCTCAGTCTCTCCCCTGCACACATATTTTGTCACCTGCACATTCACTCTCTAATCAACCCAGCTTTCCCCTCACCAGCCAGCTGCCTGCCGACCTGCCCTGAACCCCAGCACTCATCCACTTGCCCCTTCCTCTGAATGTTCAGGTGTGGGAGTACTTGTCTGTGGACTGGCACATGCACAGATCTGTGACATGCATGTAATGCATGCACAGGTCCATGCAAATCTACAGATGCATATGTATGGTGGAGAGGGTGTCTGGGAGCTGAGGTGAGTGGATGAACATGTATGGGAGAGCAGCTAGGTGGGTGGCAGAGGAGGTGAGGAGGAGACAGCATATTGGAGTGAGCACTGGAGTGACCACAAGATGCCAGCCCTTTTCTCTTTAGTCTCCACATTCTACTCTTTGAAGAAAATACATTCAACATTATCCAGGATCCCGTGTCTCTATTTTTTAGAAACACAACTTTGTTACTTTTCTTTAAAACAGCGAATGACAATAACACTCCAAACCAAAGGTATACATTTATATAAACGATCCCAGGAAAACACCTGCCCTGTGATGGGCCCAGCCATGCACAGCATTAGAGGGTACTTCAGGAAAAACAGACTCCAAACCATAAACAAGATGAGGTCATTGTTCCATAATAAAAGTTACACGTTTCCATTAAAATATATTTTCTTTATATTCAGCCTCAAGCTGAGGGGAAAAAAAAAAGGCACCAGAGACTTGAGGTCCTTTTCTTCTGCTCCTTCCTAAGTGAGGCCACCTGGTGGACAAAAGCAGAATTGCCACCAGAAGGAGCAAGAGCGGCAGGGACAGGTGATGCAACCGCGAATATTATTTACACCAACTCAGGACCAAAGGAGAACACTGGGTTCCACCACATATACAATAGTTTGGATGAAGTTAAGGCCAGTACCCATGAATCAGTGCTCCACAGGCTGTGGTCCAAAGAAAGATCCTAATGCAATCATGCTATTGGAAAAGTACTGGGGCCTCTTATCAGCAAAGAAGGTAATTATTATTTGCTTCAGGACATTTACCTTAACCAGGTGCCTGGCACTAACACCCTGGCCAAGGCCCCAGCCAAACGCAGTCTGAAGGCCTTGATTTCCTCCCGGCTTCCAGGGCAGTTATGCCACTGAACAGCCAACATTTTTGGCTATGGTGTGGTGCTCTATTGGTGGATTCCAGTGGTGATAATATGTGTACAAGAGCCATTATATTGCAAAGTGCTGACCAAAAGAACTAAGTAAACCTGCTACACTAGCCCGGGATGGTGTTTTTCTTCATCTCACTTTAGGTGGGAGACAATAGTGATCTCAGGACATTCTGTTAACTTTAAGACACAACCTCTCTGAACACGGTGTTTGCACTAAGACGTGTAGTAGACAGAACAAAGTGCAGACTATAGTTATGGGTCATCAAGAACATTCACTAAAAAAAAAAAAAAACCTCTTAAATCAGGAGCTTAACTGGTATCGGAATTCCCTGATATATTAATATTAATTTGCCCTCCGCACCACATAGTTTTCTTGGTCCAGAAAGTCTCCGAGCTGACCTTTCATTGGCTTGTTAATTTTTCCTCAACTATTGCTTTCCCCTCCCCCCGAGATTCCAAGGAAGATGATGAGAAGAAAAGGGGAGAGAGAAATAAGCTGGGCTGGCAGGGGAAAAACACCACCAGGAAAACAGGGCACAGGACAGAAGTAAAAACAGCTCCTTCAACAGGGACTCCCTTATGTGGAGACAGAGGCAGAGAAATCCAGGTGGCATGGGAAGGGAAGGCAAAAGGGTTAAGGTTCCCAGCAAAACTGCATTTGAATTGATCATTAATTTGTCTACGGCCATACCACTCTGAACACACCTGATCTCGTCTGAGTTGTTCATTAGTTATACTTCAATTATAAAAGCAAACTGAGTCTGAGACTCACTGACAATAATAGTTACTATTAATAGAGCATCAGCTATGGGAGACACTGTGCTGGCTGCACCACCAACCCCAAGGTCTATCATCATTTTACAGATGAAGAAACCAAGGGTCTGAGAGGCTACCTTGCCCAAGGCGGCAAAGGTAATAAATTACAGAGCTAGAACTGCAGCCCAGGGTCTTCCTGACCCAGAGATCAAATTTGTTCCCACTGCCCTGATCAGTGGGGCAGGGAATAGGTTTGTTGAATGGTTAGAGGCTTGAATGAGTGAGTTGAGGAAGTTGGTAGGGGGTTTGGAGGTGCCAGAGTGGTAAGGAGGAAGAAAGGGTGAGAAGCAGCAGCCCTACTATTAGAGAGGTCCAGAGACTGCCTTTGAGTTCTGCGAGCCTTGGCTTTTCTGACACGTGAGGCAAAGGAGAGCTGCAATGGGTGACTGGAACAATATCCAACTGTCCAAATGAGCTTTATGAGACGGCCATGCTCACCCACATCATTCCAAAGGGCAGCCAAGCAATCCTCAAAGAAAGCTATCTGTTTGGGAAATAGGAGACATTAATCTAACAGGGTGGCTTCCAGAATGGAACATGTAGGAGAGTGTACAATATTCAAAATCAAGTATGGAGTCTTGGCAGCACAATCACAATCCAGTCAAACTTTGAGTTCCTGGAGCCCCACTCACCGGCACTCTTAATTAACTCCTTTTTCCCCCTATTCCAGCTGTGCTCAGCTTTTAGGAAAATGAAGTCAATAAGAAAACAAGTTCGTATCAAAGATTTAGTTAAAAAAAAAAAAAAAGACTTGGAAAGGAGGTCCCAGGTTCAGCCCAGACTCAGACAAGCTCTCATCCTCTCTACATCTCTGGTTCTGCTGAGTGAGATGTGATCACCCTGAGACCTTATGATCCTCCATTAGGAAAGAATGAATGGATCCCAGGGTCCACTGGCTCCCTAAGGGAAGAATATGGACTTAAATGTCTCTGTAGAAAGATTTTCTGGCCAGGCGCAGCGGCTTATGCCTGTAATCTCAGCACTTTGGGAGGCTGAGGTGGGCAGATCACCTGAGGTCAGGAGTTCGAGACCAGCCTGGCCAACATGGTGAAACCCTGTTTCTATTAAAAATACAAAAAATTAGCTGGGCATGGTGGCGCATGCCTGTAATCCCAGCTACTCGGGAGGCTGAGGCAGAAGAATCGCTTGAACCCGCGAGGCAGAGGTTGCAGTGAGCCGAGATTGTGGCATTGCACTCCACCTTGGGCAACAAGAACAAAACTCTGTCTAAAGAAAAAAAAGAAAAGAAAAGAAAAGAAAAAAGATTTTCCAACAACAAGGGCAGGGGAGATAAGGGTGGGTAGGAAGGGTGGGGGTGGGGGAAGGAGGAGGAACCCAAAGAGTTTTCTGCTTAACCCTCAGTACACCAGAAAATTTCTCCACCCAGAATAGCTATGCCAAACCTTTCAGTGAGTGGAAGTTTGTGCTGTACCTATGCATGATCTGATCCAATACTGAGACTCTCAGGGTCCTTGTGTCCCGTGGAAGTGGGCCCCAAACACGAAACAGTGGCCTAGGCATTCAATGGCCCAGCTACCCCAACATTCATAAATGTTGCCAAATTCTCTTTCTGACATCCCACAACTCACAATGTAGGCTGGACCTAGAGCCAACAGGGCAACAGCGCCTTACTGAGGAGCCAAGCCCTTTGCTGGCTCTCAGTTGTAGTCTTAAAGGGACATAGTAACAAAACAGACATGGCTGACCCTACCTTTCTCAGGGGCGACCTTCTAGATGGAGGGTGGCATAATGAGGACAGGGCCAATTCCCTTCATTTCAGGAGGCTTTGGAAACCAGCATATTCCCTTTGAGCTGAAAGAAGTGCCACAGCATTTCCCATTCATCTTTTCCCCTTCAAAAGCCAGACTGGACTCTCTAGGACAGGAGCCCTTCCTACGTCAGGTTCCCATGGGACAGTAGAACAGAGACTGGGCAAAGTCTGGGCGGCATAACCCTGGGCAGGATCTCAGAGCGTTGGACAGCACATTCAGGGTGGGTGCGGTAGGTTGGGGGTGGTGATGAGGGGGAACATCTCACTTCCCTTTTTGTCACACTTGAAGCACTGTGTACCACACAGCCAGAAGGAAACTATTTATAGGCAAGTCTTCCTTATTTTCTACAGGGAATGTTCCACCCAAAGATTCGGCAATGTTGCCAGCAAAACACAGGGTCCTGTGTCAGGAGAAGCGGAAAAAGACATGATGCGAGAGGTGCGGGAGAAGCCACAAAGCAAACACTGGGTTAGGAGCTGGAAAAGGAAATACAAAAAGGATATTGAGCGCTAGAGCGTTAACACAGTGTTAATGGGATGGTTGAAAAACATCCCTCCCCACTTACTCCTCCACTGAGGGCCCCTTCCATCTGAAGTACTGTCTAGTTCTAATTACTTACTTGTCCCTTTTTCTGAAGAGGCTGGAGGAATAAGGAGGCTGAAATGCCATGGTTTAATTTGTCCTTGCTTCTCGCTTATCTTCTCTCTTCCCTTCTGGTTCCACTCCAGTGTGGGAGTCTATAGACAGGAAGGCCACTGCCACTTACATAGTTACTTTGGTTTCATGGAAAATCCCCAAAGTCCAGAAGGAGGGAAGCAAGAAGGAAAGACAGAGAAAGAGAAAGTGCCTTGTTCTCTGTGGATCATGTGAACTGCCCTGCATGGCCAGGGCCCAGAGCTCCGAATTTCAGGGGCAGGAAAATGGGGAGAAGAATGCAGATGCAGATGCAGAAGGCGATGATGAGTGGGAGGGAGCCCAAGGAGAATCTTGGTGGAGAGATGGACACTGTCTTGGAAAAGCAGCTCTAGCGATTGATTTGGGGCAAACTCTGGCACCGAATGATGGCAGGAGCAATGAATTGCGCCTTTCAGCTTCCTCCCGTCCAAAGTCCCATGTGAGCATCACAAACAATCTGTGAGTGACATTAGGGATGATGGGCGCAACCAAACCTTGTTTTAACAAGGCATTCTACCCCTCCTGCCCTCACTCAGAGAAGTAAAAAAACTGCTCTTGTCAAATCACCTTCATCACCTTAACTTTGGTGGCTCACCATGCTGGTGGGTGGTTTGTTCTGCCATGTCAGCAGGACTGGAAGTATTGGCGACTTATCCAGGAATGCAGCTTAGCTCAGTGGATCTTAAATTTCATGAACCTTGTGTCAATATTTATGCTTGTCTCCCTTCCCCTTATGCCTTGCAGCTGGGAAAATTTACCTCCATAATTTTTCCAAGCCCCCCTCTTATTTTCCACCCTCCCCATTGTCCATCTACAAGTAGGAAATAGATATCCCTGAAAAAGGCGGTTGGTAAAACTAACCTTCGTAAATGGAGTGACTGTCCTCCTTTCCCCTGCCCATGCTTTTAATTTAATTTAAATCAGTTCAATTCAAAGTTGAATGCTTATTCAAAGCACAAGGCACATTTCAAGGAAATTAAAAAAAGTAAATTGGCAGTACAAATCCAAAATTGTGCTTCCTTCCAGAATATTCTAGGTCTGTGGCCAATTCAGAAGTCTCCCTACTGGTTAGACCTTAGTGAAATGTTTGCTTCAGAAAAAAGCCTTGGGCTTGGGGGTGCTTGGGTTGGGGGGTGGCCTGGGGTTGGGAAGGACCGTGTCACTACCATCTGGGGCATCATTTCATGGGGCAGAATGAGGCGTGCTTTTCTTCTCCCCACCCTGCCCCTCAACTGGTGCCCACCTAGATACGATAATGCAGCAGCACGAAACCTGGGGTTTCTGTGGGATCTACCACTCCTTTAACATTGTGGCTGACAGTGCCAGGAAAGGTCTCTCACCCTGATTCCCTTCCTTAACTACAGGGCTTTGTAAAGCAAGGGAACAAGGCACAGGTATTTGCTTTCTGAGTTGCCAGTCCCTTTCTTCCAAGAAGGGGATCTTTATTTAGCGTGGGCTCACCTCTCCCTGCCAACTTCTTGATCTTCGTCCTTTAGCCAGCTCCTCTCAGCCTTACACTTATCCCACCTCTTTCAGAGGCGGGTGCCAAGGTTCCTTGCCCTCTCCTACAGACCGGCAAGCATCTTCAGGTAGGCAAACAGGCTCTCTTGTCACAGCCCACCCTCTGGAAATCCCAGTGTCCTGCAGCCTTCCCATGGGCTGAGCAAGAAAGCAGCAAGACTATGGCCACTCTCCACATTTATGTGTCTGCACCAGCCCTCCACCAGCCTATCCAGGCCAGCGGGACACTGGCAAGGCCTCGCTCCATCCACTCTGCTCCATGGAACAGTTCCAAGAGCCGAAATTCCAAGCCATTTTCTCTGGCAGTTGCCAGGGTTACTTTGAGTAGCATGTGAAGGACTTGGGGGCTATTGGCAATGCTTGGAAGACAGCAACCAGGAGGATCTTGTTGGGGATGGGGGTGCAGCAGACGAGGGGCTTGTGAAGAGGGCAGGAGCACCTGCCTCCATTGTGGGCCTCGCTATAGAATGGGTGATCTTTGAAGTGGCACAGGTTCTCTTGGGAACAAAAGGATGGTTAATAATGCTGGGCTCTTTAGTTCCTTGGCTGTGATGGGTAAGCACTGTGAGCCTCCTAGGGCCCTCGCTTACCTCACAGCAGAGCTATTCACCATGAGCTCATTTGAGGTAGCTCCTTGATTCTCAGTTGTGGGACTCTATCACATGTGAAGAGGGGCTCTGCAGATTGCAAAGGGCCTCTGGCTCTCCAGTCATCACCACCCGCTGCCTCCCACCTTCCAGGATGGATAGAAGACAGCTTAGCTGGGGTGGGGGCAGTGGTAGGAGGAGGCAGGGGGCACACTATTGCCAGAACAGAAAGAAAAGGAGAAACAGGGCCAGCTTCTCCCTGGGGAGGGCCCCCAACCGTGGGAACAGCACCAGGGATCTCAAAGGAGTGTTGGAAGGGCTTAAGGAAGGTCTCCTGGCCTGGTTTGAGGATCACTGACAAGGAATACACACAACTTCTCAGGAAGAAAGAGTAGCATGGAAGCACATGCATTTGTGCAAACACCCTCTCCAGCCTTTCACACAGTCTAATAATTCACAGATAGCCAGGCAGAGAGGGGCATCCGCCCCGCTTCCCTGATGTTGTCACCTTCCCCATGACCCCAAAGGGGCAGTAAGGCCACAAGACATAGCAAGATAGCAAGGCAGGACACTCTAGCCCATGCCAGAATGTCAAAAGTCATGGCCTCTGCGCTCTCTGACATCCAGAGCTAGCTGTGTGCTGTGCAAGGGTGACAGGTGACAGGGTCTTAGGGGAAGCCTGAGGTGGTATTCAGGTGGACACGGGGGAACCAATTTGAAGCCTCATACTGCATACTGGGAACAGGAAGTCCTGGCATTGCCAGAAGCACAGTTTTCAAAGATATCAATCATGCATTATAATGGGCTCTTTTAAATGAAGGAGAAATAAAAACAAGTACCATTTGTGCACAATCAATCATATGGACGCCTAAGAAATGATTCCCACAGGCTCCTCTTGAGGACAGTTCTAACTAGAGCCAGTCATGGCATAGAGGCCCTCTGTGACCTGAGAAGTGTGATCTGAAGGGTGGTGAGAAAAAAAAAATCCCTCTCAGTCAGAGCTGTTTTCCAGATCGCTACCGTGGTCCTTACAAATGCCACCATGAGAATCACGCCTTTGGGTCCCAATGATCTCCCCTGGAGTTCTTCATTTATACTTTGAGGAATGAGAACAGCTTCTTTTCCAATGCAAAAAGCCCTGGGAAGGTGCCACATTTGACACTATCAGTTCAAATACTTCACTATGAACTAAATTATATTACTACTTTCAACAGAGTAGTCAGTGGCCAATCAGCGTCAGCAGACAATTGGACACACAGCAGGTAAACCTTGATGGTGGGCTGCAGTGGGCCTAAGGGAGATCGTGGAAAATGCAGGCATCCTGGGCTGCAGCCCTAGCATGTCTAGTGGAATAGGCGTGGGGCGGGAGAAGGGTATTTCTCAGGTGTTTTGGACGCAGCTCTTTTGACATCAGTCCACGGAATTGCTTTTAGGAACTGCTGGCCTAAAGGTAAGAGCCAAGAAACGGTCTATCTGAAGAGCCCCTATGGTGCCAGGGGCACTGAGACCCATTTCGTGTGACACATTCGGATGAGGCTTGGTAAATTCTAGGCCTGCTGTCTGTTCTGCCCTTTCTTTCCCTCTCACTCCTGAAAGTTCGACCAGAATGTGAGTGAGATCTACTATTAGAGAGGTGATCCTGAACATGCTCTGATTTATATTCAAATCTTTGGCAATTTTTGCCTCTCTGTTAAGAGGAACAGATGCCTTTTAAGATACTTCACAGCGGTGAGTGGAAACTCTGAGCCTGGCAGGTCAGGGACATGTGGCGGGGGAGGGGTGGGCATCGTTATGGCAAAGAGAGAACCCAGCATAGAGAAGGGGAAGGGACTGATTTTTCTCTAACAGCACAGTTTGGTCAATGAACCAGCCCAACCTCCCTTCTACAGGAACCAGCTCTTCTCCAGCCCTGTGGCTGTCACTGCCCGGTCAAACCTGGGTCAATTCCCAGGTGAGCTGAAGGGGTGTGACTCATCCCCCCCTCAAAAACCTGCTTGCCAGGATCTCTGCAAACATGCCTGTCCCCACCCTGATCCAAGCCTGGAACTCACCCCTGCCTACCATCCTCACCCCATCCCATTGCTTGTGAGCCCCTCCCTGGCAACAAGGCCATCTCCCCTGCTCACTGACTCCCCTCTCCAAGGGGGAGCAGGAGGGGAATTTACTGTTGTCTGTGGTATGCATCCGGCCTGTCTTTTGGCCTTATTTTATTTTATTTTATTTTATTTTATTTTATTTTATTTTTATGTTTAATTTACATTGTTTGCTAGGTTTGGGGCTTAAATAAACAAAAGCTATGCTTCTCCCCAAGGCCTAGACTTCCTGGTTGCCTGCCAGCAACAGAGTGACTCTTTTAACCTCTTCTCTTGCTCCTTGAGACATTCAATGTTGGGGGTGGGGTTGAAAGAAAAAGATATTTAGGGTCAAAAACCTGGAAATTCTTAGTGCCAGCCTAAAATACCATCCCCGGCCCTTGCCGGCATTATGAATGTTAAGCACTGAAGCCACCTTACCAAGGACAGGCTTCTTTTAAAGCCCGCAGCAAGATTGTAAAAATAAAGCACAAAAATGGAAAATTCTAAGTATTTGCATTGATTTCTTTTCTTTCTTTTGTCTTCTTTTTTTTAATCTACTCTACAGATGTCTTTGTACCACCAAGCAAAGACAGAAGTGCCCGGGTCTCTGTGGATGGGACCTCTGTGGCACGAGCAACCTTAAAGACCTATAGACACCAGAGCATGGTGGGCCTGACCAAGAAGGCTTCTTGCCAAAGCTCATACACCTTAAAAAATAAAAGGAACACTAGCCCCTATGTCCTAGGGATAGAGCTCTAACAGCAAACTAACGAATCCTGGTCAACAGTTCTGACATCCTGTATTTGCTAAAACTAATAATACCATGGAGTTTGTTGACAGAGTTGCAGAAGAGCTAAAGTAAATATGGAAACCGAGGAACAGCCAAGTATAGACAGTTACTAGCTCAGCAGTTGAGAGGACGAGAGTTTCACAGATACTCCTTGGACATCTTGGGGCACCGGGGACTCAGCACGATTGGGAGATAACCCAGAAGGCATCTGTCATGTCACTGGGTGATTTATCTCCAACAATAGGCTGCTGCAATGATGGGTTTGGCCTACAGAGCTGGTACTGAGCTCTCAGACAGACAGTAATGAGATCAAAAATTGAGAGGGACTCCCTTGATGCATTTGTGAAGGGAGTTATGCCCCAAGAAATGTCACTTTAGCTCCCATTTTAAACGAACGTGTTCAAGTGGAAAGAAAATATGTCAGAAGGCCAGAGTTCTTTTTCTACCTTGGCCACTAGCCAGCTGGGGACTTCATGGAAGACCTCTAAATTCTCTATGCTGCTAGATCCGCATCCCTGAAATGGGAGTAATGCCACACAAGGTATGTATGTTTTATGGATACCCTAATGTCTGGAAACATAAATATATCATTTTATTTTATTTTTTACAGATTAAAGATGTCTTTGATGACTTTATAAATATTTAGCTATGGACTTTATGGACACCCTGTAGGTAGCATAGCGGAGCTCTTTGGAGAGCGAAAAAAAGGGCTACGTGAATGTGATAAACTCTATGATAAATAGAAACTCTGGTTCCCAAACACCGCTGGCAAAATGGCTCCCCAAGTGAACAGCCCTTTTCACACTGTTTCAAATTTGTCTTTCTAACCTTCTGTCCGGTTTCAATGTTTGTTCTCATGGTTTCACATATACTGCTATGGGGAGGGGGTAGTTCGAGAAGTTGTTGTTAAAATGGAGTCTATATTTAGATTATTCTCCTGAAGGTCCTAGCAATGTTTCCCTGTATGTAGAACTTCTAACTTGCACAACGTTTTGACTCGAAGAATCACTGTGATAGTACAATCAGTAATCAGTAAGACCTCTATTCTTTCTAGCACGACTGAAGGCACAGTCAGAAAGGACCACGACTGAAAATGGGCCATGCAAGGTCTCAAGTGAGCACTGATTGGCTTTCTAGACTAGAATATAAACCTTGTGAGGGCAGGGGCTTATCTTATTTACTACTGTACACCTAAGGCTTGGACTGGTGCCTGGCACACAGTACAAATGCAGTAAATACATGCTTAGTAAGAAAAAAAAAAAAGTTTGTCTATGTGTTAGGACTTTTGCTAATGGCCTCGTGGAGAACTATAGGCACATTCATGAATTAGTCTTCTGTTAACACTTTAATTTGGGGACAATCATTGTCTGAGAGAAACTGTGCAGTTACAAGCACAAAAGACCTGTGAAAATCAAACTTACTTGGGAAACCCAAACATAGTTTAATTGAGTAAGTGGCCGCTAATGACCTGGAAGCACGGCTCAACCACTTAAATAAAAGGGATAATTCACTCATGTGTGTGCTCCTGGTTCTCCACTAATGCTAGGACTTTGGTCAGTTTCCATCTTTAGCTAAAGGGGCTGGGTCAGTTGGGAACAGGTCACCCACAGTGAGCAGTAGAGGGTGATAAAGCCCAGGAGCAGGGTGGCCAAGTCTCAGCTGGCACCAATATCAAAGAGGGATTTAGGGCTAGGAGGCCTGACGCTCTGAGTGAGTGGCAGCCATATAGCTGGAATGATGGGAGTGGGGGTAGGACAAAAACCAACTGGACTAAAAATACTCACTAAGATAAAGGAAATTCTCACCATTAATGTTACCCTTGGGTTTGAAGTCTTGAGGTGCCCTGTTAAAATGGAAAATCTTTCTCAGAAGGGGAATTGTTTAGTTTTTCTCAGGGAAGGGATGTGATGACCTGCCTCAGCTTGGTCAGACTAGTGGGAGGTGCTTCTGGGAGAAGTAACCCAGGCTGGCTAAGTATAGACTGGTGGGGTGCTGCCTAGGGTGGGGCATCACAATGGGTCCTGCTTATCTGGTGGCCTTAGGATTTCAGGGGACCGGCAAATGTGGCCAAATATTGAAGACTCGCTGGCAAGAAACCAAACTGCCTCTGAGTGGGCAGCTTTAAGAGGAGTGGAGTTTAGGGCAAAGGAGATTGTTTTCTCCTTCTGTTCTTGGTAAATGAAAGCAAGCTGTTATGAAGATGTCGTGAGGAGCAGCAAGGCTGCCTTGGGCATATTGGGGATGTTAATCTTCAGCGCTTCCTGCCTGGGAGACCCCGTTTGCTTGCTCATCAAAACATCCTCCCTGGGTGCATCCTCCCCCAGCTCTACTGCCTCATTTATACGGTGGCATAGCTGAGAAATTAACCCCCAGAAGAGTCTGTGGCTGCTGGGGGTTGATGGATTCTCCTTCCCTGGGGTAATTTCTTTTTACCAAGAGCCTGCTGCAAACCCAAAGGAATGAGTCTAGTGGGAGAAATTTCAGGCAGAAGGGCAGGACGCTGGAGGAGCTTTCTTTGACCATTTTCTGCTACTTTCTGCTGGCAGTGGCCTTCTCTGCCTGTGAACCAGGCAGCCCTGGCAGCAGACACAATACTGACACTAGAGCTGGCGAGGGAAGCCCTTGCCCCTCATCACCACTCCTTCTTGCCCTTGTAAAATTCTGGAAAATCCTCAGCCCTGGAGCTCCCTCTAGTTTGACCAGGTGATAGCCAACTGCCTGACACCAGGCAGAGCTGGGCCCATAGAGGGAGGCAGGGGAGTGGGGCTGGGCATCTCCCCCCTCCACCCCCGGGGCCCTGTTGTGAGGTGTTGACAGCTGGGAGAGGACCTGAAACCAGTTAGCCTGGGGCTCCCAGCCAGCAGTGTATTTTCATCTTGTTTTGACTGGGACCGTCCTCCCCTGTGTAAACACATCCATGTCAGGGGGAAGAAAATGTAGAACAGCTTAAAATAAGTGGGCGGAATGCCTCCCACTCATGAATCACCAGTGCAGGGAATACCCCGCAGGTGGGCCTTGCTTTAAGCAAACCCGACGTTATGAAAATTTTAAGTTAACAAGAGGGCAGGGATGGACAGCTGTTAGGACTTGACCTACCTCTGGGAGATCTCAAAGCCTCATTGGGTCCAAATAATATCAGCAGCTCCCATGTACTGATTGCTTAGTGGGCACTATGCTAAAGACATTAGATACATTAACCTTTTGAATCTTGTCAACGCTGTTAGGAGTTGGGTATTATCTTATCATTAGACCCATTTTGTGGATGAGGAAACTGAGGCTCAGAGAGGTTAAATAACTTGCCTGGGGTTACACAGCAAGCAAATGGCAGAGATCAGATGAAACTCCCTGGTGTGTGATTTTAAAGCACTGGGCTGCCTCTAGCTGGAGTTGTGCTTTGTTTTGAGGAGGGTTCCAGGCCCAGCTGCACTCCAGGCAGCAACTGGAACCTGTACTAGTGTTCCTTCCCACTGAACTCCCTTCATACAGCTGCAGAGGAATTTGAAAAGAGTCCTTATCAGGGTCAGGGTGGGGAAGGCCTTGGGTGGGGGCTGTTTCTTTCAATTGACTAAAGGATTCCCAAGGCAATTAATTCTCTGGAAGAGTAAGCCCCCCTGGAATGCCAGGATGGGATGGGTCATCTCCATTTCAATTCAGGGACTGGCAGATTGTTTATGGGCAGCTGCTTGACCATTCTCAGGACAGGCCACTCAGTAACTGCAAATAAGTACAAACTACCAGACATCAGGCTGGGGAGGGGACAAAAGACCAGTATAATCCAGTATAAGCAAAAACCAAATGTAAACACATATTTTGAAACAAAATGTCACCAATCACGGTCTGTGCAGGGCTGGCCCCCAGGGTAAACTGTGAAGTAGGAGTCTGTCTTCAGAACCTTCCTGCTTCCTTTTCGGGTACCTTCCTCCTGCCTGTTCCTTTATGCCACCTGTGCCCTCCTGCTGCCTGGAGTTTCATGGGGCCTATAGCTTCAGGGGTGCAGCAGGGGACCTGCCTTCCTTAGCAATGCCCTCTTTAAGAGAGACTCCCCAGTCTCCTTCACAAAAATCAAATGTAAATGGCCTTCGGGCCAGCCCTAAAGGACAAATCGAAGAAATTTGTTTGTGTAAATTGTAGATAATGGCTTAACAGGTTTTTCTCAGTCAGATCACAGGGGCTTTAATCCAAAGATTTCAGTCAATGCTATAATTTTAGTCATACGTGGGGGGTGGTGGGGAAAGAACAAGCTGGAGAGATGCAGCATTGAGGGAAAGATTGCTTATCAGTGATGTTCAAATCTTGCCAAGTTGGCCACAATTGACTGTGACTCTAGGTAAGGCTGGCTGCATGAATGTACAGGGATGAATACTACGCTCTTACGCTTGTGCCATATTCTTTCCAGAGCACGGTGGAAAGAGCACTGGAATAGTAGTCAGGAAACCTGGGTTCTGGCCTGAGTTTGCCCCTGACTACCAGAACACAACAACCTTGAAAAGTTCCAGAACCATTCATTCCGGGCCCATTTCCCCTAACTGTAAAACGAGAGGGTTGAGGCTGCAAAATTATATTTATTTAGGTGCTTTTTTGATGAATGATACCTCTATTTAGACTGGGAGCTATATCCAAAGTTTCCTACAACAGTGTCTGGCATATAGTATGTGCTCAATAAATGGATTATGTTGAGTGAAATGAATGAATGAATGGCAAAAGTGACTTCTAAGGTGGCTGCTCAGTTCTGATAGTCTCAGTCTCGATCTCCTCAGATGCAGCTATTTGCAACCATGCTTCTTGAGTCAAGAGGCATTGGCCAAGAGCTGGGTGAGGTCTTCAGGCCCTTGTCCTCAGGACCAGATCATGTCTGCCCCCATGGGGTACAGGGGCAGCCTGCGCTGGGGATAAGCAGATCTGAGACAAAGGCAGCAAGCAAGAGCTTCCAAGAGGTGCGGAAGGCTTGCAGGATGCTAGATGGGGGTGGGGGGAGGGAGACGGCTGTAGGAAGGGCAGGGTAGGTCAGGAGGAGGAGCCACGGGAGTAACTTTTACAACATTTTCTGTAAAACGGGAAACCTATATAACAGAGACCTGACGGGTGTCTGGGCTGAGGTAGGGAAAAGTGCCGAGTCGCATGGTGACTCAAGGTCAGGAGCTGGAATGGGGCCCAGAGCTCTCAAGCCTCTGCTCACCCGCTTGGGACTGGCCCTTGGCTCCAGGCCAGCTCCCTGAATAGTTCCCCCAACCCCCACCCTGCCCCTCCAGGATTTCAGCTTCTTAGGCCAATCTGCTTCCTTGTTCAGCCACTGCCTCCACTGCCCTCCCCTCCCCTCCCTCTGCCAAGGCTACATGGAAGCCCTCCCCCAAACTCCCTCCAAGGACTCAGCACTGGGGCCCAGTACAGTCACCCATTAGAGCTCTCCAAGGCCAGGCCAGCTTCTGGGCAGACTGGCTCCCCTTCCCAGTGTTGCCCACATTCACACTCTGACATAACTCCTCCCCTCCTTATGCAAAAGGAAGGAGGCTTTGCCAGCGCTACCTTCCTCCCCTCCAAACACACCCCCGCCCTACTCCAGCCTCCTCCATCACCCAGGCCTCTAGGGACACTCCCAGACATTATTCTCAGGTGCCAAGATGTTCTCCCTTTCCCTCCCTACTCTTTCCTTGAGCAGCACCCTTTCACATTATAACAGGGGCTACAGTTCCAATCCGAATGAGTGAATCTTCAGGGGTGAAATTTTAAGTATTAGTGAGTTGGGAGAGAGAGAGATTTACGGGGCAGAATTCCTTCCCAGTATTCTTGACATAACACTATGGAGATAGTTACCTACTCTAGATACTCATTAGGCCAATTCTGGACTTTGCTGCCCTGGGAGTCGGAAGGCTAAAGTTCTGGTCCCATCTCTGCCATTAAAATAGTCCGTGTAGGCTGAGTGTGGTGGCTCACACCTGTAATCTCAGAACTTTGGGAAGCCAAGGTGGGAGGATCGCTTGAGGCCAGGAGGTCGAGACCAGCCTGGGCAACATGACGAAATGCCTTCTGTACAAAAGAATTTTTAAAAATTAGCCAGGCGTGGTGGTGCACACCTGTAGTCCCAGCTACTCCCGGCCAAGGTGGGAGGATTCCTCGAGCCCAGGAAGTCGAGGATGCAGTGAGCTGTGATTACACCACTGCACTCCAGCCTGGGTGATAGAGTGAGACCCTGTCTCAAAAAAAAAAAAAAAAAAAAAAAAAAAATTCTCTGTGTAACCTTGAGCAAATCACTGCATCTCTCTGCGTCTGAATTTCATCTGTCAAGTGGGGGTAATTACCCCTGCCCTACCCACCTTGGCAGGGCTGTTATGAAAATTAGAGACAATGTGTGCATGTGTGCATGCACAAGTGCACAGGCATGCATAACACAGAGAGAGAGCATGCGCACTTTCTACATGGCAAGACCCTGGACAAATATTAGGGATTATTATCCCCATTCCCACCTCCACTGCAATGTGCTTGAAGTACTCATTCAGGTTACTTGGTAGAGCTCGCTTCACACACAAAAAAAATGCCAGTGAACCTTAGGCCTGCCCCTTTCTTCTCTCCCAATTTCTGTCCCTCCCACAAGGCTTGGCCCTTAGCTACCTTTGGCCTCCTGCACACCTCCACCTTGCTTTAAGAACATCTCCCGCCCCACCCTCATCCCCCTCACCACCCATCCTGTCCCCTCAAGCCTTCCTCCACCAGCTGAGGGCTTCTTGCCATGCTCTCTCCTTCTCTTGCTGCTGTGCCGAATGACCCCGTTTTCCCAGCCCTGACCTCGGGCCCTCTCCATCAAAGCTTTAAAGAGGAAGGGACTCTGGGGGGTAATGACTGAACTTGACAATTTTCTACAGGGGGGTAATGACTGAACTTGACAATTTTCTACAGAGACTGAGCACAATGCGGAACACCCAGCATGTGCTCCAAAAACACACCATTGTTTGGTTACTTGTGCTGGGGAAGATGTTTGGGGTGGAGTCTGCTTTGGGGCCCCTGAAATCTTGCCAGACAGACAACTGCCTGCCCCACCTCTAGGTTCGGCAGGCACTGCCTGTCTGCTCTTCCCACCCATTTTTCCCTTCACCTCTCAACCCGGAGAATGGGCTGGGCTGTTTCATCTCTAGGACCTGCATATTAGAATGTGATTTCAGTCCTCCCTGGCCTAGTGCCACTGAGTTTCTCTGGTCTCACCACTTTTCCCCCAGGGATGAGAAGCTAAGGAGCAGTCTGGGGCACCCTCTAAATTTCCCAGCACAAACAATCAGCTCCCTCTGCAGGGCCACACCCAAGAGTCCTCTCACCTGAAGAAACCTGGGCTTCCCTTCCCAGAATTGAGGGTTTTTGGGCTTTGACCTAGGGGCTGGAAAATCGGGCCCACCATAGTACAGTGTGTATCTAACAGCTCTGCTCCTATACACAGTGATGACATTCTCCTTGGCTGGAACGTCTCTTGCTCTGAAAAATACTGGCGAGAGTGTGTCTCCCAAATTGTGGGGGCAAAGCCCTTGCTTTCATCCAAATATTCCCTCCAGGTTGCATTTCAACCCTCCTCTTTGCAAAGAAGGAAATCATAAGCAAAAGGTGACCTTGCTAGATCTTGCCAGGGAACTGGTGACAGGGTGGCAATGCATGGCCTCATTTTTTGGCCCCTGCCACCTGTCTGTCTCCCTCCCTCTGTCTGTTGCTGGGGTCCCATGTTGGCAGGCAAGTTGGGAGGAGGTGGGACTCTCTGGAGAGGCCATCTGGGGAAGCTGGTCCTGTAATGGAGGTGAAAAAGGTGGTCTTGGGGGACCAAGGCTCAGGCAGGTGAACGTGAAGACTCTGAAGCAAGTGAGGGAAGAGGGAAGTGGGAGGTTGGCAAGAAAGATCATAAATTGTCACATTTTTTTTTTACCAGTAATGGTAAGAGTAATAACAATAATAATAGCTACTACTTATCGAGAGTTTATTATATACCAGGCACTGTGCCAAACACTTTTCACGCATTATTTTATCTATTGTTCACAACTCTACGTAAAAAAAAAAAAAAAATTGCAGATGACAGATGAGGAAGCAGAACCTCATAGAGGTTGTAACCAGCCCAAGGTCACACAGCTAGAGCTGGGATTTGAGGATCCAGTTGACTCTAGAACCCACACTCTTCTCCCTTACCCGACCCTCACTGTCCTTGCCACAAGCATGGGTCCTGTTGCTGAAGGGCTCACCAGGCACCATCCACCACAGTTTGGCCTCTCAAGGCCCTTGGAGCCTCAGTTACTTGAAACTGTTGCGGTTTTTTTTTTTCCACTCCATTTTTTCTCCCTAAGAGGCCAACATTCCAATGAGGGATTTGCTTAATAGCATCCAACGGATGGGGCAGGAGCCACACAAGAGTACTGGGCTCTGAATCAGGAGAAAGACCAACTTTGCCCCCTGGTCCTGCCATAAAATTGTCCTGTGACCCAAGGCAGGTTGAATCCCCTCCCAGGGCCTTGGTTTCCACACCTGTTCAGATGCTATTCTTGGTCCTGGGCAGGGATCAGTGATGTATAAAATTCAAGAGTATCAAAGACTTAGTGATGGGCCCTTGACCTCACTCTCCCCAGTGGAAGAAGGCCTGGCAATTTGAAAGCATTTCAGCTCCCCACCTTCCACTTGAATATCATGAGTTTGCTGTAGCATTCACCACCACCCTCAGCATTTGATTCCAGGACCAAGTAAGACCTCCATGCCAGGCGATGGCTCCTCACTGGCATGCCCTCCAACCAAGCCCTCTCTCACTGAACATGTGTTAATGTCCTTTCCAATCACTCCTCTGAGATGACCTTGCCTTGCTTTTTCTTTCCCCTTCTCCTCTTCCCCTCAGCACCCGCCCCCTGCCCCAGCTGACTATTGCTCTCAGAATGCCATTCTTCTTCACTCCTGACACAAGTAGCTGACCCATACGAACCACTTGGCTTCTTCCCTGAATGCACAATTCTCCCCTTTAGCTTACTTGGCATCCTCTGGCTTCTTTTTGTTGTGTTTTGTTTTTTTACATATTCAAAGAGATGAAAGGAACTCTGAAGATGAACTAGTTCAATTCCCTCCTTTTTTGGGGTGAGGAAACTGAAATTTGGGTAGAGCCAATGACTTGCCCAAGGTCACACAGACAGGTAGGGACAGAGCCAATACTCCAACCAGGCCCGTGTAATTCCAGAGCCTCTGCTCTTTTACTCTGCTCCTTTGCCCTTTAGGCCTTGGCTCGCCAGCCACCATCACCATCCCCTTCTCCAAGTGTACCTCTTTTCCATGACACACCTCTGAGCACTGATTCTATTCTCTAATTGTTTGCTATGTGTATATCTAGTTTTCCCAACAACAAAGCAGCCTGAGTGGTAAGGGGCTATCTCATTCCTCTCACTTGAATGAGGTACAGAGGAGGGAAGTGACCTGCCTAAGGTCACACAGCTCATTAGTGATAGAATAGGGAACAGGATCTTGGTCTCCAAGCCTCCACTTGGGGCCATTCCCACTACACCACAATGCAGTACACCTCTCATTCTCTCCTCATTTTCCCCTTCTGTGCTGTCGCGGAATTTTACAATCTTGTCCCTTTCGCTCTTCTTTATATTCTTCTCCTCATTCCTAACGTCTGCATTTTTCTTAACAAGCCTGCTGGATTTTAGAACTGGAAGGGACCTCTACCTATCACTTAACAGACAAGAAAACTGAGACCAGGAGAGGGAAAACAGAGTGCCTGAAATCACACAGCTAATTAGTGGCACACCTGGGATGCAAGGCCAAGTCACCAGCTCCTAGTTCAGAGCTCTTGAACCATCCTCTTTCGGTCTGTGCTCGATTTTTATGGCCTTTCTTGCTTGAAAAGCCCCCTTCCAGGCATGATCAGATCCAGCAAGATCTGAGAATGCTTGGGCCCAGGGTCATACAATGTCCCTGGGGAAAAGTAGAAGGAGCTGAGAGGCCCGGAACCATCCACATCCTCTCACATCCCACCCCGGGAAGCCCAATTTGGCCTTGCTGAGGGCGGTGACTATCAAGTATGTGTTGAGATAAAGTCATAGCCTCTCCAATTCTCAGTTCATGGCCTAGACAGTGGCGTCAAAGCCCAAATGGGCTGCAAAACGAGGTCAGTTAACTGTCCTCTCAATGGAAAAATCTTGTAAAATCAATAGCACTTATAACGTCAACAGACCCAGAGACCTTTCCTTTGTTTGTTTTTTCCTCCTGGGCTGGTCTCTCTCACCCACCCTGCTGTGAAGGCACAGACAACACAGGAATCCAGCAAGGGAAGTTGCAAAGGCCAGACCACGGCTCCCAGGGCCCCTGGACCAGTGGGGGACAAGGGGCATGCTGAGGTATAAATGACTTGTGAAGATCCTGGCCAAGTCCCTCCTTATTCCCCCAGGCAATATTATTCAGATTCAAGGCCCTCCCTGGCAACTAGCACCTGGTTGGAAATAACCAGGAGCTACTCAAAACTCCAGTAGAGATTCTGGAAGCTCAACCCTGTCCCAGCTTTGCCACACAGGGGTTTCGCTAAGTAAGAGAACAACCAGAAAGCCAATTAGACACCACCATGGGGCCTTCCTGCACTGGGTAGTGTCTGAGGCTCTCAGACCGGAGTGGATGTTGGCCCTTTTCCCAGACATCCTCCCCACTACACACCATGGGTGTATTCTACCTTCCCTCCATGCACAAAGAGGGTGGCTGCCTCCATGCTGTTTTTTTTCTTTTTTCAAACAGGCTTCTTCCTGCTCCCAAACTGGTCCTACTGCACAACCTGTACTTTCTCCCATTAAATGAAGTCCTTCATATGAAAGTACTGTGAGTTGATTCCAACCTGGATTTATTTGACAAAAATTTATTGAGCCCCTACTTTGTGTCAGACACTGGTGGCTTCTCTCAACAGTGTTTTGTGCTATCAAAGACCATTGCACCCCATGAGTTCCCATTGAGAAAACAGGGCCAGATCAATGGCAGATTTTCTCTGCTACCAGGCAGAGAAAGCTCAGCAAAGAGATGTGAATTTAGGTCCTGGGAGTAAGTGGGTGCCAAGGTGCCCGGGTCCTTGGACACTGGGATATTGATGCATGGGTGCCTGGGGTGGTGAGCTGGGAGATGCCCTTTCCATATGAACTCCTAAGACCAGGGACAAACACTACATCCCAGATAAGTTGTCCTGGCTGGCTGCAAGAGACAGAAGTGAGGACAATTCCAGGGCTTTCCATAGCTAAGAAACAACTGTGTCCTCTGGTCTTGGTCCTAGCAGCAGGGATCACTGCCTGTTGGCCTCCCAAGCAAGTCAAGGGACAGGCATTTTGGGAGAAGCAGCCCCCTCTTTTCTGATATGTCCCCTGGGCACCTGAGTTTGGTTCCCTTGCTGGTCAAGACGCATCTAAAGCATTTAAAGGTGATTAGGTAGCTCTTCAGCAGAGAGTTTTCCTGGTTAAACACCCCATCCCTACCTCTTGAATGCATGAACAAAATTTTGCAGCTCATCTTCTCCTAGGCAAGGTCTTGGCCCTGTGCCTGCTCCCCCAACCCTGCCCTCTGGGTGATCTTTCTCAAGGACGCCAAGGGAGTTGGTGGCAGAGGCTGGGAGCACAGCCCAGGTTTCCTGGATCCTGGCCTGGCACTCTTGCCACCAGATCCCACTGCCGCTCCCTCTCCTCTCTTGCCCTTTGTGCCCAATCTGCACCCCCTGGAGGCACATGCCCCACACCCCACTAGTTTTCACGGGCAAGATGTTTCTATTCAACACCAGTTGGCAGTTCAGCCATATGGGGCATAAGGAGTCTGGCCTTCTGCTGCCCATGGGGCCAGACCTGGGTGAAGGGAGGGGGAGAACAGGCTACTCTGCTGGTCTGGGACCAGCAGAGCTGGGTCCTTAAGGCAGTAATTTTTACCAGGGGCTCTAAGTGTGGCCCATGAGCTTGGTTTCCCAGAGCTAGGGCCAGGTCACTGTGGGGTCTCCCCACCCCCAGCCTTGTTGCCATGACACATGGTTCTACAAGTGCTGAGTGGCATTGTCAGAGCCGGATGCAAACGGCACGCAGCAGGGGCTAGCTGTGAGCCAGTTGGCCAGCTGACATTTCAGGGTCCAAAGAGCTTGTGTGTACTGGACAAGCTGTTTATTGTGGTCTTGGCACTGCCCGGCCCTTCAGACAGCAACAAATGCTCCCAAACTGGGAAAGGAGAGGAAATAAGGAACCAGTCGTAGCCAGAGAAGACCTGGACTCTCTTCCCTTACACCATTTGCTCCCTGCAGCTGACATGCTGCCGGTGCCAACCATCGGAAGTGCCCTTGCGAGGGAACTGGAGGGGGCAAGCCCCACAAACCTCCATTCGTGAAGACCTACATCACAAATCGCGGAAATGCCCGCCTCAGCATCCTCCTGACTGCCCGGCGCTCAGAAGCTGCTGCTGAGGGAAGGTGGAGCAATGGGTATATGGACTAGGAATGAGGAATCTTGATGTCACGAGGTTAACTGGCACTTCCATGCTGCAGGCTCCACACACACACACACACGCACACACACATGCACACACAGGCACGTGCACACACACACATGCACCCTTTCAGGGAGATGGTCATAAACGGGCTGTGATAAAAATGGTCCTTTCCAGTCCTGGCCTGATCCTTCCAGATATACTCAAGGTTGACCACACACACGCTGGGGAAAATGTGGCAAGGGCATGCGTGTTGGAGCATAGGTGAGGTTCACAGGTGAGAAAAAGAAGACCCCACACGAGGGAAGCCAGGAAGCCAGAGTTTGGAGAAGTTGTGTGGTAGGTGGAGCTTCCCAGAAGACATTTATTTAGCCCCATGCCCAAGGGCCAGTCTAGTCTGTCCCATGGCCTGAGGGGAAGCCCTACCTGGGAGAGACAAAATCAGGGATAATGCGTTCAGCTCTGCCTCAGGCTCTTGACTTCTGCACCTCGTTCCACCCAGGTTTGTAACTGCCAGGGCTGGACACACATAATTATTGAAGTGTCTTCTTAGTGTCCTGCTTGGGGTCTTTGATCTGTCTATGGTTGATCACATAGTCAGTCCTATCACCCCAGTGGTGTGTGATCGACACGCTTGATCATCACACATACACTGGGCAATGGGAATGAATACCGGCAGCTAACAGTCATTGAGCACCTGCTTTGTGCCAAATGTGGCTCAAAGCACTTCATATACAGTATATATGTTATCTTAATCAACTTTCTCCAGACTCAGGAGGTCAGTATTGTTTGTACCACTTCCAGTTTGCAGAGGGGAAATCTGAGGCTCAGAGAGGCAAAGTAACTTACCCAAAGTCATACCGGGTAGAGAAAGTGGCTGACTAGGGATTCAAATTGAGGTCTGGCTGGCTCCAAAGCCTGAGCTCATTATGCTTCAGGGCCACTTGTGACTAAGCATATGAGCGTGCCCATTTGTAGAAGAAGCCTCAGGGAAGGAAAAAATAGTAAGAGAGATCGTGCTGGGCGTGGTGGCTCATGTCCGTAATCCCAGCACTTTGGGAGGCCGAGGCGGGGGGATCACGAGGTCAAGAGATCGAGACCATCATGGCCAACATGGTGAAACCCCGTCTCTACTAACAATACAAAAATTAGCTGGGCCTGGTGGCACACGCCTGTAGTCCCAGCTGCTCGGGAGGCTGAGGCAGGAGAATCGCTTGAACCCGGGAGGCGGAGGTTGCAGTGAGCCAAGATCGTGCCACTGCACTCCAGCCTGGCGACAGAGCAAGACTCAGTCTAAAAAAAAAAAAGAGAGAGAGAGAGAGAAGATCCAAGAGCTTGGCTGAGGTTGAAGAATGATGACGGTGAAAGAGTGGGTGTACAAGAGAGGGAGGATGGGCAGCAGAGTGCCCAGCAGATGCGAGAAGCTAAGATTATCTAAGTTTGTGGCCTCTTGGTAACCCCCATAGCAACCAAAACTGGTGTCTGCCATTTCACTGGTATTCATTCAGTCAAACTCTGCTAAAGAATGAATAAGCTCAACATGGCAACCTTGGGAAATACACACAGACCAAGTTACTGCCTCCCACTTGGTAAGACCCAAGCTTTAAAGTGAGTTTCCCCAGGGTCCGGATCACCAGACATTACTTAAGCCCCTAGCACATGACAGGCATTGGGAGTAGGGAGATGAACATCACAAGGATCCTGCCCTTGAGGTGTGGCCAGGCTGGCAGGGGAGATGTTAGGTTTGCCTAAGCCATCTCCAGGGGTCTACTGAGGTGTGGGCTATGGTTGGGGAAGAGAATGAAGCCCCTAAACCTCCTCAGGGATGGGGCTGTTGCCTTCAGCTCCCAGAACTCAGCACTGCCACTAACAGAACTAGGCAGCCCCACTGGCATCTTTCTCCATGGGGTTGCTTCTACAAACGCAGCTCAGAGCTGCCTTTTGGGGCTATGCTGGCCACTTTAGCTGGCAAATTGGGAGCTTGAAATGAGTGAGGACTGGGAGAAGGGGTGAAGCCACCGTAGATCCCCCTTTCCCTTTCTTTCTTAGTGTCTGGCAGTGAAGCCCCCTCAACCACACCCCAGCAAGGGGAGAACAACTTTCCTTAGAGCTCTCCCCCACTCCCACACTGTCTCCTCCCACTCTGGGAAGCCCAAGGCTTAGAGAAATGAATCCAAGTAATTAACTAATTAATGAATATGGATGGCAAAGTTGCTGAGGTTGCTGGAAAACACCCTGTTGCCGCCAACACACACAGCCCAGCCAGGCACCCGCCTCCCACCATGGGCGAAAGGAGGCTAAGGAGAAACTATGGGACTGTATCTTCCTAAGGCTCTAGCTGCAGCAGAAGCATCCACAACGCAGCAGCCCCTTGCTCAGTGCCTGGAGACCAGCTCATGGGTAACACATCCCTTTGCAAGAACGGCCTCCTCCAATCCAGCTGGGGCAGCAATCTGCTCAGTTGCTCAGCATCAAGGGTACTCTCTGTGGTCCAACGAAGTCTGTCTGTAGGGCTAGCCCAGTGCAAAGTGCAAGGCTGCAGAAGATGGATGGATGGAGATAGGAAAAGGGGATAGAAAAGGAGAAGGAGAGAGTGAGAGGCACACACAGCTGGCAAGAGCCCATCTCCAGCTGTTGGGCGGGCTGTTTCCTTTGATAAAGCACTTGGCAGTACTCCCAGTTCTGTAGTTTCTGGCCTGCGAAAGCACACCCGGAGCACGAGCCTGCCTGTGGGAGGACTTCAGCCTTGCTTTGTTTTCTTTCTTTCCTTTTTTTAAGCTTTAGAAAAGGCCCCTCCCCTCCCAAGGAACCTTGTCCCTCCCCCAACACCTCGGCAAAGTGAAGTTGCACCAGCAGGTGATGTGGGCTGGGCTTCCGGGTGCCTTCACAGAAAGTCAGTACCACAGAGCCATGTTAAAGGGCCTGGGACGGGTGTGCAGTTAAGTCTCAGCATATACTTTCAGGCACATGTATTTGAGAGAGAGAGAGAGAGAGAGAGAGAGAGAGTGTGTGTGTGTGTGTGTGTGTGTGTGTGTGTGTGTGTGTCTGTGTGTGTGTGTCTGTGTGTGTGTGTGTGTGTGTGTGTGTGTGTACGCGCATGCGCGTGTGTGGTGTTCAGGAAGGGAGGAGGGAGCGGAGGAGGGAGGGAGAGAGAGAGAAAGAGAGAGGGAGAGAGACTGAGTTGTGTGTGTCTGAGAGGCTCTGCTTGTTTGTTGTGGCTGATGCTGCCTTCTGTGTGGCACATCACCACTGTTCTCCCCGCCGAGGCTCCTTTCAGCTCACTAATGCTTCCCTGGAAGGCCTGGGAAATAGAGGGAGTCCCCGTGTCACATGATCACGCAGAACAACAAGCCTCTCTGCTCCCTGGTCTTCTGGCTTTGTGGAAGTCCGTCTCTCCCCCTTCCCCCTCCTTCATAAAAGGAGCAAGGGAACTTGAAGGCATCCAAGGTCCCTTGCAGGGACCAGAGCCTGCAATGTGGCAAGTCTGCCTGCCCCTCCCTGTATTTACAGTCCAATGACCCAACGCCCCCAGACCCCAGACAGTTTAACCAGTCCCCGCAGGGCCTCCCTGCGAGTTTCCCAGATTCCTGAGGAGAACCTGATCCCGCCCTGGGATCAGTATGGGCTCTTCACATCATCCCCGAGAGAACCCTGCTCCTCCGGAGCCTGGAGAGCAGCGCCCGTTCCCACAGGCAGCCAGCCCCACAGCACCTGTGGTTGGGAGGCGACCTCCCAGAGTCAGTGGTGAGGCCGCCCAGGGAGAGGGCCCTGTGGCCGGGTGGGAAACACGAGCAGAAGCGACAGAACTTCCCTTTGCCAGCCCAGGCTGCCAGGATAGCCCTGGACACTGCCCCTTCTGACCCACTGCCCCACCACGCCCATCCAAGGCTGGAGCCAGAGTGGCCTTGGCCCTGAGTGACGGGAGAAGCCAGTTCAGAAGAAGCAAATGCGGCACAACGACATACACAGCCTGGGAACTTTGCACCAGCTTCCACACTGGAAGGCCTCAAACGTCCCTTGTTCCAAACAACCCCCCATACCCCCAACAAAAGTATTTACCTCACGAAGAAAGGGAGGGCGCTAGACTCACAGAACAGACAGCAGAGCCAGAAGGGCGATCATCTAGTCTGACCCTTTCATCTTACATATGGGGAAACTGAGGCCCACAGTGAGGAAGAAACTTTGCTGGCTAGCAGAAGAAGTGGCAGTAGAAGTCAAGGTACTTCCCCAAACACTTCCAGGTCCTAGCCATGGTTGAAAGAAGATATACCAACCTGAGGCCCAAGCAGGTATTTCGGGCCCCAGAAACAGTAGTCCTGGCTCCAGAGTTGGATTTGTGAGCTGAGGATGGCCAGGATGCTTGTGTGGTGCAGGGAGCACTCTAGACCCCTTTACTTGTCAATAGACATGCCTGTTGACACTGCTGGGCCAGGTGGGCATCACATGTAGGGCTCGATGTCAAGCCTGAGCTGGATTGAAGACCTTTGCTCTTCCCTGCCCTCATTCTTTCTAGAGTGCTCTTCCTACCCAGGGCTCAAGCTCTGGAAGGGAGGGGAAGCATGGCCCCAGTTTTTCCACTGGTTGTGGGTGAGGGGGGAATCAACAGGGGAACAAACCCAGGTCTGCAGCCTTTACCACTCCTTTGGGATTCAGATCCCACCTTGCTCCTTCCCAGTCCAGATTTAGTAATACTCCAGTTGAGGCCCAAGTGTGTAGCCCGAAATGAGTGCAAGAGAAGTGGGTGGGTGGGAGTGCCCACCAGCTTTGAGAAGGTGATAAGCCATGGGAAACTTTCTTAACATTTAAGCCTGCTCCGTGGCCAGACTGTAGGTAGATGGCAAGGTTCACTAAGCTGACCCAGGTATGCCCAGGCCAAAATTAAATCAATCAGGTTGATCGATTTAATACATGCTCAAGCCATGGGCCAGGGCTGAAGCTGAAGCCACTGGTACTGCTGCCCTGCCCTCTCTGACATGGCCAACCTTCCAATACTGCCAGCCGCTAACCCTTCACTATAGCCAGTGTGGAAATAGCACACTATGTTCCGAGATAGGGTGACCTGGATATCTGGGAGAAAATCCATTAAAATGAAGAGCTCAGGCTGGGTGCAGTGGCTCACACCTGTAATCCCAGCATTTTGGGAGGTTGAGGCGGGCGGATTGCTTGAGCCCAGGAGGCAGAGGTTGCAGTGAGCCGAGACCATGCCACTGCACTCCAGCCTGGGTGACACAGTGAGACTCCGTTTCAAAAAAATTAAAATTAAAATTAAAAAAAAGCTCAGCATTAAAGAAAACGGTGCCTACTACTTTCCATACTTACACACATGCTGTGAAACCTATTCTAACCACTTTTATTCTTGTTCTTGTTGATGACTGTGATACACATGAAACACTTAGAACAAGGTCTTCTTTGGCCTTCCACACATGAAATTCTGCACCAAGGTTCCAGACAGTTGCAACTGCCACCTAATTTCTCCTAAAGCCAGAGCCCATCATTTTATAGGATATTTTGGTTTGTGCTATTTTGCTCCTCTGGATGTATTCCTTTATAATTGTTCTTGAATGATTTTTTCCATGTATATCCCATCTCTCTAACTTGACCCAAAGCTTCTGAAGGGTGGGAAGCAGGCTTTTGGTGTTCTTTTTTTGCTCCCCTCCTCCCTTCTCCTGTGGCACCCAGTACAGTTGTGTGGGCAAGAAGATGGTCTCAATGGTGCTTTTTCAACTCAGAAATAACAATTGGGGAGGCCAGTATAATTTCTGAATTCATCTGCAAAGTGCATCCAGTGATGACGGAAATCTGCAGCTGGATGTATCCGTTGCAGCAAAGAAAGAGCTATTCTTGAAGGGAGGGCCACCCAAAGCCAGCATGTGAGTTGACTTAACCACCCCCTCCCTGTCCCATCTTGATGAAATAACAAATAAGTAGTTGGGACAAGGGTGGGGTGCCTCACATCAAGCAGCCATTAAGCCTAGGAGCTGGATATTCCATTCCATCCCAGCATCCTCTCCTCTGTTTCATCCATCTCTTTGGCAACAGGATTTTAGGCTGATTTCTAGGTTCCTTTCCAGAAGTGGCAGTCTCCCTGAATCTGGCCACTTGACTACATCAGATCCAAAGAGAGTTACTGATAGGAAATCATTTGAAACTGGATATCATGTTTGTTCATTAATGTGTATTAGCATATACCTTGTTTATGGGTTTACCTATGAGAAGATACAAGGGGACTGATTTTGGTGGTGGACACACATTTATGGATGGGAGCCGTGAATAATTAGGAATATTTTACCTAAAATACCCTTCAAATCAGAACTGTCTCTAGTTTGTACTTCTCTCCTGCTTTGCAAGTAGCTTTACAGACTGAGTAGCTTGAAATTTTAAATTTCTAACATGAAGAATACAAAAGTAGCCTGAGACCTATATTGTAGCTAAAGACTGAGAATTTAGCTAATATCTTGAAAGAGAGAACCACTTACTATTAACCAAGTCATTAATTAGGGTCATGTTTGCACTTCAATTGTCAGCTCCAAACATCTGTTTGTCTAAACCAAGGTCACTTTAGTTTATTACAGTTATAGCCACTGGTGAGATAATCTGCTTAGATTTCACAAGTATGTGTGAATTGCCTACCTCAGCCCTTATTTTCACAGAATAAGAGTTCTCTTGAAGGCACAGGGTCAGACTAAAGATAATAAATGATTTTCCTTCTCAATAGAACTAAAAACAAGGCTTTAATTAATTCACCAAAATTCTAGGATTGAATATCTATATTACATTTCTTGACGATGTTAATCTGTCCAAGGGTGACCCACAGGATTCCCATTGATCCAAGAACAATCTTTAGGCAGACATTTCATTGGCTTGGAGATTGTTTCCCAATCATTGAGCCCTGCAATTCTCACTGGCGGAGTCACCCCCGCTTTGTTGGAAGAGACTACAGGTGGCCTGGGAGAGGGGGCACCTCTCTCTGTATCTTGTGAAACAGAGAAAGGAGGGACACATGGTACAAAATGTCTCCCTAAGAAGGAAGAAGCAGAGGCAAAGAACTAAGGAGGTCTGGGAGTGCAGAAAAGGGAAGAGGGGCCAAGATGGTTCTCCCAGGCAGGCCCAAGATTGAGGACAGTCCAGACATATACATTCTCACTAGAC
Source organism: Pongo abelii (assembly GCF_028885655.2). Lineage (NCBI taxonomy): Eukaryota > Metazoa > Chordata > Mammalia > Primates > Hominidae > Pongo > Pongo abelii. The sequence continues at coordinate 113,559,582 of NC_072008.2, forward strand.
AGACAAGACAGACAGACACACACACACAGACATATACACACTCATGCATGCACACACAGGCAGGCACACATACCTCCTTCACATATGACTTCGTCATCCTGACTCTCCAGGAGTACTACTTCCATATACAGGATTTGACTCAGATGGAGTCACACACAGAACACCAACCCTCCCGGATGCTATACTTCCAGCTGTCCCTTCACAAACACAGGTAGGCCCCCATAAGTATATTTACCACACATTTTTCCATACCTTTTTGCATACAGCATAACACATGTTTTTTTACCTACACCCTCATCACTCCTCAAGTCCCTTCCACCCACTCAAGTCCTGACATATGTACGGAGTTACACATTCACACATTCATGTGTGTCCTCCTTCCCAACAAAGGCAAAAGGAGTCTGCGCTCAATACATTCTTTCTTCTTTCTTACTTGGTGGATTACATTTGAAGGAGTGACTGGACAGCTAGGTGAACTGGATAAATACTTTTTCCAACGGTTCCTAGCATGATGGAAAAGTCCATCAAGGACATTTGAAATCCCTCACACAGTTCACTCCCTTGGCCTATAGACAAGACACCAGTGGTAACCTTTAGTGACTGCCAAAAGCTTCTAAGATTCTCTTAGTCCTGCTATGCTAGCTGACCTTTGCAAGGAATCTTGGGTATTCCAAACTAAGAACATTTAGTATAAGAAACAAAACAAAAACAAAATCTTTCCCTGATGGCAATATGAAAGTATCTGTCCAAATTAGCAGGCCTGGCCTGCGGCAAGACGGTGGAGAAAGAAAAGTTGATGTGAAAGCCCACTCTGCTGTGTGTCCTCTTGCAGCTTGCTTAGTCCCCCTTATCACACACGCCCTGGGACCGCATCTTGTCCCCTGCCAGGCTTACTCTGTTCTGGCCAAAGGCGCCTAGAACTGGGAAAAGGACTTTTGGATTTGACTAGAAGGAAGTCATGGGGAAGCTTAGAAAGAGAAGTGGGTCTGCCAGATCTAAGCAGAATGTAGTGTGACATCTAAGTGGTGGGCACTGTGATCTACGCAGTGCAGTGTGCACAGAAAACCTAGCGACCAGTGAGTTTTTACCCAGTCCCGCCAGCCTGCCCATTAAAAAGTTCAAATGTGGCTCGGCTGAAAAGCAATCAGATCTGTTATTGACACTGTTTCATTCTGAATAGCACAGAGGACTAAAGGCTTTCTTTACTTAGTTCATTAGTTAGCTAACAAGCATTTTTCAAGCACCTACTGTGCATGGAGCACTGTCCCAGACACTCGGCTGTTGCCGTTGCTGCTCTGCTATTGAATTTCTAAATACAGGCTGTTGCCAGACATCCAATTTTCTGAGTGCTTGCTCTGACAGGGAACAATGACTAATGAACCAAACATCAGGGAGGGCCCTCTGATCTCCAGCACAGAACATGCCCATAAAGGCAGATTCTAATTTGTTCAGCAAGCAGCTGCCAATTCTGGGATCTTAATTACCTGGAGCAGTTTATGTGGGTGAATCCCCTTGGGAGAGAAACCCTGAACCCTGTCTTTCTCATACCCTATCATACCCCAGGCCCTATAAGTTGCTTTAACTCCCAGCCACTGCATATGAGTCCAAGGTCCAGGCCACAGCAGTTCACCAGACAGGCATTCCAGGCACTGCCCACGGCCTTCTTCACACCCATGCACACACACCCCCGCACACACCCCTTCACACACATGCACACACATGGAGGGAGCTGTATGTAAATAGTGGAAAACTCAATGGGCTGCAAGTCAGGAGACAGGGGTTTCAAATCCAACTCTGTTTCTCCTTCTCAGTGCGACCTTGGGCAAGACTTTTCTGTCTCTGGGCTTCTATTTCCACTTCTGGAAAATGAGGGGCTGGACTAGATGATGTCTATGAGCCTTTCCAATTCTAGCACTTGAAATTCTGCTCCTCAGAATGAAATGAGGCTCAAGTGAGCTGTGTGACAAGATCAGATTTGTGGAGTGGGGATGAGATAAGGTAGGGCCAGTGGTCAGCTCAGAAGCCCCAGAAGCCACCATCATGGAAAAGGAAAAATCGCTGCCTCCCTGGGTCAGCCCTTCCCAAAGTTCCATACTGCTTCTGAAATGGTTCACAAATAAGGCTGCTGGATCTGGGGCACGGTGGGATCTTCCTCCCTTCTGCCTCATCTCCCTCCCCTTTCATTCCTTTTATAACCCTTGTTCCAACTCTTGTTCCCTTTAACCAGCCCATCAGCTCACACTGACTAGTTCTCTTAGCAAACTCTTCAGAAAGGCCAGCGATTAAATGGTCTCAAGAGTCTCCTGAGTCTGTAAAATGTAAATAACAGCCCCTGCCCTGGTGGCCTTCACAGGCTTTCCAGAGGATCAAATAAGATAGAGTCTGTGAAAGTGCTTTAGAAATTGTCAAGTGCTATGCAAATGCAAGGGATTATTATTAATGATGGGTGGGAAGGCAGCCACATGATGTGAGAAGCAGAGTGCCAATCTGCCTGCTTTGCTTACCATCTTAACTGGGTAAAGGCATTGGCATTGCCACCCTATAGCCAGCTTGTAGTAGGGACAGTTATTTGCTTAGGATCCTCCCCCACTGGACCCCGTCTGCTAGCAGAGGGCAGAGCCAGAGGGAAGAGGAGAAAAGGACAGGACAGGTCAGGCGCGGTGGCTCACGCCTGTGATCCCAGCACTTTGGGAGGCCGAAGCAGGTGTATCACCTGAGGTCAGGAGTTCAAGACCAGCCTGGCCAACATGGTGAAACCCCGTCTCTACTAAAAATACACACACACACACACACACACACACACACACACAAATTAGCCGGGCGTAGTGGTAGGCACCTGTAATCCCAGCTACTCGGGAGCTGAGGCAGGAGATTGATTGAACCTGGGAGGCAGATGTTGCAGTGAGCTGAGATCACACCATTGCACTCCAGCCTGGGCGACAGAGCGAGACTCCGTCTCAAAAAAAGAAAAGAAAAGGACAGGAGGACAGGAGGCGGTTAATTCTGATATGGAGAGAGAAAGGCCTAGAGTAGTGATTTTTTTTTTTTTAGAAACAGTGTCTTGCCAAGTTGCTCAAACTGATCTTGAACTTCTGGCTTCAAGTGACCCTCCCACTTTGGCCTACCAAAGCACTGGGATTACAGGCATGAGCCACCATGCTTGGCAGATTTAAAATAGAATCTCACATAGAAAATCCAATTTATAAAACAGACAAAAGCAGAGCTACTCAGGGTGAAGTTGGGGTGATGGGCATGGGGTCCCACTGGCTGAATCCTCCACTTGTCCTTGAGATCACTCCAGTGGCACACACTGTAATTGGGAGTGTTGAGCAGGAGCCCTTGCTTAACACCTGGTTCTCCCAAGCATCTCCAGGGGGCAGCCACAGCCTCGACACTGGAGGAGTTGGGGTGCAGGGCACAGAGAAGGAGGGAGAGAATGCTATAGAAAGGCAGACAGAGTTACCTACTCAGCAGCTTCATTGAGTCTCCCCACAACAGGCCTACATCCTCCGGTTACCCTAGAATGGGGTTGCAGCTTTAGCAATTGGTACTGGAAGGCGTATTAAAAATGTGGATCCAAGAGGGGCATGGTGGCATGCGCCCGAAGTCCCAGCTATTTGGGAGGCTGAGGCAGGAGGATTGCTTGAGCCCAGGAGTTCGATGCTATTGTATGCTATGACTGCACCTGTGAATAGCCACTGTACTCCAGCCTGGGCAACATAGCAACATAATAATAAAAATGTGGATTCAGAAACGGGTTAAACAAAGCTGTGGGCCAAGTGGACGTGAGCAATACTCCTGCTTTCTCGCTTAGTTTTCTTTTTTTGGTGGTGTGGCGGAGTGGGGAGCAGTTGCTCCCTAGGGTGAGTCTGCTGAAGCAGCACCTTCCACCTGTGGTCCCACCATGCATAAGCATCCCTGCCATGGTGAGAAGGCAGAGGCTAAAAGGAATTGGCCAGACATCTTCAGGTGGGCTCAGTGGCCAGACAGGTAGAAACCTGACACCAGCTCAGAAGCTGAGCAGAGGAGGAATGCTGGAAGTGGCGGGCAAGAAGGCAAAGCAAGGACGGCGAGCAAAACTGCAGACCCAGCATCACAGGCAAGGGGCATTGGGCCTGACCAGGATTAGAGCCCAGAAACAGGAGACAGAACAAGGAGAGAGAGCTGGGGAGATGGGAGAGGGGGCGGCTGAGAACAGCTCCCTCATGAAGCACTTGCCCCATTTTCCCATCCTCCCCACCCAAGGAGGCTCAACAACAGGGCACATCTGACTAGGCAGAAACTGATCAGATACTGCAGGTAGGTACTCATTGCAGGCTCCAAGCTGGATAGGGGTATGCATGCCCAAGACTTTCACATAGCCAGGAGATGGGTAGTAGCTGACTCCCTGAGGCAGACAGCACAGTGTCAGGGATTTTGTTAAAGTCATGGAAACTGGGAGGATAGAATCATAATTCTAAGGTCACCTTAGAGTAAATTATGCTGGCATTCTAGAAACATCTGCTGCTGGTATTTCTATATTATTAAAGCCGTTTACAAAAGCCCAGCATCTTTCTCTAGGAGATTCTTATTCCACATGTGTCTTCCCCTGATTCCTTTTCCACATGTGATGGCCTAGAGCTACTTCTCAAATTACCCTGAGGTAGCTGCTCCAGAGACATGTTTGCTGTGCCAAGGCTGAGCAGGAAATGGGTAACCCAGAGCAGAGGATCAGCAGCAAAAGCCATTTGTGCTCGAAGGAAACAGGAGCATTTGGAATTCCGGTGTGCTTGGGTGGAGGGGAAGAGGTCGTTATGTTGACCCAGACAGTCTTTGTCCCCGTTCTTCTGCAAAGGAGCAATGGGACCATCTCGGAAAATGTGCTGGATGACAGAATCACTTGGCGAGGGGTTACTTCCCCTGCGTAAGCTGTGTGAGTACAGACACCGGGAAGGAGGTGGGGAGAGAGGCTCCTGAGGGGCCTAGAGGGGAACAGAACTCAAGGAGGAAAGAAGAGCAAATGAGCCAAAAATAGCTTTTCAACAGACCATTCGGAAGGACTGTAACCCTTACTCTGTAAGTGGTTGGAGTTCCTCCCTTTAACCGAGAATGGTTTTGCTATTACAAGTAATTGCCTCATGCGTGTGTTCTCAGATATTTAAAAAGTCAACTGAGTCAGGTATGCACGAGGGAGGATTTCCAGTTTCTTCCCTACATCTTCCATAAGTGCCTGCCTGGCTGGTCAGGGGAGGGACCAGAGGCCTAGGTAGAATTCAGCTACTGCTCTGCAGGCTAAACTGGGGACTTCACCTAGACAAGATTTTCTCAGTTCCCTCTACTTAAGTCAACCAGATTTTCAGGGATGGCCCTACACATAGATGGACAGGGTGGCTGCCTGCGTGGTATGATTTGAGGGGATAAAGGTCAAAGGCACCATGACCCAAAAGCTCAACTCTACTTGCCCTGGGCTGAACCTGAAATCCTCACTTTGCTTACTCCTTTTGAAGGCCCAGGTTTAAATAAAATTGCAACTTGGGAAGGGGAGCACATTCAGCTACTACAAGCTGTCTACACCTCAGCTGGAGTCATCATATCACATTCGCATTAGCAGAAAGTAAGGCCTCAAGGCCATGGTTAAGAGGCAGGAGATCAGGAAAGTTTTGGAACATGAGCTATCATCCTATAGTTGAGAGTCCTAAGCACCGGCGGGGGGTAGCATGAAGAGCTTGTGCTAGAAGGGAGAAGGAGCGAGAAAACGGAGTGTGAAAAACAAAGCCTACACTGTTCACCATCTGTTTTCTGAGGGATGAGCTTGATTCCTCTATCCAAGCTGAAAGTGGTTCTGATTTGGCAGCTAGATTTACAACAAGGGAGACACAATCTCCTCTCCAGACTGAGGCATTTACCCAGAATTCATACTAACCTCTTCCCATGTAATACAGGGACCTTGTGCTGGTGAGGAGGAACCAGGTCTGGAGCCTGGGTGGGATTCGCTTTCCCTACTCAACTTCAAAGCCTGGCATGACCCACCCCTTGCTTTCAGAGGAGGGGAATGGTGAAAACAGTCATTAGTTCTTTGTTATGGGTGGTGAGTTGGGGGGTGATCTGCCTCCTTGGCCAAGCTTCCTGCCCTGGAGACAAAGAACAAGGAAGGGAAGCACAAAGAGCTATGCCTGGAGGTGTGGACTTTCTCATAGCCTGTCTCAAACAATGAGTGGGTGCTCCCAAAGAAGGCTGGTTTTGATTTTTCAGCTGGAGTCCCTTTGCATTGGAGAGGTTAGGAGCCACCTGGATGGATGAGAGCCCTAAAGATGGAGCACTACTGCCCAGTTTAGATTCCCCACGGACACCACTGGAGCCTAATGAGGTTGCCAAGGGAGCTGGCCCGGCAGACTTGCAGAGGAGAAGGGGCATGAAGAAAAGACTCCGTCCTAGGCTTAGCAAGAGATCCCATATCCAAGATACGCACAGCAGGCCAGAATGTAAAAATCAATTCACAAAGACAGCAAGAATTAAGTCTAGACAGAAACCAACTGAGTGAACTTGTTGGTCTCTGTGGGCTGCAGGAACCAGAGAAGCCCCATCCACTCAGGTTGCCACTAGCTTCAGCCATGGTGACATGGCATCAGCTGCAAGCCTACTGTGGCTGGCTCAAGGGCCTGGGACTTGTCCCCTGGGCCTCTAACTGCCAGGCCAGGAGCAATACAAGCCTCTCCTATCCTTCCCTTTACCTACTGCCTGGCCACTGGCAGGGTGCATCTGGCTAGCTCAGCTCTGTTTTCTTCAGTGCTTGCTGAGCCAGAGAGGAGAGAGGAGGGAGGATGGACTCAGGGAAGGGAGGAAGGGCCTGGATACTGGCCTCCTGAGGTAGCATAGATTCCCCATGAATACACTGCTGACTATGATAGGTAGCATAGATTCCCCATGAATACACTGCTGACTATGATAGGTAGCAGTGCTGCCTCTTCCAATTCTAGCACGTCTGGGAGTCATTTCTCAGCTCACACTTCCCTCCTGTGACAGATACATAAATCCTTGGCTGAAGAGGCTGCCGTGCCCCTTCCTGTCTCAGATGTGATTTTCCTCAGATGAATTGCGCCACCTCTTTCAGACTCACGTGGGGTCAGACGATCAGACCAGGCACTGTGATACAGCCATCAGGTTATAGTTAGGAAGAAGAAGGGAACTATCGATTTCCTGGTAACTCCTTGGATCTGTCTCCCCAAGTCAAACTAGGTACCATTACGCAGGCCCCTTAGGTCTTTATGGACAAATCCACAGAATCCACAACCATATGACATATTCCAAAGGCACACAGAAATGACTTCGGTATGCTTGAAAATCAACTCCCAAGTATTTCTAGGTGGCTTTTCCATTTTGTGAAATAGCAGTGGCAATGCTTGGTCTCAACTTAGCTTCTCCCTACATCCAGTTTCTTCTAGTTTCTGTATACTCCAGGGGTGCAAGCTTATTTTCATATCAGCCCAAATAATTAAGAAGGCAGATCTGCTGAAAAAAGTTAGACCCATGGTGCAATTTCTTTCTTCCTTTTTTTTTTTTTTTTTTGAGACGGAGTCTCACTCTGTTGCCTAGGCTGGAGTGCAGTAGTGCGATCTTGGCTCACTGCAACCTCCGCCTCCCAGGTTCAAGTGATTCTCCTGTCTCAGCCTCCCAAGTAGCTGGGATTACAGAAGCGTGCCACCACGCCTAGCTAATTTTTTTTTTTTTTGCATTTTTAGTAGAGACGGGGATTTCACTATGTTGGTCATGCTGGTCTCGAACTCTTGACCTCATGATCCACCCGTTTTGGCCTCTCAAATGCTGGGATTACAAGCGTGAGCCACCACGCCTGGCCCACCATGGTGCAATTTCAAAGCTAGCTAGACATGATGTTTCTCCTACATTATCTCTTATTTTGGATTATCCATGCCACATGTCCTATGTTACCCTAGCCATGTGAAACTCAGCCATACTTGGATTTGGAATCCATTTGTGAGTGGGTAATTTATTTTTGAAAAAACTTTCTTTATGCACTACTTGGGCTGGTATCAAAGTGATCCTGCACCCCAGAGTTCCCAGAAACTAGCTAGAAGGTCGGTGGGGGGCAGCCTGGAATTTTGTGATTGCTATAGATAATCCACAAAATGGATAATGAATATAGGAATAATCAAAACTCTACCCAGATACAAGAATGGGGCTATGTGGGTAGGCAGCTAACAGCAGAGGCTGCAATGAGTCGCTAGCACACAATTTACTATCATTAAGGAACAAGCATGATCCTGGATGCTCCAAATAGGAAAGAAGCTTGTAGGAACTATGAGGTCATCTTCCTTCTCTATTCCATGGTCATTGGCCACTGACGAAATCTTACACAGCTACAGTTTCCTGTAAAACAGCTAGCTCAGGGGGTTAGGGCAGGTGATTGCGTCCTCTGCAGTTCAGTTAACCCATTTATGACAGAGATTGCAAATTTTTTTTCGTGAAAAATCAGACCTTGGCGATAACCTTGAGCAGTAGGATATAAATAACTCCCACAAGCTGAGCGTTCCAATAATGGAACACCAGGCATAAACGGGTTAATTTTGCTCCTTTCCTAACCTGCTATCTTGCAAATGTGTGTCACTGATCAGAGGATGGATTTGGGTGACTGGCTAAGGGCAAAGGTTTTCATGCCACAATCTCAGCTGTTATAGACAGAATGAAATCTCTGGTGGATAACTTGGACATTATATAAAAGATGGAGGAATGAAAGTTAGTTCAAAGTTTTTTCTTTAAAAAAAATGGATTTAGCTAATTTGGAAAGTAAGACCAACAAGGGACGGGATAACTACAATTTAAGCATATTAAATTTATTAAGCATAGGAAAGCTGGAGGACAGAATTAGGAGGAATAATGTCAGAGAGCAGAAGTTGTTAAACACTGGAATGTATGACCAAAGGACTTGTGGTATTTCCTTTCTTGGAGGTGTTTGAAGATCAACTGTCTCTGCTTGAGGCTTTTGCTAAAAACTGTTCAAGGGACTGGCCAACATAGGAAAGACACACAAGGCTCCTGAGGTGTAACCCAGACAGAAGGCAGGAGACCAGACCCAGAACCTTCATCGTCTTTTTGCTTCTCTCCAGGGCTCGCCTTCGTGAAATCCACAAGGTGAGCCCTGGGAGGAAGCAGGACTAATAATCATGTTTTGTATCACAGGGAATGGAAAGAAGTGGACCAAACATATTTACACACAGCCTATCATAAACTCCTGGTAGAAGTGGGAACTCTCTTGTATAGTCTGATTTTGTACACATTTCCCACCAAATCTTATCCGAATCTGTCAGGAAATCAGAGCAAGTCCATGTGAAATTGCCACAGTGACATATTTCCTGTCCTTCTACTGTGACTTTGTGCATTCAGAGAAATATTGTAACCTCTTGACTTGCTTCCTGGAAATACCTCCCTTAATTTGGGTTGAATAAAGCCCGTGAACAATGCCAAGAAGAAATCAATGGAGGCTGGTGAGGACAGACCCACCAATTCTCCAGTGCCTATTTCCCCATGTCTGCCAGGAAAGTGGTAGAGACAGTGCCTTCAACCAAGGGAAAGGCCTGCTGCTAATCTGGAGTGTTGAGTGTCATGGGGCAGAGCAGGACACCGGGGACATAAAAATAGCAGGTTGCTCTTACACTTGGAAGAAGGCTGTCAGAGGGGGACTTCAAGCTAGGTATACATGGAAAAGACCATCTCAAACCATACTGTATGGCTCCTGTTACATATCCTCTGGCCCCTCTTGTCACATGTCACACATCTGCTAACACACAGTGTAGCAGCATGTTCTTGACTCCAGTTACTTGTCTACCACTATCAAGATTTTTTGTCATATCTGAGTATTGTTATTTACTTAATATTTACTGTAAATTAACTTTAAGCAGATTCCCTTTTTAAGAAATTGCCTCATCCTTAGAAATAACATTTTTTGAGATCATGGAGTGTATGTGTTAGCTGTATATTCCCCCAATACATGTTAAATAAATAAATAGCTATAAAAACAGAAAAACAAAGTTAGTCCACGTACCACCTAAAATCATCTTGCACACCACCAGTGTATGTTTACCACATTTGGGGAAACAGTGCTCTCTGTATAGTGCACACAGATGGTCCCCACCGCCAACAAGCACTGCTTTATTTCCTTCTCCAATGTAAAGCCGGCCGGGCTTTAGACTGCTGCTAATGGCCAGGATACGGTCCTGAGCCTGCCTCCCTCCCTCCTTCCTCTCAGGGCCAGGGCACCGGCCGTTATTATTTTTCTCCTTTCAGGTGACAGCCCCAGCCAAGGCTGGGGTTTGCAACAGAACACAGGGCCCTTATTCCTGGTCAAGTGTTCCTTCCCTTGAGCTATTTCCCTTGCCGAGAATTCCACACTAGACTTCACTCAAGTCGGCCAGTGCCCTCTGTGGAGTGGACTTCCTCTGCTTTAGCCCCAGGGGCTGCATCAGCTGGAGTGCCCCATGCCCACATCAGTAACCTGCCTGTCCACGCGGAGCTCACATAGGCCCCTTGGAGCATGTGGTGCCCCCAGCTGGGAACTTGTTCTTCCCGGGGAAGCCAGGGGCCACTCCCCTCCTTCTAGAGTCTGCTCCCCAGTGTTCAGGAGACAAAAGAGCCCTTCAGTGGGAACAGGAAAGGAGGGACCAAAGCATTCTGTGGGCAAGATGTGTGCTGATTTTGACTAAACAGACAGACAGTCTAACAATCAGGGCCAACCAACAAGGCAAGTGGCTTGTATGTAGATTGCCTTTGAGCTGAGGCAGCGTGTCCACCCTCTGGGAGTGCTTTAGAAAAGATTCTTGTAGCAGCTGGGAAGTTAACATTCTTCTGTGGCTTACAACTTATTTTGTTGTTGTTGTTTAACAGATAATCATCCCTAATCCCTACGCCACTCCCCGGTCTAATGTGGGAGTTCACAGGGTCTCTGGATACAGAGTCCTTAAAGGAGTGGAACTGCTCTGAGGGAGGCAGGGCTGAGGCCAGGAGCTCCACCCACCCAGCCCACAGGTCTCCCCTGAACATCCATCACCCACTTGGAGATGCCTTCTATTTAGGAGGAACTTAGCTTGAAAATTCTCTGATGAGGAGATACAAGCCAGGTGATGAACAAAACCCTACAAACTTTAAAAGAAACATATAGATTCTTATTTGCAACCTTGTTTCCAGATGTAGCCCATATTTGGTGAGGGCTGTGGCACAATCTACCTCTCCTCTTTTTGTCCTCCACACACTCTCCCCCTCCCCTTCCCTCCCTCATATTCACCCTTGCCTCTGCTCTCCTACCCCAAACGCTCTTCCCTTTCCCCCTTTCCCCTCCCCTTCCCACAGCCCCTAAGGCACCAAGGAGGACCCTAAGGGTTCTTTGAAAACCATTGTCCTGAGGGAATTCTAAGAGCCCCTCTCTTAGGAATCTATAATTGATTAAGATTAACTTCCAGCCTGGGCAACATGGTGAAACTCTGTGTCTACAAAAAATACACACAAAAAAATTAGCCAAGTGTTGTGATGCACAGTCCCAGCTACTGGGGAGGCTGCTTGAGCCCGGGAGGTGGAGGCTGCAGTGATCTGAGATTGCACCACTGCGCTCCAGCCTGGGCGACAAAGCAAGACCCTGTCTCAAACAAACCAAACAACAACAAAAGATTAACTGAGTGGCCAGAAGTCACCCAATAAATTATTGTTGAAAGAATGAACAGAGCCAAGAAGAAGGAGGGCTAGCAGGGAGGGAGGAGACTGTGCAGTAGTGAGCACACTAGGCCTGTGGGCAGGTGTCTGGACAGGGGGAGGGAGGTTCTTCGTCTACTCACTCTCACCATCACACTTTGCCCAGCACTGTAGACACTGGTGGTTATGTGGTTGGCGGAGCACATTGTAGATGATCTGTGATATAGGGAGCCCTGAGATATTATGCCTGGCCTGGAAAGGCACTCTCTGGTTAATGGAACGTCACCTGCTATGGCTTAAGAGACTCTCACCATGTAACACAGAGAGGGATGACTGATTTTGATGGAATTTTAATGCCGTAAAATGTACCAGATATCAGCACCCACCAAGCAGATTGGCTTTTGGTAGCTCATATGTGCATTATTTGGGGGAGAGTAGCTGTATATAGCAGCAGTCAGATTCTCAAAGGGACCTGCACTGAGTCATGCAACAGTAGGCCTGGTGAGAGTGGGGATTTACCAAGAAAGGAGGTTTTCAGAAAGAGGGCCAGACCAGTCTCTCTTTGTAGATTCACTTTTTAGATCTGGACATCACTATCTGAAAATCCCTCACAATTCAATAGAGAATTTCTGCAAACACACACGTAAAGAACTCAAGAAATGCATTGTGCATTCAGTGCTGGCATTTTGGGGCACATGGGATCACTGGGAGACATGTGGTTAAGGAGCTTATTAACAACTGCACATTAATGACACCTCCAAACACCCAGATTCTTGTTACTAATCCGTTCCAAGCCCATCATCCTTGATTTTTTTTTTCTTTTTTTGACATGGAGTCTCACTCTGTTGCACAGGCTGTGGAGTGCAGTGGCGCAATCTCGGCTCACTGCAACCTCTGCCTCCGGGGTTCAAGTGATTATCTTGCCTCAGCCTCCCGAGTAGCTGGGATTACAGGTACAGGCCACCACGCCTGGCTAGTTGTTGCATTTTCTTTTTTAGTAGAGACAGGTTTCATCAAACTCCTGACCTCAGGTGGTCCACCCGCCTTGGCCTCCTAAAGTGCTGGGATTACAGATGTGAGCCACTGTGCCCGGGCCATCCTTGAGTTTTGAAAATCGACCTTAATGTTCTGTTCAGCCAGGACCCCCTCTTGGAGTTATGACTCTTATCCAGGTACTACCTTCTCATTCTCTTTTTTTTTTTTTTTTGTCTTATGTGAACTCCCTCTCCCTGCACAACGCCATTCTGACATTCTGGGGTTCAGTGACTTATTCATCCAAGTTTCCATGCATCCCATTCTCACATATCAAGACTTTAGAAACATAGTCTTCCAGAATATCTGCGTTGAAAGAGACCCTAGAGACCATCTTGTCTCTCCCCTCTCCCATTTTGTAAGTAGGCAAAGAAGCCCACAGAAGGGCAGGAGTTACTTACTCAAGCTCAAGCATCAGATTGGTGGCAAAGTCTGGACTCGAACCCAAATCTTCTGGATCCAAATCTGACCCACTTTCTACCACCTCGAGCTGTAGCTCCTCCAGGAACTGTGCCTCCTCCCCAAGCTCTGGGTCCTCCCCGAGTTGGGGTTCCTCCACGAGCTGGGGCTCCTCCAGCCTTTCCACCTTCATCTCACAGCTGCCCAAGCCTTGATTACCTGGCTGGGGATGCTTCTCTCCTTTCTTTTAGTACAGTGCGCTCTCACGCTCTGGCTCTCTCCTCTCTTGCTTGCGTTCTCTCCCTTTCTCTGTAGCTGCCGGGCTAGGGTGGGACAACTGGAAACTCTAGGCTTAGAAGAAAAAGTGCTCAAGGAGCCTCAGGGCCAGCCTGGGCTGGCTCGGCTGTGGGGGCGGGAGGAAATTCACTGTCCTGAGTGTCTTCAGGAGCTCCCAGGTCCTGAGGGAAGGCTGGAGCTCCTGGGGCAAGCGCTGCCCTCGGGATCTTCTGCCGAGACCGGGCCAGCTTCCTAAACTAACTCCCAGACTGAAGGGGAGGGCCGGATCCTCCGGGAGAGCCCAGACGGCGGCTCTGCCAGCCAGCCCCTGTGGTTGGAACTTTCAAAAAGACCAATGTTTCAGCAACTGATTTCTTTTCCAACCCGAACAGCAGGCCTTTCTGTCCCCCTTGCATGACTGTGGCTGTGGCATGCAGCCCCAGCCTAAGCAGAAGCAGGATTCCAGGGCTGGGGCTTCATAACACCCAAACCATTGGTCAATTCTATTAAATAAAATCAAATTTTAAAAAATCACCATTTTTGGCATCAGGTGTACCCAAAGCTGGTCTCTTGGCATGGAGATGTTGTGTACCTACTGGGATGGGATGCTGCACAGCCGTCTAGAGATGAGAAGTCGGAAGATCATTGGATCAGAAAATCAGGAGACATGGTTTCCCTTTGCAGCTGGTCACTAATTGGCTGTTTGGTTTGGGGCAGGTACACACCCCACATTGGGCCTCAGTTTCCTCATCTGTAATGGGAAAGGGTCAGGCAAATGGCTGAGAAAACTCCTACCAGTTCTGAGCCTCTGCGTCTCCAGCTAAGGTGCATGTGGAGGTACAAGGTGTGGTCACCAACCCTGAAAAGGGAGAGGCTCAGGAGCTTGAAGAGAACGTCCCCAGGCCCACTGTCCTCTGAGATCTTCCCCAGTTGCTAGCAATGCCAGTAGGGCAACTTTGTGCTTTCTGTGGGTTTTGATCTCTGGTAAAAATTTCAAAGTTTTCCACAGCTCCCTGCTCTCCCCTTCCTGAAGAAGGGAAACCAGAAGTGTTCTCAGTCATTTATACCTGCGTGTGAATGAAGAAAGTTGAGACAGCAAGCCTTGACAGGGAGAAAGCTTGCCAGGCTGGGTTTCAGGTGTCATCTGGCTCTGAGCAGAAGAGGGTATGTGAGTGACAGAGCAAGAAGAGGACTGGTGAGAGAAGGATTTCGTGAGAGAGGGAGGCAAGGCCAGCCAGATAAGGTTTTGTTCTGGTACCACATTTGACTTGGCTAATGCTAATAAAGAGACACTCAGTGCTTTCTAGGAGCGTCCTCTCACTTCACTTTCCCAACCACATCACCACCAATTTCTAGTAGTGGAAACTGAGGTCTAGAGAGATTGTCACTTGCCAAGGTCACGGTCTGTCAGTGGTATCTATTAGACGCAAAGCATCTGTGCTTCATGATCACATACTGGCTAATGTCCTCTGCTCCTTGGTGGCCTCTCCAGGGCCTTGTGAGGGCAGAGAAGCCCATCCTAGCTCCCCACAAGGGCTAGAACTTCCTGCCCCTCTGAAAGAGGGACAGGGAAAAACATAGTGGGACCCTATCTCTCTAGGATCCTGGCTCCCCAGGACTGGGCTCCTGCTCAAAGGCCCTGTGGCACACCTTGCAGCTAATACTAGAATATACCAGGAAAGCCTCCCACATTTAAAGAGGAGACGGAGGACGTAGAATTCTGGAGACATGGCCACTGCTGGGGGTCAATTTCAAGTGCAATTTTCACGCATTAGTTCTTTCTTCTCTTCACTGACCTCCATCCTATACACCTGGCAAGTGATGAGCTCTTCACAGTCTTCCTGATCCTGATTTTCAGCTGATGAGCCATTATGACCTTTGGAGAGTCACTCGCCTAAATCAAGGCTGCCTGATTTTGGCAGTGAGAAAATTTCCCTGCTCCTAATCTGACAGGGCTTCAATGAGCCGGAGGAGCTTCAAAATCCACATCTTAGGGCATTAGCAGTGACTGGGTTCATTTTGCCTTTCTGCTACTGATTTTTGGGCAAGAACCACTCACAGCGGGGCACTTGCAGTGCCCCATGTCTTTACATAATGAATTTTCTTTTGTGGATTTTCTAATTCTGGGTGAAGTCCCCTTAGCCTGTGTTCTCCTGACTTCCTGCACTTTTCCTTCATTACCATCAATTGTAATGATGTTGCTATTTGTGTAATTACTATTTGATGTCTGTCTCCACCACCAAATTGTAAGTTTCCTGTGGCAGGGATCCTACATGGTTTGTTGTTTGCCACTGTACCCTTTGTATTCAATTTGTATCCCCTATGTCTAATCTTGTTTGTGTGCATGAAGAGGAAAACATTCTCCTCTGCAACAAGTACTTGGGGTGGGCGGCCTTACTCCAATGCCCCCAGCAGAGGAGTGTGCTCTAAAATTGTTAAAATGTAGAAGATGGGGGGCCCCCTTGAGACTAATTTATCCAGGAGACAAGAGAGCTGAAGGATGATAGAAGGGGCCCTACCAGCTCCTCAGTCCATTCTCCCACACTATTCCAGTTACAGGAGAATGTATGCTAGTTTTACTGACTTATCTCCAACGGAAATTTCATTGACATTTTTATTATAAAAGTATTTTCATGAAAACACCTTCACCTTTCACACATACACTTTCTTTTTTCTTATAAGCACCTGGTCTTGACCCCTTTGCTTTCCCCACCTGTCTGTCCACTTCTGACCATGGTCCTTATAAAACCAAGACTCTCACACTTTTATCCAATTCTTTATCGCTACTGTCATCAGCTTCCCCATATGTATAAATTACATACAACATCCCTTGGTAATTTTGTCCAGATCCTCTGAATGCTTGTAGTCAGGAAGTTCTTTCTGCTATCTAATCTCAATTCTTCATGCTACAATGTAGGCCTGTTTCCTCTTGTTCTCTTCCCAGCGTGGTTGGGAAACAGCTAGTCACCATCTCTGAGTTGTGACTTTTCTTATATTTGCTTTAAAAAAAAAAAAAAAAAAAAAAACCTGCACATGTACTTTTTTTTTTTTTTTCTGAGATGGAGTCTTGCTCTTGTTGCCCAGGCTGGAGTGCAATGGCACGATCTCGGATCACTGCAACCTCCGCCTCCCCGGTTCAAGCGATTCTCCTGCCTCAGCCTCCTGAGTATCTGGGATTACAAGTGCCCACCACCACACCCAGCTAATTTTTGTATTTTTAGTAGAGACGGGGTTTCTCCATGTTGGTCAGGCTGGTCTCGAACTCCTGACCTCGTGATCCACCCGCCTTGGCCTCCCAAAGTGCTGGGATTACAGGCGTGAGCGACTGTGCCCGACCCGTACTTTTCTTATATTTGAAGACTGACCTCTCTTCTTGCTCTCTACCACCTTCCACCCCACCCTTAAACTTCTTGTAGATCAATAATCTTAGTTCCTTTAGCTTTGCACCACAGGTCCCTAGAGTCTCGTGTTTGCCTCCTGTTGGCTAAACAAGTCCTGTTGGCCTTTTCCTGACACTTCACAATCAGATTCCCTTGGATCACACTGGGCTGTTAGCTATCACCTGCCTTGCCATTGTGGAGGGCAGGTGATACTCACCATTTGAGACACGGGCTACCTCAACACTTTCTGGGGCCCCTTGATCAATTTATTTGTCATTCCCAGAAGAAAGTCTAGCCTCCCTCCCCTTCTGCATTCAGGCTGTTTTTCAGCCTGGACAAATATCTGATATTTGCAGCCCAGAAAATTTACACCTTGGGCCCCAGAAAGGAGTGCAGCCTGAAGCTCTGTGCCCCACTGCCTCTGTACAATGAGAAGCATTCCTAACTCAGAAGGAAGCCCGCAAAGGGAAAAGAAAACCCAGACAACCCCCCATTTCTTTTTCCTTTACAGTAAATAATTTACAAAAACAAATTTTCCTTCCCACAGGCTATACCCACTTTATCACTGGTCCCCAGGGCTAGCCTTTACACATTTCCATACTGTCATGGACTATTTTTAGCAAAGGATGACATTAAATACTAGTTACCCCATGAGCTTCAAACTCATCTCTTCCTCTTGTCAGAAAATTGTCAGTCCTCCCCTTTGGGACCTGCTGGCTACTCATGGCCTAGAGATATTTCCAGGGGTGTGAGAACTACCTACATGGTATGGCTTCAGTGGTTCCTCAGAAAGTCTTCTATCTGAAAATATCACCTTCGGCCTGGGTCTGATTATTAGAATTTCAGTGCTAGAGACTCATTTCTTTAGCTCAAATATAACTTCTCCAGGAAGGCTTTTGTGACCTTTTGTTAAACTCTTTGACAGAAGTCTATTCCTTTTGTCTCTTGGCATCTAGTTTGTAACTATACTTCATTAGCGTGACTATCTGGTTAATGCCTGTCTCCCCCACTCCGTTGACTGTTCTATGACAGCTTTCGTGTGTTTCCCATTATATCCCCAGTACCTGCCACCGAGTCTGGCACCTGAAAGTGTGCAATGAATATTTGTTATTGACTGATGCTATTCATGAACTTAAACATGAATTCTCCAGAGTACTGGTGGGAAAGGATGTGGGCACAGGTGTGTCCAAGACACTAACCTGGGGAGAGGGTCCCAGAGAGTGAGGATGGAACGTTGACCATGAACAACACCTTTCTTCCCCGGTTTACCTGAGACTGCTTTCTTTTGCCACCCTGGTTCTGTCTCCCTTCCTGTCAGCTTGAAGCTTCTTACCTTTCTCAACCCTACCCTGAGGTTTCATTTATAGGGTATCTGGGAAATGGGTTTGACCAAGGTGCAAACAAGGTTAAAATGCCACCCTGCAGGGCCATCAGCAACTTTTTTTTCCAGAGAGACTTGGGTGGATTATCTATATATTCTCGTGGTAGCACCTTGACACACCCCTGCTTCTGTTACCCACCTCAGAAGGGACCTCGTGGAGACTGAAGCCAGAGATGCACAGATAGGAAGCCACAGCCCCCAGGCTCCTCTGGTGCCCACCCTCGACTGCACCCCTTGGTTCTACCCTGCTCAACTCTTCTTGTTCTGCTGGGCTTTCTCCAGGATAAGGGGGAGGTGCCTCCCTATTCCCAGGCCCTGAAGGCCTCTGCCTCCCCAGGGCTAGACTAGGTTCCCAAGGAGAGGGTACTAGGGTCCGGCTTGCCCTATGTCAGAGAGGGGCAATGAGGGGAGGGCCAGAGTGGGCCTTTCTCTCTTGATCCTGAATCAATGGTGACTCCAGGTTCCAGCCCGGAAGGAATCAAAAGTGTCCCCACCCCAGGCCATCCCCTTCCTACTCAAGAGCCCTGCTGGACTAGCGAGGTTCTCCTCCCCTCTCCCAATCTGAAAGCCCTGCTGCTTTCCATCGTGCCAAAGCCAACCCATTCTTTCAGGCTCTGCTGGAAGCTGCCGCCATAAAGAGACTCTCCCTTCCTAGTTTGCTTTGGCACCATCCAAACTCTAGACCTGCGGACCCCGGGAGCAGTAAGCTTGAGGCCTTTCCTTTAAGGAGCAGGAGGCTGGACTCGGTTTGCAAAGGCCTGCGGTCATGCCAGTGCTTTGTTCCCCACTGGCCTTGGGTGCAGCTGCTCCACTCCTTCCTGCTATACCCTCAGCTCCTCAGGGCCCTGGTCCTAGCCTCTGACGTCTCCTGTGTCCTCTACAGTGATTAGCAGGATAGGCATTCAATAAATCCTTAGTCGGTACTCAATACATAGCAGGCCCTTGGTCAATAAATGATGGATTGATTAATTGAAGTGCTTGGTCGCTTTGGTACAAGGCCGAATGAGGTGCTGCCATCATTCATCTCTCTGTGCACCTGGGCAGGCAGATTATGTTGCCTTAAAACTGAGCAGTTCTTTTTCTTATTATTTATTATTTCTTTGTTTTGTTTTCTTTGTTTCTTTTTCTTTTTTACTGCTACAGCCTATGAACCAAAAAGGCAGAGGGGATAGGGAGAAGAAAGGGGCTGGAAGCCTGGGAGGAGTCCCACAAAGGAAAATTCTGCATCTCCATCTCAGGTCCCCTAATTTTCACTGGATTTTGTGATCTGGGGGACTAGGGATGCCAAGCTCTTCTGAGCCCTGAGATGGTAGTCTTGAGCTTGTCCAAGAACTTATGAGTCAGCTTTGGATACAAACCATGCCTGCTGGTAATTCCCACACCACCTTTTTGACTTTGTATCCCTGTTTCTCCTCTCTTTCTTGGAGTGGAGAGCAGTGTCCCCACCTACTCACGGCCTGTGAGCCATTTACCTGATGGCAACACATGTGAGACAGGCTGGGGAAAAGACAAAGGAAGAGAAGAAGAGGAGCAATTGGTTCAGTCGCAAACCTTGAGCTAGTGGAATATTAGATTGATGGGGGTATTCTGTGCTGTAGATAGTCACATTTGTTATTAGAGAAACCTGTCATAGAATCTGGCAATACTGACTTCACTGGGGGCTCAGTTCCACTAAGCCGGTAATGTAATTTTCTGAATAGGCCAGGCAGAGAGCTAAGAATCACTGTGAATTCAGGTCAACCTGAGGACTTTGAGACTTCATGGAGCATGGACTGGGAATTGGCTCTTGAAAGGCCTTCCTTTAAACAGCTCCTCCACCTTCCGGTAAACCCCCTCCAGCTTCCGGTAAACCCTTTCACCTGGTGTCAGTCAGCCTGGAGTTTCCGCCCTCCCCAACAACTCCCCCCACCCCAACCCACCCAATAGTTTCTGAACCAACAAGCAGATACAAAAGGAAGAGGGACTTCTGCGACCTGTTCTGGGGCCTATCCATGCACCACACAGTTTCTTTAGCAGTGCATTATCAGATGATAGTAGGTTCCTCCCTGCCACCTCCAAAATGCTTCAAGCCAAACCAAGTCCACTCCAGCTTGCCTGTCTGCTTACATTTACTGCTGAGTGTGGAGGCTGAGTGTGGGACCGGGTCAGGCTTTGCAGCCTGGCATTTGCTTCTGAGCAGACTGCTTGCCTGACACTGGGGAGAGTAGGCTTTTCCTTGGGAAGTATGATGAGCTTGACTTGGACCCCCAGCAGGCTTCCAAATGCCTGCCCCCAGGGAAGCTTACCACTGAGCAAGCAGAAGTGTGATGCCTCAGTAACCTGGCTCTGTTACATAAGACATGCTAGTTATGAGTCAGGGCCCTCAGGCTGGCCTAGGCCCAGCCTAGTCTGGAAGTGAGGCTAAACAGCAGCACCGAAGGAGGGGTGTCTTGGGAGTGGGGTAAGCCAGGAAGGAGCTGCTGGAGTCGCTTCCTTTCCTCTCACTTCTCACCCCCTTCTTCCTTAGGGATAGCTCTAGCCAATCACCAGCCTAGATAGCATGGAGCGGGAATCCTGGCCAGACCCCTAAGCTGTGAACAGCTGCTCTCCATCTCCCCTGAAGAGAAGATTAGAAGAAGTGGGTTGAATACTCAAGCCTATTCTGTGAGTAAAGTCTTCCTTCGAGGAAGGATGGGGAAGGTCCCTGTGTGCTCTGTCCATAGGCAGGGGCCCGATTTCTGGCTGGACCTATTTGAGGAAAGTGGCTCCCAGGAGAGGAGGGCCAATGGTGAGCCTGGATCATCAGTGATCCAGCCTGCTTCCAGCTCTTGTTTTCCCTTGGGCTAGTGTCTGCACAATGGGAAGCTTCCCATTCAGTCTTCTGTGCTGGCTGGGATCTTAATGCCTCTTATGCAGTTTCCAGAAGGGCCACAGCTACTTTGGGGCAGGAATTTTCAGCTGGAAGGTACAAGTGAACTTGCCTTGCCTACTGATAAAATTCCCTCCTGCCTGGAATAGAATCGAGAAAAGCTTGCTTTCTGCTCTCACAGATCGCATCTTAGCCCCACTCCAACTCTAGTTAAGCTGGATTTCAGCATGGTAGACAGTGGCCTCCAAAAGACATTTTCCCTGACCTGACTCTTCATCAAACCTAGCTTGCCCTGAAACTGGGATCTAGCCTTCTGGCCTTCATGGGGCTCCTCCTAGCCCATGGGATTCGATGGAGGGCCTTTTCTGCCAAAGCTGTGGTGCTACAGCAATGCCCTAACCCTTGTCCCATTATTGCAGACTTTGGGACAGCACAGTATGTTCTGGGCCATTATTGCTCTCTTTATTTAAAAGGAAATTTCATCTTTCTGACCCCTGTGGTCATGGACTGCTCTCCCTTGAGTTCACTGAGCACACAAAATACCCCATCAAATGAACCCATGTTTTAATCTCAACTTAGCACATTGGTTTCTCCAGGGCTCAAAAGGCTATTGCACGACACCAACCAATTTGTTATATAAACCCAGCCAGCCATGGCAGATTATGGCTTTACAGTTATCTCTAGGGATGGCTTACATAAGAAGAAGAGAAAGTTCAGGTAGGAGCAGAATCACGATGAGCAAACAGCGCAACAGCCACCACCAGGTGCAGACATGGCCAACCTCATTCCTCCCAACCAACCCACCCACCAGGTGGGGGCAAGAACTCTGCAGGGTTCCATCACCCAGGATGCCTAGAGGTCTTGGCAGTCTTGGCTAGATACATCCATCTCCATTTTACCCAGACTCCCTGGTCTTCAGGACCTGATCTGGAAAGGAGCCAACCCTCTACCCGGAATGGAGAGCTTGTTGGATTATCTGCAAGTGCAAATATAAGAGGAGTGTTAACCTTCTCTTCAGGCAGGGAAGAAAACTAAGGTCACCCTGGAAAGCATTATTTACTGAGGTGTGGACTCAGTAAATAATAGTCCACTCCTGGCAAAAACTGAGGAGTAGATGAAATTCAAGCTCTGTACTTCCCACCTTTCTTTAAGAGCATGAACTTTCCAAACAGATCTTTTGAACTCTCATGCTGTCCAGGCCCTGTGCTATAACAGCCCAAGCTAGGCCTTCCATGGGCTCCAGCCCCATCTCTCTACCTCTCTCCTCCAAAGTTGGCTTTGCCACATTTCAGTCCCATAAGACCCTATTCCCAGTTGGCTATCACCATGACCGGAGGTCTGATAAACAAATTCATACAAAGTAGTTAATGGCAAGTAATGGTGTCACATGTTACTCTTTAAAAAGGTACACTAGACCTTGGCCATTCATGAGAGATACACACTAAAACTTTTGCCAGTCTCCAACTCATGGATGCAATCTCTAAAGCATGCTATTTCCCCCATAAAAAGTCTATTCCCAGGCAGCACCATCACTTTGCGAAACTTTGTAGCTTTCTCTTCATTGTAATCACTAGCACCAGCAGCTGGCTTAGAGAGGGAGCATTCTCCTCAAGGAATGCCCTGAGACATTTGCTCATTTTATGACAGGTTCCTACATATGTGTGGACTATGAGCAGTAGACCACAAAATTGTGTTGAAAAGTAGGCGCTGGGCAATGCCACTCCTAGGTATACACCCCAAAGAATTAAAAGCAGGGACTTGAACAGATACTTGTGCACCAGTGTTCATAGCAGCATTCTTCATAATAGCCAAAAGAGGGCAACAACCTAAGTGTCCACTGAAAGATGAATGGATAAGCAAAAGAGGTATATCCGTACAATGGAATTCTGTTCAGCCATAAAAAGAATGAAGTACTGATACGTGCTACAACATGGATGAACTTTAAAACATGTTGAGTGAAAGAAGCCAGACACAAAATATTGTATGATTCCATTTATATGAAATATCTAAATAGGCAAATCCATAGAGACAGAAAGTAGAATAGGGGTTACCAGGGGGTAGTGGGAGGGGAAAATAGGGAAACGGTGAGTTATTCTTTAATGGGTACAGAGTTTTTGTTTGGGATGATAACAAAATTTTCAGAATGATAATGGTTGCACAACATTGTTAATGTACCTAATGCTACTGAATCATACACTTAGAAATGGTTAAAATGGCAAATTTTATGTTATATCTATTTTACCACTATATATATATGTACTATGTACAATATATACATATAATACATCTCTCTCTTTCTCTTTCACACACACACAAACACACACACACACACACACACACACTAGTAGATGTGGGGTAGGGCAGCAGGCTCACTCATTGGTGAAAGGACTGGTCCCCACATACTAACCTGCTTGCACATGTGATTCACATCTGTGCCTCAGCAAAAAGACAGTTTCTTACCAGTTGAGTTCTCATGAAGTACCCAAACCATGAATGTTAAGTTTGCAAATGCATTTGTGCTTTTAATGGAGAATGTCCCTTAATCCAAGAATGCCTATTCTTTGTCAGACCACTAGGCACTCAGGAAATAGTTATTTTAAATTACTTTGGGCTATGAAAGGACTTTTGAAGCTTGATACCAAAAGCAAAAATCACAAAGGCAAAGAATGACAGGCTTAACCACACAGAAACCCAAAACCGCTCTACAGCAAGTAACTCCATCCTCAAAATCAAATGGTAAATTAGTTGACAATGGGTTGCAATCTCTAATACAGGGTTTCTCACAGTGTGGTCTACATACCAGCGGTGCTCTGGGAGAGGAATTTTAGATGGTACATGGACAGAGAACTGAATCTTAAATAGTATGAACACAGGCACTGCAGCAGGCAGCCACTCAAATCATGCCGAGAGTGTGGCCACCACCTCAGAAGCCAGGTCCAGGAATATACATTATGAAATTACTTGTTCTGAGACTCACTTAGAGAAGCACAAATAATTTTTTGCACAAATTTTTCTTGTAAACCTGATCTCTGAATCTATATCCTTCCCCTTTGTTACTATATTAATAGGGGATATTAAATGAATTAGCACACATAAAGCAATTAGAAATGTTTGCTATTTTTATCATTTTCTGAGCATTTATGTATGGGAACCAGTTGGGGCCAGGTCAGAAGCTTAAAGGTGGAATCCTAGGGTTTTTAGAGCTGGAAGGGAAATCGGATTCAGAGTATTTCAGACCACACTAGCCAGGTATGCTCTGGGGTCAAAGGTAGAACAGAGCTGATTAAGAGGTTTTGGGTAAAATCTTAGAAAAAAATTTGAGGTTACAGCAACAACAATCACAACAAATACTGCCAAAGCTCCCATTACAGGTTGTTATACTTTACAGGTCAGAAAAATTAAGGAAGGCTCTTCAAATGTCAACTTGGGAAGCTTTTTCATATGCTACGTTTGAATTGGAAACTTCTGCTGTTTGCCCAGAATATTCTATCTCCCTCCTAAGTTTTCCAGTATAAGAAACATATTCAAATGACAAGGGGGAAGTCCCCTAACAACAGGGTGACCAACCATCCCAGTTTCCCTAGGACTGTTCTAGTTTGAGTACAGGCAGTCCAATGTCCCAGGACAGGGATGGTTGGTTTCCCTACCTAATAAGGACATTTTGACCATTTGGAAAGGTTCTGAGCTCACATTTACCTCTGCTTCATAGACAATTCTTAAGTGTTCCAAGAATTTCTTTAGCATTAGTTTAGTTACTGAGTGTTCTTAACAATTCTTTCTTCATAGACAATTCAGGCTCTGCTCTTCATTGTGAGGCATTGGGCAAGATACTTAATTTTTTCCAAGCCTCAATTTCCTTCTTTATAAAATGAAAATGGGTGATAATAGTACCCATTTGGTCGGGTGCAGTGGCTCATGCCTGTAATCCCAGCACTTTGGGAGGCTGAGGCTGGTGGATCATTTGAGATCAGGAGTTCGAGACCAGCCTGACTAATATGGTGAAACCCCGTCTCTGAAAAATACAAAAATTAGCCGAGTGTGGTGGCGTGCGCCTGTAGTCCCAGCTACTGAGGAGGCTGAGACAGGGGAATTGCTTGAACCCAGGAGGTGGAGACTGCAGTGAGCTGAGATCGTGCCACTGCACTCCAGAGCCTGGGCGACAGAGCAAGACTCCGTCTCAAAATAAATAAATAAATAAATAAATAAACAAACCCATTCCAAAGAGTTGATGTAAATATTAAATGAGATTATGCAGATACATTGTGAATGTTCAAGAAGTGTTAGTTATTAATCTATTATGGTTATTAGTTACATAATACAAGATTGAAGGGATGGTGTTTAAAATACACTTCTTCCCCAACCCAATTGTTTACAGGTACCATTTACATACCAACAGGCTGCATGCCCATTCTCACTGATTCGTATGTATATACACAGCACTATCAGGACTTCCATCAGGCTATGAGAGTTACTGCATGTGGTTAAAACGGAAGGAAAACAACTTTTAAACATTAATAAGGATTTTCTAGCACAGCATAAAGTTGTAAAATCTTTACAAGGGACCACGTCAATATTTAAGTAGTCATCCAACTAAAGAAACCTTTATTGAATATTGGCTGTATAACTAAAAGCCAAGGGAAAACCAAGCAAGTAAAACACAGCCCTGCCCTCAAATTGCTTATACTCTTGTGTTCCAAGGAAACCAAGAACGAAGCTGGGAGCCAGGGACAGGTCAAAGCAGACAAACCAGATGTAAATCAAGAATGTGCCCTGCCCTTCTTCCTAAAAATATAGGAGCCCTCTTGGCAGAGGAATGGACTGCAGGAGGAGGGGTGGGAGACTAGCTTCTCCAGCAGGAGAGGCCTTGAAAGTTGACAAAGGAAAAAAGCAGCCAACAGGAACCTGAAATGTCAAATCATTAAATTGAATAGAAGTAAAAACGATGGCTGAAGTATGATGATAGAAACCCAGGGAATTTAATGAAGTAACAAGGGATATGTTCACTTAGGAGAAGGCTGTCTACCCCAGATATTGGAGAAGCCCCATGACCAGCAATAATGGTCTTCTAGTTTGCTAATGAGCGTGTCATACTGGGCAAAACCTAAACCGAATTCAGAATCCCCAGTCTCTAAGGTCCCAATTGTCAAGGAAGACAAGAGGTGATCAGTGGCTCATGCCTGTGATCCTGGCACTTTGGGAGGCTGAGGTGGGCGGATCGCTTGAGCCCAGGAGTTCGAGACCAGCCTGCGCAACATGGCAAGATCCCATCTCTATTAAAAAAAATACAAAAATTAGCTGGGCATGGTGGTGTGTGCCTGTAGTCCCAGCTACTTGGGAGGCTGAAGTGGGAGGATCGATGGAGCCCGGGAGTTTGAGGCTGCAGTGAGCTGTGATCATGCAACTGCACTCCAGCCTGGGTGACAGAGTGAGACTCTGTCTCAGGAAAAAAAATAAAAATAAAAATAAATAAAAGCAAGAGAATGCTTTGTCCTCTTAGAACTATAAGACTGTTACCACAGGACCCTGTTACTCCCCAGCCTTAGCGAAGGCTGAGAGCTTGCTGGTTAGCTCCTCATTGGTTTTGAACGCTGAGAGAGTTGCTCTGATCGAAGGAGGCAGGGTGCTCACATAAACCTTTCCTACAATTTGCGCTTCTCCCTCAACCAATACCTATAACGCCACCCCCCTACATCTCCACCCTGTAGCATTTCCAGGCTTTGCCGAAAACCAAGAGTCAATAAACTCGTATTAGTGGAGTAGATGACAAAGGAGGTATTCCCTTTCCACAAACCCAAACAACCAGGATGCTCCCGAGGTGTGGCAGAAGTAAACACTTTGATCTCAGGCTTTTAGCCTCACACTTCCCTCACCCAGGTTTGACCCTCCTAGGCCCAGAACCAGAGGAAGCACCCCCTCTCACACTTTCCTAAAGCCTGGAGTGGCAGTTTCTCTCCCAGTTGAACAAATGCAAATGCTACAAGCGCTCTTTCCAGGTTTTTCTACTACCCCTCCCCCACTGCCACTCTCCAACAGAGACAGGTGGGATCCTTAGGAGCCTGTTAGGGCTTTCGCTCGGCAGGATTTCAGCGTCTGTGGGCTGAATACACTTGTAGTAATCTTTCACTAGAAATGAAGATTCCCTCGAAACCTTTCTGCTAGCAGCCTGGTTTATTTTATTTTATTATTTTTAAAAATCCAGCCTGGTTTATTTTAGACAATGAGATAATTTGATGCCTAAAGTGAAATAATAGATGAGAAAGGGCTTCAATGGTGTCAAAAATGCCCGAGGAATACGACTTGTTATAATAACACTAACGAGGTTAGCGGCCCTGCTTGTCTTGCCCAGAATCACTGGGGCTGGGCTGAGGGGGAGGCGATGGTGGATTTGTCTTGGGGCAAGGGAGGCAAAACTGCTCTCAGCATTAAGTGAGAATAGCGCCTGCCTTTCTCGATTACTTTTTAAATTTCCTATTTGAGCCTGCTTGCATTCCAAATATTTTGTAGGTGCTCAGAATTTCTTATCACTTTGGGCACATCACCTGCCTACAACCTAGAATCTCAGAGCTAAAAGGAACCTTAGAGAGACTAGAGAGGTCAGGCGACTTGCTCAGGCTCATACAAACAGGTGAAGCCATAACTTGTACCACAACCCAGGTCTCCCACAGTGGCGATGTCTTTCTCTTACATAACCTGTGTTGTTGAGCAAGAATAAATCCTCCCTTATACATTCACACACACATGCTGGTGCCCTATCCTGATGGCGCTAAGGACACTAAATCCATGGCTGGGTTTCCTGATGTTGTCTGCCCTGCCTCTAAATTGCCTCAGTTGTTCCCAGAGACTGGTTCTTGCCAAAGTGTCTCAAACTGAAGGACAGCAGCTGCCTTGGGTCTTCCCATTGTGTTTTTTCCCTCCCTTGTTCTCTCCTTGCCTCCCCAGCAGGATTTCTAGAAAGCTTGACCGGTACTCCAATACACGCCTGCAACGACATGGATTCATCCGCCCTCCTGCCACACATAGTTCTTGAGGCACTCAAGATGTCCTAGGGTGGTCTCTGGGGTTGCGCTTAGCTTACATTTGAAATTTAAGGCTGTGATCCATGGAGGAGGCGAATCCCTCCCATCCAGAGGCTCAAGAAATTCTCACAAGTCTCTGATTTTTAAAAATTTCCCCCTCCCCATCTCCCTCTCCCACCACCAGCAGTTTAATTTGTCTTGACATTTTGCTTGCCCTCACTGTCAGTCAGGGGCACTCAGTAATTTTAAAGCCCTTGTAGTTTCAATCTGATTTTGCACATTTGAGATGGGCTTTTGAGAAGGGTAGAACTTGGAACTCAAGAAGACCCCATGGCAGAATCTCCAAAGGGGCTATGGAAATGTATGCTTTTGAGGAGGGGATACTTTCAGCTACCTCCAAACCATCTGGGGTCTGCCCACCTTCTAGGCCCCAACGTCCCCATCAGAAAGCCTTTGCAGGCACCTTTCAGAATAGGGCTTGCACCTGCCAGGCCTCTCCTCAGCTCCGCGGTACTCCAGGCAACCTCAAGGTCCAGTCACTGCAGCCTGAGTCAGACCTCCCCAGTACCCCTCCTGAACTTCCTAGTTGCCCCTTTTGCCAGAGGCGAGGGTGCAGCAGAGGCTGGTGGGAGCAAGGACCGAGTTGCCGCCGTGTGCCGAGCCACCCACCTGTGGAAGAAGAGCAGGATGGAGAGCATGGTCTGGTCGATGTTGCGGTTGCAGATGCCCTCGTTGATCAGGTAGCAGGGGTCCCGCAGCACCGGCTCTAGCGAATCCTGCCGCATTATGCTGTTGAGCTTGTCGGTATTGAGGTTCTCAAAGACCAGCTTTTCCTGCAGCTGCCGAAAGTTGCTCACTGTAGGGCTGCCCGGGTTGTTGTTCTCCCCGCTGCTGCCTCGCTGGAGCCCGCTCCGATGGGCCAGGTCCAGGCAGCAGTTGCAGCAGTCGAGGCCGACAGGTGAGCGGCAGTCGAGCTTGGACTGGGCCATCTTCTCAGGCTCGGAGGTCGCCTGGCCTGCGAGGTCAGGGGCGGCTGGCAGGTGCGCGCCCACCGGGCTGGCCTGAGGGGACTCCAGGGTGCCTGGAAAAGACAAGCTGTGAGGAAAAGAGTTGGAAATTAGCGCCTAAAGCCAGCCACCCTCGGCTCGGCCCCCTTCTGGCTGTACTGCTCCGGGTGCGAATAGAAACAGCTGGACAAACAGCTCCGAGCGGATCCTTCGGGCTCACTTCCTCCTCTTCCTCCTTCTCCTCCCCCTCCTCTTGAGGCCGGGGCCGCCCCCCTGAGGTGCCACACGCGGCCCCAGCGCAGTCCCAAGTTTCCCAAGTGTGAGCGGGGATTGGGGCGGACCTGTGGAGGCAGGAAGGGCGGGCAGCAGGGCAGAGGGAGAGCCAGGGCGCGCCCTTGCTCCCTCCCTCCTTGGCTCCCTCCCTCCCCGGTTTGCAGGCTCTCAGGCTCTCGGGCTCCCCTGGGCTGTGACGGCTGAGCGGTGGCAGGAGCTGAGAGCGAGTGAGCTAGTGAGCGGTCTGCACGCCCGGGAGTCAGCACTGGGATATGACAGCATGTAAATTACCCTAGAGGGGACGGCGGAGGACGCTCCTCCGCCGCTTCTCCGGCTGGCGGGTGGGGGCCCTGAGCGGGCTGGATCCTGCCCCTCCACCCCTCGCCCCACCCCTCCCGCACCCTTGTGCCCTGGCATCCACGCTGCCGCTCGCACCCTCGCCCGCACTCCTGGGAGCCGGCCCGGCTCTCACTCTCTCGGCGAGCCGGACGCTTCGGTTCAGGCTCTTTCAGCGCTCATGGCGCATCCTCCGCCAGAAATACTCACGCAGCCCACCCGGGCTGCCGTGCCCCCTTAGTGGCCCTGTCTCGCGGGGCTCGAGCTCGGCGTGAGGGCAAATGTCTCTAGTCTCACCTCGAATGGGTCCCCCTACAGAAGAGACGACGCCCTCGAGAGTCCCAAGTGTTGTAGCCTTAAACTGCCGCCCTCCAAAACCCCCCTTTTCCTGGGGGGGCGGGCCGTGCAAGGAGAGCGGTTGCCCCTGCAGAGAGTCAGAGAGTGCCAGGCACACATTAGGAGTACCCAATAAATGCCGTAAGCAAAACTCACAGAAGCACGCTCAAACTCTCCTCAGTTTCTGTCTCTTTCTTCTTACTTAACGATATCGTCACCTCCTTTCCCCAGCTCGCTGTGTCCTCTCTTCCCTGAACCCCTCAGAGGCAGTCTCTGTCCCGGCTTCCCTCTGCCCCTTCACCGTCTCTCCTCAATCCTCCCCTTCCTTCTCTCTGCTCTTCTGCTTCCACTCATTCCACTATTTCCCTTATTTTTTCTCTTTTCTTTACCCATTTCCTCTACTTTCTCCCCCATTTCCATTCTTTTACCTTTCTTTCCTTATTTCTTTTCTCCTTTTCTCTATTTCCTCATTTCCCCTTTCTCCCCTTTCCTCTTTTTCTCTCATTTTTCTCCCACCCCCCCGCCATTTCCCTTATTTTATTTTCCCCTCATTTCTTACTTCAGCACCCCGTCTTTTTCCTCACTTCACTTACCTTCTCCTATTTCTCCAAATTTGTTCTCCTTCTCCTTTTCTGAACCTCACCTGCCACCTTAGTTGATCTCGGTCTGTCGTTACCCTTTCAATAGATGTAGCGATTCCACGTTCACAGGCCTGAGGGGTGTGCCCCAGCTCTGTAAGATGGAGGGATATTCTGGGTGGGCAAGTGGTGGGTTTCCAGGGTGTTTCAGGACTCAGAGACTTAGAATACTTTAAATGTGTAGGATTAAATAATTATTAGTGTCTGAAAAAACTAAACTTTTCATGACGTTCAGTTTTCACGTAAAACTGACTTACATTTCAGTCAGTACTCCCCACCCCCCATCGGCCCCTTCACTCACAAGTCCGGCCTTTGAAATAGAGCGGCATATACTGCCATCTAGTGTCCAAGACATTGAACGTTCTCTGCCTGCGTCACAGAAGTTCGGAGAGGCACCAGAGGTGCCCCCTGGTGGAATCCACAGTGCATTGGTTCTAAGAGTAGCAGGGAAGAAGTGTAGGAGGCGGAGCTGCTACACTAAGAGAGCTCTGTGGCCAAGCTAATAGGCAGGAACACGCTCCTACACTAAGAGAGCTCCAGCTAATAGGCAGGAACACGCTCCTACACTAAGAGAGCTCCAGCTAATAGGCAGGAACACCAATTAGGGCCAGAGCCGCCCTTTTTTCTAGTGGAGCTTCACTTGGCCTGAGTCCCTGTGGATTGCACTTCCATAGATTTGAAACTTCCTCCAGGTACCACAAGCATCAGGCCTGTGATTAAGAGCAAAGAGCGGCCAACTATTGTAACTCTTATTCCCAAGGCCCCGCGGGTCCTATATGTGCCCTGCAACTTGGGGAAAATGGAGGTGGGGTTGTGGTCTCTATGCTGTAGCAGCCGGAAAGCCAAAAACAAGCTGTACCTCTCGCTCTTGACAGGATCCCAAGGCCAGAGGTGAAAGAGGTGCTGGGGGTCACTGACCATACCTGCAAAACTGAGAGTATGGTCCTTTTGTTCTGACAGACTGCTGAGGAGTCTCTATTTCTCCTCTCAACAGCAAACCCTTTAGATGTATTAATTTCCCTTTTTCTTCTTCTTCGCTATTTTTTTTTGAATGTTCTTGGGTAAAAGCCAGAGAAGGTAGTAGAATATGAAATTTCATCTGCATTGTGTAGACTTACAGTCTACTAAATTGTTTTTTAATTACAGTGTTTATGTTTTTCCTCTTGTTTATAATTATTTCATGTTAAACATTATAGCAAAATATATCAGACCCATAAATGTTTATTTAAGTTGTGTTTTGTGAACTGCTGGGACTTTTGTTTCTATATTTGCCTGAGTCCTCTTATCTTTGTGCATAACCTTGGGATGAGGCCCTGGTAGAAGTATTTCCTTCTTGGCATTTGGCACCATTAAACTCAAGATTCTGTCCCCTTGACATTTCCCTTGTTGTAGTCCTTGGTCTCAAGCAGTATTGTTAATAATTCAGTATAGCTTTCCATACTATATCCAGGCTGATCAAGAGTAAATATAATTGAGATATAAAAAAACTACATAGTTCAGAGATAGAGTTCAGGAGCTGGTATGTATTTGCATGCAAGTCCAGCTTGTATTGACATATTGCACACCTCCTCGGGAGAAGGCTGACTGGGCAGGGCCACCTTGGCTCCCTTCTGTGAAGCCTTGCTTTGCTGACATATATTGCATTGGATAGAGAGACTCCAAGCAGCAAAACGTTTTGCATAAACTCAGAAAGCAGAGGGGGGGCCCCCAATTCCAGACAGAGCTGGTAGCTTTCTGGGTGGAGCAGAAAGAGGTATAAGGGGCATCTCTTTCTCAGATGAACTCATTCAACAGTCACTGTGTGCTTGTCCTGTGTCAGGTATAGTGTAAGTGGGGATTCAGAGGTAAACAAAACAGGCCAAGCTCCCAAAGACTTCATGGTCTAGCTGCAGAAACAGAGTTGCAGACAGACAAAAACAGTACAAATACTAAGTGGTAATGGAGGCCTGGTGTGTGTGGGGGGAATAGGGGGTGGCATGTCTTGGGTGTGGAGGAGGGGTTAGCTCTGGCAGAAGAGAAGGACAATCTAGGTAGAGAGACTAGAGATTCTAGTGAACAGAGGCTTGGGGCTGAGAACAGTGTATATGCTGATATCCGGGTGTGGATTACAAAGCAGTTCAGTGTTACTGGAGAATAAAATGTGAGACATGGAAGCTGGTATAGTTGTAGAAGTGCTTGTTATCAATGTAATAAATAACAATATATAGAAGCAACTCTCATAACCATGGCAACTTGAAAGTAATGATAATTGTAAACATATTTAAAGATACCTGTAGTAACAGTAATGTGACATAAAATTGTGATTTCTATTGGGGACAAAGTCACAGGTACTGCTAACACTATTGTGATCTGTTCTCTGCATTTGTAGTTGAAGGAAATCTAAATTTTAGTTAGAGGTTGGTGAAAACAAAGATGTAATATTTTTCCATCTAAGTTAATTTATCCCCTGAATATTTATTTATTTATTTTTTTAGAATGAGTCTTGCTTTTGTTGCCCAGGCCAGGCAATGGCACGATTTTAACTCACTGCAGCCTCCGCCTCCCAGGTTCAAGCAATTCTCCTGCCTCAGCCTCCCAAGTAGCTTGGATTACGGGCATGTGCCACCACACAGGGATAATTTTGTATTTTTAGTAGAGACAGGGTTTCGCCACATTGGCCAGGCTGGTTTGGAACCCCTGACCTCAGGTGATCCACCCGCCTCGGCCTCCTAAAGTGTTGGGATTACAGGCGTGAGCCACCGTTCCCAGCCTATCCCCTGAAATTTTTTTTTTTTTTTTTTTTTTTTTTTGAGATGGAGTCTCGCTCTGTCGCCCAGGCTGGAGTGCAGTGGTGCGATCTCGGCTCACTGCAAGCTCCACCTCCCGGGTTCACGCCATTCTCCTGCCTCAGTCTCCTGAGTAGCTGGGACTACAGGTGCCCGCCACCACGCCTGGCTAATTTTTTTGTATTTTTAGTAGAGACAGGGTTTCACCATGTTAGCCAGGATGGTCTCGATCTCCTGACATCGTGATCCGCCCGTCTCGGCCTCCCAAAGTGTTGGGATTACAGGCGTGAGCCACCGCGCCCAGCCTCCCCTGAATTTTTAGGGGTCCCTGTTCTTTTTTTTTTTTTTTTTTTCCATCTAAGAAGTGAATATTTTATTATGTTGCATGCTATTTTATATTCTGTATTCTCCACTAGCCCTAAAGTCATTGGAACTTTGACTTCAGGTTTCGTATGTTTCTTTTTTTTTTTTTTCTTTTATTATTATTATTATTATTATTATACTTTAGGTTTTATGGTACATGTGCCCAATGTGCAGGTAAGTTACATATGTATACATGTGCCATGCTGGTGCGCTGCACCCACCAACTCGTCATCTCGCATTAGGTATATCTCCCAATGCTATCCCTCCCCCCTCCCCCCACCCCACAACAGTCCCCAGAGTGTGATGTTCCCCTTCCTGTGTCCATGTGTTCTCATTGTTCAATTCCCACCTATGAGTGAGAATATGCGGTGTTTGGTTTTTTGTTCTTGCGATAGTTTACTGAGAATGATGATTTCCAATTTCATCCATGTCCCTACAAAGGACGTGAACTCATCATTTTTTATGGCTGCATAGTATTCCATGGTGTATATGTGCCACATTTTCTTAATCCAGTCTATCATTGTTGGACATTTGGGTTGGTTCCAAGTCTTTGCTATTGTGAATAATGCCGCAATAAACATACGTGTGCATGTGTCTTTATAGCAGCATGATTTATAGTCCTTTGGGTATATACCCAGTAATGGGATGGCTGGGTCGAATGGAATTTGTAGTTCTAGATCCCTGAGGAATCGCCACACTGACTTCCACAAGGGTTGAACTAGTTTACAGTCCCACCAACAGTGGGGGTCCCTGTTCTAAGGCCAGGTGCTGTGGCCCATGCCTATAATCCCAGCACTTTGAGAGGCCGGGACGGGCGGATCCCTTGAGGCCAGGATTTCAAGACCAGCCTGGGCCACATGGCAAACACTATCTCTACAAAAGTACAAAAATTCCCTGGGCATGCTAGCGTGCATCTGTAGTCCCAGCTACGCAACGAGGATCACCAGAGCCCAGGTAGGTTGAGGCTGCAGTGAGCCATTATTGCTCCACTGCACTCCAGCCTGGGAGAAGAGTTCTAGACCAACCTCCTTATATATATTAATAACAATATTAGATGAATGAGTCTTTACTATATGCCAAGCACTGTGCTAAAAGCTTTATAGCCATTTTCTACTGATTCATCATCACAAGTCTGTGAGGCAGCCTTGTTTTCATAGCTCTCGGAGACACGGAATTGTTTTCAAAGGTTACACAGTTGGCAAGGGGCAGAAATGGGACTTGACCCTGAGTCAGTGTCACTTAAGCCCCACCCAAACTTCAGGCCTTGGATCTGCACCAGGATGGCTACATTAGAATCACCTGGGAAGTTCACTTTTTTTTTTTTTTGACAGAGTCTCGCTTGGTCACCAAGGCTGGAGTGCAGTGGCACAATCTCGGCTCACTGCAACCTCTGCCTCCCGGGTTCGAGCGATTCTTGTGCTTCAGCCTCCTGAGTAGCTGGGATTACAGACACACGCCGCCACGCAGGGCTCATTTTTGTATTTTTAGTAGAGACGGGGTTGCTCCATGTTGCCCAGGCTGGTCTTGAACTCCTGAGCTTAAGATCCACCCCTCTTGGCCTCCCGAAGTTCTGGGATTACAGGAGCCACCAAGCTCAGCCTTATTATTATTATTATTATTATTATTATTATTATTATTATTGAGACAGGGTCTTGCTCTGTTGCCCAGAGCTGGAGTGCAGTGGTACAATCTCAGCTCACTACAGTCTCGACCTCCTGGGCTCCAGGGGTCCTCCCGCCTCAGCCTTCTGAGTAGCTGGGACTGCAAGGGTATGCTACCACTCCCAGCTAAATTTTGTGGAGACGAGGTCTTGCCATTTTGCCCAGGCTGGTCTCAAACTCCTGGCTCAAGCAATCTGCCTGCCTTGGGTTTCCCGTAGTGCTGGGATTACAAGCATGAGCCATGAAGGCTGGCTTTTTTTTTTTTTTTTTTTGGACAGTGTTTGGCTCTGCCACCCAGGCTGAGGTGCAGTGGCACGATCCTGGCTCATTGCAGCCTCGGCCTGCCTGCCTCAAGGGGTCCTCCCAACTCAGCCTTCTGAGTAGCTGGGACTACAGGCGTGCAATCTTTCCTCACTACTACCTCCGCCTCCTGGGTTCAAGCGATCCTCTCATCTCAGTGTCCCGAGTAGCTGGGACTACAGGTGAGTACCACTACGCCCGGCTAATTTTTTTAAATTTTTTTATTTTTGTAGAGATGGGGCTTTACCATGTTGCTCAGGCAGGTTTTGAACTCCTGAGCTCAAGCAATCCACCCGCCTTGGCCTCCCAAGGTGCTGGGATTACAGGCGTGAGCCACCACACCCATCCTGGGATCCAGCTATCATTTGTGTATCTATCTATCTATCTCTCTCTCTCTCTCTCTCTCTCTCTATATATATATATATATATATATATATATATATATATTTCTTTTTTTTTTTTCTTTGAGACAGAGTCTCGCTGTGTCTAATTCTGGTATTTTTAGTAGAGACGGGGTTTCACCATTTGGCCAGGCTGGTCTCAAACTCCTGACCTGAGGTGATCTGCCCACCTTGGCTTCCCAAAGTGCTGGGATTACAGGTGTGAGCCACTGCACTGGGCAGGGATCTATATGTTTAAAAGGTCCCCAGATGATTCTTAAAGGTAGCCAGGTTTGGGAGCTTTAATCTTCTCAAGCACAAACTTTTTGTTTTTATTTTACATTTTAATCGAAATTGTATATATTTAAGGTGTACATCACGGCTATATATATATATATATATATATATATACCCACACATATATACACACATAGACTACAGTCAAGCTAACATATCCATCTCTTCACATAGTTATCTTTGTGTGTGTGTGCGTCTGTGTGCAGTGAGATCTACGCTATTAGCAAATTTCAAGTGAACAATACAGTATTGTTAACTATAGTCCCCATGCTGTACATTATATCTCTAGAGCTTATTCATCCCATATAACTGAAGCTTTGAACCCTTTGACCAACATCTCCCAATGTGTTCCCCACTCTACCCCTGGTAACCACCATCTACTCTCTGCTTTGATGAATTCAGTTTTTTTAGATTCCACATAAAAGTGAGATCATGTAGTGTTTTTCTTTCTGTGTTTGGCTTATTTCACTTAGCAAAATATCCTCCAGGATCATTCACGTTATCACAAATGGCAGGATTTCCTTCTAAGGCTAAATAATATTTTATTATATATATACATACATATACATATATACACATAATATACACACATATACACACATAATATACGTGTATACACATATACATATACACTCATATACACATACATATACAAATATGCGCACACATACATGTATATATATACACACACACCACAATTTCTATATTTAGAAATTGAATTTTTTAGAAAAAATTATAAATTAATTTAGAAATTGAAATGAATGGATAAAAACTCATTTTTATCTATCAATGGACACTTAGGTTGTTTCCACAAGCTTTCTTAGCACAGTGCTTGGGCATGGTAGATACCTAATAAATATCTGATTAACCAAGGGGAAATAAAATATGGAGATGGGGAACTGAGGGAAATTGAAAAGCTGTCCTTGAGGGCCAGGCACAGTGGCTCACACCTGTAATTCTAGCACTTTGGGAGGCCGAGGCGGTGGGATCACTTGAGGTCAGGAATTTGAGACAAGCCTGGCCAACAGAGTGAAACCCTGTCTCTACTACAAATATAAAAATTAGCCTGGCATGGTGGCACTTGCCTTTTTTTTTTTTTTTTTTTTTTTAGAGGGAGTCTCACTCTGTCGCCCAGGCTGGAATGCAGTGGCGCGATCTCGGCTCACTGCAACTTCTGCCTCCTGGGTTCAGGCGATTCTCCTGCCTCAGCCTCCCGAGTAGCTGAAATTACAGGCACCTGCCACCATGCCCAGCTAGTTTTTGTATTTTTGGTAGAGACAGGGTTTCACCGTGTTGGCCAGGCTGGTCTTGAACTCCTGACTTCAAGTGATCCATCTGCCTCGGCCTCCCAAAGTGCTGGGATTACAGACGTGAGCCACTGCACCCGGCCAAGAATTGTATATATTTAAGGTGTACACCATGATGTTTTGATATACATTGTGAAATGATTACCACAATCAAGCTAATTAATATGTACATCAACCTGTCTTTGTAGAACTGTTTCATGGAGGCCATATATTATTACATCCTAATATCTACAGTGTTTTCTTCTGGAGCTCACAGTCTGGTGTGCGTGTGTGTGTGTGTGTGTGTGTGTGTGTGTGTCCAGGGTGGGAGCACAGGCAAGTAAAGAGACAATCACAGTATATATGATAAGGATTGTCATGGAATGAAGCACAGAATGGTGATGGAAGGAACAAAGAGTGGGCATACCAAACACAGGTTGGAAGGGTAAAGGAAGGCTTCCTAGAGGAGATGATGTCTTGAAGGATGAATTGAGAAGGACAAAGTACTTATCCAAGGCCATTTTTAGTGCCTAGTAGACATTCATCTAATGAGATGGTGGATGTATAACACTTAGTACCTACCACATAGTCACAGCTCAATATGTGGTAGATGTCATTATTGTTACCTGACCTTTTCAAACAAACTTGAATGGCAAGTTATGTTTACTATGAAGAATATGTAAGATAATGCATGGCATGTTAAGTACTTAATATAGTGTCTGGCATATAATAATTGCCCAGCAAATGGTGGCAGTTGATAATGTTATTGTTGCTGCTATCATTATTTTTAGGTTTGGCTGGATTGAGATAGATGGAATCTTCCATCTCTGATCTTTTGGGTCATTCAACTCTGCAATTTGTTACATGTTACATTATTTCATATTACATGAAATTACATATTACATATTTATATATGTAATATGAAATTACATGTTACACGTTACATTTTTTCAGATATAATGTATGCAAGCATGCTTATGTTCAGAACTTTTCCCGATAACAATCTCTGGCCCCAACCATAACAATCTCTGGCCCCAACCACGGCTACCACCATCACCAGCCACATGGTGTTCTCAAGTTGTGGTCTCCACAAAGCATATAGAAAATAGAGGAGCTGGGCAGATGCGGTGGCTCACGCCTGTAATTCCAACACTTTGGGAAGCTGAGGTGGGTGGTCACTTAAGCTCAGGAGTTCAAGACCAGCCTGGGCAACATGGCAAAACCCCATCTCCACACACACACACACACAAACACAAAAATTAGCCAGGTGTGGTGGCATGCACCTGTGGTTTCAGCTACTCAGGAGGCTGAGGTGGGAAGATTGCTTGAGCCTGGGAGGTTGAGGCTGTAGTGAACTGTGATTGTGCCACTGCACTCCAGCCTGGACCACAGAGCGAGACCTTGTCTCAAAAACAAACAAAAGAAAGAAGGAAGGAAAGAAAGAAAGAAGGAAAGAAAGAAAGAAAGAAAGACAGAAAGATAGAAAAAGAAAGGAAGGAAGGAAGGAAGGAAAAAGAAAGAAAGAAAGAGAAAAGAAATAAAATAAAATAGGGGAACTGATGGCAGAAGAAGTGGAACAGAGCTGTTGTTGCCTCTGAAAATATTTTCTTTATAGTAAAGGGATGACATTGGTTTTCTGATCAGCCTCTGTATTTCCAATCTAAGGACAGTTGGTAGGAGTGAATCAAAAGCTTTCCCCAACTTTCTTGGGCACTTTTGCTGTTCTGGATAGGAGGATAGAGTGTATGTAGGTTATAAATATGTTCCTCAGTCCAACCCCATCTTCCCACAACAGCTAGCAGAAATTTCTTCTCCATTAGCAATTAACAGTCCCTTTTCCCCTATTTTCTGTAGCTAGTGCAAGTTTTAGTTTTTTGTTGCAGAGCTTCATGGATATTTTAATGACATTCTTAGATGGTGGGTATCAGACTGTGTTATCTTGCTGCCATGTTAACCCAGAGTTCCCCCAGATACAATTGGTTTTCTTGCTAATGACTTCAGGGAGAAGGCACAAAAGTCCTTTGCTTTTTCGTGGTCCTTTCTTACTGTCTTTCCAGCCCTCTCCATCCTGGGGGCCCTGTTTTCACCAGTCATCTTATTTTACCCAATACAGGAGTCCTCATCCTTTTTCTAAGGAAAAACTGTGTTGTATATTCCTGATGCCTTGATCTCCCTGGGAAGACAGAAATTAAAGGTAGAGAGAAGTTGACTGAATCTGGGGGCTGGCTACCAGGGTGTGGGAGTGAAGAGGATTGGGGATATGCTGCTTACTGTCTTCCTCTCTGAGCTGAGAATCCAGGTAAACTGCAGAGAGCAGGGCAGGAGAAGGGCGATCGTGTTGGAGAGTTAGCTTACAAGGCCTTGATATTGTTTGTAGATCCCAAGCTACCGATTAGGGGCCCCTGACCTAATATAGTAAAAAAAAATGGTTTGTGTTGTCATTGTGGCTATTTTTTAATATCCTTCCAGAGGTATATCTCCCTTCCTGTATTAGCTTTCTAAATCTTGATACTGTGCACGCAGATTGATCCATTTGCCCTACTTTCCACTCCTTGTAGCATTCTCAATT
Organism: Pongo abelii; assembly: GCF_028885655.2. NCBI lineage: Eukaryota > Metazoa > Chordata > Mammalia > Primates > Hominidae > Pongo > Pongo abelii. Next base: position 113,599,798 of record NC_072008.2, read on the forward strand.
GTCTTTCAGCCACCTCTGGATTTCTGGACTTGGTTTACCTAGCCTTTGTGACCACTCCATATATTGACATACAGGGAGCCTCCAAGTTGCAGACAGGCTGAGCTCTCAAAGTTCACTCTCAAGTCAATTGTTTGGAAGGTGACATGCATTTTTCCATAGGAGAAAAAAATTGTTATAAATTGAACTACATTTCCAGACCAGCCCACAAAAGATGTTTTTAGCTTTAATGTACTAAAAATGTGAGCCATTTGCAATGAAAAGTAGGAAATCTTGGTAATTCAGCAAAAACAAGAAGACAATACAAGGGAATAAGAAATATTTTTGCTTGACTGCTGGTACTGGAGTCAAGAAAGCTGAACTGGATGAGATACACAGGGCTTTCCGGAGGCTCTCCAGAAAGACTCATGGGGACTTTGAAAGTCTGTGGAATCATAACGTAGTTCTAAGTTTACTTCAAAACGGATGGCTTTCAATAGTAATGACTACCATATACTGAGCACTTACTGTGTGTCAGGCGCTGTGCTAGGCAGTTTACATACCTTCCCCTCATTTCATTTCATTCTTACAACAACACTATGAGGTAAATACTATAATGACCCTTATTTTACAGACTGAGGCTCAGAAAGGTCAATGAACTTGACAAAAGTTATACAGACAGCACAATTAGAGGCCAAGTCAATGGTTTCCTACTGCCCGAACCTGTGCTTTACAATATATATCTGACCACTCTTTTCTTTTCTTTTCTTTATGTGGGTATATTGGGAACATTACTTTTGGGGCTGTCAGCCATGATTAGAGTTATTTGCCAGATTGCAAGGAAACTAAGATTGGGAAACTAGGAGAGGTGGTACAAGGGAGAGAAGGAAGGAGGGAGGGACAGAGAATTTTGTTAGGCAAAAGTTCAACTAAGAAACCACATACGTCAGTGCTTCTCAAACTGTACTGTGCACTCAAATCACCCAAAACTTGTTAAAATGAAGATTATTATTCAGCAGATCTAGGGAGGGGCCTGAGATCCTGCATTTCTAAAAAGCTCCCAGGTGTGCTGCTCCTGCTGGCCCACGGACAACACTTTGAACAGTAAGGCCATATAGTGCAAATGATAAACAAAAACATTCAAGCGTCCATTAACACCTGCTTCCTAATTTAATCCAGATCAGCTTCTACACTAAACAGTCACTTATTATCCTCTTTTCTCCTGTAGGCTGTCTCAGGCCATTGTCTCCACTTTAGTTCTGCCAGTCTGTTTCAGCTTATGTTTGTTTATTTATTTATTTGTACAAATTTAAGGGGTTCGAGTGCAGTTTTGGTACATGGATATATTGCAGAGTGGTGAAGTCTGGGCTTTTAATGTAACCATCACCCAAACAGTATAGACTGTACCCATTAAGTAATTTCTCATCTCTCACCTCCATGACATGTTTATGTTTAACTATTCATATAAATACAGGTGTTAAATACATATGAACATCTTCTGTCACTCTGAGCACTGGGAAGTCTCAATCAGACATGAGTTTCTCTTGGCACAAAGTAGATATTTGGCCACAGGGTTCCAGTCCTCAACAATGGCTGTCAGCTCTCTCACCCATTAGGAACAGTCTTATAAAGGTAAGGCATGTAGTAACACTACTGTCCCAGCGCTTTCTAATTTCCTTTCTTAGAGCTACTGCCTTCATCTGGAGCAGGAAGTAGCCTGGCTTTTTAAAGAGTCCAGATCCTTGTTCCTTTCACATAGTTGAAACAATCACAGCATTAGTTTAAGGCAACTATTGAAAAGATTCTTTGCAGAGTCCTGCCAACTCTAAAAGCCCAGTGAAATTTGTTTCCTGGAAGATAATTTACTTTATTTTGCCACCTCCTCTCCTCCGTCCTCTTAGGATTTTGACTGATCATTTTGAGCCATTCTTCACATTTTTCTTCTATTTTTAGACTCTCTGACTAATTCTCTCTAGTAGCAAGAGTCAAGGAAAGCTTTCCACTCCAACCAAACTCTACTTTTTAGGTAGGAAATATTCTCTCACAGTGTTTACAGATCAACTTGATGATCTGTGGTCCCTGGCAACTGGATTGCTTTTCTATCTTCTCTTTAACCTTTGGGGATGTTAACCTTGGGGGTGACCCTTCTAACACCTTTAGCAGGTAGGTGTTCATTGCAGCCTCCACATGAATAGATTAGGTAAGTTCACGTTCTGTCACTGGATGAATTAAAAACTCTGCTAAAAAAGAATTGTAATCTTCTGTTTTTAACTTCTATCCATTAATCTTACTTTTATCATATGGAGCAGAAATAGCACTTTCAATGTTTCATGACATTTGTCATATCCTCCTTTAACCATCTCTTTGCTAGACTAAACATCCCCAATTTCTAATCAGTCCTCAGTTACTTCTTGACCCTTCATTCATTCAATAAACATTAGATGCACTATGATTTGTAAATGTTCACTTTAAAATACAGTACCTCGAAATGGAACGTACTGCTCGCTGTGTAGTTTGACCAGCATGGAGCACATTGGGACTGCCACTCCTTGTGATGGTCTGATGCAATGTTATGATCATGTTAGCTTAAAAAAGAGTAACTCACTTCTTCACATCTAGTGAGTACCTACTTTGGGTCAGGTACCTAACATCTACTAGAAACCTCTATTTTCAGTGGTAGAGGTTCTCTGTTCTTTCTTATCCCATGGGGCCTGGAGATGGTACAGCCACCCTCTTCCAATCCTTCCTACTGTCATCTGCTGTACTTTAGTTCTCTCACTTATTGAGGACTTCACCTCCTCACTGATAGTCTTCTTTTCCACCCCAACTCTAGCCACCATCCTGAGTGATCTGAATGTCCTCATAGATGACCCATTTATAAGCTTCATCCTTTCAATTATTTTACCTCCACTCTGCTTCACCAACTATTTTCAATGATCCACTTTATTCTCAGCAGATGATCTCACCTCTTCTTCCATTATGAAAATCTAGGTCATTGGATGCTAACACTCATTTTCCTGTCCTCACCCCACCCTGCCACATAGTTGTGTCCCTACATGTCCTAACTTTTTTTTTTTTTGGTCTTGCAGAAACAGACATAGCTTCTCCAGTTGAAGGCTAATTTCTCTACGTGTGCTTTGGAGCCAATTCTTTCTCACCTCCATGAGGACTTACTTCATCAGTTATCCCTCCTCTCATCTGTGTCTTCAACAACTCCTTCTCTACTTACTGGCTGCTTCCCATCAACCTTCAGACACGATCAACTTTCACTCTAAAAAAAGAAACAAACAAATTTTCCTTCACTTCTATCCCCAACTGGCATTTGCCCTATTTCTCTTCTTTTATTGTTATGGAATCTTTTCTAAAGTGTAGACACTCTCCATTTCCTCACCTCCTGTTAAAAACTCAGCTCCCACTATGGCTTTTCTGTTCCCAGAACACCACTGTTATTTCTCTTTTTAAGTAAACCAATGACATCCTAATTGCCAAATCTAATGAACAATGTTAAGTCTTTATTTTACTGGACCTCTCTCTGATGTATTTAACATAATTGATTGCTCTCACCCTACTTCTGTCCTCATGACTCTCTTGAAAGTGCCTACTTCTTGGCTTTGGTGATGTTTCACATCTTCTGACTGTCCTCATTCCTCTCTGATTACTCCTTCTTATGCTGTTTTGTGGACTTTTCGTCTGCCACTCCTTAAATGCCAGTCTTTCCCAGGTTTTTTCATTCCTCACCTTTCCCCTAGATCATCTCATCCATACCCATGGTTTTATCTACCATCCTATTGAGCCCCAAATCTGTGTCTGTAGTCCCAGACACAGACCTCTCTTGAGAGCTCCAAACTCATATACTAGTTAATACTTGACAGGTATAATATGGCACATCCTACAGGTACCTCAAGACCAAACTCAGTATGTTCCAAATTCATCTTTTTTACTCTAATCTGCCCTTCCTCCTCTATCTGCCCAACTGACGCCATTTTGGTGACTCAGACCTCTATCCACATAGTTGACCTCTATCTACACAGTGCTGAAACTTGGTAGTCATCCTGAATTTCTCATTCAACCAGTCACCAAGACCTGTTCAGTCTGTCTTCTAAGTATCTATCTGAGATGTGTTTCCTTTATGTTACTACAGCATATTATTAGTCCAGGCTTTCCATCATCTTTTCATTTTTTAACTATTCAAATATCTCCTTAACTGGTCTTTCTGCCTCTTGGCCTGCTCCCCCTTAGTCTATCCTTCACATTGTGATAGAATGCATTTTCTCTAATGCAAATCAGATCACATCACTCCTCTGCTTGAAGCCCTATCATGGTTCCCACTGCTTACTGGTACAGTCCAAGCTGCTCCACAAGGCTTACAAGGCCCCTCACAATCTGGCCTTGCCTACCCTTCCAATCTTGTCTCCTATCATCTTTTCCTTATTTTCTTTGCCCAAATAACGTCAGACTGAATACCCCCCACCATGCCTTCATGCCTTCATACACACTGTTCTCTCTCCCTAGAATGATCTCTTGGTCTTCCAGTCAAATCTTCATTCAGCTTTCAAAATTGGACTCAGAGAGTATGTCTGGGTAGATACACAAGAAACTAGTGACAATGATTGGGTGGCTGGGGCACAGGGGTGGGAAGAAGACTTCCTTTTTCCACCTATTTGTACATTCTGCATTTTGTAACACAAATCTGAATTCACTATTCAAAAAAGTAAATACTATGTAAATTTTTTGTTAAAAAAGCTCAGGAATCAGGTCCTTTAGAAAGTTGTTTTCCCCTCCTCATCCTCCTCTGTAATTTTGTACTCTCTTCTTTGTGCTACCTCTGGGCCTACTGTGTGCTCCTGTGATTAGAATAATTACATTGCATTGCAATTTATATGTTAAGTTGTCCATCTCCCCAGATTGTGAGCTACCTGAGGGAAAGGGTTGCATGTTACTTTTTATTGTTTCCCCAGAATTTAACATAGTGCTGTATAAATGTTGATTGAATGGATGGAGAAACAGGTGAAGAGAAGAATAAAGTAGAGGATGCCCCAAATTATAAAACAAAGCTCCCAAGCCAGTTATCTTTCCCAATATCCATCAATCTGTCCTTTTGCCATGTGTTGAGCTTGAAAGTAATACTTTACATTTACACTTTTTTTTCTGAGACAGGGTCTCACTCTGTCACCCAGGCTGGAGTGCACTGGCACAATTATGGCTCACTTCAGCCTTGATCTCCTGGGCTCTAGATCCTCCTACCTCAGCCTTCCAAGTAGCTGGGACTATAGGCACATGCCACCACGCCCTGCTAATAGTTGTAATTTTTTTGTAAAGGTGAGGTTTCACCATGTTGCCCAGGCTGGTCTTGAACTCCTGGGATTAAGCAATCCACCTGCCTTGGCCTCCCAAAGTGCTGGGATTGCAGGCGTGAGCCACTGCACCCGGCCTTACATTTATTCTTAAGTACTGTCCATCAGTTACCTTGTCAATTTGGGCTCAGCATCATGTAAGACTGCCCAGATCATTTCAAAGTCCCTCTTATTTTTGTGTTATGGGTAGATTTGATATGTATTTGTATATCCTATTCTGAATCACTTGATCAGAATATTGATACAATACCTATTGCTTATTGAACACCTACAGTGTGTCAAACACAGTGCTGGGTGTTTTTACATATGACATTGTCGCAGTATTTGTTGCAAGATAGGTATTTTGCTCTCCAGTTTACAGATGAGAAGATTGAAATCAGTATTGTTAAGTGCCCTGCCCAGGGTCATATTGCTAGTAAATGGCGAAGTTGAGATTTGAAACAAGGTCTTTTGACTTCAAAATTCATGCTTGAGTCATAACACTACATTGATGCAAAGGAGCATCTCCACTGCTTGACTACTGGGTGCCTAGCTCAAGGCAGCCCATTGTCTTCGGACTGCTCTGACCATTTTAAAAGCTCTTGTTTGTAGTGAGCCAAGTTATAAATGAGCCAAACAAGACATGGCCAATAACAGGGCCTTTTGGCTCTCTGCTAGAACCTTCCTTCCAGTCTGACACCAAACCATTTGTTCGCTTCTTTGGCTATAGTTGTTCAACTAGTTATAGGCTCATCTCAACAAATGCCTGAAGCATCCAGCTTATATTTTGCCATCTCATCTACAAGGAAATTATGGCAAACTTTGTCCAATGCCTGGATGAAATGAAATCCACTATAGCTATCACATTCTCTGATAGCTTATCTAGTAACCAGATCAAAAAAAAAAAAAAAGGAAATGAAGTCTAGGAGGGATATTTGTTTTTTAACGGGGCAATTTGTCAATGACTTAAAGTAGTGAGTTTCCATGGTATACCTTCAGACATCCTTGACAGGCTGTCAGGAAGATGATTTTTGGCCAGTGGGCTTCCTACTTCTCTTCAAATGACATCTAAATAGGGACTCCCATTTTCATTGCTTTGAATTGCACAGCACTGTTGTTTACATCTGGTTTTATTTAATCTTCCATTTCAGTTTTCTGGGCTTTTATTTTTTCTTTTTGTTCTGCCCTTGCACATGTTCCCTCTGCCTGGTTCATTCCCTAAACTCCTACACCCCCTAGCCCTGCAACACACACATACACATACCTTCCTTGTCCTTTGAGAATCAGTGCATGCAGTCCATTCTCCAGAAGACTTCTCTGTTGTCCCCAGGCTGAGGTAACTGCTTCTCCTCTTGGGTGTTGTAGTGGCAAGTCAGCACAGTGCCTGTTACAAAGTAGATCCCCAATAAATGTTAACTCCCTTCTCCCCTTCCTCCATGAATATCTCTAAAATAGTATTGATTACACCATATTGTATTTTCTTGTTTACTTGTCTGCCTTCATCACTCAATTATGAGCTCATTCATTCATCCAGTCATTAACAAATATTTATTGTGTGTCTAAGGTGTACGAGGCATTGTTCATGTAGGTACTGGGGACACAGTGATTTCTGAAAATTGTATTTTCACTGTGTCTTTTCATTGTTGTGCTTATAGCACCTGTCATAATGTCTGGCAAGTAGAGTGCTTATTAAATGTTTGTTAAGGGAATGCACTTCCTTAGCAGAGTCTCTCCAAGTGTGATCCTTGGACCATTTGCATCTGGATCATTGAGGGATATAGGTTAAAATGTTAATTTTTGGGTCCCTCTCCAAACCTACTGAATCAGAATATCTTAAGAGTGGGCTGCAAGAATCTGTATTTTAATCTCGTTTTGTGGTATTTCTTTCATGCTAAAATTTGGGAACCACTCCGAAACAGAATAGAAATAGGGAGACCTAATGCCTATTATTGAAAAGTGTAGCTAAAACCAACTAAATCGTGTTTAATGCCTCCGAATGCTTTAGTAAATTTTAGTAAAAGAGAAAAAGGAATTAATTAAAATTGTCTAGAAAGGTTAATTACTATTTACCTTTTGAACTAGTGGAATTATTGCCAATAAAATCTAATCTTAATTTAGGTCAAATTTATGATACCAGAGAGTTTTCATTTTTAAAGTGCTACTTGTATATTTGATGGTATATAGGGACCCATTGTGTAACCCAACAATACAATATATTGATTCCATGTTATAGACTTGAATTGCAAATTAAGAAAGAGTATGTCCAAACTGTACTTGTGCTTTAACATTGATTATATATGTGATTTATCTGATGCTTAGTCCTTAATCAGAATTGTTAGTGGTCATTCTCTGTGCAAATTTGATCCATTTAACTGTTTTATGCCATATTTTCCAAGAACATGCTGTTATTAAAAGTGCTCTTTGGTAATAGATTAGGTATATAAGATCTAAGTCTCAACCAAAGACAGCACAACTTCCCTTTCAGGAAGACTTGACAAGTTGGATTTTATGACCATGTTTTGGGGACTGGAGCTGTCTATTTTTAGTGTGCCTTGACATGATCCTTATGGTCAGGAGCTGAAGTGTTCTTGTATCTGAACACAAATATGTTAAATATTCACAGGTTTATACTTCTGTTTCCCTCCTTTTGACTTCCCTCTTTTTTTCAACTCAACTTAGGTTTTCAGTGGTGGTGTCACTGCTGCCAAGCTGGACCGAAAACGGCCATCTGCACGCTGCCCAACCAGCACCATGTCCAAAGACCTGAAAATTCTGTGTAAAGATCCTGCTTTGGAGCTGAGCTGCTACCGGGACCATCAGTTCAGTGGCAGTAAATTTCAGCAGGAAAAATTACTGAAGGAAAGCTCCACACTGAATATGGGGAATCTTTCCTTTTATACAACCGAAGAGAAAATACATGAGCTCTTTAGTAGATCTGATATCAGGAATATCTTTATGGGCCTGGATAAAATAAAGAAAACAGCATGTGGTTTTTGCTTTGTAGAATGCCATAACAGAGCTGATGCTGAAAATGCCATGTGGTTTCTAACTGGGACCTGCCTAGATGAGTGGATTATCCGCACTGATTGGGATATAGGTTTTAGAGAGGGTCAACAGTATGGTCACGGTAAATCTGAGGGTCAGGTAAGGGATGAGTTTCGTGAAGATTTTCATTCTGGTAGAGGAGGCTTTGGAAGACAGACTCAGATCTAGAACAATCCATAGAGAAAAAGTTTTAACTCTAACCCCTTGAAAAGTGTGTTATAGACCAACCTCAAGTCTGCAAATAGCCAATTCCAAGTTTAAATTACCTTACTTGTTGATGTATTTTTTTCTCTGAAAATTTATTAAATAGTAGAAACAAAAAAAAATCCATTTGTTTTTGTCTGAATTTTGAAGATGCTTTTCAGATTACGAGTTTGACTGTTAGGTGGTTCAAAGTGAAGTGTTCTTCGGGAACAAATTAGGTATGTAAGATCAGAGTCAACCAAAGCACAACTTCCCTTTTAAGATTTCTGTTGGATTCTATGGCCATGTTCCTGCAGCCCGAAATTATAATTTTTTTTAGGGCTTGCATAAAATACAGTCAAATAAGTGGAAATTTAAAAAAATTATCAAGAGAAACACAAGCACAATTATTTGAAACCATAGAAAAGTCTGGAAGAATTTGTAATAAAAACAAAAATCCTCCTGCCCCACCTCTTCCTATCCTACGCCTATTCCCTGGACGATAACGCTTAATTATTTTTATTAGTTTTTGGTTTGTTTGTTTCTTGGTAGTTTCCTCCATATCTACAAATAACATGACTACTTACTTTCTTTTTAAACGCTACCTACTGACTTCCTACTTTCAGAGATGAGGATTTAGCTCACTTACACCCCCATTTGCACTTCTCTACTGTCCATCCTCTCAATATAGTTCACAACACTTTACAGAGGGTTCCTGAGTTACAATGGCTTGGCTTACAATGTTTGGACTTTACAATGGTATAAAAGTGATATGCATTCAGTAGAAACCATACTTCAGGTACCCATACAACTATTTTGTTTTTGACTTTCAGTATAGTATTCAACAAATTGCATGAGATACTTAACACTTTATTATAAAATAGGCTTTGGGTTAGATGATTTTGCCCAAGTGTAGGCTAATGTAAAATGTTCTGAGCACGTTTAAGATAGGTTGTGCTATGCTATATTTGAGAGGTTAGACGTATTAAATGCATTTTCAACTTAATATATTCAATTTACAATGAGCTTATCAGGATGTAACCGCATCATAAGTCAATGAGCATCTGTACTTACTTTCTTTATTGTTACATAGCATAACTTAGGTTATACTGTGGTAATAAACAATCAAAAAATTTTAGTGCTTAAAATTACTAAGTTCTGTTCCTCCCACTACATTCCCATTGCTGATTACATGGTGCGGGGGTCTGCTCCATGCCATGAATGTCCTCCTTCTGGGGCCTAGGCTAATAGTATACCCACTATCTGGAATGATGGTGACAGAGGGAAAAACAGAGTGACAAATCATGTCCTGGCTCCTCAAGCTTCCACCCAGAAATGATATCCGTCACTTTTGCTCACATTTCCATTCTCAAAACATGTTGTCAAAACTGATTCTGAGGGAGTGGAGAAGGATCTGCAGGAAGAGATCCTGAATATTAGTGATGAGTTATACAGTTTACTACAGGTTCTCCTATAACTTTAATATATACAAATATAACCCCATTTTTGTTTTGCTCCACCATATAGTACTCCCCACTTTGTAAGATGAAGATGTTAATGTCCTTTTGCCTTTTCTTCACCTTTCTTCCTCCCGCTTCTACTTTCTAGCTTTTTTCATCTATATTTCTGTTTTTACATTGTCAAAATTGATAAAGTTGTCCATGCTCCGTCTTTCAGTTAATTCCAAAAGTTTACAATTAGTAAAGAGTATTTTATTACTGTGACTATATAAATATTGTTCCCTGGCCAGGTGCAGTGGCTCATGCTTGTAATCCCAGAATTTTGGGAGACTGAGGTAGGCAGATCACTTGAGGTCAGGAGTTCAAGACCAGCCAGGACAACATGGTGAAACCCTGTCTTTACCAAAAATACAAAAATTGCTGGGCATGATGGCATGTGCCCGTGGTCCCAGCTACTCAGGAGGCTGAGGTGGTAGGATAGTGATCCCTCCTGAGCCCAGGAGGTGGAGGTCGCAGTGAACTGAGATTGTTCCACTGCACTCCAGCCTGGGTGGCAGAGTGAGACCCTATCTCAAAAATAAGTAAGTAAGTAAGTAAATAAATAAATAAAGTTCCCTGCAAAGCCAGGGAGAGTCCAACAACTATATCTTTTCTTCTGGAATTTTTATTTACCATTCTGTCTTTCTTATATTTGCCTTTATTGCACCGCTTAATTTCCTTCAAACTCTGTAAAAAATTAAGCTTTCCAAGGATATTCTCCTACTTTTTTCTTTTTTGAAGTCTCACTCTGTCGCCCAGGCTGGAGTTCAGTGGAACAATCTTGGCTCACTGCAACCTCCACCTCCTGGGTTCAAGCGATTCTCCTGCCTCAGCCTCCCGAGTAGCTGGGACTACAGGTGTGTGTCACCACACGCAGCTCATTTTTGTATTTTTTTCAGTAGAGACAGGGTTTCACCATATTGGCCAGGCTGGTCTCAAACTCCTGACCTCCTGATCCACCCACCTCAGCCTCCCAAAGTGCTGGGATTACAGGCGTCAGCCACTGCGCCCGACAATTCTTCTACTTTCCTCTCCATGGTCTGTCTGTCCTCCTATTCCAATCTGGATTTGTTACTCTCTAGACCAGGATTTCTCAATCTCAGCCCTACTGATGTTTTGGACCAGAGAATTATTTGTTGTGGAAGGCTGTGTTGTGCATTGTAGAATTCAGTATCCTTAGCCTCATATACCCATTAAATACAGTAACACACATTTGTGCGCGCACACACACTCCAACTTGTGACAACCAAAAATGTCTCCAGATATTACCAGTTGTTTCTGGCAGGCCAGTGGGGAGGCAAAATCACAACTGGCTGCAAACCACTGTCCTAGACAATAGTTTCCATCCAGAGATTTTTCTTCACTATAGTTTTGAATTGGACTATTTCATGGATCCTGTGTTGATCCCTTTTGTGATTTACTTCTATATTAGCCCATTTTCACACTGCTCTAAAGAACCACCTAAGACTGGGTAATTTATGAAGCAAAAAGGTTTAATTGACTCACAATTCTATAGGCTTAACAGGAGGCATGACTGAGAGTCCTCACGAAACTTACAATCATGGCAGAAGGTGAAGGGGAAGTAAGCACATCTTATCATGGTGGGGCAGGAGAGAGAGTGAGAGAGCAAAGGGGGAAGTGCCACACACTTTTAAACCATCAGATCTCATGATAACTCACTATCACAAGAACAGCAAGGGGGAAATCCACCCCCATGATACAGTCACCTCCAACCAGTCCTCTCCTCCAATTAGACATGAGATTTGGACAGGACACAAATCCAAACCATGTCATTCCACCCCTGGCTCCTCCCAAATCTCATGTCCTTCTCACATTGCAAAATACAATCATCCTTTCTGAATAGTCCCCCAGTCTTAACTCACTTCAGTATTAACTCAAAAGTCCACAGTCCAAAATCTCATCTGAGACAAGATAAGTCCCTTCTACCTATGAGCCTGTAAAATAAAAAAAAAAAGTTAATTACCTCCAAGATACAAGGTGGGTACAGGCATCGGATAAATGTTCCCATTCAAAATGGAAGAAATTGGCCAAAACAAAGGGCCTACCGGCCCCATGCAAGCCTGAAACCCAGTAAGACAGTCATTAAATCTTAAAGCCTTGTGTCACTTATTTGTAGTTTCTTCCCTTCCGTTTCCTCTGCTTTTTCTGTAACCCCTATTAGCTGGATACTGGGCATTTTGGATTTATTCCCTAATTTTCATGGCCCTGATTAGTGTAAATCAGTTATGATAATCCTCTCTTTCTTGCTAGTGATTGGTTTAGGAACCTAGGCTTAAGCCAATCAGAAGTGGACAATCCTAAAATTACATTAATAAGCTGAGGGATGGACAGCGACCAATAGAGACCCCAGTGAGATCGAATGAAAGATTTTTAGTTTTAGCTTAAAGGAGAGGCTGTATCTCTCCTTCCTATCGGATATGAATAAGCATGCATATGGTAATTACTGCAGATAGCTTTCTTAAAACCACAAAATAAACTAGCCCTAGGATGAATAGGACATTTTAGATGGCAGAGAGAGGGACCAAAGAACCTGTGTTGTTCATGAGATTATCTAGTTGCTGAGTCAACTAATCTTGCAGCATACACTATGTCTGGATGTTCTGTATGTGAGATAATACATTATATTTTATTGTTTAAGCCAGCTTGTCCAGGATTTTCTGTTAACATACAGTCAAAAGCACTCTGAGGAATCAACCCAAATGCCCATCAATGATAGACTGGATAAAGAAAACGTGATACATATACATCATAGAATACTACGTAGCTATAAAAAAAGAACGAGATTATGTCCTTTGCAGGGACATGGATGGAGCTGGAAGCGATTATCCTCAGCAAACTAATGCAGGAAGAGAAAAACCAAAAATCATATGTTCTCACTTATAAGTGGGAGCTGAACAATAAGAAAACAGGGACTCAGGGAGGGGAACAACATACACTGGGACCTGTTGGTGGGGGTGGGGAGAGAGCATAAGATAAATAGCTAATGCATGTGGGGCTTAATCTGTGCAGCAAACCACCATGGCACACATTTATTTATATAACAAACCTGCACGTCCTGCACGTGTATCCTGGAACTTTAAATTAAATTAAATTGTAAAAAAGCACTCTGATACCAAGACTTACACACTTACCCTTTAGTTTAATCCTTGTATAAAGAAATTAATTAAATTGATACCTCATGAAACCAAGCATGTATCTTCAGGGTTCATGACCTTTTGTCTGGAAAGTTTGAAAAAATAAATGTCTTGCTCCTGAATCGTTTACCCTATGACTTGAATTAATTCTCTCTGATCAGTAACTTTTTTTGTTTTTGTTTTTGTTTTTTTTCTGAATCAGGGAGGAACTGGAATGTCCATTTTTACGGAGTGACTATTATGTGCTAGGCATTTTGCCAGAGGATTTAAAACACAATATCTTATCTTAACCACTCTGTGCCGATTATATAGGTGAGGAAACTGACGATTGAAGAGGTAAAGTAATTCGCTCAAAGTCACTAACTAGGAAGTGGCAGAGTTGGGATTCAAACCAAAGGAGTCTGTGTCAAAGCTGGTGCCCTTAATCAGGGTACTATATTGTCTCTTTCCCTTTCCTTCACTCATGCCATAGGTGCAAACCTCTGTTTGAGTTTCCTTTTTCTCAGGGAATTATCCCACTGACTATATCACATTTGAGCTTTGTCTCCTTCAAGCAAACTTCTCAACTATGCTCTCCTTTCTGCCTTGACATCCAGAATCACTCAGACTCCACAATCTAATGGGGAAGGAAGAACATCCAACATGTATTTCTGGCCAATTTAGCTTATTCTGCATATAGCAATGGAGTTTACTAAAGTTTGAGTGTCTCTCCTCTGCAACTTTCCCAAAATAAAAAAAAAGGGATTTGCAAAGTCATACGACTAAAATTTGTTGTTATCACAGGGTGTTTCTTGAGGGGTATATTGGAGTATCTTTCAACCACTCCTTCTAGTGGCTGTCCACTTGGATTGCTCCCGAAGAGCAATTGTTTTCCTAGGCTCAGAAAAAGCTTTTAACAATGTCTTGTGAAACATATTTTTGGTTAAGTAAAGGGACTTTCCTACTGTGTGGCTAGAAGACTCCTCCAGTAGTTCTTACAATATGTTCTTCAAAATCGTGCTGGGTGCATCAATAGAATAAAGGATAAAAACCACACAGTCATCTCAAAAGACCCAGAAAAATTATTTGAAAAAATTCAATACCCTTTTCATGATAAAAACACTCAACAAACTAGGAATGGAACAGAACTTCCTCACCCTGATAAAGGGCATCTGAAAACCCCACAGCTAACATCATCAGTTGTGAAAGACTGATAGCTTTCCTAGGATCAGGAACAAGACATTTCTATTCAACATTGTACTGAAGGTTCCAGTTAGGACAATTAGGCAAGAAAATGAAATAAAAGGCACCTAGATTGGAAAAAATAAGCAAAATTATCTTTATTTACAGGTGGCATGATCTTGTACATAGAAAATCCTAAGGCATCCACAAAAAAGTCTATTAGAGCTAATAGTTCAGCAATGTTGTAGCATACAAGATTAATATACAAAAATCAACTGTATTTCTATACACTAGCAGTAAATCCAAAATCAAATTAAGAAATCAATTTCATTTACAATAGTATCAAAAAGAACAAAATACTTAAAAACAGGTTTAACAAAAGAAGCGCCAAACATATATTCTGAAAACTACAAAACATTGTCAAAAGTAATTGAAGAAGACCTAAATAAATGGAAAGATATTCCATATTCATGGATTGGAAGACTTAATATTGTTAAGAGGACAATAACCCACAAGTTAATCTATAGATTCAATGCAATTCCTATCAAAAATTTCAGCTGGCTTTTTTTGTAGAAATTGATAAGCTCTTAAGAGTTTTTTCAAACTACTGGGAAAAAAACAAAAAAATTTGACAAGCGGATCCTAAAATTCATATGGAAATGCAATAGTCAGCATAGCCAAAACAATCTTAAAAGAGAAGAACAAAGTTGGAGGACTCACACTTCCTGATTTCGAAACTTACTACAAAGCTACAATACATAAGACAGCATGATACTGGCATAAGAATAGACATGTAGATCGATGGGATAGAATTGATAGTCCAGAGGTAACTCTCACATTTACAGTAAATTGATTTTTGATAACAGTGTTAAAGACCGTTAAATGGGAGAAAGAAGAGCCTTTTAAGCAAATGGTGCACAACTGGGTATACACATGGTGGACAATGGACACACATGTGCAAAAAAATAAATTTGGGTCTATGCCTCATAACGTATACTAAAATTAACCCAAATTGCTGTAATCCCAAATATAACCCAAAATATACCAAAATATAACCCAAAAATATACCAAAATATAACCCAAAAATCCCAAATATAACCCAAATATACCAAAATAACCCAAAGTGCTGTAATCCCAGCACTTTGGGAGGCCAAGGTGGGTGGACTGCTTGAACTCACGAATTCAAGACCAGCCTGGGCAACATGGTAAAACCCTGTCTCTACAAAAATACAAAAATTAGCCAGGCGTGGTGGCACATGCCCGCTACTCAGGAGCTGAGGTGGGAGGATGGCTTGAACTTGGGAGGCAGAGGTTGTAGTGAGCCGAGATCATGGCACTGCACTCCAGCCTGGGTGACAGAACAAGACTCAATCTCAGGAAAAAAAAAAAAAGTAGAAAGACAACCCACAGAATGAGAGAAACAGTTTGCAAATCATACGTGTGATAAGGGACTTGTATCTAGAATATGTAAAGAACTCTTACAACTCAACAATAAAAAGACAAATAACTCAATTTAAAAATGGGCAAAGGGTCTGAATAGACATTTCTTAAAAAAAAAAAAAAAGATACACATAGCCAATAAGCATGTAAAAAGATCTTCAACATCATTAACCATCAGGGAAATGCAAATCAAAATCACAATGAGATACCAGTTCACACCCACATGATAAATGTAACTAAAAAGTCAGATAATAATAAGTGTTGATGAGAATGTAGAGAAATTGGAACTCTCATATACTGCTGATGGGAATGTAAAGTGATGCAGCCATTTTGAAAACAGCCTGGCAGTTTCTTGAAATGTTAAACATGGAGGACCATATGACCCAGCAATTCTACTCCTAGTTATATACTCAAGAGAAATGAAAAAAAAAATATGTCCACACAAAAATTTTTTATTTCATTTTTATTTTTATTTTTATTTTTATAACATCAACTTTTATTTTAGATTTGGGGGCTACATGTACAGGTTTGTTACTTGGGTATATTACTTGGGGTTTGGGGTATAACTGGTCCTGTCACCCAGGTACTGAGCATAGTTTCTAAGAGTTTTTCAACTCTTCCCCCCATTGAGAAGTCACCAGTATCTATTTTTGCCATCTTCATGTCCGTGAGTACCAAATGTTTAGCTCCAACTTATAAGTGAGAACATGTGATGTTTGTTTTTCTGTTTTTACGTTAGTTATACTAGGGTAATGTTCTCTAGCTGCATCCATGTTGCTGCAAAGGACATGATTTCACTTTTTTAAAGGCTGTGTAGTATTCCATGGCTACACAAAAACTTGTACATGAATGTTCATAGTACCATTATCCATAATAGCCAAAAAGTAGAAACAGCCCAAATGCCCATCTACTGATTAATGGATAAATAAATGTGGTATATCAATGCAATAGAATATTATTCAGTCATAAATAGGAATGAAATACTGATACATGCCACAAAATGGATAAACTTTTAAAATATTACCTTAAATGAAAGAAAGTAGTCAAAAAGGACCACAGATTGTATGATTCCACTTATGTGAAATTTCCAGAGTAGGTAAATCTGTAGACAGAAAGCAGGTTAATAGTTGCCAGGAGCCAGGGGTGGGGATGGGGGAGAGAGTGACCACTAATGAGTATAAGGCTTCCTTTTTTTTTTTTTGAGATGGAGTCTCACTCTGTCACCCAGGCTGGAGTGTGCAGTGATGCGATCTCGGCTCAATGCAATCTCTGCCTCCCGGGTTCAAGTGATTCACTGGCCTTACCCTCCCTGGTAGCTGGGACTACAGGTTCCCGCCACCACACCAGCCTAATTTTTATTTTAGTAGAGAGGGGGTTTCATCATGTTGACCAGGGTGGCCTCAAACTCTTGACCTCAAGTGATCCACCCGCCTTGGCCTCCCAAAGTGGTGGGATAACAGGTGTGAGCCACCGTGCCGAAGCTTCCTTTTAGAGTGGCAAAAATGGCATTTAAATCCATGAGAATGGGCTGGGCATGATGGCTCAGGTTTGTAATCCTAGCACTATGGGAGGCAGAGGCAGGCAAATAGCTTGAGCCCAGGAGTTTGAGACCAGCCTGGACAACATGGTGGGACCCCATCTCTACAAAAAAATACAAAAACTAGCTGGATGTGGTGGCATGTGCCTGTAGTCTTAGCTACTCGGGAGGCTAGGGTGAGAGAATCTCTTGAGCCCAGGGGGCAGAGGTTGCAGGGAGCTGGGATGGTGCCACTGCACTCCAGCCTGAGAGACAGAGTAAGATCCTGTCACAAAAATAAATAAATAAATAAATAAATTCATAAATAAATAAATAAATAAATAAATAAATGCATTACATTTGTGAGAATGGAAGTGATCACCCAGTGAAAGAATGTAGAGTGAAAAGAGGAGGGTATAGGGCAAATTACTGAAGAATACTAATATTTAAACATAAGGTAAAGGAAGAACAGGTAGCAAAGGAGAGTGAGGAGTGGCTAAGAAGTTAGGAGGAAAACCAAAACATTATGGTGTCAAGAAAGGCAAAAGGAAAGTGTATTTCAAAATGAAAGGAATGGTCAACAGTGCTGAATGCTGCTGAGACTGTGAGTAAAATGAAGACAGATAAGTGCCCATTCGATTTGGCAACATGTAGGTCATTGGTGACAATAACTGTTTTGCTGAAATGGTAGGGGGTGAAGGTCTGACTGAAATGGATTGAGGATTTAATGCGACAGCAGGAAGTGGAGACAACATATGTTGACAACTTTATATATGAGAAGTTGGTAATATAGAGGAATAAATAAATGGGATAGAAGTTGGAGGTAGATTTATCTTGGTCAAGGGAGACTGTTTATTTTTTAAGATTAGCAGTACTAGAGCTTGGTTGAACTCTGATGGAAATGATCCAAAGGAGAGGGAGAGATTGCTATTGCAGAAGAGAAAGAAGATAACTGAAGGAACAGATTCCTTGAGGAGAAAAAGAGGGATGAGATTCAGAGTACAATGGAGGAACTCTTGAGCTTTGTGTTTAATGGACTGTAATGGATACTTTAAGATCCATTCTCATGGATCTAACTTAAAGTGAAACCAATCAGCTCAGTTGTGTGATATTCTCCTGCACTATTCAGCAGTTTGGATGCAGGCTCCAAAAAGACAAATTACAAAGTTCATGTAGGGTTGGAGCTTTGCCAGTAGAGTAAAATGGAGAAGTGGGCAAGAGAGTTGAGTGTGTATTTGCAAAGATGAAACATGGATTCAGAATGGTTAAGTAAAAATACAATCTACTGAATGGGAGAAAATATTTGCAAACTAGGCATCCAACAAAGGTCTAATAACAAGAGTCTATTATATAAACCAGTTAAACAATTCAACATGCCCAGAGCAGTGGCTCCCGCTGTAATCCCAGCACTTTGGGAGGCTGAGGCAGGCATTTGAGAGCCCAGAAGTTTGAGACCAGTCTGAACAACATGGTGAAAACCCGTCTTTACAAGAAATGCAAAAAATTAGCCGGGCGTGGTGGCACTCAGAAGGCTGAGGTGAGAGGATCACTTGAGCCTGGGAGGCTGAAGCTGCAGTGAGCCATGATTATGCCACTGCACTCCAGCCTGGGCGACAGAGTGAGACCCTGTCTCAAAAAAAAAAAAAAAAAAAAAAAAATTCAACAAGCAAAAACCAAGTCACTCCATTTAAAGATGATCAAAGGACATGAAAAGACACTCACTCTCATCACCAACAGCGAGAAACCTGACTCCCGTTATCCACAACACATCATATACACTTCTATGGGTTATTGTTATGTTGCCCCAGCGGGTCTTGAACTCCTGGGCTCAAGCTATCCTCCCACCTCAGCCTCCCTAAATGCTGGGATTACAGGCCTGAGCCACTGCACCTGGCTGCAGTCTCTTCTTAGGTGAATTTATCTGCTCTCGTAATTCCAGTGCGCATGCTCATGACATCCACATCTATGTCTTTAGTTCTTATCTCTCTTCTGAGCAACTCATTCAAATATCCATTTGTCTTCTCAACAATTCTTAGTTGTTCCATAGACTACTCAAATGCGACATGTCCAAAACTGATCTCATTATCTTTCCCCACCCCCATTTCTTTTTAAAATTCTATTTATTTTATTTTTATTTTTTCTTATCCCCATTTCTTCTGAAAGTCTGCTCCTCTGTCTGCATTCCCTATCCCAGTTAGTGGCACCACCTCCAGTACCCAATCAGAAAACTGCCTCTTCACTTCTCACTTATTTTATTTATTTATTTATTTTCAGAGTCTCACTCTATCACCCAGGCTGGAGGGCAGTGGCATGATTTCCGCTCACTGCAACTTCCGCCTCCTGGGTTCAAGCGATTCTTGTGCCTCAACCTCCCAAATAGCTGGGATTACAAGCATGTGCCACCATGCCTGGCTAATTGTCGTATTTTTAGTAGAGACAGGGTTTTTGCCATGTTGGCCAGGCCTGTCTCGAACTCCTGGCTTCAAGTGATCCGTCCACCTCAGCCTCCCAAAGTGCTGGCATTACAGGCGTGAGCCACCGTGCCCGGCTTCTCTCACTTATTATGTCACAAAATTCTATTCAACTTTTAAAATTTCTTTTATTTATTTATTTATTTATCTGAGACAGAGTCTCGCTCTGTCGCCCAGGCTGGAGTGCAGTGGCGCGATCTCGGCTCACTGCAAGCTCCGCCTTCCTGGTTCACGCCATTCTCCTGCCTCAGTCTCCCGAGTAGCTGGGACTACAGGCGCCAGCCACCACGCCCGGCTAATTTCTTTTTGTATTTTTAGTAGAGATGGGGTTTCACCGTGTTAGCCAGGATGGCTACGATCTTCTGACCTCGTGAACCGCCCGCCTCGGCTTCCCAAAGTGCTGGGATTACAGGCGTGAGGCACCTCGCCCGGCCATTTCTTTTAAATATATGTTCTCCTTTTTATCTCTTGCTTAACATAGTGCAATTGTTTCTCAACAGCTTTCCTGCTTCATTCTCATTCCCTTCAAATCCACCCTTCCCACAGCTGAGTAATTTTTTAAAAATAAAAATTATATCGTGCCATTCTCTTATTTAAAACCATTCAAAGATTCTGGATAATGTTCATACTCCTTGGAATTTCATAATTCTTTCCATAGTTACTGGATAATGTCCATATTTTTTGGAATAGCATAAAGAACGTTTGTGATCTATTCTCTGACTACTTCATCTACCTTTTCTCTTCATTCCACTCCACACTCAACCTATGTTCGTACAATATTATCAGAAGTTATTAGATTCTCTTTGGCCTTTGTGCTGTTGTGCATGCTGTGCTATCTTTCTGAAATGCCCTTGTTCCCTTGGATAACCGCTACTCTACTTTCAGGACTCATCTTTCCCTGACTACCCTCCTGCTACTTCCGTGGCGTATTATGACACCATCCTACATGCACTGTAGCAGCTTGTATTGATATTTCAGCATTTCATCACATTTTATTGCAATTGTCTGTTTACTTATCTTTTCTCTACTAGAATGTGGGCTCCTTGAGAATAGGGACCCAATATATATTGAACAATTAAACTCCAGAATAACGAGTTTGATTTATGTAAGGCATCCAGGAGAACCAATCAAATTGCTTTGGAGTCACAAGCTTATATCTTGTTTTATTACATATGCATACATTAAAAATTATTTGAAATAAAAGATTCATATATTAATTGTCATATTTTTGGTATACTATATTTCCTAATCCTCTGATTCTGTCCATCTGCACTCCATTTTCACTCCTTGAAACTTTAATTTCCTTAGAAAGAAACTTAAAGTCACTTCTAAATTATTATCTTCAGTGAACAGGTGTTTGTTCATAGTCACACATAACTGAGTTCTTCATCTTCTCCTGAAAATGTGTCAGAAATTAGGGACTCTAAGGGTTGAACACGACCTTTATTGGTCTCATTTTTTAGTGTTTCCCAACCTGATAGTTCATCAGAAGCAGCCTGTAAATATATAGATTCTCAGGCCCCATCACAGAGATACAATACTATGCAACTTAAGACCAGTATTTCTAAATTTCCATTGATAAGTCCAAATGAACAACTGATTTTTAGAAACCTCCAGCCGGTCTAGCCATCCTTCCAGGGCTTACGTACCCTATATAGCAGTACACTCAGCCTTCTATAGCCATAGGTTCCACATCAGTCGATTCAACCAACCACAGATCAAAAATATTTGAGGGCTGGGTATGGTGGCTCATGCCTGTAATCCCAGCACTTTAGGAGGCTGAGGCGGGAGGATAACTTGAGCCCAGGAGTTCAAGACCAGCCTGGGCAACATAGTGAGACCCCCATCTCTATTAAAAAATATATTTGAAAAAAAACTGTGTCTGTGCTGAATATGTACAGACTTTTCTTGTCATTATTCCCTAAACAATGTAGTGTAACAATGATTTACATAGCATTTACATTGTATTAGTTATTATAAGTAATCTAGAGATGATTCAAAGTATACAGGAGGACGCATGTAGGTTATATAAAAATACTGCACCATTTTATATCAAAGACTTGAACATCCACAGATTTTGGTACCTGCAGGAGGTCCTGGAACCAATCCTCCATGATACTTGAGGGATAACTGTATAGCATATGCAATTCTTCTGAAACTTTAATGTGGAATTTCATTTAGTAGGTATGAGTAAGGGCCTGATATTCTGCATTTCTGGGAAACTATCCTGTGATAGGATGCTGGTGGTCCTTGGGTCACATTTTGAATAGTAAAGGCATTAAAAGCACACAACAGTGGAGTCAGAGAAACCTGGATTTAAATCCTACTTCCTCCAATTAGATGTTCAACCTTTACTTCATTTGTCTCATCCTCAGTTTCCCCATTTCTTTTGTTGTTTTGTTTTGTAACTTCTTAAAATTTTTTATAGAGACAGGGTCTCCGTATGTTGCCCAGGCTAGTCTCCAATTCCTGGACTCAAGCAATCCTCTCGCCTCAGCCTCCCAAAATGCTGGGATTACAGGCAGCAGCCACCATGCCCAGCTGGTTTCCCCATTTCTAAAAATGATACAATAGTGCCTCATTGAGCTGTCCTGGAGATTGTTTTAAAGTATACAAATTGACACACATATATTCTTTTGAAAATTACAGCAATTCAAACAAAGTGGACTCTCTCTTCATCTTAATTATGCAGACTAGTTTGTAAGAAATATCTTTACGATACTGTGTCTTTTAATACAGGAATATGTCTCTTTTTATTGAGGTCTATTTTATGTGCTATGATTAAATTAAATGAGATAATGCTTTAAAAGCACTTAGTATGGTTCCTAGCACATCACAGGTGCTCAGTACATGGTAGCAGGTAAATTTTTTTTTTCTTTTTGAGACAGGTGTTACTCTGCCGCCCAGGTACTGGAGCGCAGTGGCGCGATCTCAGCTCACTACAATCACTCCGGCTCAAGCAATCCTCCCACCTCAGGCTCCAAAGTAGCTGGGACTACAGGTGCTAACCACCACGCCCAGCTAATTTTTTGTATTTTTAGTGGAGACCGAGTTTCACCATGTTGCCCAAGCTGATCTTGAACTACTGAGCTTAAGTGGTCTGCCCACCTTGGCCTCCCAAAGTGCTGGGATTACAGACATGAGCCACCAAGCCTGGCTTCAACCCTACGTATGAATCACTTCCCCTGAAAACAGAGGCATGGATGCAGCCACACTCATCAGAAGATGACTTGTAATTGCTGCTCAGGGTCCTGACAACCCGTGTGTAGCAAGTGGCCTATAACATTGGAGTGTGAGTGCAAGCCCACCTGTCCCCTAACCTATCTTCGCTGGTCTGCCCTTGCACCCACATGCCTCTCGGAGGGAGCTAGGGATGAAACAGTATATGTGCATGGAAATTTGTGGGTTGAGCGTTATGTCCAATAAGCAGCCTTCAAAATATGCATGTGCTCCCAGGTGGTCCCCTAATCCTCTACCATCTGCCCATTGTTATGGGACTCCCTGTGCTCCTCCACCTTGGGCCTGAGCCCCCCAGAGTATGTGGCAATGTGCTGGCAGACACAAAAAGCCACAGTTACAATGTGGCCCATACTCCCGACACATTTGAATTTTTCTCCAAGGTTTTGGAGGAAAATATCATTGTGATGACGAATTAAATATTTCTATCTAAAAGTATCATGTGAGGAAGGCAAACACTGAATGCCTTTTAAAGAATACATCTGCCTCAATCTGCCCACCTTGGCCTCCCAAAGTGCTGAGATTACAGGTGTAAACCACAGCGCCTGGCATCCCCTGAATTATTTTAAAGCAATACTAGACATCCATATAATTTTCTCCATGAAAACTTCAGTGTATATCTTTAAAAGATGAGGCCCCTCTCCCTTTTTCTCACTCTCCCTTCTTCTCTCTCATTATAACCATTTTGCTATTATTTTCACCTAAAAATGAACATAAAATCCTTAATATAATCAAATATCCAATCAGCATTCAAAAATTCCCAATTGTCGCCCGGCGCGGTGGCTCACGCCTGTAATCTCAGCACTTTGGGAGGCCGAGGCGGGTGGATCATGAGGTTAGGAGATGGAGACCATCCTGGCTAACACCGTGAAACCCCGTCTCTTACTAAAAATACAAAAAAATTAGCCGGGCGTGGTGGCAGGCGCCTGTAGTCCCAGCTACTCAGAAGCCTGAGGCAGGAGAATGGCTGGAACCCGGGAGGCGGAGCTTGCAGTGAGCCGGTCGCGCCACTGCACTCCAACCTGGGCGACAGAGTGAGACTCTGTCTCAAAAAATAAATAAATAAATAAATAAATAAAAACATAAAATTCCCTAATTGTCGTAAACATCTTTTCAAGGTTGTCTTGAAAAATGTTTATGACAATTAGGGATTTTTGAATCAGGATAAAGATGGTATCTGTATTATTACTGATCATATTATCATTGCAACCCTTGCCAGAGAAACTTCTAGCCTATACATTGACCTCTAGTGACACGGAGCTTGCTAGCTCCCATGGCAGCTCATTTTAATCTTTAGATAGCATGACTATGAGGTTTTCATTCAACATAAAGAAATATTTTTGTCTCCCTATATCTCCCATCCATTGGGTGTCACACAGAACAAATCTGCTCCCTCCACTCCAAGACAGCGTATATTAGTTTCCTGTGACTGCCATAACAAAGTACTACAAACTTGATGGCTTAAAACAACAGACATTAATTATCTCACAGTTCTGGAGGCTGGGCTGGAAGTCTGAAATCAAGGTGTCGGCAGGACTATGTTCCCTCTGAATGCTCTAAAGGAGAATCTTTCCTTACCTCTTCCAGTTTGTGGGGCGGGGGCTCCCATTCCTTGACCTGTGGCAGTGTAATTCCAATTTCTGTCTCCATCTTTTCATGGCTGTCTTCGCTCTATTTCTGTGTCCCAATTTCCCTCTTCTCATGAAGACACCAGTCATATTAGCGTAAAGGACCACCCTATTCCAATATGACCTCATATTAACTAATTATACCTGCAAAGATCCCATTGTTAAATAAGGTCGCATTCTGAGGTTCTGGGGGTTAGGACATCAACATATTTTGCAGGGGGCACACAATTCCACTCATAACACAGCTCTTCAAATATTTGAAGAAAACCATCAAATACCTCACAGTCTTCCCTTATCCTAGCTAAACCTTCCCTGTTCCTTCAACTTTTTTTTTTTTTTTTGAGACAGGGTCTCACTCTGTCACCCAAGCTGAGTGCAGTGGTGTGATCATGGTTCAATATAGGCTTGAACTCCCAGGCTCAAGTGATTCTCCCACCTCAGCCTCCCAAGTAGCTGGGACTACAAGCATGTGCCACCATGCCCAGTTACTTTTTTTATTATTTGTAGAGCAGCCTCGGTCTCACTATGTTGCCCAGGCTGCTCACAAACTCCTGGGCTCAAGCAATCCTCGCATCTTGGCCTCCAAAAGTGCTGGGATTAGAGGTTTGAGCCACTATACCCAGCCCCTTCAACCATTTCTGAGGTTTAGCTTTATTTTTTCCAAACCATTGCCATTTATTGAATAATCCAACTTACCTGTTATTCAGGTGTAGTTTGGCCATGCAGCATAGATCCACACTATTTCCTCTCTGGATTTGTGTACTCTATTTCTATTACTGCTGCTTAAGTTTGAGTTAGTGTATTTTCTGTATCTCCTCTTCCTTCCATTCCACTCACCTCAGGCCAAGTTAGGTGTCCCTTTTCTGTTCTTTTGCTGTACCTCTATCATTGCACTTACCACACTATGTAATAATTACTTGTGTGAAAAAGAATTAAGGTTGTTATAAGTCAACTAAATGAAGCAGCAATGTATGGTGGTCATAAAATAGCTGACTCATTAAGCATTAATTGAATTCTCTCTATGTGCCAGGCACTGTACATAACACTGTGGGTACAACTTTGGATAAGGTGTAGTTCCTGCTCTGAGGAACTCATAGTCTAATGAGGGATACAGGCATGTGAACAGGCAAGAAAAATACAGAAGAATAAGTGCTGTGATAAAGGCAAATTTAGAATGTCTTGGCTGGGCATGGTGGCTCACGCCTATAATCCCAGTACTTTGGGAGTCTGAGGTAGTAGAATCGCTTGAGCCAGGGAGTTCCAGACCAGCCTGGGCAACATAATGAGACCCTGTCTCTACAAATCATAACTTAAAAAATTAGGTGGGCATGGTGGTGCATGCCTGTAGTTCCACCTCCTCAGGAGGCTGAGGTGGAAGGATCTCCTGAGCCCGGGAGTTTGAGGTGTAGTGAGCTAGATTGCACCACTGCACTTCAGGCTGGGTGACAGAGTGAGACCCCATCCCCCCAGCTCCTCAGAAAAGGATGCCTTGAAAGCATAGAAGATGGACACTTAACCCAGCCCAGGATGGGGCATGTTAAGGGAAGCCTTCTTGGAGGAGATAGTGCCTGGGCTCAATCTGAGAGGATGATAAGAAGTCAGCCAGGCAAAGTGGGAGTAAGTGGTAAGGGTTGGGACGAGCCTCAAGGCAGAAGCTACAGCATAAACAAAGGCAGAGAAGTACCTACATGGAGAATTGCAATGTTCCATGCCGTTTGGAATTGTGGAAACATTAGCTGTGAGTGAGCTAGTGTAACTACCCAACAGATTCTTCCTGCCCACTACACAAACAAAATCAGTTCACAGAACCCATGGCATTACAGTGAAGAAAGTTTAATTGATGAGAGGCCAGCTATGCCACCTGGAAGACAGAGTTATTATTCAAATCAACCTCACCAAAAGCTTAGAGGTTAGGCGTTCTTAAAGGTAGTTTTGGGGAGGGAGTGGGAGTGGCTAGATTATGGGTGCTTGCTCTTGGTTGGTTGGGGATGCAATCATATGGGGGTGGGAAATGGTCCTCTTGCACTTTGAGTCACTCCTCTGTGGGGTCACAGGAGCAGTTGGGGGATCCAAGTGGAGCCATCCGTGGTCAGATCTGCAAAGAACCTGAAAACATATCTCAAAAAACCTATTTTAGGTTCTACAATTGTGATGTTATCTGCAGTAGTAATTAGGTAAGTTGTATATCTTATGACATCTGAAATAATGACTTGTAATTGTTTATGTCTACACCTTAGCAGAATTCAAGCTCCTCTATCCTCCTAAACTGTTGGTCTCTCATTAACTTTACAAAGGCGGTTGGCTGAGTTTTGGGGAAGTGCTTTTATCATTTAAACTATAAACTAAATATTTCCCAATGTTAGCTTGGCCGAAGTCCAGAAAAAATTAAGGGCAGCTTGAAGGTCAAAGGCAAGATGGGGGTTGGCCAGATCAGATCTCCTCCACTACCATAATTTTCACACTGTTATAATTTTTGCAAAGACAGTTTCAATAGTAGCTAGCAAATTTGAGGAGATTTATATGGTCTTGATATAGCTTGGACTCCATCTTGTAGGCAATAAGGTGTTACATGATCATGTTTTCATTTAAAAATTCTGATGGCAGTGTGGAGAATCGGATAGGGTCAAAACAAGAGGCAGAGAGACTGGCGAAGAGTTGGTCATGGCTAGTAGGTGTGTGGAGTTGAGAAATATTTAAGAAGTAAAAGTCATTTAGTTTGGGTCAGTGTTTAGATATGGGGTGAGTGAGAGAGGTGAGGGGGCAAACATGACTTTCAGGTTTCTAGTGTGGGGGGCGACTGAGTGATGCTATTAATAGAGACTGGGAATATAAGAAAAGGAGTAGATTTGAGGAAGAGATCATGAGTTTGGTTTTGGACATGTTAAACTTGAGGTCCCTGTGTGATTTTTTAGGCTTGGAGTAAATTTCTGGCCTGTAGCTATAGATTGAGGTGTCATCAGGATGAGGGTAAAAATGGAAGCATCCACATTTTAGGGGCTGATGATGAAGGAGGATCACACGAAGGACAAAGTAAGAACAGTAAGGTGTTCAGGAAACTAGGAAAGTGTGGTGTCATGGAAATCAATAGAGAAAGCATTAAACATTTAACAGCAATAAATTTAACAGCATTACATGACAAAGAAAGTTCTAGTAAGAAAAGGTTTTGAGAAATGCAAATCAAAACCACAGTGAGACACCATCTCATGCCAATCAGAATGGCGCTTATTAAAAAGTCAAGAAACAACAGATACTGGCAAGGTTGCAGAAA
Source organism: Pongo abelii (assembly GCF_028885655.2). NCBI lineage: Eukaryota > Metazoa > Chordata > Mammalia > Primates > Hominidae > Pongo > Pongo abelii. The sequence continues at coordinate 113,627,710 of NC_072008.2, forward strand.
AAAAAGGAATGCTTTTGCACTGTTGGTGGGAATGTAAATTAGTTCCACCACTGTGGTAGACAGAGTGGTGATTCCTCAAAGATCTAGAAGCAGAAATACCATTTGACCCAGAAATCCCATTACTGGGTGTATAGTCAGAGGAATATAAATCATTCTGTTATAAAGATACATGCACATGTATGTTCATTGCAGTGAAAAATAATAGCAAAGGCATGGAATCAACCCAAATTTCCATCAACGTCACACTGGATAAAGAAAATGTGGTACATAGACACCATGGAATACTATGCAGCCATTAAAATGAACAAGATCATATGCTTTGCAGGGACATGGATGGAGCTGGAAGCCATTATCCTCAGCAAACTAATGCAGGAACAGAAAACCAAACACAACATGTTCTCACTTATAAGTGGGAGTGGAACAACGAGAACACATGGTGGTGGGGGGAACAACACACGCTGGGGTCTGTTGGGTAGAGGGCTGGGGGAGGGAGAGCATCAGGAAGAATAGCTAATGGATTCTGGGCTTAATTCCTAGGTGATGGGTTGATCTGTGCAGAAAATCACCATGGCACATGTTTAACCATGTAACAAACCTGCACATCCTGCACATGTACCCTAGAACTTAAAATAAAAGTTGAAAAAAAAAAAAGATTTCAGGAAAGATCTTGTTTAATGCTTTGCTAAAATCCAAAGAAATGCGATTCTATTCCCATTTCCTTGTTTCCTCTATTAGCCTCATCAAAGAAGGAAATTAGGTTAGTCTGACTCATTCTTAGTAAATACTGTCTCCCTTTAGTAATCTGAGTGTCTTAGAATTTTTATTAAATTGGCAAATATTTATTGACCACTTATTATACGTCAAACATTCTTCTAGGCTCTGTTCTAGGGTCATCAGTAAACAAGACAAAATCTCTGCTCTTGTGGAGCTTATAATTGAGTTGTAGTATAGCACAATGCTTATGAGCCTGGACCTAAATCCTGAAATCACCACTGGCTAACATATGTGGTTGTGAATAAAATAGTTAATCTCTCAGCCTTTGTTTCTTCACCTATAAAATGGGGAGATTAAGGATTATTGTCAGGAGGTTATTATTAAGATGAAAAGAGTTAATATATATAAAGGGCTTAGAACAATGCCAGGTACATAATAAGAGCTTAATAAATGTTACTTATTATTCTGGTTTGTGTGTGGGGAGGAAACAAGTCAATAAACAAGAAAATATCAGTTAGTGATATGTGCAGTGGAGATAATTAAAATTGGAATATTCGAAAGCAACTAAATGTGTAATTACTTTAGATTGGGTGACGTAATCTGAGAAAATGATGTTTGAGCTGAATTCTGAACATAAAAGATTATTCATGTGAGGGTCCTGGCAAAGTACACTCCAGATGGAACAGCTATGGCCTTGAGCCAGATCTGGTTCACGGCCTGTTTTTGAAAATAAAGTTTCATTGTTTATGTATTGTCTATGGCTGCTTTTGCACTCAACAGCAGAGCTAAGTAGTTGGGCCAGAGATCATATGGCCCACAAAACCAAAAATATTTACCATTGGCTTATTACAGAAAAAGTGTGCTGATCCCTGCTCTATGTAAAGAGAACAGCAAATGCAAAATCCTTAGGCAAGGATGAGCACAGAGGGATCAAGGAAGAGAAAGAAACCCTGGAATGAGTAAGAGGAAGAGTGGTATGAATCTTGTCTCAAATCAACATTAAGCCCACTGCACTGGTCTTTAGTTTGTAGAATCCACCTTTCCCCTTTTGAAAGTTGGTCATCTGTAGTCTTTGGGGATCTGATACTGATACTTCTCCCAGTTGTATATTTCCCCAGAAATCACTGACAGGGATTCATCAATCTTATTTACAGGTTCTCAGTGGCCTAGGGGTAATTCATTCAGGCCAGAATATTTGAACTAATTTAGAGCAATGCTCATAACTAATTTTAAGCCAATATCCTACTAAAAGGTTATTAATTGAATGCACTATCTCCAATTGTTGCCTTACTGTAAACTTGAATTCCCTCCATCTCATCTCATGGACATCTTTGAGTTGGAATTTATTGCCACGAATCTTAAGTTCACTTTGATTAATATCCATAATATAGACACACACACATGCACACATGCAAACACACACACACACACATACATACATACACATCTCCATCTTTATATTATATATCTAGGCAGTGTTTCCAGAACTATAGTTTGAGAGACACTACTGACCTGTGAGATATTAATAAGTGAGTAGAATATAAATGTTCCATGGTCAAATATGTTTGGGAAATGCTAAACAAACCTAAAATGCATTTTATTTGTGACAGGACTCCTTGGAGCCTTAATATGCGAATGTGTATTGTGAGTCTCCGAGAGAAAGATTCAGTCTGCAGCATTCCCTAAATATGTTAGATCAGGTCATTTTTTTTCCCTCAGAACACCAGTTAATATCTTGAGGGACTCTAGCGTTTCTTGAGTAAGTTTGAGAATTGCTGGCATATAGGCAGTTGAGGCCCTGAGTAATGTGTCTGGCCTCCCAGCATGAACCTGCTGTAAATGCACTCGTTCTGCCAAAAGGACATCTCCGAGTGTGATATTTTTATTGCAGATTGAAGATTGGTGTAAGTCTATGTCAGGGTTGTGAAAGTCATCTCTGAACCATACTTTTCCCTCTGTTTACTGCTGTTCATCCAGCAAATATCAGCACCTACTATGAGCCAGGTACTGTTTTAGGTGTTGGAGATATACCAGTGATAGAGACAGACAAGGTTGTTGCTCTCATGATATGTATATTTAGTGTGTGTGTGTGTGTGTGCATGTGCACACGTGCATGGGCACACATACAATAATTTTAGCTAGTGATAAGTGATCTGTAGGAAAGGAATGGAGTGCTATATTAGAGAATAATGCAGAAGGGTTACTTTATATAGGGTGGTTAGGGAAGACTTCTCTGAGAAAGCGATGTATATAACCTGAGAGAATGCACTAGATAGCCATGAGAAGATTAGAAGGAAGAGCACTCCAGCAGAAGGAAAAGAACATGTAAAGTTCTTGGGGTAGCCAGGATCATGACATGATTCAAGGGATGTTAGAAGGCTAGTGTTTGGATTGTAGTGAGCAAGGGTGAGAGTGGAATAGGATGAGTTCAGAGAGGGAGGCAAGGACCAGCTAATGCCTGGTCTTATAGACCACATTAAATAATTTGAATTTTACTCTAACTGCAGTGAGAAGAGACTGAAGGGTTTCAAACAGGGGATGAGGATAAAATGATCAGATTTCCATTTGAAAAGATTACTTTGGCTGCATTACTGATTGGAAGTGGAAGTGGCGAGACCAAAATAAGACTTGATGATGGATTGGATGTTGGACACTGGGGAGAGCAAGGTGTCAAGGACAACTTCCCAGTGTCTGGCTTACACAGTTGGATGGTGTCATTTACTGAAATGGGGAGGAATAAAAACCAAGAGTTCTGTTTTGGTTGCATTAAGTTAGTACTGTCTGTGTGATAGTCAGGTGGAGATGTAAAATAGGTAGATATGCAAGTCTGGACCCAAAGGGAGAAATCTGAGCTAAAAAGGTAAAATTGGGATCCATAAGCTTATGGATTATACTTAAAACCATGGGACTAGAGGAGGTCACCTAGGAAGTGAGTGTAGATGGAGAAGAGAGTCAAGGACTAAGCCCTGAGGCACATTAATCTTCAGGGGTACAATAGAAGAGCAGGAGGAGGAATCAACAGAACCAGAGGAATAGGCAGTGAGATGAGAGGAAAACCAGCAGGATGTAGAATCATGAAAGCCAGACTCTAAGTGACCAGGTGCTGCTGGTTAAGAAGGCATGGCCAGCAGTAAGGTTTAGGTTGAAGACACAGTAAAACTCCAGAATAATATTTACCAATGTAATATAGTTATCCAACATACATGTTTATTGTAACAAACATAATTCAGGTACGTTCAAAATAGATAAAGGCAATAGCAAAATATAGATCAAAGAAGACTAAAATTAGCAGGGTGATATGGTTTGAATCTGTGGCCCTACCAAATCTCATGTCAAAATGTAATCCGCCGTGTTGGAGGTGGAGCCTGGTGGGAGGTGATTGGATAATGAGGGTGGATCCTTCATGAATAGTTTAGCACCATCTCCTCCATTGTACTGTCCTCACAATAGTGAGCTCTCATGAAATCTGGTCCTTTAAAAGTGTATGGCACTTCCCTGTTTGCTCTCTCTTCCTTCTGCTCCCACCATATGAGATGTCTGGTTTCCCCAGTCTTAGGTATTTCTTTATAGTGACGCAACAATAGCCTGATACAGAAAGTTGGTAACAAAGAGTGGGGCATTTCAACAAAGACACCTGAAAATATGGAAGAGACTTTGGAACTGGGTAACAGGAAGAGGTTGGAAGACTGTGGAGGGCTCAGTAGAAGACAGGAAGATGAGGGAAAATTTGGAACTTCCTAGAGACTTGTTGAATGGTTGTGACCCAAATGCTGATAGTGATATGGACAGAAGTGGCCAGGCTGGTGAGGTCTCAGATGGAGATGAAGAACTTATTGGGAACTAGAGCAAAGATCACCTTTGTTATGCCTCAGCAAAGCAATTGGCTGTATTGCGCTCCTGCCCTAGGGATCTGTGGAACTTTGAACTTGAAAGAGATGATTTAGGGTATCTGGCAGAAGAAATTTCTAAGGAGCAAAGTGTTCAAGATGTGGCCTGGCTGCTTCTAACAACCAGCAAATAAATGACCTGGAACTGGAACTTATATTTAAAAGGGAAGCAGAGCATAAATTTTGGAAAATTTGCAGCCGGGCCATGTGGTAGAAAAGTAAAACCCATTTCCAAGGGAAGAATTCAAGCAAGCTGCAGAAATTTGCATAACTAAAAAGAAGGCAACTGCCCATAGCCAAGATAAAGGGAAGAAGGCCTTGAAGTTATTTCAGAGAACTTAACAGCAGTCACTCCCATCACAGGCCCAGAGGCCTAGGAGGACTAAATGGTTTCCTGGGCCAGGGCCAGGGCCCCCACTGCCCTGCACAGCCTTGGGACCCTGCTCCCTGCATCTTAGCTGCTCCGTCTCCAGCTGTGGCTCAGAGGGGCCCAAGTACAGCTCAGGTCACTCCTTCAGAGGGTGAAAACTGTAAGCCCTGGTGGCTTCCACATGGTGTTAAGCTTGTGGTGCACAGAATGCAAGAGTTGAGGCTTGGGCACCTCTCCCTAGATTTCAGAGGCTGTATGAAAAAGTCTAGATGTCCAGGCAGAAGCATGATACAGAGGCAGAGCCCTCATGGAAAACTTCTCCTAGGGCAGTGAAATGTGGGATTGGATCTCCAACACAGATTCCCCACTGGGGTACTCCCTAATGGAGCTGTGAGAACAGGGCCACCATCCCCCAGCCCCCAGAATCATAGATTCACTGACGGCTTGCACCCTGTTCCTGGAAAAGCCACAGGCACTCAATGCCAACCCTTGAGAGAAGTCATGGGGACTGAACCCTGCAAAGCCACAGGGGTGGGGCTGCCCAAGTCCTTGGAAGCCCACCCCATGCATCAGCATGCACTGGATGTAAGATGTAGAGTCCAAGGTGATTATTTTGGAGCTTCAAGATTTAATGAGAACCCTGCTGGGTTTCAGACTTGCATGGAGCCTGTAGCCCCTTTCTTTTGACTAATTTTTCCCTTTTGGAATGGGAGCATTTACCCAATGCTTGTAACTCCATTGTATCTTCGAAGTAACTAACTACTTTTTGATTTTACAGGCTCATAGGTGAAAGGGACTAGCCTTATCCCAGATGAGACTTTGGACTTTGGACTTTTGAGTAAATGCTGGAATGAGTTAAGACTTTGGGGGGCTGTTGGGAAGGCATAATTGATTGCATTTTGTAATGTGAGAAGGACATGAGATTTGGGTGGGGCCGGGGCAGAATCATACAGTTTGAATCTGTGCCCCACTCAAATCTTGTATCAAATTGTAATCCCCAATGTTGGCAGTGGGGCCTGGTAAAAGGTGATTGGATAATGGGAGTGGATCCTTCATGAATACTTTATCACCATCCCTTGCATTGTACTGCCTTTACGATAATGAGTTCTCGTGAGACCTGGTGCTTTAAAAGTGTGCAGTATCTCCCTCTTCACTCTGTCTTCCTCCTGCTTCCAACCATGTGAGATGCCTCTCTTCCCTTTTGCCTTTTGCCATGATTGTAAGTTTTCTGAGGCCAAGCAGATGCCAGCATCATGCTTCCTGTACAGCCTGTGGAACTGAAGCCAATTAAACCTCATTTCTTTATAAATTACCCAGTTTTGGGTATTTCTTTGTAGCAATGCCAAAATAGCCTAATACACAGGGGCATGCCATTTCTTCATACTGGGGACATATTTATTTTAAACCACTCTCTCTTAAGCAGCCTGTAGGGCTTGTTCACAACTAGTTTTGGAACAATGTCCTATTGATGAGTCCATGGCAAAAGTGCTTTTCTTCTCACCATCCTGTTAAAAGCCCCTGGTTAGAAAAGCCTTTGGTCAACCTCTGGATTTCAGACAACTAGCTTATTCTTTTGAGAGCAGTATGAAGGTCCCCTTCTGCAGAATCTCTTACACAACAAAACCATCCTTCTGTGGTTTTCCTTCTGGAACAGACTGGGCTCTGTGCTGCTCTCTGTAGAAAGTATCTGGAGCCATTCCTCCAACACCCTCCCAACATTCTTAGCAGGAAAAAGCAGCCCATGAGCTGTCCCTTTCATACTGTAGGTCTGTGGTCCAATTAGCCTGCTTCAGATTAATTCAGTTAAAACACCTCAAGTTGAACCTGTCAAATGTCTTTTTTTTTTTCCATGGGCCAGATGTATTTTGTTAATAGGATCAACATATGTTATATACAAAGGTAACCATTAAATAACTATAAACAAATAATTTCATGACATATTCCCAGCCAATTTTGCATCTCCTGCCAGATACAAAACATTTACTTTTCATAAATTTACAGTGAGTAATTTGCATAAAACCAGTGAAAGTGGGGATATTTCCAAAGCAGCTGCTTATGTGATGTGATTAGCAAAATCTCCCCTCCCCACCCCATCATCCCCACCCACACATGCTATTAGTCATTCCTTTGAATTAATACGTTGAAGGCCTGTGTTAAAATTAAAATATTATCTACTAATAGGGAGACAAATGAAGCTATTAAGAGTTAGCTAAAATTGGTTGATTGAATTCCTTAATCATTTAGTGAGGTCTTTTGTGAAAAGGAGCCAGAAGCAGTTAAGTTTTGACAAGGGAAAGGAAATGTCCAGGACATGGACTGATGCTTGGAGAGGGAAGATGGGGTTCGGGAGCTCAGTATAGAGTTCTGGTAAGCCAGAGACTAGTTTGAAAGCATTGGCAGCTCAGGTGAAAGGGAGACTGCTAACAAGTGAAGGCTAAGATGATTTCTAATGGACGGTAAAGGTCATTAAAAGCAAATCTTCTTTACTGCCTGTTTTGCTAAGAGCTAGCTTGCTTTGTTCAGGTATGTCCATAATGAAAGAGATCAATTCTTCATATTTTTAGAAAACTCTCCAGCTCTCTGTGGGGATCACACAAAGTGAGATTGAAGAATTTTTAGAGATCAGTTGACTTCTGACTCAACTTTGGGTTCAACTTCTTTTTGGAGACATACCTTAATTTTTTTTTTCAAACTACAAAAGAAATTCAAACAGTTATAAAATAAGTAGAATCAAAATGGAAACATCCTTTCAAACACCCACCCCAATTCCAGGCCCACACTGTTTACAGGATGCTCCTTACAGGTTCTTTTCTTTTCTTTTCTTTTTTTGAGGCGGAATCTCACTCTCTTGCCCAGGCTGGAGTGCAATGGTGCAATGGTGTGATCTCAGCTCACTGCAACCTCCGTCTCCCGGGTTCAAATGATTCTCGTGCCTCAGCCTCCCAAATAGCTGGGATTACAGGAGCCCACCACCATGCCCAGCTAGTTTTTGTATTTTTAGTACAGACAAAGTTTTGCTGTGTTGGCCAGGCTGGTCTGGAACTTCTGGTTAAAAAAGCCTTTGGTCAACCTCTGGATTTCAGACAACTAGCTTCTTCTTTTGAGAGCAGTATGAAGGTCCCCTCCTGCAGAATCTCTTACACAACAAAACCATCCTTCTGTGGCTTTCCTTCTGGAACAGAATGGGCTCTGTGCTGCTCTCAGCCTCCCAAAGTGCTGGGATTACAGGAGTGAACCACCATGCCTGGCCCCTTACAGGTTCTTTTCTATGCATTTGCCAGCATATAGATATGTCTGTTTTCTTTTTTTAATTTTTTGTTTTTCGTAAAAGTAAAAAGATCCACGTTCTTGTACTATGTTGCCCAGGCTGGTCTTGAACTTCTGCACTCAAGTGATCCTCCCATCTTGGCTTCTCAACGTGCTAGGATTACAGGCAGGGGCCACTGTGTCCAGACTATATGTGTTTTCTTACACAATAGAATAATCTGTACTTGTTCTGTAGACCTCTTCCTTTTATTTTTTTGATTTGTTTTATGGTGGTAAATATACATAAAATAAGATTTACCTTTTTTTTTTTTTTTTGAGACAGAGTCTCACTCTGTCACCAGGCTGGAATGCAGTGGCACGATCTTGGCTCACTGCAACCTCCACCTCCCTGGTTCAAGCAATTCTCCTGCCTCAGCTTCCCTAGTAGCTGGGATTACAGGCACACACCACCACGCCCAGCTAATTTTTGTATTTTTAGTAGAGATGGGGTTTCACCATGTTGGCCAGAATGGTCTCGATCTCCAGACCTCGTGATCCGCCTGCCTTGGACTCCCAAAGTGCTGGGATTACAGGAGTGAGCCATTGCACCCAGCCGAGATTTGCCATTTTAACCATTTTTGAGTGTAAAATTCAGTGGCATTATGTACATTCACAATGTTGCATAACACTATTTTCAGAATTTTTTTCATCATCCCAAACAGAAATTCTGTATTCTTTAAATAATAATTCCTCATTTCCTCTCCCTTCAGTTCCTGGTAACCTCCACTTTACTTTCTGTCTCTAGGCTCCTTGCTCATAATTGTTTTTGAAAAGGTAATACATGAACATTATAAAAAACTTAAACAATACAAAAGAGCATATGCAATGTTAAATACTTCCTCCTATGCTTGACCCCCAGGCAACCAGTGTAACCAGTTTCTTAGGTATCTTTCAGAAGAGTCTATGCTCATACAAGCATTCATAGACATATACCTGCCTGCTTCTGTACGCGAATAGTAGGAAATCATACACAGTTCTGCACTTTGCTTTTTTCATTTCATAATATCTGAGATTGTTTTATATATGTATATGTATTATCATATAAATGCATATATATAATTATTTTAATGACTACATATCTTATTTATCCCCTCTTCTATCAGACTGGATTCAGCAGACTTCTGACTCATTAACTTTTAAAAAAATAATTTTTTGTGCCAGAAACCACATAACATAAACTTCATCCTTCCAACAATTTTCAAGTGTACAGTACAATATTGTCAACCACATGCACATTGTTGTGCAACAGATCCCCAGAACATCCCCCTCATCCTGCATGACTGAAATTCCACACCCACTGAACAACTCTTTCCTTTTCCCTCCTCGCAGTCCCTGACAACCAGCATTCTACTTTCTGTTTCTATGAGTTGACTATTTTAGACAGTCATATAAGTAGAAACATGGAATATTTGTCTTTTTGTGACTGGCTTATTTCACTTAGCATAATGTCCTCAAGGTTCGTCAACTTTGTAACATGTAACAGGATTTCCTTCTTTTTTTGAAACTGAATAATATGCCCTTGTGTATATATACCATATTTTCTTTATCTATTCATCTCTTGATGGACATTAAATTTGCTTCTGCCTCTTGAATGATGCTGCTGTAAGCATGGGTTTGTCAGTATCTTTTTGAGATCCTGTTTTCTATTTGCTCGGATATATATCTAGAAGTGAGATTGTTTAATCATATAGTAGTTCTATTTTTAATTTTTTGAGAAACCTCCATACTATTTTCCATAGCAGCTACACCAGTTTACATTCCCTTGCATAGTGGCTGTACCATTTTACAATGGTGTGCAAGGGTTCCAATTTCTCCACAACCTTGTTAACACTTATTATTTTCTGTTCTAATTTTATTTTTTGTAGAGACAACGTTCTCTTCATGTTACCCAGGCTCATCTCTAACTGCTGGTCTCAAGTGACTCTCTTGCCTCAGCATCCCCTCCTGAGTAGCTGGGATTACAAGTGTGAACCACACCTTGCCGTATTTTCCTGTTTGTTTGTTTGTGCGTGTGTGTGTGTGTGTGACCATCCTAATGGATGTGAAGTGATATTTCATTGGGATTTGATTTGCATTTCCCTAACAATTAGTGATGTGGATCATCTTTGCATATGCCTGTTGGCCACTTGTATATCTTCGTTGGAGAAATGTCTATTCAAGTCTTTTGTCCACTTCTAAGAGTTTTTTTTTAATTGAGCTATAGAAGTTCTTTATACATTCTGGATATTAGCACATTATCCGATATATGGTTTGCAAATATTTTCTATCATTTTGTAGGTTGCTTTTTCACTCTGTTGATTGTGTCCTTTCCTGTGCAGATGTTTGAAAGTTTTATGGTCCCATTTACCTATTTTTGCTTTTGTTGCCTGTGCTTTAAGTGTGATTCACTAACTTTTACTTCTCTTAGGGGCCAGACTTTCATCAGGAGAGCCTGGTTGTGATTTTTGCCTTGGTTTCCAACTCAGTGCTCTCTAGCACATTGTTTAACAGGAGTGTTGACTGATTACTGTTGGTTCCCTGAAGGGATATATCAAGAGATACCTCAATTTTTCTGGACTTGTTCCTATGCACAATGATGGGAGGCGTGTGTGTGTGTGTGTGTGTGTGTGTGTGTGTGTGTGTGTGTGTGTGTGCTGGGGTGAGTCTTCCCATTTTCTCATTTCTTTCCCCTTCTTCTCCCTTTTTGCCCCAAGTTAGAAACAGAGTCTCTTACGGGGCTTCCTGCTCTTTCCCTCTCCCATCCACCTTTTGAGTGGGGTGGTGGTCTCTGAGCCAATGACAGGTCAGCAAACAGGCTGACTCCAGACCAATGGGAGGATGCTGGATTCCAAATGGACCAATTAGCTTATTAGGGACCCGGAATACCTGGATAGCTAGCATCTGCCTCATTGTCCATGTGGTAATGACCATCTTGTTTTACTGGTCAGCAATTTGAAGGTACAAGAAAAATCCTACTTTTTTTTTCTTTTGATGGCTTTAATCCACCTCCACAACTTCTGCCCGAGGCCAATAAAACACAGCCATTCTCTCTTTGTAAAAAGAAAGAGAGGTTGGGTTTCCTTCAATTGTCTGCCCTTTTCTATCTCCTCCACTATTTTTGTTTTACTCTGTAGTTAACTTTGCATAGAGCAGCTTCATAGGGAGGATCTGTGCGGTGGACCCGGCGCTCTCTTCTTATTACCCGTTGCAAAGGCCTCTTCCTTGTTCTAACCTGGGGGTTTGTGGGGCTGGGGGACAGGGGGATTGGGGAGTGGGAGAAGAGTTTAGCCATAGTCTTCCTTCTGCATTTCACACACATTTTGCTCTCTCTGTCGCTCTGTCACACACACACACACACGCACACACACACACCACACACACACGCACATACACACCATACACACACACACGCACACCCGCTGGGTCCCTCTCGGTGTGTCTTCCTTCAAGATGACAGTGCGCTGGAGAAAAGGCTGCTGGAATCAGCTGGTAGGTACAGTAGTAACCCGAGCCCCACCCACCGGCTGCCTTTGCTTGCTCAGGTTTCTCCGGTCACTCCTGCCAGGGGAGAAGACATGTAAACGTGCCTCCAGAGGAAGGGCTGGGGGAGCTGGGAGTGGCGCGGGCGGCGGAAGGTGAGCCTGGGAAGGTGGCCGAGCACCCCTTCTTCTTGGGCCCTTCCCAGTGCTCCCTTGGGGTGTCAGCCCCAGCCCCGTTTGCCCCCACTCCGCCTCCCTTTTGGAAGGGATTGCCTTTTTTTTTTCCTCTGCGGCGGCGGAAATGACAGTGTGGTGCTGCCGTGGTGTCATGGTGCTGCCCCTGGACTGAGGGACGAAAACTCTTAAGTTTAGCTCGGGAGGCCCAGCTGCGGTAGCATCGCGGCCGCCGTGCTGTCCCCTGCGGAGCGCGCGGGCTGGCGGATCCCGGCTGCTGCGCGGCGTCGGCGACGGTAGCGGCAGCGGCGGCGAAGGCGGGCGGCGGCCTAGAGTGGTGGCGGCTGCGGCGGCGGCGACCGGGGCCCGGGAGCTCGAGCCGGAGCCCGAGCCAACCCGCTGCGGAGGCAGACGAGAGCCCAGCGCCCTCGAGCGAGCGGAGGAGATGGCTGGCACCTGGGAACGCTATGGGTAAAACGCGCCCCCTCGCCGCGGCCCTGGAGGTCGAGCGTCGTAGCCCTCGCAGGGCTGGTCCCCGGCTCCAGCCGCTTTTCAGGTGCCGCCGGGGCCCGGCGTTGGCCGAGGGCTCTCCGGCTCGGCGAGGCAGGGTGATGGGGCCCGCGAGGCTCGAGACGGCGACAGGGGCCCCAGCTCAGCTCCGGCTCTCAGTCATGCTGTTGGGGCCCGGGTTCCTGCCACTGCCCTCCTGGGACGGAGTTTGCACTCCGGGGTGCGGGACGGGGGCGGCCGAGGCCTCTGCGCAGCCGGGCCGGGCCGGGCGCGGGCAGTCGAGCGAATCCCCCGGCGCCTGGGCGCGAGTCTGGGAAAGGGCACGGCCGCCTTCCCACGCTCCCGCAGCCGGCAGCCTCCTCGGCCCAGGCGTCGCCCTTGGCCGGCCGTCTGCCGGGAGGTGCTGTCGCAGCAGCCGGCGTGGCTGTGGACGCCCTGCCGGCGGGGAGGCCCGGTGAAACTTAATCCCTTTTCTGCCAGGGAGCGATCCTCGAGTCTCCGTCTGGATGGTTCCTTATTTCTGGCCTAGCTGTGAAATCAGCTCTGTGGGGGAGAGGGAAAACTTACATATGTCCACAGGACAGACAGCGACGCAACCAGGGAGAGTGGGGATTTTCCATTCCTGCCTTGTAAGAATTAAGTAAATAACGGCGGAGTAGATTTACAGAAACATTACTGGTGATGATAAGGTTTAGGTTACTTAGCACTTCGTGTGTTGCACATTATTTTTCAGAGGTGTTTCTTCTTAGAGCAGGAAATTGAAATCGTGCAGTCGTTGTACTCTTTACTTTCTCTCTTCCACGGTCCCCTACCCGTTTTCATGATCACTCACCTTCCTATGTCACAACACTTACTTGCCTACCCAAATCCCCCAGCAGAGCCCCTTGGACCCCAGCCTTTCCCCATCAACGTGTGCACTCCCAGCCTCCCAGCCGTGCAGCATCTTACTTCTCAACCACTTTGCCTTTTTGAGGATTTCTGAGTGTGGGGCGGATAGATGGTGATGGTTGTGTGTCTCTGAGGATGAGCCCTTATAAAGGAATATATTGGAAACTAAATAGAGAAGTACCGTGTGTGGGTTGATCCCTCTGATTCTCAAGTTGGGCCAGAAGGGCTGCCTTTAACCCCATTCTGCTCCGTCCCAGTACTCTAATCGGTTCTCTGGCAATATTCCAATAGAAGGGAGTTGCTGAATAGGGAGTTCTCCTCCCCTGCTTTTCTTCTGTTTGGGGAGTGGTTTCATTCTACCCCAGATGGTTAGCTTCCCCCTGCCCACCCCCGACCCTCACATCCCCCTGTCTGTCTCCTCTCATGACTATACTGAGGGAGAAACTGTGTTTGCTATTTTTATATATTCCTGCCCAATCAATGAACTTAACATGGATATGTAATGTGAATTAGATTTCTCCTGGTTGCTCCTCACAACTTGATTTATGTGTTTGATATAGTTTGGATATTTATCCCTGCCCAAATCTTATGTACAAATGTAATCCCCAGTGTTGGAGGTGGGGCCTGATGGGAGGTGACTGCATCATGGGGGCAGATTTCTCATGAATGGTTTAGCACCATCACCTTGGTTGACTGTGAGTCCTGGTGATAGTGAGTAATCTCTCCTGAGATCTGGTCGTTTAAAAGTGTGTGGCACTTCCCCCCAACTCTCTTTCTCCCTTGCTTCTGCTCACACCGTGTGAGAATCTCCTGCTCCCCATTCGCCTCCCTCCATGACTGTAAGCTTCCTGAGTCCTCCCTAGAAGCAGATGCTGGCATCACACTTCCTGTACAGCCTGCAGAACCATGACCCAATTAAACCTCTTTTCTTTTCTTTTCTTTTTTTTTTTTTTTTTTTTTTTTGAGACAGGGTCTCGCTTTGTTACCCAGGCCGGAGTGCAGTGTCACATTCACAGCTCACTGCAGCCTCCACCTCTCGGGCTTAAGCGATCCTTCTCCCTCAGCATCTCAAGTAGTTGGGAACACAGGTGCATGCCACCACACCCAGCTAATTTTTGTATTTTTTGTGGAGATGGGGTTTTGCCATGTTGCCCACGTTGGTCTCCAACTCCTGAGGTCAAGCTATCTGAGGGCCTCGCCAAGTGATGGGATTACAGGTGAGAGTGACAATGCCCAGCCTACCTCTTTTATTTATAAATTACCCAGTTTCAGGTATTTCTTTAAGGCAATGCAAGAATAGCTAATGTAGTGGTTAAAACACAGGTCCAGGAGTCAAGAAGATCAGAGTTCATCCCAAATCTGATGATACATTGGCTTATGGCTTTAGGACATTCCTATGACTTTTCTTTCATAGTTAGTGCACTTGTGTAAAAGCTATAATATTGTGTACTGGGTATTGTTAGTCTTGACTTGGTCCTTTGAAGATGAAAGGGTTCTGTAAACCCTCAGCATTATACTTTTTTTTTCCTTTGAGACGAAGTCTCGCTCTGTCACCCAGGCTGGAGTGCAGTGGTGTGATCATGGCTTGCTGCAGTCTTGACCTCTCTGGCTCAAGCAATCCTCCCATCTCAGCTTCCTTAGTAGCTGGGACTATAGGCACACACCATCACACTCGGCTAATTTTTGAATTTTTTGTAGAGACAGGATTCACCATGTTTCCCAGTCTGGTCTCAAACTCCTGAGCTTAAGGGATCCACCTGCCAAGTCCAAGTGTTGGGATTACAGGTGTGAGCCTGTGAGCCACCACACCCAGCCAACATTATACTTTTCAAAGAAAGCACTTCCTTTACCTTTTACTGAGTTAGTGGATTGACTGGGTGTAAGTAGGAATCTTAGCTTACTGTAAACCTTTAGCTTCCCACCCCCAGAGCCAAATCTTATCATTGTACTTAGGTCCTAAATCTGTTTTTTCTCCAATACATGTTCAACTGAATGAAAACATACATACAACTAGGCATACAGAGTAATAATGATCGTTTAAGTTGAGGTTTGAATCATTTCTAATTCACTCTAACCTAACAATCTGAGTCAGACTAATTTGAAAACATAACCTCACCCATTTTTTAGCCTATATGGGGGCAGTTTGTTAGTTTCTAATGGAAAGTGGCATAAATAATTTGGGGCATGGCTATATAAGCATGATTAACACCTAGTAGCAGAGTCAACAATATTAAGCACCTATAATGTGCAGAGGACCTCTGCTGATTGGGCTGAGGCCCCAGATTTAGCCCAGTATTTTGGCCTCCTGCTTGTTCCAGGCCAAACTCCATACTTGCAACTCCAGGATTAGGTCAGGGAGGGGCTGTGCAGGACATGGGTAGAGGCTAGGGACATGAAAGGGTGGTTGTGTCCCTCTTATTTGTTTTCATGACTACTAGAATTCTCATCTGGCACGTTGTACCTTGCAAGGCCACCTCTGGGAAGTACTCCTATAAATCAGAGTGACTTGATTGCTTTATGAACATATCATCTGAACGGTGCAAATTGATTTAGATAAAATTAATTTAGTTAATCCCTTCCCTAAGAGCAGGGCAACTTGCTTCAACTCGCAGATCCTAAGGTAGTGCCAGTGGAGTCTCACAATTGCATCCAAATATTGCTCTGAGTAGTGAGCCTGTCCATTCCTTCATCCCTCCTCCCATAAAATGTGCTGACACCACAATAATTGACAAGGGAATTACACAAGGAGTATGTCTGTCTTCATCATTCAGCAAACCTCATTGGCTTGGTGAAGAGGAGAAAATGTTGTCTTCTCATTCTATCCCATAGAACTCAAGCTCTGTCTTTTCAAACAGGGACATAGAGCCCTTAAAAGGCTGAAGACAGGGCTGTGGGCACAGAATATGTCTCAAATGGCTGCTCTTGGAAGTACCTGCTTGGTCTTTTGTGTGTCTGCCATTCAATCTTTATGAATCTTGGTAATATCCTTGCTGTTGGGCCATGGGGCTCGCCTCCTAGTAGAGGCCAGGGTGTGTCCCATTTCCATTTAGCATTAAGTTTTTGTCCTCTCTTTGGCACAAAAGCGAGAATGAAGCTCTGTGTTCATGAAGCACTCCTTACTCATTAAGCTGGGTGTCTTGACTTAGAACATTGCATCATCAAAATATGAGATGTAACATGTTGATACTGGATATAAAACAGTTTTGGATAATTCAAAATTGTTTACATTTTGATAAATGAAATTTTGGTACCAAGATGGTGTTGCACTAACATCTGTACTTCAGGTCTTTCAAAAAATATTGTGTTCATCACTAAGCAGTGTACAGAAGAGACTAGAAAAGTGTTTCTCAACCAGTGTGTTGGGTCATACTAGCAAGTGAGAAGACCAGATGAGTGGTGTTGAGACAAGAAATTCCAGCTGTAATTATCTTCTTGTGCAGATAGCTAATCTACTTTTTATTTACCTTCTCATCCACGGATCAATATATTAAATATGTTCCTTTCTCCACTTTCATGTATTAAAACTCTGCTAAGAGTTTTCTGTGGGCTTAAGTAGTCTGTGGCTGTTTCTATTTGTTTCTCTCTTTCTGTCTTCCCCTTCTTTATGACCATAGGCAGATATAATCCTTTTGATGATGAATCTCCCAGATGCTGAGTTTTTTTTTAGAAATTCTATAAATTGCTAAGACTACTAGATAGTATAAGATGCTTAAAGTGTGGGTGGTGGAGGGATTTTGAGTAATGTGCCAGCAACCCATTATTTCCTTTTCCTTGTGGGATTCACCTGAATACACTCTAGGATGCTGGTTCAGCCTAAGTGGGTTGGCAAAGTATCATTTGTAAGCGTTATCCTACTTGGGTTCTGGCCTCCCTGCAGAGCTCTGGCTGCCTGACCTTGGGCTTTGTCTCAGCTTCCTTCCCGTAGGTCAGACTCCGCTGGTTGATGAACAGCATCCCCAGTCTCTGGATCATCGTCTTACAGAGACCAAACAATCTGATAACAAACCCATCATACAATCTGAAATCGTCCTGAAACATGAAATCCCAGTATTTGCAATTTGCCTGGATAGGAGCATAATGTATGGGCATGGCAGACAATGCTAATTCATGACAGTGAAGTGTCTTAATATATACAGCACAGAGGTAGAAAAGTGGTTTACGGTCCAGATCCTTGATCACTTTGTCTATAGCCCTTTGTTCAGTGTTGCTGGGATCCATGTGGTTCCCAGGGAAGTAGAAGCTTGATTTCAAATAGGCCTCTGTTCTCTATCCCTTGTTTCTGACCTGAACTTGGGGTCCTCTCAGCCTAACATTCAATAACATGTCCTACATACATATATTGCCAGTTTTATTGTGTAGATGACTGCCTGTCCAGGTGAACCACTGAACATTTAAAAACTTACAAATATTTTGTCGGGTAACAGAGGTTAGGAAAAGCAATCCTAGAGGAGATGGAAAGCTGTACCAGTAGTCACAGGTAAATTAAGTTTGTTTTCCATTTGTTCCTCAACCCTGCAACTGCCAGTGTAATCTGCATTAAGATAAAGGTGTTATGAATTGTATTTAGGATTCCTGTCAATTATCATGTGTTACCTTGGCAAATCCATTTGTTGGTTACTTGGATTAACCTTTTGGGTTTGTAGCAGATTTAGGACTTCTAGTTCTGCTATTTTGATACTAATTTTAGTGTTTGTATGATGACTATATTGTATAAAATGCTCAATGTTTGGATTTAAAAACTAATTATTGAAAAGAACATACATTAATTCCATGTACTATAAAGTATTAAGTAGGCTTTAATAACCTATTAGACAGGAGCTGGCACTGGTGCTCTCTGCCAGTTGGTAATCAGCCTCCAGTTCTGACTTCTCCCTGTGCAGGATGAAAGTTTAAGAGAAAAGAAGAGAGACAGCCCTTCACTTGGAGAGGGGTAGGGATCCCAGTCTAAAAGGGAAGACATGAGCATAACAAATACCATGATCAGTCCCATGATCTTCCAGAAGTCTTGTGGAGGAGTGTGATTGTCTGCCATTATGTCAACCATGTGTTTGGGATGAATTTCCAAACATTTTTGGCTTTTCTTAATAACTTGCTTTGTTTCTATAATCTATGAATGTATGATG
Organism: Pongo abelii; assembly: GCF_028885655.2. Lineage (NCBI taxonomy): Eukaryota > Metazoa > Chordata > Mammalia > Primates > Hominidae > Pongo > Pongo abelii. Next base: position 113,646,140 of record NC_072008.2, read on the forward strand.
AGAATACCTGTATTTGTAAAGCAAACTAATACTTTTATTTTATCCTCATCTGATCCTCACAATAGCCCATGAGATGGGCAGGGCAGGTATTTTTCATTTGATAGATGAAAAAGCTGTGGCCCAAAGAGTTTAAATGTACTTAGGATTGCTCAGCTAATTTGATTTAGATCCAGGACTACAACCAGGCTGTATTATGAGGGTCAAATGAGATAATGGCTTTGAAATAATTTGAAAAGTATAAAATGATATACAAATGTAAGGTGGCTATTATTGATTATTATTACTGACCACCTAGCCTCTTCTGTCTAGGTTTCTATTTTCAGTTCTTATCCTATACCTTGTGAATTCGATGCATTGGCTGCCTTTTGTGTTCCAAAATGATCTGCTTTGAGCTTCAAGGGGTTCTTTTCTAATCATGGTGTTCTGGAATTTGGATTTTGGTTTCTTTTACAGTCCCCAAATATATTCTCATTAGTTTATATTCCCATGGGACTCTCCTCTCCTTTAGTTGTCCTCTGGAACATCCATTATATCTTTTTTGAGATACAACAGACAGAAACCACTGTACTTTGAGCATCTTAGTAATGCATTTTGTTTATGTCCTGCTCCGGTGGCTGTGATGTCTATCACTTGTTAGCCTTCCTAGTCACACTAATAAATAAAAGTTGTGTTTTTAGGAGCTAGTTTACAATAATCCAAGGTGTCTTTTTATGTGGTAGCAGATAGCAAGAGCTCTATAATAATAGGATGTCAGAGCTGGAAAGCATCTTAAAGAGATCGTCTGGTGATTCTAGTTTAGCTTGAACATTTTACAGTTGAGGAAACATCAGACTAGGCCAGGACTCATTTGCTGCTTACCCCAAGGCAGGGAGACAGTTTCTAATACTTTAAGGAAGAGCTCATGGGACATTAATTTTAATATCCTGAAGAATGTTTATTTATATATACATATATATTTTAAAAAAACCTACAGCTCAGCTCATTTCTCAATCTACAGCCCAGAGATCAGGCTTGGTTTCACACTCATGGATTTTCTGTGAAGGGAATACTATAACTCCTCAAGAAGGTAGTGAGAGCTCATATCCATGCTTTGCAGACCTGGAAGAAAAAAAACTAGATGGAATAATAATTGTTAATTAAGTGGGCATTTAATTATGCTCAAGTAACCTTTGAAATAATAGAATTATGCAAAGTACAGATCACAACTTCTCTCTTGATCAGAGTTAGTTAAAGGCTAGATTTGGAGGACAATGCTGAAATCAGTCTTTTATTCCATAAGTGTAGGATGCATTATTTTTATCTTTTTAAAAAATTTTAATTTTTTAAATTTATTTTTTATTTTTATTTATTTTGAGACAAAGTCTCACGCTGTCACCCAGGATGGAATACAGTGGCACAGTTACGGCTTACTGCAGCTTCGACCTGCTGGGCTCAAGCGATTTTCCCACCTCAGCCTCTCAAGTAGCTGGGACTACAGGTGCATGCCACCACACCCTGCTAATTTTTGTATATTTTGTAGATATGGGGTCTTGCTGTGTTGCCCAGGCTGGTCTCGAATTCCTAGGCTCAAGCAATCTGCTTGCCTCTGCCTCCCAAAGTGCTGGAACTACAGGTTTGAGTCACCACGCCAGACCCATTATTTTTTATCTTAATCACCTTCATCAAAACTCCTTTTGTATTTCTACCCAGTTACACAGCTCAATGGTACCTTCTTCTAGTTTATGCTCATCGACTTCTTTTTTCAGAGGTCTCACCCTGTAGTAAGGTGCAAGGTAAAGAAAAGCCATACAGAAACAAACATACATATCTGACTATATATGGCAGTAACTAAATGGTTTGGAAGGGAACTAATCAGGGTGTGTGGATGTGGACATTTGTTTCTTAATATGGCAATTGGTCCTGCCCTCTCAGGCATTTCATCAATGCGTTTTTATGACAAATTGTAAAAACTTTCAAGATTACCTGTCATTGAGTTGCACCCTATCAGATTCACGTCCTGTCTTCATCCTTAGTATACTCTCTAACTCTGTATAGATTAGTGATTCACAAACTTTTTGAAATTGCAACAGTTTGCCATTGTTTAATTTTTGTCATGCCAGTTCCTCCTGCTAAAAGTATTTCATGATAATAGGAGTCAAATATTTTTCAGGAGTCACTTATATACTTTTTAAAGTGAATAAAAATTGGGAGCTGAGAATTTTGTGACACTCATTTATCACTAGAGATATCCCAGGGTATTGCAAAATCTAGACAGGGAATCATTGACCTAGAAAAACAATTGAAAGGAACAAGCAATCCAATAGAGTTTATAAATACTACATAATCACACAGTTGTTAGTATAGTATAGTGATTTGCTGTTTACACCCTGGAGTCAGACAGACCTGGGATTGAATCTCTTCTTTAAAAAAATTAGATGTAATTCATATGCCATAATATTCACTACTTTAAAGTATACAATTCAGTGGTTTTTGGCATCTTCACAAAGTTGTGCAACCATCATCACTACCTAATTTTAGAACCTTTTCATCATCCCAAAAAGTAACTCAATATTTGTTAGCCATCACTCCTCATCCCCCATCCTCCCCTGCCCAGGTCCTGGCAACCATTAATCTACTTTCTGTTCCTATGGGTTTGCCTATTCTGGATATTTCATAAAAAAGGAATCATACACATTTGTGTGTGGCTTCTTTTACTTACTGTTTTCAAAGATCATCCATGTTGAAGTATGTATCAGAACTTCATTCCTTTTTATAGCCAAGTAATATTCCACTGTGTCTATCCTTTCATCAGCTGAGGGACGTTTGGGCTTTTCCTTTTTGGCTGCTATGAAGACTGCTGCTATGAACATTTGTGTACAAGTTTTTGAGTGAACACGTTTCCATTATTTTGGGTATATACCTAGGAGTGGAATTATATGGTAACTCTACATTTAGCCTTTTGAGGAACTGTCAAACTGTTTCCCAAAAGCAGCTGCACCATTTTTTATTTCTACCTGCAATGTATGAGGGTTCTAACTTCTCCAAATCCTGGCTGACGTGCTGTTTTCCAGTTTTTGTTTGTTTTGTTTTATTATATTATAGCCTTCTTAGTGTGAAGTAGTATCTCAATGTAGTTTTGATTTGCATTTTCCTACTGGCTAATTATGTTGAGTACCTTTTCATGTGATTATTGGCCATTTGTATATCTCCTTTGGAAAAAATCTATTGAAATCCTTTGCCCACTATTAAATTGAGTTACTTATCTTTTTTATTGTTGAGTTGTAAGAGTACATTTCTAGAGACTAGACCTATATCAGATATGTTAATATGATTTGCAAATATTTTCACCTAGTCTGTGGGTTGTCTTTTTACTTCATTGATGGTGCTTTTTGCAGCACTCAAATTTTAAATTTTGATAAAGTACCATTTATGTATATTTTCTTTGGTTGCTTATGCTTTTGGTGTCATCTGAGAAACTGTTGCCTGCCTAACCTAAGTTCACAAAGATTTATGCCTATCTTTCCTTCCAAGAGTTTTATAGTTTCAGCTCTTACATTTAGATCATTGATCTGTTGTGAGTTAATTTTTATAAATGATATGAAGTAGAACTCCAACTTCATTCTCTTGCATGTGGATATCCAGTTGTCCAAGCACCATTTGTTGAAAAGAGTATTCTTTCTCCATCGAATGGTCTTGGAACCCTTGTTGAAAATCAGTTGACCATAGATATATATAGGTTTATTTCTAAAGTTTTATCCTAAATTTGACTCTTAGTTTTGCCACTTATAAACAAGTGTGACCTTGGACAAGTTACTTTTTTTTTTTTTTTTTTTTTTTGAGACGGAGCCTCACTCTGTCGCCAGGCTGGAGTGCAATGACAGGATCTCAGCTCAAGCAACCTCCGCCTCCCGGGTTCAAGCTATTCCCCTGCCTCAGCCTCCCGAGTATCTGGGACTACAGGCATGTGCCACTATGCCTGCTAATTTTTTGTATTTTAGTAGAGACAGGGTTTCACCATGTTGGCCAGGATGGTCTCGATCTCCTGACCTTGTGATCCGCCTGCCTCGGCCTCTCAAAGTGCTGGGATTATAGGCGTGAGCCACCACACCCAGCCTACTTTTTTTTTTTTTTTTAATAATGATAATACCTACCTTTTAGAGAGTTGTTGTGAAAAGTAAATGAGACAATGCACATAAAGGGTACTGTTCAGGTGCTTAGATAACCAGAAAGGTAGGGAAAATGGGGGATAATTGAAAGGAGTCTAAAATATTAGGAGTACCCAGAACAAGAAAGCCTCATAAATGAGAGATGATTGAACACGTCTGAAGAAGTTGATAAAAGTATTCAGTTCCCGAAAATTGGCTAAAACAGTTAATATATGATAATTAAAAATCAAACAGATTCGAAACAGTATAGAAAAGCTAAAATAAGCAAGAGGCAGTGACTATCTTATAATATTCTTTACGGAGCTGAAATAAGTTAAGGTAGGTTATTTTAGAGTACTAATGATTGGCTTTTTTTCTTTCAAAGACTCTTGAGAATCTTTTGAAAGCTATGGGCAACCCTTTCCCCAGGAAAAATGCATATATGACATACAAACCACAGTCTGCAAACAGTTCTAGGAAGTTCAGAAGTCCCCGGTTAATAAATCCTATTGACCTTACCCAAAGCAATCCTGACCCATAGCATGCTTTCCCAAGCTTAATTTCATAATGAGGTTCAAGTATCACACTGATTTGGAAACAAATTTTAGATTTCCAAGCAAAATTTAAGAGCTTTTCCTCTGTACAGGACAATTTATATGGCACCCTCTTAAGCCTTAGGAAAGCTGTGGTACTCTAATTGTTTTTATATAGTTTTCAACATACATAGACATGGCTTTCAGCAATACATCTGACCAACCCAGGTAGCTTCCAACACAGACATTGAAGAATGCAGGCATACAGTTCTAGAAGAGATAGTAATAGAAGTGCAGTGTGAGGTGGAGATGGGCCTAGAAGACAGAGATATGATTCTGGAAGGGACTCAGAATGAAATAGGCAGATTCAGAGAAAGTAAGAGAGACAGAGAGAGATAAAAATAGAAGTAGAAACATGCTGTTTAAAAAAAAAAACAAAACTCTATAAACTATGTTAAATATACCAAAGTAAAGATTTCCAGAATTAAAAAAAAAAAAACAACTGTCTTGTAAATGGTCCAGATAAACCTCAGCGAAGGAGGTGAGATGATTGAAATAAAGGTGTAGGGAAAAGAGCACAGGCATTGGTATTATACTGACCTGTGCTCTGGGTATGTATGTTTTTGGTTGATTTATTTAATGACTCTAAGCCCCAGTTTCCTAACTGTAAGGTGGATACAGTAATAGTAACTTCCTCACAAGTTTCCTGAAAGAATTAGTGAAATAATGTGTAAAGTGCTTAACATAGTACTCAGAATACAGGAGATGCTCAATGAATGCTAGACCCCTTCTTACTCATACTTTAAGTGATACTTCATTAACAATTATTGAATACAGTTTGTGTGAAGCACAAACTTGTGCTGTGAATGAAAATATAAAATAGTTGATACCCTCAAGGATAAACAAGAGTTAGCTGGAAATACAGCTATGTAAGTGAAATAAAACAGAATGTTCTGGAAGCCACCAGTGGTTGAGGTGATAAAAACATGTAGATGAGATATCTCTTAGATTTCTAGGCTTGGATGGTGATATTCACCAGACAGGGAACATCAGAAGAGGAGCAGGTGTTTTTTGTTTGTTTCGTTTTGTGGAGGTGAGGAGGAGCACAACAAGTCCATTTATGGACATGTTGAGTTTGAGAATCTGAGTAATATATCAAATGGAGCTCTCTAAGGCAATATTCCTGCTGTCAGTGGAAGTTGGAATCTTCATCTCTCAAAAGTCTGTTCCAATTCTAAGATTCAATGACGTATGTACATTTTAATTGTTTACTTTTTCATCTGTATAGGTGAACGTTGATAGATGTTATAAGCTACAAAATACTGGCCAACAACTTTCAAGCACCTGTAAATTCTAAAAGAAAAATACCATGTCTCACTTAAAAAAAGTGGCTGTACAAACATCTGAATCTACTAAACCAACTGAGAGAGTGACTGATTTACAAAAAGATTCTTCACTTTTATAACCTCATTTCATATAGATATTCATTAAATAGGTAGTTAAGTCCAGTGCATTTAAAAGGTTTGATTTAGAAACAGCTTTTAGGTGTACATCTATTGTACTTAGGCATAAAGTATGATTGTACTCAGTATTTATGTATCCTGTGACAATATCTGAACAAATATCAATGGCAGAGCAAAATTTTCAAGCTCTGATGAGAGTCTCCAATGATGACAAGATAATGAACAAAAGCTACTCAAAAGCAAACAATGCTTTTCTTGGGCTTGGCGCTGTGGCTCACTCCTGTAATCCCAGCACTTTGGGAGGCTGTGGTGGGCGGATCGCTTGAGCCCAGTAGTTCAAGATCAGCCTGGGCAACATGGCAAAACCACGTCTCTACAAAAAATATAAATAAAAATTAGCTGGGCTTGGTGGCATATGCTTGGAGTTCCAGGAGGCGGAGCCCGGGAGGCTGAAGCAGGAGGATCGCTTGAGCCCAGGAGGTGGACGTTGCAGTTAGCCAAGATTGTACCACTGCACTCCACCCTGAATGACAGAGGGACATCTTGTCTAAAAAAAAAAAAAAAAAAAAAAAAGCAAGAAAGATGCCCTTTTTCTTTCCTATACATAGGATTAACATTTTCAGTCAGTAAGATATGTTTTATATTTTTCCTTAGTTAAAGACAACTTAGAATATTTATGTGTGTGTATTTTAATTAATGGAAGACTCAAGGCAATTAAGAATTAGGTACCTGTGTGTTCAGCACAGAAATGCCTGTGGAAAAATAGATAGATTTACCAAGAGGTTGGTTTCTTGTCAGTTGGGTGGCTTTTTTTTTTTTTTTTTTTTTTTTTTTGGCAGTCTCGCTTTGTCACCCAGGCTAGAGTGCAGTGGCATGATCTCGGCTTACTGCAACCTCCGCCTCCCGGGTTCAAGTGATTCTTCTGATTCAGCCTCCCGAGTAGCTGGGACCACAGGCAAGTGCCACCATGCCCAGCTAATTTTTGCATTTTTAGTAGAGACGGGGTTTCACCATATTGGCCAGGAAGGTCTGGACCTTCTGACCTCATGATCCACCCACCTTGGCCTCCCAAAGTGCTGGGATTACAGGCGTGAGCCACTGTGCCCGGCCGGGTGACCTCTTTTACTCACTGATGCTCAGTAAATTGAAGTTTACCAGATCTTAAAATTTCTGGCACTTTGCTAATTTCTATCTAGATATTGATTTGCATCCTGTTATGTTTTAGAAAGTATGAAAAGACACATGGGAGGTGAGCTTCATAGCAGGCTTGTGCTAGTTCAGCAGGTGTTTAGTAATAAAACCAAACAAGCCACAAGGCAATATGACTTTATTATGATCAGCAACTATTGCTGAGTAAGTTGAAAAGTTTGAAATCATTCCCCATTCAGCTTGATGAACTGAAGGGGTTTCTGAAGGTGAGGGAAGAAGATGAAAGTGAAAACTATCATCTTTTGTCTCAAGTAACTCAGTTTACTAGGAATAGAATGGAACGGAAATTTCCATGTGTGATAATAATAAGTAATTCAAGTTCACATTCTGAGGAAAAACTTACTATCCTGCACCAAGGGCTACATTTTTCTAAAGCTCTCTCTTTTTTATGCAGGCTTTCAGAATGGAATCATTTCAGAAAGTAGCGAGTTACTTTAAAATATGGCATTGTTTTCCTTACACTGGATGTCACATAGAAGCAGCCCTACAGTTTACCTTGAAGTGAAATAGAGAACAATATTGGAGAATAGAGACTGGGCATTTTGCAGGGTCTCAGCCTCATCTTAGTCTAGGAAAAGAGATGTCAGTGGAGAATATGTGAGAGAACGATCCATGCAAATATTGTGAGCTGGAATGGTAATGTTAATCAGTCTATCAGGATTCAGAGGTGGCCATTTGGTTTTATCTATTTGTGCATGAAAATAAACATAGGCATTTGTCTAAAACAAGGTTTGATGGGGCAGAAAGTCTTCCTGATTAGTTCCCAAATTGCTTTTCTATTGCTTAAGCATCCCTGGGAATCCAGCACGTAAACGCGCCCATTGGTTAGTGTATAATTATGTTATATCCATTTTCCTTTGGAAATGCCTAATGACTCTTGCTTTGTATTCCTTGCAGGTGAAAGCACAGCCTCCGTGGTTCTTAATGCCTCAGGAGGATTATTTTCACTAAAGATGGAAACACTGGAGTCTGAATTGACCTGTCCAATCTGTCTAGAGTTGTTTGAAGACCCCCTTCTGCTCCCTTGTGCTCACAGCCTTTGCTTCAGCTGTGCCCATCGCATTTTGGTCTCAAGCTGCAGCTCTGGTGAATCCATTGAACCCATTACTGCTTTCCAGTGTCCTACCTGCAGGTATGTTATCTCGCTGAACCACCGCGGCCTGGATGGCCTCAAGAGGAATGTGACTCTGCAGAACATTATTGATCGTTTCCAGAAGGCTTCAGTCAGTGGGCCCAATTCCCCTAGTGAGAGCCGCCGGGAAAGGACTTACAGGCCCAGCACTGCCATGTCTAGCGAGCGAATTGCTTGCCAATTCTGTGAGCAGGACCCGCCAAGGGATGCAGTAAAAACATGCATCACCTGTGAGGTCTCCTACTGTGACCGTTGCCTGCGGGCCACGCACCCCAACAAGAAACCTTTCACCAGCCACCGCCTGGTGGAACCAGTGCCGGACACACATCTTCGAGGGATCACCTGCCTGGACCATGAGAATGAGAAAGTGAACATGTACTGTGTATCTGATGACCAACTGATCTGTGCCTTATGCAAACTGGTGGGTCGTCACCGAGACCATCAGGTCGCATCCCTGAGTGATCGATTTGAGAAACTCAAGGTAAGAGATCTGGGGAACATCCCCTACACAACTTTGTCGCATAAATGCAGTTAGCAAGTTCTCTAATAAAGTGGGTGACTTTTCCTATATGACAAGTGAGTTAACTTTAAGTTGTTCTCATGAGGAATAACCTGCTCTCCTGCAAGCTCTTCCTGGAGCCTATCTCATCTGTTGCATAAACATGCTCGCATTCACACACTTCTGGCTAACTTTTGGGGAGTCAGCTCATGGCCTGCAACACCAGTAGTTCATCCGGGGAAACAGCACCCTCTCTCTTCTGTCAGTGACATATTGCTTATTATATATCTTTGCTATGATCTTTCCACCTCTTCTTTTAAGTATGTGAGTACTCGTGTACGTGTACTATAATTAGCATATGTGTCGATTTGCATATGTAGGTATATGGCAATGGGAAGGCAGGGTGTGTCTCTGTGTAGGTGTGGGTGGAGGTGGCTGAGTGTATCTAGGTAGGTGAGAGATTTTTGTGGAGGACATTATTGTATGTTTGTGTTTGTGTACTCAATACACTAAAGAAACAAAAGTTTGGCATTGGCCATTACAAATTGCCATTAAGCCTTTAACATAGGGCTAATTCTAAGCCTGCCTTTAAAAACAAAACAAAACAAAACAAAACAAAGAACTGAAGAAACTTCAGTATTCCACGAAATTGGGAGAGATAATTAAATATCTGAACTAACAATTTAAACTGAAGGCAATAAATATTTAATCCAGTATCAAATTTTGTGACAGTGCTCACTATTATGGGCTACAAACTGAAGCACTTGTTTATAGTTCCTGCCTTACAAGTTCCTAGTCATTTATGTGTATTCAATGGACAGAGTTTTCTAAAGTTGTTGTGTCATATAATATTTATGTACAATTCTAAGTGCCCATTTTAAAAAGTCCTCCTACCTTACACTGATGATCCAGCGAATTGTTTTATTCCCATTGCTTGTCTGCTGTGTTGTATAATTTCTCTAAAGAAGGGAGCTACTTAGCAGATATTCTAGAAAAATAAAATGTTTAAACGGATAGTAAAATTACCACTCCAAATAGAACCTGAGTACATAAGCCAAGCTAGAAGAAAGACCCAGATAGGATAAAAGGAGGGCAAGAAGGGAATGGAGATTTTTCTCCTGCCATGCAGTGGATGATTCATTGTAACTTCTGTAAAAAGTATAATGTTGGTGAGAGTAGCAGTACTCAGAATAGGATATATTTGTCCTGTAATTTGTTGCAAATAATATTGAGATGTAGTCACAATGACTATGGTTTGTGCCTCTTTTGGTTATTATTTATACCTGATATGTATAAATGTGTACAAAATTCAATTTTTTTATTTCACTCAAGTTGATACTCTCATTCATATCAAGGCTGCAGAGGGGAATAATCTTGTTGACTTCAGTTCTTAGACTCATAAGATGTTTGTTAGGCCTTTGACTTGGTCTAGTCGAAGCACTATACTTTAAAGTTGTATAAACAGACCTTGATAGATTAAGTGACTTGGTCATAATCAAAGAAATGATTAGTAATGGGAAAGCTAGAACTGGAACTCAGCCTCTAGATTGAGTTAACTATCCTTTGTACTGTAGCCGGCTGCCACTTTGTTTTGGATCTAAGTTTTCCCCATGAAATGTGATTTGAAACTTAACTTTATGCTCCCACAACTGTACATTTCATGGTCATAGATAAATGATTAATGACATCAAGGAAGGGACAGATTGTATAAACTTACAGCTGTATAATGGCAAAAGATAGGAGCGGGGTTATAGGAAGAGTGGGGGATGTGAAGAGGACAGAACAATCTCTGCCAAATATTTGCAGGTGTTGGGACTATAATAAGTCATTGGCCTTGAGAAATATTCCAAACAGAAAAATCTGTGTCCATATGCACTGTTGAGATAACAAAAAGACTTGCTAGTGTAAGCTTGTATTACAGAAAACTAGCTATTTGAAAACATCCGAAAACATGATGATTGATTAGATATTTGGCATCATGAAGCTATAGCCCTCATCTCCAGGGATGGATGGAACATGGACATATTTTACCAAAATATATTTTAGTCTGTGACTAATCAGTAATTTTTGGAGAAAGAAAGCCAGATTTTGAATAGTTCCCCTTTAATATTTTAGGAAATTTGCAGAAAATTCTGATTATAAATTAAGTGGAAACTATTTTTGCTCATTTTTGGATGGAGAGTGGAAACATATGAATCATTCCCAACCGTGTGGTTCGTTATGTTGTCTGAAACATCTTGGACTTTGGGGAGGGTGAGAGAGGTACGGCTTGTGTGTGTGTGTTGCGGGGGTGGAGGGGTCACTTTGGTTTGGTGCCAAGTGTAAAAGAATATTAATTCTCCATGTTAAGCGGAGAGGAAGTCTGACTTTTAGTGTCACATATACTCACTTCTCTGGGTTAATTTTAAATTGGAAAATCATTTAGGATTACCCCCTTAGTCTGCTTGATTCTTCTCCAAGTAGAAAGGGAGAAAGTTGGCTGGCAGGAGCTATGGGAGAGCCTGCCTGAGTATATTCCCCTGGCCCTGACCCTGAGAGAAGCACAGGAGTCCTGTAGGAGATATATACTATACCCTATCATTCTTCCCCATACTATCATTCTTCCCCTGTATCTAGGAGGTTGGCTTTCTAGCCAGTATCTGATACAGTGTTTATTTTTACTTTTTGGTTCTGGAACTTCACTGTTGACATTTGTAACTACTTTTTATATACGAACCTCCCTGATTAGGATTAGTGGCTTCTAATATTTATTTGTTCAATAAAGAATAAACAAACCATTATGTTATAGATGAAAAGTCAGAATAACCAGAAACTAGCCTGTCTTTTTAACATGTTCTCAAAGTGGATTAGAGGGCTTGGGGTACTTAGTTTAGTTTCATGATCTTATTTAGTTGTCCAGTCTACCAATAGGGTTGAGATGCAGGACACGTCTTTCAGCAGGCTACCAGTAGTTCAATTAATTATTCAATTTTAAATAATATTTTTATTCACGACAGTTATTAGAGCAGTAAGTCCTATCAGAGTAATTATTTTCTCCATCACCTCTCACTTTTCACTTACTAGTCCCAATATATATCTTAGTTCATGATATATGGGGCATTTCTATAAAACGGCTTCACATTTTAGAATTTTCATTATCACATGAGTTTCCATCCTTATAAAAGATTGTTGCTATCGTTTTAATAAATTTTGGCTTCATAAAAGAGGCCAAATTTCGGTGACTGTTTATTGCTGATAGACTTCAACTCAATGTAAGTCCCATACAACTTTTTTCTTGTGCTGCCCATGTATTTTCCCCTCTACTCCTCTAAAACATGCTACCTTCATCTACGCCGGTGAGCCTCCTAACTGTCTGCAAAATATACCATTCTCTTTTCTGATTCTTAACTGTCACTAGTGTTCTTCTCTTGGCCTGTTTACAAATCCTACGTATTCTTTAGTGCATTATTCAAACCCCATAAGACCACTCCAAAACATCACAGCTACGCCATAATCTCCTTCAGGTCAGAAATAATGTCTTTTATTTCTTTGTATTCTCCTTAGTTTCTAGTACACATAGTATTTGCTCAAGAAATCCAAATGAATTCAGTTTTCATAATGGATTTGCAGGAAATATACCGGTGCCTATAGCTTGCTTTGGATCTCATCTTAGAAGATATAAATCTGTCTTGCCATTGCATATACCCTGAAAGTCTGAAAAAAGATCTCCTGTGAACTACTGACAATGTTCAAAACCAGAGTGCTAGCAAAAGTATAGCATGTCCTTAATTTTAAGTGCTTATTCATTTTGATCACTGGATTTTCCAACTGCCTACCCCTATGGTGACATCTGTATAAATCAGATGTGATTATTATAATTCTCTTTGAGAGTGATGTCTTCACATTTCCATGCCCACAGCCTGCCAAAAATATAACTGATGAAAACCAGGGGGAATAGAGGAATTTCCTGAAAGGAATAAACAAGCACATTTTCTTTTTCTCACTACATTTCCACAAATTCATTACTACAAATAATTCTTAAATGCAGTTACATTTACATATCAGGGATCTTGTTATAAAATATTACCCAGCACTGGAGTAAGCCTTTTGTCATGGGAAAGTAACACACACACACACTCTCTCTCTCTCTCTCTCTTTCTCTCTCTCTCTCTCTCTCTCGAAGCGAGACTGGGACAGAGAAAGCTAATGATTGCCAGACAACGAGAAGGGAGATATGAGACTTGGAGGATGTTCAAAGGAACGCCACAATGAGAGTTAAAAGGTTGGAAAATATAGTGTTCTAGAATCTTATCACAGTTGATTACTTGTCCTTCTTCCTACTCAGTCACTCTGTCATCTACCCACCCATTCTCACTCAGTCACCACCTTCTCCCAGTCATTTATCTACTCACCCACTTGACACCCACTACTGTCTGCCAAGACAGATACCCTCTCAACTAATGTACTAATGGGCATATGACTATTTCTCAACCAGTGTAAGTATAAACATAAGGGAAAGAAAGTGAAATATATTTATGAGAGACTAGGTTGAGAGTATATTTGCATACACATGTATGCATCACTGTATATGAGTGTGTATATTCCTCCATAAATATGTGGCTGAGAATGACTCTGTGTCTGTGTATGAAAGTATATCTATAAAATGTGTATCTTTGTATGTGAAGATGTGAGAGTGGGTAAATCTTCTGATAATTTGGGTAGGAGGGGGCCATGAGTGTAAGGTAAGCTTTCTGTTGTCACCCTAGGGAGTGTTAGAACCTCAGCAGAACCCATCCTGAGGCTAAGGATCAGTCTAATAAATGAGCCAGATCAAACATATGCATGATAAGAAAAATCTTCAATGGAGGCCAGGGTGGGTTACCATAGGTGAGGGAAAAGAAAAATGTTGTTTCTCACTCTCAGTCAGGTACTAAATCACAGTAGCTAAATATAATAAGAACAAAACATTTGAGACCATATTTATGCTCTCTAAGGTCTGGTGGTGATGGTGGTGAACATGTGTGTGTGGGGTTGGGGACAGTATCTGACAGGTTTCTCAGCTAAACCAGCCTTCAACTCATGCTCATAAAATCGTTCTTGCTTGTAGATCTGCCTTCTCTGTGGTCTCTTAACTGTTCCAGACTTGCTCCCCATCACATACAGTATGTATAAATCTGTACATGTTTCGTGTGTGTATGAGGGTAAAATACATTTTATTTCATCTTTACCCAAACTGTGCACTAAGACTCATTTGAACCCCTGTTCTTTTCTCTGCAAGACTTATATTGATTTTTCTGTCTCTGAACTCATTTATTATTAACAGGACCCTGTTTTGGAAGATGTTTTCCATTGTTTCTTTGGTTTGAGAGCAAGTTTAGCAAGTAGATACTCCTATTATCTGTACCCTTATCTTTCTGTTTTTCTGTTATTTCTTTTGGCTCAAGTTTTCTCTTCACCAATATTTGAAAGGAGCTAACAATCGTTTTGTTTGAGAACAATTTACAAAATGTTGACACAGAGATTGTTCTTGGGTGGATAGAAATCCTGTCTGTTATTGTTGGGCAAAGAAACATATTACAGAAATATAATATAGGTGAGGAAAGATCAAGGAAACAAGAATTACTGAACCCAAAGAAGTGAGGCTTAAAGGGAAAAATGTGATAATGGCCTTCAAGTTCATGAAAGGTTGATATAATGAGGTAGTGCCTTATTCTTTGTCTCACATGAAGCTAGAACTGACAATAACTTAAACCATAGCATCAGGGATTTAGGCTAGGAATTCATTCATTCACTTAGCAAACAATTAATGAACATTCACTTTGTTTACTAAACACAGTTGTTGACCACTGTGGTAGGAGCCGGGACACAGGAAATAAGGCACAATCCCAGTCCTAAAGGGACTTTGAGCTTAGTAGGGGAGATAGACAAGTGGGAAATTCCAATTCAGTATGGTAAGTGCCATGACAGAGGTTTGCACAGGATGCTCTGAAGCACAGTGGAGGGGTCAGGGAAAGGCTATCATTGAGCTCAAAAACAGGGAATCATGAGTGAATTTATTGGAGAAGAAGGACCAAACTGGAGAGAGTCCATGCGGAAAGAATTGACAAAACTTGGTGAATGACTGTGATGATTATACACCGTGAAGAGAATGAATTTAAAAGGACTTTTGAGGTGGAGATGTCTTGAAGGATGGTGGTATTGAGGAGGACAAAAATGAAATTAGGAAGGGGTGGCAGTTTTTTGGGGATGCGTTGACCTTAGATTTGAGTCTGATGTGATTGTGGGTCATTTAACAATCATTCATTCATCAAACATTTCTTGAACATCTATTAGGTGGCAGGCACCAGGATAGGTATTAGGGTTACAGTGATTAAGAAAGCACAGCCTCAACCCTGATGGAGCTCTCAGGTTAGTGTGGGGAGGCAGATAATTAACGACACAGTTATGAGATGGTGTGGTAAGTGCAATGACAGTGGAAGAACAGGGGCTGTTACAGAGTATAGGAGGAATAGCAAGATAGAATTTGGGTGGGTTTTTGAATGCCCTGTTAGGGAACAGGAGTTGAGGCAGGGAAGGGGAGTGCTCTAGTCAGGAGAAAAGAATTTGTTGAAACATCTGGAGGACAGAGAGCATGGGGGTCTCTCAGAACTGAAAGGGCAAGTGTCCAGAAGGGGTTAAAATTTAGGCTTTCCCAGTGGCTGAAAGATTGGGTCTGGAGAAATAGACTTGGGAGTCCTCAGCGTGGTGGTAGAGCCATGCAGTAGTGAGCTGAGCAAAGGCCAAGGATTGAGTCTTGCAGAACACTCATGGTCTAGAAATTAGGCATGAAGGAATAGAAGTTGAAAGAGAAAGAGGGGGATGTGTATGAGAGGCAGGAAGTGAAGAGGAATAGTGCAAGTGGAATACAACCCTGAGTCCTCCAGGAAAGTAGAGTTGGCTTTGGCTCACTAGTCTGAGGGCTATCAAAATAAACACTAGATTTAAGTTTTTAGTACAGGTTTACTTTTAGAATGTCCAAATAATGATGTATCCATTTGAGCTACAGATATAATCATGCTATGCACCTGAAGATGGGGGAAAGAAAAGAATATGGGAAGGTTTGGGCAGCATTTCTGATAAGGAGAGTGGGGGAGGTGTGGGTCTCAGCTGGATGATCGCAGAGCCTTTTGAAAAGATGGCAAGTCTTTCACCTGGCTTGAGGGTCAGGTTATTCTGTAACAAACCTCAAGTAGAGTAGACCTATGTGATATACATCCAGTATATCACCTTAATCTCATTCTGAGACGTAGCCTGTGTCTATACAACAGCAAATAAATGTTTGGGGAAAGAATAAATTCTGGCATAAGGGTGTGGGTTTCAGTTTGTGAACCAGATGGCGTGTTCTGTTGTTGAGAGGCCATATGTAATTGATACATAAAGTGACAGACTGAAGCAAAAGCAAAGTAAGTATTTTAAGACAAGCAGTTAAAAAAAGAAAGCAGACTGTGACCCTAAAAGCATGTGAAGATTCTGGCTTCTGGCTTTTGGAAGAGCTGAAAATGTCGGTGCATAGACAGGATGTCAAAAAAGAGCATGTCAAAGAATAGTAATGGGGCCACTGGCTCAGATTATTTTTAAAGATGAAGTTGTCTTCTGTCAATCAGGAAGACTCAGGTTTGGGGTGAATTGGCCTTTCTGCCCTATTTCACTTCTCCCCTTCCTATGCTCACTCCAAGGTTCAATTCCCACATAAAAGCAGTCAGGATCTTGTCTAGGTTTAGATAATATTCCCCTTGTACCTTTTAGACAGCAAGAGAGAATACAGACATTCTATGACAGTGCCATGTTTCAATGGAAATAATATGTTTCAATAGAACTAATACAGATTACACCCCCTTTTAGGCTTCAGTACTTATTGTGTCAGGTTGATGTGTGTAGGAGTGCTCATATATGTGCGAATACATACGCCTTCATGGAGTATGACAAATGGAGATCATGGTCCAGTTTGTGCCATAATGGGGTAATCTACCTCGCTTTAATAAAGAGGTGGTGTCTTGATGTATGGCTAGTTTTCTTGAGGGAGCCAATGAGAAAGTTACCTGAAATAATCTGTGTCTAGAGAAGTGAAAAAAAAAAAAAACAGCAATTATTTGAGAGGGTTGAAGAAGCCATTTCTGTTAATGGGATGCTGTCTGGAAGAAGAATAGCCTGTGCCCAGCTTTCTCAGATGGCAAAACATTTTCCTCTTTGGGAAGGGAATAAGAGAACACAAAGAGGCCTAATCTATACAACACAAATGAAGTAAAACTTGGGTAAAAATGGAATCAGTGTAGACTGCCAATTTAGCTAACTGAGGCCTTTTAAAATCTGTTATGCAAATCAGCCAAATCTTTCCCTTACTTTGTGCTGTTTAGACACATGTACAATTTTGTGTGAGCTAGCATGATGTAGTCATCTGGAGGTGAAGAAGGTCTCACAGTTTCATAAACTAAAATGACTTCTGTAACACCCATAAAAGGGAAGCACACAAAGACCCAGAGGTAACCTCTTGCAGCAGGAAATGGGAGCTTCATCCTGCCCCCTGGCTGCCAACCTCCTGTCCTGTTTCCTACCAGCAGATATCTCCATTCCAATCTCCCCTGCCACTTTGGCTCTCTTGCTGTCACGGTTCAACTGTCCTGAGAAAGTTGCACTAACTGGGCTTGAACATAAGGAACCTGGCCCAGCCATTAACTACATTGCACAGGAGCAGAGCAAAACACACCAATATTTCAAAACTGAACAACAACGAAGAGACATGTTTACTTTTATATAAAGAGATTTTAGACACACACATCCACACACACACACACACCACACACACACACCCTCTTTGTTTACTCAGCCAGAGTACAGACAAGATAATTACTTGGCCAAATCAATCAAATTATTCAAACCTAGAGTGGCCCAGAATTTTTTGTTCTAAATGATTTGTCAGTGCTAGGCATGATAAGGAAAGAGTGACTTCCTTAGATTGCATAATCGCTTCAATTCTCTGTTTCCCTTTGCATATGTTCATTATTGAGAATAAATTCCAATTTGAGAGGAGGCTTTAATTCCTTGTAAATGAATAGGAAATGAGTAAGTAAATGTTCGGTGTTTTCCTCAAATTATGTCTCATATTGTAAGAAAACAGTGGCAAAAAGCCATCAACAGATGGTGTTTTCATTAGCCAAAGATTTATTTTTCAAAGCATTTTCATATTAATGAAGTAAGGTTGAAATTAGAGTCATCTTGTCAGTTCTAGCTCCGTGTTGTTAACATGTGCTGGCATTCTGCAAATTGCTAGGGGGGCAAAGCAAACTAACCATTTGCCATAATTTTGTGATGGTAACTCAAGGCACATAGTCTAACCAGACCTCAAATTATGTGTTCAGCCCTAATTTTTGTTTTCAGTGGCTTTATAGAAGCCGCGAGTCTCAGTTCTGGGCCACAAAAGAGGAACACATAGCAGAGATTTTGCTATGTCCTGCTCTGTACTGTGAATTATTTATGAGATATCAGTTTTGTGACCAGTGTTGCAACAGGTTGAGGTACTTGTTAAAAACATTATCCTCATGGAATCCCATGTTTGAATGGAAATGCATTACGGTTGGAAACACAAATTTCTAATATTGTATTTGCTTGGCATTCATCAATCTACATTATATTTGCCTAATATATCAATATATTCATTTGTGATACATGGAATTTCCATTGATAGGAATTTGGGCCACTGCTAGAGAAAATTATCAACTGGGTTCACTACCAATTCCCACTGCCTAACTCAAGCTAGACCCTTTCATCCCACTACAGAGTTATTATATTCACCTTACGGCCAAATTTTTGAAGAGGAGTCTAGACTTGCAGCCTCTACTTTGTCACTACACCATACTCTAACCTCAGGATTTCACAAATTCTTCTAAAACCCTACTGAAACACCTTTTCAAAAGGTCATCTGTGACCTCTAATTACCAAATCCAGCTGCCTTTTATCAATCCTCATATTTCTTGCATTCTCCGCATATTTGACAGTGACAAATCCTTTCTTGAAACACATTTCTTTCAATTATCCTCAGTTTGGCCCAGACTTGCATTACCCTACGGCCTTGAATACTGCAGCCTTCTTCTAACCGGTGTCCTTCCCCTACCCCCTGCCCTGGGCTTTCCTATTTCAGTCTGCCCCACATACTGCTGCTAGGTTAATCTCCTAAATGCAACCCTGATTATGCCATTACCTTGCTCAACAGCTTTTGGTAAGTCCTCAGTGCAAACAACAACAACCACAACAACAAACAAACAAACAAAGAAACTACAAACTCCTTATCTAGGCACTTAAGACCTTTATAACAGGACTTTGATCTCCATTTCCAGCTGCGTCCCCCACTACTCTGTTTCTACCCTCCATTCTAGCCAAATGAAACTACTATTCCCTGAATATGCCATATATTTTGTTTCTTTATACTTTTTATTTATTTATTTATTATTTTTTTGAGACAGAGTTTCGCTCTTTTTGCCCAGGCTGGAGTGCAATAGTGCGATCTCGGCTCACTGCAACCTCTGCCTCTGGGGTTCAAGTGATTCTCCTGCCTCAGCCTCCCGAGTAGCTGAGATTACATGTGTCTACCACCATGCCTGGCTAATTTTGTATTTTTAGTAGAGACGAGGTTTCACCATGTTGGCCAGGCTGGTCTTGAACTCCTGACCTCAGGTGATCCACCCACCTCGGTCTCCCAAAGTGCTGGGATTACAGGTATGAGCCACCCACTGCTCATGGCCTTATTTCTTTGTACTTTTCTCATTACATTCCTTGTGCCTGGAACATCCTGCCCCCATGCATCTCTGTCTATTAAAATTCTGTTTATCCTTCAAGACCCATCTTAATTTTACTTCCTCTTTATCTGTGAAGTCACTGTACCTTGAGCAGAGTAGGTGTTCAATACATTTTTGTATTAAATTTCTGAACTGCCACTTCTTTTATTCCTCTGACATCAATTTAGCTTGGAGATCATGTCCAAATCAATGATTGCCTCCTGTATTCTTCTTCCTTCCCCTTTTCTTTGCCAAGAAGACCGCAGATTGAGATGGTAGTGGGATTAAAGGAGGTCAGGGGAGACATTGTGCCCCAACACAAGAAAAATAGAATAAATGGTGAAAAATCACTTCCATGGGAATAAAGCCAAGGAAGCCAAGAGAGACCTGGCAGGAAGGGAAGCAAGGGTTCAGCTGGTCCTCATAATCCAGTTTGAGAAAATGTGAAATCACACTACCCAGCCTGCAAACACATGTATCTATGTGAATATATCCATCTATTCATGGGAACAGTGCCAAATATATTAAGGAGCTACAGGTACTTAGCAGACAGGAAAGGGGTCAAGTACACAAATCCCTTCTTTTCCTTCAAGTTCCCTCTCTCTCCCACATCCCCCCATCCACTTTTTCAAAAGCATGAACTTTGAACTACAAAACATAGGAACAATGGAGATAGCAGTGTAGCACTTAACATGAATGAGGGAAGGAATGCTAGCAGAATGAGGGCCAGTAAGTTGGGGTATTACATTTGGAACAGACTTTATGGGGTATTGGGATAGTGGGTGAGAGAGAAGTAGATATTGGGGTGAGTCTTAGAGGAAAAGCAGCTACCAGGGCTGAAAGACTTGGGAGTGGGGAGAAATAAAAAAGCCCATGATTAATCTAGAGTGAAATGATACTCTTTTTCACATAAGGAATGGGAAACAGTAGCTTGCTCAACTGAAAACATGCTAGAATTCTGGCTACTGTTGTGACAACATTATATTCAACAGATCTGCAAAGTACCCCTAATATGTACCTGAAAGAATCTATGTACCAGTAAACGATGATAAGCAATGGATATCTTCTCTTTTTAAAATATTTATTTATTGAGATAGGGTCTCACTCTGTCACCCAGGCTGGAGTGCAGTGGTGTGATCCTGGCTCACTGCAACCTCTGCCTTCTAGGGTCAAGTGATCCTCCCACCTCAGCCTCCTGAGTCACTGGAACTATAGGTGCATGCCACCACGCCCAACTAAATTTTGCATTTTTTGTTGAGATGTGGTTTTGTTGTGCTGCCCAAGCTGGTCTTGAACTCCTGGGCTCAAGCGATCTGCCCACCTCAGCCTCCCAAAGTGCTGGGATTACAGGCGTGAACCACTGTGCCTGGCTGATGTCCTCTCTTGATACAGTCAGGCTTTGCATTTTGAAGCCCTGCCTCTCTTGTGAGGGAAGCCCCGGTGCCAAAGAAGGAAAGCTGTGAGATACAATGCTAGATTTTGATGAATTCCACACTCAAAATACTCTTTTTTTCCTGAAGGACCCTACTGATAAATATAAAATATTATAATCAAAAACAAAAAAAATCATGCAATACTGCAGCAAAACTGTGACTGAGGGCTGGATACAAGGGTTCCAGTCCTAGTTTTGCACATGCTAGTAATATGACTGTGCAAAATACTTTAACTCCACTTTGAAGCTTGGTACTCCCATTTGTAAAATACTAGCATCTTCTACTTTGTGGGATTGTTATGGTTTTTAAATAGTATATATGAAATTGCCTGGCATAGTGTCTGGCAATCGTTCAATAATTACAGACGGTCCCTGAATTACCATAGTTCAACTTACGATTTTTCAATTTGACAGTGGTGTGAAAGTGATATGCGTTCAGTATGCTTCTTGACTTATGTTGGGGTTACATCTGGATAAGTCCATCATAAGTTGAAAATTTCTTGTTGAAAATGCCCTCTCTAGAACATAACCGCATCATAAGTTGAGGAACATGTGTAATAGTTTTCTTAGTCTACTCATCTGGAAAAGAGATAATAATATCTGTTCTTCATATGTTGTGGGATTACTATGAGAGCGAAATGAGATATTGCCTATGAAATATTTTGAAAAGTTAAAGATATAATCTAAAACATAAGGTTTCTTTAATGTCAATAAATTCCCACATCCACAAAGTCATGAATGTCATATTTTCCCCAATAATGAGCAAATGTACAGCATTATTAATTTGTACCTAGATTAGTGCTTGGCTCATGGCAGATGCTAAATGAATCTTTGAAACATTTGTCTACTGACTAACCGATTTTCACATGACATTGGTTCTCAAGCTCATGGTTCTTTTTTCCCCTCTTCTCTGTTCCCCTCTGGATTCATACTCTCTGCGATGACAGCAAACTCTGGAGATGAACCTCACCAACCTGGTTAAGCGCAACAGTGAACTAGAAAATCAAATGGCCAAACTAATACAGATCTGCCAGCAGGTTGAGGTATGTAACAGAAACATTTGTGATTTTTCAGAGGACCTGAAATGGGTGACCCTTTGGGAGGACTTCAGTTTTGTCAGAGTGTAGCCCAGTCATTTGGAATGAAGGACTGAATGGCAGTTCTAGAAAGTCTCATTCCTTTAGGATGCTTGTTCCAAAAACAGTGTCAGAAACCTACGGTTTAAAAAGAATAGATGGTGGTGATGGATGGTGGGGGGATAATAGTTCAAGGGGCAACCTATTTTCCTTTCCAAACAGCAGGCAGTATGAAAATCAGACGTGAAGTGTGCTTCATCCATCATCAAACTGAACATTATCACTCCTTAAAGAGATTACTGGGGTGTCATAGGGAAGTTGGAAATCCTGGGTCCTTGGGGTATGGTGAGGTTAATTCAGCACAATATTGTTTCTGTAACAATATTATCAGGACTGCTTCTCCTCTTTCTAGCCTCTCCCCCTCTTCATCCCCTGCCCATGGTCCTATCTATACCATGCACCCCACCTGGTCCTCACTCATTACCTTTCCACTTATTCTTGTCATCAACAAATCATATCTATCTTAAAGTTGTAAATTGTAAAGTGCTGTAAAGTGTGAGATTTTCATCAATTGTCATCTACATCAAATCTTAGAGCAGAGCTTAGAAGAAGAGCTGACCTCTTCTTAAATGGACATAATAAAATAAAGATGTTATTTCTCTTTCTCAAGAGCATTAAACTTATACCATTTGGTTTTGTGTTGATTTTGTTGAAGAGCTGATGGTAGGGCTTCAAGTCTAAACAGGGTTGGGTAAAATATTATAGGATTCCTCATGGGCAGTGGTTGGATAAAAATGTTTCTAATTCTATTTAGAACCTGATAGTCTGGTTCTAATCTTACTTGTATGACAGACAAATGTAACAGTTCAAGTTTATTTTATTTCAATTTTATTAAGATCTCATCTCTTAATCCAATCTATAGATTCCTATTTAAGAGACTGTGGAGAATCTTCTTGTAAGGCAAAGAATCCTCTTATTATATGAGTAACCTTCTGACCCCCAATCATTTGGATTTCTTTAAGTATTGAGTTTCTTCAAGTAGAGTGTACTTGTATGATGAGCATACCATAGAAATTTAATCCCTGCTGGGCACTTCATTTGTGGAAGAGAGTGGTGCTGTATGTAGGGTCCATAGAGTACTGGTTAAACTCAGATATGAGACTGTAAAATGAAGTGGGGGATTAGGGAAGAAGCATAAGGAATGAAAAGAAAGAGCGCTAGAGTGTGATTTGGAAAATTGTGCTCTAGACTTGGCTCTTCCATGAAGTGGTGGTATGAATCTAAGTCATTTAGCTTCTCAGTTTCAGTGTTCTTACCTATAAAATGAAGAGTTGAACTGATAACATGACCTCCAACTTCTTTCTAGGTATCACAGGTCATGATGCTGTGAATGGTTACTTTCTTTATTCTATTCTTTTTCTCTCCTGGCTTATTCTTTCCAAGAAGGGAGAAACAAAATATAAAGTATTTCAAAGTGGCTTTCAGCTAATCAGAATCCCTCTAATGTTCCACTCTGTCAAAGTTTCTCATTATGCTGTTAGATTACAGTGTAAGACATCCACACTGGCAAAGGGACAAGGGAGTATTGTAAGCAGGAGATAAGATAAGAGATCCCTTGATTTAGAATTTGCATGATTGAATATAGAGTAACAGCTAATAGTGAATAAAATGAGGTTAGAAATTATAATCACCTTCCTTGTTCTCATCAAAAAGACTGTTAAGTACAGAACAAGTTGTAGTGAAAATAGCAAAGTAAGCAGTTTATTTTTATAGCTCATTCACTTTAGGACCTCTCTAAGGACTCATCTTCCCACTCTGAAGAGCTTATGACCCTGGCCAGCCTCACCCAAACATAGCCTGTTCCAACCTTTCCCAGCCCATCCTGCCAATCAAACCTTTATGTTCAGGGCCCTACTCTTTTTTTAAGTGACAAGTCTCATAAAACAATCCATCATTGTGTTAATAGGGAAGGACCCACTTTGGCTTTTTAGGTAACAAGCAGTGTTTTAACAGTTACGTCCTGAAGTTAGTATTCTTGCTTGAGTCTTAATGAGGTGACACTAGTGCTGCCACATGCAAATAGAGTAAGGGGAAAGAGTAGCCCATACCGTAGATATTCAAGAAGTTTTCTTTTATGGATGCTTGCTAAATCCGATCCTGTAGGCCACTGTCAGCTCTGGATACACAAAAGGTCTACTTTTACTAATCCTTTTTTATGCCTGGCATTGTATCAGGTATAAAGAAAACAGCATAGGCACAGTATCTACCCTCTGAGGGCTTACATGCTGCAAAAATCCACCCTGATGTGGATACACATGTGCAAGAAATACAGACAACTGAATATAAACATTAATTGAGAACTGGGAAAGAATAGTGAGATATTGTTGAGAGTGAGAATGTATTTTGGGATTTAACTTCATAGTTTATTGGGTTTAGGATTTTGTCTTTGATGACAGGGACCCTACAGGATGGCTTATGGAAAGCCATTTCTGTCTTCTATGACATCATCCATTCTGAAAGGTTAGGGATGTGCCCTTAACTTCCTCTTTTTTTTTTTTTTTTTTGAGATGGAGTCTCGCTCTGTTGCCCAGGCTAGAGTGCAGTGGCACAATCTCAGCTCACTGCAACCTCTGCCTCCTAGGTTCAAGCGATTCTCCCGTCTCAGCCTCCCGAGTAGCTGGGATTACAGGCACACGCCACCGTGCCCGGCTAATTTCTTGTATTTTAGTAGAGACGTGGTTTCACCGTGTTGCCCAGGCTGGTCTTGAACTCCTGAGCTCAGGCAATCCACCCGCCTTGGCCTCCCAAAGTGCTAGGATTACAGGCATGAGCCACCGGGCCGGCCAACTTCCTCTTAATAATATGGTGAATCCAGGTTACTTATTATCCTCATTCAACACAGAGCCTGTCTCTCCAAAAGCCTTCAGGACAAACCTGAGGATTAGAAATCTAGTTAATGAAGGGACTTGAGACTTCATAAATGCTTATAAATACAGTAGAAAATGAAATGTATAGTAGAATACTGTCAGTCATGAAAGTCAGACACTGATGGGTGATTTGGAATTTTTTCATTGTATGTAATCCAGATTCATCTATAGGGAATGACTATATTCACAGTGTATACCAGGCATTTCACATTGGGCGGGGGCGGAGGATACCAGCTAAGGCGCTTCTGAGACAACTGGAATAGGGTATTTTCCTGTCAAACCTGTTCCCCTTCTTTATTGTCTGCAAATGTTTTTGTCACAAATTGACTTTTCATAAAAGGGTCATAAATACTGCCTCCCTATCATGGTTCTTTCTCCCTGTTCTCTATTCTCCTCAGAAAGTAAACAAAGCTGCAGTCTTCCTATTATAACAGAAACAGAGATTAAGATCACTACAGATTTGTTAGCCGACTTCTATGGTAATGTAGCTTGTTATAATTGCTGCTGAAGGTTTCAGAATTCAGTAGATGGGTGGTTGGAAAATGTTTTCTGTTGGGGCTGGAGAGCATGGGAAGGAGGTAGAGGCAGCTCCAAGACTCCCTTTAATCTAATTAAGGAAGGGCATGCTTTGACCTTGCTACGATAGCCACTTGATCTCTATATATAGTTCTTTGTCCTGGCTCATCAGGCATCCTTTGTTTACATTTCCAAAGGAAACCTCTGTATAATGCATAGCCAAGGGAAAATGTATACCAACAGATGAATACTTCCTCTTCGCTTCCAATACTCCATGGTTCTGTGAATAATAGGCATTCTAAAACATAGCGAGGGACAAATATAGTTAAATACTTAGTAATCAGTTGGTCAACAGCATTTATTGAGCATACACTGTGTACTCAGTGTGGCGGGCAATTTGGGGGCTACAAAAGAAATATATGTGGTCGATGACCTCCAGGGAACTTTCAGTCTAGTTAGGGAAAACACGGTATATAGTGAGAAAGAGTATTTATAGAGCAGCATGCAGTGCAGAAAATACAAATGAATGTAGTATAGCCCTTTCAATTTTACTTATTTAGTCTTGTTCTTAGCTTTTAGGACACTGAGTAAATTAAAGCACTTTCCTGTATATTTTGTGTGCCACCTTTTTCTTCTTTCCAGAACTGCTGTGATACAACGGCTTAATCCATCCCAGAAGCTCCATGGGCAGGTTGATTTCCTTCTGGCTCTTCTCAATCCTTTTAAAGAGCTGGATGGCACTGCTCTTCAGCATTAGGAGAAAGAAGAAAGAAAGGAGATGAGTTGGAAGAGAGGGAGAGGTTTCCCTTAGTCTGGGGAATTTCAGCTTTCTGTCTTGCTACTAGGTCTTAGCTTCATTCACTTTTGGAAGTCTTTCTCTTTAGAGTTCAAACTTTAGATGGGCTGGTATTCTCTTCTTTCTGCTCTTATTGCCCATTGGAAGGATATTTAGTTTGGGAAGAGCAAGAATATTGGAGTTTATGTAATAGATGTCTGGCTGCTTCTCCAAGCATAAAATATAAATATTTTAAAATAAATTAATTTTAAAAACACTGCTATGGATGATTTCAGCAGATGATCCTTAAATATTTTAGGGTGGTTGAGCTAGAAGAAAGAATAGAATTTACACCATTAGAGCACAAATACATTTGTTGGTGGAGCCCTCTTTAAGGAGCAGTCAGTGAAATTAGTATAATTGGAAAATTTAATGGAGAAAATGCATTTTAGCCAAATGTTGAAGGAGAAAAAAAATTACTCCCTCTGGAGAGACAGAAAGCAGAGGTATTAGTGGAGGTGTAAATGAGCACATTTTATGGGGAAAATGGTGCCTTAAGCACTGAGTGTATACAGATAACTAGGAAATGGCACCTGCCCTCAAGGAACACACAGACTGGCTGAGAACCTGACAGGTAAAATGGCAAATAGAATGTGAAGTGATAATTACTGTAATGAATGTCAATGCATGATGACAAGTTAGCATGGAGGAGGAAACACTCAGGCCTGCCTGAAAAACTTAGGAAAGGCTGCAGAATGGAAAAAAAAATGAGTTATCTTGAAATGAGAGTAGAATTTTGCCAATAAAAATGAGATAAGGGAGTGAAGGGGACCACATACAAGAACACAGAAGGGTGATCAGCATGGAGACGTTCAGGGAACTATCAGAAGTTTGGCTTGGCCAGAATGTAAGACATGAGATTGCAAGAGGCGAGTATGATGAAGTAAGTAGCTTGGGCCCAGATAATGAAGAGCCTTGTAGGCCATGTATAGGTGTTTAGACTTTAACCTGAGAAGTCTGGGGAGCTATGGAAGGATTTTAAGCAGGTGAATAACTGAATAAAATCTACATTTAAGAAGGATTGCTATGGCTGTAGTATGGAGTATGGAGCAAAGGTCAAGGGTCCAGGGTAAAAAGTGAGGACAAAGAGACGAATTAGATTTTTACTGATCCAGGGAGAGATGAAGGCCCAGTTTGAGACAGTGGCAGTAGGATTAGGGAAGAAGGGATAAATTCAAAACATTTTTAGGAGGTGGATCAGTATTAATTGGTAATCAGTTAATGGGTGAAGGAGTGAGGGAGAAGAAATACTATGATGATCCACAGGGTTCTGGTTTAGGTGACCAAATGGGTTTATGGCCTTTAACTAGGTTAAGAAATATAAAAGGAGTTATTTTTAGACCTGCAAGGTTTATTGTTCTCTGGGTCAGAAAGGCAGGTAGGAAATGTCCAGTAGAAAGCTGGCTAGCTGGATTTAGAGGTCAAGAGAGAGGTCTGGGAAAGGGATATACTTGGAAGTCATTAGCATCTAAGTAGCACTTAAAGCCATGGAGAATGTATAGATTGAAAAGAGGGCCTGTGACAAATCTCCAACCCAATTGTTTGTCACTCACAATACAATAACAAACTGACTTTCCAAAAATAAACAGAAAGACTGTGGTGCTTTTGAGGAGATTACTAAAGAATGCTGTGCATTTTGAAAATTAAATATCAAAAGTAAATTATTCATTTGTGGAAAAAAATCAAAGGTTTAGACATTATTATCTTAAAGACTACAATAATAAGTAACACTTACTGAGGATTTCCTCTGTTCCAGCTGAGTGCTTAGTATGTGTTAACTCATTTAATTCTCACAACAGGTCTGTGAGATAGACACTGTTAATACCCCTACTTTACAGGTAAACAGAGATAAAGAAATATTTAAGTGTTTTGCCAAGTTCATGCCACTGGTAGGTAAGAGAGTGGGGATTTGAATACAGGCACTTTAGCTCTGGAGCCTGTGCCGCTGACCACTCCATTACACGTTGTTTTGCAAGGCCAAGGTACATGCCACTTGGATGTCTCTTGTTAATCACTGGTGGTTCCTGGACCCATTGTGAGGATGACTTGTAGTGAGCAAGGGGTATGGGATAGGGATGTGAATTCTAAAGGACAGCAAAGGAGAAACAAAGAGCAGTCAAGAGACAAGGAAAACCAACAAAAACAGAGGATCAAAATCTCAGAGGAAGGAGAGGCCTTCAAAATGTGGAAGATTTGATGAGTCAATTGGAGCAGAGGCATAGAAGATTTCATTAGTCATCTTTGAGGGAGAAGGTTCTATGCAAATATGAAGATGGAACATAAATTCAAAGAGGTCAGGAAGAAAGTAAGTTATAAGGAAATGCAGGGCTGGGCGCGGTGACTCATGCCTGTAATCCCAGCACTTTGGGAGGCCGAGGTGGGTGGATCACCTGGGGTCTGGAGTTCAAGACCAGCCTGGCCAACATGGTGAAACCCCGTCTCTACAAAAAATACAAAAATTTGCCAGGTGTGGTGGTAGACACATGTAATCCCAGCTACTCAAGGGGCTGAGGCAGGAGAATTGCTTGAACCCAGGAGGTGGAGGTTGCAGTGAGCCGAGATCGTGCCATTGCACTCCAGCCTGGGCGACAAGAGGGAAACTCTGTCTCAAAACAGACAAGCAAACAAACAAACAAAAGGAAATGCAGGTTGCAAGAAGTTTGATCACGAAGGTGAAGCAAGAAATAAGGTGGTAGTTATTATCCTTTCGAAGAGCAGAAAAGTCAGACTCATAAATGCTCTGTTTGTGTATTATTCTGCTACTGGTGAGTTAACAATAGGAATCACTAGATCCACTGCGTTTATCCACATATGCTTCCCTTCCCTCCCTGACTTGGTGTCCAGCTTTATCTCCAACCCAGGACACTGTAGCCTTAGTTTCTACAACTTGCCTCTCCTAAAAATGGTATGTACATCTTGGGAGGCAGTGTGCTGTGACAGCTTTGGAGTTGGACAGACAGGAGTCATGTTAGCTGTGCAGCCTTGAACACATACTTTTTCTGAGCCTCAGTTTCACCATCTATAAAACTTAGAGTAATACAATACATTGAAGAGAAAGGCAATACATGTAAAGTACCTGCTACTGTGCCTGGCATATATAGTCAAAGCTCAATAAACGGTGGGGTGGTAGTACTAGTCATAGTAGCAGGAGGAAGAGGAGGAGGAGGGAAAGAAGGAGAAAGAGGAAGAGGAGGTGTAATAGCAGGAACAGTTGCTAGTAGCAGTAGTACTAGTAGTAGTAATTTTGGGCACTACACATTTTGCCAGAGATTCCTAGCCCTGACCTCAGGACTTCCAAAGCTTTTTATCACTATCTCTGAGAGTGGGGAGAACAATCATTCCCAAATACTCATAACCAATTTCAAATTTTACATATATCAACTAGAACTTTTCTTGGGAAGAGGGAGTGGTAATGAAATTGCAGTAGCAAAAATATTGGATATCTCGGCCATGTGACTCTACATAGCCCACCAGTAACTCTGCAGATGTGATAGACTAAAAAGGGTTATTGTGCTCAATAAGCTGCTAGTTTGCAGTTACTAATTTAAACAAATTTTATTTAGTAAGGGAACATTTACTGCCCTTCTGCAAGAATATCCAGAAGATTCTTTGTGTTGATACTTAAGTAAATTTGCCCATTATCCTGCCCAAATTCTTCTTGATTACTGCCTTTATAAAAGCAAAGCCAAAAGAAAAGTTTTAGGGAGGGTCAATGCTTTCATCTCTAGTAATTTTAAAAAGAGAGAGTTTTATAATTTTTTATTTGCGATTTAAAATGTTTATTAGCAAAAATGTTCTGTGAATATTTTTGTGAGAGATGGAAGAGCAAGGGGAGCAGACTTAAGAGCTCCTGAGAAAGATTTGAACTGCTAGTGTCTTGTGAAAATGAAATACCTAGTTTGAAACCACTGTGGAATTATAGGTGGAGAAAATTGTTTCCATGAAAAATGGAAAATAAGTGAAGTGATCCAGTCAGTCTATTCATTTATACTACTGTAATGACTAATTCAGAGTATTACATTCAATCTTATTAAGAATATAACAATTGACATTTAATATAGATGAAAAACCTAAGTTAACTGTGCAATCCAGTGTGTGGTCATAGCCTATTTTTATACTAGAAAAGAAAGTGCTTTATAATTTTTCAGAGACCTAATGCATTCAATCCTTTTTAAAAAATACTTTGTGACAATTCTTCATATATGTCAGTAAAGTAACATTTTTGAAGACATTAAATGTTGCAGTTGAAATACTTGGAGGGTATTAACACATGACAGGGTTTAAGGATAAAATTAGTTAGGATTAATATTGTTTTCCTCTCCCTCCTCCCTCACATCTATAGGGCAGGTAAGCTTTCAGGTGTGGTCATGTCTTCATAGCCGAAACAGTTCACATAGGAATGCACTTTCATCCCACTTTTGCACTTTTCCTTTGGCACAGTGAAGCTTATCTTATAGTCCCATTTCCCATCCCTCCTCTAGTTCACATTTCTGTGTTCAAATTCCAGGTCACTCACTAAATGACCAGAACACTGCTTAATTTTGGCTCCTCTTGTTTGCTCCACTATATTCACAATCCACCCAAATTCCCCATTTCCAGTGTGCTCTTGGAAAGTTAATGGAATCCTAATAATTCAGCTAAGGCTCTATCAAGCTTATCCTATACCTTGAAATGTTTCCAGTTCCACTTTTACCTCTAATCTCTCCTGCCATCAACCCAACCAAAACCAAACACATTTTTTAAAAACCCAGACTTGAAACGAAAACAACTATCACCATAGCAGATAGGCACACAGCCATTGAGATGTCCTTACTGTCTCTGCCTGTCTAGAGGAGTCCAGCTCTGTGGTGTGGTAAGCAAGGATTGGGAGGAAGAGAATCTTACTTGAATAATTTGTTCTGGGCACTGTGCTAGAGACATCATTTCTAATCTCACTTAGTGTTTATGACAACCCTGTGATACAGCTGGTTAATATTCCCATTTTGCAAGTGAGGAACTTGAAGGCCAGAGATATTAGATGCCTTACTCAAGGTCACACATAAGTAAGCTGGGATGCAGTTCTACATATCTCTCACTCCAAAGTCCATGTTCTTTCCATTGCACTGTGCGGCCTAGTGGAGAAGTTGTTGGTTTACTTGCCACCGATTCATTTGTGCTCAGATAGGTAGGAGACAGCTCCAGAAAACCCTTTGTTTTTCTCCACTAAATAGCTCTAGCTCTAGAAAAACGTATGGTCTGTTTGGGGGCCTGGCGTTCCTGAATCCGTGGTAAGCCTCTTAGGTACTCCTGCCATTGGCCTACCTTTAATAGCCCAGAGCAGCTCTCCATATTCTGACAGCCCTTCATGGGGTACAGAGGAGAGGGAGTTGCCTAGGGTTGGCAGAAGGAAGCAATAATACCCACAATTAGGCATTTACTTGCTCAGATTTTTTTTGTGCCATGAGGGGTGAAAATAGTGTGGGCAGCTCCAGGTATCAACACTGTCCTCAGCCACTGTCCCAGAGTTTATGCTGGGACCCATATTTTCTTGCTGAGACTGCCGGGATGTGTCCTCATTCTAGGGCTGTACATGACCATGTTTCAGGGTAAAAGTAGTCTCCATGAGACACAGGGTTTCTTAACAGTTACTAAGAGTTTGGCAGTAAAGATGTACTCTCAAAAGTATAACTAATGTTTGCACGTTTAAAACAGGCTATAAATAACAAATATAATACCACAATGACCGCAAATATATAGATTTCCTCAAAAAAGAGTGAATGCATTGCTATCATTAATGGTGTCTTTTGATGGAATGATTACTTAGAAGTACACATACAGCCAGGAAATCAGCTATTTACTACCTCAAGACAGAAAGAGAATCTAATGCCTCTGTCTATTCCCACTACCTGTCCTCTCACCTAAATCAAATCTTGAATCCACGTTTACCCTATCTCAGCCAGTCCTAAGAACTCTTAATTATTCCTAAGAGCTTTAAATACATTCGCTCATTTAATCCACACAATAACCCAATGAAGTACGTATGATTCTCATTCTCATTTTACAGATGGGGTAACTGAGGCACACAGGGGTAACTTATTTGTATAAAATCACAGGTGGCAAATTAAGAGTTTGCATCCAATTTTACTGAGGTCCTTGCTCTTAATGACTATGCTGTATTAAAAAAGAGGGGCAAAACTAACAACCCATGGCTCCATGTGCAGTGTTTTGCAAGTCGCTGATTATTGTGCTTATGGTCTGGGTAAGGACAGAAAACCAGTATTATGTGAGCGTGTGCCCATGTGGGAATGATGTG
Organism: Pongo abelii; assembly: GCF_028885655.2. NCBI lineage: Eukaryota > Metazoa > Chordata > Mammalia > Primates > Hominidae > Pongo > Pongo abelii. The sequence continues at coordinate 113,678,965 of NC_072008.2, forward strand.
GTGTGATACTAGAGCAATATTTGGGCAAGCCTTTCTTTGTGATGATAATCTCTCCAGAGCATGCATCATAATGCCTCTGCACGTGCTATGCATCTGTCTATCTATTTCATAGATGGCTGTGCCTGGCTGTTCATCTCTTATGTGTGTCTGGGGAGGGGGTTGTATATATAAAGAGGATATATGTGGAAAAAAGGATATATGCCCAGTGAGAGAATTAGTGTTTAAACTGGGTCATGAGGATTGCTTTGACCTCTGATTCCCCACCCCCCGCCCGCCCCAAAGGGTTCTTTTCAGTTCTTTGATGTTTTCACCATATAAGGGGAGAAACTGGGACACAACTGGAGGATGTTGCCTTTTGTTTTCTCTGATGAGAAACGTTGACTCTTTCCTTGAGAGAAGGTTTTCCTCCTCTTCTCCATATCCCAAGCCTGTTCCAGCTTCTCCTTAGTAACATCAAAGGCACAAAACAATCATTGGCTTTGGAATAATTTCTAAACCAATAAAACTCTAGCTAAAAGTGTATAGCACCAGTGCTAGTCGCATAGAACAACATAGTTCCATCCTGAGCTCCCTCATCCCAATCTATATATGGGTAGTTTTGCACTGGCATAGAATGGCAGGTTTACGAATGTCCAAAGATGTCTTATTAGAAAAATCTCAGGTGCAGGGGAAAGCCCAGGACATGAGGAGGATTAGAGAAGAGGGTGAGCGACCTAGGCAGGGAAGGATAGCAATGGTATGTGAAAAGGAAGGAGAAACAATTACAAGATGCCAGTTTACTCTATAGTGCACATATAATGAAACTCCTGCCAAATTTGTGGTGTGTTCTAGCATCTGAAGAGCTTTGAATCTTCTAGCACCCTGGGGATATTCTGGGATTCCAATTGCCCCCCACTCAACAGTCAAGAAATTCAAACCATTTCAGGAGGATTCCATTGGCTTTAGAATGAAATGGAATTTATATTATATTGGTAGCTCACAGAGAACACTTACATTTAGGAAGTAAAAATATGATATCACAGATGAATACGCAAATTGCATATTGTCTGCAGGCCAGAGAGTAAAATTAAACACCTTCATGCTTTTGTACTCCATTTCTGTCAAAAACAGGATATCAGCAGCAAAGCAACTGAAAAAAAAAAAACCACACACACACACACACACACACAACACTGACCTACAGTGAGTACTGCCAAACCCCATGCTAACCCAGTGACACATCATTAGCTCAGAAGTTGAAAGCAAATGGTGTCCCTAAGTGGACCTTTATAAAAAATATTAAGCTCCACTGTGGATTTAGCATAGTGTTATGTGATACAGAGGAATATAGTAGCAGGTGTATTAAGTCTCTATCCCTGTCTTCAAGGACTTTATAGTCTAGTTGAGAAAGCAGAGCTAACAGTATGAAGCATTGCCAACCAATATAAAATGATTTAAACTGTGTGACAATAAGTGCTGTAGTAGTTCGGGGGAGAGGGAGATCGAAGAAGGCTAACATCATTACCATCATTAATATCTATTGTTTATTAACACTTAATGTGCTCCAGGTGTCATGCCAAGTGCTTTACATGTATTATCTCATTTAATCCTCTCAGTTACCTCTGAGACAGGCACTATTATTATCCCCATTTTTCAGATGAGGAAACTCAGATAGCTAAATGATTTATCCAAGGGGAGTGTAGAAATGAGACTAGAGAGCCATTGAGGGACCTGATTACAGAGGACATTAAAAGCCATGCTAAGAAGTTTGGCATTTATTCTAAGGTCAAAGGGAAGCCAATTGAAATTTAGTACGAAGCCATTTTAAGCATGGGTGTAGTGTTTTTTGTTTTTTGTTTTTGTTTTGTTTTGTTTTGAGACGGAGTCTCCCTTTGTCTCCAGGCTGGAGTTCAGTGGTGAGATCTTGGCTCACTGCAACCTCCACCTCCCAGGTTGAAGAGATTCTCCTGCCTCAGCCTCCCAAGTAGCTGGGATTACAGGCATGTGCCGCCACGCCCAGCTAATTTTTTTTTTTTTTTGTATTTTTAGTAGAGATGGGGTTTCACCTTGTTGACCAGGATGGTCTCGATCTCCTAACCTTGTGATCTGCCCACCTCGGCCTCCCAAAGTGCTGGAGTTACAGGCATGAGCCACCGCGCCCGGCCTGTAGTGTGTTTTTTAAAAAGTTTATACTGCCCCTCTGCTGGGTTAAGTACACATTGGGAAAATCAATGATTGGAGACAGAGGGGCCAATTAGGAGACTGTAGTAGCATTGTGCTTGGCACATAGTAGGTACTCAACATATATTTGTTGGATGGATATATTAATTCAGGGAAGAGATCTTGGTGGACAGATCTAGTGAAATATAAGGGAAGATGATAGAAAAAGATAGATTTGAATTATATTTATGAGGTAAATATAGGGGATGTGATGATTAACTGGATGTGGGGAATAAGAAAGAGAAGTTAAGAATGAAGCCCTGTGTTTCTGAGGAGCTGGTGATACCCTTCATTCATTTAGGGAACATTAGAGAAGAATCAGATTTAATGGAACAGGATGTAGGAAAGAGACGAGTTCAGTTTGGAAACACTGAGTTTGTAGTGCCTGTAGTTATGCAAATGAAATGTCCAGTAAGCAGTTAGTTATATAGGTCTAAATTTCAGGAGAGAGACTTAGGATAGAGATAAATATAATTAAGGCAAATGGGGATCTTTTTGAGGTGATGGAATTGTTCTAAAATTGGATTGTGGTAATGGTTACAAAATTCTGTAAATTTACCAAAATTATTGAGTTGCCCACTTAAAATGGGTGAATTTTGTGGCATGTAGATTATATATCAATAAAACTCTTAAAATTAAAAAAGTTAAGCAAGGTACTGGCACATAGAGAGTAACTGAAGCCTTAGAAATGGATGAGGTCACCTAAGTCAGTGTGCTAGAACTCTCAGAATACTGACATTTAAGGGACAGACAAAGGAGTTGGAATGATCAGAAGGAAAACTAGGAAAATTTGTCTCATAGAAGCCGAAAGAAGAAAGTATTTTCAGAAGAAGTGAATAGATGACCTTTTAAATAATGATTTGAAAGACTTAAATATCTTGAAATGTCAATGGGAAGGAGTGGAACCAGAAGAGAGGTTGGCTGAAGGAAAGGGAAGAAGATTAATCAAATGAGGACCCCAAGAAGCTAGAAGAGGATGGAATGCAAAACCTCTAGGAGAGGACTGATGAACTTTCTAGAGAGATATATCACTTCTTTGTAATAGGACAAAGGAAAGATGTTTGCTTATTGTTTTGTGAGAATTTAAAATAATTCCCTGGGATAAATTTTATTTTCTCTGTGACAAAGGAAGTAAAATCATTTACTACGGTTTTACTATGAGTGAGAAGGGAGGTGGTAGGGTTGAAGCTTTGTGGATGGTACAGATCACTACTGTGGAGATATAGAGAGAGCTGTTAAGAGAAACACAGAATTAATAAGAAACTTTGAGAGCCTGCTTGAAGTTGGACACCACAAATTTAAGGGGGATCAATCTATGCTTCCATGATTAGCATATAGGTCACACTTAAAACCATGAAAATGAATGAATTTGGCCAGGAAAAGTTGATTAGGTGAGGAAAAGGACATAGATATAGATTAGATAGAGATAATATATATTATTAACCTTTTACCTGTCACGTGTTGTGATATTTTCCCCCCAGTTTGTCTTTTGTCTTTATTTTCTGTATGGCTTCTGGTTTTTCTGGCTTGTGAAAGGTCTCCCCCTCCTCAAACTTTCTTTTCATATTTTCGGTGGTTTTATTTTTTATATTTTAAGTCTTTAATGTACCTGGAATTTGTTTTAGAATATGAGATTTTGAAATGTATTTTAGGGCATGTAGTTGTGTTTCCTTTCAGATAGATAACTATTATGCTAAGCCCATTTATTAAAATAACAGTCATTTTCCTGTTGAGTGGATATGCTACCATTGCCATATATTGGATTTCCATATGTACTTGCTTCTATTCTAGACTCTATTCTGTTCCATTGATTTAATTTTCCATTCTTACGCCAATACCTTACTATTTTGATTATACTGACTTTTCGGTAATATCTGATATTTCCTTACTATTCTTAGATATTTGTTTCTCCATACTTTTACATATTTGTGTCTCCATATGAACTTTTACATAATTTTGTATAGTTACAAAATATACTCAGTTTGGATTGTGATTATCACTATATTACACTTGTGTATTAGTTTTTGGAAGGAAGACATTCCTATGATATGTCTTGCTATCCAGAATCATGGTATATCTTTGCATTTTTTCAGGTTTTATTTTTGGGACCGTCTCTTTAATATTTAGTTGTTTTCTTCAAATAGGTACAGTACATTTTTTTGTTGTTGTTGTTGATTCCTAAGTACTTTGTACTCTTGTCCGTGCTGTGAATGGGTTACTTTTCTATTTCAATTTTTAAAAGCATATGGAGAAAAGCTTTTGATTTTATATATTTTCTTGTGTATAATAATCTTACCATATTGGCAACCTTATATTTAAAAAAAAAAACCTAGAGTCTCGGGTTTATCTGAGGCACTTATATCTCCTTTACCAATATTTATACCAATTATTTCATGTTCTGACTTTCTTTTGCCTCAGCTAAAACATTTAAAACACTATGGTGATATCAGACATCCTTGCCTTGTTCGTAATGTTACTGGAAAGGGCCTTAGCATTTCACCATTTAGTATGAAGTTTGCTATTTATTATATTTGAATGCTGTTTTATTTAGAATTTTCACTTGGGCTGGCTACTGATTTTGTTTAAAAACCTTTTAGAATATATTAATATAACCCTGTATGTTGATTTTTTTCTAATCTTGAATCATTCTTTTATATTTGTAATAAAAAGTGTTTGGTTATGGCATTTTATTCTTTTGTTGCCCTGCTGCTTTTGTTAAACATTTTTCTCTATATATTCAGAACTGAAATCAATCTATAGCCTTACTATTTCTGATATCATTTTTAGGTTTCTGATACTGTGGAATTATACTAGATCTAGTAAATGCATTTGAGACCTTTTTGTCTTTCTCTGTGGTCTTAAATAGTTTAAGTTGTGTGAGAATGATTTGTTCTTTCAAAGTTTACGGAACTCAGCTCTAAAACCATCTAGGCCTGGAGCCTTAAAAAAAATTACAGATTGTTAATCACCCTTCCAATCTGGTCTAAAGTTATTAGATTCTTGAGGTTTTATTACTCCTTCTTGGGTAAAAGCATTTAATAGATTTTAAAATCACGTGGTATACATTGCATATGATATTCCCTTATAATTAATATCTCTCCAATGGTGTGCTGGCGCTGACTTTCCAATTGTGTGCATTTTTCCCATATTTTGGTTTGGTGTCTATACATTGGTAGCTTAAAATCCACTAAAGTGTAAGTTTTCACGCCATGGAAATCAGCAAGCACTACAAATTGTGGCTTTTTTTTTTTTTTTTTTTGAGAGCCAATTGTTAAATGGTTATCAGCATACTATTGTCTATATCTATAAGTGTATCTCCTTTTCCATTGTTAGTATTGTATTTTTGTTTTATTTTCTCCCTTTTTTGTTAATAAATAATTTCAAAGAAGCAGCTTTTGATGTTAATTATCTGTTGATTATCCCTTGTAAGTTAGTTTCATTTTGATTTTGTTAGTTTGAGCTTTTTAAAAGTGAATTTCCTCCTTCTATTTACTTTCATTTTATTGTCCTTTTCCAGTTTCTTAAATTGAGTGAATTCTTGTATTTTCCATTTTTGTATATTTTCCTGAGTAGAGGTTTAACTGTATCCCATATATTTTAGTATTTAGTGTGTGCTATTTCATTATTTTCCATAAAATTAACAACTTTAGTTTCATTTTCCTCTTTGATTACAAGGTTATTTAGGAGTATTCAAGCAGAAAATTTCCCTGACCCCTTTGCTGGCAGGAACTGGAGTGCATGGGTGCTAGAACTAGTCAGTCACTTCAGTGCCAGCAGTGGCAGACTCCACTTGCTTGGCCCCACTGTGTTCCACCCCTTGCAGGAGGGGGAGCGGAGGTGAGCAGGTGAAGGAGCTGGGGCAAGCGCTTTTGGGTGCTGGCAGGAGCAAAACTGTGCTTCCCCACAGCAGCATCTAGTGGGGTGTCCGTATCCCCTGAAGCCCCAGAAAGAGTGTTACAGTCAGTGCTCTTTTAGCTTTGCTGTCCGTGAATGGCTTAAGTGTTAACAGCTCAGTGGAGGGTCAGTGTGACGGCCTTTTGCACTTGCACTTGAGTTCTTGTTCGACATCCAAGAGGAATGAGGTCACATGAACAAATTGGAGATGGTAAATGTGGGGGATTTTATTGCTAATGAAAGTGGCTCTCAGCAGGAAGGGGAGCTGAAAAGGGGACAGAGCGGGACGATCATTTTCCCCCAGAGTCTAGCTGTCCCCGGCCGGACTCCTCTTCGAAGCAACACCGTAAAGCCGTCCCTCTGAAGTCAAGCTGCTTCTCTCCAACTTCAAACCATAGTCTCCAATGTCCAGCTGCTTCTCCTCTTCTCTCTGCTTGTGAACCCTGGGGTTTTTATGGGCACAGGATGGGGGCAGGGTGGGGTATGGGTGGTTTTGGAAAAGGCAGCTTTCAAGTGGGAAAATAGGAATGCATGTTCTCACTTTGGGCCACGGTTCCAGGTTTCAGGGCGAGACCTTTGCCAGAGACCTACCCTCTTCTGCCCAGAATTTCCCTGCCTCCTGTCCCTGTCATTTCCCTCCTCTGAGGAGGCGCATCTAACTGCTGGTGTAATATGGACGATGACTGGTCTTAGCTACTTCCTGTTTACAGGGGGTGTGAGTATGGGAAGAACAGCAGTCAGATTCCTCCCCGAGGTCTACCTAAGGGTCCCCAGCAAAAGGGAGCCAATGTCCGAGGTTCTGGTTGCCTGACTGTTTGGAGTTTGATGGCCTCTAGGTGCGAAGAAACAAGTTTTACAGGGTTAAGTATGCATGCACCAAATATATGTCCAAAGAGGAGTTAAAAGGAGAGAATCTAATGCTGAAGATTACAGAAATAAGAAGTGAAATATACTAATCATTCTGAAAACAACATTATACCCTGTGGTATAGCACAGAATGGAGGTAAAAACAGGAAGCCTAGGCAAGACTATAAAGAGGATATCCATGGAAGATTAATTATTAACACTTATCTTTTGTGATTTTCAGCTTGAGTTCCCCAATATCTTCACATTGGTACTTTGGGTGCTCTTCTGGGTTGATGCAAGTAACTGTCAACTTCCCAGGCCTTTACTCGGGTATAGTGAATACAATGATCTATTCCAGTGACTTTCAGTGCCATAAGAGTAGAAAGAAGTATAATCCCTCCCAATCTGGGCTTATAGAGGGAGAAAGGGAAGCAAGTACCTTTACTAGTACTAGGTCCCCTGGGTTGAATAGAGGTGGCCCTAGTTCCTGGGATTGGACCTCCAACAGTTGTTTCAGTTCCTGTTGGAAATGGGCCAAAGAAGTTATATGTTTAATCAAATCAGAGGTTTTTGGGTCTAGCAAGAAATCATTGGTGAGAAAAGGCCATCCATACATCATTTCAAAGGAACTCAAACCCAGCTTTAGAGGGATGTTTCTAACATGTAGTAGGGCTATGGGGAGAAGGGTAGTTCAGGGGTGACAAGTCTCCTAAGACAGCTTCCTGAGGTGCATTTTGATAATATCATTCATCTTTTCTACCTTTCCTGAGGATTGTGGTCTCCAAGCACAATGAAGATGGTACTGTATGCCTAGTGCCTTTGAGACCCCCTGGGTGACAGCTGCCTTGAACAGGGGCCATTATCACTCTGGAGGTACTTAGGGAGCCCAAAGCAAGGAATTATCTCATTAATTAGTACTTTTATCACCTCAGAGACTTTCTCCGTCTGACATGGAATTGCTTCTACTTAGTTAGTGAAGGTATCTATCCACACTAGGAGATACTGGATGCCTCTTGCCTTTGGCATATGGGTGAAATCCACTTGCTAGTCTTCCCCTGGATAGCCTCCTGTCCTTTGGATTCCTGGGGGAAGAAGCTGTCGATCAAGGGGATTATTTTAAAGGCAGGTCTAGCAAGCATTAATGATCTGTTTAACTGTATCAGGTTTTTACCTGAGAGCAATTTCTGGGCCAACTGATAGATTTTATCCTTACGTAGGTGGAAGGCTTGGTGAAGGATTTTAAGAACTTTCCATTGGTCAGCAGCCTGTAGATGAAGCTTGCTGTCCTCCAATTGTAGCCATCCTGGGGACTGAAAGATGTATCCCTGAGAGGATGCCCATTCTATTTCCACAGGAGAATATTTAGATTATATTTCTCTTAAGGGGCCCTCTCAGATCAGTGAGGCTTCAAATGGATCAGAAATCTGAGGCTTTGTTGCTGCTGATTTAGCTGCTTGGTCTGCCAATCTATTTTGCTTGGCTACTTCATCCATACCTTTTTGGTGGCCTTTATAATGTATTACTGCCACTTCACATGTGAGAAAAACCGAGGATAATAGTCTATTAATTTCCTGATGGTATTTAATGGGACTCCCATTACCTGTGAGGAAGTTTCTCGCTTTCCAGATAGTGGCATGGGCACGGAGGACTAGGAAAGCATACTTAGAGTCAGTGCAAATGTTAACTGTTTTTCCTTTGCTTAATTTGAGTGCCCTTGTGAGGACAATTAGTTTGGCTAATTAAGCACTTGTCCCTGAGTAGAGAGACACACTCTCAACAATATCATTCAGAGTAACTATTGTATACCTTGCTTTATGTATCCCTTGTTCTACAAAAGAACTTCTGTCTGTAAAGAGAATCCAGTTTGGGTTCTCTAAGAGGGTTTCCTTGAGATCCTCTCTGGTCACATAGGTCTGTACTACTAGCTGTTCACAGTCATGTTCAAGCTTCCCAGCTTCCTCTGGGAGGAAGGTGGCTGGATTTAGGGAGGGACAGGTTCTTAATTGGACTTCAGATCCCTCTAATAGCAGAACCTGATACACGAGGAGGCAGTTGTCTGTTAGCCAGAGATTCCCCTTAGAAGACAGCAGTCCTGACACATTATGTGGAGTGCAAACAGTTAAGTTATTCCCCATGGTTAACTTAGTAGCCTTTGGTACCAGCAAGGCTACTGCTGCATCTGCCTGGAGGCAGGCTGTCCATCTTTTGGCTACCAAATCAAGCTCCTTACTTAGGTAGCTTACAGGCTGCTGGGCTGGACCCGGGCTTGTGTTAGAACTCCCAGGGCCATTTGCTTTGCTTCTGACACATAAAGATTAAACATCTTCCCTATGGGGAGCCTAAGGGCTGGTGCCTTAAGCAAGGTTTGCTTTAGCTGGTCAGAGGCTTTTCTAGTCCCAGGTTCCCAAATTAGAGAGTGAGTTTTAGCTGCCTGAGTATCCTTTATTAGGTGATATAAGGGACAAACTATTTCACCATACCCAGGTATCCGTAGTCTGAAGAATCCTGTAATACCTAAGAATCCCCTCAGTTGCTTGAGGGTTTTGGGGAGGGGAAAGGAGAAGATGGACTTAATCCTTTCTTTGCCCAGTGCTCTGGTCCCCTCTGACAAGATCAGACCAAGGTACTTCACTGAAGTCTGACAGAGCTGAGCTTTAGATTTTGAAACCTTATATCCTCTATTAGCCAGAAAATTGAGAACAGCCTTACTACCCTCCGAGAGGTTTCCTCAGTTCGAGCACAGAGGAGAATGTCATCTATATATTGTAAAACTTTAACCTGAGGATAAAGGAACTCAGAGAGGTCTCTTGACAATGCCTGCCCAAACAAGTGAGGGCTGTCTCAGAATCCCTGAGGTAACACTGTCCAGGTTAACTGGGTAGTTTGGTTAGAGGGATCCTCAAATGCAAACAAATACTGGGAGTCAGAGTGTAATGGTATGCAGAAGAAGGCATCCTTTAGGTCCAGGACTGTGAACTGTTCAGTCCCCTCAGGTATTTGAGGTAGCAGGGTATACAGATTGGAAACCACTGGGTGTAATGGAACCACAGCTTCATTAACGAGGTGGAGGTCCTGAACTAGTCTCCATTCCCCATTGGGTTTTTGTACTCCCAATATCGGAGTATTACAAGGGCTGTTGCAGGGTTTGAGGAGGCCCTGCAACCTTGTTATCAATGATGGCTTCTAGTCCTTTTCTAACTTCTGGTTTCAGGGGATATTGTTTCTAATTAGGAAATGAGGTGGGATCCTTAAGGTGAACCTGGACTGGTATGGCGTTTGTGGATTGGCCAGTTTTCCCTTGAATTGCCCAAACTTCTGTGTTAATATCAGTCTTCACTAGGGGGAGACAAGTTGTTTGTTCAGAGGCCATCAGAATGGTGGTCTCCATACTGGCTAGAATATACCGGTTCAACAGAGGAGTTGGGCTCTGAGGCATAATTAGAAAGGCATGGGTGAACAACAGGTCTCCCCAACTACAACTAAAGGGTTGGAAAAAATACCGGGTTAAGAGCCTTTCTGAGAGACCCCTCTCATTTGTGCTAAGAGAAGAGAAGGGGCCCGGATTGGAGAGGAGAGCTGAGAGACCAACCCCAGTGTCCAAAAGGAGGTCCACTTTCCTCCTTTTGATTTTCAGAACTACCCGGGGCTCCTGGATGGTAATGGTGGTCTGGACCACTGGAGCTACAGAGAGGAGCCCTGGGACCCATCAGTCCTATTGGGCCATTTGGGAGATTGGCTCTGGACCTGGTGACCAGCCTCCCTGGGGACAGTCTGCCTTCCAGTGGTCCCCACTACAGATTGGACAGGGTTGAGGTGGCTTCCTCATGCTGCCTTGGCAATCCTTTCTAAAATGTCCTGGCATACTATATCTGTAGCAGTTAACAGGTGCACCTCAGGAATTCTGGGGTTTGTGGGCTTTCATGGTGGCCATTAAACCCTCTGCTTCTTTCCTATGTTTTCTCTCTCCTGGACCTCCCTATCTCTATTATAAAAGATCAAGGTGGTCACTTTCAGGAGATTCACTAAAGTACTATCTGGTCCCAGGGTCTGTTTCTGCAGTTTCCTCCTAATATCAGGGGCTACCTGAGTAATAAATTTATCCTTTAGGATTAGTTGTCCCTCGACTGAATTGGGAGATAGAGAGGTGTGCTTTACCAAGGCCCCTCTTAGCCTCTCCAGAAAGGCAGTAGGATTCTCATCAAATCCCTGGTCTGTCATGGGTAGCTTCGTATAACTGAGAGGCTTAGTTCTGGTCCTACGTAAGCCCTCCATCATGGACACCTAAAGTGTCTCCTCTTCCACTCTCCCATCTCAATATTGGGATCCTTCTTAGGGTCATCCAATGGTACTGCTTCCTTTCCAATTGGATAAAGTTTGACTCCTTCCCTGACAATATATGTGATACTAAGCTCATCCCCAAATCCCTCTGTCAGCTGCAGAATGGCGTGCTTCTCAGTGTTAGGGTTTGATTCAAAAGTAACATAATGTCTTTCCAGGAGAGTTCAGATACTTGGGTTATATTCTGGAAAGCGTCTATACAACTGTCAGGGTCATCTGAAAACTTGCCATGATCCCCCTTAATCTGCCTTAAGTCCCGTAGAGAGAAAGGCACCTGGACCTTACTGGGGTCAAATTCACCAGGCATCTGTTGGAGAGGCAGGAGTGAGACTGGGGCTTGTCCAGGGTGAAGATTTCTAGGAGGGGGCAAGTGAGAGAGAGAAGCTGGATGGGGAGGAAGGGGTGGACCCAGAGGAGCAGGGCTGGAGGGAGCTGGCTCTCCTGCTGGAGGTGTCTCTGGGTTCATTTCTTTCGTTCCTTGGGATTGCCACTTGCAGCCTTCCCTGAGATAGCAAACCGGAGGGCCGAACCAATCCTACACTATCAGCAAAGGTCTGGATTACTTGCAAGGAAAAGAAAGTCTGCATGTATGGCCTCAGACCATCTGTCCTCATGTTTACAGAAAAGGTCCAACTACACGATGGTATTGAAATGAATGGTTCCTTCCTGAGGCCAAGACAGTCCTTCCTGCAGATCATAATTTGGCTAAACCTTTGTGCTATGAGGCATTTTACCTCCAGAGTATGAGGGTCAAAGCAGTTCCAGTGATTCAGGATACCCTCCAGAGGAGTATAGACTAGGGTGGTGAAGATAGCTGGTTACCCATTCCGAAAGACAGGGAAATAGGTGTCCCTCATTTCACTTCCTTCTTTCAGTGAAAACTTGAGGTATGAGGGAGAGAGAAAGTGAACCTCCTCCTTTTCTCTTCCATCATTTTATCCCCAAGACCTGGCAACCTTAGATGGATGCCACCCACAGGTGCCATTGCAGCCTGCACTCATAAAACAAGGAGGGCCTAGAGAATAGGAATTGTCTGCACTCACCTATGCCTTCATCCCCTTTACTGCCGGCAACCTTTGGGTTCCCAGGGCTTTATCTATGCCATGGAGCATGGCCTCCTTCCATGAAGCAGAGGCTTAATCAGCAGGAATTGGTCCTACCCATCTATACTGTGCCTGTTGCCTCACTTGGGATTCCTCAGCTCTGGGGCTTCAACCCAAAGTTTAAATTGAGTTTAGGGCAAAAACGTGCATCAGTGGGTGCATGGATTCATTTAGATTAAGTCCATGATGGGCCCTGCCAAACTTGCAGTTATCAGCCAGCGGGGCCACTTCTCCATTGCTGCCCTATCATAACCAGAGTGCCGAGGTAGGAAAAGAACCCTATCACATAGAAAAAGGAAGGAAAAAAAAACCCCACCGAAGAGAGGGGGAAGAACCCCTTGCTCTATGCAAATGGGTTCCTTTAATCACTGTATTCTTCCCCCGCTTTAGACTGAGCTGAACTCCTCAGCCAGAGGAGTAAAGGCTCTATGGGCATGTGATGGGAGGGGGATGGTGAGTGGGAAATGCTGGACAGCTGCCCATGTGGGGTCCCTGGGCCCCAAGACTGCCCTGGGGCCCTGGCTGCAGCTGTGATTTTCTCCTGCCCTCCATGGCTGTTGGAAGTGGCACATGCATGCTTTGGACATGCCCAAGTGCCCCAGCCAGGAGGGGAGGGGATGGAGAGGAAACTCACTGCGTGCCACGCGTGTCTGCAGCTGTTGGGGTGGGGGTGGGGATGGCACCTCTAAGAACGAACGGAAATCACATTGTTCTGAATTGCATATCTGATTGCTGGGCCAAATGTTCATTCTACTTAATAACATTTCTGCAGTTTGCAGCAAAACTCTTAACATTATAAAAGAAGCAATAGGAGCCATTTGAAACCATGGAAGAAGAAAGGAAAGATACCACAGAAAAATCTGAGCATCTTGGCGGACCACCCATTACATCGGGGATGGGGTCCAGTTCAGGGGCCTTCTGGCAACACCAAGGAGTGGCATTGGCCAGATGCCTTCAGCTGCCCCAGGACTTTATTCTGGTCCCACATGATGGCTAGACCCATGTGAAGGGAAACAGAGCCTTTTACCCAAAAGAGAGAAATGGCAGGGTTGCATCCTGCCCCCTGCAAGTGGCATAGATCAGAGGAAAGTCTGAGGACAAGAAAAGACAGATCCACATTTTTGGATTTACTCACCCTTCTGACGTATCCCAGACAAGGCCCTAAAATGGAGCAGGAAATTTCCCTGACCCCTTTTCAGGCAGGAACTCGAGTGCAGGGGTGCTAGAACTAGCTGGCTGCTTCAGTGCTGGCAGAGATGGACTCCACTTGCTTGGTCCCACTGCCTTCCACCCATCACAGGACGGGGAGTGCAGGTGAGCAGGTGCAGGAGCCAGGGCGAGTGCTTTTGGGTGCTGGCAGGAGCAAAACTTCGTGCAGATCTGCAGCAGCATCTAGGGGGGTGCCCGTGACCCCTGAAGCCCCAGAAAGAGTGTTACAATCAGTGCTCTTTTAGCTTTGCCATCCACGGATGGCTTAGGTGTTAACAGCTCAGTGGAGGGTCAGGGTGACTGCCTTTTGCACCCACACCCAAGTTCTTGTCCAGTGTCCAGGAGGAATGAGGTCACATGAACAAATTGGAGATGGTAAACTTGGGGGATTTTATTGCCAATGAAAGTGGCTCTCAGCGGGAAGGGGAGCTGAAAAGGGGACAGAGCAGGAAGATAGTCTTCCCCTGGAGTCCAGCCATCCCCGACCAGACTCCTCTCCGAAGCAATGCTGTCAAGCTGTCCTTCTGAAGTCAAACTGATTCTCTCCAACATCCAACCATAGTCTCTGACGTCCAGCTGCTTCTCCTCTTCTCTTCTCTCTGCTGGCGGAGCCTGGGTTTTTTATGGGCACAGGGTGGTGGGAAGGGTGGGCCATGGGTGGTTTTGGAAAAGGCAGCATTCAAGAGGGAAAACAGGAACGGATGTTCTCACTTTGGGCCACAGTTCCAGGCTTGAGGGTGGGACGCTTGCCAGGGACCCACTTTCTTCTGCCCAGAATTTCCCTGCCTCCTATCCCTATCAGTATGTTTCTTAATTTTCAAGTGGTTAAGGATTTGGGAGTTTATCTTTTTGTTATTTTATTCTTATTTTACAGGATAGTGATCAGAGATGGTAAACTATAAACTTTTTCTTCATGATCAATTTTAAATGCTCCATGAATACAAGGGAAGAACGTATTATTCTGTAGGATGCAAAGTTTACATGTAACTATTATATTCATGTATTGATAGTTTTTTTCTATAGTCTTATTTTTGTTTTAAACTTGTTTTGTTAGTTTCACACTAAAACTATAACTGTCCAGTGGGTTCCTCTTGTCTGCTGCCCAGATAGAGCTGACTTATCAAGCAGAGGAATTGGCAATAGAGAGAATTTAATTGACATGAGGTGGGCCATGCCTCTCAGAATTTGGGGACTAGGGTTTTTCTTTCTTTTTCTTTTTTCTTTTCTTTTTTTGAGGCAAGGTCTGGCTCTGTCACCCAGGCTGGAGTGCAGTGACATGATCTCAACTCACTGCAACCTTGACCTCCCTGGACTCAGGTCAGCCTCCCACCTCAGACTCCCGAGTAGCTGGGACTACAGACACATGCTGCCATGCCTGGCTAATTTTTAAATATTTTGTAGAGACAGGATTTCACCATGTTGCCAAGGCTGGTCTCGAATTCCTAGGCTCAAGTGATCTGCCCACTTCAGCCTCCCAAAGCGCTGAGCTTACTAGAATGAGTCACTGTGCCCAGCTTAGGGTTTTCCAAAGGTAGTTTGGGAGAAGGGGTGGGAGTGTTTAGTCATTGCCATTGGGAAGTGGTTCTCTTGCATGCTGAGTTGCCTCTGGGTCGGAGCACATGAGTGATTGGCAGGTATAGGTGGAGCCATTCACGGTCAGATCTACAAAAAAACCTGAAAAGGTATCTCAAAAGGCCAATCTTAGGTTCTACAATAGTGATGTTATCTGCAGGGGTAACTGGGGAAATTGCATATTTTGTGAACTCTGGAATAATGGCAGGTAATCATTTATGTCTACATCTTAGCAGAATTCAGGCTTTTCTATGCTTTGAGCCTGGTGGTCTCTCATTAGCTTTACAAAGATGGTCGAGTTTTGGGGAAGGGTTCTTATCATTTAAACTATAAACTAAATGTCACCTAAAATTAGCTTGGCCTAAGCCCAGGAATAATTAAGGGCAGCTTGAAGGCCAAAGGCTAGATCCAGTTTCCATCACTGACATCGTTTTCTCACTGTTATAAGTTTTGCAAAGGCGATTTCAAAATTGTATCTTTTTTCTATCTTTTCCCTTTCTATGTTTAAGGATATTGTTTTCCTAGAAGTGGAATTGACAGTTTAAAGTAAAGCCACGTTTCAATATGTTGACACATATTGTCAACAGTCTCTATTTGCCAAGGCAATTTATACTCCCACCAGAAATATACAAGGGGGCAGATTTTCCTTTACCATGCTGTTAGAGTGCTACTAAATTCAGTCACCTACACTTAGCCTTTTTGGTCATCTCTCAGAGAAAGATTGTTGGATGCTGGGCAGTAGTAGAGAGCAGGAGCTCCCACTGGGTTAGGGTTAGGTCTGACAAAATTGACGGATGTCATCCAGTGGGCATAGTACTCCTGTTACAAATAAGACTGTTGAACTTTTGAGATTTGGGTTGCTTCAATACAGAAAGAGGTCACAGAAATCAGAAGCAGTTTTGATTAAGCAGTTAAATGTCCCCATGTTCGACTTAAGTAGTTCCCTCCACAATTTCTGCCATCCCTGCATCCTCTAGATTTCTCACTCTCTTTGTTCTGCCCAGTGATGACCTTTTCTTCTCTCTGGTATGTCCTTCAAAACTTGTTTTCTGAGATACTGAAATTCACAATGACATATGAATGAACAGAAAGCACTGTACAGGGATCTGACTTTTCATAAAGGACATACATTCCTGAAAGTAGAATTTTAAGCATGGATGGGGTGTATAGTACCAATGAGGTCTTCTATTTCTTCACTAGGAAACAGCACTCATTAATTATTCATTAGAAATATACATGGTATTTGAAAAACCAGTATTAAATGCCTCTTCATAAAGTACCTGATTCAAACAAATCAACTGTAAAAGTACACTTTTTTATATAATCAGGACAATTTAAATATAGAACAAGCATTAGATGAATGATATTAAGGAATTATTTTATTCATTGTGATTATGCAATAAGATATTCTTTTGTTTTTGAGATACAAACTGAAGCACTGGGGGGAAATAACATAACGTTTTGGATTTGCTTTAAAATGCCTCAGCAGACAGTAACCAAAGCAGCATGGTACTGGTACCAAAGCAGATATATAGACCAACGAAACAGAACAGAGGCCCCAGAAATAACACCACACATCTACAATCATCTGATCTTTGACAAACCTGAGAAAAACAAGAAATGGGGAAAGGATTCCCTATTTAACAAATGGTGCTGGGAAAACTGGCTAGCCATATGTAGAAAGCTGAAACTGGATCCCTTCCTTACACCTTATACAAAAATTAATTCAAGATGGATTAAAGACTTAAATGTTAGACCTAAAATCATAAAAACCCTAGAAGAAAACCTAGGCAATACCATTCAGGACATAGGCATGGGCAAGGACTTCATGTCTAAAACACCAAAAGCAATGGCAACAAAAGCCAAAATTGACAAATGGGATCTAACTAAACGAAAGAGCTTTTGCACAGCAAAAGAAACTACCATCAGGGTGAACAGGCATCCTACAGAATGGGAGAAAATTTTTGCAATCTACTCATCTGACAAAGGGCTAATATCCAGAATCTACAGTGAACTCAAACAAATTTACAAGAAAAAAACAAACAACCCCATCAAAAAGTGGGCAAAGGATATGAACAGACACTTCTCAAAAGAAGACATTTATGCAGCCAAAAGACACATGAAAAAATGCTCATCATCACTGGCCATCAGAGAAATGCAAATCAAAACCACAATGAGATACCATCTCACACCAGTTAGAATGGCGATCATTAAAAAGTCAGGAAACAACAGGTGCTGGAGAGGATGTGGAGAAATAGGAACATTTTTACACTGTTGGTGGGAGTGTAAACTAGTTCAACCATTGTGGAAGACAGTGTGGCGATTCTTCAAGGATCTGGAACTAGAAATACCATTTGTCCTAGAAATCCCATTACCCAGCAATCCCAAAGTATTATAAATCATTCTACCATAAAGACACATGCATACATATGTTTACTGTGGCACTATTCACAATAATAAAGACTTAGAACCAACTCAAATGTCCATCAATGATAGACTGGATAAAGAAAATGTGGCACATATACACAATGGAATACTATGCAGCTATAAAAAAGGATGAGTTCATGTCATTTGCAGGGACATGGATGAAGCTGGAAACCATCATTCTCAGCAAGCTATCACAAGAACAGAAAACCAAACACTGCATGTTCTCACTCATAAGTGGGAATTGAACAATGAGAACACATGGAAACAGGGAGAGGAACATTACACACTGGGGCCTGTCGGGGAGTGGGGGGCTAGGGGAGGGTTAGCATGAGAAGAAATGCCTAATGTAGGTGATGGGTTGATGGGTGCAGCAAACCACCATGGCACGTGTATACCTATGTAACAAAACTGCGTGTTCTGCACATGTACCCCAGAACTTAAAGTATAATTTAAAAAAATGCCTCAGCAGAAAAAGGAGGGAATAGATAAAACAAGTATAGAAAAATGTTGATGGCTTTTGAAGCTGGGGGATGGACACATGGGGCTTCCTCATATTCTCTAGTTTTAAATATGCTCAGTTTCACAATAAAAATGTTTAAAATTGCAATAGTAACATATTTTCACTGCAACCAGTTTTTTTAAAAGCCAAAATACATAAAGCTATCATTTTTAAGTTTTCCTTGCCCTCTTTTCACACAATCTACGGCATAGCTTATTTTTATACCAAATCCATTTTTATCAAAGTCCTATATCCCCATTCTCAGGACTAGCCTAGTTTTCTCCCATGCCCAATTTATCTTCCTTTTCATTACATTGTTTGAAGCTCCTCAGTGAGGAGAATGTGATGACAGGGAAAGATCCAGGTGTAAGAGCTAAGCCACATTATTGTTTAAACACAGTCTATGGGAAAGTGGCTGCTAAGGAGATGCATTCTTTATTAGAAAATATATTTGGAATCTGGTGCTGAGGATGTGAGATCAGAACTCAGTAAGAGATCATAGACCTGAATTGCTACAATATATTCAGACCAAAGTAGCGGAATAAGTTAGCTCACTATCCAAATAAGGACAACTTAGCCTTTTAGGTTCTAGATGAGATTAAGAAGAATTATCTATCCACATTTTACAGAATGGAAGTCATTTCTGAGTAAAAACTTAAGTCTTTATTTAGAAACATTTTTATCTACATACATATACACAAGTTATAAGTTCCAAATCTACCGCAAATAACCAAGAAAATATCCTGGAAGTATCAGTTGTAAATGATAAACTCTCAAGAGTTGAAATGCCAGCTATCCTATAGTAAGATGACACAAGTTATAAGTTCCAAATCTACCGCAAATAACCAAGAAAATATCCTGGAAGTATCAGTTGTAAATGATAAACTCTCAAGAGTTGAAATGCCAGCTATCCTATAGTAAGATGAGTAAGTAGAGACATAAATCAAAACCTGAATTTCAGCTTTTTGGGAAAGTACTTTTTGGGAAAGAGGTACCAGACCAGGGTAGCAACTTGGAGCTGGAGAGGAGTAGGCATGGAAATCAATATTTATTTAATTCCTACTATGTTCCAGTAGTGTGCTAAGACCTTTGTCTCTGTTATCTCATTTGATTCTCATAACCACTTGTGAGGTAGGTAACATTGTTTCTATTTTACCAGTCAGAAAGATAGCTCAGAGATGTTAAGTGACTTGTCATGAAGTCACTTGGCTTTCAAGTGTCAAAGCAGGAATTCAGATTCAGGCCAGCTTGGCTTAAAATCCAGACTTTTTTCCACTCTACTGTGCTGCCTGAGTAGAAATGGAAACTTAGCACAGGAAAATCCTCAAAAAAAAGGAAAGGTGGTTTTCCTCAAAAATAAAAATAAAAATAAATTTTAGCTACAAAGAGACCAAAACAAAACAAACAAACAAACAAACAAAAAAACAGGGCAGATTAGAATGGAACATGGCAGAAGCCTTGGCCTTGGAGTTAGGATGCCCAGTTTGGTTGTAACTCTGTCATTTGCTAGCATATATGACTTTGATAATTTACTTTACCTCTCTAGATCTCAGTTTCCTCATCCATAAAATGCAGAAAGTGGTGTCTACCCTATCTAATCAGGTTGTTGTGAAGATCAAATATAGAGATCAAATATATCTGAAAGCACTTTCTAGGCCAAGCCATAACAACTACACAGCTGTAATAACTATACCACCATAATTAATTATTTCTTTTACTAGCAGTAACAATGTATTAAGATGGTCAGATTTTTGGAATTTCCCAGCAGTTGAGATCCCTTCCCGTTTTTTATTTTTTTTTCCAGGAGAATCTTTTTTATTTATTTATTTATTTATTTATTTATTTTATTATACTTTAAGTTTTAGGGTACATGTGCACAATGTGCAGGTTTGTTACGTATGTATACATGTGCCATGTAGGTGTGCTGTACCCATTAACTCGTCATTTACATTAGGTATATCTCCTAATGCTATCCCTCTCCCCTCCCCCCACCCCACAACAGCCCCTGGTGTGTGATGTTCCCCTTCCTGTGTCCATGTGTTCTCATTGTTGAATTCCCACCTATCAGTGAGAACATGCGGTGTTTGGTTTTTTGTCCTTGCGATAGTTTGCTGAGAATGACGGTTTCCAGCTTCATCCATGTCCCTACAAAGGACATGAATTCATCATTTTTTATGGCTGCATAGTATTCCATGGTGTATATGTGCCACATTTTCTTGATCCAGTCTATCGTTGTTGGACATTTGGGTTGGTTCCAAGTCTTTGCTATTGTGAATAGTGCCACAATAAACATACGTGTGCTTGTGTCTTTATAGCAGCATATTTTGTAATCCTTTGGGTATATACCCAGTAATGTGATGGCTGGGTCAAATGGTATTTCTAGTTCTAGATCCCTGAGGAATCGCCACACTGACTTCCACGATGGCTGAACTAGTTTACAGTCCCACCAACAGTGTAAAAGTGTT
Organism: Pongo abelii; assembly: GCF_028885655.2. Taxonomy (NCBI): domain Eukaryota; kingdom Metazoa; phylum Chordata; class Mammalia; order Primates; family Hominidae; genus Pongo; species Pongo abelii. The sequence continues at coordinate 113,699,517 of NC_072008.2, forward strand.
CCTATTTCTCCACATCCTCTCCAGCACCTGTTGTTTCCTGACTTTTTAATGATCGCCATTCTAACTGATGTGAGATGGTTTCTCATTGTGGTTTTGATTTGCATTTCTCTGATGGCCAGTGATGATGAGCATTTTTTCATGTGTCTTTTGGCTGCATAAATGTCTTCTTTTGAGAAGTGTCCGTTCATATCCTTTGCCCACTTTTTGATGGGGTTGTTTGTTTTTTTCTTGTAAATTTGTTTGAGTTCACTGTAGATTCTGGATATTAGCCCTTTGTCAGATGAGTAGATTGCAAAAATTTTCTCCCATTCTGTAGGTTGCCTGTTCACTCTGATGGTAGTTTCTTTCGCTGTGCAAAAGCTCTTTAGTTTAATTAGATCCCATTTGTCAATTTTGGCTTTTGTTGCCATTGCTTTTGGTGTTTTAGACATGAAGTCCTTGCCCATGCCTGTATCCTGAGTGGTATTGCCTAGGTTTTCTTCTAGGGTTTCTATGATTTTAGGTCTAACATTTAAGTCTTTAATCCATCTTGAATTAATTTTTGTATAAGGTGTAAGGAAGGGATCCAGTTTCAGCTTTCTACATATGGCTAGCCAGTTTTCCCAGCACCATTTATTAAATAGGGAATCCTTTCCCCATTGCTTGTTTTTGTCAGTTTTGTCAAAGATCAGATAGTTGTAGATATGCGACATTATTTCTGAGGCCTCTGTTCTGTTCCATTGGTCTATATCTCTGTTTTGGTACCAGTACCATGCTGTTTTGATTACTGTAGCCTTGTAGTATAGTTTGAAGTCAGGTAGCGTGATGCCTCCAGCTTTGTTCTTTTGGCTTAGGATTGATTTGGCAATGCAGGCTCTTTTTTGGTTCCATATGAACTTTAAAGTAGTTTTTTCCAATTCTGTGAAGAAAGTCATTGGTAGCTTGATGGGGATGGCATTGAATCTATAAATTACCTTGGGCGGTATGGCCATTTTCACGATATTGATTTTTCCTACCCATGAGCATGGAATGTTCTTCCATTGGTTTGTATCCTCTTTTATTTCATTGAGCAGTGGTTTGTAGTTCTCCTTGAAGAGGTCCTTGACATCCCTTGTAAGTTGGATTTCTAGGTATTTTATTCTCTTTGAAGCAATTGTGAATGGGAATTCACTCATGATTTGACTCTCAGTTTGTCTGTTATTGGTGTATAAGAATGCTTGTGATTTTTGCACATTGATTTTGTATCCTGAGACTTTGCTGAAGTTGCCTATCAGCTTAAGGAGATTTTGGGCTGAGATGATGGGGTTTTCTAGATATACAATCATGCCATCTGCAAACAGGGACAATTTGACTTCCTCTTTTCCTAATTGAATACCCTTTATTTCCTTATCCTCCCTGATTGCCCTGGCCAGAACTTCCAACACTATGTTGAATAGGAGTGGTGAGAGAGGGCATCCCTGTCTTGTGCCAGTTTTCAAAGGGAATGCTTCCAGTTTTTGCCCATTCAGTATGATATTGGCTGTGGGTTTTTCATAAATGGCTCTTATTATTTTGAGATACGTCCCATCAATACCTAATTTATTAAGAGTTTTCAGCATGAAGGGTTTTTGAATTTTGTCAAAGGCCTTTTCTGCATCTATTGAGATAATCATGTGGTTTTTGTCTTTGGTTCTGTTTATATGCTGGATTACATTTATTGATTTGTGTATGTTGAACCAGCCTTGCATCCCCGGGATGAATCCCACTTGATCATGGTGGATAAGCTTTTTGATGTGCTGCTGGATTCAGTTTGCCAGTATTTTATTGAGGATTTTTGCATCGATATTCATCAGGGATATTGGTCTAAAATTCTCTTTTTTTGTTGTGTCTCTGTCAGGCTTTGGTATCAGGATGATGCTGGCCTCATAAAATGAGTTAGGGAGGATTCCCTCTTTTTCTATTGATTGGAATAGTTTCTGAAGGAATGGTACCAGCTCCTCCTTGTACCTCGGGTAGAATTCGGCTGTGAATCCATCTGGTCCTAGACTTTTTTTGGTTGGTAAGCTATTAATTATTGCCTCAATTTCAGAGCCTGTTATTGGTCTATTCAGAGATTCAAGTTCTTCCTGGTTTAGTCTTGGGAGAGTGTATGTGTTGAGGAATTTATCCATTTCTTCTAGATTTTCTAGTTTATTTGCATAGAGGTGTTTATAGTATTCTCTGATGGTAGTCTGTATTTCTGTGGGATCGGTGGTGATATCCCCTTTATCATTTTTTATTGCATCTATTTGATTCTTCTCTCTTTTCTTCTTTATTAGTCTTGCTAGCGGTCTATCAATTTTGTTGATCGTTTCAAAAAACCAGCTCCTGGATTCATTGATTTTTTGAAGGGTTTTTTGTGTCTCTATTTCCTTCAGTTCTGCTCTGATCTTAGTTATTTCTTGCCTTCTGCTAGCTTTTGCATGTGTTTGCTCCTGCTTCTCTAGTTCTTTTAATTGTGATGTTAGGGTGTCAATTTTAGATCTTTCCTGCTTTCTCTTGTGGGCATTTAGTGCTATAAATTTCCCTCTACACACTGCTTTGAATGTGTCCCAGAGATTCTGGTATGTTTTGTCTTTGTTCTCACTGGTTTCAAAGAACATCTTTATTTCTGCTTTCATTTCGTTATGTACCCCGTAGTCATTCAGGAGCAAGTTGTTCAGTTACCATGTAGTTGAGTGGTTTTGAGTGAGTTTCTTAATCCTGAGTTCTAGTTAGATTGCACTGTGGTCTGAGAGACAGTTTGTTATAATTTCTGTTCTTTTACATTTGCTGAGGAGTGCTTTACTTCCAACTATGTGGTCAGTTTTGGAATAGATATGGTGTGGTGCTGAAAAGAATGTATATTCTGTTGATTTGGGGTGGAGAGTTCTGTATGTGTCTATATGTCCGCTTGGTGCAGAGCTGAGTTCAATTCCTGGATATCCTTGTTAACTTTCTGTCTCGTTGATTTGTCTAATGTTGACAATGAGGGGGTGTTAAAGTCTCCCATTATTATTGTGTGGGAGTCTAAGTCTCTTTGTAAGTCTCTAAGGACTTGCTTTATGAATCTGGGTGCTCCTGTATTGGGTGCATATATATTTAGGATAGTTAGCTCTTCTTGTTGAATTGATCCCTTTACCATTACATAGTGGCCTTCTTTGTCTCTTTTGATCTTTGTTGGTTTAAAGTCTGTTTTATCAGAGACGAGGATTGCAATCCCTGCCTTTTTTTGTTTTCCATTTGCTTGGGAGATCTTCCTCCATCCCTTTATTTTGAGTCTATTTGTGTCTCTGCACTTGAGATGGGTTTCCTGAATACAGCACACTGATGGGTCTTGACTCTTTATCCAATTTGCCAGTCTGTGTCTTTTAATTGGAGCATTTAGCCCATTTACATTTAAAGTTAATATTGTTATGTGTGAATTTCATCCTGTCATTATGATGTTAGCTGGTTATTTTGCTCGTTGGTTGATGCAGTTTCTTCCTAGCCTCGATGGTCTTTACAATTTGCCATGTTTTTGCAGTGGCTGGTAACGGTTGTTCCTTTCCATGTTTAGTGCTTCCTTCAGGAGCTCTTTTAGGGCAGGCCTGGTGGTGACAAAATCTGTCAGCATTTGCTTTGTCTGTAAAGGCTTTTATTTCTCCTTCACTTATGAAGCTTAGTTTGGCTGGACATGAAATTCTCGGTTGAAAATTCTTTTCTTTAAGAATATTGAATATTGGCCCCCACTCTCTTCTGGCTTGTAGAGTTTCTGCCGAGAGATCCACTGTTAATCTGATGGGCTTCCCTTTGAGGGTAACCCGACCTTTCTCTCTGGCTGCCCTTAACATTTTTTCCTTCATTTCAACTATGGTGAATCTGACAATTACGTTACTTGGAGTTGCTCTTCTTGAGGAGTATCTTTGTGGTGTTCTCTGTATTTCTTGAATTTGAATGTTGGCCTGCCTTGCTAGATTGGGGAAGTTCTCCTGGATAATATCCTGCAAAGTGTTTTCCAACTTGATTCCATTCTCCCCGTCACTTTCAGGTACACCAATCAGACGTAGATTTTGTCTTTTCACATAGTCCCATATTTCTTGGAGGCTTTGTTCTTTTTATTCTTTTTTTGTCTAAACTTCTCTTCTCACTTCATTTCATTCATTTCGTCTTCTATCACTGACTTCCAGTTGATCGAATTGGCTACTGAGGCTTGTGCATTCATCAAGTAGTTCTCATGCCATGGTTTTCAGCTCCATCTGGTCCTTTAAGGACTTCTCTGCATTGGTTATTCTAGTTAGCCATTCATCTAATTTTTTTTCAAGGTTTTTAACTTCTTTGCCTTGGGTTCGAACTTCCTCCTTTAGCTCGGAGTAGTTTGATCGTCTGAAGCCTTCTTCTCTCAACTCATCAAATTCATTCTCCATCCAGCTTTGTTCCATTGCTGGTGAAGAGCTGCGTTCCTTTGGAGTAGGAGAGGTGCTCTGATTTTTAGAGTTTCCAGTTTTTCTGCTCTGTTTTTTCCCCGTCTTTGTGGTTTTATCTTCCTTTGGTCTTTGATGATGGTGACGTACAGATGGGGTTTTGGTGTGTATGTCCTTTCTGTTTATTAGTTTTCCTTCTAACAGTCAGGACCCTTAGCTGCAGGCCTGTTGGAGTTTGCTGGAGATCCACTCCAGACCCTGTTTGCCTGGGTATCAGCAGTGGAGGCTGCAGAACAGCGGATATTGCTGAACAGCAAATGTTGCTGCCTGATTGTTCCTCTGGAAGTTTTGTCTCAGAGGAGTACCCGGCCTTGTGAGGTGTCAGTCTGCCCCTACTGGGGGGTGCCTCCCAGTTAGGCTACTTGGGGGTCAGGGATCCACTTGAAGAGGCAGTCTGTCTGTTCTCAGATCTCCAGCTGTGTGCTGGGAGAACCACTCCTCTCTTCAAAGCTGTCAGACAGGGACATTTAAGTCTGCAGAGATTTCTGCTGCCTTTTGTTTGTCTGTGCCCTGCCCCCAGAGATGGAGTCTACAGAGGCAGGCAGGCCTCCTTGAGCTGTGGTGGGCTCCACCCAGTTCAAGCTTCCCAGCTGCTTTGTTTACCTACTCAAGCCTCGACAATGGTGGGCTCCCCTCCCCCAGCCTTGCTGCCACCTTGCAGTTTGATCTCAGACTGCTGTGCTAGCAATGAGTGAGACTCCGTGGGCTTAGGTCCCTCTGAGCCAGGTGCAGGATATAATCTCCTGGTGTGCTGTTTGCTAAGACCGTTGGAAAAGCGCAGTATTAGGGTGGGAGTGACCCAATTTTCCAGGTGCCATCTGTCACCCCTTTCTTTGACTAGGAAAGGGAATTCCCTGTCCCCTTGAGCTTCCCGGGTGAGGTGATGGCTCGCCCTGCTTCGAGTCACACTCGGTGCACCGCACCTACTGTCCTGCACCCTCTTTCTGAGACTCCCCAATGAGATGAACCCAGTACCTCAGTTGGAAATGCAGAAATCACCTGTCTTCTGTGTCACACACACTGGGAGCTGTAGACTGGAGCTGTTCCTATTCGGCCATCTTGGCTCCACCCTCTTGTTTGTTTTATACCTTTTTTTTTTTTTTTTTTTTTTTTTTGAGAAAGAGTCTCACTTTGTCACCCAGGCTGGAATGCAGTGGCGCAATCTCAGCTCATTGCAACCTCCGCCCCTCAGGTTCAAGTGATTCTTCTGCCTCAGACTCCCAAGTAGTTGAGCTTACAGGCATGCGCCACCATGCCTGGCTATTTTTTGTATTTTTAATAAAGATAGGGTTTCACCATGTTGGTCAGGCTGAGTGTAAAACAGACCTCAAGTGATCGCCTCCCTTAGCCTCCCAAAGTGCTGGGATTACAGGCGTGAACCACTGCGCCCAGCGCATCCTAATCAGGGCCTCTGACCCCCTTGGGGTTTTCCCCATAGAAACCCCTTTATTTATTTCTTGACTCACAAGGTAGTTGAGACCCCTGGAAATATGTTCTCAAGACCTCTCTGTTGCCCAGTCACAGAGTTCAGCGTTGGTTATTATTCTGAGGCTTCCCTTCCCTCTGATGCTTACAAACAGAATTCCTCTGGTCCTTGTCTTTCAGGCTCTTTCCTGGTACTTCTCTATCTTATTTCTCTACTCCCTCAGCTTAGAAGCAACATAGGCTCTTCTTCAGCTATTTTCACTCTTCCACTTGGGCCCTTGCTTCTTCTATTGGGCTGGAATCAGACTGTTTTCTGTCTGCCTGGAGTCAGATTTTTTCCCTTTTGTCATCCAGAGTTCCCTGTCTCAGAAAGAATGACCTCTTTTTCATAACAATGCCCTTTTCGATCTTAGCTATGAGAGTTCAAATTTCCCTGGCCCTCCCAGTAGAAATTCCTTGCTCTGTATATATACAGGGAGTATCAGGATGGTGAATCCATCCCTCAGAAACAAATGTTTTGGGAGGAATGCTTATGTCAGACTTCAGTACAGAGAGTGGCTAAATGCTCCCCACAATCTGATCTGAGACTTAAGAAGGCGGAAACATTCACTGGCTTGCTTTGTTCTCCTCCCCTTCCATAATTCCTTGGTTGTGAAGGCAGTGAAAAGGATGGCCTTGGAAAAAGCCCTAGACTAGAAATCAGGAAACCTGAGTTCTGCTGCTGGCTCTGTCACCCACTAGTCACGTGAACTTGGGTGGAACAGGCTGTGCAAACCTCTATTAGACTGCCTGCTCTTCCATGAAGGAATTTCTTGGTTACAGGCTGTTTCCTTGGTTGGACTAGAAGCTTCCTGAAGGTAGCAGCCATGGCCATGCCACAATCATTTTGGAAACTGCAGTTTCTAACTGGTCTCTCTGGCCCATCCTGTTCCCCTCCTATCCATTTTCCACACTGCTGTGGAAATGAACTTGTAAAATGCAAAACCTGTCATGTCACTCCCTACCACAAACCCTTTAATGGTTCCCCCACTGCCTTTAAAACCCATTATGATCTGGACCCTACCTACCTCTCTAGCATGGTCTCCCAGACCTTTTTGCTGTCTTCGTCTTCTCTGCTGTGAATCTCCCCTTCCTCTAGCTAACTCTTATTCATTCCTTAAAAATATCACATCCTTAGGAAGCCTTCCTTGACCATCTAAGCTCCCCACTTGACAACTGTTGGTTAAATCCCCATCTTATAAGCACCCAAAGATTATCCTTTTTATGTGATAAACCTCTTTTTCAGCACTCCTCAAACAGGTAACTGCTCAGTATCTGCTTCCCTGCTCCTTATGAGATTCACGAGATGATGGCAGAGGCCTTATCTAAATTATGTGCTAGGCTTACTAAAATGCCTAGCACATAATAACAGTAAAATTTGTTCAATGGTAATGTGAAATGACCTGTAATGTATCCACATAAATGAGTGTTGACTGCTTCAAGAATTGGGCGTATCCTCCATGGTAAGAGTGATGTCTGTCTATAATCTTTCATGTTCTTATGGCTTTCTGAAAAGTAGTGCTATTATTGAAATATCTCCCATAAACATTATAAAACAGTAAAACAGTTAATGTACTTTTGATCTTATAATGTAGTATTACACAGATCTTCTCATTTCATGTAAAAAACACAGTCTTTGTCAGTGCTTCTTTTTACTGCTAGAAGATGAAACTATGAATTTTGCATATTAGCTGAAATATTACTAGAATGTTTTTGTTTTGTTAATAACTCAGGTTAACAATCTGCTATTTGATTCTTTAACCTGTCTTGAAAAGGCATGTATATGTCTCATTATTACTTAAATAAATTGGGTAGCTGATTTGAGAATATACCATTATTTTAACTTTTTAGTTGATTCTATTTTTAACATGAAAATAAACAAATCAATTTAAAACTTTTAAAAAGGAACGATTAAGTAGATATATTTTATCTTGTTTTTGGAGGAATGTCAATATTGTGAAGCACTTTTCCAAGTCCTTTTAAGCAGAATATGAGTTGACTTATTAATAGTAATATGCTCACTGGGAGACAGTAAGTGGAAAGAAAAGTGATAGACTTGAGTCTGTCTGGCTCTGTTTTATAAGCTGCGTACACTGAACCTCATTTTATTCATCTAAAAAATAGGATGATAGTGTGTGCTTTGAAGAGTTATTGTGAAAGTTGAAGATAATATAAAGTCCTAGCACATCTAATGATGCCCTTTTGCCATCTGTACTTTATATGCTGTTCATTCATTCCACAAATATTTAAGCGCATTTCTGCGTTGGGCCAGGCACTGGCAACATAATGGTGGACATGGCACCTGTCTTCACAGAACTTACACTCCTTCGATTTTCCATCTGTAGGAGTACTGCTCAGCTCAGCCTTCACCTCCTTCAAGAAGCCATCACCCATGCTCTAAGCCTCACTCCCTGCCTCCCTCATCTGGTTCAGGTGTTCCTCTTCTGTGTCTTCAGGGTAACCTGTGCATACTTTCATCATAGCACTTCTATATACCGATTTGTCTCCCCACCAGACTAAGCTCTCAGGCCGAGTATGGTGTCCTATCCTTTTTTTTTTTTATACCCAGCACATGGCTTGGTACACGAATAGGTACCCAGAAAGGATATTTGGATAAACAGTGCCATCTGGTGGCCAGATGTTGTAAGTACAATCTTTTATGCATCATAAGGGTGAGTAAAGCCCAGGTGAGTAAAGCACCTAGGAAAGGCAACTTTTTCTTTATTTTAACACAGGGAAAGGAAATATTTCAGAATATGTGGTCTCCTAGGATCTCCTAGGTCTCCTAGAGGTGTTGTTATTCCAACGTCTCTCCAAATCTTTCATAATTCAGAAAACAATATTTAAATGACACAACAGATAAAAGAAAACTATTTTGAGTGTGCAAAAATAAAATGAAAGAGAAATTTGTCTCATGTAATAAAGAAATGCAACATAGTATACAATACCTTTTTTCATAATACCTTTATTTCAAGGCCTACACACATTCATTCATTCAACAAATATTTACTGAGCATTTACTGTGTGACAAGCACTATTCTAGGTGTTAGGGATACAGTGAACAAAACAAAGTGCTTAAACTTAAAAAGCTTGCATTCTAATGGTAGGAGACACACAATAAACAAACATATTTTTATTAGGGATTATAAGTATTACGGATAAAAATAAACTAGGTTACAGAGTGGGGTGAGTGTGTGTATGTGTGCGTGTGTGTGTGAGAGAGAGAGAGAGAGAAAGAACGCCATTTGAGCAAAGGCCTGAAGATGTATTAGAACTTCAGAAAACTACAGAAATGTTGGTTGACCAGGCGTGCCTAAACATTATGGGACTTCTAGAGAGTTTTCTTTCTTTTTAAAAATAAGTTTAATCTTACGTAAAAGTTGCTAAAATAATACAGAGAGTTCCCACATACATTTAACTAACCTTCTCCAATGTTAACATCTTACATAACCACACAACTATCAGAACTAGGAAACTGTCATTCGTACAATAATTCTATTGAGCAAACTATAGACCTCATTTGATTTTCACCAGCTTTTGCATGCACTCAACTTTTTTTTTGGGGGGGCGGATAGTTCTATTAATTTTATCACATTTATAGATTCTTGTAATCACCACTGTAATTAGGACATTATTGTTTTATCATCCCCCCAAAACTCATTTGTGCTACTTCTTTATAGGCACATCTGTCCCCTAGCAACCACTGATATGTTATATAGTTTTCTCATTTCTAGAATGTTATGTAAATGGAATCATATAGTATGTAAAATACTGTGATTTACTATGTCACTCATCATAATGCCCCTGAGAGCCATTCAATTTGTTGTGTACATCAATAGTTTTTGATTTTTTATTACTAAGTAGTATTCTACTATGTGAACGTTCTACAATTTGTTTATATGTACCCACAGTGAAGAGCATTTCAGTTGTTTCCAGTTTTTTGCTAATAGAAACAAAGCTGTTATGACCATTCATGTAATGAATGTGTGGACATAAATGTTCATATTTCTAGGGTAAATACACAAGGATGAGAGCTAGAGAGTTTTATTTCTTCAGAGGGATTTATAAGCAAGTGCCGTGCTTCACAAAACAAGCAGTAGATTGGAAAGAACACTGGATAGGACTCAGAAGATCTGGCTCAAGCCTTGCCCTGTCATTTAGTAGCAATGTGATGTTGGATAAGCCTCTCCCCTCTCTAGGCCCCATATTTCTATCTCTTAAGTGATGGAGTAGGAATCAATTATTTCTTCAGTCTTTTTAAGATCTAATTACAGGTTCTGATGAGATAGAAAGGAGGTTTCTGCCTCATTTCACAAAAAATTTTATAGCTATGTACATAAAATACCAGATGAAAAACCTAGGTTATATCTCCCACCTTTTTCTTCCATGTTCCAAACAGTTACGTGGTGGCTTACACCTGTAATCCTAGCACTTTAGGAGGCCGAAGGTGGACGGATCACTTGAGGTCAGGTGTTCCGAGACCAACCTGGCCAACAGATGAAACCCATCTCTACTAAAAATACAAAAATTAGCTGGGAATGGTGGTGCATGCCTATAGTCCCAGCTACTCGGTGGGGTTGTGGGGGGGTTGGGGGCTGAGGCAGGAGAATCACTTGAACTTGGGAGGGGGAGGTTGAAATGAGCCGAGGTCACGCCACTGCACTCCAGCCTGGACAACAGAGCAAGACTCCATCTAAAAAAATAAAAAACAAACAGTTGCTTTGCTTACAAAGAGAATATGGGGGAGACAGTAACTAAGCCTAAGGCTATAAAGGTTTGGTTGTCTGTTTCCTGAGGAGAAAGGACTCCAAAATCAACACAGAATTGCCACACGGCATAATGCCATTCCTAAGGCATGTATATGGAGCAGATTGTCCTCACCCTCTGTCTCCATTCTTTTTATTAGTTAGACATAGGGTAAAGTACATACAAAATATATGTGTGTATATATATGTGTGTGAACTGTCTATGCTTTTAAAATATGTTGTATTATGTATTTCTATACAGGTACTTTTTTTTTCAAAAGTCAGGAAGGAAATAACAAAATATTTGCAATGGTTAACTCTAGAGATTGTGATTGTCATGAGAGGCAACTCTACAGGAAAAAGAAGTATGTTTGTGAACACAGCCTCTCTCTCTCTCACACACACACACACGCACGCACACACACAGTGGTTAAAACCATAGACATGAGCCAGACTGCCTGGGTGCAAATCCTAGCTCTGATATTTACTAGTTATATGACCTTGGGCAAGTTACATAACCTCTATGTTTTCTCGGTTTCTTCTGTAGAATGGGAATGGTAATAATAGTGCCTACCTTATGGGGTTAATGGGAAAAGTAAACAAGTGAAAATACATGAAGCAATTAGAATAGTGCCTAACATGTGGTTAGCACTATAAAAGTATTAACTCTTATGTACTCCTCCCACAAGCGGATAGAAAACTTTTCTGTCAGTCAATGTCTATCTGAAGGCCTCACATAGCATGAGTCCCTGAGCCCAATTCACTACGATAGTTATACTTCTAGAAATGGCTTGGCTGCCACCTCCCCATCCACACTACTTTTCTAACTTTAACAGCCAATCTCCCAGCTACCTCTACCCTCCTAATCCCTCACCCCCTCCCTGGACAAAAAAATTACACACTGAAGCTGTAGATTGCTTAACTATGTCTCAGTATTTTTTTTGCTTGCTAAACTGTAGTTACTCCAGTACAGGTGACTAAAAATTCTATTAATAATTTCATTTATTTCTTACTCCTTTAAGTGACCACCTTCCCTCAAATCTAAAGAAACAGGTATAACCAATTTTTTAAAATCCCTGCTTCATGTAGTCATATTTACGTAAAGCTGGAAGGACCATCTTTGAAATGTTGCAGTGTTTACCTTTAGAAAACAAAAAAGAAGATTGTCTCTTCTTCCTCTTCCTTTTATACATTTGAAACTTCCTGATACAACAGGGCTATAGTGCTGGTGGTGATCATGATGCTAGTGCTAGTGGTAGTGATGTATGTGTATGTGTGTGCGTGTGAGAGAGTGTGAGGGTGGGAGGAGAGAGAGAGAAGGATCCTTAAAGTGTGATCTGGGTTAACACCTTAGCTTTGATGCTGCCACAGCAAATGCTATGTCTGCTTCATAAACATTGTGTTTTCTTAAATGCATCATTTTAAGAAAGTAATGAATTCTTTGCAGCTCAGTAAGGTGACAAGGCTGTTCATAATAATTTCTTGATAATTCATCAGATGTCCAATTTACCTCTTACTTTTCCTTCTCATCTCCTTTGCACAGAAAGTGACTGCTTATTAAATAAAGCCCAACTCAGCCTGTTTTTTCTGTTATGGAGTCTGAGAAGGTGGGATAGTGATCACCCGAGTGGTCCTGGGCAATAATGGGAAGTGGGAAGTTTGTTGTGTCCCCCTCCCAGTTCTTCATGTACTGCGTCTGCCTTCTCTCTTCACCTTGCTCTCAACTAAGATGTCAATTAACAATTCTTAAGGTGTTACTATAATGCTAAGATCCTGACATTTTTATCCAAGTACTTTCAGAGACTCAAAATGACAGCACAGCTCTCCATAATATATCTCCAACCCTTGTTTCTAGCCTTATTTGCCTCCATTACATCTGTCAGGCTGATCTGCTTTAACCAAGCACATTTTCTATTTTTCTGCTTATGCTTTTGCTCATGCTGTTCATGTAATTCACTCTGCCTAAACTTGTCTCCCCTTAAGCTCCATTTCTACCTGCCCAAGTCTTGCTCATCCTTGAAGACCAGCTCAGCTACATGAAACTTTATCTAACCCTCTGATTGTCCTTTTCCAAATTTTCTCTTTCCTATGATCTCATACACCTTTAATTGTATTCTATTACTTGTTTTGCTGGTCCTTAAATTATAATTAGTTATATTCACACTCATAGTCTCTACTAGACTGTAAGTGCCTTGAAGGCAGAAGCTGAGTCTTTTTCATCATTATATCCCACTCAGGGAAACCCAGAACTATGCTGGATACATGTGGGATATACTGTGGTATGTGGGAAACACTCAATAAATGTTTGTTGAAATAAAAACTTACCCAAATGATCTTTAATGCCAAAATTTCACAATATTCTGGTGGAAGGGAGATCTATTTGGGCAGAAGATTTCAGAGAATAAACTAGGTTGGCATTTACTATGTAGAGTGGAGAGCACTGAGATGGAGAAGCCAGTGAGGAATTCCTTGCCATATAATTATTATTATTATTATAATTATTGCATTTCACTTGAGTCTGGGTATATGGGATCATCTACTATTTCATATATCTTGTTCCATCTGAACAGGAAATCTCAGTTCCTTCTGAACTCCTGTGCAGTGATGCTGTATATGACTGATGGATGTGACTAAGCTGAGGTGAAAGTGGAAGTGGGGAAGTTATCGTGGGAGCGGGTTGAAGGGAAGGCTGATGAACTTTAAACCCAGGAATAAAATAACTATAGAATGAGCAATGGAATATCTCCCCTGCCCCTCTCCACCCCAAAAAAGAATCCTATCAAGTAAGCTCTCTGAAAGAAGCTAAGGGCAAAAAGGTCTAGCCCATTTACATTTCAATACAGAAGAGAAACAATTGCCAAAATAACTTTTTGCAGTTTCTTAAATCTTTGCAACTTATGGCTTTGGCGAACTCCCACCTATTTATTTCCTTGTATTGAACAGTGGTAAAGTCCTTCCATCGGGGGCCTTATGTGTTTGTATTAAGAATAGGTGGAAACTGGGGAAGACTAGGTCTTACTCTACAGTCAGTCTTTGGGCTGGGAGGTAGTAGGGTAGGATGGGCAGTTGGAAAGAAATATGCAAGTCAAATTTTTGCTGCCTTAAGAAGAAAGTAAAAGAGCAAAGAGCAGAGAAGAGGACCTGGAGACTTACCAGGGAGCCTGTGTTGTCTAGTGTTTAGGACTTGGAAGATTGAGGCTAAGACTCTTAGTCATAAACATCACAAACTGCCTCCCAAAAGTCTTTTTGGGGTGGGTGGATTTATACAAGTAGGTTGCCAAGATTGACCTAATGGTATTTTCAAGGAGGATAGATTTTTTTCCACAGACATAAAGCCATTTAGACAAAACCACTAACCTAATACAAAGAGCGAATGTCAAATAAAGAGCTAGGGTCTTCCACAAACCAACCAACCAGCCAAGTATGCTTATTAAGGTAACCCAGTTATTTTCAATTAAGCGTTAAAAAGCAAGTGAAATACCTCAATGTATTATGTCTTCAAACAAAGAAAATACCAGGGGCTTTCAAATGTCTTCCAAGCAATTTGAGTTGTTTTATTCACATCACAAAGACCGGTTTTCCCTGAAGTACTTCCTGTTCAGAAAACACTTAAGGACCCTGCTCTTCTGGGGTGCTTCTTGACATGAAAAGATTTTAATGTCATTGCTTTACCTTTAGTTTGGAATTGTGCCTCTTCAGCCAACTTTTCATTCTATTAGTTGTGCCTGGTTTTATCTCCCCTGATGTGACTGTCCAAAAAACATTCCCACCCTAGCTCCCTGATTTCACCTTATATTTTCTCTACAAAATACACTCACTGGAGTATATTTTATAATGCTTGGCATTCTTATTTTGATTTTTTTACTGTGCTAAATCAGTCAGTAAATATTTGTTGTAAGGCTTTGTACCAGTTATAATGGGAGAGACAAAGTAGTGTAAAATCTTCCCTCAAAGAGCTTGCTGTCTAATTGAAGATATGTAAGCGAAAGAGTGCTTCTTGTATTTGATATTTCCTTTCTATTTCTGATATTCTCCTTGGGTATGCCCTGTCCACATCACAATAGCCTCCTAAATAGTCCTCAGGTTTACTATTACCCTCCATCAAATCAGTCCCTGTTAATCTTCTTAAACAAGTTCACTGTGGTACTTCTTGTACCACCTTACCTTTCCTCCCCTCAAAAATACTACTTAAAGATACCATACTGCCTAAAAATAAAGTTCAATCTCATTTGTTTGGCTTGAAATTTCTCTCCTTCACACCTTTTTAATCTAAGTCTTACTCCATCTTTAAGGTTTAATTCAAGTTCCATTTCATCCATGCATCTTTCTTCCACTTACTCACCAAAAGTAATCTTTCCTTTTAATTTCAGTAGATTATAGTCTACATCACCCATTCAGTATTTAATTTATGCTACCTTGATTGGTTTCTTTTATATGTATATGGCTCTTCCCCATCCAGATTGCAAATTTTTTGAGGGCAGAGCCTTAGCATAATGCTTTGCACAGAAAAGATGCTTGAAAAGATGTCTGGTAATGAAGACATGATTTTTCCTGGCTTCAGAGTAGAGGAAGGATTATGAGGATGGGTGGCAAAGGAAATATTCTCAAGGTAGGGAGATTAATTAACGAGGTTTTTGCAACAACAGTCCTATCACAATAGGTGATAAGTGCTTCAACCTATTGGTTCCTTGGCTCAGATCCTCACTATATTAACGAATAACTTTGTTTAAGGGTAGTTAAGTGAAGCAGTGGGAGTGGAGAAGGAACAAAGAAACCTGTAACTATTTGCAATCAGTTAGTTGTAAACACTACTGCACTTGGACCAGCCACCGAGGAAATTTAGCATGATTAAAAAGGAAAGGAGGGAAGGACTTTGGGACTGCTATGAATTTATGTGGGGACAAAGGAGAAGTAGCAGTCAGAGCTTACTGAACCTGAGTAACTGCAATAATGATAGTAGCATTGACACAAAAATAGGAAAATCCGAGGTGGAAGCCAGATCTGGAGAGAAGGCGATAAGTTTGTTTTTAGACTTACTGAGTTTAGGGTAACTTGAGTAACAAAGTAGACGTGTCTAATGAGGAGTAAAAGATACCTTTTTTCACATTTAATTCAATCCAACAAATAATTACGGAGCATTTACTATGTGCCCATCATGATACTGGAGATAGATATAGTCACATAAGACCCAATTCTTGCCCTCCAGAACTCATGATGGAGTGAGGAAGACAGACTAATATGATAAAATATAGGAAATGGTATAATTGAACTATATATAGAGTATGTGAAAATATAAATAGGGGATCAATTGCTTATGTCCAAGCAAGTGAGAAAAATTACAGAAGTGATGATCTTTGAGAAGGGCCTTAAAAGATAAGTAGAAATGTGTTCAATAAACAGATGGGGAAATGACTTTCCAAGTAAAATGACAGTCTCGGGCAAAGGCACAGGACATGAAAGTGCATGGCATTCTAGGGGAACAACAGGAGTCTGAAGTGACTAATGAGAAACAGATGACAGAATAAAGATGGATGATTTGAAAGAGATGATGATTTTCAGAAATTGAAGAAAAGGGTGTTGTTACACTCAACTGGAGAGTAGCATATGTGTAAGGTTAAACGTGTAGTCTCTAGTGTTGGACTCTCTCAGCCCAAATCTCCTCTCTGCTACGTACTAACTGTGTAACCTTAAGCAAGTCACTTAATCTCTCTGTGCTTAGTTTTCCTCATCTGTCAAATGTAG
Source organism: Pongo abelii (assembly GCF_028885655.2). Lineage (NCBI taxonomy): Eukaryota > Metazoa > Chordata > Mammalia > Primates > Hominidae > Pongo > Pongo abelii. The sequence goes on from NC_072008.2 coordinate 113,715,907, forward strand.
ACAAAGGTACCTACCTCGGGACTGTTTTGAGGATTGAGAGAGCCAATATATGTAAACTAGAGCAATGCCTGGCATATAGTGTTATGTAAAGGCTAGTCCAAAGATTACATTTTAAGAAACCAGATACGACATCATTGTGTACTACACCAATAGCCACCTAAAAAAGAAATTATAAATGGCAAGTGTCTAAGTTTCTAGATACTGTAAGCAAGGACCCAGAGAAAACTAAATGAATCTCTTAGTCTCAGATAAAGGAGTTCGTGAGCTGGTAAGATATCTGCCTTGGAAAGGTAGATCCAATTTAGGGAAAGGGTGAGGTGTCTGAGAAAAAAAAGTAGAATGGCTAGAGTGCCATTCAGAGTAAACAGAAGCCCCCATTGTGGCATTGCCCTAGAAAATGGAAAAAAGCAACATAAGATTGTCACTCAGCAACAGACATATTTTATTTCAGTTAAGTAGGAAACAGAAAATTAGCCATCAGGGAGCTTCAAGTATGAGAGAGGGGGTAGTAGGGTCCAGTGACAGGTATTTTGCTTGGGTTGGAGAATATGAAGGAACCCTCTGAAGAGGGATAGCAATTGGAAATGCAGCCCTACCTTGCTAATGAAGCACATCTAGTCCCTTGAGTTTTGATGCTCTCAAGTAACCCATTGTCTGTTCCTCAGCCTTCTAGAGCTCTGCTCGAGTGATCCTTGAATAGACTCTTGGAATGCTTGTGCTTCCCTGTATGACTGCTCTGTGTGCTGCTGAAATGGAACTGAACCTCGCCCGCCCACCCAGCCAGCCCAGGGGTTTCACTTGACAGAACTCGGTTTGAATTCTGGTTTTACCACTTACTAGCTGTGTGATTTTTGAGCAAGTCACTAAAATTCTCTATGCCTCAGTTTTCCCATCTGTGAAATGGGAATAAACGTGGTTCCTATATTGTAAAATTGTTATGATAATTACATGAAATAATTTACCTATGAAGTGCTTGGCAAGTTAAGTACTAAAAAGATGTTAGTTCCTTTCTCCTTCCTTTCCTGTTATACTTGGGCAGCCCCAAAATCCCCTGCTCTCATTTTAGCCCCTCCTGGGGGCTCTGTACCATCTAGTGTCAATAATAATAGAGATGAGGAGAAGGAGAAATCAATCCATGGAAAGAAAATGAAGAATGGTAGTTTTTTTTTTCCAACCCTGACTTTGCAGTAAAGATGTTTTGATGCAGCCAGTATCCCAAAATAGGAAAGGTATTCAGATACTGGACAGCCCAAGGTGAGAAATACCCACTAAAACACGACAACTATGTGAAAAATATATACACATGAATATATGTTTAATGATATATTTAATGTGAAAAATTAGAAGGGAACAAGGAAAACTGAAAACATTTTTGTTAGCACAATATATTGTTGTAATGTTATCTTAATATTGTGCCTGTGGAGGAGGATACTCTTTTCTTGACATACATAAATCTCCTTACCCTCTTTCCAAAAGAACAGCAGGAGGAAAGGGTACTGGAGTAAAGGGAATTGTTCAGTGGGAATAACATGCCCCCATCTCATCTGTCCTTCTGCCCAGCCTTCCATTAACCATCATGATCTACCAGAGGCCTGGAGAGCTTCCTAACTGTGGTGCTTCAATGCCCTTGCATCATTAATATCATCATCTCTACCCTTCTTCTAGGAGTGGATCGTATGAGGGAGGTATGGAAGAAGTTGTGCATGCTTAGCTGTCAGTCCGAACCTTTTAGAGCCAGCAGGGGACAAAGGCAACAATCACTGTGTAATACTCTGAAATTTCTTGGCAGGTGAATACTGCTATGCATGAGGCAAAACTTATGGAAGAATGTGACGAGTTGGTAGAGATCATCCAGCAGAGGAAGCAAATGATCGCTGTCAAAATCAAAGAGACAAAGGTAAAGCACATCACTTCAGTGAATCCAAGGAAGAGTTGACTTTACAAATATCAAAGTTTGATCCAGATGATTCCGGTTTGATCATGAAATCAAGAAGAAATGAGATTATAGGGGGAGAGGCAAAGAAGTGATGTTTGGCCTATTGCTCTGAATCCAGTAAAAACGATGGCCATTCTGGGTGTTAGAAACGTTCTATATCTTGACCTGGTTTATGTGGGTGTATGTGTAGGCAAAAGTTCATTGACCTGTATACTTAGGATTTGGGTGCTTTACTGTTGTATGTTATAACTCAATGAAAAGGAAAAAAGTAATGGTAGAAATGTGAGTCAGGATTATGGACCATGAATTCCAGGATGAGGACTCTGGGCTTAATCTGAAAAGTGTTGGGCAGCCATTCTAGTTTCTTAGGAAGGGAGTAAGATGGATTGATATGGCAGAGGTATGCAGGGTAGATCAGAATGGGATGATACCAAAGTCAGGGTAGCAAGTTATGAGACTTATGGAATGATGCTTTGTAAGAGTTGATAAAGACCTAAACCAGAGTAGTGGCAGCACAAATAGGGGGAAGAACACAACAGGCATTGCTAGAAAGGAAATGATAGGAAACATTGAACTTTTAAATATAGAAGATGAATGAGAGAGAGGGAAGACTCAGTGAAGACATTCAGGTTTCTAGCCTGGGAACTGAAGAATCATGATCATAAGGGTCAAGTGTGAGCCTCCATACAGATATATGGTTTTAGGCTTGTTGGCTTGCTCGTCAGTGTTAGTGGTTATAAGTTCATGCTGTGTGTATAATGTGAGATGTTTTGAGAGGCTAGAGTGATCACTAATAATTTGTGCCATGCTGAGTGGTTATAGCTTATCCAGGAATTAAAGTTTCCTGGATACAGATTTGTGAACACACAGGTATGCATAAAGACACTTAGAGAAATATATACATAGAACTGTAGATACTCATAAAGAAAAAGATGGTACTTTTTAGTAAACATGTGTGAAAATATATTGACAACAAAATGTAAACAAACAAAAATATAAACAATTATAATCTCTGGGTAGTAGTGTTTCTTTTATACTTTTTTATTTTCTGAATTTTCTATAATGGGCATGCATTGATTTATAACCAGAAAAATTAATGTTACTAATACACAGAGGGTGTAGATAACCGAGAGTATATGACTGTGTTGCAGCCTAAGTATACAAGCGGTAGACAAGAGAAGGAGGGGTTGGCACAAGAGACACGGTGGGTAGAGTGAGAAGGTGAGTGGTTAGTACAGGGACCATGGAATATTAATAAACCTTATTTTTAGAATCACTGCAGCATACCTTCTTCATGTTGTTTTTTATTGTTTTTAATTAAGCACTGCATGTTTTATCTTATTTTTTTCTTTTACTAATTCCTTAAAGGTTATGAAACTGAGAAAGCTGGCACAGCAGGTTGCTAATTGCCGCCAGTGTCTTGAACGGTCAACAGTCCTCATCAACCAAGCTGAGCATATCCTGAAAGAAAATGACCAGGCACGGTTTCTACAGTCTGCAAAAAATATTGCTGAGAGGTCAGTTCCTTGTAAGCGCGTGAGCTTTCTATGATGGTGTTGGTATAAGGGTAGAGAAACTTTTAGCTATATTGATAGGTGTGTGCTCTTCTCAGTCTGCATGCAGTTTCTATTGCTTTCATTTAGTTATTCTGCACATAAATCCTTTACGGCAGTAATTTTTAGGCCTTTATTTAATCACTCACTCCTTTCTAAATTAGATGAGCGTCATGAACCTTCTTCCAGAGGAAAAACAATGCATTTAATAAATATACACAGATAATTTTCTGTACTATTTCAGAGGACTCACAGATCCTTAGAAGCCCATCCATAAAAAAGTCCAGGGTCTAAAGTGAAACATTATTCAGTATAGTCACCAAGACTTCAAGAGGCTGCAGAGGCTCATTAGGCCAGATTTGACCTCCATATATCTCCTTCTCATTCATTGAAGACCTTGGCTCCAGGCTCACAGTATTCCTCCCATTGCCTCTGCCATCATTTTGGGTGAGTTCAGCAACAATCACATGGCTGACTCATCTAATGCTTTAGCCATCTAGCTTTTTTAACATCCCCTCTAACAGTGACTCTCACCTCAGAGCTCCATCTCATCCACCCATTTTCATGGACCACATGCTGAACTTCACCATCACTCAGAGTTGCACTGAAATCATAACTTAAAACACCCCAGTTTTTAACTATAACCTCTACTTAGCAACTCTTTTTTCTTATTTTTGTTTCGTTTTGTTTGAGACAGAGTCTCACTCTGTTGCCCAGGCTGGAGTACAGTGGTGCAATCTTGGCTCACTGCATCCTCTGCCTCCCAGGTTCAAACGATTCTCCTGACTTAGCCTCCCAAGTAGCTGGGATTATAGGCATGAACCACCATGCCTGGCTAATTTTTGTATTTTTAGTAGAGATGGGGTTTCGCCATCTTGGCCAGGCTGGTCTCGAATTCCTGGCCTCGAGTAATACGCCCGCCTCAGCCTCCCAAAGTGTTGGTATTACAGGCGTGAGCCACTGCCCTCAGCCAACAATTCTTTTTTTCTTCAAATACATATATACTTCAACTTTGTTGAGACTGCTAAGGCCTGACTCCTATACTTTCTTCTGACCTACCAGCTATTTCCTGTCTTTACTTCTTTCTTTAGCCTATTTAGGATCTGTGATTTCTCACTTCAGATACTCTCTTTTCAATATTCTCAATCCCCTTGCCCCATTGTCCTTTTAACATACCAATCTGATAAAATCCTAACCCTGAATCAGTCCCACTTTTTCCATTCCTATATTTGAGTTGCAGCACCCTACTGGAGAAAATCACATAACCAAAGAGGTCGGTACTACTGCATCACAAATGTATAGCTTCTAAACCTCACCTGGGCCTTCAGTGCTAACCTGAAATCCTTCTGCATTGCTTTGATCAGCTTTCTTTTTAACTTGTCATCATAATGGCTATCTCAAATCTTTTGTACTTACCTCAAAATTCCAACTCTGCCACTTTTCTGCTTATGCTCAGTAAATGCCCTCTTATTTTACAAAGAACAGTAAGTGTGAAATAATGAATTCAGCTTCTCATATCAAACTTCTGAACACACTTATGTCCACATCCATTAACTTCTGCCTTCCTTCTGATTAAAATGGAAGAGATGTCTCTTTATTTGTGCTTTGGCCAAATACACTCTTTTTTCCGTAGCTTCAATTTATCCCTCTCTATAGTTGACTTCACATCCATTTTTAACCCACTCATGTCTTTCCTACCTAAAACCAACCAAACAAAAAAACCCCATGACTTTCCTCTACTTCATATCCCCTCCAATTATCACCTGTCCCTCTCCTTCCCTGCACAGCAAACTTCGAGACTTTACATTTCCTCACCCCTAATTTACTCTTCTGAAATATTTAAAATGTATTTATATCCAAGTACCTTGTGCATAGTTAGAAAGTAAAATATTACTATAAGTCATATTGCAAGAAATAGCAATCTCCTCATTCTCAATGTCTGCTCTCTGATAATACTATTATCAACAGAGTTCTTACTTTGTACTGGGCATTATTTTAAGCCTTCGTAAGTATTAACTCACTTAATCCTCAAAAAAACTTTACGAGGTAGATACTACTTTTATCCCCATTTTATAAATGAGAGAACGATTTTCAGAGAGGTTAAATAACTTGCTTGCAATTGTCCAACTAGTAAGGGGCACAGGCAAGATTCAAATTTAGGGACTCTAGTGCCACAGTCTACACTCTTACAACAAAGCCAAGCAATTTCAGCTCTATCAGGTGTTTGTATCGGCAAGACCTTACATTTCTAAATAACATCCTTACATTGGTAGTTTAAATTTTTTTCAACTTTAGACAGTATCAATTAACTTCTGCAAATTTGGACTTTTTTTCTGCCACTACTTCTACAAATACTTTTTATGCCACTTCCTTCCTCTCTATTGGGGATTCCAATTACATGTATATTTGGCTGCCTGAAATTGTCCTATAGCTTACCAATGCTCTATTTTTGTTTTGCAGTCTTTTTATTTTTTTTGCCATTGTGAAAACACATGCAAGTGTGTTTCATTTTGGGTAGCTTCTATTGCTATATCTTCAAGTTCACTAGCCTTTTCTTCTGTGATACCTAATCTGCTGTTAACCCCTCCAGTGTATTTTTTATCTTAGATATTATAGCTTTCATCTCTAGTTTGATTTGGGTCTTTTAAAAAGTGTCTTCCATATCTCAAGATATTCAGGCTGGGTGTGGTGGCTCACAGCTTTAATCGCAGCACTCTGGGAGGCTGAGGTGGGAAGATCACTTGAGACCAGCCTAGGCAACATAGCGAGATTCTATCGCAAAAAAAAAAAAAAAAAAAAAAAAAAAAAGCCTGCATCTGGTGGCATGTGCCTGTAGTCCTAGCTACTTGGGAGGCTGAAGAAAGAGGATCTTCTGAGCCCAGGAGTTCAAGGGTACAGTGAGTCATGATGCTGCCGCTGCACTCCAGCCTGGGCAACAGGACAATGTCTTGTCTCTGAAAACAAAAAAAGATATTTAGCCTTTCCTCTAGCTTTCTGAACATATGGAATACAGTTAAAATAATTGCTTTTATGTCCTTGCTTGCTAATTCTAATACCTGTGTCATATCTGGGTCCGTTTCAATTGGTTGCCTTTTCTTCTCATTATGGATTGTATTTTCTTGATTTTTTACCTATCAGGTAATTTTTTACTGGATGTCAGACTTGTTAATTTTCTCTTTTGGGATGCTGTATATTTTTGTATTCCTATAAATATTCTTAAACTTTGTTCTGAGACACAGTTAAGTTACTTGAAAACAGCTTGATCCTTTCAAGTCTTGGTTTTCAGATTTGATAGGTGAGATCAGAGCAATGTTTAGTCTAGAGACAATTTTTCCCCACTACTGAGGCAAAACCCTTCTGAGTACTCTATCCAGTGTGCTGTGAGTCATGAGATTTTCCAGTTTAGCTGGTAGGAACAGACACTATTGCTAGACCTATGTGAGCGCCAGGGATTATTCCCTCTTATCTTTTTGGGTGGCTCTTTCCCCAGCATTATGCAGTTTCCTCGCATGCATTTGTTGATCAGTATTCTGTTGACTACTAGAGGGAAACTCTGAAGGTCTCTAGAATTCTCTCTGCAGCTGTTTCCTCTCTGGTACTATGTCCTGTGAACTCCAGCCAACTTCGTCCACTTGGATTCTCAGCTCTGTCTCCTTAATTTTAGGGAACTCGTTGGGCTCTGTCTGGATTTCCCCTTCCTGTACCACTTGATTCCCTTAAGCTTTTCAAACAAACTCTCCTATAGTTTCTTAAGAAAGAGTACATGGGAAGTAAATTTTCAAGAACTTTTTGCCTAAAAATATTTCAAGTTAATTTTCACACTTGATAGGTTGGAAATAAATTTTGAAGGCATGACTTCATTGTCTCCTGGCTTCCATTATTGTGTTGAGAAGTTCACTGCCGTTTTGAATCCAGATCTTTTGAATATAACCTATATTTTAAAATCCAGAAGCTTAAACAAAAGTTAATATTACTTTTAATTGACAAATCATAGTTGTATACATTAATGGGTTACAATATGATGTTTTGATATATGCATATGATGTGGAATGACTAATTGAAGCCAATTAACATATCCATTACCTCACCATTTTTTGTGGTCAGCCATTGAGATTTACTCTTTTAGCTATTTTGAAACATACAATATATTATTATTGATTATATTCACACTGCTGCACAACAGATCTCAGAAACTTATTCCTCCTGTCTAACTGAAACTTTATACCCTTTGTCCAACAACTCCCCATTCCCTCCTCCTCCTACCAGCCTCTGGTAACCACCATTCTACTCTCTATTTCTATGAGTTTGATTTTTTCAGATTCCACCTATGTGCGAGATCATATGGTATTTGTCTTTCTGTGCCTGGCTTATTTTACTTAGCATACATCCTCCAGGTTCATTTATGCTATCAAGGATAACAGGATTTCCTCCGACTTCAGTGGCTGAAAGGTATTACATTATGTATCTATACCACATTTTCTTTATCCATTCATCCATTGATAGAAACTTAGGTATATTCCGTATCTTGGCTATTCTGAATAATGCTTCAGTGAACATGGGAATGCAGATATTTCTTTCACATATTGATTTCAACTTCTTTGGATATATACTGACTAGTGGGATTGCTGGATCCTACAGTAGATCTATTTTTAGTTTTTTGAGGAACCTCCATACAGTTTTTTATAATGGCTGTACTAATTTATATTCCCACCAACAATGTATAAGGGTTCCCTTTTCTCTACATCCTCACCAGCACTTATCCTTCCTCTTTTTAATAATAGCCATTACGATCTAGAAGTTTTAAAGATCTTATCTTTAACCCAGTTTTTCTGAAATTTCACCAAGATTTGCCTCTGTTATAGATTTTCCTTTCCTTTCCTTTCCTTTCTTTTCCTTTCCTTTCCTTCTCTCTCTCTCTCTCTCTCTCTCTCTCTCTTTCTCTTTCCTTCTTTCTTTCTTCTTGTTCTGTTGCCCAGGTTGGAGTGCAGTGGCATGATCTCAGCTCACTGCAATCTCCGCCTCCCAGATTCAAGTGATTCTCCTGTCTCAGCCTCCCTAGTAGCTGGGACTACAGGCTCACACCATTACGCCTGGCTAATTTTGGTATTTTTAGTAGAGATGAGGTTTCACCATGTTGGCCAGGCTGGTCTCGAACTCCTGATCTCCAGTGATCTGCCCACCTTGGCCTCCCAAAGTGCTGAGATTACAGGTGTGAGCCACCGTGCCTAGCCCATTGTGGACTTTTTGTCATTCATTTTTCCTGGGCACTCAGTGAATCTTTCTAATCTAAAGACTGGTGACCTCTAGCTCTGGGAATTGTTCTTGTATTATTTGCTAATAATTTCCTCCCCTTTATTCTTTCTCTTCTTTGTTTATGGGACTTTGATTAGTGAACTGTTGGACATCCTAGACTTTTTTCTCTAATTTTATCTTTTCCATTTTCCATGACTTTGTCTTCTTATTTTACTAAGATACTTCCTTAATTTTTCATTAAATCCTTCTATTGAAATTTTAATCTCAGCATTCCTAATTTTATTCACAAGAGCTCATCCTTCATCCTTGTTTCTTTTTTAGCATTCTGTTTTTGCTTTGTGGATACGAACTATTTGGTTTTCTTCTTGAGAATATTATCATTTTAAAAAGTTTGCTTCTAAACCCTGCATTGTCTGGGTTTCCTCCCAGTTCCTTTTCTCTGTTAGTTTAAATTGCTGTCTTTTCCTAAATATCTGGCAAACTACTGGCTGTGTGTTTGAGTTTAAGCACTAAAAGATGACTGGAAACTGTGAGTGGATGGGAATAATTTATGGGTTGGTGAACTTTGCTATAGGATTATAAGGTTGAATGCCGGCTTTTTATTGATGGACTCCCAAGTGTCAGTTCTGTAGGTCTTTTCTCTTGGGTCAGTTTCCCTTGGATGGAATCCTCCAATTTCCCGCTTTTGATTGGAGGGGCAGCGGTGTGGAAGGTATAAACCTGGCTGCCAGCATTCTGGGAGCCAAGGAGGGAAAAGGAGCTGAGAGTTTTAAGACTGCTTTTAGTATAATGTCAAAGCTCAGCAGAAAGTAAAACTCACATATCCTGCCAGAATGAGGGAAGGGTAGTCTCTGGTTTAGTGTGCATGAATCTGTGGATCTAGTTGTTCCTCATGCAAACTTTCAACTTTCTGTGGCACTAAATCAACTTGATGTTGTTGGCTTCCTGATCTAGCTTTCTCTGGTCTGTTATTGGTTACCACACATTCATCCCTTTCTAGCTTCCAAACATTTGTTGACAATCTTTTACTTGTTGGCATCTCTTTTCCATTCTCTTTGTCTTTGTGGGTTTATGACATTTCATTCTTTGACTGTTATTTCCGTGAGAATTCATGAAAGCAAAAATAAAACATATATTCAAACCACTGTATTTAATAATCTCTACTCTCCAACCCTCTGAAATGTTTTGTCCCACTACCACACCATTGAAAGTATTCTTTTCAAGGTCACCAAATGAATACCTTGTTGCTAAATATAATAGACACCCCTTTGTTTCATCTTACTTGATCTCTCAGTAGCATTTGTCCTCCTGATCATTTTTACTTGAAATTTCTCTGCCCTTACCTTCCATGAACACTCCTGGTTTTCTTCCTACTTTGTTGTTTTTGTTTTGTTTTGCCTTTGTGAGCAGTGTTTCCTTGGCCTATTCCTTTAATGCTATTGTTCTTTGTGATTCTGTCTTAGGTTATTCTCTTCTCTCATTACATGTTCTCCTTGTTGCAAACTCATTGGTTCCTAGGGCTTCAATTACCATCTAGGTGGTTATGATTCCCAACTCTTTATCTGAATCTTCTTTTCATAGGCTCAGGTATAACCTGAGGTGTAGGTGGAATAGATGACTATATATGTAGTATGACTTGAGAATCATCTACCCACCTTCAATACCGGTCTCCGACAGGGTCTGAAAATTTCCCCCACCATTATGCATTGTGTTGTGTTAAGGCACCATGACTTCAGTTAAAATGAAATTTTAGCTGGGAGAGATATCCCTTTCCCCTTACAAATGACACCTTATATTATTTGCAATAGAAACCAAGGCCTTGCGAGACTGCAACAAGATCGCTAATGTTGTGTTTTGCTTAAATAAAAAAACACAGACAGTCAGATACACACACACACACACCCCACCATGTCACTTTTAACCCATTCTTAACCTTTCGTCCATCGTTAACATTTAGGAATAGAGTATTCTAATATTTCTATTTAGATATATTTCACAAACATGATATGCTATATATACTATATTATACTCTACATTTGAAACAATGTATCACAAACTTTTCTCTATATCATTGGATATTATAAAACCTGATTTCCAATTGCTTCACCTTATTTTATCTTTTGATGTATAGTACATTACTTAACTCAGTCTCCACTGTTAGACAATCAGGCTACATATGGTGTGTTGAGTGCCCTTGTAGTTCTATCTTTGCATACATTTCAATTATTTCCATAATAAAAATTTTATGAAATAGAACTGTGGTGTCAAAGAAGATTTATATTTTAAGCTATTTTGAAATTTAATGCTAATTTGGCCTTCAAAATATGTATCAATTTCAATCCTAATACAAATATGTAGGCATTATTGACTATAGGCATAAAAACTCCTATGCTGTTATTTGTTCGTAATTTAAATGCTATCTCATTTTAATTTATATTTCTTTGATTTCTCATAAAGTTGGACTTTTTAAATATATTTATTGGCCATTTGTTTGCTTTGACTTTGTTTTCTTTGATGCTTTGTGAATTAACACTTTTTGTTTTATTTGTTTACACTTATGCTTATTCCAAGACACTTTAAAATCTGGTCTCTTTGCCTCCAATTTTGACCCTTTCCCATCCCTCCACTGAAGCCGTAGTAGTATTCCTGAAACATGAATTTCAGCATATTATTTCCCCACCTAAAATGCTTAGTGACTCCCATCGTTCTTAAGATAAAATCCAACGTTTGTAACATGGCCTACAAAGTCCTGCATGATTTTGTCTCATTCTCCAGGCTTCAAACAAGAGAGAACACACACACATCCACATAGTCTTTGCTTAGTTAACTCTTACTCATTACGTAGGTCATTGGTTAAAATCGACTTCCTCATGGGAGATTTCCCTTAGCTCCCAAGTCTCTTCAGATAACTCCTGTGTATGCTCCACTCCCTTTGTAGCAGCACTTCTATTGCCCATGTAATGTCTTTCTCCTTCATGATGTGTGAGCTCTTGAAGGCAAGAACCACAACAAAACTTGTTCACTTTGTGTATCTCCAGTGCCCAGTACAGTGCCTGGCACATTAGTTGTGCTTAATAAGTATTGGACAGATGGATGGAGGAAATAAAGAAGATTGGAGAGGCCAGAAAGGAATTCCATGAGCTAATTTTCTAGATTAACTGTTATCCTAAAGAAGTTGTTGTCTCCTTACTCACCAAATCCTGGCTATTCATGTGAGAACTTAGGATTGTACTGAGCTAGTCTTTCCTTTGGCCTGTAGTTTATCCCTGAAACATCTCTATTTTCAGAAACAATAAGAGATGTTGTTGGTAGATGTATAGCAGGGTATATGTACATGAGGATATGTATTTTTCAGTTTCCCATTCCCTTACAACTAGTTCACCATAAAAGTTTCCTCTCTGGTCTTCCTACATTCAATGCCTTTTCTCTCTCCTCTAACCTACGTATTGTTGCCAAGTGAATGTTTCTTTCCTCATCATCATTTACATGTTCAAGGATCTTCATTGGCTCTGATTTAGAAGATCTTGCACAGGACTAAAACATGTATATTTTGGCAAAAGCTCCTCCAGATAATCCTGATGTGTAACGATGCCTAAGAATTGCTGAGATATATAAAATATACCTCAATTTTTTGAAGAAAAGAACAGTCTAAATGGTTAAGGGTATAGAATTTAGAATCAGATGGACATGGGCTCAATTATATTTCTGACTCTTACTGGTTGTGTGATCTTGGACAAGTTACTTAGCATTTCAATGTGTCAACTTTCTCATTTGCAAAATGGAAATAACATCTACTACATAGAGTTATGGTAAAGAGTAAATTAGATAATGTATATAAAGTGAATGCGCAGAGCATTGTATATACTAAGCACCCAATAAATGTTAGCAGTTATTTTGTTGTTAGTCATTCAATTGTTCATTCAACAATTATTTCTTCACTATGTGTCAAATGCTGTGTTGGGGTCATGGAAGATATTAAGAGGTACAAAATAGGAACCCTGCTCTTGAGACTCTTAGAATTAGTTGGGAAGATAAAACTATCATAGCACTATACAATCTGAGGATAATAAAGTGAAATATAAATATTATAAAAGATCACATAGGTCAGGCACGGTGGCTCGCTACTGTAATTCCAGCACTTTGGGAGGCCAAAACGGGTGGATCACTTGAGGTCAGGAGTTTGAGACCAGCCTGGCCAACTTGGCAAAATCCCGTCTCTACTAAAAATACAAAAATTAGCTGGGCGTGGTGGCGGGCACCAGCTAGGGAGGCTGAGACATGAGAATTGCTTGAACCTGGAAGGGGGTCGGAGAGGCAGAGATTGCAGTGAGCTGAGATGGCACCACTGCACTGCAACCTGGGTGACACAGCAAGACTCTGTCCCAAAAAAAAAAAAAAAAATCACATAAAGGATATATTTAGGGAAGGTGTTAACCTAGCATGCTGACTTGCTGACTAGCATAAACAAAAAAGAAAAATCTCTCTCAAACTGTTTTTACCAAGGCTTTAAAGGTCTAGTTTTGATGCTGTCTGCCAGATGGAAAATGATGCAGAGGGGAAAAAATCCTGTATTTACTTCTCAAAATTAAGACCGGATGGGGGAGTGTGTTTGGGGGGTGAACATATGTGAATAAATATGGTATAACTCTTAATTGGTTCCTGATGATTAAAATTTAAATGGTTTCCATTGGAAAGGCACAGATATGATATTTTCACTAAATAAATCAAGCCTTACAAGTCATTTATTTTCACCTTGTTAAACCAGAAATCAAACACTGGGTGAAGGTTGCAACCTATTTTGATGTATATTGATGTACTTTTCTCTTTTTCAGGGTCGCTATGGCAACTGCATCTTCTCAAGTTCTGATTCCAGACATCAATTTTAATGATGCCTTTGAAAACTTTGCTTTAGATTTTTCCAGAGAAAAGAAACTGCTAGAGGGGTTAGATTATTTAACAGGTGTGAAAATACTGTGCTTTCCTTCCCATTTAATTTTTTTTCTTCTGGTATGCTTTTATTTAAAAATAATTTGAAAAAGACAATATTTATAATTTACATATTTTATAATCTTTAAAATGATGCATGTATCTTTTCAGACAGAATATATTTTAGTTCATTAACAGAAAAAAAGATGATTTATGATTTGTTAACTATTTCTAGGGTCAAAATGGGTATACCATCTGTACTTAAGAGTAAAACACAAGAAATTGCTGATAGATTTGTCCTTATGAATCTAACAGTAATGTATTGTTGCTAGTTATGAGAGTAGAACTCAGGTGACAATTAGGGAATATTAGAGAATGCCTTACGTGGGTGTACGACCAAAATGGTTTTAAGGAAAATTAGGTGTTAGTAGATCAGGAAGAAAAATGTAAGAAATATCTGGCTCTCAGACAATTTTAGAAAATGAGGAATGCAACCAGCCTGTTAAAAATGCTAGCTTTCAGGATTATTTAATGATCATTTCATGAAAAAATATACACAAACTATTTTTTAACTGTTTTGTTACTATATTAAATAGCTGCTCCTTATTGAACATCTACTTTATTCTAGACACTGTATATTAATTTTGTATCTTTAATCCTTACAACAAATCTATAAGTTAATTATCACCCCTATTTTATAGATGAGGGAACTCATTATTTTGCACTTGACTATACAGCTAAAAATATATAATGGGGCTGGGCACAGTGGCTCACGCCCATAATCCCAGCACTTTGGGAGGCCAAGGTGGGTGGATCACCTGAAGTCAGGAGTTCGAGACCAGCCTGGCCAACACGGCGAAACCCTGTCTATACTAAAAATACAAAAATTAGCCAGACGTGGTGGTGGGTGCCTGTAATCCCAGCTACTCAGGAGGCTGATGCAGGAGAATCACTTGAACCCAGAAGGCAGAGGTTGCAGTGAGCCGAGACTGCATCACTGCATTCCAGCCTGGGCAACAAGAGCAAAAATCTATCTATCTCTCTCTCTATATATATATACTCATTTTGAAATTAAAAAAAAAGTTGAAGACCATATGTTAAGACAACCATATAATCACTTTAATGTCTACATAAGTGTTTATGCAGGCAGACTAGACAGCTGGGGCAATCATCACAAAAATTTAGGCTTATATCTTTGCCTAAAATATTTTTATTGTTGTAGCAAAAGTGGTTTTAGGGAGCTTGAGATCCCAGCATTTTGCTTCAGGTTGCATGGTTCATGCGATCTAAAGATTCTCTATTAAGAAAATCTCTTCAAGAGATGTTGGGTTATGCAGGAAGAGTAACAATTGTAAAATTCCAGAAGACAGAGTATGCTTTCCTTACTTTCTTTTCCACCTTTCCTTACAGCCCCAAACCCACCATCTATCCGAGAAGAACTCTGTACTGCCTCCCATGACACCATTACAGTCCACTGGATCTCGGATGATGAGTTCAGCATCAGCTCCTATGAGCTTCAGTACACCATATTCACTGGCCAGGCTAACTTCATCAGTAAGTCATGGTGTAGTTGGGGCCTGTGGCCAGAGATAAGGAAATGTAAGGAAGCAGTAAGCTGCTCAAGATTGGCCGGGGCGCCACGAGGCAAGTGTTTGTAAGACATGTTAGGTTGTTTAGCATAGTGTTTCATAGACAGTGTAAGCTCCCCAGGGCATTGCAAAGATCTTACTGATGGGTAACAAGCAAGTTGTATATTTCCTTGCTGGGCAGTTGCTGGGGCCATTCCCATTCATTTATGTAACCCTTAGCCTTTCCTCAATTAATCCATGTCACTCCACTTTCCTAAGGAGAGTACAGCTTGGTACTTGTTCCTTGCCACCATCATTGCTGGTTCTGTGTGTATGAACATCTCTCTCCTTGACTCTTCTTCTACTTCATTATCGTGGTAAAATACATTATGTTCAAAGACTTTTCCTTTACCAAACCTACCTCTATCAGTGAATATGGTGACAAGCCTCCTGCCTCTGTCACTCTTCCCTTTACTTCTTCCTTTCCACCAAGAATTATGCTAAATATGAAAACATGTCAGTGGGCCACAAAATGAAAAAGATTAACAAAGCTGTTGTTTAACTCACATGTTATGGTTTCACTTTCTTGCGAATTGGAGCAAGACAAAACAGAGTAGGAACTTCACTCATGCCAGTCAAGAGGGGTTGAGCTGAAAGTTCCCCTCAATGCCCTGGGTGCTGTGGGGGCGGGGATGGGTGATGGTGGAAATGGAAACAAAAGCAAAATTAAAGCTGGATTCAAGACTGGAACAGATTCCCAACCTAAAATAACATCTCCATAGCTGCAAATTAGTATTTTCTTTTACTTTTTTGTTCCTGCTTTTGTGTCTGACTTCACAGGCCAGCATGAGAGTAGTTTTTCCAACTAACCCCTTCAAGTAGGCTTCCTTTTCCTGTTTTGTGACAAATCTGGGGCAGAATTCTGTTTTGTAACAAGGTGGGGTGGGGAGATGAGAGGACATTTGGGGATCAAACTCTAAAAAACATTTGCCTCGTGCAGCTCCAACCTAAACCACTTGGCCCATGTAGCTATGTTCCTGGGTGTTTCTTCAGATTGTGAAGTCACAAACTGTAATGCTTCACTGATTTATTTGTCTCTCCTACTCTGGAAAGTCTTAGCGCCAACAACTGTGCTTCTTTTTCCTGATATGGGGAAAGCAGTAATCTCCCAGGAATCAAGAAGTCTGAGAAGTGACAAAGATCTAAAGGTTGTCACCTCTGTTTTCAAGGTTATATAGTCCTTTGTAAAGAAAAGCTTAAAGGATAATTCTTAACAGTGATAGGATCATAGCATCTTAGAATTGGAATGGACCTTAGAAGTCATCTAGTCTAATATTCTTCCCTCCTACCAGACACCCAGTAGATAATCATCCTATCTCTGCTTGAACATTTCCAGTGATAGGTACCTCACTTCTAACAAAACAACCCATTTGATTGTTGTGCAGCTATAAATAATGGCCAGTGCTTCCTTATAAGAGGCTTAACTTTTCCTTTTAGTAAATAATAACGACAATAATAATTTACATGTGTATTATGCTTTGCCATTTACAAATGCTCCCACATACATTATCTCATTTAGTCCTTATGGGTGCTTACTTAGCCTTATGAAATGTTATTAACTCTACTTTATAGGTGAAGAAACTGGGGCTCAGGTTGAGTGAGTTGCCCAAAGTCACAGAGCTACGAAATGAGGGAGTCAAGGTTGCAGCTTGAGCCTGTCAGACTTCAAGTTTAATGCTCCTTGAAGTAAACCACAGCAACCAGTTAGTCCTAGTTCTGACCTTTTGTGCCTCACTAACAAACCTAATCCATCTTTCACATAACAGTTCTTCAGATAATTTTAGTTAGTTCCTATGTCCTTCTAAATTTTCTCTTTTCCAGGCTAGGCATCTTCCTTTCTTTCAATTGCTCCTCATATGGTATAGTTTCAGATCTTTTGCTATCCTAGTATCATTTTTAAGAACACACTCCTGTTTATCACTGTGCTTTATAAAATGTTCTGTCAATGAAGTGAATTTGGTACTCCAAAAGTGGTCTGAGCACTGCAGAGGATAGCTGGATTATTTCTTTTGTACATTAGCTGATTCCCAATTGCCCTGTACCTTTTTTTCAGCAGCCACTTTGACTACTGACTGTTTACTGAGCATATGATCAACTGAATTTTCTATGTATTCCAAATCCTGTCCTTATACAACTGAATATCTAAAACAAAAATACAAAGCCTTGAATTTATCCCTAGTACATTTTATCTGGTTAGTTCTGCCATTTCATTTCAGCATGCTAAAATCCTTTGGGATACAGATTCTACCTTCAAATATACTTGCTTACCCTCACAGCCTGCCTTCTATTTCTTCCTCTAGTTATTGATAGAAAATTTTGTTAGAACAAGGACAAGGGCAGAGGCCTGAAGCAAAATTTTGGATGGCAATGAGAAACTATCTTACTAGGAATAAGTATTTTTGAAGATTCAGGATCCCAATCCTACCTGCCAGTCTGGCCTGCCACAGTTGACTGAACCTCCGTTCTGAGAGCTACTTTCCTTTGACATTTTTTCACATTTTCTTTGTCCAGAAATTTCATTCTTGTTGGTGAGGATTATTCCCCCTTCACCTTTTCTTTCAACTTTATTTCCTGATTTTTAACTTTCTTCCTACCTCTTCTAAGATTTGAAATGATCACAACCAATAATGTTTCAGATTATGCTGTGAGGTGAATGAGAATTCCAACAGATATTTGAGTGTGTTTGTCTTCTGATTACTGTATTATCTTTCCTCTGTTTGAATTTTGTGTTTTGCATTACAAAAGCATTAGCCGTAAACTGCCTAGCCAGGCAGACCATAACATACAACCAGAAAGACATAACTTCTATTTCCCTTCCTTTTCATTCTCATGCAAATACTCTCTACCACACATTTACACTCAGGTTCAGGGATTTCCATATTGTAATTTTTCCCTTTTGAACAAGAGGTATACTTCCACTGACATAATTCAATCATAAGTCCCATCTTACTAAATCTCAGTAATACCTAGAGGATCATATATTTACCTTTTTAAATTTAGAAATGATTTCAAAATCACAGAAAACTTGCAAGACTAGCACAAAGAACACCCATATATTCTTTACCCAAATTCACCTACTGTTAATATTTGTCCCATTTCCTTTAGCATTTGCTAACATTCCCTGTTCTTTTGGAACCATTTTAGAGCAAATTGCATACATCATGGTCTTTCACCTCTGAATTCTTCAGTGTATATTTCCTAAGAATAAGGAAATTCTCTTACATAACCACAATATAGTTACCAACTTGAAGAAGTTTAACATTGATGCAATACTTTTATCTAAACCAACATTTATATTCCAATTTTTGACATTTGACTAGATAATATTCTTTATGACATATAAAGAACCCAATATTGTCCTTTATAGTTTAGGGTCAAGTATTACATTTAATTGTCATATCTCTTTTGCCATATCTCTTTTAATCTGGAACATTTCTTCAGCCTTTCTTTGTCTTGAACAACATTGACATTTTTTAAAAAGTGTTCTTTTATGTCTTTATTATACTTCATTATACTGTTCCTTATTTTGATTTTTTCTGAAGTTTTCTCATGATTATATTTAGCAGTACAGTTCTTTCTTAGGGATTAATATCTGGAGACACATGATGTCCACTTGCCCTTCACTGATGATGCTAATTTTGATCACCTAGTCAAGATGTTGTCTGATTTATTCACTGTAGTTACTACTTTTTCTTTTGCCACTAATAAGGCATCTGTGTGGTATATTTTAAAACAATAAAAATACCCTGCTGCTTCATCAAACCATCTCATCCCCACCCCCACCCTTGTTTTATTATCAGTTGATGATACTTGCCTGAATCAATCATTAATACGATGATTGCAAAATGATGATTTTCCAGTTGAGTATTCCCTCCCACATTTTCAAGTTGGCACTTGGCATCCTACTATAAGCAAGAGTCCCACTCCCCATTTCCTCCCATTTGTTTATATATCAGTATTGGCTGATGAATTATCTTTTTTCAATTGTTAATAATTATTTACTGCCCTTACTTGTGTTGGTGTTCAGTGTGTCAAGATTTAGCCATTGGGAGGCTTTCAAGGTGATTTCTAGGTCCTTATAATATCCCCCCATCATTTTCTTGAGCACTTCCTTACTTTCTGGCATAAAATGTTCTAGGCTCATTTTGACCTTATTCTGTCCCAGCCTTGAAATCAGTCATTATTTTCCAAGGAACCCTGGTTTCTTTTAGTGGGACAATATTAGAGACCAAGACCTGAGTGCTAGATATGCTAGATATAAACACAAACATCCATATATGTAAGCATATGCACACACATATAATAACACATGCATACATACTTTATATATGTGCATATTTATGTGCACATGCACAAACATATATATATTTTAGGAATCATGAGTTTACATCAATACCTTAAATTCCAGTCCATCCCCACAGGTTCTTTCCTGCCTTTCTCCATTCTGTATTTGTATGTTCCTTCTTCCACAGTATGAACCCTGGCTCCCAACATCAACACATGTACTCATTTGCTCAATCCCATAATACATCTAAAATAGTTTCTGAATTGCTTTGTCCATGCCACTACAAAAACAAACTGGCTAACAATACTTCAGGATTTGTTTGAGGTTTTCCTCCCACCCCCACCACATTGGTGTAATTATGCTGTTCATCTGAAATGCAGTTGGGTTTGTTTCAGTTTGCCTTCATCTTTAGTCCCCACTTTTCCCACCTGTATTGATTTAATTTTATTTTTTTGAATTTGTAAAACAATGTGTTTCCCAAAGAGGATGCTATACAAAAAGGTACATTCAGAGAAATGTCATTTCCTCCCACATCCTTTTAATCCTGTTGCTCCACCCCTAACCCTTGTGGATAACCAACTTCATGAATTTTTTATTTCTCTTTCCTGTTTTTATTGTTGTTGCTTTGTAAATCCAAGCAAATATATGCATGTTTTCTTATTTTTCTTTCTCTCAAAAAAGTCATGTACTGCATATATACTACATATACGTACATACTTTTGGAATTTGCTTTTTTCAATTGACAATATTTCCTTGAAATCACTCTATATCAGTTCATAGAGATCTTTTCCTCATTTTTTTTCACAGATGCATAGTACTTCATTGTGAAGTTTATCTTTGTATTTTTGGGTGTGTATCTGGAGATTATATGTTTTCCTCTTTGTATTAAAATCTTATGTGCAGCTTGTGATTCATACTCTGTATTGGTAACATAGGCAAGGCCTCAAACATTGCTCCTACCCTTTTAATCCATATTGTCTTTTCATTAGAATCATTGGGCACCTCTACCAATTCTTCCTCATCTTTCTCCAGCATATCTGTTTGCCCTCCATTGTTTCTTTTACTAGTTTTAATTTAGGCTCTTCAATTTCCTCTCAGATTAATTATAAACCCTTTGTTCAGATCTCTTGCAAAACACTCATGACTTATTATTTTCAATTTTCAACCTCACTAAATTTTGTACTAGAGTTGCATAGAAATGACTGAATTCACTGCTTATTTTCCTTGCCTTTCCCTTTCTACCCTCTAGTAGAACTGTGGCTAAGAAGTGGTAAACTAACTGAAAAACAGATAGCAGTAGAGAGAAGTCTAAATAATCTGCAGACTAGGATGTTGGTTTTTCTTTTACCGAAAGCTTGCCAAATATATGTTTTAATTATTTACATTTCCCCTGTTTAAGTTAATATTTGCAGTCTAAAATATATCAAAAGCAGAAGCCTAGTTCTCTGATCCCTTTCCCTACTTGGAAGGGAGGAAGATTCCAGATAACAATGTGCTCCTGGACCACTCAACCCAAAATGAACATGGGAATCACACAACAGAATGTGTTGTGTAAGAGTGGTGAGATGATATCTTGCTTTGGTTATCATGTCATCTCTTTGGCTTCCCTACGGTACTGTGGAGACCAGCTAGTTTGGGAAGTAAGGGTGAGGATGGAGTAGGAGAGTGGAGTCGTAAGCCCTGAGAGCCTCACTACCTTGCAGAGACAAAAGAACATTGTTGTTCGCCCCATGAACTGTGATGTGGTAGAGAGAACACTGGGCTACCATTTTAAAAATACCAGGGTTCTACTCTCAGCACCATCACTGACTATCTGTGGCCTTGGGCAAGTCACTTTTCTTCTCTCAATCCTAGTTTCCCATTTGTAAAATAAGGGAAATACAGTACCTATGTGTCCCTTTGGCTGAGTTTCCATGTTTCCCTGCTCTGCACAGGATTGCTCCATCCATACAAGACCAGACTCAGCTCTCAGAGGTGTGGACGTTTGGAGTAAATATCCAGAGACTCCATAAGAGTGATGATTCTGTGACTCTGTATAGTAGCCATTCCTGTGTTATCTGGGAAAAAAATGGAAATAACCTAACTTTTGCTAGTGGTTCCATTCAATTGCCACAAGCAAGGAGCCTGGCCTAAGCCTAGTTCTGTGGGAATAATGAAATAGTGGAATCATAAGCTCTGGTTCATCTCATTACATCTTCTAAGACTCAAAAGAAAACAAAATGAATTCACTTTTGAGGGGGTGGCTTATGATGAATTTTCAGTATGTTTTTCATTCTGTCTCTCTTACCTGCTGGTTAATGTCCTTGTCTTTCCCCATTTTACAGGCCTGTATAATTCAGTAGACAGCTGGATGATTGTTCCCAACATTAAACAGAACCATTACACAGTGCATGGACTCCAGAGCGGGACTCGCTACATCTTCATCGTTAAAGCCATAAACCAAGCCGGCAGCCGGAACAGTGAACCTACCCGACTAAAAACAAACAGTACGTTGTGGTGATTTCAAAAGGAAAGATCAATTTTCTTCTCCATGCCAGAGGAGTACACAGCCTGAGCAGGCACCCACAGCAGTGCATGGGGAGCAGTGGCACTGGGTAGAGGAGCTATACTGTTGTAGTTTGTACTTTGGGCAAGGAGTTTGTTGGTGCCCATGGAAGATTTGTGGACCCAGAGATATGCACAAAAAGACTGTTAGCTTGGGAGGATGTTAGTGAAGAGTTTTCTCTGTACTCCACCCCTTATATTTGGGGGACAATTGCATAAAAGAGCATTATTTGTGATAATCTAGTAAAATCCTACTACAGACAAGCCATATCTGTTAGGAATACTTTTGACAGCAAATAACAAAAAGTGCAAGTAACATAGCTTAACAAATAGTGTTTGTTAATTGTTTAAATGAATAGTATATATTTTATCTCTCACACATACACATAGGAAGAAGTTTGAAGGTAGGCAGTTCACGGCTAATGCAGCTGCTCTGCAATGTCATAAAAGATGCAGGCTCCTGCTCCCTGTGTGCATTGGCTTCTTGCCACATGGCTGCAAGATGGCCACTGCAACTTTCAGATGTCATACTTCCTCTCCAGATAGGAAAGAAGAAAGAGTTGGTACACATAATGGTTATCCCTTTTATCTGGAAAACCAAAACTTTCCTAGAAGTTTCCCCTGCTCTGTCTGACTTCTGCTTCCATGTTCTTAGCTGCCCCTAGCAGTAAGGGAGGCTGGGAGATTGAGTATTTAGCTTTTCCAGCCTCTATAGTGAAAGTGAGTAAGAGAGAAAAAGTTGGGAAAGGGTAATGTGTTAGCCAATAGTGTCTGTCACAGAAGCATTCTGTATAATAAATCTCTTGCCATACCTAGCAACTGGTCCCTCAGTAACAATGCTTTTGTCATATGGTTATAAAGAATTATCTGTTGTGAATGATCCTACATAATAAATGTTTTCTCTGATCATTGATGATGCAACAGTCACTCTAACAAAATTGCCTAATTATATGTTATTTACATCCCAATTGTAAGAGGGCAAAAATAATTGTTCAGTTGCTGAGTTCTCAGGGTTTTCTGGTTCTGCCATCAAGCAGCAATTACCTCATCAATTCCCCTCACCTCAGACATCATAACACTCTTTCCCTTAAAATCTACCCAAATCCCAAACAACCCACTAAAATTAAGCAAAGTACAAAACATATTTGAGAGCATGAAACTTTGAGCACTCCCTTTTACTTTGATAATATATGATGCGGGGGACAGCTTATTAGCTCCTCTTTGCTTGGAATATGACTTCCCACAAATTGCTTTTAGGAGAGATCCACATTTTTTCCTACAGTGGGAAAATAAACGCCTTTATGAAGGTCGTTTTATGGGAGATTGACCTTTATTCTTATTTTATTGAAAACTCTGGTTTCTGGCCTGTTTTCTTAATAAAATTTAAACAGCAGCCAACTTGCAGGGGACCAAGAGTGATCATGTTATCGAGCATACCCTGCCAGTGATGATGCTGGTGGAAAAGGTAGAATTTTAAGATACTTCATAGTGCTTTTTCTTTTTTTTTTCTACTTATTTTTCAGGCCAACCCTTTAAATTGGATCCCAAAATGACTCACAAGAAGTTGAAGATCTCCAATGATGGATTGCAGATGGAGAAGGATGAAAGCTCTCTAAAGAAGAGCCATACCCCAGAGAGGTTTAGTGGCACAGGGTGCTATGGGGCAGCAGGAAATATATTCATTGACAGTGGCTGCCACTACTGGGAGGTGGTCATGGGTTCCTCAACATGGTG
The DNA here is from genome assembly GCF_028885655.2 of Pongo abelii. Classification (NCBI taxonomy): domain Eukaryota; kingdom Metazoa; phylum Chordata; class Mammalia; order Primates; family Hominidae; genus Pongo; species Pongo abelii. The sequence goes on from NC_072008.2 coordinate 113,739,766, forward strand.
AGTGGATCCCATTTTCCTTTTCTCTTCTGTCCTCTGTCGTTAGGTTCTTAGGAGATTCAATTCTGTAGCACAACCATAATACCAATAAGTCAAGGTTAAAAGGTATGTGATGAAAACCACTGCTAGAAAAATTTGCCAGCTTTTTAATAAAATAATGGAAAATATACTGGGCTAGGAGATGGAAACTGCCACATCGCTCTAATTGCTGACTTTTTAAAGCTCTAGTGATATCAGCATTATGCATCTAAGTGTAAACTATTTAAGGAATAAACATATATCCTATTTGTTATATATTATATATGGTGTCTTACACAACTCAGATCATTCATAAATGTTTATTTCTCTCTCCTCTCCACTGTCTCACAGGTATGCAATTGGCATTGCCTACAAATCAGCTCCAAAGAATGAATGGATTGGCAAGAATGCCTCCTCATGGGTCTTCTCTCGCTGCAATAGTAACTTCGTGGTGAGACATAACAACAAGGAAATGTTGGTGGATGTGCCCCCACACCTGAAGCGTCTGGGTGTCCTCCTGGATTATGACAACAATATGCTGTCTTTCTATGACCCAGCTAACTCTCTCCATCTTCATACTTTTGATGTGACCTTCATTCTTCCAGTTTGTCCAACATTTACAATCTGGAACAAATCCCTAATGATCCTGTCTGGCTTGCCTGCCCCAGATTTTATTGATTACCCTGAGCGGCAGGAATGCAACTGCAGGCCTCAAGAATCCCCTTATGTTTCTGGGATGAAAACCTGTCATTAAGTTTCAGGAGAGCATATAATTCACTGGCTCTCTAGTTCAGCAGTTCTTCCCCTCCTACACCTAAGTTAGCGTTCAATATATGAGATACAAAATAAAGTTTGTTTGAAGCATCCAAAATAACTAGATATTGCAGATTTAATTTCTGTGCATTAAAGCTTGTATTTGAATTAATATATTGAGTTTTTCAGAACAAATTATCTGAGTAGTCTGTGTTCAAGCCATTGGAGAAAAATTTAGAAAATGCCTCTGTTGTCATTGGAGAATTAAAAATTCCCAATGATTTAAGAATATAAATTATATTGGAAGCAATTAGGGTAATTCTAGTTAAATAATGTGGAAAGATGCCCTGAATAAGGAGCCAGCCAGCCAGAAGGGGAGGTGGTCAGCCTTTCTAATACTGGCCAGTTTGGCCATGTAGAATTTTGAACAGTGTCAAATTATCACATATTATATTTTACTTTTGATGAAAACCTGTCATCAAGGGTTTGTTAGGAAACCATGAATGTGTATATGTAATATATAAAGTGAACATATATGTACTTTATATATATTCACTTGTGTATGTATGTATATGTATATTCACTTTATATATTACATATACACAAAAAACTTTTTTTTTCCAAACACCAACTCGAACTAGAACAAAAAACTTTTTAATTTGCTAATTTGAGTGAGAAATATACTGGAAGGGAAAATAAGTTACACCATCCATTTTTGTCCCCTAAAGGAAACAACAAAATCAATCAACATTTCTTTCTTCCCTCTATCCATCATTGCCTTCCTCCCTCCTGTCACGCACACATACACATGCAACCATGACATAGATAATGGGAAGAGCTTTATTGGATTAGCAGAGATTTACAGACAAGATTGCACAAGAGATGCTGTTGCTGGATAGAAAATTGATCAGGTAGAAGTGATGCTGTCTACTTGAGGATGGCCATCTGAATTGTTAAAACTTCTGTCATAGACTATTAAAAAAAAGTTTTACTACTCCCAAGTACATACAGTTATGAGAATTAGGCTTTTAAAAAGTTGCACAGTGAAGGCTCTTTAGGAACCTACTTTACTTAATCAGTAAAAATCGAGTATTATTGATGCACCAACTATTCCCATATAAATGTACTTGCATTTTCAGATAAAACACTTCTGATGTGCTCAAGAATGTCTGAAAACTGTTTTCTTAAATAGGATAAATAATCATTCCTTTTGCAATCTTGTTTACAGTATTTATTTGCTTAGCCAATCCCTCCACGCAAATGGAGACATAAACTTCATCCCAGTCCTAACCAGTATAGTTGAAGGGAATGGAGTCTTGTGGTCTATGATTTTTTAAAAAAAATTTCCATTGAAGGGATTGGGGATGTCAGAGAACCAGAGCTTTCCCCCTTCCAGGAGCTAAGTTGGCTTCGGAGGTCTTCTGGGATTTGTGAAAATATTACTGTTGTAAAATTACAAAGTGGTAGCTGTAACAACTCCCTCAGATTGGAGACTTGAAATGTCAAAACTCCCCTCTTCCTTTCCCCTAGTTTGGTGGATGCTCATTTATTAATTCATTCAATAAACTATTAGATGCCAGGTACCAAACTACTGCCATGGGAGTGCACATATTAACAAAATGCTCTACCTGCTGCCAAATGGCTTACTATTCTGTGGAAGAAACAAAGAATATAATCCTCCCCAATAACAGTTGTGTATTGTTTGTTCACTTAATGTGGAAAGCAAGACTGATGCAGACACACAAGGAAGGCTCAAAAATATAAATCTAGCAGCAACGTCATCTTTTTGTATTTTAAAGACCATATGTAGTTACTGCTAATCAGGAAATGAACAACCTCAGTAAAATTCATCAGTGCTGGTAAATAGTGTGCTGTAGTGGAAAGCTCATAACCTTTGGATTCAAATGATCCTAGTTTCTGTACCATTTATTAGCGTTATGACCTAGGACAAGTACCTCACTTCTCTGAGCCTGTTTCCTCCTCTGTAAAATAATGTCTACTTCACAAGGCTGTTTCAAAGGTTAAAAAAGATAGCATATGTAAACTGTCTAGCTCAGCGCTTGACATTTCCTAAGTGTGCCGTAAATATTAATTTCTTTCCTTATCCCCAGCTCCAATACGCGTAGCAGTGCTTTTAAAATGTATGTCCGTCATTTCTCAGTCACCTTTGTCTCTCCCTAGGGCGTATCCCCAAATTCTTAAACAAAAAAAATGATTTTTTTACCCTTCATCAAACTTTTCACTGGCTCCCTTAGCACCCAGTAGAAGGTCCCAACTCCTTACAGAGTCTGGCTTTTCATGTCCCTGTTTGCTTACACAGCTCCATCTTTTGTCACTTTCCCCCTCACATTGATTAAGCTAGCCAAGTTTAACTATTTGCACAACTATTCACACAAGTTATTCTCTGGGCCTGCAGCAGAAACATGATTAACAATTTTAATGCCCAGAGTAAACAACAGAAATTTTTCTTAAATTAAAGGAATAGTGTGAAAATGCTGTAAGTACAGAAAATGCAACCTCCATCCCAGTAGAACAATTTCCTTTGCCTTGCCCTTGGCTCTCCAAAACTGTTCATTTATTGTGGTGTCTTTTAGATTTTAGTGCCCTGGGACAAAGATCTAATTTCCCCACCTTACTTTTGACTCTATCCTGGACTACCTTTCCTCACCTCTATCTCTCTCAACCAGACTAACTTTTTATTCCTTAGACTTGATGATGCATCCCTCTTTGGAGATCCAAAGACACCCCAAGCATCCCCCTCTCTCAGCAATAATCACATTGTATAGCAGTGTTTTTCAAAGTGTGGTCCTCACACTGCCTATGTTAGAATCACCTTTAGTGTTTGTTAAAAGAATTGATTTTGGGTTCCCACTCCTGACCTAACCAGAATATCTGAGAACATAGGCAGGAATTTACATTTTTGACAAGCTCCTCATGATTCTGATGCACAAAAAATTTTAATGTTTAATCATCTTCCCTACTAGACTGAACACCTTGAGAGGAAGGACTGTGTCTTTTATTGTTGTTATATTTTTAATACCTGGCACAGTGCCTGGAACATTAGCTTGGCTAATGTTTATTGAATGAATGTATGAATGAAAAAATGAATTATGAAAGTTTCCCTCTTGTACTCTGATGTTCATAGTGATGTTTGTTACTTCCTGGGCAGAAAAGCTTGGTTACTACTCCATTTGAGCTGTATTAATTCTATTTTGCAGAGGTATCAAGGCTCGTACATAATAAATGATCATTGTCCTCCTCAAAAACTCTTTGGCAGTTATCTTGGGGAAATGTCTTTGGAGCATATGGCACCATTGTTTTCAGTAACATTTCAGTCTTGTCAAACTTTGTTGTTTGAAGGTGGATTTACATTTTGGTTATAGCCAAAAATCACTCAGAGCTAAGCCTACTTTAAAAAGTGGAGAATTAAACTGGGTTTGGAGTAAGCAATGAAGTTTGACTCTGAAGTCCCAAATTCTGAGCCAAACAGTGAAAAATGACTTCTAAGATACAACATGGTGACAAAGTACTCAGTGGGGGTGCGATGGGCCCCAGATATTTACTTCAGTTAACTTGGCTTTTATAGAATCCTGGCAATGCCATGGACCTAAAGAGAAGTAATTGGCTACCTCTAGCTAAACCCAGCTGGACAAAGAGAATAGGACCTGTATTTAACATTTTCAAAGAAGGTGACTCCATAAGCTTTTGTTATTGTTGCTCTACTCAACCTGTTCTCTGCAACTGTTTCTACCAGAAGATTATTTTATGTCTGCAATTTATGCTTGTTTCCACTTTTTATATTGTCTCATTGAAGAAAGCACAAAAATAATCAAAAATAAAGTAAAACCTGTTTTGAGAGTATGAAAGAAATTTTAATGCCACATTGAGGTTCTGGCTACTTGTAAGTAAGGGTAACTGCATCTGGATGTGTTTTTATTATACAATTCTATGTGTATCTTTGGCTGCAGTGAAATTCAGATTGCAGCAAAATCACTTATCTGTTCTTTTCGGCTAAAACACTCTAGGTGAATTTTCTAAACTTCCATGGTTTACATATTTATATATGACTACCAAGATGGAGCAGAGCAATCCACAGATGGACTTTTGAATAAACTCAAATATTTGATACTGCTTCCTCCAAGGAATGGAGAGTGTCAGGCAGGTAGGTAAGAACCACTCTTACACTTATTTCTAGCTCCTGAAGCCAACTGCAGCCTTGGAGCCAATGGCTGTATTTGGCTGTGTGTTACAGGTTGGCCAAACTGATTGCCATCAGGTCAGACAAAACTGCCTTTTATGGTGTAGTCTGCCAGCTTCAGACATATGCTGTATTGTTGTTATTGGCTAGACTATTTATTAGACTATTGTTGGACTATTTTTTATCAAATGCTTTACCCCACGCCTGTTTGTATTGGGAGCTCTGGACCAAGAGTGTCTCTCCTAGTGACAGAAATATGAGCATCTGTGGATTACACAGCCTCATCCCTCTCTACGATATTCCAGCCCATCCAAAATGCTATATTATGAATTAAATAAATATATATGTATTCATGAATTCTTGGTTGTCTCTTGCTGGAGTTGAATTGGGGAAGGACTAAAAGGAAGATGGCCATGGATTCTCCAGGAATTGGGTAAGTGACTAGGGGAAACCAAGGATCATATAATAGGTACTGATCTGGACAGAAAGGACCCAGGGGGTCTGGAGCTCAAAATCCAATCAGAAGACTTTGATTTCAGGAGCATGATATAGTCAAAAAGACCAAAGAAATGAAGATATAGGGTTCAAGGAAACATGACACATTCAGTTGTAGAGATTGGAGCAGAAGGTGAGAATTAAAGAACAAATAAAATCCCAGTGCTGGAACCCATTGATTAAGATTAGGGTAACACCAGAAGCAAGTGAGCTGACTTACTGTTAAAACACCTGGCCTGCAGGAGGAGACTGGGAGGAAGCCAGGAGGTCCCTCAGGGCTAGAATTGGGCATATCTTAATCAGATTTGTAGTGGCACTAAGACTAAAAGGGATCATGCGATATGAAGTGAATGAAGCAGGGCAGTCAAGGGTGGCAGCTAGAGAAGTGACTTGAAACAGGTCATCAGACCAGGGGCCTATAAGAACTACAGCCCAAAGGTAAGAGGAGTAAAATACAAAGGAGAAAAGAATTTGGAACATTGTGTGTTTAGTGGTTTAATTGAAGAGCAACCTAGCCAAATACCAAATATGAGGCTATTACCCATAGCTAAAATTTTAATATTTTTTTTTGTGTGTGTGTGATGATGTTTGGAAAGGCCATCTCCATTTAATGTGCCAGGACAGGGCAGATATGGGATTCTTTATGTTTCCCTATCTGAGAGTAGAATTGGTCCCAGAGTTTCAGTGAATCTGAGCCTGTATTTGGGAGGGAGGTGGTCTCAGTTATGATGGTTAGGAGTAACAGAGACCAAATAGGTTGCTACAAGCTTATTAGAAATGTATATAGCATGACAGCTAATGAGAATGACTCTCCTCCACCATGAATTTCCAGGAATGGAGGATCAAGGTGGTTTTCCTATACTGTTGGGTACAATACACAAATTACAATTGATTACAATTGCGACTGATCTCGTCGGGTCATTCAAGAGCAGTTCTTAACCACTAGTTATGTTCCCAGTACTCTTCTCATTTCTGTGGCGGGATATTAAGATGAAAAATATTCCTAACATTTATAATGGAGTACCCAATTCAATGCTGCTTCTCAGATAGTTTTACATCTATGAACTCAATGAGTTAATAGTGGTAGTTGACAAATGGAGCATTTACTAGAGACACTGGAGCGCAAGTGGAAGCTCTCACCAAGATCTAGCATGGAGACTTGTACATAGTAGGTGCTTAGTAAATGCTAGTTGAATAGAACTACAATCTGATAAGCAGAATGACAAGTAGGCCACCTCATACATTGTGAAGTTGGGTGAACTCACCAGCACCACATGTATAATCCCTCTCAGGCACATATTCCTGGTCCAGGATTCCTATGACTGCTTCTTTCCACTGTTCTTTAAGGCCAGGCTCCTTCAAAGGGAACAATTAGAAGAATTAATAAATTAGCCACCAGTAATGTGCTAATGGAGGAATGTGGGCAAAATTCACACAGAAAACAAGACATTGTTTCTCAGAAAACAAGAAATGTTAACAAGAATCTTCTAGGGAAAATGTTTTTGTGTCTGACTTGGGACTGACAAGTTGGGGAGGGCAAGCATCAGACTTTCCAGTTTAGAAGGGTCAGCCGACAATGCCCTGGCAGGCTAAGCCCCTGCCAGGGGAAATATTTTGGACCAAGAGGACTCTTTCAAAGGGGATATAGATGAGAACTGAGTCTCACTTAGCACAATGCCTGTGATCCTTCTAGAGTACAATGGCTGGCCTTGCACACAGAATGCAAAGAGGATCTGCTGCTCTTCCAGGCAGATTAAAAGTCCCAGAAAATGGAATTTGGGCTGATTTTCCCTTTGATGTATAGTGATAAGAAAAAGCTACTATGGTCAACACCTCTTTGTTCGACTTAACTCCCTCAGTGATAAGAGAGGGTCATGAGATAGCCAAAAATATGAAATTCACAGTAAGCAGCTGTCAAACACATATGGCAAGTCCAAGTCCAAGTCCAAGGCCTGACTGATTTAGTAGGTAAAGATACAAGGAATCACTTTTAGATTCAAACAGTTTATTATTTATACAGTGAAAGAAAAAGCAGTCAAAGATTCCAGCCCCAAATGGTCCTCGTCCCAAACAACAAAAAGGATGATACTGAAACACAAAGGACCAGAAGACTTCCAAGTGAGATGTGGGATACCTCACTGCTAAGAAGCCAATTATAGACTGCACTTAAGTGGCTTTATAGTCTGTAGCTCTATTCTGAGGGAAGTGGTTCAGGAAGTCTTGTACCTCATCAGAACCTGGGAGGTGGGAGGCTATGAAAATCTGTCTCATTAAACTTGCCAAGGGAGATAAGGAGGCAAGTGGGAGATGATCTTGAAGCAGCTCCTCTCAGGCCTCCCATCCCTTGTGCTCTGGAAGGATCACAGGCATTCTGCCAAGACTCAGATTAGCTGTGGTTCAAACCTTTGCTCGAGGGACCATTGTAGATATTGCCAGGTGACTAGGGTGCCAGGGTAGAGCTATTCTCATACAGAGACTAGCTGAAGGTCCAGGTAACTTCCTCAGGGCAAAGCAAAAGGAAGTAAAGTCAGGGTCTTTTGAAGTACCTCTTCTCTTCTTCCCTTCTGCTGACCTTCCATTCATGTCCTTTCATTTTTCTCAGTATTTTGGGAGTTGGGGGTGGGGATGGGGCAGAGATTAAACGCATAATTAGGATATAAAATAAATTCAGTCTCTGAAAGATTCAGTACCAAGGCCAGAGAATTCCAAGGCCTGGGTCCTTTGCTATCTCTGGCACTTAGTTTTTCAACTAGGAATTAAAGAGTATGGGTAATTTCTAAGGTCCCTTCTAGCCCTAACAGTATGAATTACCATAAATGCAAATTTAGTGAATGTAGTGATAGGAGCTTGATGTGCATACCTACCCCAATAATGTTGGGATATCAGGGCAGATCATCAGAAATCCTATGACTGGGACAGAGAAGTGGATGACATTACTGTTATTTTAGGACCATTATCAGAATCCCTTTTGGGGTGACTATCCTTCCCCATACACACTTCACTTCACTTGGACCTCCCTTGCCAATCCTCTGCTACCATTACTTTTGAGCTTTCTGCTTCAGCCCTCTCCCCCATCCTGCTTGATAACTGTACAAAATGCAAATACTGTTTTAGCTAGTGGTGTCTCTGTTTCAAATTTCAGGTCAGTCATCTGAGAATCTTCAATGTGTACATGCAGGGAATTGCCAAAGATATTCTACTCTCCAAGGGCAGAGCAGGTCACTTGATACAGCAACTAACAGGGGTCCTGTGTGCCACCTTCTCCAATTATGGTCTTCTCAATCCAAACTCCCACAGGTACATACCTTAAAAGGCAGAGGAGAGATCCTGGTACAGCCACCACTCCAAGTTATTATTCAGCCATTCATTTATTCACTCATTCAACAAATATTTTACTGATAGTCTGTTTGTGGCAGGTGCTGGAGTTCGGTGATGAATAAGACACATAATCCCTCCCCTCATGAGACTCATAATCTAGAGAGAAGACAGAGTATCAACGAATGAAGACTTTTTGAATCACAGGCGCTATCATTTATTGGTTGCTTACAGTATGCCTGGCACTATGCCAAGCACTCGAGATGCAGTGATTCATTCAATCCTCCCAGGAATCCTGTGAGGTAAAAACTATTATTGGCTCCCTCGAACATGAAGAGTTAATCAATCCCTGCGCCCATGCCCAGACCTGCAGATTCCTATATGCCTGGTGAGCTGCTAGCAAGGGTCTTAGCCATGGCTGCTTTGGGTACGAGGTAAAGTTTAAGGCCCAGCACTGAGGAAATAAATGACCCAGTGCAGCAGCTCCTGAAATCAGGGTTAACCGGGAAGGCCTTCCAGGTCTTTGCTAGACACCCCCAAAACTGCCCCCGACGCGATTTTCCCATCCTCTTTTTTCTCCCCTTTCCCCTCCGGCACCCCATTACCCTCCCTTTCCAGCCCAGCCCCTCCCTCTGGGCTGCCTCCTCTCTGAGTCATTTCCCCTTCTCCGCCCTAAAGACCTTGTCTTTCTCTTGGAATCCCTTCCCCTCTGGCAGGAAGTAGAGGAAGAGGAAACTGACTTTGGAAACCAGGTGAGCGCTTTCCCCAGCGAGGATGAGAAACGCCTCCCCGCAGTCCCCCAACCCACCCGAATTCGGAAGGACGGGAAATCCTGGGAGTTCCCTCGAGCCGTGCGTGGGAGGTGCCTCGCCCCGCCTGGTGTCTCCTGGGATGTGAGGAGGGAAGCGGTGGTCCAGTCGGACGGGCCTGTGTGGCTGCGACCGGCTCCGGCGCGGTGAGCTCAGCGCGCTGGGGAGGGACCCAGCTGCCGCGAAGCTGGGGGCACGTGGAAGGGTCGGATCCAGAAGCCAGTCATTGGGAGGAGAGAGGGGAAAAAGCTCCGAGCCGTGCGTGTGGAGGGTGCAAGCGCGTGCAAGTGGGCTGGTACGTGTATTGAGAAGGCATGCGTGTGTATGAAGGGGTGTAGAGAGGTGTGTACGTGGGGAGGTGCGCGTGTGCGGGAATGCTCGTGTGCGTGTGATGTGTGGGGGAGATGCGAAGATGTGATTTACACAGGTGCGGACGTGGGAGTGTGCGAGTGGTAACATGGAGATGCGTTCGAGCGTGAAGACTCACCGAGAAGCCCGTGGGGGATGTGTGTGCGTGTGCACGTGGAGGTGTGTGTGAGGGGATATAGATTTATTAATATATATACGTGCGCGTGGAGTGCGTGCGTGCGTGGGGGTCCGTACGTGGGGGTGTGTGCATGGGGGGGTGCGTGTGTTGGGAGTGCCTGCGTGGTGGTTGCATGCGTGGTGGGGAGGGGAGAGCGAGAAGGAAGGCGGGAGCCAGGTGCATGCGCAACTGAGAGTAAAGATGGCCGAGAAGCTCTTGCTGGCAGAGCTTAAAGTTAGGATTCTTAGCCTCTTTTTGTTTTTCTTGAGGTGGGCGGTAGGATGCACATGGCACCGTTTGAAAATAAGGAAAACTATTGACCAATTGACCACCTCCTTAAAAAAATGCCCATGGTTTGCATGTAAGCACAGAGGGTTCGTGAACCCACTGATGGTCATCTGTAGACCCTAGATTATGGTTTAAAACGGGGAGAAGATCCAAATAAATTACGTTGATATCCGCCATTGTGTCTTTTGATTCTATGAGAGAAAAAATGGAACAGCAGCTGTCCTTGGGTTGGTGTGGCTTTGAGGCTAGGTTTGCTGCTCCTGTTGGACATGGTGCCAGCAGAGTGGGGAGTGTAAAATGGGATCACTGCCTAGAGTAAGACTGTGGAAGGGTGCCTTGCGGTCTTCAGGATAAAGCTCGGCCCCTCCCTGGCGGATCACTAGCCACAGGTTTTGCGGGTTAGTTCCTTGATAAAGTTGGAAAGTGGAGATTTGTAGTTGCTTTCTTGTGTGATTCCCGTCCCCGCTCTCCGCCCCCAGCCCGGGCCCTGACAGCCTGTGGGTGGTGTCAGGGAGTATGAGTCTAACTAAGGTTGGGACTTCATTGGGTAAGTGACTAGAAGGAGAGCAGCAGACTTGGGTTCTGATCCCATCTTTACGATTAACTAACTGTGTGACGTTAAGCAATTTTCTTGATCTTCTTGTGCATCACTTTATTTATTTGTTTATTTATTTATTTATTTACTGAGACTGAGACTCGCTCTGTCGCCCAGACTGGAGTGCAGTGGCACAATCTCGGCTCACTGCAGCCTACACCTCCCAGGTTCAAGCGATTCTCCTGTTTCAGCCTCCCAAGTAGCTGGGATTACAGGTGCACACCACCACGCCTGGCTAATTTTTGTATTTGTTGTAGAAATGGGATTGTGCCATGTTGTCTAGGCTGGTTTGGAGCTCCTGACCTTAAGTGATCCCCCTGCCTCAGCCTCCCAAAGTGCTGGGATTACAGGCGTGAGGCACTGCACCCAGCCTCACTTTCCTCATTTATAAAATGGTAGTTCACAGGGTAGTTGGAAGTTTAAATAAGACTAAATAAATTCCCAGAACATGGGAAGCCTTTACTAAATGGCTGCATACCTAGGAATAAATAACATGTGTATATATATATATATTTTATACACGTATGTATATATATATACATTTGCAGAAAAGTTAAAGCTATAAGTTTTATTTTGAAAGAATGTCTTAAACTACTGATTTCTTTTGGTTTCTTGTAGGCATACCTAGTTGTGCTGTCAGCCAAAGCCCACCAAGTTCATCCTGTAAAGTCACATGCCTGAAGTAAGTGGGACTTTATTTGGAATTATTTGCAGTGTTCAAGTAGACAATTATTAGTCCACCATCAACTCTCACTTGGATTGCTGCCATGGTCTTCAAGCCTTCACATTTGCCTGCTTCCCTCTTTCATTCTCCATGTTGCAGTCACAGTTATCTTTCCCTCTGAGAGGCAAAATAGCCTACTGGTTTGGAGCACAGACCCTGGCGTCAGACATATCTCCTTCAGATCCCAACTGCACCCTGCTCCACCACTTTCTAGCTGTGTGATCTTGCACAAATTACTTCATTTCTTTTTTGGGGGATTTCAACATTTTAATTTCTTTTTAATATAAGTCACTTTTTGCAAGCTAGGAAACAGATTCAACCTAAGACAATCTAGTCCTCTGGAGATCCAGGCTGAGTCTTTCGATTTTTAGCAGAATGACATCATAATATAAGGTGCTAGCAATAGAGTTATAAACTCTAAATAATAACCACGTATCTACATTTTTCATTAGGAAACAACCAAAAGTCCATTACTTAAAGACATGATATACAGAACATATTGATCTACAAAAGACCCAACGACCCAAATTATATGCTGCCCAACCTATTGGTGAACTGGATTGGAACTGGCCAAGAATTGGTAAATAGAGAAAGGGTTTACATTTTAAAAACTTCCTCTGTGGTTAAAAAAAATTCCTGGTTGTTATCAATAAGAAAACAAGTAAAAAACGTTACAGAGGGATCCACACTGATATTTGACTTTACCAAGGTCTTCCACCAGAACATGAAGGTAGACATAAGTGTAGGAGATTAGATATTGAGATATTTTAACAATAAATTACTTAGTAATAAGAAGTTAGACATACAGCATTGTTCCATTTGCTGCAAGAACAAATGGACAATGAAGATTATTTAAAAGAAATGTTCAACTCTAAAGAGGGTGGTGGGAACAACACTTTCCACTAGAGAATAACCTCCCATTTTCTCAGACAGTTAGCATTGCTATTCTTCCGTAATACATATTCATATGGAAAAACTTGTCAAGAGCTTTTGCCAGGGCCAGGAGATGAAAAATAGAGCATGTTTTAATTAGCAAATTGTAAGCTCAGTTAACATTTTTTGGGATGGACCCATACAATCTGGCCATTGTTTTGTTAAACTTCTGTAAACTGCAGAATTCCCTAACCCTTAATTAGCTTTGGTTTTTGCTCAATATCCTGAAGCTGGGCACAGTCTCAATGTAACTCTTCTCCTAGGGGCTGAAGTGGGTGCTAGTTATCAAAGTTTGGAATGTCATTTTAGAAGCAACCTCTAGAAGTAATCCTGGTAAGCCCTAGAAGTAATCCTTTGGATGCATAGTAGGCTCTGTGCAGGTGGTAAAATCTGGGCAGGAATACCAGAATGTCAATGATCAGGACTGGAACTGCCCAGTCTGCCCTCGCTTTGCTGATGTAGCCAGAAGGTGAGCCTATGATAATGAGAAAGGCACCAATCAAAAAAGAGCACAGTGGCAAGTGCAGTGGCCTTATAAGGGATCTTAGGAGGGCTTTTCTTAAACTGGAGGTCAGTGTAGCCATCATCTGTGCAGGAGAGCCTTGAAAATATCACTTTACTACTGGAGATTCCAGCCAGGTTGATGTGGGAGGGCATCATAACACACTGACACAGCTACAGTTGGAGTGCCATGCCAGGCTGCCAGTGGCGAGACTTTGCTCACAGTTGGCAGCAGAGGCACCCAAAGCTGTGCCACCTAACTGCCACCCAGCCCACCCCACCAAGGACCAGTGCCCTGGAAGTCTGCTTGACCTCTTTTAGAATCTGTTTCCTTATCTGTGAAAGGGGACAATGCTGATACCACCTCAAGGGTTTTGTGAGAGATTGCAGAGATAATGTATGTAATGTGGCTCACAGTAATTGCTCAATAAATGGTAAATTAAAAATGGCAAGGGCAGTGAAGTAGCCAGCAAAAAAGTGGTTGAAGTGATGCACCATGGCACCTACACTGGGTAAGGATCGAAGCCATGAGGTGATAATGAGCTGGAGAATGGGAGAAATCAAAGGATGGGAGATCTTGATGAGAGTGAAAAATGTTTGGCTGTGAAATGAGTCCTTGATCAAAAATTTTTTTAAAAAAGAAAGAGAATGAGGAGTGGGTATTCTGAGAACCAAGAAGTAACTGGAGTAGGAGGTTGTAGCCAGAGATTAGGCTAGTAGAGTTCAGGAATTCTAAAGTGGAGCAGCTCCATGCCTATTGGGTGGTCTAGGAAACTAACGGCTAGTAATGACATAGAAAGTGGCATGTGGTCAGAGGTTGTTGAAGTAGAGGAGCTCAAAGGGCAGTGAGGCTAGCATGTTGGATGAGTCATCCACAGACACTGATGTTGCTTACATGATGGCAGGGGTTGAAATGGAGAGGAAAATGGAGCCAGTGCCAAAGCCAAGGTCCATCCTAATTAACGGAAGGCAGTCATTTATTTCACAAATATTTACTGAGCTTTTACTAGATGTCAGGACGTAACAAGACAGACAAGAATCATGCCATCATGGAGTTTACAGTCTAACAGGAGTAATAACAGACATTAATAATCCTACCTATAAATAGAAAGCTGTAAACTGTGATAAGAGCTATGAATGGGCCAGGCGAGTTGGCTCACGCACGTAATCCCAAAACTTTGGGAGCCTGAGGTGGATGTATTACAAGGTCAGGAGTTTGAGACCAGCCTGGCCAAGATGGTGAAACCCTGTCTCTACCAAAAATACAAAAATTACCTGGGCATGGTGGCATGCGCCTTTAATCCTAGCTACTCGGGAGGCTGAGGCAGGAGAATCGCTTGAACCCAAAAGGCGGAGGTTGCAGTGAGCCAAGATCACGCCATTGCACTCCAGCCTGGGCAACAAAAGTGAAACTCCCTCAAAAAAAAAAAAGCTATGAATGAAAAATAAGGGTTCTGTAAGTGTTATAACAGAGGAACCTAACCCTGTCTGGAAAGTTAGGGGAGGCTTCCCTGAAGAAGTGAGGACTGAAAGATAAGTTAGGGTAGATGAAGGTGGATGGTGGCTAGGTGGAAGACGTGTTCCAGGTAGAGGAAACAGCATGTGCAAAGACCTGAAGCTAGAACATGTATAGTAATTTGAAGAACTGAAAGATATCTCCTATGACTAGAGCATATTAAGTAATACTCTAGCCATAGGAGAGTAATATGAGCTGAGGCTGGGTGGCAGGCTCCCTTAAGGATTTGGGGCTTTATACTATGAGCATTGGTAATATTTGGATGACATGATCATATTTTAAAAATAATCAGGCCAGGCATGATGGCTTGCACCAGTAATCCTAGCACTTTGGAAGGCCAAAGTTGGTGGGTCACTTAAGCCCAGGAGTTTGAGACCACCCTGGGCAACCTGGACAAACCCCATCTTTACAAAAAATATAAAAAATTAGCCAGGCATGGTGGCGCATGCCTGTGATTCCAGCTACTCGGGAAGCTGAGGTGGGAGAATCACCTGAGCCTGGGGAAGTCGAGGCTGCAGTGAGCTGTGATCATGCCACTGCACTCCAGCCTGGGTGACAGAGTGAGACCCTGTCTCAAAGAAAAAAATCAAACACATAAGTATATAGGGTAAATAGTGAAAGGCCAGTTTATGTGTATGTTACTATAGGGGAGTATGTGTGTATGTGTATGTGTATTTGTATACATAAAATATACATGTATAATATGTAAACACATATAATAGATGTATACATATATAATATATAAAAATGATACATACCATTTCACCACTTTAAAGAATGTTAAATATACCATGGTTATATTTCAGTGTCCATACATAGACATCCAACTCATTCTTTTAAAAAAAAAAATTTATTACTAATACAAATAGAGATGGGGTGTCACCATTTTGCCTAGGCTAATCTCAAACTCCTGGGCTCAACCAATCCTTCCTCCTCAGACTCCCAAAGTGCTGGGATTATAGGTGTGAGTCACCAAGCCTGGCCCAACTCATTCTTAAGAGTTGCAAAGTATTCTATGTTATTAATGTATGATGACTTGTTTAACTATTGCCCTATTGATGGACATTTAAGTTGTCTCTAATTATATATTATTTTGCAGTGTGCACTGTTCACAATAGCAAAGACATGGAATCAGCCTAAATGCCCATCAATGATAGACTGGATAAAG
This sequence comes from Pongo abelii, assembly GCF_028885655.2. NCBI lineage: Eukaryota > Metazoa > Chordata > Mammalia > Primates > Hominidae > Pongo > Pongo abelii. The sequence goes on from NC_072008.2 coordinate 113,755,602, forward strand.
AAAATGTGATACATATACATGATGGGATGCTATGCAGCCAAAAAAAAAGGAATGAGATCATGTCCTTTGTAGGAACATGACACAGCTGGAGGTCATTATCCTTAACAAATTAAGGCAGGAACAGAAAAACAAATACCGCGTGTTCACATTTAAAAGTGGGAACTAAATAATGAGAACCAATGGGCAGAAAGAGGGGAGCAAGAGACAGTGGGGACTACCTGAAGGAGAAGGATAGGAAGAGGGAGAGGATCAGGAAAAATAACTATCAGGTACTATGCTTAGTACCTGGATAACAAAATAATCTAAACCAAACGCCTGTGACACGAGCTTACCTATATAACAAACTTGCACTGCACATGTACCCCAAACCTAAAATAAAAGTTTAACAAAATTGCAATATGCCATTCTGTAAATTTTTTTCTCTAATATTATGCTTCAAATTTTATTTTTAAAATTACACTAGGAATACACAAGGAATTACGTGAGGAATATATGAATATATTCTTATAAAAATTGTAAAAATATAGAAATGTGTAACAATGAGAGTAAATGCTTATACAGGCCTTATTACTTATATAAGTAAATGCTTATTACTGTGCCCAACATCACTCTAAATGCTTTAAAGAGATTAGTACGTTTACTCTTTACAACAATCCATGAAATAGGTACTGTTATTTTTTTCCATTTTACAGATAGGGACACTGAGGGCACAAAGAGGTCATGTAACTTGCATGTGGTCATATAGTTAATTATTGTTGGAGCTGGGCTCTTAATCACCTCATTATTTTCCTTCACCTCTACCCAGTTTAGTGCCTTACCTCAAATGTGACAACTGTTCTTTGTTTCATTTGCAATTTTATCTACCTATATAAAACACATGCAAAATATTTATATTTTTGGTGCGTTGGTTTTCTTTTTATGTAATAGGTTAATACTGTGTTATCTTGCAACTACCTTTTTTCACTTAACCATGTGTCTTTGACTTTTTCCATGTCTTTATTTTTAAATTAATAATATATAAGCATATTTTTGTGGTAAAAGATCAAAATAATACACAGGTATAGAGAGAGTAAATCTTCAGACTTCCCTTTCCTGCCTGCTCTCTGACATCTCACCAAAAAAAACCCCCAAAAAACCCCCAATAAACAACCAACTGTCCACAGTTTGGTGAGTGTCCTTACAATCTTCTTTCCATGCATTTTGTGTGAATAAATAAGTATTTATATATATATTTACATAACAGGATTCATTCATATTGTTACATAGCCTTTTAATTTCTTATTTATTGATTTAATTACACACATGATACTTGAATACATTTTTCTTTTGAAAGACTAGAGCACTACAGGGAAGTTGAACACTTCCTTTGATCATCACTGACTTCCTCTCTACCTCTTCTGTCCCTAATCACTGTTTGACTTTCTCCTGAAACTTCTTTTTTTTAAATTATATTTTAAGTTCTAGGGTACATGTGCACAATGTGCAGGTTTGTTACATAGGTATACATGTGCCATGTTGGTTTGCTGCACCCATTAACTCGTCATTTACATTAGGTATTTCTCCTAATGCTATCCCTCCCCCTGCCTCCCACCCCATGACAGGCCCCTGTGTGTGATGTTCCCCGCACTGTGTCCAAGTGGTCTCACTGTTCAGTTCCCACCTATGAGTGAGAACATGTGGTGTTTGGTTTTCTGTCCTTGCGATAGTTTGCTGAGAATGATGGTTTCCAGCTTCATCCATGTCCCTACAAAGGACATGAACTCATTTTTTTATGGCTGCATAGTATTCCATGGTATATATGTGCCACATTTTCTTAACCCAGTCTATCATTGATGGACGTTTGGGTTGGTTCCAAGTCTTTGCTATGGTGAATGGTGCTGCAGTAAACATATGTGTGCATGTGTCTTTATAGTAGCATGATTTATAATCCTTTGGGTATATACCCAGTAATGTGATTGCTGGGTCAAATGGTATTTCTAGTTCTAGATCCTTGAGGAATCATCACACTGTCTTCCACAATGGTTGAACTAGTTTACACTCCCACCAACAGTGTAAAAGCATTCTTATTTCTCCACATCCTCTCCAGCATCTGTTTTTTCCTGACTTTTTAATGATCGCCATTCTAGCTGGTGTGAGATGGAATATCATTGTGGTTTTGATTTGCATTTCTCTGATGACCAGTGATGATGAGCATCTTTTCATGTGTCTGTTGGCTGCATAAATGTCTTCTTTTGAGAAATGTCTGTTCATATCCTTTGCCCACTTTTTGATAGTGTTGTTTGTTTTTTTTCTTGTAAATTTGTTTAAGTTCTTTGTAGATTCTGGATACTAGCCCTTTGTCAGATGGGTAGATTGCAAAAGTTTACTCCCATTCTGTAGGTTGCCTGCTCACCCTGATGGTAGTTTATTTAGCTGTGTAGAAGCTCTTAAGTTTAATTAGATCCCATTTGTCAATTTTGGCTTTTGTTGCCATTGCTTTTGGTGTTTTAGTCATGAAGTCCTTGCTCATGCCTATGTCCTGAATGGTATTGCCTAGGTTTTCTTCTAGGGTGTTTTATGGTTTTAGGTCTAACATTTAGGTCTTTAATCCATCCTCAATTAATTTTTGTATAAGGTGTAAGGAAGGGATCCAGTTTCAGCTTTCTACATGTGGCTAGCCAGTTTTCCCAACACCGTTTATTAAATAGGGAATCCTTTCCCCATTTCTTGTTTTTGTCAAGTTTGTCAAAGATCAGATGGTTGTAGATGTGTGGTATTATTTCTGAGGCCTCTGTTCTGTTCCATTGGTCTATCTCTCTGTTTTGGTACCAGCACCATGCTATTTTGGTTACTGTAGCCTTGTAGTATAGTTTTAAGTTGTGTAGTGTGATGCCTCCAGCTTTGTTCTTTTGGCTTAGGATTGTCTTGGCAATGCAGGCTCTTTTTTTGGTTCCATATGAACTTTAAAGTAGTTTTTTCCAATTCTGTGAAGAAAGTCATTGGTACCTTGAAGGAGATGGCATTGAATCTATAAATTACCTTGAGCAGTATGGCCATTTTCATGATATTGATCCTTCCTATCCGTAAGCATGGAATGTTCTTCCATTTGTTTGTATCCTCTTTTATTTTGTTGAGCAGTGGTTTCTAGTTCTCCTTGAAGAGGTCCTTCACTTCCCTTGTAAATTGGATTCCTAGGTATTTTATTCTCTTTGTAGCAAATGTGAATGCGAGTTCACTCATGATTTGGCTGTTTGTCTGTTGTTGGTGTATAGGAATGCTTGTGATTTTTGCACATTGATTTTGTATCCTGAGACTGCTGAAGTTGCTTATCAGCTTAAGGAGATTTTAGGCTGAGATGATGGGGTTTTCTAAATATACAATCATGTCATCTGCAAACAGCGACACAAAGGGGCTGCTTCCAGCTTTTGCCCATTCAGTATGATATTGGCTGTGGGTTTGTCATAAATAGCTCTCAATATTTTAAGATACGTCCCATCAATACCTAGTTTATTGAGAGTTTTTAGCATGAAGTGCTGTTGAATTTTGTCGAAGGCCTTTTCTGCATCTATTGACGTAATCATATGGTTTTTGTCATGGGTTCTCTGTATGTGATGGATTATGTTTATTGATTTGCGTATGTTGAAGCAGCCTTGCATCCCAGGGATGAAGCCCACTTGATCATGGTGGATAAGCTTTTTAATGTGCTGCTGGATTCGGTTTGCCAGTATTTTATTGAGGATTTTTGCATCAATTTTCACTAGGGATAGTGGTCTAAAATTCTCTTTTTTCGTTGTGTCTCTGCCAGGCTTTGGTATCAGGATGATGTTGGCCTCATAAAATCAGTTAGGGAGGATTCCCTTTTTTTCTATTGGTTGGAATAGTTTCAGAAGGAATGGTACCAGCTCCTCTTTGTACTTGTGGTAGAATTTGGCTGTGAATCCATCTGGTCCTGGATTTTTTTTGGTTGGTAGGCTATTAGTTATTGCCTCAATTTCAGAGCCTGTTATTGGTCTATTCAGAGATTCAACTTCTTCCTGATTTCATCTTGGGAGGGTGTATGTGTCGAAGAATTTCTCAATTTCTTCTAGATTTTCTAGTTTATTTGCATAGAGGTGTTTATAGTATTCTCTGATGGTAGTTTGTATTTCTGTAGGATCGGTGGTGATATCCCCTTTATCATTTTTTATTGCCTCTATTTGATTCTTCTCTCTTTTCTTCTTTATTAGTCTTGCTAGCAGTCTATCAATTTTGTTGATCTTTTCAAAAAACCAGCTCCTGGATTCATTGATTTTTTGAAGGGTTTTTTTTGTGTCTGTATCTCATTCAGTTCTGCTCTGATCTTAGTTATTTCTTGCCTTCTGCTGACTTTTGAATGTGTTTGCTCTTGCTTCTCTAGTTCTTTTAATCTTAATGTTAGGGTGTTGATTTTAGATCTTTCCTGCTTTCTCTTGTGGGCATTTAGTGCTATAAATTTCCCTCTACACACTGCTTTAAATGTGTCCCAGAGATTCTGGCATGTTGTGTCTTTGTTCTCATTGGTTTCAAAGAACTTCTTTATTTCTGCCTTCGTGTTGTTATTTACCCAGCAGTCATTCAGGAGCAGGTTGTTCAGTTTCCATGTAGTTGTGTGGTTTTGAGTGCGTTTCTTAATCCTGAGCTCTAATTTGATTGCACTGTGGTCTGAGAGACAGTTTGTTGTGATTTCTATTCTTTTACATTTGCTGAGGAGTGCTTTACTTCCAGCTATGTGGTCAATTTTAGAATAAGTGCAATACGTTGCTGAGAAGAATGTATTGCTGGTTGGTTTGGGGTGGAGAGTTCTGTAGATGTCTATTAGGTCTGCTTGGTGCAGAGCTAAGTTCAAGTCCTGTATATCCTTGTTAAACATCTGTCTCATTGATCTGTCTAATATTGACAGTGGGGTGTTAAAGTCTCCCATATTATTGTGTGGGAGTCTAAGTTTCTTTGCACATCTCTAAGGACTTGCTTTATGAATCTGGGTGCTCCTGTATTGGGTGCATATATATTTAGGACAGTTAGCTCTTCTTGTTGAATTTATCCCTTTACCATTATGTAATGGCTTTCTTAGTCTCTTTTGATCTTTGTTGGTTTAAAGTCTGTTTTATCAGAGACTAGGATTGCAACTCCCGCTTTTTTTTTTTTTTTTTTTTTGCTTTCCGTTTGCTTGGTAGATCTTCCTCCATCCCTTTATTTTGAGCCTATGTGTGTCTCTGCACTTGAGATGGGTCTCCTGAATACAGCACACAGATGGGTCTTGACTCTTTATCCAATTTGCCAGTCTGTGTCTTTTAATTGGGGTATTCAGCCCGTTTATATTTAAGGTTAATATTATGTGTGTATTTGATCCTGTCATTATGATGTTAGCTGGTTATTTTGCCCGTTAGTTGATGCAGTTTCTTCCTAGCCTCGATGGTCTTTAGAATTTGGCATGTTTTTGCAGTGACTGGTACCGGTTGTTCCTTTCCATGTTTAGTGCTTCCTTCAGGAGCTCTCATAAGGCAGGCCTGGTGGCGACAAAATCTCTCAGCATTTGCTTGTCTGTAAAGGATTTTATTTCTCCTTCAATTATGAAGCTTAGTTTGCCTGGATATGAAATTCTAGGTTGAATATTCTTTTCTTTAAGAATGTTGAATATTGGCCCCCACTCTCTTCTGGCTTGTAGAGTTTCCGCTGAGAGATCTGCTGTTAGTCTGATGGGCTTCCCTTTGTGGGTAACCCGTCCTTTCTCTTTGGCTGCCCGTAACATTTCTTCCTTCATTTCAACCTTGATGAATCTGACAATTATGTGTCTTGGGGTTGCTCTTCTCGAGGAGTGTCTTTGTGATGTTCTTTGTATTTCCTGAGTTTGAATGTTGGCCTGCCTTGCTAGGTTGGGGAAGTTCTCCTGCATAATATCCTGCAGAGTGTTTTCCAACTTGGTTCCATTCTCCCCATCACTTTCAGGTACACCAATCAGACGTAGATTTGGTCTTTTCACATAGTCCCATATTTCTTGGTGGCTTTGTTTGTTTCTTTTTACTCTTTTTTCTCTAAACTTCTCCTCCTGCTTTATTTCATTAATTTGATCTTTAATCACGGATACTCTCTCTTCCACTTGATCGAATTGGCTATTGAAGCTTGTGCACGCATCATGTAGTTCTCGTGCCGTGGTTTTCAGCTCCTTCAGGTCATTTAAAGTCTTCTCTGCACTGTTTATTCTAGTTAGCCATTCGTCAAATCTTTTTTCAAGGCTTTTAGCTTCCTTGCGATGGGTTTGAACATCCTCCTTTAGCTCAGAGAAGTTTGTTGTTACCAACCTTCTGAAGCCTACTTCTGTCAACTCGTCAAAGTCATTCTCCATCCAGCTTTGTTCCATTGCTGGTGAGGAGCTGTGATCCTTTGGAGGAGAAGAGGCACTCTGGTTTTTAGAAGTTTCAGCTTTTCTGCTCTGGTTTCTCCCCATCTTTGTGGTTTTATCTACCTTTGGTCTTTGATGATGGTGACCTACGGATGGGGTTTTGGTGTGGATGTCCTTTTTGTTGATGTTGATGCTATTCCTGTTTGTTAGTTTTCCTTATAACAGTCAGGTCCCTCAGCTGCAGGTCTGTTGGAGTTTGCTGGAGGTACACTCCAGGCCCTGTTTTCCTGGGTATCACCAGTGGAGGCTGCAGAACAGCAAATATTGCTGCCTGATCCTTCCTCTGGAAGCTTCATCCCAGAGGGGCACCTGCCTGTATGAGGTGTCAGTTGGCCCCTACTTGGAGGGGTCTCCTCGTTAGGCTACACGGGGTTCAGGGACCCACTTGAGGAGGCAGTCTGTCTGTTCTCAGAGCTCAAACACCATGCTGGGAGAGCCACTGCTCTCTTCAGAGCTGTCAGACAGGGACGTTTAAGTCTGCAGGAGTTTCTGCTGCTTTTTGTTCAGCTATGCCCTGCCACCAGAGGTGGGGTCTACAGAGGCAGCAGGCCTTGCAGAGCTGCGGTGGGCTCCATCCAGTTTGAGCTTCCCCAGCCACTTTGTTTACCTACTCAAGCCTCAGCTATGGTGGACTCCCCTCCCCCTGCCAGGCTGCTGCCTTGCGGGTCAATCTCAGACTGCTGTGCTAGCAGCGAGCAAGGCTCCGTGGGCATGGGACCCACCGAGCCAGACACAGGATATAATCTCCTGATGTGCCATTTGCTAAGACCATTGGTAAAGCACAGTATTTGGGTGGGAGTGTCCCGATTTTCCAGGTACAGTCTGTCACGACATCCCTTGGCTAGGAAAGGGAAATCCCCCCACCCGTTGTGCTTCCTGGGTGAAGCAATGCCTTGCCCTGCTTTGGCTGGCCCTCTGTGGGCTGCATCCACTGTCCAACCAGTCCAATGAGATGAATCAGGTACCTCAGCTGGAAATGCAGAAATCCCGTCTTCTGCGTTGATTACACTGGGAGCTGCAGACTGTAGCTGTTCCTATTCAGCCATCTTGGAACGGAATCTCTCCTGCATCTTTTTTTTATTCATTCGCAAGCATTTACAAACACGTCTGCATGTGTAGGGAATATATAATATTATTTAGTGGCCTTAAAAATATGAATTGTGTTATGCTATATGTATTGTTTTGCTATTTGCTACTTTCACCCAACATAATGTCTGACAGCTTTTCATGTTAATACATATAAATCTACCATTTTCCTTGTTGCATAGTATTCTACTATGAATACTAAGATAAACACTAGGATATTCTACTAGAATAAATAATTTCTGTAGCCATTTCCCCATTGACATGGTTATTTCTAAATTTTTGCTAATGTAAAACCTGCTGTAATGAATATCTTATATGCCCCTCTTTTCTTTTCTCCACTGACTTTTAAATACTACTTTTAATCAATATTAGATTCTTATTAATACTTGGGTTTGTTTCAGGATTCTCTATTTGGTTCTGTTGATCCATGTATTTATACATGCATCTACACCTTTCATTTTTATATTTTTGTAATGTGTTTTCATTTTATATTCACTTTTCATTTTTATATTTTTATAATACTTTACATTTTTATATTTTTATAATATGTTTGTTATCTGGCATTGAAAGAGCTTCCTTTCATTTTTGTGGTTATTTTTACATATTTACTATTTCAATGAATTTTAAATGCAGATTATCATACCCATGTAGGATCTTACTAGCATTTTTATTTGGTATTTCACTGAGTTTACAGATTTAACCAGGGAGAGTTAGCATCTTTACATGAATGAGTCTTTATATGAATAAACATGGTATGGCTTTCCACTTATCCAAATTTTTAAGTCCTTTAGTAATGCTTCATAATTTTCTCTGTAAATATTTTGAACATATCTTGTTTGCTTTATTTCTAGATACTACATTTTTGTTGCTACCTTCAATAGAACTTTTTCTTTCATTTTATAATTACTATAGGAGTATAAGAAAGCTATTGATTTTTATATGTTGTCTTTTGCCAGCAACTTTACTAACAAATTCTCTTTTCTTTCTAATCGATTTTTTGTTGATTCTATTGGATTTTCTTGGTAGGAAAACAGATTATTACAAATACTGATAGTTTTGTCTCTGTCTTTAGCCTGGATACCATGTGTACATTTTGCGTTTTAATGCATTGGCTAGGACCTCTGATTTAAATTTGAATCATAGCAATATCAGGTATCTTTATTTTTTCCTTCCATTTAATGGGAATGCTTCTAAAATTTCATCAAGTATTATGTTTGCTGTGGGTGTCTGGCAGTTACCCTTTATTAAGTCAAATAAACTCTCTTGAATTTCTACCTTTTAGAGGCTTTTTAAAAACAAGAATGGTCACGCCTCTAATCTAGCAATTTGGGAGGCCAAGGAGAGTAGATTGCTTGAGTCCAGGAGTTTGAGACCAGCCTGCACAACATGGCAAAACCTCATCCTTACAAAATAATAATAATAATAAATTAGCGAGGTGTGGTGGCATGTGCCTATACAGAGTCCCAGCTACTCGGTGAGGGCTGAGATAGTAAGATTGCTTGAGCCTGGGAAGGTCGAGACTTCAGTGAGCTGTGACTGCACCACTGTACTCCAGCCTGGGCGACAGAGTGAGACCCTGTCTCAAAAAAAATAAATAAATAAATAAAAGAAACCAAGAAGGGATGAAAAAGCAAAGCTTTATCCATTGTTTTTTCACCTATAAGTAGGACATATAGCTTTTTCCCTTTACATTATTAATGCATAAAATTGCATTGATAGCTTTAAAAATTTTTTATTAAAATTTCCAAATGTACATAACAGTAGAATGTACAATAAAACCCCGTACGTACTCATAACTCAGCTTCAATAGCCATCAACATCTTGCCATACTTGTTTCAACTATGATCTTCCCCTCTTTTATGCTGGAATATTTTAGGCTAATCAGGAATATCATATAATTTCACTCCTAAATATTTCAGTATGCATAGCAAAAGAATTATAGCAAAAAGAACATCTTCTCATATAGTCACAATGCCATTATCACACTAATACCCAGTGAATAAACTGATTTTTCTAATTGTCTGAAAATGTTTTTGCCATTGAGGTTTGTTGGAATTGGGATCCAATTGAGGTCACCTTATTATATTATATCTATTAAGTTTCTTTTAAAAATTTTATTTTTATTTATTTATTTATTTTTAATTTTAATTTTTATTTTTTGAGACAGAGTCTCACTCTGTCGCCCAGGCTGGAGTGCAGTGGCGCGATCTCGGCTCACTGCAAGCTCTGCCTCCCGGGTTCACGCCATTCTCCTGCCTCAGCCTCCGAGTAGCTGGGACTACAGGCGCCCGCCGCCACGCCCGGCTGATTTTTTGTATTTTTAATAGAGACGGGGTTTCACCGTGTTAGCCAGGATGGTTTGGATCTCCTGACCTTGTGATCCGCCCGCCTCGGCCTCCCAAATTGTTGGGATTACAGGCTTAAGCCACTGCGCCCAGCCTCTTTTAAAAATGTTAAAAGCTAAAACCAAGCAGTACCTCCTCTCTTTTATTGTAATGACATTGGCTTGTTGAAGAAACTTGGCATTTGTCCTCTAGACTGTCCCATATTCTGGATTCGGCTGATTACTTCCTTGAGGTGTTATTCTGCTTGTTTCTATATTCCCTGTTGTTTCTTGTAAACTGGAATGTAAAGCTAAAGACTTGATTAAACTGGATGGTGTGGCTCATACCTGTAATCTCAGCACTTTGGGAGGTACTTTGGGAGGTGGGCGGATCACTTGAGCCCAGGAGTTCAAGATCAGCTGGGACAATATGATGAAAACTTGTCTTAAAAAAAATGCAAAAATGAGCTGCTGTGGTGGCCTGCACCTATAGTCCCAGCTACTTGGGAGGCTGAGGTAGGAGAATCACGTGAGCCTGGGGAGGTCAAGGCTGCAGTGGGCAGTGATCATGCTACTGCAGTCCAGCTGGTCAACGGAGTGAGACCTTGTCTCAAAAAAAGAAAAAAAAAGACTTGATTGATTCAGGTTTTTATAATTATTATTTGGCAAGCATATCTCATGGTTGTTACTATGTACTTCCTTTTATGTAATTTGCAGTTGTCTCACTTTTAGTAATACTAAAAGTGGATTGAGGTGGTGATAGTCTGATCCCTTCATTGTAAAGTTCTCCATCATCCTTTCACCTTTTGCATTGCTTTACCATTTATTTCATAATTGTTATTCGAATCAATTATTTCATTAGGGGTTTCAAAGTAATGATTTTCTAATTCTTTCATTCTTTCAGCATTCATCAGCTAGAATTCCTCTGTAAGAAGAACTATCCCTCATCTACTAGGGTTATTTGGTAAGCCTAAAATACAGTTTCTATGGGAAAGACAGGGTAAATTCTTAACTCTTTCCCTTTAATTGCCAGTTTTCCAAGTAAGGAGTTAGTGCCCTGTTCCACGTTGACACATCTTTAAATGTTAAACCTTCCCTGCAGTCCTAGGATTAGCCTATTGGGGCATAATGTATCTTTTTAAATCTACTGCCAGGCCCCGGTGTGTGATGTTCCCCTCCCTGTGTCCATGTGTTCTCGTTGTTCAGCTCCCATTATGAGTGAGAACATGCGGTGTTTGGTTTTCTGTTCCTGTGTTTGTTTGCTGAGAATGATGGTTTCCAGCTTCATCCATGTCCCTGCAAAGGACACGAACTCATTCTTTTTATGGCTGTATAGTATTCCATGTGTATATGTGCCACATTTTCCACATGTGTATATGTGCCACATTTTCTTTATCCAGTCTATCATTGATGGGCATTTGGGTTGGTTCCAAATCTATGCTATTGTAAATGGTGCTGCAATAAACATATGTGTGCATCCATCTTTATAGTAGAATGATTTATAATACTTTGGGTATATATCCAGTAATGGGATTGCTGGGTCAAATGGTATTTCTGGTTCTAGATCCTTGAGGAATCACCACACTGTCTTCCACAATGGTCGAACTGATTTACACTCCCATCAATAGTGTAAAAGCGTTCCTATTTCTCCACATCCTCTCCAGCATCTGTTGTTTCCTGACTTTTTAATTATCGTCATTCTAGTATGAGATGGTATCTCACTGTGGTTTTGATTTACATTTTTCTGATGACCAGTGATAATGAGCTTATTTTCATATGTTTGATGGCTGCATAAATGTCTTCTTTTGAGAAGTGTCTGTTCATATCCTTTGCCCACTTTTTGAAGGGGTTGTTTTTTTCTTGTACATTTTTAAGAAATGTTTTACAAGTTTAAGTTCTTGTAGATTCTGAATATTAGATCTTTGTCAGATGGATAGGTTGCAAAAATGTTCTCCCATTCCATAGGTTGCCTCTTCACTCTGATGATAGTTTCTTTTGCTGTGCAGAAGCTCTTTAGTTTAAGTAGATCCCATTTGTCAATTTTGGCTTTTGTTGCCATTGCTTTTGGTGTTTTAGTCTTGAAGTGTTTGCCCTTGCCTGTGTCCTGAATGGTATTGCCTAGGTTTTCTTCTAGTGTTTATATGCTTTTTGGTTTTACATTTAAGTCTTTAATCCATCTTGAGTTAATTTTTGTATAAGGTGTATGGAAAGGGTCCAGTTTCAGCTTTCTACATATGGCTAGCCAGTTTTCCCAGCACCATTTATTAAATAGGGAATCCTTTCCCCATTGCTTGTTTTTGTCAGGTTTGTTGAAGATCAGATGATTGTAGATGTGTGGTCTTACTTCCGAGGTCTCTATTCTGTTCCATTGGTCTATATATCTGTTTTGGTACCAGTACCATGCAGCTTTGGTTACTGCAGCCTTGTAGTATAGTTTGAAGTTGTGTAGCCTGATGCCTCCTGCTCTGTTCTTTTTGCTTAGGATTGTCTTGGCTATACAGGCTCTTTTTTTGGCTCCATATGAAATTTAAAGTAGTTTTTTTCTAATTCTGCAAAGAAAGTAAATGGTAGCTTGATGGGAATAGCATTGAATCTATAAATTACTTTGGGCAGCATGGCTATTTTCATGATATTGATTTGTCCTATCCATGAGCATGGAATATTTTTCCATTTGTTTGTGTCCTCTCTTATTTTCTTGAGCAGTGGTTTGTAGTTCTCCTTGAAGAGGTCCTTCACGTCTATATTCCTAAGTGTTTTATTCTCTTTTTAGCAATTTGTGAATGGGAGTTCACTCATGATTTGGCTCTCTGCTTGTCTATTATTGGTGTATAGGAATGCTTGTGATTTTTGTACGTTGATTTTGTATTCTGAGACTTTGCTGAAGTTGCTTATCAGCTTAGGGAGTTTTTGGGCTGAGACAATGGGGTTTTCTAAATATATAGTCATGTCATCTGCAAGCAGAGACAATTTGACTTCCTCTTTTCCTAATTGAATACCCTTTATTTCTTTCTCTTGCCTGATTGCCCTGGTCAGAACTTCCAGTACTATGTTGAATAGGAGTGGTGAGAGAGGGCATGCTTGTCTTGTGCCTGTTTTCAAAGGGGCTGCTTCCAGCTTTTGCCCATTCAGTATGATATTGGCTATGGGTTTGTCATAAATATCTCTTATTATTTTGAGATATATTCCATCAATACCTAGTTTATTGAGAGTTTTTAGCAAGAAGGGATGTTGAATTTTATCAAAGGCCTTTTCTGCATCTGTTGAGATAATCGTGGTTTTTGTCATTGATTCTGTTTATGTGATGGGTTACATTCATTGATTTGCATATGTTGAACCAGGCTTGCATCCCAGGGATGAAACCGACTTGATTGTGATGGATAAGCTTCATGATGTGCTACTGGATTCAGTTTGCCAGTATTTTATTGAGGATTTTCGCATTGATCTTCACCAGGGATATTGGCCTGAAATTTTCTCTTTTTTGTTCTATCTCTGCCAGGTTTTGGTATTAGAATGATGCTGGCCTCATAAAATGAGTTATGGAGAAGTCTCTCTTTTTCTATTGTTTGGAATCGTTTCAGAAAGAATGGTACCAGCTCCTCTTTGTACCTCTGGTAGAATTCGGCTGTGAATTCGTCTGGTCCTGGGTTTCTTTTGGTTGGTAGGCTATTAATCATTGCCTCAATTTCAGAACTTGTTATTGGTCTATTCGGGGATTCGACTTCTTCCTGGTTCAGTCTTGGGAGGGTGTATATGTCCAGGAATTTATCCATTTCTTCCAGATTTTCTAGTTTATTTGCATAGAGGTGTTTATAGTACTCTCTGATGGTAGTTTGTATTTCTGTGGGATCAGTGGTGATATCCCCTTTATCATTTTTTATTGTGTCTATTTGATTCTTCTGTTTTCTTCTTTATTAGGCTGCCTAGTGGTTAATCTATTTTGTTAATCTTTTCAAAAAACCAGCTCCTGGATTCATTGATATTTTGAAGGGTTTTTTGTGTCTCTATCTCCTTCTCTTCTGCTCTGATCTTAGTTATTTCTTGTCTTCTGCTAGCTTTTAAATTTGTTTGATCTTGCTTATGTAGTTCTTTTTTTTTTTTTTTTTTTTTTAATGGAGTGTTGCTTTGTCCAGCCCAGGCTGGAGTGCAGTGGCATGATCTCGGCTCACTGCAAGCTCCACCTCCTGGGTTCATGCCATTCTCCTGCCTCAGCCTCCTGAGTAGCTGTGACTACAGGCGCCTGCCACCATGCCTGGCTAATTTTTTTGTACTTTCAATAGAGACGGGGTTTCACTGTGTTAGCGAGGATGGTCTCGATCTCCTGACCTCGTGATCTGCCTGCCTCAGCCTCCCAAAATGCTGGGATTACAGGCATGAGCCACCGCACCTGGCTGCTTCTCTAGTTCTTTTATTGTGATGTTCGGGTGTCGAATTCAGATCTTTCCAGCTTTCCAATGTGGGCGTTTAGTACTATAAATTTCCCTCTTAACACAGCTTTAGCTGTGTCCCAGAGATTCTGGTATGTTGTGTCTTTGTTCTCATTGGTTTCAAAGAACTTCTTTATTTCTGCCTTCGTGTTGTTATTTACCCAGCAGTCATTCAGGAGCAGGTTGTTCAGTTTCCATGTAGTTGTGTGGTTTTGAGTGCGTTTCTTAATCCTGAGCTCTAATTTGATTGCACTGTGGTCTGAGAGTTATGATTTCTATTCTTTTGCATTTGCTGAGAAGTGTTTTACTTCCAGTTACATGGTCGATTTTAGAATAAGTGCTATGTGGTGCTGAGAAGAATGTATATTCTGTTGGTTTGGGGTGGAGAGTTCTGTAGATGTCTATTAGGTCTGCTTGGTCCGGAGCTGAGTTCAAGTCCTGAATATCCTTGTTAATTTTCTGTCTCATTGATCTGTCTAATATTGACAGTGGGGTGTTAAAGTCTCCCACTATTATTGTGTGGGAGTCTAAGTTTTTTTGTAGTTCTCTAAGAACTTGTTTTATGAATCTGGGTGCTCCTATATTGGGTGCATATATATTTAGGATAGTTAGCTCTTCTTGTTGAATTGATCCCTTTACCCTTCTTTAATGCCCTTCTTTGTCTTTTTTGATCTTTGTTGGTTTAAAGTCTGTTTTATCAGAGACTAGGATTGCAACTCCTGCTTTTTTTTGCTTTCCGTTTGCTTGGTAAATATTCCTCCATCCCTTTATTTTGAGCCTCTGTGTGTCTTTGCACATGAGATGGGTCTCCTGAATACAGAACACCAATGGGTCTTGACTCTTTATTCAGTTTGCCAGTCTGTTAGCCCATTTACATTTAAGGTTAATATTGTTATGTGTGAATTTGATCCTGTCATTATAATGCTAGCTCTTTATTTTGCCTGTTAGTTGATGCAGTTTATTCCTAGCATCGATTGTCTTTACAATTTGGCATGTTTTTGCAGTGGCAGGTACCGGTTGTTCCTTTCCATATTTAGTACTTCCTTCGGGAGCTCTTTTAGGGCAGGCCTAGTGATGACAAAATCTCTCAGCATTTACTTGTCTGTAAAGGATTTCATTTCTCCTTCACTTATGAAGCTTAGTTTGGCTGGATATGAAATTCTGGGTTGAAAATTCTTTTCTTTAAGAATGTTGAATATTGGCCCCCACTCTCTTCTGCCTTGTAGGGTTTCTGCAGAGAGATCAGCTGTTAGTCTGATGGGCTTCCCTTTGTAGGTAACCTGACCTTTCTCTCTGGCTGCCCTTAACATTTTTTCCTTCATTTCAACCTTGGGGAATCTGATGATTATGTGTCTGGGGTTGCTCTTCTCGAAGAGTATCTTAATGGTGTTCTCTGTATTTCCTGAATTTGAATGTTGGCCTGTCTTGCTAGGTGGGGGAAGTTCTCTAGGATCATATCCTGAAGTGTGTTTTCCAACTTGGTTCCATTTTCCCCATCAGTTTCAGGGACCCCAATCAATCGTAGGTTTGGTCTTTTCACATAGTCCCATATTTCTTGGAGGTTTTGTTTGTTCTTTTTCATTCTTTTTTCTTTAATCTTGTCTTCACTCCTTATTTCAGTAAGTTGATCCTCAATCTCTGATATCCTCTCTTCTGCTTGATTGATTCAGCTATCGATACTTGTGTATGCTTCACGAAGTTCTCATGCTGTGTTTTTCAGCTCCATCAGATCATTTATGATTTTCTTGAAACTGGTTATTCTTGTTAGCAATTCCTGTAACCTTTTATCAAGGTTTTTAGCTTCCTAGCATTGGGTTAGATCATGCTCCTTTAGCTCAGAGGAGTTTGTTATTACCCACCTTCTGAAGCCTATTTCTGTCAGTTTGTCAATCTCATTCTCCATCCAGTTTTATGCCCTTGCTAGAGAGGAGTTGTGATCATTTGGAGGAGAAGAGGCATTCTGGTTTCTGGAATTCTCAGCATTTTTCACCAGTTTTTCCTCATCTTTGTGGATTTTTCTACCTTTGATCTTTGAGGTTGATAACCTTTGGATGGGGTTTTTGTGTGGGGGTCCTTTTTGTTGATGTTGATGCTTTTGCTTTCTGTTTGTTAGTTTTTCTTCTCACAGTCAGGCCTCTCTTCTGCAGGTCTGTTGCAGTTTGTGGGAGGTCCACTTCAGACCCTGTTCAACTGGGTATCACCAGTGGAGGCTGTAGAACAGCAGTATCACCAGTGGAGGCCACAGAACAGCAAAGATTGCTGCCTACTCCTTCCTCTGGAAGCTTCGTCCCAGAGGGACACAGGTCTGATGCCAGCCAGAGCTCTCCTGTATGAGGTGTCTGTTGATCCCTGTTGGGAGGCCTCTCCCAGTCAGGAGGCGTGGGCATCAGGGACCCACTTCAGGAGGCAGTTCTGTCCCTTAGCAGAGCTCGAGTGCTGTGCTGGAAGAATCCTCGTCAGGATCAGCTGCTCTCTTCAGAGACGGCAGGCAGGAAAGTTTAAGTCCACTCAAACTGCGCCCACATCCACCCCTTCCCTCAGGTGCTCAGGTGCTCTGTCCTAGGGAGATGGGAGTTTTATCTATAAGCCCCTTACTGGGGCTGTTGCCTTTACTTTAGAGATGCTCTGCCCCATGAGGAGGAATCTAGAGAAGCAGTCTGGCCACAGCCACTTTGCCACGTTGTGGTGAATTCCACCCAGCCCAAACCCCCCAGCCTCCTTAGCAGTGTCAGCAGAAAACCAAACACTAAAGCCTCAGTAATGGCGGACACCCCTCCCCGCACCAAGCTAGATCGTCCCAGGTTGACTTCAGACTGCTGTGCCAGCCGCGAGAATTTCAGCCAGTGGTTCTTAGCTTGCTGGGCTCCATGGGAGTGGGACCCGCTGAGAGAGACCACTTGGCTCCCTGGCTTCAGCCCCCTTTCCAGGAGAGTGAATGGTTCTGTCTCACTGAGGTTCCAGGCGCCACTGGGATATGGAAAAACTCCTGCAGCTAGCTTGGTGTCTGCCCAAACAGCTGCCCAGTTTTGTGCTTGAAACCCAGGGCCCTGGTGGTATAGGCACGTGAGGGAATCTCCTGATCTGCAGATTGCAAAAACCATGGGGAAAAACGTAGTATCCGGGCCGGGTAGCACAGTTCCTCATGGCTTCCCTTGGCTGGGGGAGGGAGGTCCCCTGGATTCTTGCATTTCCTGGGTGAGGCGATGCCCCACCCTGTTTTTGCTTGCACTCTGTGGGCTGCATCCACTGCCTAACCAGTCCCAGTGAGATGAACTGAGTAGCTCAGTTGGAAATGCAGAAATCACCTGCCTTGTGCGTTGGTCTCGCTGGTAGCTGCAGACCAGAGCTGTTCCTATTTGGCCATCTTGTCTGTACTCCAAAATTCCTTCTTGCTTGGGGGAGATTAGTCTTTGTTCTATTAAAGCCTTCAATTGATAGTATCAGGCCCACCCACATTATACCCTTTCATATTTTAATGTTAATTTGTGCCTTCTTTATTTTTGAAATCATACTTGCCAAAAACTTTTGTATTCTATTAGTCTTTTCAAATAAATATTATTTCCTCTTATCGATCTACTCCATGGTTCTATTATTGTTTGTTTTCTATTTCAGTAATTATTAATTTCATCTTAATTATTTTTATTTTTTATTTATTTTTCTTAATGTTTAATTTTTGCCAGTACATGGTAGGTGTATATTTTTATCTAGCACATGAGATATTTTGATACCGGCATGCAATGTTTAATAATCACATCAGATTAAATAGGGTATTCATTACCTCAAGCATTTATCCTTTATGTTACAATCCAATCATACTCTTTTAGTTATTTTAAAAAGTATAATTAAATTGCTATTGACTATAGTCAGCCTGTTGTGCTATCAAATACTAGATCTTATTCATTCTATCAATTTTTTTGTGCCCATTAACCACCTTCCCTTCCCAGACTCTGGTAACCATTCTTCTGCCTTCTATCTCCATGAATTCAATTGTTTTAATTTTTAGATACCACAATAAATGAGAACATGCGATGTTTGTCTTTCTGTGTCTGGCTTATTTCATTTAACATAATGACCTCCCGTTCCATCCATGTTGTTGCAAATGACAGGATCTCTTTTCTTTTTCGTGGCTGAATAGTAGGACTACATTGTGATGTGTACTACATTTTCTTTATCCATTTGTCTGTTAATGGACACTTAATGTTGCTTCCAAATCTTGGCTGTTGTGAACAGTGCTGCAATAAACATGAGAGTACAGATATCACTTTGATATACTGATTTCCTTTCTTTTGGGTATATACCAAGCAATTGGATTGCTAGATCATATGGTAGCTCTATTTTTGGACTTTTGAGGAACTTCCAAACTGTTTTTGTTAGTGGTACTAATTTACATTCCCATTGACAGTGTACGAGGATTCCCTTTTCTCCACATCCTCTCCAGCACTTGTTATTGCCTGTCTTTTGGACAGAAGTCATTTTAATGGAGGTGAGATGATATCTCATTGTAGTTTTGATGTGCATTTCTCTGATGATCAGTGATGTTGAGCACCTTTTCATATGTCTATTTGCCATTTGTATGTTTTCTTTTGAAAAATGTCTATTCAGATCTTTTAGCCATTTAAAAATCAGATTATTTGCTTTTTTTCCTATTGAGTTGTTTCAGCTCCTTGTACATTTTGCATATTAATCCCTTGTCAGATGAATAGTTTGCAGATATTCTCTTTCATTCTGTGGGTTGTGTCTTCACTTTGTTGTTTCCTTTGCTGTGCAGAAGCTTTTTAACTTGATGTGATCCCATTTGCCTATTTTTGCTTTGGTTGCCTGTGCTTGTGGGGTATTACTTAAGAAATTTTTTGCCCAGACCAATGTCCTGAACAGTTTCCCCAGTGTTTTATTTTAGTGTTTTCATAGTTTGAGGTCTTAGATTTAATTCTTTAATTGATTTTGATTTTATTTTTGTATAAAGCAAGAGATAGGAATCAAGTTTCATTTTTTTGCATATGAATATCCAGTTTTCCCAGCACTATTTATTGAAGAGACTGTCTTCCCCAATGTATATTCTTGGCATCTTTGTTGAAAATGAGTTCATTGTAGGTGAATGGATATTTTTCTGCGTTCTCTATTCTGTTCCATTGGTCTATGTGTCTGTTTTTTTTTGTTTTTTTGTTTTTTTGTTTTTTTTGCCAGTACCATGCCCTTTTGGTTACTATAGCTCTGTAGTGTAATTTGAAGTTAGGTAATATGATTCCTCCAGTGTTATTCTTTTTGTTCAGTATAGCTTTGGCTATTCTGGGTCTTTTATGACTCCATATAAATTTTAGGTTTGTTTTTTCTATTTCTGTGCAGAATGTAATTGGTATTTTGATAGGGATTGTGTTGTATCTGTAGATTGCTTTGGGTAATATGGGCATTTTAACAATATTGATTCTTCCAATCCATGAACATGGAATATTTTCTCCTTTTTTGGTGCCCTCTTCAATTTCTTTCATCAGCGTTTATAGTTTTCATTGTAAAGATATTTCACTTCTTTGGTTAATTCTAGGTATTTAATTTTATTTTTGGCTATTATAAATGGTATTTTTTTCATTTCTTTTTCAATTGCCTATTATTGTTATTGTGGTAAAACATACATAACATAAAATTTGACATTTTTACCATTTTTAAGTGTAGAGTTCACTGGGATTAAGTAAATTTACATTGTTGTTCAATCATCACCACCATCCATTTCCAGAACCTTTTCATTCTCAAACTGAAAGTTCACAACTGTTAAACAATTACTCCATTCTCAAACTGAAAGTTCACAACTATTAAACAATTACTCCATATTACCCTTTTCCTCAAGCCCCTCGTAACTTTCTGTCTCTGAATTTGACTACTTTAGGTAACTTATATCAGTGTAAACACACAATATTTGCCATTTTATGTCTGGATTATTTCACTTAGCATAGTGTCTTCTAGGTTTATCTATGTTGTAGCATGTGTCAGAATTTCCTTCTTTTTAAGGCTGAATAATAGCCTATTATATGTATAGACCACATTTTGTTTATCCATTCCTCCACTGATGGACATTTGGGTTGTTTCCACTTTCCCATTTTCTTTTACAATTGCATTTTTATGGATTTTATTTATTTGATATTGTTTGATTTTATTCACATACCATAAAATTTACCTCTTTTTTGAAGTGTACATTTTTGTGGTATTAGTATATTCACAATGCTGTGGAACTATTACAACTATCTAGTTCCAAAATATTTTCAACACCCCAAACAGAAACCCTATACCTGTTAGCAATCACTAGCAATTCTTCCTTCCCCCACCGCAGCCTCTGGCAACCATGAATCTACTTTCTGATTATATGGATTTGCCTATTCTGGATATTTCATATAAATGGAATTTCACAATATGTGGCCTTTTGTTTCTGGTTTCTGTCACTTAGCATAAAGTTTTCAAGGGTCACCTGTGTGTAACATGTATCAGTACTTCATTCCTTCTTTGTTTTTTTTTTTAAACACAGGGTCTCACTCTGCCACCTAGGCTGACTTAACACTACATAGAAGCTGCCAAGGCTTATGGCTTGTACCTTCTGAAGCAGTGGCTGGAGCTGTACTTGGGGCCCTTTGAGCTGGTGCTAGAGGGGCTTGGATGGGTGGTGAAGTGTCCTGAGGCTGCACAAGCCAGTGGTGCCCCAGGCCTGGCCCCCTAAACCATTATTTCCTACTAGGCTTCTGGGACTGCGATGGGAGGGGCTGTCCCAAAGACTTCTAAAATGCCTTTGAGGCCTTTTCCCCATTGTGTTGGATATTACCACTTGGCTCTCTTCTGAGTCATGCTAAGCTCTCTAGCAAGTGGTTGCTGTGCAGCCTGCTTGGATTCTTCCCCTGAGAATACTTTTCTTTCTCTGCCACAGGGCCAGGCTGCACATTTTCTAAACATCTGGACTCTGCTTTTAAATGTGAATCCCAACCTTAAGTTATTCCATTGCTCCCATATTGGATCATAGGTTGTTAGAAACAGCCACACCACTTCTTGAATGCTTTGCTGCTTAGAAGTTTCTTCCACCAGTACCCTAAGTCCTCACTCTTAAGTTCAACCTTCCACAGTTCCTTAGGACCTGGACACAATGTAGCCAAGCTCTTTGATAAGGCATAACAAGGGTGACCTTTCCTCCAGTTCCCAATAACTTCCTCATTTCCATCTAAGACCTCATCAGCCTGGCTTTCACTGTCCATATTTCTATCAGCATTTTGATTACAACCACTTAACCAGTCTCTAAGAAGTTCCAAACTTTCCCTCGTTTTCCTATCTTCTGAGACCTCCAAACTCTTCTAGCCTCTGCCCATTACCCAGTTCCAAAGCTGCTTCCCCATTTTCAGGTAACTTCATATTAATACCCCAACCTCAGTACCAGTTTTCTATATCAGTTTGTTCTTGCATTGCTGTAAAGAAATACCTGAGGCTGGGTGTTTTATAAAGAAAAGTGGTTTAATTGGCTCCTGGTTCTGCAGGCTGTACAGGAAGCATGATGCCAGCATCTGCTTCTGATGAGGGCCTCAGGAAGCTTCTAATCATGGCAGAAGGAGAAGGGGGAGCAATCTCATCAAATGGCGAAAACCAGAGGAAGACAGGGGGAGGTGCCACACTCTTTTGAATAACCGGATCTCATGTGAACTCAGAGCAAGAACTAATTTATCATCAAGGGGATGGACCTAAGCCATTCATGAGGTACCCACCTCCATGATCCAAACACCTCCCACCTGGCCCCACCTCCAACACTGCTGATTACCTTTCAACATGAGATTTGGAGCGGACAAACATCCAAACCATACCAAATGTGAGGTGATGGATGTGCTAATTAGCTTGATTGTGGTAATCATTTCACAATGTGTATGTATATATATCAAATCATCACATTGTACATCTTAAATATACACAATTTTTATTTTTCAGCTATATCTTAATAAAGGTTGGAAAAAATTGTAGCATTTCTTTCCCCTATTTTTGGCTGCATGCATACCATATAGAGTCACCATATAAGGTTTTTCAGTTTGTTGACTTAAAAGGCACAGGACCAAGAGTGTGAATGGGGACTGCATTAACCCATACTCTGCTCTCTAACTTATATATCCTAGTTTGGTCCTGCCCCATCCAAGAGAAGAGAGCACCATTTCACCATTTTGTAGTTCAACTACTTAGAGGACACATCTCAGTATGATTTGTCTTCTTGAAGAGGGTACCTTTTAGTACTTTGTATAAATATCTGATATGTATTGGTGGAAATCCTAAAACAATGGATACTATTTTCCTATCCTGGAATTTGGGCCACCTCACAGCCTTTAGTCTAGCCGAGACTAATAACCGGTTATAAAATGCCCCTCATAATTCCCTCCAAATGTCTGGTGATTGTAACTGGCTCTGTGGTATAATTTTTAAATCAGAATTCTTTAGTTGCAGACCACAGCAATTGATTTTGCATAACTTAAACAAAAAGGAATATTTAGAAGGATACTGGAATTACTCAAATCTAAATTGACATGCTGAAAAACAAGGCCTCAGGAAGGTCAGGAACCATCAAGCTTGAGACATTTAGGTAGCAGAACCTCAGTCTGTATAGTCCCCAGTCAGGATTAAAAATTCAAGGATGGGGAATCTGATTATTTCACTAAGAGGGATGGGATCTTTCATCAGAACAAGGTCAGTGAAAGAATGCTGGACAAACCAAGCAATAGTTACCAAAGGTGACAAAAAAGCAAGGTGTCAACATCCAAGTGGAGATGTTGAGTAAACCTTTAAATATATAAGTCTGAATCTCAGAGGAGAGGGCTGGACTGGGATAAACGATTGGGAATCATAAAGATAACTGAAATAATGGGCATTGCCCAGAAAGAGAGTGAGAGGCCATACAGCCCTCCAGCTCTGTTGCCCAAGGGCAGGAGCACTTACTACACAGTAATTGTAGCTGGAAGATTGTTCCTATTTTGGGGAGTGCAAAAAAATATTCCTAGAGATTGGGAAGAGTGTAGGGTATGGGACTATAACACTGTGCTGAGAACATTCCATTTCATAAGAATGAACTTGTTATGTGGAGATTTTAATGGAATGTAACATCTTTCTGTCAAAGTTACAATAAATGCCATCTTATTGTTTCTGTAACATTTATCATTTATATTGCACCTGGGCCTGTGTTGAGTGTTTTATGAGTATCATCTTATTTAATCCTCACAACAAATTAACGAGGTAGGTATTATTATCAACCACATTTTACAGTTTGGTTACCGAAATCTCAGAGAGTTTAAGTAATTTACTCAAGGTCATGTTGCTAAAAAGGGTAGAAATGGGACTTAAGTAAGGTCTACCAGAATTTAAAAAAATTTCTACTCTATATAAAATGGTACAGCAACACAAACATTAGCTATGGTTTAGGATTCTTGAGCCCCTACTGTGTAGCATGCAATGTGCTGAATACTTTACATTATCTCATTTAATCTTAATAAAACCTTATACAGAAAGTACCATCATTATCCCTACCTAACTGATAAAACTAAGACCTGGAAATATTAATTTCCTGGTTGTCACACAGTCAGTAAGTGGTAGAGTCAGTACTTGAAGACATTTGCTTGATTCTAAGGCTTATATGTTTCACCAACACACACTTTTCTCTAACAAAAATAACCAAATCTTATAACAGTGGCTCTCTTCTCTGGCTTTGTACTAGTATCACCTGGGAAGTTTTAAAAAAATGATGCTGAGCCTCATCATCAAAGATTCTGATATAATTTAACAGTAATGTGGACAAGTCATTGGGTTTTTTAAAAGCTATTCACTCATTCAATTTATTTGATAAATATTTAATGAATGTCTACTCTGTGCCAAACACTTCCTAGGCATTTACATTCTAGCAGGATGTATCAGTTAGCTATTGCCACAGTGATGTGTAACAACAACCACAAAATTTCCGTGGCATGAAAAATTAATCACTTATTAAGCATTTATCTTCACAGATCTGGAGGCCAGCTGGGACTCAGATGATTAAAGAGGGCTCTGTTGGGTAACTTTATTCAGGCTGAGGTCACTGTACTTTCCTTGCCGCAGTACTGTGGGTAAGCTATGGTGGCTCTGCTTCATGTATTTCTCATCCTCCTTAGACCAGTGAACTAGCTGGGTCTCGTTTCTCTGTGGCTTCTTTCATGAATCATAAGAGATGACATGTCCAACTCTGGGTTCACTCCATTAACCAAAGTCTCATGACTGAGCTCAAAGACAGGAGGTAGGAAAATAAGCTCTTTTTTCTGTGTGGATTGGCAAAGTTCATGACAAAGGTTGAGAAAGGGGCCAGTAATTCAGTTTGGGTGGGAAAGACTAACAAAGAACGATAAGCATAATACATAAGTAAATTATCAAATATATTAGAAGGAGATGAGTAATATTTCAAGATTCTAATGTGTAGCTAGGACTGAGAACTACTGATCTTACAGTGGTAAACCCGGAAAGAAACCTGGTCTAACATTCCTTGAACCATTTTGAAAATAGTAAAGCAGACCCTTCTCCCAGAAAGGAGAAGAATCTTATTCGAGGTCCATGGATGGATAGAAATGGAGCTAGGACCCAGGTCTTCTGATTCTTTAGATTATTTCTCTTATACCACAGTATTCAAATCTGTAGTCTTAGAATTCTCCCTTTATTGATGGCACCAAAAATATGTTGTGGAAGGACATCGTCATTCTTACTTCTCTTAATCTCAGACATTAGAAGTATGCTACCTAATTCCTATACTTCTCTTAGTGACTCAATTCAGAGCCCAATTTGACATTCTCTATATTTGTACCCTTCAAAACTTTATACACATTCTATCCTCTTTCAGCTTTTTTTTCTCTTCAAGTTGAAGACGGTTAGTTTTGGTCTGTCTTCATGTGATTCCCCAGGGTGCTACCTCAGCTGTCTGCTTGGTTATTGGGCCTTCTCTTTTCTCCAGCTCTCTAATGCCTTGAATGAAGAGTCTTGAGTTACTTTTTTACTCTGAGCATCCACTAGGCCTTATAGTCATCGTTGCTGTTCTGGATTATGGTCTTCCTGATTTGCCAGGATGAACAATCAGAAGAAAAGAAAATATATGGAACTTGCTTGTACCTGGAGTTTATTGTCTGGAGAGAATGGTGAGTAACTGAATGAAGTAAGAAAGGGTATATACTAGGTAAGCCTATTCATTCTCTTTCTCCTGTTTCTTTTCCTCATACCCTTTGAGATTCTTCTGAAACTTTAAAATTTTGTTAGATGTGAATTACTTGGATACAGTATTTACCCATTAATCTCTTGAAACTGTCTCCACAATTTTTGTGTTGCCTAAAATAAGGATAAAGAAAGACAGAGAAGAGGCAACTGTGGTTTCTGTTGTTTTCCATAATCCCCCAAACATTTACAATTATAAAAGACTCCAAGTCTCTTCCTTTAATGTAACCATAGCTTTTCACAGGAGACAGCACAGAAGAACAAAGAGTGAAGATTGCTGGAGTCCTGCCTCTTGTGGCTGATTCCTGAAATCCAAGGAATGTTTAGTTGTGGGGAACAGAAACCAGTTATTCTCAACAGATCACTCACTTGCCTGCTCATTTCTGTGACAGTCTAATGTCTGCCCATCCATACCCTGCTTCTTCCCATTCACCTGTTAGCACCCATGTAGTCACAACTTCTTCCCAACTCTAAATCTTACTCTTGCTTTTAAAAGTGTGCAAGAAGTAAACAATTATAGAAATGTGGAGTTGTGTGTGTGCTTGTGTATTCTTATTTATATATCTATATGTAAAGTATCTGGATTGAGTGTGTGTAAAATATGTATTTGAATGTAGGTCATCATATATATCTTATATATCTATCAAATTCATATTCAGCAAAGCCCTGTTCTTTCCCATTAGCAAATTAGGCTCAAAGGAAGCCACAACAGAAGCAAGAGGGTAATATTCAGTGGAAAGAAAATAGCAGAAAACAATCGCTTCAAATAATGTATGTATCTTTAAGCTCATGCCTAAAATTTTCCTTACTGATGATATAAATTAAAATACCCACAGCTAAATATATGCATAAGGGAAATTCTTTTTTTTAAGAGTTAGGATCTCACTCTGTCAGTCAAGCTAGAGTGCAGTGATGCAATCACAGTTCACTACAGCCTTGACTTCCCAGACTCAAGTGATCCTCCTGGCTCAGCCTCCCAAGTATCTGGGAACACAAGTGCACACCACTATACTTGGCTAATTTTTTACTTTTTGTAGAGACAAGGTCTCCCTATGTTGCCCAGGCTGGTTTCAAACTCCTGGGCTCAAGTGATCCTCCCACCTTAGACTCCCAAAGCGCTGGGATTACAGGTGTGAGCCACTGTGCCCAGCTGGGAAATTCTTATGTTTTATTTTATGTTGCATATTAGCTATAAAATACCTTTGTGGGTAAGTTTGAAAAGATGTGAGATGATTTACTTCCTTTGTTGTATTTCTGTTTGGGGAGCAGCATGAATGGCTGTTACAGTGTGGCAAAATTTCTGTGCATTTCAGGTTTTGGTATAAAGGTGTATTTGTGCTACTCCTAACTTTAACTCTTTCTCCCACAGGTGCTTCAAATTCTCTGGCTTCGTTTTCATGTAAAGAGCTTACAGGTAGATGTCTTTTCTATTTTACTCTCTTTTTCTGTTTTGAGAATAGTATCTTCCAAGAACCCAACTACCCATCCCTACCCCGCCCCGCTCCTCTCTAATTTTTCCCTCTTATTCACTGGGGCGACAATCACTGCTTTTTTGGCAACTATAAAGCCCCAAACTGTCACGACAAATAGGGCTTCTATTGAGATTTGGGAAAGACCAGGGGCAGATTTATATGGTTTGGATCTCTATCCCCAATCAAATCTCATATCAAATTGTAATTCCCAGTGTTGGAGATGTGGCCTGGTGGGAGGTGACTAGATCATGGGAGTGGAATTCTTATGAATGGGTTAGCACCATCACCTCAGTGCTATTCTTGTGATAGGGAGTGAGTGAGTTATCACAAGATCTGATTTTGTTAAAAGAGTGTAGCGCCTCCCACCTCTCTCTTGGTCCTGCTCTGGCCATGTAAAATGTACCCGCTTCCCTTTTACCTCCTGCCAAGATTTTAAGTTTCCTGAAGCCTCTCCAGAAGCTGAGAAGAAGTTTTTATGCTTCCTGTACAGCCTGTGGAATCGTGAGCCAGTTAAACCTCTTTTCTTTATAAATTACCCAGTCTCAGGCATTTCCTTAGAGCAATGTGAGAACAAACTAATACAACATTCTTAACATATATGTACATTTCTCACGCAAAAATACCTTGGAAAAGAATTGTTAAATCATAGGGTAGAAACATGTTTCACTTTATTAGAAACCATCAAACAACCCCTTCAAAGTAACTGGACTGTTATGTACTTCCGTTACCATGTTTGAAAGTAATAATTGTTCCAAATCTGTTGACCTACATTTGTTATTATCAGTCTTTATAATGTTAGCCACTTAATCATGTGTTGTGATACCACTGACGTTTTTTTCTTTGCTTATTTGCCATTCATATATCTTCTTTTGTAAAGTGTGTGTTCAAGTCTTTTAACAATTTTATTGGGTTGTTGTAGGAGTTATTTATACAATCCATAAAATTTTTCTCATGTCTGTGTTACAGCTACTCTTTCATTCTGTGGCTTATCAATTTATTTTCTTAAAAATGTCTTTTGAAGAATGGAATGTCTTAAGTTTGATGAGGACTAATTTATCAATTTATATGGTTAGTGCTTTTTTTGTCCTATAAGAAAAAACTTTGTCTATGTCAAGTTAAAGATAACTTTGTTTTTTTCTAGAATCTTTACAGTTGTAGATTTTATATTTAATTCTATAACCTACTCCCTTTTTCAGTTCAGGCTGCTATAACAGAATACTATATACTACATGGCTTAAACAATAATTTCTTTCTCACAGTTCTAGAAGCTGAAAAGTTCAAGACTAAACTGTGCACAGATCTCTTGTCTGGTGAGTGCCCACTTCCTAATTTGAACATGGCTGTCTTTGAATTATATCCTCACATGGAGAAGAGGAAGAGAGAGAGAGGGAAAGGGCAAAAGAGAGCAAAAGCAAGAAAAGAAGAGCTAGCTTTTTTTTTGTTGTTTAATAAAGGCACTAATCCCAAAAAAAAAAAAAAAAAAAAAAAGAAAATATTCAAATACCTATTCGAATACTGAGAGGACCACTGGTGGTGGTGGTCAAGAGCTAGATGTAGAAACTTTTATTCTGAGAAAAGGCCAGTCCTCTTCTGGAATTATCTAGATCAGGGCCAGCAAACTATAGCTAGTGAGTCAAACCCAACCAGTTGCCTATTTTTGTAAATAAAGCTTTATTGGAATACAGCTATTTGTTTACATATTATCTATGACTACTTTCACAGTAACATGGCAGAGTTGAGCAATTGCAACAGAGACCAAAAAGCCTAAACTATTTAAGAAATTTTACAGAAAATGTTTGCCAACTCTTATCTCTATTAGCATTCCCCAAACTGAGTTCTAGGAACAGTTATGCAATAATTAATAACTTTGCTGTTAGAAAAGGGTTCTGTAGTCATTTAAGACCAGAAAACTTTGGGTTAAACACAGTTAAACAGCCTTTTTCAACTGTAGGAGAGTTAAAGAGTGTTTCATATGCTAGTACAAGAGCCTTTCATATGCTAATAAGCATTGAGAAACTCTAAGAGACTAGAGGGTCTAGTCCCCTCAACTTATTAATGTCTTGCAGACAGTTTTCCAGGGAACCCTGATTTGGGAAATACTGGCATAGACATTCACTTAACGTAAGTTTGTACTTGATGTCACTTACTAGCATTGGACAAATTACCTAAAGCTATGTAAAGCAGCACTGGCTACATAATTTGTGGGATACAGTACAAAATGAAAATGCAAAACCTCTTTGTCAAATATTAAGAATTTCAAGACAGCAATAGCAGAGCATTAAACCAAGTATACATCCTTTTGAGCACGGAGACCTGTGTGACTGCACAGACTGCACACTCATGAAGGTGGCCCTGATTATAAGTTTCAATTTCCTCAACTATCAAATGTAGGTAATACCTACTTCATGGGATTATTGTAAGAATTAAATCAGAAATGTACAAAAAGGTCCTAACAGTATCTGTCACAGAATAGGCAATAATAAATAACTTGTTTGTAATCCAAAAGCATTTATAGCCATATTCAATAAATATTTATTGAGTGTCTGTTATGTGCTGGGCTCAGTGCCAGGTACTCAGGGTACTTATTGTAAAGGAGATAGACAGATAAGGCCCCTGTCTTCATGTATATTATTGTATAGTAGAAAAGACAGTGAAAAAGTAAATGAACCAGACAGTTATAAATTGTGATAAGAGCTATAAAGGTAAAAATATGGTGCTGGCGGTGAAACCATGTCTCTACTAAAAATAGAAAAAAATTAGCCAGGCGTGGTGGCGGGCGCCTGTAGTTCTAGCTACTTGGGAGGCTGAGGCAGGAGAATGGCGTGAACCTGGGAGGTGGAGCTTGCAGTGAGCAGAGATCGCACCACTGCACTCCAGCCTGGGCGACAGAGCAAGACTCCGTCTCAAAAAAAAAAAAAAATATATGGTGCTGGGAAGGGAAATAGTAGAGAGGATTTCCTTTAAATTGGGTGGTCAAACAAATCCTAGGAATTCTAGGAAGTAATCCTAGGAATTCTAGGAAGTAATATTTGAGATCAGAAGGATGAAAAAGAGCTTTTCATGGGAAGAGCAGGAGGAAGAATGTTCCAGGTGGAAAGATTAGCTAGTGCAAAGTCCCTGAAGTAAGAGAGAACATGGCATTTTGGAGAACTGAAAGTAGGCCAGTGTGGCTCTAACGTAGAGAGCGAAAAGGAGAATGATAAAAAATGAGGCTAGGGAGGGGAGGTAGAGAGGGCCCAGATCATGAGAACACCTTGTAGGATGAGGATTTTGGATTTTATACCAAGAACAATGAAAAGCTCTTGAAGGATTTTGGGCAGGGAAGTGACATGATCTAATTGGTATCTGTAGAAGACTGTTTTGGCTGCTTCATAGGAAGGAACCAGTAGATGGACAAGAATAGATTAGTAGGATGCTATTTGGCCAGTCTAGGAAAGAGGTGACAGTGCCCTGGACTTGGGTGATATTTGAGGATATATTGGTAAATACATGGATTTGAGGCTTATATTGTTAGGCCTTGCTAATTGATTGGATGTAGAGAATTGAAGGAAAAATACTCATAACATTTTTCTGAGCAACTGGATAGCACCACTTAACTGAGATGAGATGCCTGGGGAGGGTTTTTTGGTGGGGACAGAAGAGTATAAAAATCAAGAACTCGGGTTTAGACATGTAAAGTTGAGGATCCTTTGAGACATCTAAGTGGAGATGGTGGCGATGGAGGTACTAGTTAGAGTTGTTGTCTAGGATTCTGTAATTACTAACTCTTGCTGTCACCATGTTAGATTACCAGGAAGTATTCAGAAAAAATCTGAAACAAAAATACCTAAAGATAGGAGTTGATAAATGTTATCAGCATGGCAAGCATATAGAGTCACGACTGCTTCTTGTAAAAGACCATGGTATATCAGAAGAGACACCATGTGGAATTCCTCAACAAGATCATTTTATTGACACGGAACATGTATTTGATCCTAATGAAGAGGGCTCCAGCTCACCCTGAACTGTGGTGCTTCAGGGATGTGCTGGGACTGGGAAAACAGCTGTGGTGCACAAGTTCATGTTTGACTGGGCAGCAGGAACGGTTACTCCAGGCAGGTTTGACTATCTCATCTATGTCAACTGCATTGAAATCAGCCATATTGCTAACCTTAGTGCTGCTGACCTTATCACTAACACTTTTCAAGATATAAATGGACCAATCTTGGACACTATTCTCGTATATCCAGAGAAGATTCTGTTCATTCTCGACAGATTTCCTGAGCTGCAGGACCCTGTTGGTGACCAAGAAGAGGATCTTAGTGTTCACCCTCAGGAGAGGAGGCCAGTAGAGAGTCTCTTGTGCAGTTTTGTGAGGAAAAAACTGTTCCCCGAATCCTCCCTCCTGATAACTGCCTGGCCTACAGCCATGAAGAAGCTCCACTCTCTGTTAAAACAACCTATCCAGGCAGAGATATTATGGTTTACAGATACTGAAAAAAGAGCATATTTATTGAGCCAGTTTTCAGGTGCTAATACAACAATGAAAGTCTTTTATGATCTTTGAGAGAATGAAGACATTGACATTATGTCTTCACTTCCCATTGTCTCCTGGATGATATGCAATGTCCTGCAGTCACAGGGAGATGGTGTCAGGACTCTCTTGAGGTCACTTCAGACCATGACTGATGTGTATTTATTCTACTTTTCCAAGTGCCTCAAAACCCTTACAGGTATCTCAGTATGGGAGGGACAAAGTTGCCTGTGGGGTATTTGCCGTTTGGCTGCAGAGGGTCTGCAAAACCATCAGATTTTGTTTGCAGTCAGTGACCTCAGAAGACATGGGATAGGAGTGTGTGATACCAACTGCACTTTTCTCAGTCGCTTTTTGAAAAAGGCTGAAGGAGCTGTCAGTCTACACTTTCCTTCACTTCAGTTTCCAAGAGTTCTTGACTGCTGTCTTCCATGCCCTGAAGAATGACAGTAGCTGGACGTTTTTTTATGAAGCAGAGAAAATGTGGCAAGAAATGTTCCAACAATATGGAAAAGGTTTTTCATCACTAATGATACAATTCTTATTTGGCCTCTTACATAAAGGAAAAGGAAAGGCTGTGGAAACTACTTTTGGAAGAAAAGTTTCCCCAGGACTTCAAGAGGAGCTACTGAAGTGGACTGAGAGAGAAATAAAGGATAAGTCTTCTAGGTTACAGATTGAGCCAGTGGACCTGTTTCACTGTTTGTATGAGATTCAGGAAGAAGAATATGCAAAAAGGATAATTGATGATTTACAGTCAATTATACTGCTTCAACCTACCTATACAAAAATGGACATTCTGGTTATGTCCTTCTGTGTAAAAAGCAGTCACAGTCACCTGTCAGTGTCTCTGAAGTGTCGTCACCTACTTGGATTTGAGGAGGAAGAGTGAGCCTCAACATTCGTGCCACCGGCCTTAACACTCAATCAGTGCGTATATACAAGTCTTTCCTCCAGTTTTTGTCCTTCCCAGACAATGGGCACTGTACTAGTCACTGTGTGTGTGTGTGTGTGTGTGTATTAGTATTGTCACTCTGTGGATGTGCTTTGTAATTCTAAAGTGTTATGAGCATGTAAGGTCATCAAGTTGAAGACTCTGCTATTTTGGTGTAATGACCATTCTGGAAAAAGGTATAAACGTAACATTCGATTGGTTGTCACTCTCCTCTAAATATACTTCATCACTGAGGCCTCAAGGAACTTCAGGTTAGTAAGGGGCAGAGGTACACTCCTGTATTATCTTGCTGTAAATCCTGGTTATTTCCACCAGAGCTTGCAACTTCACAGAAGGTCATGAGCTGAAGTTTAAAGAGGCTTAGGTAAGTTACTTTTATAATATGGACTCTGTATACCATAAAATACAGTCCTACTGGCTTACTGACTAAAGAAGCAAAGAAGACTTATACCTGTGTTATCTAGAAAATGCTGTAAGTCTGTTCTCAATATTTGGGTTAAGATTGATAATGCCTCTCCCTTAGTTTTCAGGCCAGTTGAGGGGCAGGGGACTGGGAGGAGAGGGGTCAGCAGAAAGCTCCACTTGAGGAATGAAATAACTCAAGTTGTGTCCCTTATAGTTGTATTTCTTGTGTTGGCAATAGCATAAAGGTGGAAATGAGCATGGGATATGGTGTTTGAGGGAAACGAGAGGGAGGGAGGCATTAACAAGAATTTGTGTTTGGAACTAGAGGGGGAAGGGATAAGAGAGGTTTAATGGACTCAGAATTATGAAAGACCTTGCCTACAAGGTCTTGACCAATTCTGTATGTGTATATAATATACAGCTTTATTCCAGTTGTATATTATAAAGTAAAATAATGGGCCAATACATTTAAAGTTGAAACACTGATGGAAACAAAGGGTCTTCTGGTTCATTCTGGGTTTCCAGAAAGTCAACCTTAGATGGAGTCCTCCCCCATAACCCTTACTGCCTTTATCAGAGGGCTTAAACTCTTCTCAAAAATTTAACCCAACATTCTTCTTTCCCAAGCGTATTGGCTGTGTAAGAGTTTACTATTGAGCTTTCCTGGTTTTTAATTATTGTTATGAATTCTTCTATTAGTACCGACAACCAAGAACCAGTTATATTGTCAAGTTAGCTTGGGCAAGTCACTTGATGACTCAGAGCATGTGGAAAATGGTGATTATAATACTTGTTATTGGATTAAGGGCCAGATAAGATAATTTGTGAAAATGAAGTGCTTACCTCAGTGCCTGGCACACAGTAACATGGTTTTGGAGTCAGACCTGAGTAATGACCTCAGTTCTGTACCTACCTATGTGACCTTGAGCAGATTACTTTTTGTGCCCTAATTTCCTTATCTGCAAAATGGGATAATACCTCTCAAGGTTTTGCGAAGGGGTAAATTAGTGCTACTAGCAAGGTAACAAAAGCCAAATAAGCCTTTTACTTAAGTTTTATTTTAAATTACTTTTTATTTCCTCATCTCTTTTAGGTCCTTTCAGCTGCGCAGTTTGCCAGTGTCTCAGCTACACCTGCTCTGCCAAGCACTGCGTACTCCATACTGTAAAATCAAAGACCTGAAGTAAGTCGAACTTTGCTTTAAACTCTTAGGTATTTGCAGGTAAAGATTAGGTTGCTAGAAATTGCACTCCCAGCTGATTGACCTGAAAATAAAATATAGCCAGTTTTCAGCTTCTCCACAGTGGAGCAACAAATGAAGAGATATGCTACAGGCCTAGAAGGGGCAGGAAGGAGTCAGGCCCAGATCTCTGCCTGCCCGTCCTGCCTTTTCTCCTTTTGTATGTACTGTTTTGCTGTAATGAGTAAGTGGACGGTTGTAACACCTGAGAGATAAATTTGGGTGTGCTGCCCCACTTGGATCTGCCACCCCAACTTTCTTTTCCTCCCAGACTGCCACTGCTCTCCCCCTTAGTTTTCTTTCAGTTGGGTCTTATCCTATTCCATGCAGCCTGACGTTCCTTTTCTCTCCTTCCATTCCCCACCTTCACCCCGTAGTTATTCCCCAAAGTACCCAAAGAGGATCCCACCCCTGCCCTGCCCTTCCATCTTCACTTACTTCCAAGCACTTTGTCCACAACACAAACACACAGGCAGGTACCCCCTTGTTTTCATACCCTTTTGCCTTATAGATCAATGTCTGCTCTTCTTTCCTCCTGTCCCAGAGGAAAAGGCAGCCCTTGCAAGCCACCCAAGCCAGTAAATTCACTTCATTATTTTTGAATTTTTGTGAATAATTATTTTACTTTCATAACACAGAGGTATATAAAGAAAGAAAAGCCCTCCACCCAACTGCCCCATACCCCATCCGACCCTATATCCCCATACCCTGCTGCCTCCTATCCCCTGACCCTGAGCCCACCCCCACCCCAGGTACCTTGTTTGCTAAATATATTTCCAGACCATTTTCTATGCTTACACAAACATAAAACTGTAATGTAAGACAAACATAAATACATAAATTTGTAACATTCATATACATACTCACAGAACTTTGGGGGGTTTTGTTTTGCAAAAACAAAAGCAACCTTGTCATATGATTTTTTTTTCATTTAACAATACAGGGGCCATGCCTCCAATACAGTATGCAAAATCTACCACATTCTTTCACAAGTGTTTTGCATTTTCAAGCTTTCTTCAGCTATCTCCTTCTCCATGGCTCAAATTTCTCCCATATTCAAAAGAATCGGCTGGGCACGGTGGCTCATGCCTGTAATCTCAGCACTTGGGAGGCTGAGGTAGGTGGATTGCCTGAGGTCAGGAGTTTGAGACCAGCCTGGCTAACATGGTCTCTACTAAAATTACAAAAATTAGCCGGGCGTGGTGGCACATGCCTGTAGTCCCAGCTACTGAGGAGGCTGAGGCAGGAGAATCACTTGAACCCGGAAGGCAGAGGTTGGAGTGAGCCAAGATTGCACCACTGCACTCCAGCCTGGGCAGCAGAGTGAGACTCCATCTCAGGAAAAAAAAGAAAATTAAAGAAAAAAAATCCTCTCTCAACTGAGTATCTCACTTCAATCCTTCCCTTCACAACCAAGAATCCTTGAGGAAGAGCCTCCCTCACTGACTCCACATCATCCTCACTCACTCCTCACTTCTGCAGTTTGGCTTCTGCCCCTGCCACTCCCCTAGATCTGCTGGAAGATCCAAAGTAAATGCCAGACCCAGTGGATACTTTTCAGCTCCTATCTGAGAGGGCCCCTCAGCTTCATTGACCTTTTTCTCCTAATTCTTCCCATTCTGACTGCTCCTAAGTACCTCATTTTCCAACCAGGGACAATTTTGCCCTCTAGTGGACATGTGGGAGTATCTGGAGGCATTTTTGGTTGTCACAACTGGGACTCTGAGGGGGTGGATGCTCTGGCAACTAGTGGGTAGAGGCTAGGAATTCTGCTAAACATCCTACAATGTACTGGACAGCCCCCTGCAACAAAGAATTATCCAGCTCCAAATGTCGAGAGTACTGAGACTAAGAAACCCTGCCCTAGAGATATATAAAGAAACCCAAAGACATTTCTGAAATTGCAGGCCAGGAACCTGGCCCTCAATCCTGATTATTGTTCATCCCCAACAGGAGAAAACCTAAAAATCAAGTTTAGCTGCAGCAGAGATGTCCCAGGGCCATGACAGCTTCTTAGTCTCTAGGTCCACAGATCCTGGGCAATGTCCAGGGCTCCTTCAGTTGTGCCTCAGTCTGGTCCAGGTATAGCCCCTTCTCATCCTTCCACCTGTGGGCTAAAACATACATGTAGCTCCCATCAACAAAACTTACAATCATCAGAGGGAGAGAAGCAGACTAACCTGTCACCTACCCCCTTACCCTACCCACTCCTATCCTCCTCCACCTCACCCCTTCCCTCTGGAAGTTGATTTCCCACTGGGATATGTTTCTGTTCTGTTCTACATTTCTGAATTCACTGAGAGCTTTGTAGCCAGATTTCCCTCCCACATGTATGATGGTGGTGGGTTGGGGGGAGAGAATCTCTCAAGATGGCACCATGCTTTGGCTCATAGTCTAGACCAGCAAACCCTCTGAGCACTATCAGTTGCTGACTCAACTCCTTGGCAGTGGCAGTTCTCTTTTCAGATCTGACTGTCCCTGGTTCTACTCACTGGGGACTGGAAAGGATTCTCCTGTCATGGGGCCATACACTCATAGCAGTCTGCACCTGCAAGGTGCTGGTGTCTTCTGTAGGTAGGCCTAAGGGATTCCCTTAGGGGTGGCAAATCTCTGCTGTGTTGATTTGGTCAGGATGAACCTGGGGTTCATCCCGGGCCTGTTTTGATTGTTTCTTGTGATATAACTCACTCAGCATGAATGAACTTCTATCCAGTTCATTCATGGAAACTCTTGGGATTCAGGAATCTCCACTGCTCACCACACCCTGATGCAACTCCCCAGCCAGTCCCACCATTTTCTTTAATGGTTTTTTGTTCAAAATTGCTCTTCTGGTACAAACTTCTGACTGGGAAATAATCTGGTTGCTCAGAACAGAAACTCACTCAAATTATTTTAAAGTAAAGGGGATCTGTGTAAAGTAGATTTTCCTGTAGCACAACTACAGGAAGTGAAAAGTGATTGGGCCATCACTACCCTCTCCATCTCTCTGGAGTCACAGGATGAACCCCTCTATGCCTGTCTGCTCCCTGAAACCTCATACTGATGTCCTCTAAAAGACACTTGACTCTGTAAAGCATCCAGTTCTGTTCCCCCACAGCCAGGGCCAGGCCTCAGCTATGGCCTTGGTGTCCATGGCTCTGACCCTGGCCCCAACTCCAAGTGACCCACTGCTTCATTGCCCAACACTATTCTGACTGTGGAATCTGCCTGTCTGTTCAGATTTTCTAACGTAAAAATTCATTTGGCTCAGGATTGGTCAAATATATACTCCTGCTCCAATTATCTAAGGCCTACATGAAGGGAGAGAGTGTAGGTATTACATACTGCCCAGGTCCAACAGATACTTAAGATAGGGAGCTAGAGACACACACACAAATAAAAACTGCAGTAGTTCTGGAGTGTTGACTACTAATACTCTGAAATACAAAGGGAGTCATTAAAACATGTCTCTCCCTGCCTGTCATCTACATCCTCCCACCCACAACCCCGCCTCCCCACCGCCCCACTGTCCAATCTTCCCACTCATCCCCTTTCCTCCACTCCATCCAATCCCCCTCCCACCTCTTCCCTCTCCCCCTGAAGATTGATTTCCCATTGAGATATATTTCTGTTCTATTTTACATTTCTGAATTTACTGAGGCTTTTGCAGCCAGATTCGCCTCCCACAGAGGAAGCAATTTTCCCTCCGTGAAAAATTCACAGCTTTACACCACGGGCAGTCCCAGTCCCCTGGCCTGCGATATACTGGAGGTCTTCTCTGCTGATGGGGTTCGGAGTCTCTCCTGTCTCTTGGGGGCTCTTGAGGGTTTATTCCCTGGGCCTCTACATCTGACCACAGGCTAGCATCAGAGGCCCCCCAGTTGAAAGGCATCTGAGTTGGAACCCGTGCTGTGACCTTTGCTAGTGAAGGGGGTATATTGGGTATGGCTGAGAAGGCGGACAAAGGGCATGGGTATGAGTATGTGAATGAGGTAGGGAGCTGGACAGGAAGAGGCTCCAGTGAGACTGTGGACCCAAGCCCAGAGAAGACAGACATGGCTGTTTGTACTGACCTGAGATCTTCCTCCCTCTGCCCCGCAAAGGTGTAATTTGCCTGCTACACAGCTCCGAGAGGCTGCCTGAAGCCTCCTCCCAGCCCCTGCAAGGCCTCTGCAGGGGCAGGCCCTGCCTCTGCATACCTCTCCTCTCCTTCTCCTCCAGCAGCACCAGCAGCAGCCACCGCCTCCTTTTCCTGCTCACCTGCTCCTTCTGTCCAATCCCCTCCAGCAGTGGCCAGGCCTGGAAACACTGTAGCCTGGCCCTGTCTCTGGGGAGGTGCCAGCTCCTGGAGATAAGTAGGCAGAGCTGAAACACATCCTGGGGACAGGGCAGGGGGTCCGGGCAGGTTGGGGCAGGGCAGGGGCATTGGACAGGGACCATTCGGGGGATCTTACGGCATGGAAGAGCTTCCATCTCAGCATGTCCCGCTCTCTCTGCACCTCCGCAAGGCTGGTCTCGGTTAGCCGCAACTGGAAGGTCGCCTCATTGCATTCCATCTCCTGCTGTTCCTTGAGTTCCGTCAGATTTGAGGCCAAGACCAGCGCAGCTGATCTGTGCAGTTTGGCAAAGCCTTGCAGCCACTGCACCCTGCGGTTTTGTAACTGCCCCTGCCTGTGGGCAAAGCGCACGCCCAAGGCCAGGCTGCCCCAGGTGCAGGCCTCTTTGACCTCGCTGGGCACCTCGCTGTCCTCCAGGATGACCCTGAGCTTGTCTTCCACCTCCTCCCAGGATAAGGATATATTCTCGCGGTAGAACTCGGGGCCTTTCGTGTGCCTGGCCATTTTCTCATTGATGAAGGCCACCACGTTTCCATGCCGGAACCCACTACTGGGGTCCTCAGGTCTCAAGGCCATGATCGCCTAGGGGCTTAACGGTTTCACTAGCCCTGCGTGGATGGAGCAGCCAATAGGTTCCTTTCCTACCCCTTAGCCCCTCCCCTCATCCGTCTTCTCCCACCTTCTTGCCCCCGCCCTCCCCCCTCTGACAAGACCCTCCTAATGACCCTCTAACCGGCTTGTCCTACCCTAGGACACCTAACACCAGGCCTCACCTCTTCAGCCAGGGGCCAGGGGAAGTACAGGCCAACCCTGCTGCTTAACACGCCTGAAGAGAGGGGGGCCTCTTTCCCTCCTAGGGCTCCGCGGGAAAAGAAGCCTCAGGGCCAACGTTCGAGGCTTTTACTCTGGGACTGTTCCAATTTCCAGAGACCACAGGGGTGAAAGGGAGTGAGTGAGGAAGGCCTCTGCCACTCCACTGGGACATAAGGGAACCTGCCACATGGTTGGGAGACCTTGAAGGCTGAAAGAAACAGGAGTGGTCCGGAAGGACTTAGAACCAAAAAAAGTATTTGTAAACAAGTTGAAGACTCATCCCTCCCCACCATAATGGTTTGTCCC
The DNA here is from genome assembly GCF_028885655.2 of Pongo abelii. Lineage (NCBI taxonomy): Eukaryota > Metazoa > Chordata > Mammalia > Primates > Hominidae > Pongo > Pongo abelii. The sequence continues at coordinate 113,795,072 of NC_072008.2, forward strand.
ATGCCAGGGGAGTTTCGCCCCCCAACTGGAATATTCTAGAGCAGGAAACAGCCCCAACCCCTCAGTTGCCCTTGGAGGAAGAAGGTGGAGCCAGGGACGGAGCTTATCCCCTATTTGCTCAGGACTAAACATCACAGACACCCTAACAAATCCTGGCTTGCCCTTCCTCCGTTAGCTCCTCTTTCCCCACACTCCTCCCATCACCCCTTCTCCCACTCCTCCCTGACTAAAACGCCTTGAATCTTGAAGCAACTGTGGGAGAAAGAGAGTTGGGAGTAGCACAAATACACCTTTTTACCAAAACCTGAAATATCAGAGATCTTCCATCAGAGGGATATGAATATGTCTCTTAAAACCTTCGGCCAGGCGCAGTGGCTCATGCCTGTAATCCCAGCACTTTGGGAGACCGAGATGGGCGGATCACGAGGTCAGAAGATCGAGACCATCCTGGCTAACACGGTGAAACCCCGTCTTTACTAAAATTACAAAAAATTAGCTGGATGTGGTGGCACGCGCATGTAGTCCCTGCTACTCGGGAGGCTGAGGCAGGAGAATCGCTTGAACCCACGAGGCGGAGGTTGCAGTGAGCTGAGATCGCACCACTGCACTGTAGCCTGGGCGACAGAGTGAGACTCCGTCTCAAACAAACAAACACAAAAACAAACCTTGAATGACTTTCTGAGACCCACAAGATAAACCAGACAAATCTCAGGTTGAGTCCAACGTTGCTACCCATTGCATGACATTGTACTGTAACTGAATCTGTTTCTACCTATGGATCTATGATGATGGCCAATGACAAAAGGGCATGTAAAGTTGTAAGAGTAATGTTTTCTATGATCCCGTATTTGTATGTATGTGTGTGTTTGCATATGTTTGTATGTTTCTATAATCTTGGAGAACAAAATGAGGGAGGATATATAGCAGACTCAACGTTAATTATCTCTGGGAAGTGGGGTTGGACTGGAGGTTAGAAAAAAGTTTTTAACTTTAAAATACATTTTTCTCTAATTTCGCTTGTTATAAAGAGCATATAACTAACTATATGTATGCATGCATCACAAATCTGGAAAGTTATATACTAACACTTTAACAGTGGTTATCTTTGGGTAATAGGAATACAGTACTTTAAAAAATATTCCTGACATTTTTCTCTATTGTAAAATTGTTTATAATAACCGTGTTTTGTTTTTCAAAATTGAAAAAAAAATGTTTCTCCCAGTAACAGCTGATCATTGTAAATAATTTTTAAGTGCTTGGAAAGTACTTCTATAATCCTACCCTTCCTTCAACCTGGGTGATAATCCCTCTTAATAGTTATATAGTCTTTTAGATGGGCCATAGCAAGTAATTTTTAGTTTTTCAAACGAAGCATCTTCTCTCCTCTGTGGCCCTTGCACAGGCTCCTCTGTGCATGCACGGATTTCTCCTCATCCCCTCCTGCTCTCTCCACTCGCATTCTCTTCATTCACCTAACTCCTATACAGTTTCTATTCCCTTTTCATGATAGTGCTCAAACATTTCTTCCTCTTGTATTTCCTGATTCTCCAGACCCCACCTCAAGCTAGGCTGAATTGTGCAACCTTTTTGTGTCCCCATAACAACTTGTGCATATGTCTGGCAGTACTTTTCACACTGTATTGTAATCTGTGATTTTCTCGTCATTTTTCTGCATCACCTGGGGATTCCTTGAGGGTTTAGTCTGTGTCTTAATTATCTTTGTGTTTTCAGCATCTAGCACAGCGGTAAGCACCCAATATATTAATTATTGAATGAATTGAAATAATTTATTACATCAGCAAGGTGCTAACAAGTACCTCTAAAGATATCTCTATTTTTTTTTGTTTGATTCTGAAATGTATTTTTTCTCCACACAGACTGATTTTCTGTCGCCTCACAGCTTCTTGTGGTAGAGACCTCTCCTCAGTATTTGAAACTAACCAGCATCTGACAGATTTAGAATTTGTAAAAAATACCCTCGAAGATTCAGGAATGAATCTTCTGTGCGAAGGATTAAAACAGCCCAACTGTGTATTACAGACATTGAGGTAATTGTAGCAGGATAATTTGTTATTTGATATTCTTATTTTGGGGGTCAATTTCTATTTCTGTTGGGGGAGAGCATGAATGTGGTAATGAGGTCATTCTTCTGTTCTCTAAAGGTTGTACTGGTGCCTTATCTCTTCTGCTTCTTGTGGGGCTCTAGCAGCTGTTCTTAGCACCAATCAGTGGCTCACTGAACTGGAATTTAGTGAGACAAAACTGGAAGCTTCAGCTTTGAAATTGCTCTATGAAGGCTTAAAAGATCCAAATTGCAAATTACAGAAGCTCAAGTAAGTTGTAACTGTTAGTTTTCATTCTGCAGGAATATTTGAAAAATATGCAACTCAAGACGGATGTCTTAGGATCAAAACACATTTCAAGGAGTCATGAAGAGGAGGAATAAATGTGGCAGTCCCCAAAGTTACTTCTGTGTAACAAGTTTAGGAAGACAATTTTCATTTTAAGTGGAAACATTATCAATAACAATAATAATAACACATGCTTAGCAATTATTGAGTACTAAGCGTTGTGCTGAGTATGCACAAATTCTTTTAATCTGCACAACAGCTGTGAGAGATCCAGATTATTACTCGTATTTTCGCAGATGAGGAAATGGAAGAGGTCCAATGTAGTTAGGGTAAAAAAAAATGGCAGAGGCCCAATTCAAAACTCAGATGTGTCTGACATCAAGTCCACCATAATCACATTAATTAAAAAAAGTATTATACATGTTAGTCAAGGTTCTCCAGAGAAACAGAACTAATTGCGCGTGTGTGTGTGTGTGTGTGTGTGTGTGTGTGTGTGTAGAGAGAGAGAGAGAGAGAGCCAGAGCCAGAAACAGATTTATTTTTAAAAATTGGCTTATGCAGTTATGGAGGCTGGCAAGTCCAAAATCTGAATGGTAGGCCGGCAGGCTAGAGAATTGGGAAAGAGTCAGTGTTGTGGTTTGAGCCTGAAGGTTGTCTGGTGGTAGAACTCCCTTTTCTGAGGAAGTCAGTCTTTTTCTATTAAGGCTTTCAACTGACTGGATGAAGCCAAACCATACTATGGAGGATAATCTACTTTACTCAAAATGTACTGATTAGAACGTAAATCTCACCTAAAAAGTACTTTCACAGGAACATCTAGAATAATACTTGACAAAATATCTGGGTACCATGGCCTAGCCAAGTTGACATATAAAATTAATCATCACAATATGTATGTGAGATTTTTTTTAAAGCAAAAGCTCTTTAGCATTCAAGTGTTATGAAATCCACATTGAAAACTCATTTTATGCAAAGTACCTCTATTTAAAATTTCTAAATTGGGGAGATATAAATGCATCTCCATATGAGCTCTCTCTCTTTTTTTTTAATGCACAAGGATTTATTCTCTCTCTTTTTTTAATTATACTTTAAGTTTTAGGGTACATGTGCACAGCATGCAGGTTAGTTACATATGTATACATGTGCCATGTTGGTGTGCTGCACCCATTAATTCGTCATTTAGCATTAGGTATATCTCCTAATGCTATCCCTCCCCCAGCCCCCCACCCCACAACAGGCCCCAGTGTGTGATGTTCCCCTTCCTGTGTCCATGTGTTCTCATTGTTCAATTCCCACCTATTAGTGAGAACATGCGGTGTTTGGTTTTTTGTCCTTGTGACAGTTTGCTGAGAATGATGGTTTCCAGCTTCATCCATGTCCCTACAAAGGACATGAACTCATCCTTTTTTATGGCTGCATAGTATTCCATGGTGTATATGTGTCACATTTTCTTAATCCAGTCTATCATTGTTGGACATTTGGGTTGGTTCCAAGTCTTTGCTATTGTGAATAGTGCGGCAATAAACATACGTGTGCATGTATCTTTATAGCAGCATGTTTTATAATCCTTTGGGTATATACCCAGTAATGGGATGGCTGGGTCAAATGATAATTCTAGGTCTAGATCCCTGAGGAATCGCCACACTGACTTCCACAATGGTTGAACTAGTTTACAGTCCCACCAACAGTGTAAAAGCATTCTTATCTCTCCATATCCTCTCCAGCATCTGTTTTTTCCTGACTTTTTAATGATCACCATTCTAACTGGTGTGAGATGGTATCTCATTGTGGTTTTGATTTGCATTTCTCTGATGGCCAGTGATGATGAGCATTTTTTCATGTGTCTTTTGGCTGCATAAATGTCTTCTTTTGAGAAATGACTGTTCATGTCCTTCACCCACTTGTTGATGGGGTTGTTTGTTTTTTTCTTATAAATTTGTTTGAGTTCATTGTATGTTCTGGATATTAGCCCTTTCTCAGATGAGTAGGTTGCAAAAATTTTCTCCCATTCTGTAGGTTGCCTGTTCACTCTGATGGTAGTTTCTTTTGCTGTGCAGAAGCTCTTTAGTTTAATTAGATCCCATTTGTCAATTTTGGCTTTTGTTGCCATTGCTTTTGGTGTTTTAGACATGAAGTCCTTCCCCATGCCCATGTCCTGAATGGTATTGCCTAGGTTTTCTTCTGGGGTTTTTATGGGTTTAGGTCTAACATTTAAGTCTTTAAACTATCTTGAATTAATTTTTGTGTAAGGTGTAAGGAAGGGATCCAGTTTCAGCTTTCTACATATGGCTAGCCAGTTTTCCCAGCACCATTTATTAAATAGGGACTCCTTTCCCCATTGCTTGTTTTTGTCAGGTTTGTCAAAGATCAGATGGTTGTAGATATGCAGCATTATTTCTGAGGCCTCTGTTCTGTTCCATTGGTCTATATCTCTGTTTTGGTACCAGTACCATGCTGTTTTGGTTACTGCAGCCTTGTAGTGTAGTTTGAAGTCAGGTAGCATGATGCCTCCAGCTTTGTTCTTTTTGCTTAGGATTGACTTGGCAATGCGGGCTCTTTTCTGGTTCCATATGAACTTTAAAGTAGTTTTTTCCAATTCTGTGAAGAAAGTCATTGGTAGCTTGATGGGGATGGCATTGAATCTATAAATTACCTTGGGCGGTATGGCCATTTTCACAATTTTTATTCTTCCTACCCATGAGCATGGAATGTTCTTCCATTTGTTTGTATCCTCTTTTATTTCGTTGAGCAGTGGTTTGTAGTTCTCCTTGAAGAGGTCCTTCACATCCCTTGTAAGTTGGATTCCTAGGTATTTTATTCTCTTTGAAGCAATTGTGAATGGGAGTTCACTCATGATTTGGCTCTCTGTTTGTCTGTTATTGGTGTATAAGAATGCTTGTGATTTTTGCAGATTGATTTTGTATCCTGAGACTTTGCTGAAGTTGCCTATCAGCTTAAGGAGATTTTGGGCGGAGACGATGTGGTTTTCTAGATATACAATCATGTCATCTGCAAACAGGGACAATTTGACTTCCTCTTTTCCTAATTGAATACCCTTTATTTCCTTATCCTCCCTTATTGTCCTGGCCAGAACTTCCAACACTATGTTGAATAGGAGTGGTGAGAGAGGGCATCCCTGTCTTGTGCCAGTTTTGAAAGGGAATGCTTCCCATTTTTGCCCATTCAGTATGATATTGGCTGTGGGTCTGTCATAGATAGCTCTTATTACTTTGGGATACGTCCCATCAATACCTAATTTATTGAGAGTTTTTAGCATGAGGGGTTGTTGAATTTTGTCAAAGGCCTTTTCTGCATCTATTGAGACAATCATGTGGTTTTTGTCTTTGGTTCTGTTTATATGCTGGATTACGTTTATTGATTTGTGTATGTTGAACCAGCCTTGCATCCCAGGGATGAAGCCCACTTGATCATGGTAGATAAGCTTTTTGATGTGCTGCTGGATTCAGTTTGCCAGTATTTTATTGAGGATTTTTGCATCGATGTTCATCAGGGATATTGGTCTAAAATTCTCTTTTTTTTTGTTGTGTCTCTGCCAGGCTTTGGGATCAGGATGATGCTGGCCTCATAAAATGAGTTAGAGAGGATTCCCTCTTTTTCTGTTGATTGGAACAGTTTCAGAAGGAATGGTACCAGCTCCTCCTTGTACCTCTGGTAGAATTCAGCTGTGAATCTATCTGGTCCTGGACTTTTTTTGGTTGATAAGCTATTAATTATTGCCTAAATTTCAGAGCCTGTTATTGGTCTATTCAGAGATTCAAGTTCTTCCTGGTTTAGTCTTGGGAGAGTGTATGTGTTGAGGAATTTATCCATTTCTTCTAGATTTTCTAGTTTATTTGCATAGAGGTGTTTATAGTATTCTCTGATGGTAGTCTGTATTTCTGTGGGATCGGTGGTGATATCCCCTTTATCATTTTTTATTGCATCTATTTGATTCTTCTCTCTTTTATTCTTTATTAGTCTTGCTAGTGGTGTATCAATTTTGTTGATCTTTTCAAAAAACCAGCTCCTGGATTCATTGATTTTTTGAAGGGTTTTTTGTGTCTCTATTTCCTTCAGTTCTGCTCTGATCTTAGTTATTTCTTGCCTTCTGCTAGCTTTTGCATGTGTTTGCTCCTGCGTCTCTAGTTCTTTTAATAGTGATGTTAGGGTGTCAATTTTAGATATTTCCTGCTTTCTCTTGTGGGCATTTAGTGCTATAAATTTCCCTCTACACACTGCTTTGAATGTGTCCCAGAGATTCTGGTATGTTGTGTCTTTGTTCTCATTGGTTTCAAAGAACATCTTTATTTCTGCCTTCATTTCGTTATGTACCCCGTAGTCATTCAGGAGCAGGTTGTTCAGTCTCCATGTAGTTGAATGGTTTTGAGTGAGTTCCTTAATCCTGAGTTCTAGTTTGATTGCACTGTGGTCTGAGAAACAGTTTGTTATAATATCTGTTCTTTTACATTTGCTGAGGAGTGCTTTACTTCCAACTATGTGGTCAATTTTGGAATAGGTGTGGTGTGGTGCTGAGAAGAATGTATATTCTGTTGATTTGGGGTGGAGAGTTCTGTATATGTCTATTAGGTCTGCTTGGTGCAGAGCTGAGTTCAATTCTTGGATATCCTTGTTGACTTTCTGTCTTGTTGATCTGTCTAATGTTGACAGTGGGGTGTTAAAGTCTCCCATTATTATTGTGTGGGAGTCTAAGACTCTTTGTAGGTCTCTAAGGACTTGCTTTATGAATCTGGGTGTTCCTGCGTTGGGTGCATATATATTTAGAATAGTTAGCTCTTCTTGTTAAATTGATTCTTTTACCATTATGTAATGGCGTTCTTTGTCTCTTTTGATCTTTGTTGGTTTAAAGTCTGTTTTATCAGAGACTAGGATTGCAACCCCTGCCTTTTTTTGTTTTCCATTTGCTTGGTAGATCTTCCTCCATCCCTTTATTTTGAGCCTATGTGTGTCTCTCCATGTGAGATGGGTTTCCTGAATACAGTACCCTGATGGGTCTTAACTCTTTATCCAATTTGCCAGTCTGTGTCTTTTAATTGGAGCATTTAGCCCTTTTACATTTAAGGTTGATATTGTTATGTGTGAATTTGATCCTGCCGTTATGATGTTAGCTGGTTATTTTGCTCGATAGTTGATGTGGTTTCTTCCTAGCCTCGATGGTCTTTACAATTTGGCATGTTTTTGCAGTGGCTAGTACCGGTTATTCCTTTCCATGTTTAGTGCTTCCTTCAGGAGCTCTCATAAGGCAAGCCTGGTGGCGACAAAATCTCTCAGCATTTGCTTGTCTGTAAAGGATTTTATTTCTCCTTCAATTATGAAGCTTAGTTTGGCTGGATATGAAATTCTGGGTTGAAAATTCTTTTCTTTAAGAATGTTGAATATTGGTCCCCACTCTCTTCTGGCTTGTAGAGTTTCTGCTGAGAGATCTGCTGTTAGTCTGATGGGCTTCCCTTTGTGGGTAACCAGACCTTTCTCTCTGGCTGCCCTTAACATTTTTTCCTTCATTTCAACTTTGGTGAATCTGACAATTATGTGTCTTGGAGTTGCTCTTCTCGAGGAGTATCTTTGTGGCGTTCTCTGTGTTTCCCGAATTTGAATATTGGCCTTCCTTGCTAGATTGGGGAAGTTTTCCTGGATAATATCCTGCAGAGTGTTTTTCAACTTGGTTCCATTCTCCCCGTCACTTTCAGGTACACCAATCAGACGTAGATTTGGTCTTTTCACATAGTCCCATATTTCTTGAGCTCTCTTTAAGATTGAGTTTATAGTCTTTAGAAAAAAATTGAAAGATATGGCCAGGTGCGGTGGCTCACACCTGTAATCCAAGCACTTTGGGAGGCTGAGGCGGAGTGATCATGAGGTCCGGAAATCAAGACCATCCTGGCCAACATGGTTATACCCTGTCTCTACTAAAAATACAAAAATTAGCTGGGCGTGGTGGCGTGCACCTGAAGTCCCAGCTACTCAGGAGGCTGAGGCAGGAGAATCGCTTGAACCCAGGAGGCAGAGGTTGCAGCGAGCTGAGATCGTTCCACTGCATTCCAACCTGGGCAACAGAGCGAGTCTCCATCTCCTCCCCGAGAAAAAAAAAAGAAGAAAAAAAGAAAAGAAAAGAAAAAATCGAAAGATTTAAAGCCTGTAGTGTATATCTAGAAATTCTTGAAAGTGATAGGAGAAAAAGTTGATGGAAAAAGATTCAAGGAATTGGACTACTTAATATGGAGAAACAAAGATTAAGAGACAGGGACGTCAGTAAGAACCACTCTTTGTGACAAAGAAAGAATATTATGGGCTGGGCCTCCCTAAGGATGGCAAATTAATAATGACATTTAGATAAGAGGAAAAGAAGGACCTTATTATTGTGTGTGTGATGGGGTCTCACTGGAGTGCAGTGGCATGATCTCAGCTCACTGCAACCTCTGCCTCCTGAGCTCAATCTATCTTCCCACCTCAGCTTCGTGAGTAGCCGGGACTACAGACATGTGCCACAATGCCTAGTTTTTTTTTGTTTTTGTTTTTGTTTTTGTTTTGAGATGGGCTTCTGCCATGTTGCCCAGGATGGTTTCAAACTCATGGGCTCAAGCAGCCCACCCACCTCGGCCTCCCGAAGTTCTGGGATTATAGACGTGAACCACAAGAAAGACCTTTTGCCTATAAAATTTATGATTATTGGATTCATCTCCTGGGATTTGAAAGAAGATATGAGATAGAGTGTTAAATTCATACAAGGATTTAAAATGAGATTAGATCATCTTAATATTTCCTCCCAACCTTTTCTTAAACAGTCAACATTTATTGAGTTTCCACTGTGGGACACATTGTTAATGAAATTATTGCCCATGTCCTTGCCATGGGGATAGGGGGCTGTGACATGCTCAAGACTGGGTGTCTTGTATCTGTGGGTCTTGATTTTCTGTGTTCATGCAATATTGTTGATAGGGAGTGAATAGTACACTAAAAAGTCATCAATTGTGTCTCTGTACATCCTTCCCTTCAGGTTATGTGCTAGCCTTCACCCAGAAGGCCCAGAAGCTGTTTGCAAGTATCTTTCTTGTGTTCTTATTTGCAACCCACACCTCACTGAGTTGAACCTGAGTGAAAATCCCTTGGGGGACATAGGGGTGAACTATCTTTGTGTGGGTCTCAGACATTCCAACTGCAAAGTGGAGAAACTAGAGTAAGTTTCTTAGAACTTATCTGGTGTCATCTAATGACTATTGAACTTGTTGTGTACCTACTATGTGCCTGGTGCTTGCTAGAAGTTATCTCACTTTAATCTGTCCTTACAATCATATAAGGTGGATTTTTAAAATCCTCATTGTACAGGTGAGGAAACTGGGGTTCAGGGAGAAAAATGACTGTTCCACAGTCACACTACTAATAAGTCAGGATGTGGCTCCAAAATCTATCTCCAAATGTCATGTTCTTTCTAGTATACCACAGCTGTTTATGCTTACAGGAATGACAGTTAAATATTAACTATATAAAGAGTAGTTACTATGTACCCAACATTGGGCTAGATGTGAGTGGAGTTATCAAAATTCTGCAAATGACAAGGCTGTCCTTAGGACACAGATGTGTGTCAAATTCCACGGAATTATTTGAAATGCTAGATGAGCCCAGGGGAGAGGAGAAGGTCACTGCGAGCTAGACACCTCAGGAGGAGGTTCTGAGAGGAAAGTAGGGGAGGGGCTAGAACTTAAAGGATGGCAAGGACTTAGCTAAGTGGGCAGATGGGCAGAACATTTCTAGGAAGCCAAAATGATGGCAGAGGCTGATTTTTCTTTTCTTTTTCTCTTGATAGCTTGAGCACATGTCACCTCACAGATGCTACCTGTGTTGAGCTCTATTCTTTCTTGCAAGAGAGTCAGACTTTAAAAGAGCTGTTTGTGTTTGCCAATGTCCTGGGGGACACAGGAGTACAGCATCTCTGCGAAGGTCTGCAGCACACAAAGGGTGTAATTGAGAATCTTGTGTAAGTGTCTGCTTGTCCTTGTCCTTCTGCCTTGGGATTTGAGAGTCAGTGGGACACCCTGCTGCCATAGATAACAGCCGCCTTGTCATCCTCATCCCTCTAGGCTTTCTGAATATTCCCTCTCTGCAGCTTGTTGTGAACCCCTTGCCCAAGTCCTGAGCTCCACCCAGAGCCTGACAAGGCTGCTTCTGATTAATAACAAAATTGAAGATATGGGACTGAAATTGCTGTGTGAAGAATTAAAACAGCCTGTCATTTAAAAGATCTGGCGTAAGTATCATGGACTATAGCCACGGGCAAAATTTCCTGATGTTTCAGCAACTCCCAAAATTAAATGAGTATTTTTTGGCCTGGTGAGTAAATCTCCAAGGAAACAGTAAATGAAGAACCGAATAATTTACAGGGAATAAATCATTCTTTCTCTACAGTCTCTCCCTGGCCTTGGCCCAAGGGATTTTTTTTGCATGACACTCTGATTTCTTGTTTTTTTTTTTCTAATGGGCAAACACAATTCTTAAAGTGACCCAGAGCAGATTTAATCATGCCAGCCTTCTCTACCTTACTTCCTGGCAGGTTGTGGACCTGTCACCTGACTGAAGTGTGTTGTCAGGATTTGTGCAATGCACTGTACACCAATGAACACCTGAGAGACCTTGACCTCAGTGACAATGCCTTAGGGGACGAGGGCATGCAGGTGCTGTGTGAAGGGCTGAAACGCCCCTGTTGTAAACTACAGACTTTGTGATATGTGCATAGAGACTCTGTCTACTGGGCCTTTATTCTAGGCTGTATATGAAAGAGAGGGCCACTGGGAACTTGGGATAAAAGTGATTACCTTCCTGAATCTTCGATCACTCACAGGTTAGCAGAATGTCATCTTACAGATGCATGCTGTGGAGCCCTCGCCTCTGTCCTCAACAGAAATGAGAACCTAACATTGCTAGACTTAAGTGGAAATGACCTGAAGGATTTTGGAGTGCAGGTGCTATGTGATGAGCTGATTCATCCAATATGTAAACTTCAGACATTCTAGTAAGTCACTGGCGAGGGAAGTGGAAGGGAAGGGGTCAAGACAGGCATATTGGGTTTGGTCATAGCCCATTGTAGTGAGGAAAGAGAAGAAAACTGAGGGCAGGCCAAGCCTGCGTTACCTTACTAGTAAAGTAAGTGGAATTACCAATAGGCCTATCCTCCCTGGACATGAGCAGGGAGAGGCAAAGGACAGTCTTCTCTGTTATCAACCTGTTAAAGGAAGTAACGTGGTATAAGAAAAAGATCATAGGATTTAGGGTTTGCTAGGTTTGGCTTAAATCCTAGGTCTAGCATCTACTAGCTATATGACCATGCTTAATGTCAGTATCCTTGTCTATAAAATGGTGATAATGCTAGTACCTGACTACCTGGGGTTAACATGGGCGTTGCATTGAGACTGCAGTTATGAATGTGCCTAGTACAACCCCTTCGCACATAGGAGGTACTCTACAAATGTTACCCTCTTTCCATTTCCACGTCTAACTGCTAGAGGGCTTGATGTATACATTTTGAGAGTCTTCCAACACTCAAGGGATGAAGCTATAATGGTACAGTTACAGAGGGTGGAGGTCTTGGCCCTCTCTGGTCAGTGTCTGTCTGTCAACTCAGCAGGCTGGCATGATACACAAAGTAATTCTTAATTAAAATACAACAGTGCTCTGTTGGCAGCTAACCAGTGACCAAATGGCCATTCATTTCTGACATTCAGAACTGGAATACATAATGGAAAGTAAAGACCGAGTGCAAAAATTCTACATTCCAAAACCAGTTTGATGGATAAATGAGAACAGCATAAAAGCCTGATTACGAGTCTGGCTAAAACAGAAGCTGGTTCTCTACTAGCCAGGTGAAGTCTGTTAGTTTTGAAGGTCCAAGAGTGTGGTGATTACTGCCCAAGAAAAGGGAATTATTTACAACATGATAAGCCTCAGAGGTTAGGAATTTCTTTGGTGTCTTTCTCAGAAAGAAGTGGATGAAATCTTTATTATCAATAGGTTGAAATAAGCTCAACAATCAACCTTAATGTTTCCTTAAATGTAGAGTAATTTAGTGTGGTAGCATTCCACAGTGTTGATGCTATAATAAAGGTCCTAAGTAGCAGAAAGGAGAAATCATTTTGTCAGTGATGGCATGCCATTATTTTTTTATTGTAAGTTGTTATGCCATTTCCTATTTTGCTCATGTTTTGTCTTTTAACCAATATACTTCCATTGTGTTTTCAGTCCAACTTTCAAACCCTTATAAATTGTCAATCCAGTTGATAGCAGTGTGCAATAATAGCTCTGAGTGCAAAATAAAGGACACACACATACAAAGTAGACATAATTTGCTGACTTCAAATACATTTTAAATGTTAGAATGTATATCAGACAAAACTGAAGTCAATACAAGTATATGCTTACCCAAGTAAAGTGAGTAGAATATATGGATCATTTAGTGTGGTGAGCTGGACAGGAATAAATCCAGGAGAGCCTCCTAGAAGGGGGAGTTGTATCTGAATATTGGAAAGGTTGGAGGAAGGTTATTTTCTAAGACCTGCTTGAGTGCAGGGTCTGAATCCTATTCCTTGCTGTATTTTCCCCTGTAAACTTCCTGGCACAGTGCTTTGCATATAGTAAGTACATATAGGAGATCAGTTAGTGATTTGGGCTCAAGGCAAGGAGACAGTTAATGATATGTTAAACAAACAAAACAAAACAAAACAGGTGTCTTGGCCGGGCATAGTAGCTCATGTCTGTAATCCCAGCACCTTGGGAGGCCAAGGCAGGCGATCACCTGAGGCCGGGAGTTTGAGACCAGCCTGGCAAACATAGTGAGACCCCGTCTCTACTAAAAATACAAAAACATTGGCAGGGCGTAGTGGCCTATGCCTGTAATCCCAGCTACTCGGGAGGCTGGGGCAGGAGAATCGCTTGAACCTGGGAAGCAGAGATTGCATTGAACTGAGATCATGCCACTGTACTCCAGCCTGGGCAAAAAGTGAGACTCTGTCTCAAAAAAAAAAAGAAAAAAGAAAAAAAACCAGATTTTTTTGACATTCAGAAGGTCAAGTGAAAAGAAGAGGAGGTTGCCTCAAAGGGAAAAAAGCTCATGTTTATTCATTCCATAATCATTCCACTTGCTGAATACCTCTTATGTACCTGACAAATGTGCCAGGTGCTGGGGAGACAAGAATAAATAAGATAGGAGACACGACCTGTGCTCTTCAGGGGCCAGTGGGCCTAGTAGTAGAGACAGGCACATAAACTGATTAGTGCAATGATATACTTATGAGCTATTAAGAGAGCCATGGCAGGATACAATTAACCTAGCCCAGGAGGGTCAGAGAAAGCTTCTTGGAGGAAGAGCCACCTGAGTTGAGTCTTAGGACTGTAGCTAGTGGCAATGGGGGTAAAAGTGGAGAAGGGTAGTCCAGACTTAGGAGATAGCATGAGCAAAGATACCCAGACAATAAATAGCATGGTTTATGATACTTGATGGGGATAAGGTTGGGGTATCTCTAGGAAGTTTGGTATTGCTGGAGCATAAAGTACAAAGCAGAGTATGTCAAGAAATGAGACTGGGGAGTTAGTCAGGACCTTGTGTACCATGTGTGATGAGTAAGACCTGTTAGCAGAATTCTCAGTACAAGTTCAGTCATCTCTGTTTCTCTCACATGCTCTAGTAGTAGTACATTTTGAGGCATCTCCTCACCCCAACTTTCTAAACTGGTCCCAAAGATGGGGCCAGTTTTGCTTTCAAAGCTAGATAGAGAAGCATTCTACTGTTGCTGCTATTTCTCACTGCCACATCGGGTTGATCTTGAGAACTGACCCTACACAGTCCAACAGAAGCTTGGAGACTGGACAGAGATGCCCTGGCTGGTCCAGTATCCCTGCCAGCCCTGCCTGCAGTGGCATTACACTTGGGCTGCAGAGTTACAGATATCTTAGTCTTCACCCAAATGTGCAGCTGTTGTTCGATGAAGTACCATATATGTCAGGGTGACAGGGTCTAGAGAAGCTCCTTTCATCAGCCACAGGTACATATGTGGTGAAGCCTGGCCTTGCCCATAAAGATGTAGGCCCTTGATTTGAGACAGGGATACCACTTAAGTCTTCTTCTTTCTTCAAGGTAATTTTATTTTGGGGTCTTGGTGCCTTCCCAGGCACTGGACTTTGGATGAAACGCTGTTCCTCATCTTGATACATATTCCTAATTCTAAATTGGGAAAGAAGAGATTATGGGTAACTGGTCTCTTAACTCCCAAAAGACCTTTGGGCTTCCTAAGCAAATTGATCCACTTTTTCCCCAGCAGCGAGTTCTACTTATCAGGAAGAAAGGCAGCTTTTGCTGAGTCACTCAAAAAATTCTAAAGGTCTTGTTACACTTCTATGGCATTAAATGTCTACTTACCCTACAATTACATAACTAACAGGGTCACTCATTTCACTTTGCTAGATAAAGATTAGCTTCTATCCATTAAAAACTAAAAGTGATACTTTGCTACACACTTGAAAGAGCTTGTAATTCTTTTGTAGTCAGTGGGTTTTAATCGTGGTTACACACACTGAGTTTGAAAGGCCTGGTGGGGTGGGGGGCAGATGCTCAGGAAGTTTTCTAGTAGGTAGGTGGTTGGATGCAGGAGTGTGCCCTGGGAAGTGATCATCCAGGAAGAGGTGATAGCTGAATCTATGAAAGTGCATGAGATCTACTAGGAAAAGTGAGAAGAGAAAAACCTCTCAGGAGTATCACCGGGGAATAAGCCCTGGAAGATACCAATTTTAAAGAGATGGGTATGGAAAGGAAAACTTATGAAGAGAACCAGGAGAAAATGGTGTCCTGAAAGCTAAGGGAAAAGTGAATTTCAAGGAAGAAGTGCTCAACAGTATGAAATGCAGCAGAGAGATCCAATAGGATGAGCACTGTGAAGTGTCCACTGGATTTAGCGATTAGCAGGTCATAGAAGACCTTGTCAAGGGCTGTTTTAGTGGTGTGGTAGGGCTGGAAACCACATTGTAGTGACTTGGAGAGATAGATGATAAACAAATGGAGAAAGAGAGAAGAGATTACTTTTTAAAGAAGTTTATGAAAAGGAGAATAGATTTGGGGTTGTAGCTAGAGGAAACTGTGGAACTAGAAGAAGCAGGGATTTGTTTTTTTCCTTTTTTGCCCTGTTTTGAGACAGGCAAATTTGTAGGCCTGTAGAAAGGAACCCATAGAGAGGAAGAGGTTGCAGCTACAGGAGTAAAAACTAATGGACTAATGGAGCAGGGCCTTGGACAAGGCAGGGAGGGACAGGAGTGATATTTCAAGAGAAAGAGTTAAGAAATTTATCTTTTGAGACTCAGGGAAAGCTGCTAAGGCTGGAGGAGGAGGTAGATAACTGAGTGGATGAAGTAACTCAGTGGTGCCATGGAGCAAGTGTGAATTGGAATCTTATCCCTGAGAATAGGAAAGCTACTGCAGGCATCTCTTGGCTTGACTTAATGCAAGATTTTTTCCCTTTTTCACAGCATTGACACAGATCATTTACATAAAGATACATTTAGAAAGATGGAAGTTTTAAAAATGAGCAAGCCTGGAATCACCTGGTAGTTTCCAAGGAGAGCTCCTGAATTGACTGCATATGGACCCCTCCATCTGACGCCGTCTTTAACAGTTGTGCAATATTATTTTTCCAAACTGTTAACCTTTTCTGAGGATGCTAGTGTGAAACAAGCAGCAGTGATTGTTGTTTCTTACATACAACTATCCACTAAGTAGGATGTAAAACGCAGAAGCACTTTAGTTTAAATGCCTTCAGCATATAATACCTTACATTCATAATATTTATGTTGCAATGTTTACTATGCTTTTACAAGAACCCTCAGAGGTGGGAAGATGAGGCTCTGAGAGGTTGTGACTAGCTCCAGGTCATACAGCTCTTTAGAGGGAAGTCAAAACTGGAATTTATCCAGGTCTGTCAACACCCAGACCATGCGTGGAAACAGTAGAAAAAACACACATAAATGAGTCCACTTAAAGAGACAAGGTACTTGAAATGATTAAACAACAAGAGAGTATACAAACACATGTTATATCTTATGGTGCTGATTTTAAATACATTTCTAATTCATGAAAGAAGAATGAGCTGGACTAATAGGGAATGGCTTCATGGAAGAGGTGAGACTTGATGAGGGCCTTGAAGAGTGAGTAGGATTAAGGTGAGAATACAGTGGCCAGTGGCTATAGGACTGCACGGCAACAGGGCTGTGTTTGTGAGCAGCTCACCAAAAGAGCCTAGGGAGAAAGAAATGTTTGCACTAAAATTTCTTGAGCTGCCACAATATCCATAATCCTAGGCTTCTGAGGGTGCTCTCCAGTTCCCAGTCTCATCTCCCTTTCTGAACTTTGAATACCTTCCGAATGTGTTTGTATTTGTTCATGGCCTTCTAAGACTGACTCAGTCTTGATCTCTGACAGCATCTTACATAGCCAAGCATGGATCCTATACAACCCCCTGTTTTTCTCTCTGCCTAGCTTTCATAAAACACCAGATGAGGCAGTGGAGAAAGGGAGTGCCAGGCAACGAAATAGCACAAAGTCAGTGAAATAGTGAACATGATGTGGGATCAACAGAAAGTAGGCCAGCCTTATTAAAGTGTAGAGATGTCTCCAGAAGCTATAACTAGCTGTGTGACCCTGAATATGTCACTTGGATTCCTGAAACCTCACTTTCCTTATCTATGAAATGGGGATAAGTTGACATTAACCTTGCAGGGCTGTTTCCCAACATGGTACTTTCCCCACAGTAGGCACCTGTTAGTTGTAGCTGTTTGCGTGTTTACCTGTAGTATAACTCAGCTGTATAATGGAGCTCCTAGATTTTCTTGCAGTGTAAATCATGTGAAGTGTGCATTTGAACTAAATGTATGTGCTGGACACAATGAACCTAGTGGAGGAAAAGACTCATAGTGGGAAGTTATTCCAGAAGAGAGGTTGTAGTATAGCACAGCTGCTCCATGGCTTTATCCATCATCATGTATTGTTCTTCACTGCCCTGGGAGGTAGTAACACTCAATAAGCAGACCAGGTCTATTCTAAGAAAAATGGTCAAGAG
Source organism: Pongo abelii (assembly GCF_028885655.2). Lineage (NCBI taxonomy): Eukaryota > Metazoa > Chordata > Mammalia > Primates > Hominidae > Pongo > Pongo abelii. The sequence continues at coordinate 113,812,527 of NC_072008.2, forward strand.
AGCAGTTTGTCTCCAGTTTTCTAAAGTTTTCTTTGCTTTTAGTTATGTAACACATTTATTGCACATTTATTACGTGCCAGATTTTGTGTTAAGTGTTGACTTGGCAGAAATGAATATGCCTTTTCCTGTGCAATTCCTCTACCGTGTTCTCTGACTGCCTTAGTCCGTCTGTCAGTCTGGAAAACATCTGATAAAACTCGGTCTCACTAAGATCTTAAAGATATAATGTTAAATGAGAAATTGCACAACCGTGTGTGTGCACAATCCAGTTTGTGTACAAAAGGATATATATGCATGTGTATGTATGTGTCCAGAAAATCTATGGAAGGATATATACAAGAAACTGCTAACAGTGATTACTCTGGCAAGAGGAATTTGGCAAGCAGGGGCAGTGGGGAGAAGAGGAAAGACCTTTTCATCAATAGCCTTCTGTCGTACTTGGTGGTTTTTTTTCCTTTTTTTTTTTTTAACCGTGTGCATGTTTTACTTTTACAATTAATAAACATGATGTTAAAATAAAAATCATATTGAGGAGTAGTTTTTTTCTTTTTTTAATTTTTATTATTTTATTTGTCCATAAGTTATTGGGGTACAGGTGGTATTTGGTTACATGAGTAAATTCTTCAGTGGTGATTTGTGAGATTTTGGTGCACCCATCACCAAGCAGTATACACTGCACTGTATTTGTAGTCTTTTATCCCTCACCCTCCTCCCACTCTTTCCCCCAAGTCCCCAAAGTCCATTGTATCATTCTTATGCCTTTGCGTCCTGATAGCTTAGCTCACACATATCAATGAGAACATATGATGTTTAGTTTTCCATTCCTGAGTTACTTCACTTAGAATAATAGTCTCCAGTCTTATCCAGGTCACTGCAAATGCTGTTATTCATTCCTTTTTATGGCTAAGTAGTATTCCATCATATATATATACACCACAGTTTCTTTATCTACTCGTTGATTGATGGGCATTTGGGTTGGTTCCATGATTTTGCAATTGTGAATTGTGCTGCTATAAACATGCATGTGCAAGTATCTTTTTTGAATAATGACTTCTTTTCCTCTGGATAGATACCCAGTAGTGGGATTGCTGGATCAAATGGTAGTTCTACTTTTAGTTCTTTAAGGAATCTCCACACTGTTTTCCATAGTGACCGTACTAGTTTACATTTCCACCAGCAGTATAGAAGTGTTCCCTGATCACCACACCTACGCCGACATTTACTGTTTTTTTTTTTTTTTATTATTATGGCCATTCTTGCAGGAGTAAGGTAGTATTGCATTGTGGTTTTGATTTGCATTTCCCTGATCATTAGTGATGTTGAGCATTTTTTCATATGTTTGTTGGCTATTTGTATACCCTTTTGAGAATTGTCTATTCATGACCTTAGCCCACTTTTTGGTGGGATTTTTTTTCTTATTGATTTTTTTGCATTCATTGTAGATTTTGGATATTAGTCCTTTTTCAGATGTATAGATTGTGAAGATTTTTTTCCCACTCTGTGGGTTGTCTGTTTACTCTGCTGGCTGTTCCTTTTCCTGTGCAAAAGCGCTTTAGTTTAATTAGGTCCCAGCTATTTATCTTTGTTTTTATTATATTTGGTTTTGGGTTCTTGGTCATGAAATCCTTGCCTAAGCCAATGTCTAGAAGGGTTTTTCCAATGTTATCTTCTAGAATTTTTATAGTTTCAGGTCTTAGGTTTAAGCTCTTAATCCATCTTGAGTTGATTTTTGTATAAGGTGAGAGATGAAGATCCAGTTTCATTCTCCTACATGTGGCTAGCCAATTATCCCAGCACCATTTGTTGAAAAGGGTGTCTTTTCCCCACGTTATGCTTTTGTTTTCTTTATTGAAGATCAGTTGGCTGTAAGTATTTGGGTTTATTTCTAGGTTCTCTCTTCTGTTCCATTGGTCTATGTGCCTGTTTTTATACCAGTACCATGCTGTTTTGGTGACCATGGCCTTATAGTATAGTTGGAAATCAGGTAGTGTGATGCCTCCAGATTTGTTATTTTTGCTTTGTCTTCCTTTGGCTGTGCAGACTCTTTTTGGTTCCATATGAATTTTAGAATTGTTTTTTCTAACTCTGTGAAGAATGATGGTGGTAATTTGATGGGGATTGTGTTGAATTTGTCGATTGTTTTTGGCAGTGTAGTCATTTTCACAATATTGATTCTACCCATCGATGAGCATGGGATGTGTTTCTATTTGTGTTGTCTATGATTTCTTGCAGCAGTGTTTTATAGCTTTCCTTGTAGAGGTCTTTTTACTCCTTTGTTAGTTATATTCCTATATTCCTAAATATTTTACTTTTTTGCTGCTGTTGTAAAAAGGGTTGAGTTCTTGGTTTGATTCTCTGCTTGGTGCTGTTGGTGTATAAAAGAGCTACTGACTTGTGTACATTAATCTTGTATCTGGAAACTTTGCTGAATTCTTTTATCAGTTCTAGGAGCTTTCTGGAGGAGTCCTTAGGGTTTTCAAGGTAAACAATCATATCATCAGCAAACAGGGGCAGTTTGATTTCCTCTTTACCGATTTGGATGCCCTTTATTTCTTTCTCTTGTCTGATTGCTCTGGCTAGGATTTCCAGTACTGTGTTGAAGAGGAGTGGTGAGAGTGGGCATCCTTTTCTTGTTCCCATTCTCAGAGGGAATGCTTTCAATTTTTCTCCATTCAGTATTATGTTGGCTGTGGGTTTGTCATAGATGGCTTTTATTACATTAAGGTATGTCCCTCGTGTGCTGATTTTGCTGATGGTTTTAATCGTAAAGTGCTGCTGGATTTTGTCGAATGCTTTTTCTGCATCTATTGAGATGATCATGTGATTTTTGTTTTTAATTCTGTTTATGTGGTGCATCACATTTATTGACTTGTGTATGTTAAACCATTCCTGCATCTCTGGTATGAAACCCACTTGATGGCGGTGGATTATCTTTTTGATATGTTGTTAATTCGGTTAGCTAGTATTTTGTTAAGGATTTTGGCATCTATGTTCATCAAGGATATCGCTCTGTAGTTTTCTTTTTTGGTTGTGTCCTTTCCTGGTTTTGGTATTAGGGTGATGCTAGCTTCATAGAATGAATTAGGGAGGATTCCTTCTTTATCTTGTGGGATAGAGTCAAAAGGATTGGTACCAATTCTTCTTTGAATGTCTGGTAGAATTCCGCTCTGACTCCACCTGGTCCTGGGCTTTTTTGGTTGGTAATTTTTAAATCACCATTTCAGTCTTGCTGCTTGTTATTAGTCTGTTTAGGATATCTAATTCTTCCTGATTTACGCTAGGAGGGTTGTATTTTTCCAGGAATTTATCCATATCTTCTAGGTTTTCAAGTTTATGTGCATAAAGATGTTCATAGTAGCCTTGAATGATCTTTTGTATTTCAGTGGTGTCAGTTGTAATATCTCGTTTCGTTTATTAGTGAGGTTATTTGGATTTTCTCTCTTCTTTTCTTGGTTAATCTTGCTAATGGTCTATCAATTTTATTTATCTTTTCAAAGAACCAGTTTTTTATTTCATTTAGCTTTTGTATTTTTTTGTTGTTGTTGTAGTTGTTTCAATTTCATTTAGTTCTGCTCTGATCTCAGTTATTTCCTTTCTTCTGCTGGGTTTGGGCTTGGTTTTTTCTTGTTTCTGTAGTTCCTTGAGGTGTGACCGTAGATCGTCTGTTTGTGCTCTTTCAGACTTTTTGATGTAGGCATTTGGGGCTATGAACTTTCCTCTTATCACCGCCTTAGTTGTATCCCAGAGGTTTTGCTAGGTTGTGTCATTATTGTCATCCAGTTTGAAGAATATTTAAATTTCCATCTTGATTTCGTTTTTGACCCAGTGCTTATTCAGGAGCAGGTTATTTAATTTCCATGTATTTGTGTGGTTTTGAAGGTTCGTTTTGGAGTTGATTTCCAGTTTTATTCCACTGTGGTCTGAGAGAGTGCTTGATATAATTTCAGTTTTCTTAAATTTACTGAAGCTCGTTTTATGGCCTATCATATGGTCTATGTTGGAGAAAGTTCCATGTGCTGTTGAATAGAATGTGTATTCTGCGGTTGTTGGATGAAATGTTCTGTATATATCTGTTAAGTCCATTTGTTCCAAGGTATAGTTTAAATCCATTGTTTCTTTGTTGACTTTCTTTCTTGATGACCTGGCTAGTGCTGTCAGTGGACTATTGAAGTCCCCCACTATTATTGTGTTGCTATCTATCTCATTTCTTAGGTCTATTAGTAACTATTTTATAAATTTGGGAGCTGCAGTTTTAGGTGCATATATGTTTAGGATTGTGATATTTTCCTGTTGGACAAGACTTTTTACCATTATATAATGTCCCTCTTTGTCTCTTTTAACTGCTGTTACTTTAAAGTTTGTTTTGTCTGTAAGAATAGCCACCCTGCTCGCTTTTGGTGTCCATTTGCATGAAATGCCTTTTTCCACCCGTTTACTTTATGTGAGTCCTTACGTGTTAGATGAGTCTCCTGAAGGCAGCAGTTGGTTGGTGAACTCTTATCCATTCTGCAGTTCTGCATCTTTTAAGTGGAGCATTCAGGCCATTTACATTCCATGTTAGTATTGAAATGTGAGGTACCATTGTATTTAACATGCTCTTTGTTGCCTGTGTACTTTGATTTTTTTGTTTGTTTGCTTTTTGTTTTTACTTTTTAACTTAGTATTTTGGTTTTATAGATCTTGTGTGATATATGCTTTAAAGAGGTTCTGTTTTGATGTGTTTCCAGGACTTGTTTCAAGATTTAGAGCTCCTTTTAGCAGTTCTTGTAGTGGTGGCTTGGTAATGGTGAATTCTCTCAGCATTTGTTTGTCTGAAAACGACTGTATCTTTCCTTCATATGATGCTTAGTTTTGCTGGATACAAAATTCTTGACTGAAAATTGTTTTATTTGAAGAGGCTGAAAACAGGGTCCCAAATCCCTTCTAGCTTGTAGGGTTCCTGCTGAGAAATTTGCTGTTAATCCGATAGGTTTTCCTTTATATGTTACCTGTTATGCCTCACAGCTCTTAAGATTCTTTCCTTCATCTTAACTTTGGATAACCTGATGACAATGTGCCTAGGCAAAGATCTTTTTGCAATGAATTTCCCTGGCGTTCTTTGTGCTTCTTGTATTTGCGTGTCTAGGTCTCTAGCAAGGCCGGGGAAGTTTTCCTCGATTATTCCCCCAAATGTGTTTTCCAAGCTTTTAGAATTTTATTCTTCCTCAGGAACACCAATTATTCTTAGGTTTGGTCATTTAACATAATTCCAGACTTCTTGGAGGCTTTGTTCATATTTTCTTATTCTTTTTTCTTTGTCTTTGTTGGATTGGCTTAATTCAAAGACATTGTCTTCAAGCTCTGAATTTCTTTCTTCTACCTGTTTAGTTCTGTTGCTGAGATTTTCCAGAGCATTTTGCATTTCTAAAAGTGTGTCCAAAGTTTCCTGAATTTTTTATTGCTTTTTCTTTAAGCTATCTAGTTCTTTGAATATTTCTCCCTTCACTTCTTGTGTCATTTTTTGGGTTTCCTTGCTTTCGGTTTTGCCTTTCTCGAGTCCCTCCTTGATTAGCTTAATGACTAACCCCCTGAATTCTTTTTCAAGTAAATCAGAGATTTCTTCTTGGTTTGGGTCCATTGCTGGTGAACTAGTATGATTTTTGAGGGGTGTTGACGAGCCTTTTTTTTTATCATATTACCAGGGTTGGTTTTCTGGCTCCTTCTCATTTGAGTAGGCTCTGTCAGACAGAAGGTCTGGGGCTGAAGGCTGTCGTTCAGATTTTTTTGTCCCACGAGGTGTTCCCTTGATGTTGTACTCTTCCCCTTTTCCTGTGGATGTGGCTTCCTGTGAGCCAAACTGCAGTGATTGTTGTCTCTTGTCTGGGTCTAGCCACCCAACAAGTCTACCTGGCTCCAGGCTGATACTGGGGGTTGTCTGCACAGATTCCCGTGATGTAAACCATCTATGGGTCTCTCAGCTTTGGATACCAGCGCCTGTTCCTGTGGAGGTGGCAGAGGGTGCAGTGGACTCCATGAGGGTCCTTAGCTTTGGTGGTTTAATGCTCTGTTTTTGTGCTGGTTGGTCTCCTGCCAGGAGGTGGCACTTTCCAGAAAACATCAGCTGTAGTAGTATGAAGAGGGACCGGCAGTGGGGGTCCCCAGAACTCCCAAGATTTTATGCCCTTTTTCTTCCACTACCGGGGCAGGCAGGGAAGGACCATCAGGTGCAGGTGGGGCTAGGCTTGTCTGAGCCTAGACTCTCCTTGGGTGGGTCTTGCTGCTGCAGCTGTAGGGGATGAGGATGAGATTACCAGGTCACTGGAGTTGTGTACCTAGGAGGATTATGGCTGCCTCTGCTGAGTCATGCAGGTTGTCAGGGAAGTGGGGGAAAGCTGGCAGTCACAGTCCTCACCCAGCTCCCATGCAAACCTAAGGGCCATCTCACTGCCATCATGCCACCTGCCATAGCTCTGATTCTGTTCCCAGGCAGAGGGCAAGACAGGCTTGAAAACTTGCCCAAGGCTTTCTGCCTCCCAGCTGTGAAAGAAAAGGGCTTTAGTTCTTCCACCACTTGTGAAGTCTGTAAGCTGGGTTTGCACCCTCCCTGAGTTCTGGCCAGGAGACTTCTTGCCCCATTCAAATTGTTACAGAGTTCAGCTAGAGATTTCCTTCTCCCTGTGGAGTTTTACCCCCTGCTCCTCTGGCTACCCTCCTGATGGATCCCTATCGTGCCAGGCAGGAATGGGCTTCTTGGGGACTCAGCGAGCTCCCAGGGCCTTTCTGCTGCTTCCTCTACCCCTGTATTTTTCTCGGCTCAGCTCTTTAACTTGACTTAGCTCCGGGTAAAATCAGGAACTTCTCCTGCAAACAGACCTTCAGCTTCTCCAGTGGGGATGTGTGTTCAGGAGAGGAGGGTCTCCCTTTCCAACTTCTGCAGATGGGGCACTTAAAAGTATTTGGGGTGCCTCCTGGGTCCTGCAGGAGCAGTCTGCTTCCTTCAGAGGGTCTGTGGGTCCTCTCAGGATTGCTGGTTTGTTCTTGCAGTTGATCTGGAGCTAAAAATCACAATGTCATTTTTATTATTTTAAAACATGATGGTTTAGAAGAAAATATAGGGGCAGGGATTTATAAGCATGACATTAAAAACTCAAAGGAAAAGAACGAAAGATTTGATAACATCATAAAACCTCTTTATGAAAAACTACACTATATATATAATTAAAAGACTAGTGACAAACTGAAAATACTTATTTGGCACACATATAAATCAGAAGGCTAATATCCATAATGTAAAGAACAACAAATCAGTATAAGAACCACAAAACTTGGAGTGCTTCCACTTTCTAGCAATGATGGAGTAACAGTCACTGGATTTAGCCTGCCATCTTAACAACTCAAAAAATGAGCAAAATATATGAAACAACAATTTTTGTACATTAGATAACAGGCAGAGTTGGGACAAATAAAAAAACAGATGGTAGATTTAAAAAGAACCATATCAATAATCATATAAGTTAATGGTTTCACAGCAATCCAGTTAAAAGGCTGAGAGGTTGGTAGAATGGAAAAAAAATTGTTTAAAACACAACTATATGTTGCCTATAGGAAACATAATTTAAGCATAAAAACACAAATAGGTTAAACATAAAAGATGTACCACGTTAACATTAATTTTTAAAAAGCCAGAATGACTATATAATTATCAGAGAAAGTAGACTGCAAGGCAAAGAATGCTATCAAGATAAAGAGAGCTATTTCATAATGATAAATTGGCTAATTCATCGTGAGGACATAACAATGCTAACTATATATGTATCTAATAACAGACACTCAAAATACATGAAGCAAAAACTGGCTGAACCTAAGAAGTAGACAAATACACAATTACAGGCAGAGACTTTGGCGCCTCTCTCTCACTAACTGTTAGACCAAAGAGAGAGAAAATCAGTCAGAATATAGAATACTGAAACAACACAAATAACTTGATTTAATTAACATTTATATAATACTCAACCAAACAACAGAAAACATGCTCTTTTCAAGTGTACATTGAAAATATACCAAGATAGACCATATCTGGGTCATATAACAAGTCTCAGTAAAGTTAAAGAATTCAAGTCACACGAAGTATGTCCTCTGACCACATGGAATTAAATTTAAAAAGATAAAAGAAAGATATATGGAAATCCCCCAAATATTTGGAAAATAAATAACACATTTTAAAATAATCCATGGCTCATAAAGGAAGTCTTAAGGGAAATTATAAAGTATTTTAAACTGAATGAAAAAACATGAGATATATGTATTTGTAGAATATAGGCAATGCAGTGTGCTATGAGGGAAATGTACTAAACAGCTCTGTTAGTAAAGAAAGGTTTTAAATCATTGACTTCAGCTTCCACAATAAGACATTAGAAAAAGAAAATCAAGTGTAATTAAGGGTAAGTAGAAGAAAGGAAATAATAAATAGAAAAAGAAATCAGTACAATAGAAAAAATCAGTGAAACCAAATGCTGGTTCTTTGAGAAGATAATAAAATTCATAAACCTTTAGCAAGTTGACTAGGAAAAAGGAAGAGAAGACACAACTTCTCAATATCAGGAATGAGAGTGAGCCACCATTACCAATCCTACAGACATTAAAAAGATAATAAGGGAGTATTACGAATAACTTTATATCAAAATTTTATAAATTAGATTGAATGGACAAATATTTTGAAGAACACAAACTACCAAAGCTAACTCAAGAACAAAAAAATAGAAAACCTAAATAGCCCAATATCTAGAAATTAAATTTTATTTGAAAACCTTCCCACAAAAGAAACTTTAGGCATAAATGTCTCCACTGGTGAATTCTACCAAACACCACTTCTACACAAGAAGAAAAAATAAATGCCACTTCTACACAAAATCTTTGACAAATTTGAAGTAAACATTTCCTAACATTCTATGAGGTCAACATTACCCTGCTACCCAAACCAGAAAAAGATATTACAAGGAAAGAAAACTATACCCCAATATCTATTATAGAGATAGATGCAAAAGTAACTTAAAATTTTAGCAAATAAAATCCAGCAATATGAAATTGGTCATTATGAACAATTGGGCTTCATCTTAGAAATGCAAGGATGATGCAACATTCACAAATTCGTATAATTTATCATTTGGACAAACTGAAGAAAAAACATGATTATATCAATAGATGCAGAAGAAAATCATTTGCCAGACTCCAACATTCGTTGCTGATAAAAAAAAATAACTAGGAATATTTAGGAAATATTTTAGCCTATAAATAGGGATTTATTTAAGGAAAAAAAAACACTACAGCTAATATCCAGCCTACTGGTGAAGTGTTGAAGGTTTACTCCCTAAGTTTGGAAACAAGGCAGGGATGTCTCCTCTCACTACATCTGATCAGTATTCTACTGGAGGTTCTAGCCATTGCCATAAGGGGAAAAATCATAAAGATTAGAATGAAGTAAAATTGGTTTTGTTTCCAGATAACTTGTTTCTCTGTATAGAAAATTCTAAGGAATCTACAAAAAAGCTGCTAGAACTATTAAGTGGGTTTAACAAGTTTGCAGGCTATAAGATACATATACAAAAATTAACTGTGGTATTTCTGTATAGTAGCAGCAAACCATCAAGGATGGAAATTTTTAAAAATACCATTAATAATAGCATCAAACATTTGAAATCCTTAAGGGTAAATCTGGCAAAAGTTGTGTAAGACATGTGCACTGAGCACTATAAAGGCTTGCTGAGGTAAATCAAAGACCTAAATAAATGGAGCAATATATCATGTTAATGTATAGGAAGACACAATATTAAGAGATCAATTATTCCCATATTAATCTCTGGATTCAGTGCAATCCCAAGCAAGATCCCAATAGGCATTTTTTAGTAGAAATTGACAACCTGAATCTCAAATTCATATGAAACTACCAAGAATCTAGAATTGCTCAAACAACTTTGAAAAATAAGAACAAAGTTAGAGGACTCGCCAGGCGCAGTGGCTCATCCCTATAATCCCAGCACTTTGGGAGGCCAAAGCAGGTGGACCACTTGAGCTTAGGAGTTCAAGACTAGCCTGGGCAACATGGTGAGACCCTGTTTTTACAAAAAATATATAAAAAAAATTAGCTGGGCGCAGTGATGCACACCTGTAGTGCAAGCTACCTGGGAGGCTGAGGTGGGAGGATCACCTGAGTCTGGGAGGTTGAGGCTGCAGTGAGCTATGATCATGCCACTGCACTCCAGCCTGGGCGACGGAGTGAAATACTATCTCAAAAACAAAACAAAACAGTTAGAGGACTCATTCTATCTGATTTCAAAACTTACTCATCCTACCCGAATCAAAAACTTATTGCAAAGCTACAGTAATCAAAAGTGTGATATTAAAGATATACTTAGAACAATGGACAGGATAGAAACCAGAAATATATCTATATGTATGGACAATTGATTTTCAACAAAAGTGCCATGGCAGATTCTGCTGGGAAGGATAATATTTTTCAACAAATGGTACTGAACAATTGGATAGCCATTTGCAAAACAATGGTTCTCAGCCTTTCCTTCACACTATACACAAATATTAACTCAAAATGGATTACAAACCAAATGTAAGAGCTAAAATTATCAAACTTCTGGAAGAAAACACAGGAGAAAGTTTTAGTCACCTTGGTTTGGCAATATTTATTTAATAAGACATGTAAAATTATGAACTATAAAACGAAAGAAATTAATAAATTCAGTTTCATCAAACTTTAAAACATTTGCTCTTCAAAAGGCCCTACTGCAAAGATAAAATGGCAAGCCAAAGACTGGGAGAAAATATTGGCAAAACACATATCTGACAAAGAACTTGTATCTAGAATATATAATGTATATGGCTCTATAAAAGACAACACAATTTTTGAAATGGCAGAAGTTTGAACAGACAGTTTATCAAAGAAGATATATATTTAAACATAAGCATATGAAAAGACACTCAACATCGTTATTCCTTAGGGAAATGTAAACTAAAAGCACAATGAGATACCGCTACACACCCCTAGAAAGAATAAAATAAACAGGATTGGCCATATAAGTATTTACAGTAATGAGACTCTCATACACTGTTGGATAGGAATGTAAAGTCTTATGCTCACTTTGAAACAAAGTTTGTCAGGTTTGTCAAAGATCAGATACTTGTAGATATGTGGCATTATTTCTGACGGCTCTGTTCTGTTCCATTGATCTATATCTCTGTTTTGGTACCAGTACCATGCTGTTTTGGTTACTGTAGCCTTGTAGTATAGTTTGAAGTCAGGTAGTGTGATGCCTCCAGCTTTGTTCTTTTGGCTTAGGATTGACTTGGCGATGCGGGCTCTTTTTTGGTTCCATATGAACTTTAGAGTAGTTTTTTCCAATTCTGTGAAGAAAGTCATTGGTAGCTTGATGGGGATGGCATTGAATCTGTAAATTACCTTGGGAAGGATGGCCATTTTCATGATATTGATTCTTCCTACCCATGAGCATGGAATGTTCTTCCATTTGTTTGTATCCTCTTTTATTTCGTTGAGCAGTGGTTTGTAGTTCTCCTTGAAGAGGTCTTTCACATCCCTTGTAAGTTGGATTCCTAGGTATTTTATTCTCTTTGAAGCAATTGTGAATGGGAGTTCACTCATGATTTGTCTCTCTGTTTGTCTGTTATTGATGTATAAGAATGCTTGTGATTTTTGTACATTGATTTTGTATCCTGAGACTTTGCTGAAGTTGCTTATCAGCTTAAGGAGATTTTGGGCTGAGACAATGGGGTTTTCTAGATATACTATCATGTCATCTGCAAACAGGGACAATTTGACTTCCTCTTTTCCTAATTGAATACCCTTGATTTCCTTCTCCTGCCTAATTGCCCTGGCCAGAACTTCCAACACTATGTTGAATAGAAGTGGTGAGAGAGGGCATCCCTGTCTTGTGCCAGTTTTCAAAGGGAATGCTTCCAGTTTTTGCCCATTCAGTATGATATTGGCTGTGGGTTTGTCATAAATAGCTCTTATTATTTTGAGATACGTCCCATCAATTCCTAATTTATTGAGAGTTTTTAGCATGAAGGGTTGTTGGATTTTGTCAAAGGCCTTTTCTGCATCTATTGAGATAATCATGTGGTTTTTGTCTTTGGTTCTGTTTATATGCTGGATTACATTTATTGATTTGCGTATATTGAACCAGCCTTGCATCCCAGGGATGAAGCCCACTTGATCATGGTGGATAAGCTTTTTGATGTGCTGCTGGATTCTGTTTGCCAGTATTTTATTGAGGATTTTAAAAAACAAGAAATGGGGAAAGGATTCCCTATTTAATAAATGGTGCTGGGAAAACTGGCTAGCCATATGTAGAAAGCTGAAACTGGATCCCTTCCTTACACCTTATACAAAAATCAATTCAAGATGGATTAAAGACTTAAATGTTAGACCTAAAACCATAAAAACCCTAGAAGAAAACCTAGGCATTACCATTCAGGACATAGGCATGGGCAAGGACTTCATGTCTAAAACACCAAAAGCAATGGCAACAAAAGCCAAAATTGACAAATGGGATCTAATTAAACTAAAGAGCTTCTGCACAGCAAAAGAAACTACCATCAGAGTGAACAGGCAACCTACAAAATGGGAGAAAATTTTTGCAACCTACTCATCTGACAAAGGGCTAATATCCAGAATCTACAATGAACTCCAACAAATTTACAAGAAAAAAACAAACAACCCCATCAAAAAGTGGGCGAAGGACATGAACAGACACTTCTCAAAAGAAGACATTTATGCAGCCAAAAAACACATGAAAAAATGCTCACCATCACTGGCCATCAGAGAAATGCAAATCAAAACCACAATGAGATACCATCTCACACCAGTTAGAATGGCAATCATTAAAAAGTCAGGAAACAACAGGTGCTGGAGAGGATGTGGAGAAATAGGAACACTTTTACACTGTTGGTGGGACTGTAAACTAGTTCAACCCTTGTGGAAGTCAGTGTGGCGATTCCTCAGGGATCTAGAACTAGAAATTCCATTCGACCCAGCCATCCCATTACTGGGTATATACCCAAAGGACTATAAATCATGCTGCTATAAAGACACATGCACACGTATGTTTATTGCGGCATTATTCACAATAGCAAAGACTTGGAACCAACCCAAATGTCCAACAATGATAGACTGGATTAAGAAAATGTGGCACATATACACCATGGAATACTATGCAGCCATAAAAAATGATGAGTTCACGTCCTTTGTAGGGACATGGATGAAATTGGAAATCATCATTCTCAGTAAACTATCGCAAGAACAAAAAACCAAACACCGCATATTCTCACTCATAGGTGGGAATTGAACAATGAGAACACATGGACACAGGAAGGGGAACATCACACTCTGGGGACTGTTGTGGGGTGGGGGGAGGGGGGAGGGATAGCATTGGGAGATATACCTAATGCTAGATGACGAGTTGGTGGGTGCAGCGCACCAGCATGGCACATGTATACATATGTAACTTACCTGCACATTGCGCACATGTACCATAAAACCTAAAGTATAATAATAATAATAATAATAATAATAAAAGAAAAAAAAAAGAAAAAAAAAACAAAAAAAAAAACAAAGTTTGTCAGTTTCTCACAATGTTAAATGCTTAGTGTACAGCCAAGCTATTTTATTCCTAGATATGTAGCGAACAGAAATGAAAGCCTTTGTCTACACAATGCCTAAAAGCTGTTCATCGCAGCTTTGTTAATAATGTCTAACACCTGGAAACAACTCAAATGTCCATCAACAGGTGAATGGATAAACAAATGGTGCTACATCCATACAATGGAATATGGCAAATTAAAGGAAACAGACTATTGATACATGCAGCAATATGAATGAGTCTCAGAATAAATATGCTAAGGGAAAGATGCTAGACAAAAAGAACACAGATTGCATGATTCCATTTCTTTTAAATTCTAGAAAATTGGAAGTATTTATTATTGACAGAAAATGGATCAATGGTTACTTGAGGACAGGACTGGGGAGAGGAAGGGATGCTCTCCAAAAAGTCAAAAGAAAAATCTTGGGAATGATGGTTATGCTCATTATCTTGTTTTTGGTGTTGATTTCAGTCCAAACTCATCAAATTGTACTATATAAATGTTTCTAGTTTGTTGTATGTGAATTATACTGCAATGGAGCTGTAAACACACACATTCATACACACACACACATGCACACACACACACTCACAAACATGCCTAAAAAAGTCATTTAAGAACATTATTTATCTAAGCCCCTTATTATACAGATGAGGAACTTGGGATCCTAATAGGTCAAGGTCACACAGCTAATTCATTTATAAGACTGAGATTGGATTGGAACGTAAGTGTTCTTATTTGTGGCCTTGCTCTTCTTAGTACACTAAAGACAGAGCTCAGACCAAGGAAATAAATTTCAATTGGTGGATTTTCAGGCCTTTGTGGCAAACCAGTGGAAAAGAGACATAAACATGATGAAAAGGGGTGACTTTCCCAGGATCCTTTCAGTGATGTGCTGGAACTGATGTACTGTCTCATGAAAGTTGATGGTTAATTTTTCAGGAATTTTACAAGTTGATTATTTAAACAAAGCCATTACTAAAACTTAAATAATAAACTTACAATTAAATAAATTCCATTAAAATAAAGGTAATAAAAACTCAAAACTCATCACTTTCTAATTATTTTGCTACATTTTACTATCCGTGCTCATAAGGTTATTCACGTCGATTTTATCTGTGTGGTGGAAATATTAAATAATGGTGTTCTATTCTACATATTTTCTCTATTCCACACTTAATGACATCACTTTGTTAGCTTGAAATTAGCCATGGTGGGTGTATTTATACCACAGAAATTAGTAAATGCTAAATTCAGGGATCCCCCTCACCCTCACCCAGAGAGCTGATTGTTAGAAACACTTACCAGCACATTTCTGCCTTAAAGCATCACTTGCCCTGGCCTTCATTTAAGGCTGGCCTGGAAGACACCCATCAGTGCCTAAAGTCATCCTAGGTAAACAGTGGGCAATCACTAAATGTTCTAGTGTAACCAACCATCCCAGTTTGCCCAGGACTCCCCTGTTATAACATGGAACATCCCTGGAAACCCCTCAGTTCTGCAAAAGCAGGATGATTGATTACTCTAGTGTTTGTACACTTTTCTTTTTTTTATTATTATACTTTAAGTTTTAGGGTACATGTGCACAACGTGCAGGTTTGTTATATATGTATACATGTGCCATGTTGGTGTGCTGTACCCATTAACTCGTCATTTACATTAGGTATATCTCCTAATGCTATCCCTCCCCCTTTCCCCCACCCCACAACAGTCCCCAGTGTGTGATGTTCCCCTTCCTGTGTCCAAGTGTTCTCATAGTTCAATTCTCACCTATGAGTGAGAACACGTGGTGTTTGGTTTTTTGTCCTTGCCATAGTTTGCTGAGAATGATGGTTTCCAGCTTCATCCATGTCCCTACAAAGGACATTAACTCATCCTTTTTTATGGCTGCATAGTATTCCATGGTGTATATGTGCCACATTTTCTTAATCCAGTCTATCATTGATGGACATTTGGGTTGGTTCCAAGTCCTTGCTATTGTGAATAGTGCCGCAATAAACATACGTGTGCGTGTGTCTTTATAGCATCATGATTTATAATCCTTTGGGTGTATACCCAGTAATGGGATGGCTGGTTCAAATGGTATTTCTAGTTCTAGATCCCTGAGGAATCACCAAACTGTCTTCCACAATGGATGAACTAGCTTACAGTCCCACCAACAGTGTAAAAGTGTTCCTATTTCTCCACATCCTCTCCAGCACCTGTTGTTTCCTGACTTTTTAATGATCACCATTCTAACTGGTGTGAGATGGTATCTCATTGTGGTTTTGATTTGCATTTCTCTGATGGCCAGTGATGATGAGCATTTTTTCATGTGTCTTTTGGCTGCATAAATGTCTTCTTTTGAGGAGTGTCTTTTCATGTCCTTTGCCCACTTTTTGATTGGGCTGTTTGTTTTTTCTTGTAAGTTTGTTTGAGTTCTTTGTAGATTCTGAGTATTAGCCCTTTGTCAGATGAGTAGTTTGCAAAAATTTTCTCCCATTCTGTAGGTTGCCTATTCACTCCGATGGTAGTTTCTTTTGCTGTGCAGAAGCTCTTTAGTTTAATTAGATCCCATTTGTCAATTTTGGCTTCTGTTGCCATCGCTTTTGGTGCTTTAGACATGAAGTCCTTGCCCATGCCCATGTCCTGAATGGTATTGCCTAGGTTTTCTTCTAGGGTTTTCATGGTTTTAGATCTAACATTTAAGTCTTTAATCCATCTTGAATTAATTTTTGTATAAAGTGTAAGGAAGAGATCCAGTTTCAGCTTTCTACATATGGCTAGCCAGTTTTCCCAGCACCATTTATTAAATAGGGAACCCTTTCCCCATTTGTTGTTTTTGTCAGGTTTGTCAAAGATCAGATGGTTGTAGATGTGTGGTATTATTTCTGAGGGCTCTGTTCTATTCCATTGGTCTATATCTCTGTTTTGGTACTGGCACCAGTACCATGTTGTTTTGGTTACTGTAGCCTTGTAGTATAGTTTGAAGTCAGGTAGCATGATGCCTCCAGCTTTGTTCTTTTGGCTTAGGATTGTCTTGGCAATGTGGGCTCTTTTTTGGTTCCATATGAACTTTAAAGTAGTTTTTTCCAATTCTGTGAAGAAAGTTATGGTAGCTTGATGGGGATGGCATTGAATCTATAAATTACCTTGGGCAGTATGGCCATTTTCACCATATTGATTCTTCCTACCCATGAGCATGGAATGTTCTTCCATTGGTTTGTATCCTCTTTTATTTCATTGAGCAGTGGTTTGTAGTTCTCCTTGAAGAGGTCCTTCACATCCCTTGTAAGTTGAATTCCTGTGTATTTTATTCTCTTTGAAGCAATTGTGAATGGGAGTTCACTCATGATTTGGTTCTCTGTTTGTCTGTTATTGGTGTATAAGAATGCTTGTGATTTTTGCAGATTGATTTTGTATCCTGAGACTTTGCTGAAGTTGCTTATCAGCTTAAGGAGATTTTGGGCTGAGACAATGGGGTTTTCTAGATATACAATCATGTCATCTGCAAACAGGGACAATTTGACTTCCTCTTTTCCTAATTGAATACCCTTTATTTCTTTCTCCTGCCTGATTGCCCTGGCCAGAACTTCCAACACTAGGTTGAATAGGAGTGGTGAGAGAAGGCATCCCTGTCTTGTGCCTGTTTTCAATGGGCATGCTTCCCGTTTTTGCCCATTCAGTATGATATTGGCTATGGGTTTGTCATAAATAGCTCTTATTATTTTCAGATATGTCCAATCAATACCTAATTTATTGAGAGTTGTTAGCATGAAGGGTTGTTGAATTTTGTCAAAGGCCTTTTCTGCATCTATTGAGATAATCATGTGGTTTTTGTCTTTGGTTCTGTTTATATGCTGGATTACATTTATTGATTTGTGTATGTTGAACCAGCCTTGCATCCCAGGGATGAAGCCCACTTGATCATGGTGGATAAGCTTTTTGATGTGCTGCTGGATTCGGTTTGCCAGTATTTTATTGAGGATTTTTGCATTGATGTTCTTTCGGGATATTGGTCTAAAATTCTCTTTTTTTGTTGTGTCTCCACCAGGCTTTGGTATCAGGATGATGCTGGCCTCATAAAATGAGTTAGGGAGGATTCCCTCTTTTTCTATTGATTGGAATAGTTTCAGAAGGAATGGTACCAGCTCCTCCTTGTACCTCTGGTAGAATTTGGCTGTGAATCCATCTGGTCCTGGACTTTTTTTGTTGGTAGGCTATTAATTATTGCTTAAATTTCAGAGCCTGTTATTGGTCTATTCAGGGATTCAACTTCTTCCTGGTTTAGTCTTGGAAGGTTGTATGTGTCGAGGAATTTATCCATTTCTTCTAGATTTTCTAGTTTATTTGCATAGAGGTGTTTATAGTATTCTCTGATGGTAGTCTGTATTTCTGTGGGATCGGTGGTGATATCCCCTTTATCATTTTTTATTGCCTCTATTTGATTCTTCTCTCTTTTCCTCTTTATTAGTCTTGCTAGTGGTCCATCAATTTTGTTGATCTTTTCAGAAAACCAGCTACTGGATTCATTGAATTTTTGAAGGGTTTTTTGTGTCTCTATTTCCTTCAGTTCTGCTCTGATCTTAGTTATTTCTTGCCTTCTGCTAGCTTTTGAATGTGTTTGCTCTTGATTCTCTAGTTCTTTTAATTGTGATGTTAAGGTGTTGATTTTAGATCTTTCCTGCTTTCTCTTATGGGCATTTAGTGCTATACATTTCCCTCTACACACTGCTTTAAATGTGTCCCAGAGATTCTGGTATGTTGTGTCTTTGTTCTCGTTGGTTTCAAAGAACATCTTTATTTCTGCCTTCATTTCCTTATGTACCCAGTAGTCATTCAGGAACAGGTTGTTCAGTTTCCATGTAGTTGAATGGTTTTGAGTGAGTTTCTTAATCCTCAGTTCTAGTTAGATTGCACTGTGGTCTGAGAGGCAGTTTGTTATAATTTCTGTTCTTTTACATTTGCTGAGGAGTGCTTTACTTCCAACTACGTGGTCAATTTTGGAATAGGTGTGGTGTGGTGCTGAAAAGAATGTATATTCTGCTGATTTGGGGTGGAGAGTTCTGTATATGTCTATTAGGTCTGCTTGGTGCAGAGCTGAGTTCAATTTCTGGATATCCTTGTTAACTTTCGGTCTCGCTGATCTGTCTAATGTTGACAGTGGGGTTTTAAAGTCTCCCATTATTATTGTGTGGGAGTCTAAGTCTCTTTGTAGGTCTCTAAGGACTTGCTTTATGAATCTGGGTGCTCCCGTATGGGTGCATATATATTTAGAATAGTTAGCTCTTCTTGTTGAATTGATCCCTTTACCATTATGTAATGGCCTTCTTTGTCTCTTTTGATCTTCGTTGGTTTAAAGTCTGTTTTATCAGAGACTAGGATTGCAACTCCTGCCTTTTTTTTGTTTTCTATTTGCTTGGTAGATCTTCCTCCATCCCTTTATTTTGAGTCTATGTGTGTCTCTGCATGTGAGATGGGTCTCCTGAATACAGCACACCGATGGGTCTTGACTCTCTATCCAATTAGCGAGTCTGTGTCTTTTAATTGGAGCATTTAGCCCTTTTACATTTAAGGTTAATATTGTTATGTGTGAATTTGATCTTGTCATTATGATGTTAGCTGGTTATTTTGCCCGTTAGTTGATGCAGTTTCTTCTCAGCATCGATGGTCTTTACAATTTGGCATGTTTTTGCAGTGGCTGGTACCGGTTATTCCTTTCCATGTTTAGTGCTTCCTTCAGGATCTCTTGTAGGGCAGGCCTGGTGGTGACAAAATCTCTCAGCATTTGCTTGTCTGTAAAGGATTTTATTTCTCCTTCACTTATGAAGCTTAGTTTGGCGGGATATGAAATTCTCGGTTGAAAATTCTTTTCCTTAAGAGTGTTGAATATTGGCCTCCACTCTCTTCTGCCTTGTAGGGTTTCTGCAGAGAGATCAGCTGTTAGTTTGATGGGCTTCCCTTTGTAGGTAACCTGACCTTTCTCTCTGGCTACGCTTAACATTTTTTCCTTCATTTCAACTTTGGTGAATCTGAGAATTATGTGTCTTGGAGTTGCTCTTCTTGAGGAGTATCTTTGTGGCGTTCTCTGTTTTTCCTGAATTTGAATGTTGGCCTGCCTTGCTTGGTTGGGGAAGTTCTCTTGGATAATATCCTATAGAGTGTTTTCCAACTTGGTTCCATTCTCCCAGTCACTTTTAGGTACACCAATCAGACGTAGATTTGGTCTTTTCACATAATGCCATATTTCTTGGAGCCTTTGTTCATTTCTTTCTACTCTTTTTTCTCTAAACTTCTCTTCTCACTTCATTTCATTCATTTGATCTTCCATCACTGATACCCTTTCTTCCAGTTGATCGAATCAGCTGCAGAAGCTTGTGCATTCATCACAAAGTTCTTGTGCCATGGTTTTCAGCTCCATCAGGTCATCGAAGGACTTCTCTACACCGGATATTTTAGTTAGCCATTCATCTAATCTTTTTTCAAGTTTTTAGCTTCTTTGCCATGGGTTCGAACTTCCTCCTTTAGCTCAAAGAAGTTTGATCATCTGAAGCCTTCTACTCTCAACTCGTCAAATTCATTCTCCATCCAGCTTTGTTCCATTGCTGGTGAGGAGCTGCGTTCCTTTGGAGTAGGAGAGGCGCTCTGATTTTTAGAATTTTCAGCTTTTCTGCTGTTTTTTTCCCCATCTTTGTGGTTTTATCTACCTTTGGTCTTTGATGATGGTGATGTACAGAAGGGATTTTGGTGTGGATGTGCTTTCTGTTTGTTAGTTTTCCTTCTAACAGTCAAGACCTTCAGCTGCAGGTCTGTTGGAGTTTGCTGGAGGTCCACTCCAGACCCTGTTTGCCTGGGTGTCAGCAGCAGAGGCTGCAGAACAGCGAATATTGCTGAACAGCAAATGTTGCTGCCTGGTCATTCCTCTGGAAGCTTCGTCTGAGAGGGGTACCCGGCCGTGGGGGGTGTCAGCCTGCCCCAACCGGGGGGTGCCTCCCAGTTAGGCTATTCAGGGGTCAGGGACCCACTTGAGGAGGCAGTCTGTCCGTTCTCAGATCTCAAACTCCATGCTGGGAGAACCACTACTCTCTTCAAAGCTCAGTTGGAAAGGCAGAAATCACCCGTCTTCTGCATCACTCACGCTGGGAGCTGTAGACTGGAGCTGTTCCTATTCGGCCATCTTGGAACCTGGTCCTTGGACTCTTCATTTGCACACTTTTCAAAAAAAGGAACCAGGTGGGTAAATCAAATGAAAGTTGCATATTTCATGGAAAAAATAGCCTAAACATGTCTCTATCTGTGGGATAACTAGTGGCACATTTGTGAATAAAACTCCATACATTCACTATACAGTCTCAATAGTAGCCAGGAAGGAAAGACAGGGCCTTACACACGTTAGGTGCTCAATAAATGTTCTTTGGTGATAGATGGCTGGTGAAAGGCAAGCCTACAATTGGAATTGACTCTCAGGGATGATAGAAAGCGAAAGGCTGGTCTACCAGTTGGTGGCAACTGCAAATGGCAGTGACTCTGGATCTGAGGCAAGCAGGGGTTAGGGAATCCTTAAGAGAGAGAAGATCAGAAAAGATACTGTCAACAAGAATAATGTGTAAACACTAATGGGGGTCGCAGCAACTTTGAGGTGTTTATTGTGGTTGTTACCACTTTGAGGACATCAAAGGAGTTTACTGGGAAGGGCCTGCTCATTTCACTTCACATTCTTTTTCTTTTTTTCAAGGCTCACTCTACCCAAGGGCTTAGTAATCAGTTGCCTATGCAGCATGGGAAAGTTTTCCTTGCTCAAAGACCTGATCCTTTCCACATTCCCAGGCCTTCAGTTTTCACCACAAGTCTCTCTCATGAGACAAGATGCTTGAAAGCATGGTATAGTGAAGAAACAAGAAACTATTTGCAGCCTGTTAACACCTGACCTCTAATTAGGTTAGCATATTAGCTCCTGATTGTTTCCCAGGAGTCTAGAACTTACATAACAAGTGACTTTTAGTAGTTAGAAGAGCAGAGGGGAAGAGGAGGTTCTGGAGCATTGGTAGACAACATGGCAGGCTTGATCTGGGCATATCTGTAAGTGCCTAAACTGGAGAAGAAGGTAATGGCCTGGGGAAAGAAGGTGTACACCACTAACAAGTGTCACCCACTTGCCAGTTTTATTTATAGTTGATCCAGTTTCTCTTACTGTCTTGTGTCTTTCTTGCTTTTCTAACTCTAGAAAATCTTCCCTGAATGACTTGGAGGTGCAGTAACATGTTCCATTCCCTAGTGGGAATGTATCATGCCCCACCTCACCAAACCACTCCTTAATCCCCAATGGAATGAGCTGGGGGTATGCCCCCTTTTCCAAAAGAAACAGATATTAATAATTGTATTAGTCCATTCCCGCATTGCCATAAAGAAATACCTGAGACTGGATACTTTATAAAGAAAAGAGATTTTATGAACCATGAACCTAGACCAGACTCATGGTTCTGCACACTGTATAGGAAGCATGATGCTTGCCTTCTGGGGAGGCCTCAGGAAACTTACAATCATGGTGGAAGGCAAAGGGGGAGCTGGCATGCCACCTGGCTGGATCAGGAGGAAGAGAGAGTGAAGGGAGAGGTGCCACACACTTTTAAATGACCATATCTCATGAGAACAAACTCACTATTTTGAGGACAGTACCAAGAGGGATGGTGATAATTCATTCAGGAGAAACTGTCCCCATGATCCAATCACCTTATAATTTGACATGAAATTTGGGCAGAGACACAGATCCAAACCATATCAATAATAATAATAGCAATAGGAATTATTACTGTTAATATTAATAAGAAGCTACTAATATTTGTACAGGCATGGTACATTACTAAATTTTCTTATCTAATTCTATGAAGTAGATATTTATTTTCTTGATGTTACTTATGAGACTCAGAGCCATCAAGTAATATGCCAAAGGCCATACAGGTAGTAAGTGGCAGAGCCAAAATTCAACCCTATAACTGACTCTAAAACCTGTGCTCTTAACAACCAAACCTCTTCATGTAGACTTCAGCTAGGGGTAGAGGAAGAAGGAAGAGGTAGACATAAAAGAATTATTCCATTCAACAAATGTGTCTGTACTTCCTACTATGTGTTGAACCTATGGAGTATGAAAAGATCAGTGTGTACCGTCCCTGCCCTTAATAAGATTAGTTCAACAGAGGGGATATGACCATTGTTCTAATAGCTCTAATAAAAGGCAGAGTTGGATCAGTCCCATAACATAATAATGATAATAGCTACCATTTATTAAGAGTATAGTATGTGTCAGGCACTATGCTAACACATTCTACATATATTTAATCTTCATGACAGTTCTGGAACTATTAATATTAGTCAGTTTTATACATGAGAAAACAAGACTAATAGAGGGTTAATTAACTTCTGTGGCTCAGAATAATGTGTTACTGTGCTCTTCAGAAGCAAAAGGAGAGAACTGGACTCAATATTTACTTATACAACATTTTCGAGTGAACAAAATATTTGCACCCAGCTCAGTGCCTATAAACCAGAATCACCACCTGCTTCTGTATCACCTGTACCTCAGCCAGCACTGAATCTGAAGCATCTTGACATTATACTTTCATTTCATTTGGAACCTTGATAACAGTGAAGCCCACTAGAGTCCTATCACTGGCTACCATTACAAATGCCCCCCACCTCCTTTTTATGTTCAAAACCATTTATTGATTATGAATATACTAAGTGCCACTGAATGGTACACTTTAAAATGGTTAAATTGGTAAATTTCATGTTATGTGTATTTTACAATAAAAAACATTTGTTAAACAAAATGTTAATTTTTATGAAAAGTGTAATATACATTGCTTGCTTCGAAAAAGTTAATCTTCCTGCCAAAAAGTTTCCAAAGCTATATAATTAGGGCAACAGAACCTTTTTCCAAGGAGAAAAATAGACCAGCTCTACTGCCACCTGGGCAGACTTTTGGAGAGCAGTTTTGCTTTCCTTGTCTCTCATATTCCTATAGGTTGTGCTTCTTATCCCAGCCCTTCTTTCCATGTCTTCCTTTCCTCATAAATATTTCTACTATGTTCCCCAGATTCTTTGTTGTGTGGTAAACAAGCTCTCTTTCATGCTCACCCTTGTCACCAAATGCTACTTGTGCCTCCTTGCCCTACCTGACTCGACTTTTCTCTAAGGACGCTGTTGGAGTAGTAGAGAGTGGAAGATGCCCATTCTAATACAGGGACTGGAGAAGGGGCTGGCATCCTCTAGATTTTCTGAGGCTGTTTCCAGGCTGTTTGTCTTCCTTGCTGGAACCACCACTTTAACCCATGCCAGATGAATCAATCACTTACCACAGCTCATCTCTGTTGCCTGGCCACTGGTCACGCCCCCAAAGTAATCCAGGCCTTTTGGCCTCTAACACATATCTTTCCTTGCCAACATTCATCTCATTGTCCTGGGGGGTTTCAAAGTCCAAATGGTTTATTACTCCAAACCATTGGCCTAGCAGTTCCTGACTTTTTGAAACATAATGACCTTGACCTGCCTCCATTTTAGTCATCCTCTTTCATGTCCACTCTCTAGACTCGTGCATCTTAATATAGTAGCCACTAGCCACAGGTGATTGTTGAAATTTAAATTAACTGAAATTAAATAAAAATTTTAGATCAGCTCTCACTCGCACCAGCCACATTTTAAGTGCTCAATAGCTACGTGTGGCTAGTGGCTAACATATCAGATAGTGCAGACAGAGAAAATTTCCATCACCACAGAGAGTTCTATTAGATAGCATAGCTTCCAACATTGTCCTCACTCAGAATATATACTTCTGCTCCACTACAGAAATATAAGAAAATGTAACCAAATGTGGTAGCATGTGCCTATAGTCACAGCTACTCAGGAGGCTGAAGCAGGAAGACCATTTGAGTCCAAGGAGTTTGAAGATGTAGTGCACTATGATCATTCCTGTGAATAGCCACTATACTCCACCCTGTCTGTCTCTTAAACAAACAAAACCAAAACAAAACAAAACAAAAAAACTTCACTCCAGCCTGGGCAACAGAGTGAGACCCAGTCTAAAAACACAAAAACAAAAAAGAGTAAAGAAAAAAGTGTCCCCAAATTTAAAGGCACAAAAATATTGCATCAGGAAAAATGGCAGGTAGGAGGAAGGACTAACTTGCAGCTCCCACTTGGATGGACAGGGTAGCGTGCAGAGGAGACTCAAATCGTGAACTTTTGCTCCAAGAACTACTGCAGGAACATACCAGGAAAGCTGAGAGAATCCACAGACCCTTTGAAAGAAGTGGCTTGCTGCTGCAGGCTCTGTGAGACAGATGAAAAACTGTGAGTGCCCAAAGTGTGAGAGGGGGCACATTTGCCCCCAAACACACATCCTCACTGGGGATCCTGAAGATCCAGATCACGGGAGAAGGATTTGACCTTACCTGTAGCTGAGATGAATTTAGAGAGCTGAGCAAAATACAGGGATATAAGAAGCAATGGGAAGAGCCCTGTGGGCACTCTCCGTCCCCAGGGAAGCCATTCCTGACTTTGTCTCACAGGAATCCATGGGGTGGGCTGTCAGTGGAATTGGGGAAAGCCCACAGGGAGAAGGAAACTTCTAGCTGAACTTGGTAACAATTTCGACTGAATGCAAAGTTTCCTGGACAGAATCCACGGGAGGGAGCAAACGGGAGTGTGGATACAAGCAAGGTAACTGTGGCAGGCAGGGAAGCATGAACCCTGAAAGCCCTACTTGCTTTCTCAGTGGAGAGGCTTGTAGCCTGGGGCAAGTTCTCAGCCCTGCTCACCAGCTGCCTGGGAATAAACTCAGTGCAGTTGGCGGGGGCATGGTGGAAGTAAGACTGGCCTTTTGGGCTGTGTGGGAGCCCGGTGAGACCTGTCACTGCTGCTTTCCCTCACTTCCCTGGTGACCTGTATGACACAGCAGAGACAGCCATAGTTCCCCTGGGAACGTAATTCCATTGGCCTGATAACCACACTCCCATCCGCCACAGCAGCCACAGCAAGCTCTGCCTAAGGAGAGTCTGAGCTCAGACACAACCAACCCTGCCCCCACCTTACGGTCTTTCTCAACCCACCCTGGTAGCTGAAGACAAAGGGCATAATCTCTTGAAAGCTCTATGGCCCTACTCTCTGCCTGAGACACCCCGAATACTTATCCACCTGACGCTAGGGCAAGCTTATATCCTCCCTATACTACCGCAGCTGACACTGTCTTGAAAGCACCACCTCCCGGCTGGAGGCCAACCAACACAAAACCAGTGCGCTAAACAGAACTACAACCAAGGACCCTCACAAAGTCCACTTTACTCCCCTGCTACCACCAGTGGAGATACATAGGTGCACAAATGGCTAACAAACATATGAAAAAATGTTCAACATCACTAATAACCACGAGATGCAAATCAAAACCATGATGTGATACCACCTTACTCCTGCAACAATGGCCATAATAAAAAAATTAAAAAAATAGATGTTGGCGTGGATGTGGTGAAAAGGGAACACTTTTACACTGCTGGTGAGAATGTAAACTAGTCCCAGCCACTATGGAAAACAGCCTGGAGATTCCTTAAAGAACCAAAAGTAGATCTACCTTTTGATCCAGCAATCCCATTACTGGGTATCTACCCAGAGGAAAATAAGTAAGTATACTAAAAAGATACTTGCACACATATGTTTATAGAAGCACAATTTGCAATTGTAAAAATGTGGAATCAGCTGAAATTCCCATCAGTCAACTAGTGGATAAAGAAAATGTGGTATATATATATACCATGGAATACTACTACTCAGCCATAAAAAGGAATGAAATAATGGCATTTGCAGTAACATGGATGGAATTGGAGACCGTTATTCTAAGTGAGGTAACTCAGGAATGGAAAACCAAGCATCATATGTTCTCACTCGTAAGTGGAAGATAAGTTATGAGGACACAAAGGCATAAGAATGACACAATGGACTTTGGGGACTCGGAGGAAAGGGTGGGAAGGGGATGAGGGATAAAAGACTACACATCGGGTATAGTGTACACTGCTTGGGTGATGGGTGCACCAAAATTCCAGAAATCACCACTAAAGAACTTATCCACGTAACCAAACACCACCTATTGCCCAAAAATCTATTGAAACAAAAAATAAAAAGTAAAAAAAAAATTGAATCAAGAAAATAATGTGTTTTGTATCAATTTGCTAGGCACCTTGCAAGGAGTTGAGGAGTTGTTGTTAACAAAACAGACATTATCTATTAAGGTTACTATATAGCTATAATAATCAAGACAGTATGGTGTTGGGGGTGGGATAGACACATAGATCACTGAAACAAAATAGAGAACTTAGAAATAGGCCTGCATAAATATGTCCAATTTTTGCACAAGTAATTCAATGGAGGAAGGATAGACTTTTCACCAAAAGGTATTGGAGCAATTGGACATTCATAGACCAAAACAAAACAAAAAGCCCCAGCCTAAGCCTCATACAAAAACTAACTCAAAATGAGTCATGAACTTAAATGTAAAATGTAAAACTGTAGGCAGGGTGCAGTGGCTCACGCCTGTAATCCCAGCACTTTGGGAGGCTGAGGCGGGCGGATCGTGAAGTCAGGAGATCAAGACCATCCTGGCCAACATGGTGAAACCCCATCTCTACTAAAAATACAAAAATTAGCCGGGTGTGGTAGTGCACACCTGTAGTCCCAGCTACTCGGGAGGCTGTGGCAGGAGAACTGCTTGAACCCGGGAGGCGAAGGTTGCAGTAAGCCAAGATCGCACCACTGCACTCCAGCCTGGCAACAGGGCGAGACGCTGTCTCAAAAAAAAAAAAGTAAAATTGTAAAACTTGAGGACAAACAGAGGAGAAGTACATAGGAGAAGACCTCTAGGATCTAGACCTAGTCATAGGTTCTTTGGTTTGACACCAAAAGAACAGTGTATAAAAGGAAAAAAATAGAGGGAACTGTTCTATACCTTGAGTGTACTAATGTCAATATTCTGAGTATGATATTATACTATAGTTTTCTAAGATGTTACCATTGGGAAAAACTAGGTGGGGGGTACCTGAGATTGTTCTGTATTATTTCTTATAACTGAATATCAACCTACAGTTACTTCAAAATAATTCAATTTTAAAAAGCTAAGGGAGGTGAACATTTCAAGAAGGAGGAAATTATTAACTGGTTCAAAGGCTGCCAAGAAGTCAAGTAAGTTGAAAAATGAAAAAAAGTTTGACAATATGGAGGTTATTGTGACATGAACAAGAGCTTTTCTTGCTGTAGTAAAGGAGCTGGAAAGCAGGTAGAAGTACACTGAGCTTGCTCCTTCTCTCGCCATGTGACATACCTGCTCCTCCTGTGCCTTCCACCATGAATAAAAGCTTCCTGAGGTTCTGACCAGAAG
Organism: Pongo abelii; assembly: GCF_028885655.2. Taxonomy (NCBI): domain Eukaryota; kingdom Metazoa; phylum Chordata; class Mammalia; order Primates; family Hominidae; genus Pongo; species Pongo abelii. The sequence continues at coordinate 113,840,569 of NC_072008.2, forward strand.
CAGATGCTGGTGCCATGCTACCTGTACAGTCTGCAGAACCACTTTTTAAAAATTATATATATATGTGTATAGAAAGAGAGAGACAGAGTGTCACTCTGTCACCCAGGCTGGAGTGCTGTGGCAAGATCTCGGCTCACTGCAACCTCTGCCTCCTGGGTTTAAGCAATTCTCCTGCCTCTGCCTCCTGGGTTTAAGCAATTCTCCTGCCTCAGCCTCCTGAGTAGCTGGGATTACAGGCACCCGCCACCATGTCCAGTTAATTTTGTATTTTTAGTAGAGACAGGGTTTCACCATGTTGACCAGGCTAGTCTTGAGCTCCCGACCTCAAGTGATCTGCCTGCCTCGGCCTCCCAAAGTGCTGGGATACAGGCGTGAGCCACCACACCTGGCCAGAACCTTATTTTAATGGTAATGCAATTTCCATTAATAAAGCTGATTCCAACATTCATGGTGTTTAAACGTGAACTTTTAAGTTAAGATAGTGGATGAGAGGCTTTTAGTGTGCCTTGGCCACTTAGAAATAGCAAAACAGTGTATAAAGATAAAATCTGTGAGCTTTAATTCAAGAAGGAAAATGGGAATTCCCTGGAATCATGATGGACACCCCAGATCTCAGGGAGGAGGACATGGGCAAACAGCCCCCATGACATTGTCAAGCTGATAAGAGCCTGGGACAAGAGAAGATCTGCTACAGCTGCAATTTCTCTTGGGTGATAAGACTTGCTGCCACGGCTGGCTTGGCAACCTGGATCTGGTGTGCATGTGTCATTGCTGGGTTCCTTAGCCTGCTCCCCTGAGATGGTGGGGAAGTGGAGCCCTCTCTGCTCCACCCCCATGCAGAACTCCAGGCATTCGGAGCACCTGCTCACATGGACTGGCAGCCTGAGTTGCCCCATCCCTCTTGGGAATAGGTTGTGGTGCAATGGATCCCTCTCTGCTCCATGTCCAGGCAGAGCTCCATACACTTAAAGCTTCTGCTTGCCCAGATTGACAGCCTGAGTCACTTCACCCTTCCTGTTCAGAGATCTAGGTGCAGAGAGCCCTCTCTGCTTCATGCCCAGGCAGATCTCCAGGCATGCAGAGCACCTGCTTGTCTGGTTCAGCAGCCTGACACCCCACTCCTATGCAGAGATTATGGTGCAGGGGGGCCCTCTCTGCTTCACACCCAGGCAGATCATCAGGTATTAGGAGCACCCATTTGCCAGGGTCAGCAGTCTGAGTTGCCTGCCCCTCCTGTGCAGAGGTTGTGGGGCAGTGGTGCCCTCTGCACTCCACACCCAGGCAGATCTCCAGGAATCTGGAGCACCCACTCTCTTGGATTAGGAGTTTAGGCCTTCTCCTCCCCCGTGCAAATAACTTGTGACGTAGAAGGTTTCCCAGCTCCATGCCTAGGCACACCTTTGGGCACTTGGTAACTGCTGACTGGATTCTCCTTTGGTGCTGGTGCTTGTGCCTGTCATCAGGGGAACATGTAGGTGGGCTGTGGCCTGGCCATTTTTCCCCCTGCCAACCCGGGGCTGAACAGGAAGTTCAGATCACTGTGTACTCCGTGGATCAGCCCATCGCCTGAGGCAATATACAGTTTCTCCCAGTAAACAAAGATGAAATTTATACCCAGCCGCATGGACGGCAGCTGGCTCTTACCTATAAGCGCCATCTACTGGCTTACAAGTCAAACCGCATAGCCTAATATAAAACCTGCTTACAGAAGTGCATAGGGCTGTAGGAGCAAAGCTAAAAGACGCTACCCACCAGTCACACACCCTAGAAAGGGGGAGAAAGGGAAAAGGAAAGAAAAAATGTAATAATATTATAGGAAAATAGACAAAATCCTACCTGTAAAAAATAATTAAAAAATTAGAAAGTGCTAGTGTCTCTAGAACCATTGCAAGAATTCTGACACCATGAAAAACCTGAATGTAGTGAAACTACCAAAGAATCACACTAGCTCTCCAGCAATGGTGGCTAATCAAAATGGAAACTCAGAAACAACAAAGAATTCAAAGTATGGATTGCAAGAAAGCTCAATGGGATCCAAGACAAGACTGAAAATCAACACAAAGAAATTTCTAAAGCAATCCAGGAAATGGAAGATATAAACATCTTAAAAAGAAATCAATCGAAGCTTCTGGAATAGAAAAACTCACTTAAGGAATTTCAAAATGCAATGGAAAGCTTTATCAATAAACTAGACCAAGCAGAAGAAATAATTTCAGAGCTTGAAGACCAGTTTTTTTGAACTAACTCAGTCAGACAAAAATAAAGAAAAAAGAATTTAAAAAAAAAGTCTATGAGAAATGTGGGACTATGTAAAGTGGCCAAAACTATGAATTGTTGGCTTTTCTGAGAGAGATGGAGAAAAAAGTAAATAAGCTGGAAAATATATTTGAGAGAATAATTCAAGAAAAATTCTTAAATCTTGCTAGAGAAGTAGACATCCAGATACAAGAAATTCAGAGAACACCTGTGAGATACTATATAAAATGATCATCACCAAGGCATATAGTCAAGGTCAACACTAAAGAAAAAAATCTTAAAAGCAGCTAGAGTAAAAGGTCAGCTCATATACAAAGGGAACCCCATCAGGCTAATGGCGGACTTCTCAACAGAAACCTTACAAGCCAGGAGAGATTGGGGGCCTAGTTTAGCCTTAAAGAAAAGAAATTCCAACCAATAATTTCATATCCTGTGATGCTAAGCTTCGTAAGCAAAGGAGAAATAAAATATTTTCCAGACAAGTAAGTGCTAAGGCAATTTGCTACCACTAGACCAACCATACAAGGGATCCTTAAGTGAGTTCTAAACATGTAAATGAAATATGATACCTGCTACCAAAAAACATACTTAAGTACATAGCTCACAGACCCTATAAAGCAACCATACAATAGAAACTACAAAGAAACCAGCTAACAACTTCACACTTTTCTCAAAACCTCACATATTAATATTGACCTTGAATATAAATGGTCTAAATGCTCCCACTTAAAAGGCACAGAGTGGCAAGTTGGATTAAAAAAAGATCCATCCATCTTCTGTCTTCAAGAGACTCATCTCACACTTAATGATGTTCATAGGCTCAAGGTAAACAGTTGGAGAAAGATCTATCGCATAAAAGGGAAACGAGCAAGAGCAGGAGTCACTATTCTTACATCAAAGAGACTTTAAACCGACAATAGTAAAAAAGGACAAAGAAGGGCATTACATAATGTCAAAGGGTTCAATTCAACAAAAAGACTTAATTATCCTAAATATATGCACACACCAACATTGCAACACCCAGATTCATCAAACAAGTACTTCTAGATCTATGAAAAAACTTAAATAGGCACACAATAATAGCGGGGGACTTCAATACCCCACTGACAGCATTAGACAGATCATCAAGGCAGAAAACTAACAAAGAAATTCTGGACTTGAGAATTGAAACCAAAATGACACTTGACCAGTTGGATCTAATAGACATCTACAGAATACCCCATCCATTAACTGCACAGAATATACATTCTTCTCATCTGCATACTAAACATACTCAAAGAAAGACCACATGCTTGGCCGTAAAGCAAGTTTCAATAAATTAAAAAAAAATTAAACTCATACCAGCCATACACTTGGAACACAGTGGAATAAAAATAGAAATCAATACCAAGAAGATCTCTCAAAACCACACAATCATATGGAAATTAAACAATTTGCTCCTGAATGGCTTTCGGGTAAACAATTAAATTAAGGCAGAAATTTTAAAAAATTTGAAATAAATAAAAACAGAAACACAACATGCCAAAATCTCTGGGAGACAGCAAAAGCAGTGTTAAGGGGAAAGTTCATAGCACTAAATGCCTACCTCAAAAAGTTAGAAAAAATCTCAAATTAATGATGTGACATCACACTTAGAGGAGCTAGAAAAACAAAAACAAACTAACTGAAAATCTAGCAGAAGAAAATAAATCAGGGAAAAAGTGAGAAAAATTGAGACCAAAATTTCATAAAAAGCATTAAATAACAAACCAAAAGTTTATTTGAAAGGATAAACAGAATTGAAAGAATGCTAGCTACATTGACAAAGAAAAAAGAGGGAAGATCCAAATAAGCACAATCATAAATGACAAAGGTGACATTATAACTGATCCAAGAAATACAAAAGATCCTCAGAGGTTATTATGAACACCTCTATGCACACAAACTAGAAAATCTAGATGAAATGGGTAAATTCCTGAAAACATACAACCTTCCAAGACTAAATCAGGAAGAAACGGAAACTCTGAACAGACCAATATAGAATTCTGAAATTGAATCAGAAATAAAAAGCCTACCAATCAAAAATGCCCCAGATTAAATGGATTCACAGCCAAATTCCACCAGATGTAAAAAGAATAGCTAGTACCAATTCTAGTGAAACTATTCCAAAAAATTGAGGAGGAGGAACTGCTCCCTACTCATTCTATGAAGCCAACACCACCCTGATATCAAAACCTGGCAAAGGCACAGCAAGAAAAGAAAACTACAGGCCAACATCCCTGAGGAACATAGATGCAAAAATCCTCAAGAAAATACTAGCAAACTGAATCCAGCAGCACAACAAAAAGTTAATTTATCACAATCAAGTAGGCTTCATTTCTGGGATGCAATGTTGGTTCAGCAAAGCAATAAAAGTGATTCACCACATAAATAGAATTAAAAACAAAAACCATATGATCATATTGATAGATGTGGGAAAAGCTTTTGATAAAGCCCAATACCCTTCATGACAAAAACCCTCAATATATTAGGCATTGAAGGAACATACCTCAAAATAATAAGAAACATCAATGACAAACCCACAGCCAACATCATACTGAGCAGGCAAATGCTGGAAGCATTCCCCTTGAGAACAGGAACAAGAAAAGGATGCCTACTCTCACCACCCCAATTCAACATAATACTGAAAGTCCTAGCCTGTGCAGTCAGGCAAGAGAAAGAAAGAAAATGCATCTGATATAGTTTAAATATTTGTCTTCTCCAAATCTCATGTTAAAATGCAATCCCCAATGTTGGAGGTTGGGCCCAGTTGGAGGTGTTTGGATCACGGGGGCAGATCTCTCATGAATGGCTTGGTGCCGTCTTGGTGGTAAGAAGCGAATTATCACTCTATGAGTTCATGCGAGATCTGGTTGTTTAAAAGAGTGTAGGACACCCTCCACCTGCTTCCTCTCTTGCCATGTGATGTGCTGGCTCCCCCTTCACCTTCCACCATGATTGTAAGCTTCCTGAGGTCCTCACCAGGAACATTTGCGGGCACCATGCTTCCTGTACAACATGCAGACCATGAGCCAAAATAAAACCTTTTTTTTCCTTACAAATTACCAAGCATCAGGTATTCCTTTATAGCAACACAAAAACAGACTAACACAGAATCCAAATAGGAAAATAAGTCGAACTATCTCTCTTCACTGATGATACGATTCTGTACCTAGAAACCCTTAAAAACTCCAGTGAAGGGCTATAAAACTGATCAAAGATTTCATTACAGTTTCAGGATACAAAATCATTGTATAAAAATCAGTAGCATTTCTATACATCAATAACACTCAAGCCAAGAGCCATTTACAGGAACCACACACACACAAATAAAAACCTAGGAATACATGTAACAAAGGAGATGAAAGATCTCTACAATGAAAACTATAAAACACTGCTGAAAGAAATCATAAATGACACAAATGGAAAAACATTCCACACTCATGGGTTGGAAGAATCAATATTTGTAAAAATGACCACATTGTCCAAAGCAATCTATAGATTCAACACTAGTCCTATCAAGCTACCAAAATCATTTTTCACAGAATTAAAAAAATATATTGTAAACTTCATATCCAACCAAGAAAGAGCCTGAATGGCCAAAGCAATCCTAAGCAAGAAGAACAAAGCCAGTAGCATCATATTACCTGACTTAAAATTATACTATGAGCTACAGTAGCCAAAATGGCCTGGTACTGGTATAAAAACAGCATATAGACCAATGGAACAAAATGGAAAACCAAGAAATAAAGCCACACACCTACAGTCATCTGATCTTTGACAAAGTTGACAAATATAAGCAATGAGGAAAGGACTTCCTATTCAATGAATGGTGCTGGGATATCTAGCTAGCCATATGCAGAACAAGGAAACTGGACCCCTACATTTCACCAAATACAAAAATTAATTCAAGGTGGATTAAAAATTTAATGTAAGACTTCAAACTAAGAATCCTAGAAGAAAACCTAGGAAATACCTTTCTGGACATCAGCCTTGGGAAATAATTTGTGACTAAGTCCTCAAGCAATTGTAACAAAACCAAAAATTGACAAGTGGGGTCTACTTAAATAAAGAGCTTCTGCACAGCAAAAGGAACCATCAATAGAGTAAACAGACAACTCACAGAATGGGAGAAAAGATCCGCAAAGTACGCATCTGACAAAGTCTAATATCCAGAATCTATAAGGAACAATTATAAGAAGCAAAAAAAACTAATGACTCCATTAAAAAGTGGGCAAAAAACATGATCAGACACTTTTCCAAAGAAGGCATATGAACGGCCAATAAACATAAGAAAAAATGTTCATCATCACTAATTATTAGAGAAATGAAGATCAAAATCCTCTCACACTATTCAGAATGAATATTATTAAAAAGTTAAAAAAAAAAACAACAACAGATACTGGCAAGGCTGCAGAGAAAATGGAATGTGTATATACTGTTTGTTGGGAAAGTAAATTAGTTCAGCCACTGTGGAAAGCAGTTTGGAGGTTTCTCAAAGAAGTAAAAACAGAATTACCATTCTACCCAGCAGTCCCTTTACTGGGTATAGTCCCAAAAGAAAATGAATCGTTCTATCAAAAAGACACATGCACTCATGTGTTCATCACAGCACTATTCACAATAGCAAAGACATGGAATCAATCTGGGTGCCCATCAGCGGTGAATTGGTTAAAAAAAATTTGGTACATATACACCATGGAATATTGTGCCGTCATAAAAAGAACAAAATCATGTCCTGTGCAGCAACATGGATGCAGCTGGAGACCATTATCCTAAGCGAACTAGTGTAGGAACAGAAAACCAAATACCACATATCTTGTTATAAGCAGGAGCTAAACATTGGGTAGACATGGACATAAAGATGGCAGCAATAAAGGCCAGGCTCAGTGGCTCACGCCTGTAATCCCAGCACTTTGGGAGGCTGAGGTGGGTGGATTGTTTGAGCTCAGGAATTCGAGACAACATAGTGAAACCCCATCTCAAGAAAAAAAAAAAAAAATTAGCTGGGCCTGGTTGCGTGCGCCTCTAGTTCCAGCTACTTGGGGAGCTGAGGCGAGAGGATTGCTTGAAACCAGGAGGTCGAGGCAGCAGTGAGTGGCAGATCACGCCACTGCACTCCAGCCTGGGTGACAGAATTAGACCCTGTCTCAAAACACACACACACACCTACAAAAGATGGCAACAATAGAAACTGGGGACTACTGGAGGGGAAAGGAGGAAGGGTGGCAAAGTTTGAAAAATTAACTATTGAGTATTATGATCACTACTTGGGAGAAGGGATCATTTGTATCCCAAACCTTAGCATCATGCAATATACCCATGTAACAAACTGCATATGTACTTCCTGAGTCTAAAATTAAAATTGAAATTGTATAAAAAAGTAGTGGATTGAGGGGTAAACAGGAGGCCTGGAAGCAAGACACTAGGAAGATACAATTCTTTTAAGAAGTTTGGCTGTGAAAGGGAGAAGCTAACTTGAGTAACGTGTAGAGTTCAGTAAGTTCTTTGGTTTTCGTTTGTTTTAGTGGAGATACGGAAACATATTTAAACCTATTGGGAAAGGTCTAATGGAGTGGAAAATGTTAAAAAAAAAAATAGGAAAGATAAAGGACCACCAATAGTGCAAGGCTCCTGAAAGATAGAAGATCCAAAGTACACATGGGGGATTGCCACTGGAGAGACATAGTAACAGCCTTTCTATTCTTTTTTTTTTTTTTTTTTTTAAATAATTGAGATATGGTCTTACTCTGTCACCTAGGTGGAGTGCAGTGGTGCTATCACAGCTCACTGCCGCCTCAACCTCCCTGGGCTCAGGTGATCCTCCCACCTCAGCCTCTTGAGTAGCAGGGACCATAGGTGTGTGCCACCACACCCAGCTAGTTTGTTGTACTTTTTGTTGAGATACTGTTTTACCATGTTGCCCAGGCTAATCTCAAACTCCTGGACTCAAGCAATTCACCCTCCTTAGCCTCCCAAAGTCCTGGGATTACAGTCCTGGGAGTGAGCCACGGTGCCCAGCCAGTAACAGCTTTTCTAATGTAACAGAAGAGAATAAGATGAGAATGGAAGCAGATATTTTTCTCTGTGAAGTAGGAAGAACTGCTGAGAGCAGAGGAGGATGTGAGGGAAGGAAGTGTGTCAGGGAGAACCAGGATTTGATGAGACAAAGAATGTTTGAAATATTTGTTCTGGAGAATTGATTGTCCAGCAGTGTTGGTGACCTATTTCAGACTGATGATCTTAAACTTCTTGTAAACCAGTGTGCCCTATTGTGAATTTCTCTAGCAGTGCTCAGGTGCAGGTATCGAAAACACAGTGTATTAATCTGTTTTCACACTGCTGATAAAGACATACCTGAGACTGAGCAATTTACAAAGGAAAGAAGTTTAATGGAGAACCCACAGCTCCACGTGGCTGGGGAAGCCTCATAATCACAGTGGAAGATGAGGAGAAGCAAGTCACATCTTACGTGGATGGCAGCAGGGAAAGAAAGAGATTGTGCAGGCAAATTCCCGTTTTTAAAGCCATCACATGTTGTGAGACTTATGTACTATCACAAGAACAGCACAGGAAAGACCCACCCCCAAGATTCAATTATCTCCCGCTGGGTACCTCTCACAACACGTGGGAATTATGAGAGATACAAAATGAGATTTGGGTGGGGACATAGAGCCGAACCATATCACACCGAATTGTGTTTAGCAAGGTAGAAGTTTTACAAAACAAGTTCAAGGCAAGGGAGCTTAGAGTACTGTCAAGAGTGTTATCAATATGATGAAGCATGGGATCTAAGTTAAGTAAAGAGGGAAATAAAAAAGGAGATCCTTGATAGACTTGGAGGAAGTAGAAGGATCCATAAACTATAGGAGCTGAGGAATGATTGTAGTGTTAGTAGTTGAAAATCTGTGAATAGGAGGTTGTGGCTAGAGGATTGGATGGTACAATTCGTGATTTAAACTAACTTGTAATTCTGGAGTGAAGTGGTTTCAGATAATAACAGGATCTCTGGTATGACTATCAGTGTGTGTGGCTAAGGTGAAAGACAAAAGCCACTTGAGATATGGATTTCAAATAACTGAGTAGTGAGATGTTGCATTGGTTATTCTTGGGGATGTTGAAATCACTGAGGATAGTGGCAGATCTTGAGGTAGGAAGAAAGGATGTGAGCAGGGGCCAAAGTCATTGATAAATGAAGGGGAGTGGCCCAAAGGTAAATCTAGGAATGACTAGAAGTGAAAGAGGGGATATAATTGAATGAACTCAAAGCATCAGGTTTGGGTTTTATAGTTTACACTTTTATTTCAGGAGCGTAGGAATGTAATGGTCTGAAAGCAGAAATGGGGGCAAGGAGGACACCAACCCTACCCTTCATCTTGCTCTGAGGACAGAAAAGAAAAGCCCTACTCCAAAGGGCTGCAGTGGTGGCCCAGGTTTCACTTAAGGTCAGGGATGAAGGGAACTCTTGATGACAAGGCTGAGGATATAGAAGGGTTTGCTGGATACAGTGAGACAATTCTAGAGGGCACAGAGAACAATTTCTAGGGCTGAGAGAGGAATGGAGTGCTGGATGAGGAGTAAGGATGTACATGGCATTATAAGGATGATAGTGGAATAGAGGCTAGATGTCAGTTTTAGGAGAAGTGATGACCACTTGGATTTAGCCTCAACAGACTCTTGAGGAGTCTGTGGATTTAGCCTCAACAGACTGTTACAGGGAATGGAAACTAGCCCTAATGGCCAGAGTTTCCTCAGTGCAGCATCTATAGTCTCTATCTATTTGAACTAACATGGTGGTAAACCCAGAAGTTACAGTTTCTGCACTGGTATGATCTGGAATGGCACTGGTCCCAGATGAAGTGGCTTCAGTCTTGATCCTTGTAGCCTCTGGTAGTGGTGTCTTTGGTGGTTAGAGTTCTATTTCTCTGTCCAAATCCTTCTATCTCTTTAGTTTTTATGTCTTTATTGTCACTACAGCTATTCTAGCTCATTTAACTCTCTTATTCTTCAATCTCTCCATTATCTCCCAAGCAATCTATGAGCTGTCTTTTTCATTTCCAGCCCAGACAACCGTCTTACCAATATTTTCAATGGCCTTGCCCCTAGTCCGTTCATTGTACTTGTATAATAGCTGAATCCTGAACCTAGTTCACACCAAAATGTCTACCTTCTATGGATGGGGTTTGGCTTTAGTCTCAATTGGGTTTTCAATAGTGCTATGGACCCATGTGCCCTTTATTAGCACATTCTCTCACTCTCTCCTTCACCCAAGAAGCTATTTAAGCCCTTCACCTGTTTTCCTAAGTTCCTTTGCCCCTGTCTCTCAGCAGATAACCTGGACTCCCACTTAACCATAAATATAGGGGCCAGAAGTAACCTAAACTTCTTGCCACCCAACCTGATACATCCCTCACAAACATAGGCATCTAAGGTTAATCATGGCATCTATGCTCTGTATCCTCTTTCCTTCTTAGAAACCCTCAGCCATTATTTGGCAACCTTCCCTCCCTGCCTTGTATCTACTCTCTCTCTCTCTCTCTCTCACACACACACACACACACGCACGCACATGCACACACCTGCTAGGTACAAATATGCTCAAGTGTCATTCAGCTTAAAAGACAAATTCTACAAAAATTAGCCGGGTGTGGTGGCCCACGTCTGTAATCCCACCTACTCAGGAGGCTGAGGTAGGAGAATCGCTTGAACCCCAGAGGCAGAGGTTGCAGTGAGCTGAGATAGCACCACTGCACTCCAGCTCTGGCAACAGAGTGAGACCCTGTCTCAAAAAAAAAAAAAAGACAAATTATATTTTCACACAAGTGTTTCTCTGATATTTTCTTCATTTGTTATTAAGTCTATTTTGACATAATTAATTATACTTCCAATGCACAGTAGCTTGTGTAGGGGTGGAAGGGAGGGAAGGGAAGGGGACAGATGGGAAAGGAAGACAGAAGAGAATAGATGCTGACAAGGAAAGAAATGATGTTTCAATATGGCCTGTAAGAATACCATGTAGATATTAGAATGTTGCTTACACAGAACATTTATTAATAGGGCAAAGTGTTTATAATGTATTTTAATTGAAAAGTAAGTTACAGACATAGGTGGAGCCAAAATGGCCGAATAGGAACAGCTCCAGTCTACAGCACCCAGCATGAGCGACGCAGAAGACGAATGATTTCTGCATTTCCAACTGAGGTACCAGGTTCATCTCACTGGGGATTGTTGGACAGTGGGTGCAGGACAGTGGGTGCAGCGCACCCAGCGTGAGCCAAAGCAGGGTGAGTCATCACCTCACCCAGGAAGCACAAGCAGTCAGGGAATTCCCTTTCCTAGCCAAGGAAAGGGGTGACAGATGGCACCTGGAAAATCAGGTCACTCCCACCCTAATACTGCACTTTTCCAAGGGTCTTAGCAAATGGCATATGAGGAGATTGTATCCTGTGCCTGGCTCAGAGGGTCCTATGCCCACAGAACCTCGCTCATTGCTAGCACAGCAGTCTGAGATCAAACTGCAAGGTGGCAGCGAGGCTGGGGGAGGGGTGCCTGCCATTGCTGAGGCTTGAGTAGGTAAACAAAGCGGCTGGGAAGCTCGAACTGGGTGGAGCTGACCGCAGCTCAAGGAGGCCTGCCTACCTCTGTAGACTCCACCTCTGGGGGCAGGGCATAGCCAAACAAAAGGCAGCAGAAACCTCTGCAGACTTAAATGTCCCTGTCTGACAGCTTTGAAGAGAGTAGTGGTTCTCCCAGCATGCAGCTTGAGATCTGAGAATGGACAGACTGCCTCCTCAAGTGGGTCCCTGACCCCCAAGTAGCCTAACTGGGAGGCTCCCCCCAGAAGGGGCAGACTGACATCTCACATGGCCGGGTACACCTCTGAGACAAAACTTCCAGAGGAACAATCAGGCAGCAACATTTGCTGTTCAGCAATATCCACTGTTCTGCAGCCTCCGCTGCTGATACCCAAGCAAAGAGGGTCTGGAGTGGACCTCCAGGAAACTCCAACAGACCTGCAGCTGAGGGTCCTGACTGTTAGAAGGAAAACTAACAAACAGAAAGGACATCCACGCCGAAACCCCATCTGTAGGTCACCATCGTCAAAGAACAAAGGTAGATAATACCACAAAGATGGGGAAAAAACAGCAGAAAAACTGAAAATTCTAAAAATCAGAGCGCCTTTCCTCCTCCAAAGGAATGCAGCTCCTCCTCAGCAACAGAACAAAGCTGGATGGAGAATGAATTTGATGAGTTGAGAGAAGAAGGCTTCAGACGATCAAACTACTCTGAGCTAAAGGAGGAAGTTCGAACCCATGGCAAAGAAGTTAAAAACCTTGAAAGAAGATTAGACAAATGGCTAACTAGGATAACCAATGCAGAGAAGTCCTTAAAGGACCTGATGGAGCTGAAAACCATGGCATGAGAACTACTTGATGAATGCACAAGCCTCACTAGCTGATTCGATCAACTGGAAGAAAGGGTATCAGTGATGGAAGATCAAATGAATGAAATGAAGTGAGAAGAGAAGTTTAGAGAAAAGAGAATAAAAAGAAATGAACAAAGCCTCCAAGAAATATGGGGCTATGTGAAAAGACCAAATCTACATCTGATTGGTGTACCTGAAAGTGATGGGGAGAATGGAACCAAGTTGGAAAACACTCTGCAGGATATTATCCAGGAAAACTTCCCCAATCTAGCAAGGCAGGCCAACATTCAAATTCGGGAAATACAGAGAACGCCACAAAGATACTCCTCGAGAAGAGCAACTCCAAGACACATAATTGTCAGATTCACCAAAGTTGAAATGAAGGAAAAAATATTAAGGGCAGCCAGAGAGAAAGGGCGGGTTACCCACAAAGGGAAGCCCATCAGACTAACAGCTGATCTCTCGGCAGAAACTCTACAAGCCAGAAGAGAGTGGGGGCCAATATTCAACATTCTTAAAGAAAAGAATTTTCAACCCAGAATTTCATATCCCACCAAACTAAGCTTCATAAGTGAAGGAGAAATAAAATCATTTACAGACAAGCAAATGCTGAGAGATTTTGTCACCACCAGGCCTGCCCTACAAGAGATCCTGAAGGAAGCACTAAACATGGAAAGGAATAACCGGTACCAGCCACTGCAAAAACATGCCAAATTGTAAAGACCATCGAGGCTAGGAAGAAACCGCATCAACTGTCGAGCAAAATAACCAGCTAACATCATAATGACAGGATCAAATTCATACATAACAATATTAACCTTAAATGTAAAAGGGCTAAATGCTCCAATTAAAAGACACAGACTGGCAAATTGGATAGAGAGTGAAGACCCATCAGTGTGCTGTATTCAGGAGACCCATCTCACATGCAGAGACATACAAAGACTCAAAATAAAGGGATGGAGGAAGATCTACCAAGCAAATAGAAAACAAAAAAAAGGCAGGAGTTGCAATCCTAGTCTCTGATAAAACAGACTTTAAACCAACAAAGATCAAAAGAGACAAAGAAGGCCATTACATAATGGTAAAGGGATCAATTCAACAAGAAGAGCTAACTATTCTAAATATATATGCACCCATACGGGAGCACCCAGATTCATAAAGCAAGTCCTTAGAGACCTACAAAGAGACTTAGACTCCCACACAATAATAATGGGAGACTTTAAAACCCCACTGTCAACATTAGACAGATCAGCGAGACCGAAAGTTAACAAGGATATCCAGAAATTGAACTCAGCTCTGCACCAAGCAGACCTAATAGACATATACAGAACTCTCCACCCCAAATCAACAGAATATACATTCTTTTCAGCACCACACCACACCTATTCCAAAATTGACCACGTAGTTGGAAGTAAAGCACTCCTCAGCAAATGTAAAAGAACAGAAATTATAACAAACTGCCTCTCAGACCACAGTGCAATCTAACTAGAACTGAGGATTAAGAAACTCACTCAAAACCGTTCAACTACATGGAAACTGAACAACCTGCTCCTGAATGACTACTGGGTACATAAGGAAATGAAGGCAGAAATAAAGATGTTCTTTGAAACCAACGAGAACAAAGACACAACATACCAGAATCTCTGGGACACATTCAAAGCAGTGTGTAGAGGGAAATGTATAGCACTAAATGCCCATAAGAGAAAGCAGGAAAGATCTAAAATCAACACCTTAACATCACAATTAAAAGAACTAGAGAAGCAAGAGCAAACACATTCAAAAGCTAGCAGAAGGCAAGAAATAACGAAGAATGGAGCAGAACTGAAGGAAATAGAGACACAAAAAACCCTTCAAAAAATCAATGAAACTAGGAGCTGGTTTTTTGAAAAGATCAATAAAATTGATAGACCACTAGCAAGACTAATTAAAGAAGAAAAGAGAGAAGAATCAAATAGACGCAATAAAAAATGATAAAGGGGATATCACCACCGATCCCACAGAAATACAAACTACCATCAGAGAATACTGTAGACACCTCTATACAAATAAACTAGAAAATCTAGAAGAAATGGATAAATTCCTCGACGCATACACCCTCCCAAGACTAAACCAGGAAGAACTTGAATCTCTGAATAGACCAATAACAGGCTCTGAAATTTAGGCAATAATTAATAGTCTACCAACAAAAAAAAGTCCAGGACCAGATGGATACACAGCCGAATTCTACCAGAGGTAAAAGGAGGAGCTGGTACCATTCCTTCTGAAACTATTCCAATCAATAGAAAAGAGGGAACCCTCCCTAACTCATTTTATGAGGCCAGCATCATCCTGATACCAAAGCCTGGCAGAGACACAACAAAAAAAGAGAATTTTAGACCAATATCCCTGATGAACATCCATGCAAAAATCCTCAATAAAATACTGGCAAACCGAATCCAATAGCACATCAAAAAGCTTATCCACCATGATCAAGTGGGCTTCATCCCTGGGATGCAAGGCTGGTTCAACATACGCAAATCAATAAATGTAATCCAGCATATAAACAGAACCAAAGACAAAAACCACATGATTATCTCAATAGATGCAGAAAAGGCCTTTGACAAAATTCAACAGCACTTCAGGCTAAAATCTCTCAATAAATTATGTATTGATGGGACATATCTGAAAATAATAAGAGCTATCTACGACAAACCCACAGCCAATATCATACTGAATGGCCAAAAACTGGAAGCATTCCCTTTGAAAACTGGCACAAGACAGGGATGCCCTCTCTCACCACTCCTATTCAACATAGTGTTGGAAGTTCTGGCCAGGGCAATCAGGCAAGAGAAGGAAATAAAGGGTATTCAATTAGGAAAAGAGGAAGTCAAATTGTTCCTGTTTGCAGATGACATGATTGTATATCTAGAAAACCACATCGTCTCAGCCCAAAATCTCCTTAAGCTGATAAACAACTTCAGCAAAGTCTCAGGATACAAAATCAATGTGCAAAAATCACATGCATAGCTTCAAATTTAGCTTCAAATTCAACCTATATGTTGATCACTTTCAAATCTACATTTCCAGGCAAGACTTTGATCTCTCAAACTCCAAACTTATATAGCCTGCTTACTATTATTCAGAATACCTTCTGAATGTCATTTCTATTCTCACATTCAAAGCTTGATGATTCTGAAGGACCATAGAAAAGTGTTACGTTTTCCCCTGTGCCTTCTGCTTTATTCGCTTAGCTGCTCACTCTCTCTTGTTCCAGAACACTTTTTCACTTACTTTTTTCTTCTATCAGAATCCATCTAGCATCCATTCCCTTGAATCCTGGCAGATGACAAGTGCTAATCTTATCCATTCATTCATTCATATAGGTGTTTGTCGGATGGCTAGTATGTTTGAGACACAGCATTGTCCTTGGAGAATTTAATATAAGGCTATATCAGAGGAGATATAATTGATTAATCATTTTCCTGGTTATGTCAGTAACTGGCTGTGTGACCTTACATTAAGTCAGTTACATTTTCTGGGCTTCAGTTTCCTCCTGTAAATTGAGAGGGTTATATTAGCACAGTTTCCGGAATATGCCTGATTACATCAATCGCCAGAGCTGCTTGTTAAAAATAACAATTTCCAAGCATTTCCCCAAGGTAGGAGTCAGTATGGTCTATCATGTCATGGATTTAACCACCTAAAATCCCTTGTATCCACCTTAACTCCAATGGGCAAACTCAAGAGCAAAAATCTCCATCTTCACAACTCAGAGTTCTTCTCCAGTCCTGCTCTGTCCCATCCTAGAAGGATATTCCTCTGCACTTCCAGCACTAATGCCTTTCCATTGTCTTCCCCTACCCACCCCCTAGTTATAGGAGAGGTTGCAACTGTTGGGGTTAAATGAAGGCACGGAATCAGGGAAGGCTGCATGGAGGAGGTTGCATTTGGTCTGGGCCTTGAGGGATAAGGCACAATTTCCCCAGATATGGAACGAAATAACTTTCCAGAAAGAAGCTATAGTGTGAATTAATTTATTTAAGCTGTATTGACTGGTATCTACTGTGTGCCAGGCTCTAAGAGCAAGGTGAAGAATGGCACAGGCTTTAGCGTCAGAGGGACTTGGGCTCCAAATACCTGTTTTATTTTCATTCGACTCCCTTCTTACTGCCAATGACAACCTCCTGTTCTGGAGTCGCCCACTCCTACCCTCACTACTCAAGTGCAGTTGTCTAATGGGTAGCCATGTTGCCTCTCTTTCCATGAAATTCTTGCTCCCGAGATATACTTTCTAGGGGGCTGGTTTCCCCTGCCCTGACACATTGGAGGTGCATTTTGGTGATTTAGAGCTTTGTCGGTAACAACTTCAATTAAAGTATACA
This sequence comes from Pongo abelii, assembly GCF_028885655.2. NCBI lineage: Eukaryota > Metazoa > Chordata > Mammalia > Primates > Hominidae > Pongo > Pongo abelii. The sequence continues at coordinate 113,857,630 of NC_072008.2, forward strand.
AACTCAATTGCAAAACTCCAAGTTATCCATCCCTAATCTCTGGTCAGGGAAAGCCGTCTTGGCCTGTTTGCCCACATTTCTGTGCCCCCTCCCCAAGCTTCAGTGCACATGTGCAGTGGCTTATGATAGTCATATTCTCTCCCTTTTTGTGAGGTGTGCACACATGGTCTCCACAATTCCTCCCCAGGGATCTGCATGGATGTGCTTGTGAGATTTGCTGCTTTAACCCATCAGTATTAGTATGAGGTTTATAACTGTGGTGACCCCATAGTTTATTGTCCCTGGTTGGCCAGGCTGTAAAATTGGCACTATTAATCATTACACTGTGACAAGAGTGACTGTATATCCAGCCTTGCACCTCAGGAAAGTAAGTCACAGAACTGTCTGGGGCAAGCCATGGTGTATAGTCACCTTATTTATACTTATATAGAAGCATTAACTCTAGGGTGAAAAATCAGGGGTAAAGATCTTTCTGTGTAAGCAGCGACTTGGCCTAGAAAGGCGGTTGAACCTTTTGGTGCTAACTCTGAGTATGTTGTATTAACCTTTTACAGTACTGGTCCTATTTGCTTGCAACAAAGTGGAGTCTAAAATCAGGGGGTATTCCTTCGTCTCACTTGTCTGCTTGTGATGTATTCATAAGGTGACAATCAATGTTTGCCAGAGGGAGAGAATTGGATTGTCCTTAGTGTCAATTAGAATATCTTAAGCCAAGTTAGTTGTCAATATTTAAAGAATTTAAGAAGTTTTGGTTTTAAAATTCTATTAGCTTGAGTCAGCTCCAGCAGAGAGCAAGGTGAGAATTGAGTTCTAATCCCAGAGACAACCCAGCCAGGTTGGCCTATGAGCTGGATGCCTGGGGGTGGCCAGTGGCTTTGATGCTTTGGTAACCTAGAACCCTCACTGCCACAGTCAGGCTAGTCTTTGTCCTGAGATAGCAGCGACCCCACCCGCTCCCATCTCAATGACCTAATGGCTCCGGTGGCCTCCCTAGGCCAAGGCAGTGCCTGCTGCTGCTTGTTTCTTGGCCCAGCCTGGTCAGGCCATCAAGGATGTTGTGCCTTTGGGCAGCAGACATGGTGGGGCAGGAAGAATGGCCGCAGCCCAAATGCTTAGGAGGGCTTTGAGGGGCCTTGAGGTCTGAGAAGGCGGGTCAGTGTGGATGCCAGCTGGGTCACCTCAGCTTTAGACCATAGGCCCATTCAGGTCTGGAGATTTGGAGTCACTGCTGTGTCCCATTTGGATAAGATGCCACCTGGCCCTGGCAACAATAAATAAACGCCTTGCCAGACCAGTCAGTTGTGTGGAGCCCTGGACGAACACAAGTGCAGGGATCTAATGACCAATGCTCTGTCTTTATTCTACCAGACCTTGATAATGGAAGACAGAAAAAGTAAAATAAAGAGCCACTTTTGGCCAATAGAAAGTGTCCAATACACTTTGGAAAGATTTTCTGTCTCCTTTAAGAGGGCCTAGTGTATATAATTTGAAAAGGCTGCTTTCAGCTTTTTTTTTTCCCAAAGTAAAAAAGAAATTTTTGCTACATCTTCATAGTTGCTTATTCCAATGTTTAGAATTTGCTTTCACAGAGGAGGACTTTTTTTGAAGGTGTACCTGTGGTGTTACTTGAGTAGGGCACTTTGGCTTTGATTCTGGGTGCATGAAGTAGTGTAGTCTCTGTATGATTTCTTTGTCTGTAAACAGTGTCAGTGGTGTCTTTCATTTCCTTTGTGGCTTAGGGTATGGTTATTAGTGGAGGTTACAGTGAAGTTCTGCTGGGGACTGGGATGACAGGTAAGCTAGTCTTTGGGCCCTCGTGGTGGTAACGGTGCACTGAGTGCTCCTGTTCTTGGGCCTCAGGGCAGCATATGCTGGCACCACTGTTAGTGTGTCCAGGTAGGCTAATTCTGGGGCCTCCAGGTGGCTTAATTGGGTGCTGGAAGTGGCAGCAGTGGGCCAGGCAGGTGAACAGTTTCTCTAGCCCCTGGGCAGTGAGCATAGCATGGGCAATGTCAGTACCAGTGGTGAGACAACACTTTGGGATATAAGTGTTCCACTCTGGTATTGGCAGGAGTTGTGATGGGTTGAGAAGGCTGGTGCCCAGACCTGTGAGTAGCATGTGCAAGTGGGTGCCAGTTGTGGTGATAGCAGAGGTTGAGTGTGCCTGACTTCAGACTCCGGGAGGATTACTCAGGTGCCACTATGGTGAACTGGGCTGTGTGATCTGCAGCCCCTGATGTGCTTGTGTACTGGGGTGGAAGTAGCCTGGCCAAATTGTGCTTCAACCCCGCCCCCCCGTGTTGCATATAAATGCTGGCTTTTGTATGCATGGGCAGGGTGAGCTCTATACCACCAGTGGAATGATCAGGTGGAGGTGGCATGGCTGTGCTGCAGCCCTGCTATTGAACAGGTTGAGGTTTCCTTCCCTGGGAGCAGCCATAGGCAGAGAGTTGAGGGGCATGGGCTTCACTTGTACCTTGGCCCACAGTGTCTGCAGCTGCAGCAGTTGCAGGCAGTGGAATCTGTCCTTTGCACATGAGAATGTGCAGCCACCCCTCTTCGGGGGAGGTTAGAATTGTTTTCTGTGGCTTCTGCCTCAGCCCTAGTTGCAGGGCAGCATGTAGTCTGGTGTGGGTTGGGCTTTCAAAATGGTGCTATGCTGACACTGCTTAGAACTTGCAGGTTTGTGGGACCCAGCATGAGTTTTCCCTCTGAAACAATGCCTTCACACAGTTTCCAGGGAACTTTCTATGTTAGTCTTCAGCCAGCAAGGGTTGGGAGACTCTACCACGGCTAGGATTTTAGGAACCTGAAGCAGGAGCCACTGGGAGTCTCTCGCTTATCCTTTCCCCACACAGGAGGGTCTCTCCTGGCTCCCAGCCGATCTTGGTTAGGAGGCCACCTTGCTTCCTTCTCCTTTCTTGCTCTGGGTGTTTCCTGCCACTTCTGTTTTGAATTTCAGTATTCTCTCTGATGATCTATTCAAAGTGTGATTATCTACTCACTATTTTGGTTTTTCCTAGTGGAGGAGGCAAGTAAGAGATGCCTCTAATCAACCATTTGAACCCCTCACCAGGTGGTAATTTTCTATATCTTGTAGGTGATATTTGTTCCTTTTATCTTTTTTTCTTTTTCCCTTTGTGTATTTTCAAATAGCCTGTCTTTGAGCTCACTGATTCTTTCCTCCGCTTGATCCATTCTTCTGTTGGAAGCCGCTAATAAATTTTTCATTTCAGCAAAAGTATTTTTCAGTGATTCCTGTATGATTTTTTTTAAAAAATCAATCTCTGTTAAATTTTTCTGATAAATTTCTTAATTGCTTTTCTGTGTTATCTTGGAGATCACTGAGTTTCCTTAAAACTACTATTTTGAATCCTTGGTCAGAGATCATCTAATTAGGGTGTAAATCACTGGTTGCTTGCTTTGTCTGTTTGAGGAGGTCTTGGTTTTGTGTTTGCTGTTGTTTCTTGTGTACGTACATCTATGTCTTTGCAGTGAAGGATTAGTTATTTATACCAGTCTTCTCTGTCTGGCTTGTTTTGGTTTTTATTAGATATGTTTGATTAGAGATTCTTTGCAATTTACCTGTTGTTATCTTTTTTCCCACTAGGTCACTGCCTCTTTTTTTGCACTAGATGGCGCCTTAATTAAGCCCGGGTTTGCCTCCTCAGTTCTGGTACTCAATCAGGGTACCACCAGTCCTAAATGGAGAAGGTCCCAAATAGGATATCCTGTTAGTATGGGAAGGCTGGTCAGGGGTTCATGCCTGGAGATCTGTGGAATGAACCTCTTACAGCATGGTGCTGCTGAACAGCTAATCTGTTTTGGCATCTCTTTTGACTGATTTACACAGCAGAGTTTCCAGGGCTGAGGATGGCAGTCCCACTTCCCCTACTTTTCTGTGGCTATCTATACGAATATTCCTCTCTTCAGGTACTCTCAATGCTTCCCATGAGTTGAGGCAGAGACAGGTCTCCTGTCAGGTAACCTAAGATGATGGGAAGCTGTTGTTTACCTCAATCACACTTTTTCCAATGTGGAAACTGTGAGTTGGGGGAAATTTTTCTATGCACTTAGTGCTGGGCAGATTGGGGAAAGGGCATCACAAATACGGAAGTTTGATCCTCTAACATCTGTTCAGAATTTTTTTCACTTCTCTGCTGCCCTGGGAACTGTCTCATCCTCATATTTGAGTTCTGGAATGTTGCTGGTGATAATCTCAATGCCGTATATTTGTTTTTGGTTTTGAGGGTAGGAAGTAAAACCAGCTTGTTTCTATGCCACCATTTTGAAGTGGGAAGTCTAAATTGGGTTGTTTGTCTTTTCATCATTGAGCTGTAATAGTACTTATATATTATGGATACTAGACCATTATCAGATATATGATTTGCAAATATTTTCTCCCATTCCCTTTGTTGTCTTTTCACTTTTTTGATAATGTCCTTTGACAAACAAAAAATTTTAATTTTGGTGAAGTCCAATCTATTTTTAATTCCATTGCTTATACTTTTGGTGTCATATTTAGGAAAACATTGCCTAATCCAAAGTACAAAGATTTACACCTATGTTTTCTTCTGATAATTTTATAATATTAGCTCTTACATTTAGGTATATGTCCCACTTTAAGTTAATTTTTGCATATGGTGTGAAATAGGAGTAAAAAAATTATGCTTTTTGCATGTGGGTATTCATTTGTCCCAGCAACATTTGTTGAAATGACTATTCTTTCTCCATTGAATGGTCTTGGCACCCTTGTCAAAAATCAATTGACCATAGATTTACATGCTTACTTCTGGACTCAATTCTATTCCATTGATCTATATGTCTGCCCTTATGACAGTATCACACTGTTTTGATTAATCTAGATTTGTAGTAAGTTTTGAAATTGGGAAATGTTAATCTTCCAGCTTTGTTGTTTTTTAAGATTGTTTTGGTTATTTTTAGGTCCCTTGTATTTCCGTATGAATTTTAGAATCAGTTTATCGATTTCTCTAAAAAAGGCAGCTGGAATTTTATTAAGAATTTCTTTAAGTCTGTAGATCAATTCAATGAATATTGCCATCTCAATATTAAGTCTTCCAACCCATGAACATGGGATGCCTTTCCATTTATTTAGGTTTTAAAAAATTTCTTTCAACAAGTGTCGTAGTTTTCAGTGTACAGTTTTTTCACTTCCTTGGTTAAGTTTATTCTTAAGTATTTTATTCTTTTTGATGCTACTGTAAATGAAATTATTTACTAAATTTTATTTTTAGGCTTTTCATTGCTATTGTAAAGAAATGTAACTGATTTTCAAGTATTAATCTTATATCCTGCAACTTCACTGGACTCATTTTTTAGCTCTAATTGTTTATTTGTGGATATTTCAGGGTTTTCTATATATGAGATCAAGTAATTTGTGATCAGCAGTACTTTTTATTCTTTTCCTATACGGATGTCATTTCTTTCTTTTTCTTGTCTAATTTCCCTGACTAGAGCTTTCCATACAATATTTAATAGGAATGGCAGAGTAAACATCCTTGTTTTGTTCCTGATCTTGCAGGAAATGATTCAGTTTTTCATTATTGGGTATGATGTTGTCTGTGGGGTTTTCATAGATGCCTGAAATAGCTTTGATATTTGTCCCCTCCAAAGCTCATGTTGAAACTTGATTTCCAAATTGGAGATGGGGCCTAGTGAGAGGTATTTGGGTTATAGGGGTGGATCACTCAGGAATGGCTTGGTGCCCTCCATGTGGTAGTGAGTAAGTTCTTGCTCTATTAGTTTATGTGAGAGTTGACTGTTTTGGAAAGCCTGGCACCTCCACCCATCTCTCTTCCTCCCTCTCTCACCATGTGACACATCTGCCCCCATTTCACCTTCTGCCACGAGTAAAAGCTTCCTGAGGCTCTCACCAGAAGTAGATGCTAGTGCTATGCTTCTTGTACAGCTGTAGAACTGTAAGCCAAATAAATGTCTTTTCTTTATAAATGACCCAGCCTCATGTATCCCTTTATAGCAATGCAAAGTGGACTGAAACAATGCCCTTTATCATGTTAGGGAAGTTCCCTTCTATTCCTAGTTTTTCAGTGCTTTTATTATGAAGGAGTGTTGGATTTTGTCAAATGTTCTTTCTGTGTTTATTGAGATGATCATGTGCCCCCTCCTTTAGTCTATTAATATGGTGTATTACATTAATTTGTTTTCATACATTGAACTAACCTTGTATTCCTGGGATAAATCTTACTTGGTCATGTTGTATAGTCTGTTAACATGTGAGTTTGCTAGTATTTTGCTGAGGATTTTGTGTCTATATTCATAAGGAGTTTTGGTTTTTAGTTTTCTTATGATGTCTTTGATTTTGATATCAGGGTAATACTGACTTCATAGAATGAATTGAAACACGTTAACTGCTTTTCTACTTTCTGGAAGAGTTTGAGAATGATTGGTTTAAATTATTTAATTATTTGTTAAACCATCAGCAGTGTAACCATCTGGTCCTAGGCTTTTCTTTGTTGGCATTTTTTTTTATTATTATTACTGACTGTTTCAATTGTACTCACAGGATTTTAATTTATAGAGCTGACCAAATGACAACAGACAGTGATGCTAATCCCATCGAAAAAGTTTTGTTAATTACATTTCCCAAGAGAAGGGAATGCATCATGCCACACAGGGTCACATGAGGAAGCACCAGTGTTGGTTAGGAGGCAGAAATAAATGAGGGAAGCTTATGCCAGAGCCTTTATTGGAGTTTCCATAGGAAAAGCAAGGCAAGGCAGGAGAAACAGCTTAGGGTTGGCTACTTTGAATAATTCTGGTGGGTTTTGGGACATAGGAACGCTCCCTAGTTGTCTGGTACCTGACCCTGGGTTGATTTAGGGCAGGGGAAATGTGGCTTGATATGTGAGAGTTAGATAAGGTGGTAGTTCCGAGTATAGGCTCTGGATTGCAGGGGAGATGTTGATAACTTGGCCATTAGTTTGGCCCTGTAATTAATGGATGCCAAACAGACAAATACAGAATCTGCAAAAACATAGTTAGAACACTGACTCAATTCCTTTACATTCAGATTTTCTAACTAATTTTAGTCATTTTTTATAATTTGTGTGTTTCTAGGAATTTTTCCATTTCATCTAGATTATCTAATTTGTTGACATACATTTGTTCATAGTATTTTCTGATAATTCATTTTTAAAATTTTCTGTAAGGTCAGTAGTAATGTCCTGAGTCTGACTCCTGATTTTAGTAATTTGAGTCTTTTATTTTTGATCAGTCTAGTTAAAAGTTTGTGAGTTTTTACTGTTCTTTTAAAAAACTGACTTTTCATTTCACTGTTTTTTTTTCTATTGTTTTCTGTTCGCTATCTTATTTATTTGTGCTTTAATCTTTATTATTCCTTTCCTTCTGCTTGCTTTGAGATCAGTTTCCTCTTGTTTTCCTAGTTTCTTAAGGTGCAAAATTAGGTTATCAATTACAGATCTTTCTTCTTTTTATAATGTAGGTATTTACAACTACAAATTTCCCTCTGAGTACTGTTTCTGCTGCATCCCACAAATTTCGGTTTTTTGTTTTCATCTTCATCATCATCATTTCAAAGTATTTTCTAGTTTACTTTGTGATTTCTTCTTTGACTCAAGTAGCTGTTTAGTAGTGTTTAGTTTTCACTTAGTTGTGAATTTTCCAAATTTCCTCTTCTTACTAATTTCTAATTTAATTCCATTGTGGCCAAGGAACATACTTAATGTGATTTTAATCTTTTAAAATTCATTGAAACTTGTGTTGTGGCTTACTATGTGACTTATCATGGAGAATGTTTTATGTGCATTTGAGAAGAATGTTTATTCTTCTATTGTTGGGTGGATTGCTTTCCAGACATCTATGAGGTCAAAATGGCTCATGCTGTTGTTTACATCTTCTGTTTCCTTGGTGATCTTCTCTGTATTTGTTGTAGTCATTGTTGAATGTGGGATATTGATGCTTCCCACTATGAATGTAGAACTATGTATTTATCACTTCAATTCTATCAATTTTTGCTTCATGTATTTTCAGGCTCCACATTAGAGGAATTTATATTTATAATTGTTATATAAAACGAAAAATGTCGAATAATTCAATGGAAGCATATCTTTTGGGTAATATTTTAATAGTATAGATCTAAGAATGAATTCCCTTAGAAGCATTATACTTATTGTTCATTATTGTTTTTGTCTCATTTTAAGTCGCGCATTAAGAGAATAAAGTATTTTAATTGTAAGTCTGCCAGACTCTTTATCCAGATAATTTTTGTCATTTTTGTCTTTTACGAAATTTTTGTCCCCATGGAAGGCAGGATTACATTTCTTTCCCAATTGAGTTGGTGTTGTATATTCTTGGTTTTCAAAATATTCATGACTTTGGGACATTGAATTGATAAAAATTCATGATATTCTTTGAACTAGTAAAGATTCATACTGTATGATCTCAACCACATACAAATATATGCTCAATTGTGTGTGTACACACATAAGGATTTAGATAGATATTTCAAGCTGTAAGCCGGGTGTGACTGTGGGTGATTTTGTGTTTTTAAATTTTTCAATAATGTACATATTCACTTACAAAAGTTAAACAAAAATAAACATTATTTAAAATACCATTAGCACTTTACGTTCTTCCCGAATGGCTGAGATGGGTAATTTCTGGCCATAAGGCAATACCTTACAAATCTTCTTAATTATAGTCCTGGTAAAATGAGTATCTCTGTCACAAGGAAGGCTAAAAGGAACAACTTCTGGCTATCCAGAGAGAAGGAAGGCAGTAATGAATACATATTCAAATCCTTGCGATAAAAGAAGTTATACAAAGTTCACTTGTAAATGTTCGAAGAGTCCTCAAGGCTGTGGTTCCTGTCTATGTCTCACCCTAACAGTTTTTCCAGGGTTATGAGTCTTGTAGGTGGAACATGCACTAGAGACTTCAGCTCCTATCTGTTTAAAATTTTCCCAACAATGTTGTCTGAGAATAGTTTTCAAGTTTATTTACTGTTATGAATCATAACCTGCAAAATTTTCATCAAGCTCTGTTTCAGAGAGACTGAAGAGACCAGGTGCAGTCTTGGTGTCTCCATAGGAACCCATCTGATTGGAGGGAACACCCAGATTTCTCCCAGTATCTTTTATCAGAGTCTGGTGCTTTAACTGCAATTTGCTCAAAGTTTCATGGAAGTAATCTGCAGTAACCAGGTTGTCTTTAATATGCTGAACAAATTGAATGTGGTGAGAGCAGCCTGTTTAGCATACTGGTCAGACAGGGCATTTCCTTTTTCTTTGTGGGTTTGTTCCCTAGTATGAGATTGGACATTAATTACAGTCACTTCCTTGAGAGAGTAGCAAAGCATCTAGTAAAGCTTGTATGTGCTCATGCTGCTTATTGAAGTACCAGAAGCTGTTAGGAAGCTGTGTTGTTTCCATAGTATGCTAAAATCATAAACCATACCAAAGGCACATCTGCTGTCTGTGTATATGTTAGCCCTTTTATTCTTTGATAGCATGGTAGGCTAGAGTTAAGCCTATAAATTCAGCTGGTTATGCTAACTTGACTTCGAGAAGGTGGTCATATTCAAAAAGCTCTTGGGAAGTAGTGACGGCATACTTAACTTGAAAATACACTTGTTCAGTCTCAATATATGACCAATCTACAAAGAATTCTAAGTCTGAGTTTTGTAGAGGAGTTTCAAGAAGATCAGAGAGAGGCAGATAAAGTTCTCAAGTTAAACAATCATGAGACTTTTCACCTTCTCTGAAAGAGGAAATAAACTAGCTGCGTTAAGATTATGACACTATTAAAGAAGATATATAAATGGCCAATAAACACTTGAAAAGTTGCTCAACATCATTAGTCATTAGGGCAATGCAAATCAAAACCACATTGGGATACTACTTCACACCCAGTAGGATGGCTATAATTTAAAAAGCCGGGCAGTAACAACTGTGAGGATATGAAAAATGGAAACCTCATATACTATTGGTGGGAATGTAAAATGGTGCAGTCATTGTGGAACAGTTTGGCAGTTCCTCAAGCAGTTAAACATAGAGTTACCACGTGACCTAGCATTTTTACTCCTAAATATATACCTAAAGGAATTGAAAACCCATATTCAAAGAAAATCCTATGCACAAATGTTCAAGCAGCATTATTCATCATAGCCAAAACGTGGATACAACCCAATTGTCCATCAACTGATGCATGGATAAACATATAATGGAATATTATTTGGCCATAAAAAGAATGAAGTAATGTATTGATACATTCTACAACATGGATAATTCTTGAAAATGTTATGCTAAGTTAAAGAAGCCAGATACAAAAGGCCATATAGTGTATAATTTCATTTATATAAAATGTTCAGAATAAGAATATCCATAAAGTTGGAAAGAAGATTAGTGGTTGCCAGGTGGAGAATAACGGGTAATTGCTTAATGATTTTTCTGGGAGACAATGAAAATGTTCAGAAATTAGATGGTGATGTTGGTTGCACAACATTGTAAAACATGAAAAACCATGGAATTGTACACTTTAAAAGGATGTTATGGTATGTGAATCATATCTCACTTTTTAAAAAAGAGTACAGTATTCCTATAGACTTCTAATAGATGATGATATGAATGAAGGACAGAAATAGTAATTCATAAGAAATGAGTCTAGAAGCAGAGAAATGTTGGGTGCTTTGGTGATGAGAAGGGTCTGAGCTTCATTAGGTACCATTAGGTGAAAAGGTGATCCCAAGATTAAATGCAGTGACAGCTACTGCCCCCAGGCAAGAGGGATATGTTTAGCTACTGGATGGAGCAATATTGTAATACCCAATGAGTCTCTGATTTCCATCATGTTTCTAAGATAAAACTCCAAGAACTTGACCATCCCTTTTATATATAAACCAAAAAAAAGATAGTATAATTTTGGGGTGACCCCAAATGAAATGCCTTGGGTTGGTCAATGGCTAACTCTGTAGTGACCATCCAAGGCAGAAGCTCAGGAATACCATTTTAATTCATGTCACTGAGGGTGCCAGCTAATTCAGAAGAGTTGGAAATCTACCACCTGCAATATCCTATAAGTCCCAGAAATCCTCTAAATTGTCTTTTGGTAATAGGGCAAGGGCAATTTTGAATGACCGTACTCCTATCCACCGGGAGGAATTTGCCTCCCTAGGATATACCATGGCTTAGATAGTGAACTTGGGCCTAAGGATACGGTAATTTATTCTTACAAATTTATCCTTTTATGCAGTAATTTAAACAGTAAATTATTCTTACAAATTTGTCCTTACAATATTTCCTTTTATAAACAAAGTTTCTGAGATACAGTCTTCTTGAGAAGAGGTTAAATCAGGTGAACATAAGAGCAAGTTACCTACTATTTGATCAAGGCAGAGGACCAGGGAAATTGTAAGTCTTTGAGATTATGATTGAGAAGCTGAGAGAAGTATGAGGGGGCTTGCAATGTGAATGCGATGAATGAAGTGAATAGAGGACTTAAGAGTGAGTGCATAGGAGTTGAGGGAAGCCACCATAGGATGGTGTACTGGGTCATGAGAGACTGAGAGATCAAGAAAAAGGCCTTTGGATATACATCTAATAGTAGTTCCCCATTGAGCCAAAAGGTCCATCTGTATAGGTTAGGGAGGGTGGAAGACAGAAGAGAAAGATATATTGAGAGGTTAAGCATCCCAAAGAGATAAGCAAAGGGTTAGAGAGAGGAAGCGAATATGTTCAACAGGTAAGTCCCACTACTGAGCTTTTTAAAATTATTCTGAGGAAGGATGGTAGGAAACTAGAAGGAATTAATGATGGAGAGTGTGTCTCCAGGGTCTACTAAAAAATGAGCTTGGATAGCCATTCACAAATAAATAGGGTTATTTCTCCTTGCTGATCCAAAGATAATTGAGGATACTGAAGGGTACATTCCTCGGAGAAGGGGAATTGCTTTATTTCAGATTGAGTAACCTGTATAGTGTTGCCAGATAAAATATGAGAAGTGCAGTTAAATTTGAATATCAGATAAGAAATGAATCATTTTTTAGTACAAGTGTGTACCCAACATTTCATGGGACATACTTATGCTAAAATGTTACTCATTTATTTGAAATTCATATATTTTTTCATTTTTATTTGCTAAATCTAGCAACTCTAGTTGAGTGTCTCATTTCTTTGCTACAGCGGGATGATTGCAGGTCCAGTGTCTTTTTCTCTGCAATATCTGCAAGTGTCTGTGTCTCTCTGTGTTTAAATTGTGGAGGGCCTTTTTATTTCCCCCAGGCTGTTCCAGTTGTAATGACATAAGTTTGCGGTGTGATTCTCTCTTTATTTACTATGCTTTCCACAAAATGCTGGTTTAAAATCTGCTGAACTCAAAGTGTTATAAATCATGAGTGGATGTGGTCTGCCAGCCTGTTTTATGCTTCTGAATAGCATCTGATATATCAGGGTTAAGGCCATTAGTAAAGAAGGTGCAGATTGTTGTTGGAGTGTTAGTGTTAATGCCCAACCCTGAGCATTCCTAAAAGTGCTTTCTATCGTCGGTCCCTAAAATTGGAAACAGATTTATCACACCCTTGCTGACAGGTTTGGATTATTCCTCAGTCGATGGAAGAGTGAAAACCTTCACCAATTGCCTTTAAAAGACTTTCTCCTCTCTATTTGGCTTTTGCATATCCAGAAAGGGTGAAGGTATGGGTCAAAAGATGAGAGGAAGGTGAGAAAGGGGAAAAGGAGGAGAAAGAGAGCAGAGCAGAGGACAGAAAGCAGAAGAGGAGGGAGGCCAGGAGAAAGTCAGATTGTAAGGGGAAGAAATAGAGTTTGATAGAAAGGAGGAGGTCTTTGGAGAGAGAGAGACAGCTGAGGTTGTTTTAAAAGAAGACTCACCAGATTGGAATCTTTCTGAATTGTTTCTTTCCTCAGCGTCTTCTTACGGCTTAAGGAAAGCTGTCCATTGTAAATATGTTATCTGGTTTCCTTTTGCTCTAAGGAATCATGCAAATGCTTGCGTTGTGACATGTCCCAAGAGTCCCAAATGAATCACTGCAGCTAAAAATTGTCTTCCTTGAGGTCATACCACTTAGTTCATAACAAAAAAGTTTCAATGCAGAAGAAAGGAGAAGGGCCTGGTCCTACATTATGATCATCATCTAATTCTCTGCTCTTGGAGACCTGAAAGGCCAGAGAACTCCGAAAGACAAAAGGAAAATAGAGGCAATGACTTTAGTCAGAAAATAGGTTAACCTTTCCAAAGAATCAAAACATGGAACTTCCTTGACACAACAAAAAATTGGAGCACGTGAGTGGGAACAGGACTCATCTGACCCAATAGGGCCCTCCAAGAAGGGAGGAAGAAGGTCCCTTAGTTCATTGTGTCTTTATCTGAAACCTCAGTAGGCTCAAGGGCCGATTCAGACCCAATCTGAGTCACAGTGACAAAACTGTTAAGGACCAAAATAGTTAAAGTGACTCAAATAGAGGTTACAGGCTTTATTCAGTTAATGTGCATCACGGAACACGCAACTCAATGTTAAGTAACTCCTTGAGCCAAAGTAGGATCGGGTTTTTATAGGACAAGCAGAGGAGACTCCTCATCTCTTCTGTGACTGTGGTCTTGTCCTAGCTTGCAGTTTTCTTTATCTGTAACCGCTGCAAAACTTCCAGTTGGAATGGTTGGAAATTGTTCTGGTTTCTCGGGATCATTGGTGCAATCTCATTTTGGCTACTGTCAGGACAGTTCTTTCAAATGTGATCTTTGTAAGCTGGTGAGTTGTCTAATGCCAGTTAAGGTACAGGAAGTGGAGACATAGGAAGGAAAAAAAGGCAAACAAGAGGATAAAATAAAAGGAGACAAAGTTTCAAGCAAGGAAAAACTGTAGTCTGTTTTAATTCTTTGACAGTTGTCTCTCAGCTTCCACCATTTATGCACTCCCCACTCAGATGCACAAACTCCAAAGTTCAAACCTTAGATATTTTCTTCTACCTACAGCCCAGCTCTAATGATCCCAGTGATCGGCCCTCCAAATACTCCTCCGCATCCCAGTTTTGTTGCCTTCAAGTCCTCCATCCCTTAGCCACAGCTGTTGGAGTGGGGAGCATGAAATCAGGGAAGGCCTCATGAAGGAGGCTGCATCTGAGCTGGGCCTTGAGAGATAGGGCAGGATTTGCCAGGGTAGAAACAGAGGCAAAGACCTTTCAGTAGGAGACAATGGAACGAGTGTGTTCCTTCTTCAAATACAGTATTATGGAGTGTCTTTTTTTGTGCGTGCCAATCATTAATCATGTACTGGGTAAGAGTATGGGCTTTATGGAGAAAGGCTCAAATCCCAAACCTTGCCACTTCCTGGCCATACCAGAGCTTGAGGATCAGCCGTAACATAGTCACTGAAAAAGGCTAATTTGGGGCTTTGACAAACTGGAGAGCCAGAGCTCTGTTTAGTGGAGATAACTCCTGCTCAGATGTTGGCAATCATAGCCATGTGGGCCTGGTGGGGTGTGATATTCTGGTATTTCAAGAAAAGCAAGAATTTTGGATTTTTATGTGAAATATTTTAATGTTTAAAATATTGGCCACCAAATTTAAAGGAATAATTTTATAGGTCAAACTATACACATCTGTATACTAAATGTTTATAGTGTTTTTGTTGTTTAAATTGACAGATATCATTGTGCATATTTATCGTGTACAACATGATCTTTTAAAGTATGTCATCATTAAGTATAGTCACCACACTGTACAATTGGATCTCTGCATTTGGCAAGTTTGCCATACTGACTTAAAGGCTTAACTGGATACTTATTACAGCAGGCAAGGCTCTCAAACTAGGGCCTCTGCTTCATTTCCAGCCTTGCTTCTACCAACATCTTTCCTTCCCTGCCATTCTCTGGCCCCATATGGTAAAGCTGTTGCCCAGAGGAGCCTTTTTCTTGCACATGTTGTTCCCTCTGCTTGAAGTGTGCTTCTCCACATCCCCACTTCAATTTTCTTTTCCTGACTAACATCTTCTGTTATTCAAGGGCCATCTCCTTTGACAAGCTTTCACCAATTTCTTCTTGTGCTTCCACAAACCCTGGATAGTACTTACTCTGCTGTATTGTCATTTCATGTCAACTCATCTTTGTTTTCCACTGGACTGGGTGGGAAGTCTGAGACATAAGAGAATGCAAGATGTATTTCTTTGGAAAATGAATAAATGGAATGAATATATGTTTACAAAGCCACTTTCATTTATGTAAACATGCACCGCTTTTCTATCCACCCATCCATTTATTCAGTAAATATTTATTGAGCACCTATTATGTGCCAGGCCCTGTTCTAGGTGATTAGGATGCAGGAACGAACATACCAGACAAAGTCCCTGTCCTCACAGAGCTCGTATTTTGGTGCAGAAAGACACTAAACACAATATATACTGTAATGTAACATGATGATAAATGCTCTATGGAGAAAACAAAAGTAGGGCAAGGGGTTTGAGGGTGACAGGTGCATAGGGCAACTGGGGAAGGGATCTCTGAGAAGGTGATACTTGAACAAATATTTGAGGGAAGAGAGGGAGCAAAACCCTACAGACACCTGGAGAAGAGCATACCAAATGGAAGGAACAGCAAATGCAAAGGCCCTGAGGTGGGAGCATTTTTAGCATGTTTGAGGAATAGAAAGGAGGCCAGAGTGGCTGCAGAAGGCTGAGCAAAGAGTGGTGGGAGATAAGGTCATAGAGGCAATGGAGGTCTAGACCATATGCCATCAACTTATCCAACCACCCATTGAACACATACCCTCACTGAATAATGTGGTAAGAAATTTCAATATTGCTGAGGTGAGTGGTGGCAGTTCCAGGGAGCTATATGTAGGACAAAACAGCTTTCCCTACAGATAGATGCTTTCCTTAGTTCTCTCCTTACCCAGAGCCCTTCCCACAAGATTCTCAGATGCAGGTCCTACAGGAGACCAGGCACTGTTTGCCTTGGGAGGGTCATGAACTGGTGGAAATTGGCCAAAGTTGTTTCCTGCTGGTTGGGGCTGGGACCAGGCTGTGCACCTCCGCCTAGTTGGAAAGGGCTCTAGGGCTGTTACCCATCAGATACGCTGCTGTGTGTAACCATTCTCAAGTTTACCTGCTTTGCACCTCTCCCTCTCCCAGGAAGTCACACCAAAAGAGTCAGGAGACCCGTGTTCTACTCTCTGCTCTGTCGCTACAACGAGCGGTGAGATCCAGGGCAGGTTTGGGGCTCTGTGAAATGAAGGCTTTGAACTTGTTCTAGCGCTGTTAGGTCATCTCTGTGTCTTAACGCTTTCTGCATGGTGGGCCGCCTGAGTTCTATTCCTGGCAGTGGGTCTTTTGTGACCCTCATCATGCTGCTGCACCCAGGTGTAAGCACAGCTGGGCTGCTTATTCAAAAGCAGTGCAGGTAGTGGGGTTTGACTGAAGCCCCAATGTCTCTTCTCCTGAACGTCTCCTTCCACACTTTTCTCCTGGGTGTCCTGACATTTCTGCCATTAGTCATTCCCCACAAAGGTGGGAGACCGTCTCCAGGGGTAAAGGAGCCAGCAGGCCTGAGTGTCTGCCCTGCCCAGACGGGGCTCAGTCATCCTCTTGGAGAGAAGAAAGGAAAGGCATCTCTCCAGAGGGGGAGTGATAGGAGCTGAGACTGTTAGAAAACCACTGGGAGAGGCTGATGTGGGGCTCACTACTGAGTGTTCCCGAGCAGCTCCAGACCACGAAGAGCCAGGGGAAATTAGAAAGCTCACTGCCTGAAAAAAAAAGCCTTAACAGATGAGGGCTCTGAAGAAATAGTTAATCTCACGGTTTGGTTTAGAGCTAGTTGCTGTGTAAATAACTCCTCAGCTGTGGATTTTTTAGATCGTGAGGCACAGTTGAATCCACTAAACAAGCAGAAAAAGGAAGACACGACTTATTTGTCTGGCAACTCAGAGGAAGGCTGCACATTCTTGCTTTGCTAATCTCAGCTCTGGCCTTCCCCCAGAGTTGCTGCTGCGAAGGATTGTGGGAGTCCTAAGTCCTCCTTCCTATCAGAAGGGCTGAACTGGGCAGGAAGACTTGAGGCAGTGGAGGAGGTTTTGGGGTTGGGGGTGCTTGTGCAGCCCGGTGACCCAGCATCTCAGGTCGGGGGACCCTGGCTGGGAGAGGAGGACGGATATTTTCTCTTGAATTCTAAGGATTAGAGCATCCTGTGAACTCAGCCAGGTCTGGGTTCCAGACCCAAATTGCTTCCTTTATGAGCTCTCTTTGAAAATATAAAGGCATATTAGGAACCAAGATGTTCCTTTCACTTTAAACTAGGAGTCACAAGATCACACGAAGTGGGCCAGGTATAAGCAGCAGGGAGTGAAGGGGATTGTGGGAGCTGGCAGCAGCCACTACTCTGATATCGTCAATTGTTGCCATGGTGCCATCTGCCTGGACGGCCACATCTACCAGGTGGTTTTTTTTTGTTGTTGTTGTTGTTGTTGTTTGTAGAAAGATCTTTACACAATGATTTTAGAAATTTCCCACATTTCAGTGTTGGGAATGAATTGCTTTTGCATTTCTACCACAAGCATATCGAGAGCACTTACTGTCTGCAGGCACTGTTTTAAGCACTTCAAAATAGTAACTTATATAGTTTTTATAACAATCTTATAGGTAAGTTTTATTATACCTTATTTTGTGGATGAGGAAAACGAAGCACAAAGAAATTAAATAATTTGCCTAAGGTCCCTCAGCCAGTAAGTGGCAGAGCCTGAGTTTAAAGCCAAGCTGCCTGATTCTAGAGCCCTTACTCTTTGTCACTAGGCTATGCTGCCTCTCGTTAAAACCAAAGACAGCAGAAACAAAGCATATGCAAAACAATGTACAGGACTAAAACCAGACAAATGACCAACAATAAAAAACACACACACACAGACCTTTTGTTTGCTTCTTATGATTTAAACCCAATAAAACAGAATTTGCCACCTTTGTCATTTTCTCCTGCTTTTGTGTCTACTTTGTACACTCCTTCATGCCTAACTCCTGTCTTAACAATTATTATTATTATTTTAGATGGAGTCTTGCTCTGTTGCCCAGGCTGGAGTGCAGTGGCGTGATCTTGGCTCGCTGAAACCTCCGCTTCCCGGGTTCAAGCGATTCTCCTGCCTCAGCCTCCCGAGTAACTGGGATACAGGCATGTGCTGCCAAACCCAGCTAATTTTTTTTGTATTTTTAGTAGAGCCGGGGTTTCATTATGTTGGACAGGCTGGTCTCAACTTCTGATCTCAAGTGATCTGCCTGCCTCAGCCCCCCAAAGTGCTGGGATTACAGTAACAATTCTTTTTTTTTCTTTTTTTTTTTAAAGATATTTCCAATACTGATATTTCCCAGCCCTTACATACAACCAATCTTGCCACCTGCCTTTCTGCCATTCTTGGTCTCTGAAATGGTACTTGTCTCTTACTTTTTCTTTTTCTTCCTTTTATTGTCCATTCTAGATTCTCACTTTCAAAATTCATTATCAAGTCTTCCCAGAATTCCTCTCCCCTGCCAGGTGAACCCCAATGAGCAATGAGTATTTGAGTGCTCACAGACATCCCATGCAATGACCCACAGTCTCTTTCCTGTACTTGTATTTATTTGTTTTCTGTGTTGCATAATTTAGCTATTCATAATCATAATACTTCTTAGTATTAATCTCTATTTTGTGTGTATTTGTCTTATCTTCCCAGCAAGAGTGTGACCCTGGGGAGCAGGAATTGGGTTGACTATGTATTCTATTGTCCCTTGCCCAGTGCCGGGAGGCCATATCACATAATGGGTAAGGGCATGGGCTTTGGAGCTGTCCCACCTGGGCTCAAGTCTTGGTCTTCTACTTACAAGCTGTGTGACCAATGGCAGGTCATTTACCTCTCTGAAGTTCATTTTCCTCATCTGTAAAATGAGGAATATAACTAATACTTCCTTTATATGATTATTGTGAAACATAATGCATAAGAAATGCTTCAGCCAGGGCCTTACTGTCATCTAGTATGTCATCAGCATTTCGTAGCTCTTATCACTATGTCACAGGTACCATTAATCAGTTTTGGTATCTGTGAAATGCTTCAATTTCTTGGCTCCAAAAGGATGTCTGTTTTTTAGGGTTAATTTCACTCAGGTATGGCATTTTTAGGAAGTGTTGGATAGGACCAGTTAAAAAATACAAGGCACTGCAATTATAGAAATAGAATGTGACTTTTTTGTGGCTCTGGTCAAGCTTAACCTCTCAAGAATTGAAAGAATTGGAGGGTCTAGGGCCTGTTTGTATTGAATAGGGGTTGGGGGAGGTGCAACTGCACATGCCTGTGATTTTTTCCAGACAATCTATGACATGTGTTTGTACAGTGCGTCAACAGAAGTTGCCTAGGAGTAGGCTTCCCCAAACAGTTCAATGTACATAATAGGTTGAGTCACACTATCAGTTAACATAGAGTTCCTGGTACTAACCCACTCCAGCCTCCCTACTATCACTAGGTAAGCAATCCCAGGCTACTCAGCACAAGCTGACTCATACTTATTGTTAAAACATGACTTGCCAAAGGAGAACTTTCTGCATGGTTCTTCCCTCTAAAACAGGAAACAAAGATATTCCAAATTCAAGATGACAGGAACCTCCATGGCCCTCCTTTAATACACCGTTGAAATTCCCCTGCTTCACAGCCTTACTGAGATCCACTTCTGGCACTTTTCTGAAGGCCTCTGGAGGACTCCCAGTAAGATGTCCAGAGGGCACATTTAGGGACGTGTGGTCACACTAGGTTCATCACTGAGAAAAATTCCTGTCCTTATGCGTGGGGATGATAGGGAGAAGAGGGACTTCCACTGCATAACAACATCACAGAGCTCACTTGGGTTTCTCTTACTGTGAGAGTCCCTAGCCTGGGACTCCCAACTCTTGGTTTAGAGAATTGTAGAATTATGTGCTGCTGCTTCTTCTTTTATTGTTTCTAAAGCAATTCAGTCTTAATATGGAATAAGAAAGTTTGCTGTCATTGACGGTGATGATGATACAATTTGGGGTTTGTTTTTCAACAAATATACCAGATTATGAACATCCAAATGAGGGTCACCCTTCAAAATAGTCACTTTGAGAGATCATGAATTTGAAAAAGTGAATTCACCAAACATCTCTTAAATACTTTTTATGTGCCAATACCATGCCAGGTCCTTAAAGCCATAGTAAGTTAACCATAAGTTAAGAGCACAGCCTCTGGAGCCTACTGACTTGGGCTGAGGTCCTGGCCCTGGTGTTTATGTGATCTTCCGAAAATTTCTTTCTAAGCTTCAGTTTTAGCAATAAGGTGGCTACTGGGAACTGAAGTCTTGACCAACAACAGCCATACTTGTGAGGAGGACGACCAGCAGCCATTTCACCACTGGGAACTGGTAAAACAAGATAAAAATAGCTGCTCACTATAGACATATGCAATAAAGAACAGGGAGGGGGAGCCAATAGGTATCATCCACTGAAGAGAACACTACCTAACTGCATGTGTGAAATAGGACATGGGCTACATAGCGGGAATATCTGAGGTGAGTTGAGAGGGATGAGAATATGAGTCCTGAGTCTACCTGTTGTTATCTATGAGATTTCTGCAAATTGTTTAATTTCTCTGTGCTTCAACTGTCTCACCTAAAAAATGGAGTTGAAACTACCTACTTCATAAGGCTGTTGAGATGATTAAACGAGACAATGCATATAAAGCACTTAGCACAATACCTGGCCCAAAATAAGCACATGCGCATATGTGCAGGTAAAAATCACTAAAACCCAGTCTCTATTCTTGTTAGAAGCTTTTAGTCTTAGAGCCACGAAGAGGGCCAGTACATGAACAGCTTGGACATACACTTCACCTGATTTTTCAGAGACGGGGATTTCACTGTGTTGCACATGGTAACCTCAAACCTGGGCTTAAGTGATCCTTCTGCCCCAATCTCCCAAGTAGCTGGGATTACAGGCACATGCCACTGTGCCCAGCTTACTCTAAGTGCTATGTGAGAGGTATTAAATTATGCTGTAAATGTGAGTTCATATCCTGTAGGAGTCAGTAGACAATCCATAGAAGAGTGAACAATTGTGGTGAGGCTCATGGGATTAGTAGAATTTTTGACAATTAGACTTGGGGTGAGTAACCTAGGAGAAGGGAATGGAATCGCCTATATGAAGGCACAAGGGTGGAAAAATGAGGATACATTCAGGTAACAGAGTGTATTCCGTTTTGTCTGGAGACCACTTGTAAGACTTCTGCCAGCTCTGACTTTTTTTGTTACAAATAGCAGAAGATAGACAGGAAAGGCAGGTTGGGTACCCGTTAAATGTTAGATTAAAATGTTTATGTCTAAGGAAAAGGATGATGGGGAGTCATGGAAGATTTTTTAGTATAAGGATGATATGATTGGACTTCAGGAAAACTTATAATCTGGTAGGATTATAAAGGATGAATGAAAGGGAGGAAGTTTGGAGGCCAGGAGATGGGCCAGGAGGCTACTGCAACTGTCTAAATGAGAGATAACAGGGGCTGAAATATACAGTGTGGCAGATGACATGGAAAGGAGACAATGGACTGAAGAGAAGTTTCAGATCTATTGTCAGTAGGAATGGATACTGGTAGAATGGTGGGTGAATAAAAGTAGGAGTCAAAGAATACTGTAGTGAAGAGTTATAATAATGAGGGCACCAGCAACAGTGGTTGGAAAGTTGCACAGGTTTGCAGGTTTGGAGAGACAGAGAGATGTATGAGGTGGAATTTGAAGTACCAGGGGGATCTTTAAGAGGAGATGCATGGCAGGCAGTTGGAAAAAATAATGAAGCCTCAGTGGTGCTGTTATTGCCCAAGGGGTTTTTGAAACACCTTCTTTAGAACCATTCCAATATAAATGAATTAAAATCTTTAGACTCTAAGCACTGACTAGATTTCACCTTTCCATATGTAATTCAGATATTTAAAAAATTATACAAAACCACAAAATATGTAAAAGAAAGTTCAATCAATAAATTCTGATTTTCCTTTGATGCTTACTTTGATGATCAAAAAATATATATTTGAAAAAGCTTTAGCCTCAGATTTTCCCCATCTACCCTGTTTCTGTTTCTCTCTCATGCTGGTGCCATAAGAATTACATTGGACTGCATTTTGGAAACCCCAGACTGCCTTCTAAGTCAGCTCCCAAGCCCCGCAAAGACAGTAGCCTCTTTACTTTATGATTACACCTCATTTATTGACTACGAAGCAGCATTACTGCACTTGATTACCACCTTATTAATTAGAATTTGCCTCAAGTGACCTAGCTGTTTCCAAAGAGCAAATCTTCATCAAAGGGTAATGATTTGCCACTATTTCAGACTTTAGGACATTTAAAAAACATTTCACCGTATCCCACACAATACACAAAAAATATTCCAAATGGATTAAATCCAAATTCATAAATTCACCAATTTAACAAATAGTTATTCAGTGCCTACTGTGTGTAAAGCACAGTTCTATGCCCTCGGGATAAATAGTAAACAAAACAGACTGAAATTCCTACTCTCTTGAAACTTACATTCTAGCTGGGTGATGAAGCAAATAATAAGTAAATTGTGTATTATGTGAGAAAGTAATGAGTGCTATGAAAAAAGGAAAAAGCAGGTGGATTGGGAGGGCTGGAGTGGGGACAGTTAAAATTTAAAATTGTGTAACCTTGCTGAAAACTGATAAGTGGGCAAAGATCTGGAGAAGATGAGGGAGTCGTTTCTGCTGATACCCAGGGTGAAAGTGTCACACAGGCAGAGTCAACAGCTAGTATAAATGCCTTTTCTCATCTTTCTTTTTTTTATTTTACTTTAAGTTCCATGATACATATGCAGAACGTGCAGGTTTGTTACATATGTTTACATGTGCCATGGTGGTTTGCGGCACTTATCAACCAGTCATCTAGGTTTTAAGCCCCGCATGCATTAGCTATTTTTCCTAATGCTCTCCTTCCCCTTGACCCCCAACCCTGCGACAGGCCCTGGTGTGTGTTGTTCCCCTCCCTGTGTCCATGTGTTCTCATTGTTCAACTCCCACTTATGAATTAGAACATGCGGTGTTTGGTTTTCTGTTCCTGTGTTAGTTTGCTGAGAATGAAAGCTTCCAGCTTCATCCATGTCCCTGCAAAGGACGTGATCTCATTGTGGAAGACAGTGTGGCAATTCCTCAAGGATCTAGACCAGAAATACCCTTTGACTCAGCAATCCCAATACTGGGTATATACCCAAAGGATTATAAATCATTCTACTCTAAAGACACATGTACACGTATGTTTATTGCAGCACTATTTACAATAACAAAGACTTGGAACCAACCCAAATGTCCATCAATGATAGGCTGGATAAAGAAAATGTGGCACATATACATCATGGAATACTATGCAGCTTAAATGCCTTTTTAAAAGTGGGCATGTACCAGGCTAGTTGAGGATTCAACAAGGAGAGCAGTATGGCTGGAGCAGAGTGAGAGGGGAAGTATGCTAAGAGATGAGGTCAGAGAGGTGGTGGTGTGGGTAAGACAGATCATTTTAGCGTCTTCTAAGCTATTTTATTTTTTTAAATTTTAATAATATGTTTTACTTAACCCAATATATTCCAAATATTATTATTTCCATAATCAGCATAAGAATTAATGATATTTTTCCATGTTAAGTCTTTGAAATCTAATGTGCTTGCTACACTTACAGCACATTTCAAGCGTTCAAAAGCCACTTGAGGCTGTGGCTGCCACATTGGACAGCACAACTGTAAGAGAAATACAAAGGGCACTGGAATTGACTTTAGCAAATTTAGGGGCTTATAATTGCCCCCATCAACCACCTAGAATGTGTTAACTAAGGTACTTCACACATGGGCTATACATGTCTAGGTAATTTTTTGTCTGTTCGTTTGTTATTGTTTTTGAGATGGAGTTTCGCTCCCCAGTCACCCAGGCTGGAGTGCAGTGGCCAGATCTGGGCTCACTGCAACCTCCAATTCCTGGGTTCAAGCGATTCTCCTGTCTCAGCTTCCCGAGTAGCTGAGATTACAGGTGTGCACCACCACACGCCCAGCTAATTTTTTTTTTTTTGTAGTTTTCGTAGAGACGGGGTTTCATCACGTTGGCCAGGCTGTTCTCGAACGCCTGACCTCAAATGATCCACCCGTCTCAGTCTCTCAAAGTGCTGGGATTACAGACGTGAGCTACCACACCCAGCCTCTAGCTATTTTAAATGCTTTGGTTTCTACCAAATTGGAAACGAGTGGAGAATCTGAGCAAAGGTGAGACATGATCTGACTTACATATTAAAAGGATCCTTTTGCCTGCTGTGATAAGAATAGACTGTGAGAAGGACAAAGGTGGAAGCAGGAAGACCAGTCAGGAGGCTATAGCCATGATCCAGGTAATGGGCACTGGTGGCTCAGATGAAGAGGGGGGCAGCAAAGATGGGGGAAGTGCTTAGAGTCTAGATAGGCTTGAAACACAGAGCCCAAAGAATTTGCTGACGAATTAGATGTGTTATATAAGAAAAGGAGAAGACTCAAGGATGATACCAAGGTTTTGTCCTGAGCAATTAGAAGAAAAGAATTGCTATCACTGAGATTGCAAGAGATAAAATTATAGAAGCATTAACAGAATATATAATATCATAATTACACAATAATAATATAGAATAATATTTCTATAGTCTTGGATTGGGGAAGACTTGCCTAAGGAAGGCATGAAACTCAGAAGCTGCAAAGAAAAAAATTGATAGATTAAAACATAATGAAAATTTCTTTATGGTGAAAAACATAAAATTAAAAAGGAAAGTGATAGACCAGAAGAAAATATGTATAACATAGATACCAAACCCAGGGTAAGATTCATAATATACAAAGAGTACTTCTATAATATCAGAAGACAGATAACCCAGTGGAAAAATGGGCTAAGGTTGTAAACAAGCAATTCACAGGGAAAGGAATACCAGTTAGGCCAGTAAACTTCTACAAAGAGGCCCAACCACGTTACAGAAATACAAATTAAAGCAACAACACAATACCAATTTTCACCCATGATACTAGTAAAAATAAAAGGCCGAGAACCACAGAGGAGGTTTACAGAATAAATAAATAAATAAAAGACTGATAATTTTCATTGTCAACAAGGCTGTGGAGAAGCAGGCACTCTCATACACCCTTAATGGAGGTATGGTTTGTAAAGAATTTCTGGCGGACAATTTTGCAGTCTACCAAAAACGTAAACTACATACCCTTTGATCAAGCAATTCCATTTCTAGGGACCTAATCTACAATAATAACCACACAAGTGGGCAGATCTAGACAAAAGGATGTTCATTGCACCATTGTCAATAATATTGAAAAACTGGAAACCATCTAAGAATTTACCAATAAGAGGATGATTAAATAAATTGAGGTACATTCATATCATGAAATACCATGCAGCCTTAACATGGACAAGGTTGATCTATAGATGCAGTTGGACATAGTGACAGAAAGAGAGAATAAAAACACTTTTTTTAAGGGAGAAAAGCAAATTATAGAACAAAATGTATAGTATTATCATCTTTATGTTTTAAAAAACCTCGTGTGTGTGTGTGTGTGTGTGTGTGTGTGTGTGTACATGCATAGAAAAAGGTCTGAGAAAAATGCTAAACTCCTGTTCCTTGTGAGCCTGGGAAAGGGATTACATGTGTGAGTGAATGAATGGGACTTTTTTTCCTCTGTATCCTTGTTTGTTCTTTGAAAACCATTTACTATCAAAATGTATTAATTTTGTAATTTTTAAGTTAAAAATGAGGGATAAATCAGATATCACATATTTCTGAAAGTTCCCAAGGAAGAATACTGGGGGCAGTAGCATATTTGTTACATTACAATCACACCATGCCATTGTGTGGTGTGACAGGAACAGCTTCTAATGCGTGCTATGGTGACCTTGGGAAAAGCACAGCACTTTTGACCCTCAGTTTTCTTATATAGAAAATGTAGGTATACCTGACTTATTTGTTGTATTGGAAAGCTACAAAGATAAAATGGAAAATTAGTTTAAAAATTATAAAGCTCTGTAAAACTGCAAAGGATATTTAATATTTTGTGTCCTAGTTAATGACCCACTTTTTACAGCAATAGTTAATAACATCAAAATTCAGGTCCAAGCAGAGAGTTTAAATTGTCTTTTAGAGATTGTTATAACAGAATTCTTCCTGTCCTGGTTAGGTCTTACATAGCAACAGTATAGGTATTTTACTTAAATATTCCAGAGTGTTTTGTATTTGCACGAGAGATTTTGGTGCAGATGGGTTTGGACAATATCCTTAAATCATACCCTTTGCTGCACTCATCTTAGGGCCAACCAACTCAGACATACTGAATTAATTAGCAAGCTCTTACTTAGCACCTACTTTGTGCCTAGTAATCTCCTGTGGGTAGGTGACCAGACACCCAAGTTTGTCTGGCACTGTTACTGTTTATGCTGTCTTTCCCAGGTAATTGCTAATAGTGCCCCTTTCACTTTCAAAAGTGTCCTAGTTTTAATGATCAATGGTCACACTACTATAATCACTTATGGGGCATAGAAGGAACACAGGAAGCCTCTGGCTTACAAACGCCAGACTTACAAATTTCGCTCCCCATCCCACGTCCTCACCACTGGAACTACCGGTATTACTTCCAGGGTGGGGGGCATTGTGAAAACTGTGGGTCTTTTAGAGACTTGGTGGACTTAGAAGTAAAGGCAGAACCAAGCCTGAGAAAAGGTGGTATGGATCTCCAGAGGCCCACCCTACAAGTTGTCCTCCTTTGCAAAATCTTCTCCCTCAAACTATTTCTCTTTATTGCGTTGCCTAATTCTCCTGGTCAGAGATTTATTTGAGGAAAATAAGCATTGTATTTTTAATAGCACAAACAGGTTGGGGAATGTTCAATGAAACATTTTTTTCCCCTTCCTAACATGGAGCTGCTGTCTGCTTATACAGGGGAAAGGGAGGGTTTCTGGGAGGAATAGGGGTGAAAAGGAAAAAGTAATTTTGGAGCATGAGATATTCTGGGGAATGAGACTCTCCCTTAGGGCAAACTAGGGACCCAGGAGCCGGGGGCCGATGAAGGTGGGAGGCAGAAGAGAAGGTGGATGTCAGAGACATGCAATAGTTATTTGGGGGAAAATGTTGATTTGTGCACAACTCATATCTTGGGAAATGAAAGGAACGTTCTTTCTCTGTCACCTGCTGTTCCTCCTCACCCTCCACTGCCTTATGTGGCCCAGTATGCAGAATTCAAGCCAGTGCTAGATTACGTGCTACATGCCTGACAGTGAGACTCGTATTATAACATTGCTTCTGCAGGAATTCTTGCGTCCAGTCAATGAGTTTACCATTACATCTTGGGACACGCTCATTTTAAAGTTGGGAACTGCCTGTATAAGACATGGTCCCTACCCTGGAGGGATTCACAGTGACTAGATTTAAGGTAGACCAGTTAATAAATACAAAACTACTGGAGAATAATCAATGGTCAGCTGTAGGATATTGGCTTTAAGTAAAATGCAAATTTATGCTAGGGTGGTATGTCGGTTCATTGAAATTCTCACATAGGACAGTATGACTGATCTATGCTAAGAATATACTTGGCTAGTAAGAGGAGGAAGAAGAAAACTCTAAATAGTGATGGAAATCACCTGGAGCCAACGTTTGGCATCAGACATGAGCATGGACAGGATAGGCTGCAAGGAGGAATCAGGCATGATGGAAGCAAAATGGCTTTCTAAGAAGCAGTGGGAGATTGGAATGGCTAAAGTAAGATGGGGTCAAACATTTCCTGTAAATTAAAGTTCATAAAACATATCACTTGAAATTTGCACACATTTCATGTGACTGAACACTTTGAAGCAATAAATCTTGACATACTTTTTCAGGGGCATGAGTTAATGTGGCTAAAGTTCAGATGAGGTGAGGATCAGATATTGGAAGAATGGGAATCCATATTAAGGACTTTGGATTTGATGAAAGAGTCCATTTATGGTGTTACTGGAAATATTTCATTAGGGCTGGAACATTGGCCTGCGGCTGGCGCACAGGATGAAGGTGGAAGAAGTCAGGGAGACCACTTAGGAAGCTGCTATGATAGGCCAAAGTGAGGAGCTGAGTACCTGGACCAAGACGGAAGCAGCAGATTGGAGAAAGAACACGTCTGAAATTCGCTGTGGAGATGGAAATGATAGGACTTAGAGATCACATGGGAAGAGCCAGAGAAAGTCCTTAGGTTTCTCTGGGTAACTTAAGCATAATAGGAACACTATTAGAAGTTCATGTTCCCATGAAGGTTCCTTACCTGTGGAGCCTCCCATGCCCTTCTGGTGAACCTCCATTTCTAAGGAAACCCTATAGCATCTACTGAGTAACTTAATTCTCCAAAAAATCAGACTTCTCCAAAGAAAGTCTTTAAGCATGTATTCACTAACTTGATTTTGCAAAATTAGTTAGCAAATACGTGCTATAAGATTTCTAACCCGACAGACAAAAGCATGTAAGTCATTTTACTGCTAGTTTTGGTGGAGGGTAGTGACAACTGCCAGTGTTTCAAAAAAGGGTAACATGTTCAGAGTTTGTTCACACAGAAATGAATGCTTTTTAGCTTCATAACCCCTGTGCCCTTCCCATGAACCCCATCTCCCCAGGAAACGATATAGTACCAGTTTACTAACTTAATTTGTAAAAGGAGGTTGGTGAATCAATTCTGTAAGACTCATGGAAATATTTGAAATTAATTAGCCTTGTCAGCTTTTATTTGCATAGGCTCTCTTTCAACCATATCCCCCAGCCCGAGTACAACGTTTTAGTAAGATTGATTTTAAACAATGAGACTTAGAGAATCTGTGTACAAGGAGCTTGAATAATTTAAATGCGTGGGTTTATTATTAACACAGTAGCAAATATATCAAGGAAACACGCCCCATGAAAAGTGTTTCAAAGAAACACAAATCTGTTCTGAGAAAGGTCTATAGGCAATAAGTAAGCCCAAAAAGGCATGTTTGCTTGGCGATGCCCAGCAGATAAGCCTGGCAAACCTCGGTGTGATTGAAGAAGCCAATTTGAGACTCAGCCTAGTCCAGGCAAGCTACTGGCACCTGCTGCTCTCAACTAACCTCCACACAATGGTGTTCGCATTTTGGAAGGTCTTTCTGATCCTAAGCTGCCTTGCAGGTAAGGAAAGGATCTCTGAACCACCAAATATAATTGGAAACAGAGTTTCCTTTTAAATAAAAATTCCACATTTTTACATGGAATTTTCATCTCCTGTACTTCAAATGAATTGTGATTAGTATGATAAGTTAAATAATTTTCAGAACTCTTGCTTAGCAAACATATGCCATGCTGATATATTAGGGGTGTAAGCCCATAATATTATTGTTTTATGGAGCTTCTGAATGAAAATTTTCTCAGAAAAAAATATAGTTTATTACTTTACTTACTTTGAAAGGTGAAAAAAATGAATTTACTCAGAAACCAAACTTTGTGCTAGGGATAATTTTGCCTCTGTTTTACTTACTTTAGTGTTTCCTTTAAGCTCAGTGATTGACTTGCTCTAGCAGACAGAGCCTGGGTTGGAGGGCCTGCCCTGGCTTACACGTGGGAAGAACAGAAATTTACTGAGTGCTTTACTGTCTAATATTTCTTAAGGAGTTGTGGTTTTCCAATCCTAAGACTGTATTTTGCAAAATATGTGAGTGATTTATGGTGCACAATATGGGTGATTTTAGGGATCTGAACAGAAGAAAATCAATTTTGGAATCAAAATACTGATGTTAGTTAGATCCAGGAGAGATCATTAATTCCAAAAATCCCTTGGCTAGTTTTCAAATATCAGATACATTTTGCATCTGTTCTTATAAGTTAGGTCCATAGTAAATACAATAATATTGTTTATCCAAAAACAGGATTTTCAAGCCATTAGAAATATTAGGCAGTCGTTAGAATGAGGTTTACTAGGCATATTAATGACATAAGAAAATACCCAGGATAAAATATTAAGTGAAAAAGCAGGATACACACATATGCCTAGAATAAATTACTAGAAGGTTATATACCGAAGTGCTCGTGGTGGTTGCCTCTGGGTGATGGGATTATAGACGATTTTAATTTTATTTCCCAGCTTTTCCTACTTCCTGGGTCTTCTACGAAGAACATTATGCTATTTTTATAATTAGAAAAAAGTGTTGCTTTTCAAAATGATCTCATGTTTAGAAATAGTTCTTTAAATGTTCATTACTAAATGTTTAAGCATAGATGTTTTATGGAGTTAAACATCACCAGAAGGCAACACTCCATTTGTCCAGTGACCTAACTAGGCCCTAGAGCTGGAAACACATGTTCCTGTTTTCTCTTCTCCCCAGGCATATTCATTTAACTGTAACTTTAGATATGAAAGTTTTGTCTCTTCTTAAAGGGTTTCCAGTCATTAGCCAGTTGGGTCGACCCCTGGGCCTTCTGCATCAGCCCTCTAAGATCATACCTGTTTCCTTATGTGAGGCCTTGCCCTGGCCCATACTAGACACAGGGTTTGGAAAGGTTGTTAAGAACAGTTTTTGGTTTTTTTTAACTGTACCTAACATACAAGTAATTTTTACTGATTATAAATGTAATGCATGGTCATTGTAGAAAGGTGGGGAAATATGGAAATTTAAAATAAAATAAAAATCATCTGCCATTTTACCACTCAGATTTGGGTGAATTATCATTCTTTTATTTGCAGGTGTATATATTACATTTTAAAAATTGTGTTTATTCCTTGTATACTATTTTATTGTTTAAAAAAATTGTTTAGCATGATGTCAGGATTTTATTTGATTGTGACTTTTAGAACAAGACCAATAAATACTTCAGAGTGTGTTTCCTAAGTTACTAAATAACTGATTTTGTTGGCATATAGTGTACACTATATATCTATACACATATTATCTAGTTGGCCCAAAGCAGTAGTGTCAGTACAGCAAATTGTGGTATGCTCTATTGTCGTTTGCTGTGCTTACATATGTATTGAAGTCAGAGAAAGGATCACTTTAGTAATCTACACCTGTCATTAGCAGTGTTCATCAGTTGATCTGGACAACTGATAGTGTTTCCATCAATGTGCAGTTTGATGTTCTTCCTGGACTTGTTTTGGAGAGCATGTCACTTTTTGGTGTTAAGCATGGTGCCTAACACATAGTGGATGCATAGTAAATGTTTGTTGAAAGAATGAATTACTTTCCCAAATTCCAAACATCCAGACGTCATTTTCACATACATATTTAAAATCGATTTTGGTATAACTAAACAGGTCAGATTTTGCTTAAATCAAAATATTTTCAATGACTTCTTAGGAATTCTTAGGTTAAATTCTAATTCGGGAAAACGAGTTTTAATCAAACTTCTGCAAAAAATTTATGCATATCATTTTAGGTACTTGAAATATGTATTAGTAACCTCTTAGAAAGATATGTTAATGCGGCTTTCATTTTCTGGAGGTATATGCTATGCATTTTAAAGGAGTAATATATTTGAACTTTGAGTTTGCTATCAAATCCAAAAAAGTGAGTGATCATTTGATTATATTATTTCCTAAGTCAAAATGAAGCAGTTATATACGAAGTTGCTGGAAATTAAATCACTTCAAATGCATCAGATTAAATATGGCTATTTGGGGGATATTTTGCTGTGGTACATTAGAAGGATAATAATCCTTCTATAAGCAAAATGTTTGCCACTTTGTAAGCATTAAATGAATGAACAATCACTACCAAAATACAAGACATTCTCTCTCTCTCTCTCTCCATATATATATATACTATAATATATACTATATTATATATACTATAATATATACTATAGTATATATATATACTATAATATATACTATAGTATATATATATACTATAATATATACTATAGTATATATATATATACTATAATATATACTATAGTATATATATACCATAATATATACTATATTATATATATACTATAATATATACTATATTATATATATACTATAATATATACTATATTATATATATACTATAATATATACTATATTATATATATACTATAATATATACTATATTATATATATACATAATATGTACTATATTATATATATACATAATATATACTATATTATATATATACATAATATGTACTATATTATATATATATATAATATGTACTATATTATATATATACATAATATGTACTATATTATATATATACATAATATGTACTATATTATATATATACATAATATGTACTATATTATATATATACCATAATATGTACTATATTATATATATACCATAATATGTACTATATTATATATATACCATAATATGTACTATATTATATATATACCATAATATGTACTATATTATATATATACCATAATATGTACTATATTATATATATACCATAATATGTACTATATTATATATATACCATAATATATACTATATTATATATATACCATAATATATACTATATTATATATATATACTATAATATATACTATATTATATATATACATAATATATACTATATTATATATATACTATAATATATACTATATTATATATATACTATAATATATACTATATTATATATATACTATAATATATACTATATTATATATATACTACAATATATACTATATTATATATATACTACAATATATACTATATTATATATATACTACAATATATACTATATTATATATATAACATATACTATATTATATATACTATAACATATACTATATTATATATATACTATACTATATACTATATTATATATATACTATACTATATACTATAATATATACTATATTATATATACTATAATATATACTATATTATATATATACTATAATATATATATACTATAATATATACTATATTATATATATACTATAATATATACTATGATATATACTATATTATATATATATACTATGATATATACTATATTTTATATATATACTATAATATATACTATATTATATATATATTCTTTTGAGACAAAGTTAAGCTCTTGTTGCCCAGGCTGGAGTGCAATGGTGCGATCTCGGCCCACCGCAGCTTCCGCCTTCCGGGTTCAAGTAATTCTCCTGCCTCAGCCTCCTGAGTAGCTGGGATTTACAGGCATGCACCACCACGCCCGGCTAATTTTGTATTTTTGGTAGAGACAGGGTTTCTCCATGTTGGTCAGGCTGGTCTTGAACTCCCAACCTCAGGTGATCCGCCCACCTCAGCCTCCCTAAGTGTTGGGATTACAGGTGTGAGCCACTGCGCCCAGCCTAAAAATATTTTTAAATGTTGATTAAGTGTGTACATCTTGGATTATTTTTCTTTAATAATAAGCACTGGTTTTGTTTTATTATTATTATTATTATTATACTTTAAGTTTTAGGGTACATGTGTACAACGTGCAGGTAAGCACTGGTTTTTAAAAGAGATTACACATATTTCAACCACATATGCATTTTTGTTTTGTTTTTAAATTTGGTCAAGTCAGTGAGGGACATTGTGTTCTTGGGTTCTGTTTAAATCAGATATTAATCTTTACTTTGCTATTTATTCACAGTCCTATTGATGTAGAAATTTTTCTGACTTATTCAATTTTTAAATAATTTCTCAACTTAGAATGACTTAATCCAAAGGAAAGGAAATTTTTTCCCTGACACTCAGAGAATCACCTCCACTTTCGGACTAAATTTGCACTGCCTATTGTATACATGTGGCTATTGAAATTTAAATCACTTCAGATTAATGAAAATTATAAAGTCAGTTCCTCAGTTTCACTAGCCACATTTCAGGTGTTCGATAATTCTATTTGTGCTACTGAACTGGATGGCGCAGAGGTAGAACATTTCCACCATCACAAGAAGTTCTGTTGGACAGCGCTGTAAGGGTGAGCTCAGAGGTTTTAAGTAATGTGTACTAATTGAATGATGTGACATTTTAAAAAGGCTCATCTGGAAATAAATAACTTTTAGCTCTGAAGCATATCATCACTGTATCATGGTTGGACAACATCTGAAAAACATCTTTTCTTCAGAATTTAATTGGTTATGGTGCTAAGAATTGGGAATCTGGGCAATAAAATGGCCTGGAGGTTTTGCTTTGCCAATTGTTACTTATTTACATGACAATGTGTAGTACCTCAAAAAATATTGTCTCACTTTAAAATTTGAAATTACCATCCTAATTCCAAGGTGATATTATTAAACTTTTGCAGATTTCTAATTAGTTACACATTTATATATCTTCTATATTTAAAATGTTGGAAATGTTTGAATCAGATTTATATTTTCCAAATCCTTGATTTTCATTCACCTTTATTCTCATCTGTGCTATAAATGGCTTCCTGCTGCACTGAGGGATGGCAGAGATTGTGTCTGTCGTGTTCATTATTGTTTCCTCAGTGTTTAGCACTGTTTGTGGCACAAAATGGGTGCTCAACTGATATTTTTTGCTAGGCTCCACAGCCTCTTCCATGGCTTGACTTGTGTGAGTACTGTGTGTACTCTGCCATCAAACACTTTTTCCAGGAGTGGCCTCCAAAGGGGGTTTGTGGGGTTTTGTTTATTGTTTTGCCTTATCTGTTCATAAATTCTCACCCTTAACCAATCTCGTAACAGTTACTGGGTCCCAAACTAGAGAACAAAAATTATGGCCAAATAATATCTCTAAAATCTCTGTTTTTAGGGAATAAGTCTGGGAACTTTAAGGGCTACCAAAACCCCAGTTTTATCCTTTTTATTTTGGACACTTTAAAGACATTTGGAAGTCATCATTTAAGCATGGCCAGAGATGTGGCTAACTTCCAGGAGAAATGAAATGGGCTCTTTGAGGGTGGGAGGGAACCATCTTTCTCCAGTGAAGTTTTTGTTGGAAAGATTAGCTGCTTTCTGAAAGCCAATTTCCTTTTTGGAGGAGGCATTATGGAAACCAGGAAAGCATGGGGAGGAGAATATTGGGAAGAGGGAAACTGTATGGAGTTAAAAAGTGCTGCATTTATGTTTGCGTTCAGGAACTTTTCTTAATTTATCAGTGCATTGGTTGCCATTAAACAGCCAGCTTGTGGCAGGAAAGCAGCTGGACCAGGTGGCCTGGCTGTGACAGAGAACACAGATATTGAATCCATGAAACCAAGAGTAATCAGTACAATGATTTTTTTTCTTTTACTTTTTAAAAGTGTTTGTCAATCCTTTAAGTTCTTTTTGTCTGACTGCTGTCATTAAGTAAGAAAAATATGAAATAAATAAGTCTTTGGGTATGCAAAATTGGGAAGATGGACAGGAATTAGTCCCTCTATGCAATTTCCTCTGAATCTCTCATAATTTATGTATCCTTATCCCTTCCCCTCAACCCTCCAACACCCTCTGTGACCCTGCAGGCAGCTAGGACAGCATAGAGAGTGTCTCTTGAACTTGACTTTCTCTTCCAGTGCTTGCCTGCCAATCCTGTGTCCCATCCTGGAGAACTTTTATAGTCTTTGACAATGCAATGGATAGTAACCAGTTAATAAGATAAGCCAGTGACTGTATAGTGCTCCCCAAAGTGCCACCACCTAAAAGAGCCCTTTGGAAAGTGCTCATATAGAACTGAGAATTTTAGTATAGTGGCAGGCTGGATTTGGGTAGGGAGCACTTCGGTGGTCCTCCAAATCCTATGGGAAGCTTAATTACTTCACCTTTCTGTAAGGCCAACAGTTCTCAAAATTTGTGATCTCAGGACAATTTTACACTTTTAAAAATTGAGGGAGATTTCTGGTCTGGACATGTAGCACAGACCTGTTTTTCATTGTTCCTCCCTGCTAAGCACAAGTATAAACCCTGGAAATAATGCAAGAGACAACCAGGGGAGAACTCTGGAAGGTTGTAAGAAGAAGGCAAACTGGTTTGAGACCCAGGGAAAAACAAAGAGCAAGGGTATCCTATGTTTCCCACCCAACAGAAGAAATAAACCTAGTCCTGGCCATTCCTGATACCCAACTGAACAACAGAGGGCAGCCCAGGTAAGCTTACTCCTCCCTCAGAGTCCCTCTGACAACATCAGGTAGGCCCAACACCACAGGTAAGGGGGGATCTTCAGAAACCCCACCAACAACAGTGGACAAAAGAAGCATTCGCCTTCTCCCTGGGCCTGAGATGTCCCACTTTCACCTAGAGATATCGAGGTGGGAGGGTAGAACAGACACGAGGCATAAAGTGATGGCAAGCAGCCCAGTCTGGGAAGGCTGTGTCTCAGTGGGTGTATGACTGTCCTCCCCTCCCCATAGAGACACCAACAGTGCAGGGCGCCAGTAGAAGTGTCCCACCATACCTACCCCAACTGAGAGACACCTGGAAGCCTGACCTAGGGAAACCTTTCTGCTCCTTCAGGCGATATGATCTGGGACAAATGTCAGCCTCAGTGATACCCGATAAACCAAACAGAGCAAAACAATACTGAAAATTAAACTGCTGTTAGAACAACAGACCACAAAAGTAAGCCAACACCTGCATGCATGTGAAGCATAAATAACGTGACTGACTGCAAAAATAAAAAATGTAAATAGGACTTTCCTAACATAGTAGACAAAATGTTCAATCAAAAATCATCTGTCACACCAGGAATCAAGTAAATCACAACTC
Organism: Pongo abelii; assembly: GCF_028885655.2. NCBI lineage: Eukaryota > Metazoa > Chordata > Mammalia > Primates > Hominidae > Pongo > Pongo abelii. The sequence goes on from NC_072008.2 coordinate 113,894,295, forward strand.
GACTGAGAAAAGGCAACTACTGCCAACATTAAGATGAATCGGATGTTGGAATTATCTGACAAGGATTTCAAAGTAGCCATCATAAAAATGCTTCAACAATCAATTAACATTATCTTAAAACAAGTTAAAAAAAAAGGAAACTTGCAGAAAAGAAAAAGAAGTTATAAAAATATAAGAAAGAAGGAAATTCTGTCATTTGCTACAGCATGAATGAACCTGGGGGACATTATGCTAAGTGAAGCAAGCCAGACACGGAAAGACAAACACCACATAATCTCACTTATATGTGAGATCCAAAAGAGTTGAACTCAGAATTAGAGTAGAATGGTTACCAGGGACTGTGGCTTGGAGGGAGTGGGAAATGGGGAGAAATTGACCAAAGGGTACAAAGTTCCAGTTAGACAAGAGGAATAAGTTTTTAAGACCTATTTTGCAGCATGCTCACCATAGTTGATAATAATGTATTGTGCATTTCAAAACTGCTAAAAGCATAAGATTTTAGTCTACACATTGGGTACAGTATACACTGTTCGGGTAATGGGGTCACCAAAATCTCAGAAATCACCGCTAATGAACTTATCCGCGTAACCAAACACCACCTGGTCCCCAAAAACCTATTAAAAAAATAATAGATTTTAAATGTTCTTGCTACGAAAAAAACAAAACTAAACAAAAGATAAGTAGGCCAGATGTGGTGGCTCATGCTTGTAATCCCGCCACTTTGGGAGGCCGAGGCAGGTGGATCACTTGAGCTCAGGAGTTCGAGAACAGCCTGGGCCATGTGGTGAAATCCCATTTCTACCAAAAATACACATACACACTCACACACACACACACACACACACACACACAAAATTAGCTGGGCATGGTGGCGTGTGCCTGTGGTCCTAGCTACTCGGGATGCTGAGATGGGAGAATTGCTTAAGCCTGGGAGGCAGAGGTTGCAGTGAGCTGAGATCACACTACTGCACTCCAACCTGGGTAACAGAGTGAGATCCTGTCTGAAAACAAAACAAAACAAAACAAAACAAAAAACAAAAAAAGGATAAATATGTGAAGTGATGGATATGTTAATCAGCTTGATGTAATTATTCCACAGCGTATGCATATATTAAAATATCACATTGTACCCCATAAATATTTGCAATAATTATTTGTTAATTAAAATAAAAATTAAGTTAAAAACAAGAATTTTAAAAATACATACTTTGCAATTGTCTACTATTTTTCTAAAGACCCTTATAATCTATAGGTTCTTTCTCAGTTTTCTTTTTTCCCCCTTGGAATTATTTTTTGAATAAAACTGGCTTGTTTGTCCCCTTCCCCCCAAAAACAAATATAAATTATAGAACTGTAAAATAAAATAACAAAAATGAAAAACTTGCTGATGGACTCAATAGAAGAGCAGAGATGACAGAAAATAGAATCCATATCTGGTGAAACTATCCTTCAGGAATTAAGGGGAAATAATCAAATTCTCAGTTGAAGGAAAACAAAAAGATTTGTTGCTAGCAGACATACTGTTAAAAAATAGCTAAAAGGGTTTCTTCAAACAGAAAATAAATGATAAAGAGCAATCAGGAAGGATGAAAGGACAACAGAAAGAGCAGAAATGTAAGTACATAAAGTAGACTATCTTTTAACTCATGAGTTCTATAAATCATATTTGATAATTGAAACAAAATTATAACACCATTTTATACTCTAGACAATGATATTTAAAAGTGGGGAAGGTAAAGGAACCTAAATGGAAGTGAGATTTATACACTTCAATCAAAGTGGTAAAATATTGATATGAGTAGACTGTTATGACTCACACATGAATGTTGAATACCCAGAGAAACCACTGGGAAAACTCTACAAAGATATATGTTTTAAAACACTATGAATAAGTCAAGATGGAATCATAAAACATGCTCAAGTAACTGTCAGAAAAGCAAGAAAAGGGAAACAGAAGAATAAGAACTAAAGGGAACAAACAAAAAACAGATAATAAAATAGCAAACAAGAATAATATATCAATAATTACATTAAATAATCATATTGAATGTGAATACAACTACAGTAGTCCCCTTTCATCTGTGGTTTTACTTTCTGAGGTTTCAGTTACCCATAGTACAGTACAATAAGATATTTTGTGAGAAAGTGTGAATGTGTGAACACAATCACATAATTTTTACTCCAGTACATTGGTATAATTGTTCTATTTATTAGTAGTTATCATTGTTAATCTCTTACTGTGCCTAATTTATAAATTAAACTTTATCATAGGTTTGTGTGTATAGGGAAAAAAAACAGTATACATAGGGTTCAGTACTATCCATGGTTTCAGGCATCCACTGGGGGTCTTGGAATGTATCTCACTCTATATGCTACTCACAAGAAACTCACATTAAATTTGATGACATAGGAAGATTGCAAGTAAAAATATAGAAAAAGATGTACCACATAAGTATTAATTTTTCAAAAATCTGGAAAAGCTTCATTAATATCTGATAAAGTAGTCTTCAGAGCAAAGAAAAAGAGATAAAGAGAGACGTTACCTAATGATAAATGGATCAACCCAGCAGGAGGATACAATGATCCTTAATGGGTACACACCAAACAACTAAGTCTCAAAATTCGTGAACAAAAACTTATCAAGCTAAAAGAAGAAAGAGACAAATCCACAATTATAGTTGGGAACTTCAATATGCCTCTCAGAAACTGAGTAAATCTATTAGAAAGAACATCAGTAAATATAGGGAAGATCTGAAAAAGACAATCAATTAACAGAATCTAATTGAATATTTTTACGATTTTATATTGGTTTATCCATAGCGGTTTTAAATTATATCTGTTTGTATAGAACACTCCACCCAACAACAGCAGAACACACTTTTTTTTGGCACCTGCAGAACATTCACCAAGAATGTGCTTGGCCGTAAAACAAACCTAAACAAATTTAAAATAATTGAAATCACACAGAGTATATTCTCTGACCACAATGCAACGAAACTAGAAATCTGTAGCAGAAAAGTATCTAAACACGTGGAAATTAAACAACACTCTTCTAGATAATCCGTGGATCAAAGAGGAAATCTCAAAAGGAATTTTTTAAAAATACATAGAACTGAATGCAAATGAAAACACAACATATTGAAATACGTACCATGTAGCTAAAGCAATTTTGAGAGAGAAATTTCTAACACTAAATGTTTACATTGGAAATAAAGAAAGGTCTTAAGTCAATAACCAAAATTTCTACATCAAGGATCTAGAAAAGAAGACCAAAATAAACCCAAAGAAAGCAGAAGGAAGGGAATAATAAAGAGCTGAAATCAATGAATTTGAAATAGAAAAACTATAGGGAAAAATTAATAACACAAAAATTTGCTTTTTTGAAAAAAAATCAATAAAACTGACAAACTTCTAGCAAGACTAATAAAAAGAGTTAAGACCCAAATCACTAATATCAGAAATGAAATATGGAATATCACTATAGATCCTGCAGTCATTAAAAAATATAATGAGAGAATGTTATGAACAACTATACATTCATATATTTGACAACTTAGAAAAAAATTGGCCAATTTATCCAAAGCAGCAAGCTACTAGAACTCACCCAATATGAAATAGATAATCTGAATAACTCCATAACCATTAAAGAAATTGAATTCATAATTTTAAAAGCTCCTACAAAAGAAATCTCCAGGCCTAGATAGCTTCAGCAAATAATTCTAACAAACATTTAAAGAATTATTAAGATCAGTTTTACACATCTCTTCCAAAAAACAGAAGAGGAGGAAACACTTCCAGCTCATTTTATGAGGCCAGTATTATGCTGATACCAAAACCAGACAAAAACAGTACAAAAATAGAAAACTACAGGCCAATATCTCTCTCATGAACTTTGACACAAAAATCCTTAGCAAAACACTAGGAAATTGAATCCAACAATGTATGAAAATAATTATACACCATGACCAAATAGGATTTATTTCAGGTTTATAAGGCTGGTTCAACATTCAAAAAGCATTCAGTGTAATCCACCATATCAACAGGCTAAAGAAAAAAAAATATGATCATATCAACTGATGCAGATAAAGCATTTGACAAAATCCAATATCCATTCATCATTAAAACTCAGCAAGTTAGGAATAGAGGGTGTATTTGTTTCCCAGAGCAGCTGTAACAAATTGCCACAAATGGGGTGGCTTAAAGCAAGAGAAATTAATTCTCTCACAGTTCTGGAGGCCAAATGTTTTAAATCAAACTGTTGGTTTCTTCTGAGGGCTCTGAAGGAGAATCTGTGCCATAAGTCTCTCTTAGATGGCTGCTGGCAATTCTCGGTATTCTTTGGCTTGTAGATGCATCATTCCAATCTCTGCTTCTGTCTTCACAGAGCCTTTCTCTTTGTGAGTCTCTGTGTTAAGCCTCCCTCTCCATTTTCTTATAAGGACAACAGTCATTGAATTTAGGGTTTGCTCTAAATCAGTGATTATCTCATCTCAGGATCCTTAATTACATCTGCAAAAACCCTATTTCTAAATAAGGTCACATTCACAGATACTGGAGGTTAGAAATTGAACTTATCTTTTTGGAGGACACAATTTAACCCCCTATAGAGGAGAATTGCCTCAACTTCATAAAAACACCTACAAGTAACCTGCAGCCAACATTATACTTCATGGTGAAAGACTGAACGCTTTTGCCCTATGATTGGAAACAACGCAAGGATGTCCACTCTCATCTCTCTTATTCAACATAGTATTGGAAGTTATAGCCACTGCAATTAGGCAATAAAAATAAATAAGAGGCCTACAAATTGGAAATGAAGAAATAAAACTTTCTATCCCCAAAAGATTTGCATCTAGATTATATAGAGAACTCTCAAAACTCAATCATTAAAAAACTAAACAATCCAATTAGAAAATGAGCAAAGGACATAAACAGATATTTTGCTGAAGATTTACAAATGGCAAATAATCCCATTAAAAGATATTTAGCATCATTATCTATTTGAGAAATGCAAATTAAAACCACGATGATTATATTACTTCATACCTGCCAGAATGTCTAAAGTAGAAAACTGTGACAACACCAAATGCTGGTAAGGATGCAGGACAACTGAATCCTTTTTTTTCGTGGCGGAGGGGAATGTATAAAGGTACAGTCATTCCGGAAAACAGCCTGGCTGGTTTTTTAAAATAAAATAAAATACGCAACTGGCATATGATCCAGCAATTGCACTGTTGGGCATTTTTGCCAGAGAAATAAAAATTTATGTTCATGCAAAATCTGTACCTGAATGTTCACTGGAGTTTTATCCAATACTCAAAAACTAGAAACAGCCCAGATGTCCTTAAATGGATGAATGGTTAAACAAACTGTATTACATATATATCATCGGGTACTACAAATCAATAAAAAACAACAAACTACTGATACACACAACAACTTGGGTGAAATTTTAGATAATTATGCTGAGTGAAAAGAGTCATCAATTCCAAAAGGTTACCATGATTCCTTGTATATAACATTTATGAAATGACAGAATTTTAGAAATGAAAGACAGATTAGTGGTTGTCCATGATTAGGACAGGAATGGGGTGCAGGATGGAGGTGAGTGTGATTATAAAAATGTCAACATGAGAGGTCTTTGTGGTGATGGAACTGTTCAATATCTTGACTGTGATGGTGAATACACGAATCTACACATGATAAAATATAGAATTAAATGTGCATGTACACACACACAGCAGTATACGTAAAACTGGAGAAATATGAATAAGGTCGATAGGTTTTATCAATGTCAGTATCCTGGTTGTGATATTATACCATCATCTTGCAAAATGCTACCATTGCTGGGAACTGGGCAAAGTGTACATGAGATCTGTCTTATTTCCTAGAACTGCATGTGAATCTACAAATATATAAATAAAAATTTTAATTAAAAATTATTGAGGACCCCAAAAAGAAACTGATATGTTTTGCCTGAGATTTACCCGATTTTAAAACTATAAGTCCCACATTCAAGGAATTCCCACGGTACTGGGAAAACTGGGTCAGTTGTTCTCTATACTCCCAGACAGTTTTGGGTCCCTGGACAAGACTTTAAGAACCTATGTAAGGCCACCCTTAACAGAGAAGAAATTCTCAGTTCAGTGTTATTACCACACCGTCATCTAGAATTTGAGTATCTTCATATGATAATTTGTTAGAAACTCCCCTCCCACTACCCCAATGAGCCCCAGGAAAACTCAACTTTCTTGTATGGTTTATTCTACCTTCTTCCCCTCACCTTGGATTCCTCAAATAAGATGTCTTTGTAACTGTTCTGTAATGAAACAGTGTTACCAGAATGTGAGTATGTACTATTGATTTTTTTATGATTATTTTTTCAGGTCAGGTTAGTGTGGTGCAAGTGACCATCCCAGACGGTTTCGTGAACGTGACTGTTGGATCTAATGTCACTCTCATCTGCATCTACACCACCACTGTGGCCTCCCGAGAACAGCTTTCCATCCAGTGGTCTTTCTTCCATAAGAAGGAGATGGAGCCAATTTCTGTAAGGACACTTTTTCCTAAACTCTTCACCTTTTGTAGTTCTGACTGAAAACTGTTGGGGTAGAAAAAATGTGAAATGTGAAAGAATGGCATGCCAGTGACAGTAGTGGCAGGAATCTCAGATACAAAAAGTTTGAAGACAGCTGTATAGAGAAGATCACCATCTAAATGACTTGACTCTTGTCCTCTCTTCATATTTAGTTATAACCCATTATCTCAGTTCTGGGTAGGTCCACATCAAGTGGATCATGTATTTTAGAGAAGACAGAAATGGTTCTTCTCATAGGTGAAATTAACAGTAATTCTGAAAGGGCTCCCCCTCCACCTTTATCTCCCTATTATTTCCAGAAGAAACTAGTTCAAATGCAAGTCCTGATTGATCTGCAGATCTCTGCCAAATTTAATATCTAGGATCTGGCTGTCAAGTGAACTAGCTCACTGTGCTAGACTGAGGCCTGACAGAATGAGACTCTTCAGATGGGTGAAGAAGGGCCATAGTAGTGATGAACCCTGCGTAGTTCATCAAGAACAGCATGAGGATAGAGGACAGGGGATGGAGTGGGTAGGCATAGGGTCGGGGGGAAGAGGTTGCTAGAAAAGGATGGGTTGAAAGTCAAGGGAGGATAATGATTTCACATGCAAGCTGCCTATTCCCAGGTTTCCTTCATCTGGCCTTGAGGGAAATTCCTTCTTTAGCCCAAAGATTCAAATTGTATACTCAAAGGTGGGTGTGTGTGTGTGTGTGTGCGTGCACGTGCACACACATGCATGTGTGTGTTTGTGTGTTCATGCACATGTTTATATGAGCACATATGCCATGCATGCCTACACATATCCCTTGATGGAAAAGGTCTGTAGCTTTCATCAGGTTCTCAAAAGGTTGCATGACCCAAAGCAGAGTTTAGAGAAGAGACAAGTCAGTGTGGTTTGGAATAGTTGGATGCAGCTGAATTGGGCCTTGAAGGAAAGGAAAGGTTTTGATTAGTAGAAAGATAGAGGGAGAGCAAGTTGAGGAGGCTGGGGGAGGCCTAGGGACAGGGGTGGAGAAGAAAGAAGGCATTAGTTTAGAGGAGCCACACGTTGGCCAGTGTCACTTCAGCCATCACTAGTCCTTCGGAAGTGCTGAGTCCTCTGTTTACAAATCCTGAGCATTTGTTTAGCAAGAAATGCCGTACAGGGGGAGAGTCCATCAATGCCACTCTCTAGTCCAAGTTAAACAATTTTGCTCAATGCTGGTTACCTTGGACAAGTATCTGAATCACTCTGTACCTCTCTTTAAAATATGGTAGATCAGCAATACCCATGGGGAATCAACTGACATAATGCATGTGAAAAATATAAAGCCATGTAAGTTTTATCCCTTGTAAACACTATTATGGTTATCATCATCCACAGCAGCACCACCACCAACAATGCTTCTACCAGTTTCCATCACCCAAGATGTCCAGACCAAAGGCCTTGTATGTAGGAGTCAACTAAGAAATTATTGCCTTCTTTTGCAGGATGCTCTGTTAGATTGTAGATGGCAATAATCACATGACCTTTCTTCCTTTTTGAAATTCAATTTCCGGACTAGTCTTTTCAACACATTCTTTATCTGTAGGCTTGAAATCCTTCTCATTTTGCCAGGTGGGGCTGGATTTAGAGAGACCTTGCCAATGTATTTTGAAATATTTTCTGCTTGATACTCAAATCAAGATGTTCTCAACTGCCTGAAGGATGGGCAAGGCCACAAATTTTTATTTATGCCTCCTCTGACACTGGGATTTACAAGGCCACCTCTTGGTTGAACTGCGTGTCTAGTGAGGAACTGGGAAGGAGCTGCAGAGCTGAAGGATTCTGTGACCAGCAATGAGCTTTTTCTATACCAGGAAATGCAAGGGAAGAAGATATGGTGATTGAATTGAGTGTGACTTGAGCCCAGAACATCTCTTAGAAGCACTTTAAAAAAAAAATCTGTTAACAAATAAATATTTATTGAGTAGCTTATTTACTTGCCATTTGCTTCATTCTTCAAAATGTCAGGTACAGGTGGGGCAAGTAATTTAAGATATATACTCTTTTGGAATGTCCACATCAAAGGAGGGCCTCTGCACTGAGCTGCTGGATCAGGCAAAACATGCTCTCTGATCTTAAAGCTGCATGATACCTGTGTTACGCCTGTGCCTTAGCTACATAGAAGACAAGCTTTCGTGTTTTTATTGCTCCCACAGCTTGGGAGCAATAAAAATCATCCCCCTAAAGGCAAATTTTATCCTCCTTCTATTTTCCTGTCTTTCTTTAGCTTACCCTAGCCAGATCCCCATTACAACCATCTTTAGCTCTCTACTTCTAAAGAACCGGAGTCCTTCTCCTGACTCCCCATATCCTGCTGGCATGGGCTTCTCACTGCTTTACCAGATGAGTAGTTTTGAAGTCCTAGTGGAAATCGCCTGATGAATGTCAATTCTTCTTGCTCTGCCACTTATTTATTGACTGCGTGATCTTAGACAAGTCGTTTGACCTTTCAGTTGTTCCATTTCCAATCTTTACAATGGGGCTACTTACCTATCTCATAGGTTGAATATGAAGATTAAATGGGATGATGCTTGTGAAGCACTATGAAGCCTTCTACCCAGTAAGCATTCAGTGAATGTGAGCTTTTATTATTGGCATCATCTCTTACAAAATGGCGATTTTGCAAAATCCCTGTTCCTTCCATACCCCTGGTGATCTAGAGGGACTGACTCATGGGCACTAGGGAGCCTAGCTCAAGAAGATACACTTGAACAGGGACAGAGCTCTTCAGGGCCATCCTAGCCCACTATCAGCTTCGGGTTCCACTGCCTACCAGGTCACTGTGGCTAAAGGGAGGGCCCAGGCCCTTTCTCTACCTGCTTGTTATCCCTGAACTGACAGCCTGCTCAACCAAGAGGTTGCAGACATCCTGTGTTGAGGTGGTATTTTTCAAAATGGGATTTGGCCTCCATTTCAAGACTGTTTCCTCTTTGAAAACATTCAAAATTCTGTGGAGCATGTTGTATGTTAATCTAGGGATTGCTGGTGGAACATTTATGGGAGGATAAAAAGACTGCTGCACTATTAGACAATTATGTGATTTATGGGACTAAGATGTTGCCAGACATCAGCGGTCACACTGAAAGATTCAGTTCAACTCCTGGGTTTATGTGGCAGTATACTGTGTAGCATTCAGCTCTCAGATCCACCCATTTCTGCTCAAACACAGCACAGCTCGTGCCTCAGTACTGAGGGTATGGAGGAAAAGGCAGTCAGTCAGTGTCTAAAAATGATGCATGCAAGAGACGCTCGGGGAAGATGTAGCTGGACCTCTCAGGTAAGAACACTTATTGGTGTACTACTGGACTTCTTCATTGTTTGGAGACTCCAGGGCACTGGCACCAGCTTTAGGAATGGGATGGGAGGGTCTGACTTTGGTAACAATCAAGATCAGCACAAGCCCCTGACAAAACTGGGACAGTCTTGAGTTTACCTTCTCACATCCATGTCTGGAGTTCTTCTGCCTCTTCCTAAAAGCTCAGGACCCTATTGCTTCCCTGATCAGGGCAGTGGCCAGCTCTTTCCATAGTCCCATCTTCTCTTTCCTGAAATCATTGTGTTAGATTAGCAATTGACTCTGAGGCCTGGTATTCCTCAATACCCAGGGGCTGATGTTATTTCTTACTGACTATCCCCTTTGGCAAATAGAGACTGAAGTATCCCACAGGTCTTCCCACCAAGAAGGCCAGGATATTCATTAGCATGGTCCTTCTCTCAGAGAAACATTCCTCTCAGAAAATATGAACAGCTTTAGATAGTCAATCCCTCAGCAGGGAATCTCAGCTGAAAACTCTAGGCCAGTTATGGGCAGGCTAACATGGAAATTTGGGGTGGTCTGGTGCCTTTCTGGTCGCACAGATGGCCTCATCTTCCATCCAGCCTGTTAATGCTAACACTACAGAGACCTTACCTATCCCTGAACAGACCATGCATTGACTCTGCTTAGCATGAATCTCTCAGACAATACTTATTCTTCAAGAATGTTCATAGTGAAAAATACCCTTTGCCAGTCTCATAAACAACTTAGACAACTTCTTTCCCAGGACCTAGTGTTCTTATGTTCTCTGGCTTCTCAGGTTTTACAACCTGAAATACACAGGACAGAGCCACACAACAAAGAGTTGTCTCCCCAAAATGCCAGTGTCACCCCTACTGAGAAATACTGCAAGTTCTTCCCTACCCCACCATCAAATTTATGTATTGTGTCCCATTCACTTTCTGCTAAATCTGATAAATTAATCTCATGGTAAGGTGTTAGGGACTAGTGAAAGCTTATTTTATTCTCTTCTAAAGAATGCATTGAATCAGGGACCTTCCATGCCTTCTTCCAAAAGGAGCAACTCAAATGGCAGATACCCAGGCAAATGGCAGGTTGGTAAGAGAGTTGGTTTGGAAACAAGAGAGTCTTTCTTTTGGTATCCTATTTCTTGCACATGCCATCCCTGCACTGCAATACAGTCCAAATAAAATTCTGAGCTTGTGACCATTGCCACCTTATACCTGTACACCCCTTCCCTATCCCATGGCTAGCCCCTCTATCAGTAGTACAAGAAAGCAAGAAGCTGGAAAGGAAAGAATGGGTGGTTTGCTGTGGACATCCATGTCCTCCACCTTCCCAGAAGGAATCTGCAAAAGCAGCTCTGAAAGCTAACTCCAACTCAGATTCAAACAGAAAGCAGACTGAATTCTTTCAACCCTTCTTGTTTATACTCCTTGCTTCTAGTTAGAGAGCAGCGTCACTAAGCTGAGGAAAAAGTCTTTTAGGACAAATCTGGTTCCCAGCTGCACGGCCTTGTGTGAATAGGAACTTGGCACAGTAGGAAGGGAAAGGTTGCTCTGCAAAGAACTGAGGGGCCTACAATTGCAGCTGGCAAATATTGAGGGCATCATGTTGTGAACATACTCAGCATGGGAAGCATCATGCCAATAAATAGCAACAATTGACAGGAGAAAGGTTGGGCTGGAGCAGGGAATGGAATGGTCCCAAAAGGAGAAGTTTGCCCAGGAATCATCTTTCTCATCTTAAGAAGGACTGTGAGTGCCATCTTAATATATTCAGTGGGAATCAGGAGGTCTGAATTCCAGGTCTGACTGTAAATTGTGTGACCTTGGGAAAATGGCTCCCTCTATTGAGGCCTCGGGGTCCTTTTTTGTATTAGAAAAGGATGAATTCGAGTTTACTAACCGCAGGCCTCTGGGTCAGATTTGGCCAGTGGATGTATTTCAGTCGGCCTGCCCAGTATTTTGTTTGTTTGTTTCAACAGTTTGAATGCCTTGTTTGCGTTGACTTTTCCATTCCCTGCAGTCCCCGTGTCTATTATGAGCTTACCACTTCTTACCAGCCCCTCCCAGCCATTTCCCATATTTCCAATATCCATCGGGCTCCTGAAGGCCCCTTAACCTTAGAAACCACAAACCAAACTATCTCACAAAGGTCTTATAATTAATGTGCGATTATGACTCCACCCATCAGCCTCTAGCATCACCCTGGGGGCAGGCAGAGAGGACCTTGGGAGAAAGCAGGGCAGTCTACCATGAACCCAAGCACAAAGTGCAAGTGGGTAAAAGGTTAACAAGTGCCCCTTAAGGGAACGCTGGGATGGATTTCCTTAAAAAAATCACCTCCTCCCCACCTCCCCCCAAAGATGTGGCTCATTGTACATCCAGGGCTTTTTCTGGATCTCCATTGCTTTGATGTCTAAATTGATAATATTCTTTCTTTGAAAAGTGTACAAGCCACACAGGATCATGAGCCGGGCTTTGGCCACTGCTCAGCTTTGATTTTTAAAAGAGTTATTCTTTTATGGAAAGTGGAATCAAGTTGTAGTCCTTCCTATATGATTAGATAAGCAGTTTCAGGAAAACACTTCTTTCTTTTTTCTTAACAAGGACAGTGTGACTGTGTGGACTTCCCCTTAACAGAAAGCCCCTCCATGTATGTGTCTGGCTGCTGCTGTCTACCCCCAGGTACTTTACTTCTCACAGAGAACTGTGAAGCCAAAGCCTTGGCTCTTTTAGGTCTCCATTGTTAGCCCTCACTACCCCCATTTCTGTCTCTAATACCTTTTAGTGTCAATCGTGAGAGGGCAAAATGTATTAGACTACAGCATGAGGGGCTAGCATGTAAGAGGTAGTAAAGGTCTTTTTCATAGGTAAGGTTCCAGGGCCTCATTGCTTATATACTCATTTCACCTTGACTCATGCCCACCTATGGGACTTTTACAGTGGGCTGGACACATGGATACAGTGGACACTTTTACTTCTTTTCATATCCTAATTCTGGCCTAAAACACACTAAAATAGTGTGGCCTCAAGATCTCTGCAGAAATAAGGTCCTTTTCACCTGGATCCTCTGGGACTTGCTGTGGGCCTCAGGCATGACTGATGTTGTATCTCATTGTGATGTCATCAAGCATCAGTATAAAACAGGGCTGATGTTTTACACTGTCCACAGTCTCCTTGGGAGGAGGGGAAGTGGCCAGATGTTGAGGCTGTGAAGGGCACTCTTGATGGACAGCAGGCTGAACTCCAGGTAAGAAACAACAAGACCTCAAACTGTCAATTAGAAAGTAAATAAGCCCAATGCAGCCTAGTGAAATTGAAAGCCTGATAGCGTGGGTGTCAACTCAAATGAAAGTAATCCTCTGATGTATTGAACCTCCTTCTGTCCCACTTGAATATCTGGAGTTAATCCTGGCTTTCTGGTTTGGAAGTCAAACAAGACCATTCTGGGGCAAGAGTTTGTGATTTCAGTAGGTGTGAATGAATGAATTATAAATGGCTGCATTTATAATGCAGGCAAGAAAGCACGTTGATGTTAGAAAAAACGGGAGAGAAACAAATAGTTTTCTCTGTAAATGTGCTCTTTTCCTGGGAATTTTCCCTCAAAATCCAGCTTCCTGCCTTAGTTTTAAAATATATTGACTTTCTGCTTAAAGGAGAAAACATTTGAATTCATCTAGACAATATCTTTTGGTTTTCTAATTGCTTTCCCTCTTTTATTGGCCTATTAAGGTAAAGCCCACAGTACAAGGAATTAGGAAAATTGGATTCCAGATCTGTCTCAACCATCAATTTTGTCTTTTATTTTTTAACCTCTCTGGGCTTTGGTTTCTTCTGTAAAGTGAGGGAAGTGACTTAAATGAACTGTAAGGCCTTCCAGTAGATTTTATGAAAAATTATTCTCACCAGACTAAGACAATACAATTTATTGAACAATAACAATCACTTGAATAATATACATTTACATGAAACCAACAAAATATGTACATAGAAGGTGTGTATTATGAAGAGACCTCAGGAATTACCTAATCCAGTGATTTCCCAGCTTCAGTCATTCATGTACCATCTACATGATTTTTGTCATATTTGTGTATCACCAGCACTATTTATTATTTAATGTTATTTTCTGTATTGACTTGTTTTCTTAAAATGTTAAAAAATATCTACCTTAATCTACCCTATGCAACAATATTCAGGAAGTCATAGATTTAATGTGTTAGATTTTTCTGTTTCTAATACACATTCAAATTTTAAGTTTTCATTTATATACTACCTAAAATCAACTTAAATGCCTATACCTGGTAAATACATATCATACTTTGGAAAACATTACTCTCTTTTCTCATTCAGTTGTGGAAAGTAAAGGTTGGAGAGATTAAATAACTTTGTTTCTTATCTAAAACCAGGTTACCATGGAGGCATGACTAGAGGCCACCTCCCCTAACTATGTCACAGTGAGGGGCAGAGCTGTGACTAACTCAGGCCACCTGACCCCTAGACCAGGACCCTTTCCACCATATCATGCTGCTCCCACAGTTGCCATTATGATCTAAGTATCTATGCTCTTTAATAGAGATGGGACTAGAATCCAGATCTTAAGTTTAATAAGTTATAATAATAATAAATGAGCCCTTGTGGCTTCAGATGGGTCACTTAATCTCTCTGGGTCTGAGATGCCTTATTTGTTTAAATGATAGAAGAATTCCAGTTCTGCCTTCTGCCACATGGGGAGAAAGATGGTAGCTATCATTGGCTGAGCACTTCCGAGGTCCTTTACTAGATTTCTTAGTTTCATCTTCACAACACCACTATAAAGGGATGGGACCAGATGATTTCTAAGATGCTTTTCTGCTTTGCTTCTAATAAACAAAACAAACCGAAGTTTGTCTATCCAAAAGAGTAGGTGTGTCTAAAAGGAGCATGAACATTTGAACATTTAAGGAAACCAGATAGTCTCATTGGGTAAGGTAAATTCAAATTTTAAGAAGTTTATAAAATGGTAAAAAAAAAAAAAAAAAAAAGATGGTTTTGGTTTCCCATCAGACATTTGTGTTCTACATAATGAGTTTCTCTCAGGTGGATTCATTAAGTGAGCATCTTGATCTCCTAGTCCAAGCTTAGGTGTTGAATCCTGTCAGCTCCAGCTGCCTCCTCCTCTGTAAGATAGGCATACTAATCCCTGCCCTGATGACATCACAGAGCTGCTCTGAGGGCCAAATGCGTAGCTGTGAGCAAACTAAAGTGCCCCATTGAGTTGAGAAACCTTGGCCACAGGGACCTGTTCCTGGTGGGGGGAAGATGCTGCTTCTTTATCAAAGGTAATGTGTTTAGAAGAAGCTTTCAGGTAGCTTATCCTAGTCCTGGACACTCTCCAGTTCTCATTTCTGTTATTTTTCTGTCTAGATTTACTTTTCTCAAGGTGGACAAGCTGTAGCCATCGGGCAATTTAAAGATCGAATTACAGGGTCCAACGATCCAGGTAATGCATCTATCACTATCTCGCATATGCAGCCAGCAGACAGTGGAATTTACATCTGCGATGTTAACAACCCCCCAGACTTTCTCGGCCAAAATCAAGGCGTCCTCAACGTCAGTGTGTTAGGTATGAGCACTTTTTTCTGCCTTTTCTTTTCTTGGAAAAAGTTAGGACACTGAATGAGCCAGGACAGTGAGTTATGATGCCAATTAAGTCTCTGTAGGTAAATATACTCCCTAATATTTTCATTATCAGGGAAATAGAGACAAGCCACCAGCCCAACCAATACAGTAACACTGAGAAATCACTCATAAAACATGCAGAACAATTGTGCAAAAGGGCTGCCAAAATGACAGCAGTAGATGACCCAACCTCCAGTGATCCCTATCTCTGAGGGATGGAATGAGAACAGATGAGACAATCCACCGTCCCACAAAATGATCACTAGCAACTCTTTTAGAGGAAACCTCCATTTACAGCCAGATCTACCTGGGGGAGACTACTGTCAACTTATTATTCCTTTTAAGCTCGACACAATTCCCACCATTAAATTATTCTTTTAAATAAAGACAGGAGAGTCCCTTTTTTTAAATGCTAATGTTATTTGGAAAAAGGACTGAAATTAATCTAGTGTTGAGAATCAACATATTTACATACAAATATTCATTATATGATATTGGGCAAAACATATCTGCTCTTAAAATGAATTTGGAATCTCATTTATTCAGTATTTATCGAGTTACAGTGATGGAGGTGTTGTTTTTGCCCTTGGGAAGCTCCCAATTTTGGCCATTTCTAGAAGTCCTTTCAGTCTCTGTCTGAGAGGACAATGTGGGCTAAACTTCCATCTGCAGGCTGGGATTGGGAAGTATCAAAGCAAGGGATGAAAGAGCTGCCAATCCTCAACTTTTACAGACAGACCAGTTGAGATGAGCATTTTCCCACTTCTAGGTAGCCCCAAATGGAGCTGATCTAGTCATTGCTCCTCTCAAGCTGTGTGCACACATCACAAGAAAGGAGGAACTACATCAAATCAGTGACTTAATAATTGAGTAGCTTGGAAAAGCAGCAATTGGTAACAAGGTGCATACCTAAGAGAACTGTTTACAGTTGTCCTGGCTTGCCACTCAGGTAATGCCACAAAGGAACCAGCTGACATGTACTGTGAGGTTTGCCACTGCATCTACCCACCTGGGAAAGAGGGAAAGGTACCTAAGAGCTATTTTTTAAGAGTGGGTTAGCTTAATCAATCATATTTTTATCTTACTGAGTTCTGTGCCAGGAATTGGGGTACAGGAACAGACAAGAGAAGTATTACTCAAGCATATTCCTGGGAGAGTTTCTGTTTCAGTTTGGAAGACTAGTGTATTAGTCTATTCTTGCATTGCTGTAAAGAAATACCTGAGACTGGGTAATTTATAAATAAAAGAGGTTTAACTGGGTCATGGTTCTGCAGGCTGTACAGGAAGCATAGCAGCTTCTTGGGAAGCCTCAGGAAACTTACAATCATGGCAGAAGTCAAAGGGGAGGCAAGATGTCTCACATGGCTGGAACAGGAGGAAGGGGAGGGGAAGATGCCACACACTTTTAAACAACCAGGTCTTATGAGCACTCACTCACTATCACAAGATCAGCACCTAGGGGGAAATCCGCCCCCATGATCCAGTCACCTCTCACCAGGCCCTACCTCCAAGATTAGTGATTACAATTTGACATGAGGTTTGGGTGGGGACACAGATCCGAACCATATCAACTAGTTATATACATGGGAACTAAGTGGTGTGCTAGTGTGCTATAAATGCCAAGGCATCAAACTGGCACTCAGAAGACCTGAGTTTTAGATCTTACTCTGTACTCAGTGACCTTATACAAGTCAGTCCACCTTTCCCTGACCATTGTGAGATGGGGTTATAATTTCTGCCCTGTCTTCTTTACAGGTTTGTTATGAACAGTTTTGTTATTTTACCTATAAAATGAAATACTGGAGATCAAAGAGGTTTTAAATGTTCAAAAACTGGAGGGATTAGCTAATGATTTTCTGTTGCTTCCTGGTTCTGGGATGTTCTGATCAGAAACAATCTAAAGAAGCCAAGCCTTTTCATCTCAGAGCTTGGAAATAGCCCTGAGATAAAGTTAGACAAGAAGGTTAATATTCTTAAATTTAAAGCTCAGAGGATCCTAAATCAATTTCCATAAGAAGTTGAGGGTCACTTCCTCTCAGAGGTGTTTTTTCCCGGAAGTCTTTGTGTCAGATAACTCTGTGTCATGACTTTTCCTTAAGCAGCCAGGATCCAGACAAGGTAAGAGGCAGAAGGGTCTGTGGATTTCCTTGTTTGTTTAGGAACTCTAAAAAATATTGTTTTTATTAATTGGGCAAAGAACAAAGGCCTCCTCCAAATTTAGGCTTTTTGGAAAATTTGAGACTGCTAATTTTCTCTAAAAATTGCAGCGACTATTTGCAATTCTCAAATCTCATTGTATATGAGTGCCAATTTTGCTTGCCCTGACTGAAAGGTGAGGCAAGATGGGGACAGGTGGGTAAGAGAGAGAGGTTAATTGTGGGGAGAGGTGTTGATATTTCCTTAAAGATGTCTCTCATAGCAACGTATCTTTCAGATGTTTTGTTACCCAGCAGTGAGAATCAATCCCATGCATTTACTCGTTCATGCATGAATTCGTTTAACAAACTCTGAGCACACGTGCCAGTTACTGTGCTAAGCAATGGACATGGGGAGATGTAAAAGATAGGGTCTTAGCCCTCCAAAATTCAGTCTAGCGAAGGAGACAGACGCATAACATAAAAGCTTTCAGTGGAGGTATGAGAGGAGAGCTATGAGGGCACAGGGGAAAGGGCAAAAAGCTGTATCAGGAATTGGAGAAGGCTTATTGAAGAAAGGACTTTTGTGCTGAATGTTGAAGGATGTGCAAGAGTGTGTGATGAAGAAGAGAGGCTGAGATGGCAAGGCACAGTTTAGGTGAAGGAAACAGCAATGGGCAAAGAACCAGGTGGTTTGGATGGCCATTCATTTGAGAGCTTTCCATTAGGTATGACAACCTTGGAAAATTAATCTCTGAAAAATACCCGGATCAAGTTTGAATAATTATTTTGTGTGCATTTGGAATGAGCATCATCTACCTTCCGCAATTTGGCACATAAAAAGAAAATGATTGATTTAGGGAAGGTTTAAGAACTTACTGTTTTTTTTTTTTTTTTTTTTCTGAGGTGAGCCTTTTCCTCCCACCCCAATTCTATTGAAAGCAATAAAGCTAAATGGTAGATCAATGGCTTTGCCAGTAAAACACCCAAGTTCCACTGGGGACTTTAACTGGATGAAATGTCAGTTCAATCCTGAGTCAGTAGTTTTAGAAAATATATAGGTTTGGGACTTGGTTCAAAGTGATGCACTAAATGTTTTGTTAATAAAAAATAAAAGGAGAAAAATATTCTAAGCAAAAAAAATGCCTATCTGAGTTTGATTCTGGGCTCAAGAAATGAGTGCAAGTCAGTCCAGGTTTTTGCCATAATTTAGTTCAAGTCCTGGTGTCCAACTTTGTGATGAAACACCCCCATTTAATTTTCTGTTCAAATTGTTCTATTCTGTTGTAAAGGCTATAAAATAGCCATCTTTTTTAAAAGGCAGTATCTAAATCTAGTGATAGCTGCAATGGGCTTCTGGTTAAATAGCTTAGTTTAGGATAGGCACATCCAACAGGTCGTTCCCACCTGAGAAAATCATTGGTGAGAAAGAATAAAGAACTAAGTAGAAGGATACTTCTTTTAATTAAAAGACACCTGCTTAAAAGATAGGGCTAGTAAAATGTTCAAGAATTATACCTATATGCATGTCTTCTCGCACCTGTGTACAGATAGTGAGAGTCTGGGATGGCTGAGCTGAGCAGAAGTCAATGGGAGAGTAACTTTAGTAGCAGGAATTAGTCCTGCTGTGGCCAACAGAAATTCCAGGTTCTAAGCCCTATATTTATTATTGTATTTAATATTTGGATCAGCCAGAGGTTAGATAATCTCTTAGTCACGTTTTACAGATGAGTCAACTGAGGTTTGGCTAAGTTAGGTAACTTGCCTACACAGATCCAGGGTAGAGTTACAGAGCCCGTATTCTGTGTGGATCCAGAGCTGTGCCCTTAACCACTGCGTCTCAGGTAAGAGCTGTAGGACTGAGTAATATGACACATTTCATGTCTAACTCACCTAAATTAGAGAACCTAAGCTTTAAAGGGTTCTAGAGCAAAATGAAGATAAGCAAGGTGAGTTGGAAAGTATAGAAATTTACATCATTGTCTGTATATAAGATAGATATATAAGGTGTATAAGGTAGATGTATAGATATAAAATAAATATCTAAGATAAGAGATATAAGATAGATATGTAGATATGATAGATATATAAATGTATAAGATATATAAGATAGAATAAACCATGCAAAGTAAGATGAATGAAGAGATTCAGATTCCCAGCTTCCCACAGGACTTCTCCCCTGACGTGTTTTCATAAGCAGCTAAAACTCTATGTCCCGGACTGACCTCATTAGTACCCCTTCCTCCTTGTCACCCCTTTACCTAAAACCTGTTCCTCCTGCTGTGGTCTTGGAGGCCTCTTCCCCTCTCTAAAGTCATCTCTCATCCCTCTCCCACCCCACTTTAGAACTGTGTCAAAGTTACTTTTGAATTCCTGGTGCCTAGTCCCATGCCGGGCCCACAGAAGGCATGGGTGCTTGCTGAGTGAAGGATGAATAAATATTTCAGGGCTGAGTAGCGTGCACCCCCCAAATGGACTTCCCCTACTGATGATGCACACAGGAAAATTCAAACCTTTCAACTATTTGTGTCACCCACAGATGAACAAATGCAGAAAAAAAAAGAAAATAATCATAAGGGAAAAGAGAAATACAGCATTAAATATTTTTAAAAGAATAATAGGTTATCTCAGAGTATTTAAGGGTTCTATTTCCTTTAAAACTGTGCTTTTAAAGCATAAACTATGTTCCTAGTCATTTAGTATTTGCTTATATTTGGCTGTTTTGATAAAGGCATATTTTAAGACACAATGCGGAAATTCATGGTTATAAATTTGGGGAGGAGGCAGACAGAGGAGTCACTATTTGAATCTTAATGGCCTCTTGACTAGAAGTGCTCTGCACTTGAAGTGCTCTACTCCCACCTGGTGGTGCAAGCAGAAAACTGCCAAAATACATTTTAATAATTTTTTTTTTTTTTTTTTTTTTTTGTGTGTGTGTGTGTGTGTGTGTGTGTGTGTGGAGACCCAGTCTCACTTTGTTGCCCAGGCTGGAGTGCAGTGGCGTGATCTTGGCTTACTGCAACCTCCGCCTCCCAGGTTCAAGTGATTCTACTGCCTCACCCTCCCAAGTAGCTGGGATTACAGGCGCCCACCACCACGCCCAGCTAATTTTTGTATTTTTAGTAGAGATGGTGTTTCATCACATTGGCCAGGCTGGTCTCAAACTCCTGACCTCAGGTGATCCACCCACCTTGGCCTTCCAAATTGCTGGGATTACAGGCATGAGCCACTGCGCCTGGCCAAGAATTTTTTTAAAAAATAAATAAACACACATATTCAAAATGAAAGTGAGGAAGTGACTGCAATTGTCACAGACTGCAATTCATCCTAAAGAATTTTTATTCTTTGTCATTGCCTTACAGTGAAACCTTCTAAGCCCCTTTGTAGCATTCAAGGAAGACCAGAAACTGGCCACACTATTTCCCTTTCCTGTCTCTCTGCGCTTGGAACACCTTCCCCTGTGTACTACTGGCATAAACTTGAGGGAAGAGACATCGTGCCAGTGAAAGAAAACTTCAGTAAGTGTAACCTGCAGTAGACCCTGGAAAGGCCTGGTGTCTGTGGTTGGATGACAGCAGGAGTGTGTGGTTGGCTGCTTGACCTTACAGTTCAATCTTCTTGTTTTCTCAGTGGTGGCGGGTGGGGGGCAGGTAATGTAAAAAGAATGCTTGTCTCCCAACACGATGACTGCGTTCTGGTCTACTCCCCAAATTCTAAAAGCCAGCTCAGAGATGGTGAATATATAGGGAACAGGCATGGTCCCAGGTGAGTTAGCACTGGAACAGTCCTGAGGGGCCTAGTTGAATCCTGAACAACTCAAGAAAGAGAGGCCAATATGGGGGAGTGGGTGGACATTGACTGATCTGTTACACTGATGTTATCCGTACGCACAGAAGAGATCTCAAAAGTCTATTTCCTGGTTTCAACAGACCCAATCACCGGGATTTTGGTCATTGGAAATCTGACAAATTTTGAACAAGGTTATTACCAGTGTACTGCCATCAACAGACTTGGCAATAGTTCCTGCGAAATCGATCTCACTTCTTCACGTGAGTTGACCATACAACTTTAACAGTTTCTCCTTAAATCAAGTAGTCTGGGCCTGTCAGCCAAATAAATTAGTTAGGATCCCCGGTTAGTGCTTCCTGCTTCTCTGGAGATTTGTGTGCTTTATATACAGGCTGATATAATGAATGACCATCCTAATATCTAATGCTCACATAATAATATATGCCATATGCTGCCCTAAATCCTTTACAAAAAGCAATTTGTTTAAGCTTCACAAAATCACTAGAAGGTAAGTATTACTATTCAATAATAAAAAAGAAGCCTTTCTGATAACAGCAGGCTGAATTTCTCTTTTTGATGCTGTTGGTAAATCCAGGTGACACTGTAGCTCTGACAAACATATACCTTGCAAAGATCTGCCACTAATAATAATAGTATTATAATAATAACACTTGTACCCACAATCACGGTAGCTACTATTTGTGGAGCACGAATTATGCTGAGTATTATCTCACTCTTTCCTCCCAACCACCCCTATCTAGGGAGGCAGACTATTGTTGGCCTCATTTTGCTGAAAAGAACACTGAAGCTCAGGGAAGTAAATGACTTGCCCAAGGTCATCCAGTTAGTAACTGGCAGAGCCAGGATGCCTGTAACCTCAATTTTCCTGTTCAAAGGTGCTTACTCACTCTCTGAGTGTAAGATTTAAGACTCCTGGAATTGTCCAGTTGAGCTGACCCAGGGGCAACCCCTCACAAGGAATATCTCACCAAACATCTCAAGGATCACTTAATAACACTTAGGATCTTGTCTTTTTCAAACTTACTTTGAATTTGTGGTTTTAATATATGCCATATCCAGGGGTGTCAAGTTCCAGTGGGTTTTTGCTCTTCCTATGCAGCTGAACTTTCTTCCTTTTATTTCTCCTGAAGTTTGCTCCTTTATTCTCATATCACTTTCAGCTATTTTTCCTGCATCATTTCTGTTATCTTTCTTTAGAATTCCCTCAATATCTTTTTGCCTTCTCAGGGGTACAATCATACTGCAGATGTGGAGATATGTAGGATTTGGACTTGAGCATTGCTTCCTTTCTAGTCTTTTTTCCAATGATGTCCAGCACTGCCTTCCTGTCTCCCTCCCACATCCCTTCTTTCTTCCTTCCTTCCTCAAATATTTATTGAATATCTACTGTGTGCCAGGGACTGTCCTAGGTGATAGAGATACAGAGATAAAGAAGATGTATGTCATATACTCAAGGAGCTCACAGTTCAGCTAGAGGGAAAAACACAACTAAAACATGCTAAATCCTATAATAGAAGTCTGAACAGGGTCTATAGAGCACCAAGGGAGGAACAATTATGCTTATAGAACCGGGATGGCTTTACCAACCAAGTGCTATTTGAGCAGGATCTTGAAGGAACTTGCAAAGCCTCGTCATCTATAAAATGGGAAAGTTGAAGGATGACAGTAGAGCAGCAGGCTTAGGAGGGCAACCAGGTCATGATGGGGAAAGAGAATGGAGGGCTTCACATGGCATGTCTCTGAGGGAAAAATCACAAGAAACCGATATATCATCTGATATGTTTGAATCAATTGAAAGAAGTTTAATGGTTTTGTTGGAAATTTTGGGATGAGTGATAATGCATTTATTAATCCCCAAATGAGGCAATTATTAACCTCCGGGAAAATTTTTGTAAATGTTGTACAAGAAAGAATCATGGTATACTGTGTTCCTCAGCTGTGAACAATATTTATATAGCCATACTACTGCAAACTTGGATTTAACTAAAACTTGTGATAGAACTATTTTGGAAGAATGTGGTGGGTGTGAGGGGAGTGGTGTAAAAGAGCTCAATCTCCAACTTCTAGGGTATGAAGTTGAAAGAAAATGATGGAAATGGAAAAAAGGTAGGACATATCAGAGCAAACATAATAAAAACATGGGGGCAAGAAGACTTTTAAGAAGAGTTAAGAGTGGTTGCCTTTCGTGAATGGGACTCAGAAATGGGAAGGAGTCGGGCAGGGAACTGCTGTTTTTGTGAGACATGTAGTAGAACTATTTGACTTTTTAAACTATTCACTTATATGCTCTTAATCATAAAAAGTTAAAGGAATTATTATCAGGCAGCTCAAAATATAAGGTGTCCATCCTTGTGTGAGGGGAGGCAGATGGGGATGGGTTGGCTTATAACTCAGATGTGGTCTTCCAGAGACAACACCTCAGGGCTTGAAGGTCTGGTGCTCAGCTGGATAGTGTCCCACTCGTTAAGTTTGTCCATAGACCGAGACAATAAACCAGATGCCTGTTTATCAAAATGGGCATATCACTTCCCAGTGACCAGAGTGCATGAGGTTCCTTCGTAAGCATGGACGCCGTGGGGGAGGTTTTTAGGGACCAATTTCACCTGGGCTCTGGGAAAGCCTAGTGAAATGTCCCTGCCTGTAACAGAGGCTTATCTCTAGTGACCAGATCACAACTCCATGGTGTCTCAAGACTCTTTTCTCTAAATCCCATTTCAAAAGCAACCCCACCTCCTCCAAGTTGGCCACATTTTATTCTTTATGTACACAAATGTCAATAGTCTTCTCCCACTGTGAGTCCAAATGACAGAGTTCTAGGGGTTTCCATTTCCCTAGCCTATACAAATCATTTTCCCACTATGTGAATGGCCCTGATATTCCCCACTAGTCACAAACACACATTATAAAATGACAATATATTCCACTTTATTAACCAGCTGCTTGTATCCTTCAGATCCAGAAGTTGGAATCATTGTTGGGGCCTTGATTGGTAGCTTGGTAGGTGCCACCATCATCATCTCTGTTGTGTGCTTCGCAAGGAATAAGGCAAAAGCAAAGGCAAAAGAAAGAAATTCTAAGACCATCGCGGAACTTGAGTAAGCCTTCATTTTGTTGTCTTTACTTGAATACAAACATTTCTCAGTCATGTCTCTTTCAGTCATCAATTCCTAAGCACTCCTTTTAGCATAAGATATCAGAGGTATCTTTCTGTTTACTCTCATTGAATTTAAAAAAGAATGATGATGGCTGCTATTTATTGAGTGCTGTGTGCCAGGCTCTGTTCTAAGCACTTTATGTACATCAACTCATTTAGCTATCACAACCGTTTTAGGTCCAAGAAAACGTTTTCATATATAGTACTAACATACTTGTCTTTATACCAACACAGTCATGAAATATAATTTTAATTTTTTTTATGGAACAAGAGACCCACAAGGACAGTGCCCAGGGAACACGGAAGTTAGAATGTGGCCCAGCCCACAGCCCATGCTCTTAATGACTCTATTTCTTCCCTAGTGTGTACCACACTCATTCATTTTTTCATCTCCTTGCTTCTACAACTATATATTGGGTATCAACCAGGTGCCAAGTATTGTACTAGATGGAGTGAGAAATAGAGATGCATCAGAGCTATGGAATTGGACCTTAAAGACCTTATTAGATTCTTAGACTCTTTCATTCTGACATTAGTTTTCCCACCTTGAAACACTGCTCTTTCTTAAACTTTCATGATATTGTTGAGACCTAACCTTTCTGAACTCAAAATGACGTATGGCCTGACAATGAGTCAGAATATCAGAAATAACAGATTTCCTGAAGTTTGGGACCTGTGGTCATTGAAGCTACAGAACATATGGTTTCACATGAAATTTCAAAGTTAGCATCTCCCTAACTTGTTCTTTTCTGGGCCTTCTTTCTTGCAGGCCAATGACAAAGATAAACCCAAGGGGAGAAAGCGAAGCAATGCCAACAGAAGACGCTACCCAACTAGAAGTAACTCTACCATCTTCCATTCATGAGACTGGCCCTGATACCATCCAAGAACCAGACTATGAGCCAAAGCCTACTCAGGAGCCTGCCCCAGAGCCTGCCTCAGGATCAGAGCCTATGGCAGTGCCTGACCTTGACATCGAGCTGGAGCTGGAGCCAGAAACGCAGTCGGAATTGGAGCCAGAGCCAGAGCCAGAGCCAGAGTCAGAGCCTGGGGTTGTAGTTGAGCCCTTAAGTGAAGATGAAAAGGGAGTGGTTAAGGCATAGGCTGGTGGCCTAAGTACAGCATTAATCATTAAGGAACCCATTACTGCCATTTGGAATTCAAATAACCTAACCAACCTCCACCTCCTCCTTCCATTTTGACCAACCTTCTTCTAACAAGGTGCTCATTCCTACTATGAATCCAGAATAAACACGCCAAGATAACAACTAAATCAGCAAGGGTTCCTGTATTACCAATATAGAATACTAACAATTTTACTAACATGTAAGCATAACAAATGACAAGGCAAGTGATTTCTAACTTAGTTGAGTTTTGCAACAGTACCTGTGTTGTTATTTCAGAAAATATTATTTCTCTCTTTTTAACTACTCTTTTTTTTTTTTTTTTTTAGACAGAGTCTTGCTCCGTCACGCAGGCTGTGATCGTAGTGGCGCGATCTAGGCTCACTGCAACCTCCGCCCCCTGGGTTCAAGTGATTCTCCTGCCTGAGCCTTCTGAGTAGCTGGGTCTACAGGCACGTGCCACCATGCCTGGCTAATTTTTTTGTATTTTTAGTAGAGACGGGGTTTCACCTTGTTAGCCAGGATGGTCTCCATCTCTTGACCTCATGATCTGCCCACCTTGGCTTCCCAAAGTGCTGGGATTACAGGCATGAGCCACTGCGCCCGGCCTCTTTTTAGCTACTCTTATGTTCCACATGCACATATGACAAGGTGGCATTAATTAGATTCAATATTATTTCTAGGAATAGTTCCTCATTCATTTTTATGTTGACCACTAAGAAAATAATTCATCAGCATTATCTCATAGATTGGAAAATTTTCTCCAAATACAATAGAGGAGAATATGTAAAGGGTATACATTAATTGGTACATAGCATTTAAAATCAGGTCTTATAATTAATGCTTCATTCCTCATATTAGATTTCCCAAGAAATCACCCTGGTATCCAATATCTGAGCATGGCAAATTTAAAAAATAACAATTTCATGCCTGTAACCCTAGCACTTTGGGAGGCCGAGGCAGGTGGATCACCTGAGGTCAGGAGTTCGAGACCAGCCTGGCCAACATGGCGAAACCCCTTCTCTACTAAAAATACAAAAATTAGCTGGGCGTGGTAGCGCGTGCCTGTAATCCCAGCTACTTGGGAGGCTGAGGCAGGAGAATCGCTTGAACCCAGGAGATGGAGGTTGCAGTAAGCCGAGATTGTGCCACTGCACTCCAACCTGGGTGACAGAGTGAGATTCCATCTCAAAAACAAAAACAAAAACAGAAAACAAACAAACAAAAAACAAAAAATCCCCACAACTTTGTCAAATAATGTACAGGCAAATATTTTCAAATATAATTTCCTTCAGTGAATACAAAATGTTGATATCATAGGTGATGTACAATTTAGTTTTGAATGAGGTATTATGTTATCACTGTGTCTGATGTTATCTACTTTGAAAGGCAGACCAGAAAAGTGTTCTAAATGAACTCTTAAGATCTATTTTAGATAATTTCAACTAATTATTTAAATAACTTGTTTTACTGCCGGTACATTCCACATTAATAAAGCGAAACCAATCTTATATGAATGCTAAATATTACTAAAATGCACTGATATCACTTCTTCTTCCTCTGTTGAAAAGCTTTCTCATGATCATATTTCACCCACATCTCACCTTGAAGGAACTTACAGGTAGACTTACCTTTTCACTTGTGGAATTAATCATATTTAAATCTTACTTTAAGGCTCAATAAATAATACTCATAATGTCTCATTTTAATGACTCCTAAGGCTAGTCCTTTTATAAACAACTTTCTTGACATAGCATTTATGTATAATAAACCAGACATTTAAAGTGTACAATTTGATGAGTTTTGACAGAGTACATACCCATGAAACCACCACACCCATCTAGAGAGAAAACATTTCCATCAGCCCAAAATGTTTCTTCATGCCCCTTTGTGCAATTGCATCATTGCCCTGGACCTAGGAAATCACTCAGTGTTTTCCATCACTAGAGGTTAACTTTGCCTTTTCTTGGCCCTCATACATATGGGATGATACAGTATGTACTTTTTTGTGTCTCACTTCCTTCTAAGGTGAATCCTTTTTAAACGAAGTAGTGAGTTTCTCATTTATCACTTTCAGATTTTCATGTAAAAGATTTTCTTAACTGCAAACTCCTTTCTATATAGATCATAACCACACAGATTGAGGTAGAGTCTCTGTAGGTTTTAAGGAGAGTTAAAATGGAAATTAACATTACACTTATCTAGAGCCATGGAGAGAAGAGATAGCCAGCATTTATTTCTGCATTTTCTTCGATGTGTCCATTTTCAGAAAATGTCAGGGATTTCTGATGCATCTATAATTTCATTCATACTAAATATGATAGTATGGTATATGGCGTCTCATTGACACAAGAAGCAAAATAATGAAGGTCTTAAGAATGACCTAATATTTAGAGATTAAAAAGTAAATAACAGTGTAAACATCTCAATTACCAGAATGCCCAAGTAGCTGGAATTCATTTTTCCTTTCCATTTTTATTATAGAGGCAAATCACAAGAGGCTGACATCTAATAGTCAACAATTACACCCCAAAATTTTTGATGGATCAGTGCAGTCCAGGAAAGAAAGCACTACTCATAGTCTTATAGAGCTCTGTCCTTATTAGCACTGTTCTGTTCAAAATACTGATGAATAGTTGGATCAGTGGCTTGTAACCTTTTTCTGAGGTCATGGATCACCTTGAGAATCTGCTGAAAACTCTAAACCCATCTTCACTGAAACATGCTTATACACACAAAATGTCACATATAGTTTCGGGTGAGTTACAGACTCCCTGAATCCAAGATGAAGAAACAGTTACTTAGATCAAAACACACAAAGTACACTTAATAAATTTGTGGATGACTTGCTCCTAGGGGGAATGGCCACTAGGCTATAAGAAAGAATCACGATTCAGAATGATCTTGATAGCTCAAAAGTGGAGTTGAAACCAACAAAATGAATTTGACAGGAATAAATAGAAAAATCTGGATTTAAAAATATGAAGTACATGTTGCCCAGGCAGAAACCCTACATGGGCAAGGTTAGGAAGCACATGAGATTAATCTGAATTTGTACCTTTGGATCTCTCAGTGCCATTTCTGGCCTTGTGGCACCTTATTTTCCAAACACCCAGGATTCTCATGCTCCTACTAGCTCAGTGACCCGCTCAGTTCTTCTTCCCTTGGGCAGGACTCATTGCGCAGGACCTAAGGTAGCTGTTCTTTAACCCGTTCTTGTCCAGTGAACACGATCTTTCATCATTCAGTGATCTCATTAGGTTGATAAATGAGTTAGTCTTCTTTGGAGTATTTACCTTTTAAAGAGGACTCAAGCACAGATAATACTTAATCTGAAGAGTCTAAACAATCCACAGGAGATATATTTCTGAAAAAAGGAAACTTGTCAGCCCCTCTCAAATCAAACCAGGTGGTTTACCACCCATTCAATCTACTCTGGGCAACTCAGTTTTGATCAACTTTGATCAGAGCTAGAAGAGTGCTCTGAAATAAATAGTATTCAAACTTTTTCAACCCCAGCACACCTGAGTTATAACACACACAGTGGGCCACTCCTAACAATGATGAGGCTGGAGGTGGGAGATGATGTACAATTAAATTATTGGTGGGGGAGATAGGAAGGGGTAAATGTTCTTCTAAAAAGCTGGTTCACTCTTACATATTGCCACCCAGCCCCTAGAGGAGAATCCCCGAGTGCAGAGAAGTAAAATAATCTGCCTGAGATTACACAAAGTCAAAACTAGATCCACATCATCTGGATTTCAGGGCAATGCTTTTCAACTGCACCAAACTACTAATTTCAATGAAACAAACCCAAGCTTTAGTAATAAAAGGTTGTTTTACAATGTCTACCTGCTGGAAAACACATCAGTGGGCCTCATAAAAGGTTTAAACAAATCGATAAAGACTCAATACTCCCACTTGTCTTTGAAACTTTGGTTTAAAAACAAAACAAATAATTCAGAGATGATAATGAGGGCTCCAGGAAACAATAAAAAGATGTGCCAATAAAGAAAACTGTTCCATTACTCACAACACTTCAGAAAGCAAATGTGTGGGGTTTCCACACCAAGTAATTCTCCAGTTCTCTGCAGACACCGACTGGGTGTCCTACAATTTAATTCAATTCTGACACTACCCAGGGTTGGGTCTGACAAGACTGCCCCCAACTTCAGACACATCACAAGTATTGGGTGCCCACTGTACCCACACTTCTGTTCAACTTGGGTACAAATTGGGGGTTCCCGCAACCTCAAGTTTGATAATTTGCTGTAATGGCTCACAGAACTCAAGGAAACACTGTTGTTCACCAGTTTATTATAAAGGATAATATAAAGGATACAGATGAATGGCCAGCTGAAGAGGTACATAGGGTGAGGTCCAGAAGGGTCCTGAACATAGGAGCTTCTGTTCCCATGGAGTGGGGGTGCACCACTCCTCTGGCATGTGGGTGTGTCACCAACCTAGATGCTCACCAAACCCTGTAGTTTATGAATTTTTATGGAGGCTTCATCACATAGGTATGATCAACTATTAACTCAATCTCCAGCCCCTCTTCCCTCCCTGGAGGATGGGGGGTTGGGGCTGAAAGTTCTAATCCTCTAATCATGGCTTGGTCACTAATAGCCCCCGTTCTAAAGCTATCCAGGAGCCCACCAAGAGTTGCATCATTAGAACAAAAGGCACTCCTATCACCCAGGAAATCCCAAGGGGTTTAGAAGCTCTATGTAAGACACTCCTATCACTCAGGAACTGTCAAGGGTTTTAGGAGCTCTGTTTCAGGTACTGGGGGCTGAGACCAAATATGTATTTCTTATTATGTCACAGCCAAATTAAAGAAAAGCACCAGGGTAGGTGTTTCAACTAACCGGTTATTTTCAAAATGCCAGAATACCTTCCATTTGGTCCACTGTTTTTGAAGAGGCAGAAAAGAAAATGAATTAGAATCCAGGAAAGCTAGACTTTGATACTGGCTATTTCTCTAGCTCTGGGTATATTCTCATCTGTAAAATGGAGATGATTTCTGCCTTCTTAAAGACTACAGTGAGAATAGATGTGAAAACTTATAAATTAAAAAACTGTAGTAGAACTATAGTTGTAGAAATGAGGTCTCCCAACAACTGATTCAGTACTCTTTTCTCTCAACCAGGGATTTTTAACCTTTTGGGGGAATCACAGATGTCCTTGAGAATTTGATGAAAGCAATAAATCCTCTTCCCAGAGAAATTCACATTACAAATTTCTGCTTTCAATTTTAGGCAGTCAATAGAACTGTGAAGCTGGAGCCATAAACCACAAAGTAAAGAATCTTTATACTCTGTCAGATTTGCCAACAGATTGATTTGGAGGCCTTGTAGTGTAACAGAATATGGGAGCAGAAAGCAGCAGACACAGCCATCTAAGGAATTCATTGTAGTTGGTACAGCTGAGAAATTGGGGAATCAAACACCAGTGTCATACAGTTAAATGTTAAGTCAAAGATTATGAAGAAAAACACAGATTTACTTTGAAGTTCACAAAACCTCACTGAAATTATAGATTCTCTATAACATATTTAAGAATGTAAATGTTTTCACTATTTTCATTGGCCTTTTTCTTCCATCTTATATTCTCAGTTAAGCTTCACAATTAAATTATTTATGTATTTTGAGATGAATTATCGCTCTGTCACCCAGGTTAGAGTGCAGTGGCACCAACTCGGCTCACTGCAACCTCCACCTCCTGGGTTCAAGCGATTCTCGTGCCTCAACCTCCTGAGTAGCTGGGATTACAGGCGCCCACCACCACACCCGGCTAATTTTTTTTAGTAGAGATGGGGTTTGGCTATGTTGGGCACGCTGGTCTTGAACTCCTGACCTCAGGTAATCTGCCCACCTCGGCCTCCCAATGTGCTGGGATAACAGGCATGAGCGACCGCGCCCAGCCAAATTATCTTTTTTTTGTTTTGAAACTGTAAAATCTGCTGACCTTGAATCAGCTTCATCTCTAACACCTTTCCTACAGACACAGGTAACAACCTGATCAATATCCGAGGCCACTGATATCTTTAGTTTATACAAATCTGTGATTTAAATATTAACAAGTCATGCCACTTAAAATGCCAAAAGCCTACAAATTACCTGTGGCTTAGCTCCATCTGTATTGCTTATTGAAGAACTCGGATGAATTTCCTTTTACACCCACGAAACCTATCACCTCAGATAATTAACTCAATATTTATGAAGAGTAAATGTCTTCAGTTGTAACAGACAAAACTTTACTCTGATCACACTAAAAATACTAGAAATATTATTTCCCCTGCTTTCAATTCTATCTCCAGCATTCAATAGAGTTTTGTTCCATAAGATGCTTCTCTGATTGTTAAGGTTAGTACTCACAATACTTCTGTAAAGAGTTTCTATATCAATAACACAGTTGGTATTTACGAAACTCATTTTAGCTACTGATCAAGACTTTGACCGAAAATTAATGCAAGTTTGTAGGTTCACTTGGATCACTTATTTCGAGCAGTATTTGCAGCATAAAATTCAAATAAAAAATAATCTGAAAGTCACTTGGAGTTCATTAGATTTTATGACTAGTATCAGTTAAGATGCTTCCCTAAATGGAGCTCAAGTTTATACTTACTAATTTCCTTTTGTTCTACATTTAATTAGCAATTCAGAAGATGGCTATTTTAAAAGATTTTAGCTACAATTCAAGCTTCACTAATTTTACTGACTTAGAGCTACCAAAAACTGAGAAATGTCTTTACTAAGGATTCTAAGGCTTAAGTGAATTCTAGCTAATTTGAAAGAAAAATTGGAAGATTCTTTCAACATTTTATTTTTTAGTTTCTGAAATACAAATCAAAATACATTTTTGTTACATGTCATTTTAACAAGCTTGACATTCTTTTCAATACAGGATGACTCAAAATAGGTACTTTAAAACTTCCTTTTAAGAAAACCATACATTTTATTTCAGAGTAAACAACCCATCAAAAACACATACATAGGTATATGGGCTATTGTTATTCAGTATTTTAGAGCACACCGTCCAACTTAAAATGTGGTCCACTAAAATATGTAAATATCCCTCCTATCACAAAAATAAATTAAACCTCAGGGTTGAAAAAAACAGAAACATTTGGCGTAGGCCTGAGTGAGCTTGAAAAACAAGTTAGGATGTTTTAACTGTATGGAGGAACATTACAGAATCCACATAGAAACATCTGGCAGAACAACTGGCTTGTTGCTATTGGAGCTGTTCTGTTTCAGAGAGGGATATAAGGTACATGGGAGGGTGCTGAAGACTCACAACAGCCACAGAATTAGTTACTCCAAATTAACCAGAATTCAATATAGAAGAATATACGACAACAGTAGAACAATCTCAACAGTTATTTGATGCCTGGAAAACAAGCTGTAAGCTTCGAACAAGTAACTCAGCAGGAACAAGAGTCTACATGTTTATAAGACTTTGAAGGTGAGAAAACTTCATCATTCATAGATGATGTCTTGTGCACAAATACATTAGTTTGTAGGACACTGGGGACAACAACACAACATACAAAGTAAGAATAAATCCAAGCTGTTTAACCTTCCACCATTCTCTTGAGTATTAAACCCAAGCCACCTTTGGCCACTTGCAGAGGTGTCTTTTCTTCTTTATTCTCAATGTAAATACTCGCTCCTTGGGACACCAGCAGTTTTGCTTCTTCCACTCTCTCCTCATCACAGGCTAAGTGTCTGAAATCAGGGACCACCAGAGACCAATTAAATCACTACCAATTCTATGTAATGGTTAGGATTTCTTGCTAGGTAGTCTAAAATGCATATGATTAGGAAATGGTAACACTGGAAAGTTATTTAATCAGGAAAGAAACATCAGTTTGCATAGGGAGACTGTAAGTTAAAATTCTACAAAAAAAAAGCCTTGTAATACCAGATCGTAAATCATAATTCTGGTTCTACTTACAATAGAAGAAGGGATCTAAATGCCAGCCTAAGGAACAACTTTCTCATTTTACAGAGATAAGTAGTTGTTTACCTCAAACACTGCATATAATAATTCAGGGTTAGAATTTAGAAAAGTCTCAGTTCATAAACTGTTAATAGTAATTCGTGCAGCTTAAAGTTTGAAAAAGCAGTTTAAAAGATTTTATCTCATTTAATCCATATATCTATCTTATAAGTTAGCAAAGTATTATTATCACCATTTTACAGTTGAAATGGTGACAGAGGTTAAAGTTCCTACCTATGCTGACATGTCTTGGCAGTAAACTGAGTGGAAGAGGGTAACAACAACTTTTGCCATGCGCTTAAGAGTTTGCCAGGAGGGTATTAGGAGGCACTTTACATGTTGCTTTACTTAAACCTCACAATAATCTAGTGAGGAAGGAATTATTATCCTTATATTACAGATGAGGAAATTAAGATTCAAGGAAGATTAAGTAACTTTTATAAATTGTTTAATATAAGTATTTAATATTGTTAGTAAGTGGTACAGTCTGAATTGGGTGAACATCATCTAGCTATTCATAAATCCTATGTTCATTCCAGTAACTATCTTGTCTGACTCCTAGATTTCCTCTAGGCCATCCTGCCTTTCTATTTATGGAGAAAAGAGGTAGGGCATACAGGTCTTTCTAAACAGGGTCTCTTAGAATGCAGGAAAGATTTTAAAAACTAAGAGTTAAGAAAATAATACTTTTTAAAAGTTGGTTTAAAGTCAAATTGGAAAAGGCTGAATCTCACTCTGGACTAAAAAGAAGACTCACAGCACTTCTGGTTCAAGAAAAAGTCACCATTCAACACAGAAGAAAAGTGGCCAAGTACCGTGGAAAAATATCAAGGTAAAGGCGAGCTTCAGGTCATAGACATAATTCAATTACAGATGGATTTTAAGAATTAAATGCAAAACAATAACACTAACCCTCAATCAAAACCAATGAAATGTTAAAATAACCTATAATAAAAGACGGGTGAATATTTAACTAATTTCAGGGTAAGGAAGAGCTTTCTAGTCATGAGGAAGGATGAATGGGCTTGACTACATAGAAATTTTAAAACTTGTCTTATGTAAAAGAAATTATGAACAAAATGAAAAGATAAACTAGGAAAAACATTTTCAACTAACATTGCAGAAAATTAGTATTTTACCATGCCAAATCAAGAGCACTTAAAACCCAGTGAAAATAAATTAATTCCCCAAAAGGAAACAGAGAAAGGGACACAAAAAGTTACAACTAGATAAGAAATGTAATTAGCCATGGACATTAAAAAAAGTTCAAATTCACTGATAATAAAAATGTAAATTACGTCTATGACATATCATTTTCACATAACAAAAGGATAATTTAGTGTTGGTGAGGGGGTAATAGGCACTCTTAAACTGCTGTTGGGAGGGTAAAACGATACAACTCCTCTGGAAGCATTTTGGCAACATATAGCAAGTCTTAAAATGTGTGTATTTGTTGACGCAGCAATTCGACTTCTAGGAGTCTATAAGAAGGTAATAATCAGAAATATGGCCAAAAGTTTTCTGTACACAGTTGGTCAATTATTTTAGAGACAAGGTCTTGCTCTGTTCCCCAGGCTGGAGTGCAGTGGTGTGATCACAGCTCACTGTAACCTGGAGCTCCTGGATTCAAGCAATCCTCCCACCTCAACCTCCCGAGTAGCTAGTACTACAGGTGCATGCCACCATGCCTGGCTAAGTTTTTAATTTTTTCTAGAGACAGGGGGGTCTTGCTGTGTTGCCCAGGCTGGTCTTGAACTCCTGGCCTCAAGTGATCCTCCCGCTTTGGCTTTACAAAGTGCTGGGATTACAGACATGAGCCATCATGCCTGGCTCAATGTACCATTATTTATAATAGTGAAAAACTCATAAAAGTTTAAATATACAGTAATAGACGAATGATTAAATTATGGCACATCTATACAGCAGAATTTTATATACCCATTAAGAAGGTTTTAAACATATTTAATGACACTGGAAAATACTTATAATATACTATGAGGTGAAAAGAACAAGAGCTAAAAACTACATACACAGTATGACCCCAATTTTGCTAAAAAATATGTATGTGTAAAATATATACATTTGAATATAAAAGACCAGGAGGAAATACACGAGAATGTGATCAGTAGTTATTTCTGAGTGGCAAGATAATAGGCAATTTTTATCTTTATATTTTGTGCAATTTAACATTTTTGCCATTAACACGTATTGCATTTATAAGCAGAATAAAAAAAAAATGATGTATAAGAATTATTGCAAGAAGGCTAATGTCAAGTAGAATACAAATGACTGCTACTTGTCACTTACAGAGGAGTGTTACCCTCAGTGTCTTGGATGTTTGTGGATGCTTTGTAGTACAGAAGGATATGAATCATCTTCAAGTTACCCTTGGCTGCTGCCCGGTGCATTGCTGTAGCCTCATAATGGTCCTTAGCATCTGGATTAGCCCCACCTTCCAGTAACATGACAGCGATCTGGAAAGATGGAGAAGAAAGAAGAAAACAATGCAGAGATCTGTGTTTGTATACACGTTTAGAACTCAATAGAAGTAGCCTAGGATGGAACCATACCTCATGCCTGTTTTTCGAAGCTGCATAATGTAGGGGAGTACAGCCATTTTGATTGACAGCATTCACTTGAGCACCTTTTCCCAGAAGGGCTTTTACAATCTCATCCCGGCCAGCAGAAGCTGCAATATGAAGAGGAGACCAACCTGCCTATAAAAGAAGTAGGTAGTAGAAATACCAGGGGAAAAAGGCACAAGGATTAGTGCTAACATTTAGGCAGGGTTAGCAAGGAGCTTTACAAAGGCAAAAAAATATTTGCCTACAAAAAAGGTTCCATTCTTACTCTTCACATATCTAATCCTAATATAACCATATCATTAGAGTAAATCTCTTTATGTAACAAAAAAGTTCTTTAGGTCCTCATTATTCAGGCCATGTTCACCAAAAAACAGAAAATCCAACATAACAGAAAGAGTTTATGGTCTTTTAGGGTTCACCATAACAACCCCTGACCTGTATGTTTATTTTTGTTTTTTTATTTTTAGAGACAAGGTCTCAGTCTGTCACCCAGGATAGAGTACAATGGCTCACTGAAGCCTCAAACTACTGGGCTGGAGCAATCCTCCTACCTCAGCCTCTCCTGTATGTTTACCTTAAATCACAGAGTATGAGTGGCAAACATAACATTGTAAAATAATGCAACCATGAGTCTCATGCTTGATCACAAGGGCCATGATGTAACTTTCCAGTCGTAAAGGTTACAATTTTCTTTATGAGCATAATGCACAGGCTTCAGTAAACACCAGTCTGGAGTACAAAGATAACTGGGAATTTATCAATTCAACTTTATCAAAGTACTCACATCGTCTTTATCATTCACTGGCACTCCAAGTTGCAACAAAAATTCAACAATTTCTGTATGTCCAGCTGAGCATGCCCAGTGCAATGCAGTTCTGCTGTCCTACAGAGAAGCAGTAATAAAACATTCTTGAAATAGAAGGCAAAAAAGCAAGAAAAAAAAATACGGGTGTTGTCAAATCTATAGCTTGAAAATACGAAATGCAGAGCACTGAACCCTCAGGTAGGTAACCTTAAACTATATTACTTACT
The DNA here is from genome assembly GCF_028885655.2 of Pongo abelii. Taxonomy (NCBI): domain Eukaryota; kingdom Metazoa; phylum Chordata; class Mammalia; order Primates; family Hominidae; genus Pongo; species Pongo abelii. The sequence continues at coordinate 113,931,685 of NC_072008.2, forward strand.
GGTATATAAGACAGATGAAGGTTTAAGTAACATGGGGAGAATGACATTGATGAACATACGTAATTCTGGGCAGAATACGACAACGAAAGTAGTAGAGCAAGAAACTGATTTCAATGCTTTGACAGAAATACATCTTTGGTTGTTTTACTATTACATTATTTACTTACTTTTATGTCAGGCACTGTGCTGGGAGTTTTACATGCATCGTATCATTTAATTCCTACCATTCTACACAGTGCTTATTATCTCCATTTTTCAGATGAGGAAACTAAAACTCCTCAGGGTAAGCAACTTGTGGACGGTCATATGGATACTAAATAGTGAAGTTGGGACACAACTGTCAGTGAAGTTCTGACTCTGAAATCTCCACTACCACACTGACCTCAAGTTAGATGCTGTAGAAGGAACACATGAATCTAATGGGGGAAGAAATGTTCATTAAACTAGTTGAAATCACTTAGAATTTAAAATCATAAATAGATTAGAAATATAATTTAGAAAACACAACACACAGAAAACAAGAAAATTACTTTTTATAAAAAATAATAAGCTATGGCCAGGTGCGGTGGTTCACGCCTATAATCCCAGCACTTTGGGAGGCTGAGGTGGGCAGATCACCTGAGGTCAGGAGTTCCAGACCAGCCTGGCAACATGGTGAAACTCCGTCTCTACTAAAAATACAAAAGTTAGCCAGGCGTGGTGGCAGGCGCCTGTAATCCCAGCTACTTGGGAGACTGAGGCAGGGGAATCGCTTGAACCCGGGAGGCAGAGGTTGCAGTGAGGTGATACCGCACCACTGCACTCCAGCCTGGGCAACAAGAGCGAAACTCTGTCTCAAAAAATAAATAAATAAATAAAAATAAAAATAAAAAAAGCTATAGTAGTCATTATTTGTCAAAGGGAATCCCTATTTGCAGTGACTGCTATACGTCTTAGCCCCACAGAATAGAAAATGGTATTTTAAACTCTATTACAAAAAAATTTCAAACACACAAAAATAGAGGGAATAGAATAGAAACCCACATGCCTACTGCTTAGATTTAACAACAAACACCTTGCCCTATTTGCTTTATCTAGTTTTTTCCTTGCTGAGCTTTCCAAAAACAAATCCTAAATATCATGACTTTTCACCCTTCTGTTTCACTATGTAAAAAATAAAGGTATTTCTTATATGAGACCATTATTACACTTACTAAAATTAACAGTAACTCCTTTAGAATGTCTAATATCCGGTCTGTATTCAGATTTCCCTCAACTGTCTCCCAAATGTCTTTTTGCAGTTGGTTTGTTTAAATCAGGAACCAGACGAGATCCATAAATTGCATTTCTTCATGTTTTTTACGTCTCTTGTTGCTGAATAGTTCCCTTCCCTTTTTAAGCCATTGACTTGACTGAAAAATGGTTAAATTTCCAATGGAGAATTAAATCTTAACTTAATATAAAGTATTACGTTTAAATTTAAATCGTTAAATATCACCAGACCATAATGAAGTAAACCACGTAAAGATAAGGCCATTTTCAGGTTGAGTAATAAAGGAAAGTTCCAGAAAAGAGAAAACAGTCTCTTGATTTCTAATTCTCTCCCAAAAGACACAAAATGGAGATTTGTAAGTATGGGGCTGTCTCACTAGTGCTTAGCACACTGCCTGCAAAACACAAGGCCATCTATAAATATTTGTGGGCTTAACCATGAATCCTAGAAACTGAGGATGAAGGCACGAGAGTCCTGTGAGCAGGAGGGCAGAAAGAAACACTTCTCAACTTTTGTCTGCCTCTGCTTAGAATGTCCACTCATTCCCCCATGGAAATCCCACTCATGCTTCAAAGTCTAACCTTCCTTTCTTTGCAAAAACTTTTCCAATTAACGACAGTCATATTCAGCATCAGATCCTCCTATTAACGTGTTCTGAAAGCACCATGTAAACTTCTCTGCCGAGTATTTACCACAATTTGTAATCGGATATGTTTTTGTGCTTATTTTATTGTCTGCATCTTCCACTCCACCGTATCCCCAGCTCCTAGCAAACTGCCTGGCACGGAAGGGGCGTTCAATTTCACATGTGTTACTGAATACAGTTACTAGTAAAGGTAAATAAATTCATATAAAAAGCCTTCCTTTTCACTGATTCGGAGTTTCTGAGAAATGCGGTAGACGTTCTAGAACTATCCAAAAATCAGGGAGCGGAGCTCCGGGCCAACGGGAAAATACCTGAGGTCTGTGGGGCTAGCTCCCGCAGGCCTATCGCGAGTCCTGAGGTGACCCCGGGGGACTGCTTGGGGCGGCGGGGGCGGGGTTCTGCTTCTCTCAGAAACCGGGCCTCCGCTAGGGCTGGGCCCCGAAAGCCACGTAGGGCTTCGCCGACCCCGCCGGCTGCGGAGAGACCTAGCGTTGCTTTACCTGGTCAGTTCTAGTAGCCAGGGATTTATCGGCCAGAATACTCTCCTTCAACTCTTCCAGCTTCCCGCTGTAGGCCAGGTTGCAGACCATTAGGTTAGACACACACCCCTCCATTTCGCTGGCCCAGCGACTACTTGACGCGCGAACAACGCCCGCCTCACGTCGCCGGCTCCGGCTGCCAGTCAAAACAGCCGTTAGAGCTCCACCAATCACCGGCCTTCCTCGTTCCCTTTTCTTTTCCCGTCGCGCGGCGCCTCTGGGAATTGCAGTTTGAGAGCAGTTCCGGGCCAGGAGGCACCTTTGCTGCCCTCACAGACTTGGCCCCTAGCAGTGCAGAACTACAAGTCCCAGGGAACCTAGCGACCGTCCGTCCGTAGTCAAGTTGCCGGTGGAATTGGCCCAGGATGACAGCTGGAGAATGGAGTCAGGTACGGGGAGCGGCTTTGAGTGGAACCGTGTGAAAGAGCTGGAGTGGGTAGGCGCTGGCGGGTCGTTGAGTCGGCCATATGAAACAGGTTCGGGGGCAGGGCAAGAGTAATGAGAGCCTAAAGGTCCTGTCCCCCGGGGTTCCTGACCTGCAGTGGCAGGCGGAAGGGACAAGGGTTGGAGCAGAGTACTACCTCCTGAGCTCGAACCGGTGACTGTGGCTACCCTCCCCCTCCCTGCCACCGCCCAGGGAGTGGAAAGAAGTGGGGGTTAATTACTCTGACATCTCGGCGGTGTGGTATCAGGACAGGGTTCTACCACAGCAGTGATAGCATATGGCACCGTACTGAGGTGATGTGCCAGGGTGATGCCAAAGGCAGGGTGTGATGCCGTGGGAGCCACTTGATATCTAAGAGACCTCGGTGAGTCCATAGCCTGGTGACATCACAACTTGATAAGGGTCATCTTAAGGATACCGGGCTGTGGTGTTGGCACTTTAATATCACGATATTAACTATGTTGTCAAGGCTTTGCTACAACTATTAAGCTAATAGTGTTTCTTTTTATAGATATCCCAAATAGTGCCATAGCAGAAGCAATGCAAGACTGATCCTTTATAGGGCATATCCAGAGGACATTATGCCACAACTAGGTAACGATAAGAATACATTCAAGAAAGAGAGTGATTATGTTTATGTTTATCCTGTTATAGTGTAGAACAGGAGTTGGGAAACTTTCTGTAAAGAGCCAGATAGTAAATATTTTAGGCTTTGTAGGCCAAAAGGCAAAATCAAGAATATTTTGTTGGTACTTTTATGACAAAAGAGAAAACAAATTTCAACAAATTTTTATTGATGAAATTCAAAATATAATAGTAATTGAGTACTTTTTTTGTAATACAGGAAGACTACCAATGAGAAGAATAGAATTCTTTTTAGGGGATAATATTTTGCTTAATTGGGGCTCAGAATTAGTGTTCCCTATTGTCAAAATTGATTTTAAGTGTTCATCTGTTAATGCTGATCTGTTATGAGATTTTTACCTATTTAATCTTTGAAAATGTCATTTTACACAGATAGGTACTGCCAAATACTGATATCAGTTCATAAACATATACTTTTTTATTTTTATTTTTATTTAAATTAATTTTTCAAAAATTTCAGAATAGTTGTAGATTTATAGAAAAGTTGCAAGGTTAGTAGAGTTCCTGTATACCACCACTCAAAATGAGGCACATTTTACATATCATAAAATTCACTGATTTCAAGTGCATAATTAAATGATCTTTGGTAACTTCACTGAAGTGGGGTAACCATCACCATAAATCAGTTTTAGAACTTTTTGATCCCTCCAGTAAGATCCCTCATGCTTATTTATACTTAATCAATCCTCTGTCCCATTCCCAGCCCCAGACAACCACTAATCTACTTTTTTGTTTCTATAAATTTGCCTATTCTGGACATTTTATGTAAATGAAATCATACAATATGCAGTCTTTGTGTCTGATTTCTTTCACTTAGCATAATATTTTTGAGATTCATCCATATTGCAGTATGTATCAGTACTTCCTTACTTTTTTATTGCCAAATAGTATTCCATTTTATGGATATAACACATTTTTATCTATCTACTCACTATTAGATAGGCACATCAGTTTCCAATTTTTGGCTACTATGACTAATGCTGCTAAGAAGATTAGTATCTAAGTCTTTGTGTGGACATAATTTTTTCATTTCTCTTTGATAGATACTTAAGGGTGGAGTTACTGGATCACGGGGAAAATTTATGTTTAACTTCTTAAGAAACTGCAAAACTGTTTTCCAAAATGGCAGCAACATTTTGCACTTCCATTAGCAACGTATGAGAGTTCCTGTTTCTCCACATCCTTGCCAACATTTGTTATTTACTGTGTTTTTTGTTATAGCCATTCTAAGTGGGTGTGAAGTGGTGTCTCATTGTGGTTTTAATTTATAAATTATAATTTATAATACGGTGAGCATATTTTCATGTGCTTATTAGCCATTTGTATATCTTCTTCAGTGAAGTGTCTGTTATATCTTTTGTCCGTTTTTAAATTGAGTTATTTGTTTTTTTAGTGTTGAGTTGTAAGGATGGTTTATATATTCTAGATCAAGTCCCTGAGAGATATATGATATGCACATATATTCTCCCAGTCTGTTGCTTGCCTTTTTCTTTTCTTGATGGTGTCTTTTGAAGTGAAAACGTTTTGAATTTGGGTGAGGTCCAATTTATCATTTTTTTTTCTTTCATGGACCATTCTTTTGGTGTTGTACTTAAGAAGTCTTTGCCTAATTGCAAGGTCTCAGTGATTTTCTCCAATGTTTTCTTCTAAAAGCTTTATTACTTCATCTCTTACATTTAAGTCTATGATTCATTTTGAGTTCATTTTTTCTCTGTGATGTGAGGTGAGAATCCAAATTCATCTTTTTGCATGTGGATATAGAAATTGTCCTAGCACCATTTGCTGAATCTCTTATCATTAACATCTTACATTGCTATGCTATCTATGTCACAACTAATAAGCCCACAGTGGTGTATTGCTATTAACTATACCCCATGCTTTTTTTTTTTCAAGTTTCACTAGTTTATCTCTAGAGATGCTGTCCCATCCAGGATACCACATTACATTTAGTCATTGTATCTCCTTAGCCTCTTCTGGTTTGTGACACTTTCTCAGACTTTTCTTGTTTTGGTGACCTTGATAGTTTTAAGGAGTACTGGTCAGGTATTTTGTAGAAAACCCCTCAATTTTATGCTTAGACTGGCATTATGTGTTTGGAAGAAAGTCTGCGGAGGTCAAGTACCACATTCTCATCATACATTATCCTCAGACATGATTTTAATTGAGCATATTCATTGCTTGGAATAGAATTCTGTTCTTCTCTTAATAGTGCCTTTTAGTATTATGTGGCAGGTTAGTCACTTCCAATTGAAAGTTTGGTGAAAGCTGCTCAATTGTACAGTTAAAGGGATTTTGGAATATGGAATATCCTTTGCACTTGCTTCAAGGTTCAAAAACTGCTGCTGGAACTGTAGTCTGAATTCAGAAAATATATATGCTGCAAATTCGTATGGAAATAGAGATCTTGCTTCTTGTTTTAACTTTTATTTCATTTTATTTTGAGACGGAGTCTCACTCTGTCACCCAGGATGGAATGCAGTGGCATGATCTTGGTACACTGCAATCTTTGCCTCCCAGGCTCAAGCGATTCTCCTGCCTCAGCCTCCTGAGGCGCATGCCACCACGCCTGGCTAATTTTTGTATTTTTAGTAGAGACAGGGTTTCGCCATATTGGCCAGGCTGGTCTCTAACTCCTGACCTCAGGTGATCCTCCCAAAGTGCTGGGATTATAGGCATGAGCCACTGTGCCCGGCCTATTTTATTTTTTATTGAGATAGAGTCTTCTTCTGTTGCCCAGGCTGGAGTGCAGTGGCACGATCACGGCTCACTGCAGCCTCCACCTCCCTAGCTCAAGCAATCCTGTCACCTCAGCCTCTGGAGCAGCTGGGACTACAGGCATGCACCAACACACTCAGCCAATTTATGATTTTTTGTAGATACAGGGTCTTACTATGTTACCCAGGCTGATCTCGAACTCCTGGGCTCAAGTGATCCTCCCACCTAGGTCTCAGAAAATGCTGGGATTACAGGTGTGAGCCACCATGTCCAGCTGAGATTTCATTTATTTCTTCTGGGTACTTAACTAGGAGTGGAATTGCTGGGTCATATCATAACTCTGTTTAACTTTTTGAGAAACTTTCAGACTCTTTACAAAAGTGGCTGTACCATTTTACCTTCCCATCAGCAATGTTTGAGGGTTCAGATTTATCCACATTTTTTTTTCTTATTTTCTTTCTTTTCTTTTTTTTTTTTTTTTTTTTTTTTTTTGGAGACAGAGTCTCACTGTGTTGCCCAGGCTGAAGTGCAGTGGCATGATCTCAGCCCACGGCAACCTCTGCCTCCTGGGTTCTAGTGATTCTTGTGCCTCAGCCTCCCGAGTAGCTGGGATTACAGGCATGTATCTCCACGCCGGCTAATTTTTGTATTTTTAGTAGAGACTGGGTTTTGCCATGTTGGCCAGGCTGGTCTGGAACTCCTGTCCTCAAGTGATCTGCTCACCTTGGCCTTCCAAAATGCTGGGATTATAGGCGTGAGCCACCACATCCAGCCAAATTTCTCCATATCTTTACTAATACTTATTAATATCTATCTTTTTGATTATAGGCATTCTAGTGGGTATAAAGTGATATTTAATTGTAGTTTTATTGTTTTGACTTGTGACAGCATGGGAAGTGGATAAAGCATCTTGACATTACTTGTGATTCAAACAATATTGTCAAAATGACTTTACTACAGTTTTTTTCATATGTAAGCATTGTTTTGCCTTGTAAATTTAGGTTGAATTAATTAATAAACATTATCAAGCCTGCATCAAAAGTTAATTTCCAAAGCAATTCAGTGTTCTCTAACAGTGTTTGAAGGTGGTTCTTCCAACCATTTAAAATTGTGAGAATCATTCATACCTTGCTTGCCACACAAAAACATGAGATGGGCTGAATTTAGCCTGCCAGTCATAGTTGGTGTAGAGCAGAAGTGCCCTGCATATTCAATAAATATTTCTCTAGTTGATTATGGAGGTACAGTATCCCTGTGTTGTGGTATTCACAAAGTATTGGGTATAGTGACCTTTCACCATAAAAATGCATCACGTACTTGGATCTGATTGGTAGAAAAGCTGGAAAAACAATTCCAAGTGCCTTTCCTACTGAGTGACTTGTTTGGGTAGTCTTCTTTTATAAACAGTGTATTTTGATCTTATTTTATTTTATGTGACACAGTAATTAACTTTCAATTCTGCGTCCTTTAAGGCTAAGGGGAAGTTATCCTTTGACTTTTTGAAAGCTGCAAGATAAATAGGTCTTAGAGGAGAAGGTCTCTTCTCTTTTGTGGCTGGCCCCAAGTTATGGAGGAATGATGTGGTTGCTGTTTATGTCCATTAAGAGACAAATGGGGCCCTGTTAGGGTCTGACTCCTTTGCTGCTCTTATGATTGAACGTTCCCTATTGCCTTTTCCACTGATCACCTGGATTCTAGACACTAAAACAAGCTAAGTTCATCTTCTAGACTTGAAGAATAATGCCAATAATAACTAGCATTTATAGATGACATTGTCAGTTACTGAGCTTATCTTATGCAATCCTCACATCAGCTCTGTGAGGTGGATAATATTATCCTGCAGCTCCTACCTTTTTTAAAATGAGAAAACAGGCACAGAGGAGTGAAGTTACATGCCCAAGGTCACACAGTTTAGTTGGAGCTATAGTAGAAATCCAGGCAATTCTACTCCAAAGTCCTACCACTTAACCACTGCAACATGCTGCTAAATATTGCTGAAAATGGAATTATGTGTAAATGAAAATCCTAAGTAATGCAATACCAAATGCTATCAGAGTTCTTTGGGCTGTAACTCTACCTGTGATTTTGGTGAAATGACAAGATTTTAATGCTCTAGAGCAGCGCTGTCCAATAGAACTTTCTGTGGTGATGGTAAACTTCTATATCTACGCTGTTCTAGTATGGTAACCATAACCACATGTTGCTCTTAAAGACTTGCAATGTGTCTAGGAACTGAATTTTTAATGTCATTTAATTGTAATTGTTTTACATGTAAATAGTTTTGTGTGACTCATTATTAATCATCTTGGACAGTGCAGAGAGAGATCACTTCCCCCCACTTGTTCCTTTTTAATTACACTAAATATTTTACCCAATGCAAATATTCTTTCCATAGCACAGCAGGAAATGAATATATTCTATACTGAAAAACAACTTGAGGGTATACGCAAATCAATTAACTGCATGACAGTTGCAGGAACAGGTTCTGGGTTATCCACCATGAAACTTCTCCATTCCCAGCACTTACTAAATAAGGTTCCATAACTGGCTCAAAAACCTTTTGCAATTGATTTTTCACTGCTTACAAATGTAATTTATGTGGCTTATTGCACTTTATAGTTGCCAGTTGCTTGGTTTAAGATGAGACATCTTAATCTGTGGCTCTAATTTTTTTTTATGTACTTTAAGTTCTGGGGTACATGTGCACAATGTGCAGGTTTGTTACATAGGTATACATGTGCCACGTGGGTTTGCTGCACCCATCAACTCGTCATTTACATTAGGTATTTCTCCTAATGCTATCCCTCCCCCAGGCCCTCGCCCCCCGACAGGCCCTGGTGTGTGCTGTGGCTCTAATTTTTTTTAATCCCATGTTTTGATCCCACATGTTAAATGTCCTTGGTGTTATATGTCACTGGGCTATACAAACCTTCCCCATTTAAAAGCGATTCCTTCACAAAACTGGCAAACTGTTACAGGCTGTTATAATAAAGCACTTTATATTTACTCCCTGAGTTTTAGCTTCCACACTCTTGTTTTAAGTTATTTGCTTTATAAGTGGTTTCTTTTTTTAAAAGGGTTTTATTATGAATAAGAGACTCGCAATAATTTGCAAAGATAGTACAGAAAGGCCCCATATAATCTTCATCTGGGTTACTTCAATCATTGCATTTTACATAATTATAATACAATATCAAAACCAGGAAATTGATACTGGAATGATATGTGTGTATAAGTCTATGTTATTTTATGATGTGTAGATTTAACCATTATCGCAATCAAGAAATATTCCATCTCTCCTGTGCTACCTCTTTATAGTCACACCCACCACCTACCCCCACCATTGATAACCCCTGACAAATACTAATTTGTTCTCCTTTTCTATAACTGTCAAGAATTTTATATATAATTAAAATGATTTAATTTTTAGAATCATAAAGTATGTGACCTTTTCCATTATTTTTCACTCAGCATAATATATTTGAGACTCATTCAAATTGGTATCAATAGTTCATTCCCTCTTATTGCTGAGAAATATTACACGACATGGAGGTACCACAGTTTGTTTAACCATTCATCTATTGAGGGACATTTTTAAATGTCCAGTTTTTGGCTATTACAAAGAAAACTCTTATTAACATTGAGTACAGTGTTTTGTGTAGATGGAAATTTTCATCTCTCTGAGATAAATGCCCAGGAGAGCAATTACAAGGTGGGATGGTAAATATATGTTTAATTTTAAAAAAATCTGACAAACTGTTTTTCCAAAGTGACTGTACCATTTTGTATTCTCACCAGCAATGGTATGAGAGATCCAGTATCTCCACATCCATTCCAGCATTTGGTATTCTCACTATTTTTTTTTTAAGTTTTAGCCATTGTGATAAATGTGTAGTGATATATTACTGATTTTATTTGCATTTGTCTGATGGCTAATAAAGTTCAACATCTTTTCATGTGTTTATTTGTCATCCGCATATCTTCTTCATTTAAATATCTCTTTATATCTTTGGCCCATTTTCTAATTGTATTGTATTGTTTGTTTTACTGTTGAGTTTTCAGAGTGCCTTATGTATTCTAGATACCAGTTCTTTGTCAGATATGTAGCTTGCAAATATTCTCTTCCAGTCTGTGGCTTGTCTTTTCATCTTAATAGGATTTTCCACAGAGAAAGAGCTTTTAATTTTGATGACATTCAACTTATTGATTTTTTCCCTATTATAGATTGTTACATCTAAGAAGTCTTCACCAAGTCGTAGGTCTCAAATATTTTCTCCTAGATTTTCTTCTGAAAATGTTATAGTTTTACATTTTACATTCAAGTCCATGATCCATTTTAAGTTAATATTTGGCATAAAATGTGAAGTTTAGGTCAAGGTTAATTTTTTTGGATTATTGATATCCAGTTACTTCAGCTCCATTGAATTGCTTTTGCACTTTTGTAAAATATAAGTATGCCGTACTTGTGTATATCTATTTCTGAGTTTTCTAATCTGATTCATTGATCTACATATGTGTCCCCCTGCCATACCACATAATGTTGAATACTGTAGCTCTATAATAAAACTTAAAATTTGATAGAGTGATTCCTCCTAGTTTATTGTTTTCAATATTGCCTGTTCCTTTAACTTTCCCTATAAATTTTAGAATAAGCTTGCCTATATCTGAAAAAAGTTTGCTGAGATATTGATAGGAATTGTATTAGACCTGTATATCAGTTTGGGGAAAACTGACGTCTTTACTATGCTGCGTCTTCCAATCCATGAGCACCATATGTCTCTCCCTTTGTTTAGATCTTCCTTTATTTATTTTATCAGCACTGTTCAATTTTCAGCATAGAAATCTTATATGTCTTATTAGAATTATACATAACCATTTCATTTTTGGAGTGACTATTAATGGTATTTTATTTTGAATTTTGGTTTCCATGTATTCATTGCTAGTATATAGAAATATAAATGATTTTCGTATGATAGTCTTGCATATTAAAACCTTGCTGAATTCACTGATTAGTTCTAGGGGGTTAAAAGGTATTTTTCTATTTTTTTTTCTTTTGTTTTCATTGTTTTTTAGGACTTTCTATGTAGACCATCTTGTCATCTGCAGAGAGGGACAGTGATATTTCTTCCTTTCCACTCTGTGTTTTATGTTGAATAGCAGTGGTGAGAGCTGAATTCTTGTCTTGTTCCCAGTCTTAGGGAAGAAGAGGTCAGTCTTTCAGCATCAACTATAATGTAGTTTTTTTTGAAGTTTAGATAGTTCCCTCTTGATTTCTAGTTTTCTGAGGGTTTTTATCATGAATAACTATTGAATTTTGCCAAATACTTTTTGCATCAATGGATATGATCTTGTGATTTTTCTTCTTCAGTTTGCTAATGCAGTGGATTACACTAATTTATTTTCAAATGTTGAGCTAGCCTTGCATCCTTGGATAAAACACATTTGGATGCGATGTATAATTTTTTTATATGTTGCTGAATTATATTTGCTAATATTTGCTGGGGATATTTGCTTCTATTCATGAATGATATTGGCTTGCAATTTAATTTTTTGGTACTGTCTTTGTCTGATTTTGGTATCAGTGCGATATTGGCCTTATAATAAGAGTTGGGAAGTAGTCCCTCCTCTTCTATTTTCTAGAAGACATTGTGTAATATGAGTGTTAATTCTTCTTTAAGTATTTGGTAGAATGCTGCAGTGAAATCATTCAGGCCCAGATGGTGTCAATGAATAATTTTTTTTGGAGTTTTAAAATTATATATTCAATTATCTTAATAGTTACTAAGCTATTGAAATTATCTAATTTCTATTGAGTGAGTTGTGGTGGTTTGTGCTTTTCAAGAAATTTATCCAGCTTATCAAAATTATCAACTTTATGCATGCATATTTGTTTGTAGTAATCCCTTTTGGTGTCTGCAAGGTCTATAATAATATCTCTTGTTTCATTCCTGATATTAATGATTTGTGGCCTATCTTTTTTATTTGTGAGTTTTGCTTGAGGTTTGTGAATTTTATGAGGCTTTTCAGAGAACTACCTCTTTGTTTCACTGATGTTGTCTATTGATTTTGAGTTTTCAATTTCATTGACTTCTGCTCTTTATCTCCTTACTTCTGCTTGCTTTCAGTTTAATTTGCTCTTACTTTTCTAGTTCCTTAGGGTGGGAAATTAGATTATTAATTTCAGACATTTCTTCTTCCCTAAGTTAAGCATTTAGTGCCATGAATTTCCATCTCAGCACTGCTTTAGCTGCATGTCACACATTTTTTTATCACAGTAAAAAACCATAGCAGGAGATTTAGTTCTTAACAAACTTTTAAGTGTACAGTACAATATTGTTAACTATAAGCACAATGTTGTACAGCAGATCTCTAGAAATTTTTCATCTTGAATGACTGAAACGCTATGCTTATTGAGCAGCAACTCCCCATTTCCCACCCCCCACCAACCCCCGGCAACTACTATTTTCCTTTCTGTTTCTATGAATATAACTAGTTTAGATAACTTATATAAGTGGAATCATGCAGTATTTACCCTTCTGTGTCTGGCTTATTTCATTTAACATAATGTCTTCAAGGTTCATCCATACTGTGGCATATGACAGGGTTTCTTCCTTTTTATAGCTGAATAAGATTCCATTATATGTATATACCACAGTTTCTTCATTTATCTGTGGATGGACATTAGGTTGTTTCCACCTCTTGGCTATTGTGAATAATACTGCAATGAACATAGGAGTACAAATATATGTTCAAGATCCTGATTTCAGTTCTTTTGGATACATCCCTAGAAGTGGGATTGTTAGATCATATGGGAAATTTTAATTTTTTAAGGAACCTCCATACTCTTTTGCATACCAACTGCAGCATTCTACACTCGCACCAGCAGTGCACAAGGTTCCAATTTCTCCACATTCTTGCCAGCACTTACTATTTTTTTTTTATAATGGCCATCCTAACAGTTATGAAGTGATACTTCATTGTGGTTTTGATTTGCATTTCCCTGACAATTAGTGATGTTGAGCATCTTTTTGTATACCTGTTGGTCATTTGTATGTCTTATTTGGAGAAATGTCT